>NC_138297.1:50700000-51925000 GCF_965601325.2 Salmo salar
AACACATCATCACATCACATCATCACCAACCACTTGATTTCTCAATGTACTTAATTACTGTATTGTACATTGTTTTCCTTCATGGTGATAGAAAGTCTACAGGTACAAACCTAGATGACCAGCCTATGTACAATACAGTAATTTACATTTACATTAAGTGTTTTGTAAGGATGGTAAATTAATACAGCATAAAAAGAGGTTGTTTACCATGTTATACAGAGGTCTATATGGGTCCGTGCTATAGAAGTCTATATGGGTCCGTGCTACAGTCTATATGGGTCCGTGCTACAGAAGTCTATATGGGTCCGTGCTACAGAGGTCTATATGGGTCCGTGCTACAGAAGTCTATATGGGTCCGTACTACAGTCTATATGGGCCCGTGCTACAGAAGTCTATATGGGCCCGTGCTACATAGGTCTATATGGGTCCGTGCTACAGAGGTCTATATGGGTCCGTGCTACAGAAGTCTATATGGGTCCGTACTACAGTCTATATGGGCCCGTGCTACAGAAGTCTATATGGGCCCGTGCTACAGAGGTCTATATGGGCCCGTGCTACAGAGGTCTATATGGGTCCGTGCTACAGAGGTCTATATAGGTCCGTGCTACAGAAGTCTATATGGGTCCGTACTACAGAGGTCTATATGGGTCCGTGCTACAGAAGTCTATATGGGTCCGTACTACAGTCTATATGGGCCCGTGCTACAGAAGTCTATATGGGCCCGTGCTACAGAGGTCTATATGGGTCCGTGCTACAGAGGTCTATATGGGTCCGTGCTACAGTCTATATGGGTCCGTACTACAGAGGTCTATATGGGCCCGTGCTACAGTCTATATGGGCCCGTGCTACAGTCTATATGGGTCCGTGCTACAGAAGTCTATATGGGTCCGTACTACAGTCTATATGGGCCCGTGCTACAGTCTATATGGGCCCGTACTACAGTCTATATGTGCCCGTGCTACAGAGGTCTATATGGGCCCGTGCTACAGTCTATATGGGCCCGTGCTACAGTCTATATGGGTCCGTACTACAGTCTATGTGGGCCCGTACTACAGTCTATATGGGCCCATGCTACAGAGGTCTATATGGGTCCGTGCTACAGAGGTCTATATGGGTCCGTGCTACAGTCTATATGGGTCCGTACTACAGAGGTCTATATGGGCCCGTGCTACAGTCTATATGGGCCCGTGCTACAGTCTATATGGGTCCGTGCTACAGAAGTCTATATGGGTCCGTACTACAGTCTATATGGGCCCGTGCTACAGTCTATATGGGCCCGTACTACAGTCTATATGGGCCCGTGCTACAGAGGTCTATATGGGCCCGTGCTACAGTCTATATGGGCCCGTGCTACAGTCTATATGGGTCCGTACTACAGTCTATGTGGGCCCGTACTACAGTCTATATGGGCCCGTGCTACAGAGGTCTATATGGGTCCGTGCTACAGAGGTCCATATGGGTCCGTGCTACAGTCTATATGGGCCCGTGCTACAGTCTATATGGGCCCTTCTACAGAGGTCTATATGGGCCCATGCTACAATCTATATGGGTCCGTGCTACAGAGGTCTATATGGGTCCGTGCTACAGTCTATATGGGCCCGTGCTACAGTCTATTTGGGTCCGTGCTACAGTCTATATGGGTCCGTGCTACAGTCTATATGGGTCCGTGCTACAGTCTATATGGGCCCGTACTACAGTCTATATGGGCCCGTGCTACAGAAGTCTATATGGGTCCGTGCTACAGAGGTCTATATGGGTCCGTGCTACAGAGGTCTATATGGGCCCATGCTACAGTCTATATGGGTCCGTGTTACAGAGGTCTATATGGGTCCGTGCTACAGTCTATATGGGCCCGTGCTACAGAGGTCTATATGGGTCCGTGCTACAGTCTATATGGGTCCGTGCTACAGAGGTCTATATGGGTCCGTGCTACAGAGGTCTATATGGGTCCGTGCTACAGAGGTCTATATGGATCCGTGCTACAGTCTATATGGGTCCGTGCTACAGTCTATATGGGTCCGTGCTACAGAGGTCTATATAGGTCCGTGCTACAGAGGTCTATATGGACCCGTGCTACAGTCTATATGGACCCGTGCTACAGTCTATATGGACCCGTGCTACAGTCTATATGGGCCCGTGCTACAGTCTATATGGGCCCATGCTACAGTCTATATGGGCCCGTGCTACTGTCTATATGGGCCCGTACTACAGTCTATATGGGCCCGTGCTACAGTCTATATGGACCCGTGCTACAGTCTATATGGGCCCGTGCTACTGTCTATATGGGCCCGTACTACAGTCTATATGGGCCCGTGCTACAGTCTATATGGGCCCGTGCTACAGTCTATATGGGCCCGTACTACAGTCTATATGGGCCCGTACTACAGTCTATATGGGTCCGTGCTACAGTCTAGATGGGCCCGTACTACAGTCTACATGGGCCCGTACTACAGTCTATATGGGTCCGTGCTACAGTCTACATGTGCCCGTACTACAGTCTATATGGGCCCGTACTTCAGTCTATATGGGCCCGTGCTACAGTCTATATGGACCCGTGCTACAGTCTATATGGGCCCGTACTACTGTCTATATGGGCCCGTACTACAGTCTATATGGGCCCGTACTACAGTCTATATGGGCCCGTGCTACAGTCTATATGGGCCCGTGCTACAGTCTATATGGGCCCGTACTACAGTCTATATGGGCCCGTACTACAGTCTATATGGGTCCGTGCTACAGTCTAGATGGGCCCGTACTACAGTCTACATGGGCCCGTACTACAGTCTATATGGGCCCGTGCTACACTCTATATGGGCCCGTACTACAGTCTACATGGGCCCGTACTACAGTCTATATGGGTCCGTGCTACAGTCTACATGGGCCCGTACTACAGTCTATATGGGCCCGTACTACAGTCTATATGGGCCCGTACTACAGTCTATCATGGGCCCGTGCTACAGTCTATATGGGCCCGTACTACAGTCTATATGGGTCCGTGCTACAGTCTACATGGGCCCGTACTACAGTCTATATGGGCCCGTACTTCAGTCTATATGGGCCCGTGCTACAGTCTATATGGTCCCGTACTACAGTCTATATGGGTCCGTGCTACAGTCTACATGGGCCCGTACTACAGTCTATATGGGCCCGTGCTACAGTCTATATGGGCCTGTACTACAGTCTACATGGGCCCGTGCTACAGTCTATATGGGCCCGTGCTACAGTCTATATGGGCCCGTACTACAGTCTATATGGGTCCGTGCTACAGTCTACATGGGCCCGTACTACAGTCTATATGGGCCCGTACTTCAGTCTATATGGGCCCGTGCTACAGTCTATATGGGCCCGTACTACAGTCTATATGGGTCCGTGCTACAGTCTACATGGGCCCGTACTACAGTCTATATGGGCCCGTGCTACAGTCTATATGGGCCTGTACTACAGTCTACATGGGCCCGTGCTACAGTCTATATGGGCCCGTGCTACAGTCTATATGGGCCTGTACTACAGTCTACATGGGCCCGTACTACAGTCTATATGGGCCCGTGCTACAGTCTATATGGGCCTGTACTACAGTCTACATGGGCCCGTGCTACACTCTATATGTGCCCACTAATACTAGTAGAGGCCCAGTGCACTACTTTTGTATTAATTTGTATATTTTTTTTCGGGGGGTGTTGTATCACACTCGTCACCCCCACTTCCCGTGGCAATGTTGCTGCGGCATCCCACTATTACTTCCAGTTCTCTGCTGCCAATGACTGGAACGAACTACAAAAATCTCTGAAACTGGAAACACTTATCTCCCTCACTAGCTTTAAGCACCAGCTATCAGAGCAGCTCCCAGATCACTGCACCTGTACATAGCCCATCTATAATTTAGCCCAAACTACTAACTCTTCCCCTACTGTATTTATTTATTTTATTTATTATTTTGCTCCTTTGCACCATATTATTTATATTTTAACTTTCTTCAAATTACAAATCTACCATTCCAGTGTTTTACTTGCTATACTTTATTTACTTTGCCACCATGGCCTTTTTTGCCTTTACCTCCCTTATCTCACATCATTTGCTCACATTGTATATAGTCTTATTTTTTTCTACTGTATCATTGATTGTATGTTGTTTTACTCCATGTGTAACTCTGTATTTTTGTATGTTGTCGAACTGCTTTGCTTTATCTTGGCCAGGTCGCAATTGTAAATGAGAACTTGTTCTCAACTTGCCTACCTGGTTAAATAAAGGTGAAATAAATAAATAGTGCACCGGCAGCACTCTGCCACCTAGAGGACACAGAGTGTAACAGCAGACACAGTTCTCCACATGTATAAACTGGTTATGTAAAACATACTGTATGTAGCATGATTTAGTCTGATCTGGGACTGATGTAACTTCCTGCTCTTCTACAGATTATCTGAAGAACCTTCCTGAGGACTCGTCTGACTACAAAGACACGCAGGGTGAGTGGAACAATGTTGATCAGGCTGTGTGACAATGTCCGGTGGGATGCCATTTCTCTCTCACAGACACTCTCACAGACACACTCTCACAGCATGTTAATCATGTTGACCTTACAGCTGCTCTGGGCATAGTGAAGGAGGTGGCCAACCATGCCAACGACATCATGAAACAAGGGGTGAGACGTCACACCATGTCCATCCTCATGAGAATTCGGCCAATGGCGTCCCATTGCATTATCTCTGACCCCGGTCTGTCTGTCTGTATCTTTCAGGATAACTTTCAGAAGCTGATGCACATTCAGTACAGTCTGAACGGACAGCATGAGATTGTTCAGCCGGGCAGGGTGAGTGTCCAGCACTATGACACGCACACACACACACACACACACACACACACACACACACACACACACACACACACACACACACACACCTGTGATCTCATCTGATGTGATCACTTCTTGTCCCCAGGTGTTTCTTAAGGAGGGCACTCTGATGAAGCTGTCCAGGAAGGTCATGCAGCCACGGATGTTCTTCCTGGTGAGTACTGACTGATGCCCCCGGGGTAGTGGAGGTCTCATTGTGATACCTGACCCGTTACTGTTAACAGTTCTGCAGTTTATTTAGAGTCCGGCTTAGTTCACTTTCAACACGGTCTGTAGACCAGACCATTATCCCTAAGTATCTGTAAGTATCTGTATGTTGATGTGGCGTGTGTATCTGTCTCTCTCTCTAGTTCAATGACACTCTTCTGTACACCACTCCAGTTCAGTCTGGTCAGTATAAACTCAACAGCATGCTCTCTCTGGCGGGCATGAAGGTGAGTACAGGTAGGACTGAACACACATTTACCCTGGACGATACTCTTCTAAAGTCTCATCGAAAACATGTGTTTATTGTGTTCAGGTGAGTAAGCCCAGTCAGGAGGCGTATCAGAATGAACTGAACATTGAGAGTGTGGAGCGTTCCTTCATCCTGTCTGCAGGGTGAGTACCTGCTCACTGACACACCTGAACTCCTGAAGGTGGCGCCTAACATTATGGACATTCTGATGACTTACCCTTCTAATTGGTTGTGGGGAAAGTTGTAATAGCTTTTGATTGGTTACAAAGGTTTCTGTTGTTGTTTCTGCCTGGCAGTTCGGCCACAGAGAGAGATGAGTGGCTGGCGGCCATCGCCACGGCGATAGACGACCACACCAGGAAGAAGATCACCTTCATCTCCAGCCGGAGTCAGGAGGAGGTGAGGCAGTGTGTGTGTCAGGAGGAGGTGAGGCAGTGTGTGTATCAGGAGGAGGTGAGGCAGTGTGTGTATCAGGAGGAGGTGAGGCAGTGTGTGTGTCAGGAGGAGGTGAGGCAGTGTGTGTATCAGGAGGAGGTGAGACAGTGTGTGTATCAGGAGGAGGTGAAGCAGTGTGTGTATCAGGAGGAGGTGAGGCAGTGTGTGTATCAGGAGGAGGTGAAGCTGTGTGTGTATCAGGAGGAGGTGAAGCAGTGTGTGTGTCAGGAGGAGGTGAGGCATTGTGTGTATCAGGAGGAGGTGAGGCAGTGTGTATCAGGAGGAGGTGAGGCAGTGTGTGTGTCAGGAGGAGGTGAGGCAGTGTGTGTATCAGGAGGAGGTGAAGCAGTGTGTGTATCAGGAGGAGGTAAGGCAGTGTGTGTATCAGGAGGAGGTGAGGCAGTGTGTGTATCAGGAGGAGGTGAGGCAGTGTGTGTGTCAGGAGGAGGTGAGGCAGTGTGTGTGTCAGGAGGAGGTGAGGCAGTGTGTGTGTCAGGAGGAGGTGAGGCAGTGTGTGTATCAGGAGGAGGTGAAGCAGTGTGTGTATCAGGAGGAGGTGAGGCAGTGTGTGTGTCAGGAGGAGGTGAGGCAGTGTGTGAATCAGGAGGAGGTGAGGCAGTGTGTGTGTCAGGAGGAGGTGAGGCAGTGTGTGTGTCAGGAGGAGGTGAGGCAGTGTGTGTATCAGGAGGAGGTGAAGCAGTGTGTGTATCAGGAGGAGGTGAGGCAGTGTGTGTGTCAGGAGGAGGTGAGGCAGTGTGTGAATCAGGAGGAGGTGAGGCAGTGTGTGTGTCAGGAGGAGGTGAGGCAGTGTGTGTGTCAGGAGGAGGTGAGGCAGTGTGTGTGTCAGGAGGAGGTGAGGCAGTGTGTGTGTCAGGAGGAGGTGAGGCAGTGTGTGTATCAGGAGGAGGTGAGGCAGTGTGTGTGTCAGGAGGAGGTGAGGCAGTGTGTGTATCAGGAGGAGGTGAAGCTGTGTGTGTATCAGGAGGAGGTGAAGCAGTGTGTGTGTCAGGAGGAGGTGAGGCATTGTGTGTATCAGGAGGAGGTGAGGCAGTGTGTATCAGGAGGAGGTGAGGCAGTGTGTGTGTCAGGAGGAGGTGAGGCAGTGTGTGTATCAGGAGGAGGTGAAGCAGTGTGTGTATCAGGAGGAGGTAAGGCAGTGTGTGTATCAGGAGGAGGTGAGGCAGTGTGTGTATCAGGAGGAGGTGAGGCAGTGTGTGTGTCAGGAGGAGGTGAGGCAGTGTGTGTGTCAGGAGGAGGTGAGGCAGTGTGTGTGTCAGGAGGAGGTGAGGCAGTGTGTGTATCAGGAGGAGGTGAAGCAGTGTGTGTATCAGGAGGAGGTGAGGCAGTGTGTGTGTCAGGAGGAGGTGAGGCAGTGTGTGAATCAGGAGGAGGTGAGGCAGTGTGTGTGTCAGGAGGAGGTGAGGCAGTGTGTGTGTCAGGAGGAGGTGAGGCAGTGTGTGTATCAGGAGGAGGTGAAGCAGTGTGTGTATCAGGAGGAGGTGAGGCAGTGTGTGTGTCAGGAGGAGGTGAGGCAGTGTGTGAATCAGGAGGAGGTGAGGCAGTGTGTGTGTCAGGAGGAGGTGAGGCAGTGTGTGTGTCAGGAGGATGTGAGGCAGTGTGTGTGTCAGGAGGAGGTGAGGCAGTGTGTGTGTCAGGAGGAGGTGAGGCAGTGTGTGTATCAGGAGGAGGTGAAGCAGTGTGTGTGTCAGGAGGAGGTGAGGCATTGTGTGTATCAGGAGGAGGTGAGGCAGTGTGTGTATCAGGAGGAGGTGAGGCAGTGTGTATATCAGGAGGAGGTGAGGCAGTGTGTGTGTCAGGAGGAGGTGAGGCAGTGTGTGTATCAGGAGGAGGTGAGGCAGTGTGTGTATCAGGAGGAGGTGAAGCAGTGTCCGTATCAGGAGGAGGTGAGGCAGTGTGTGTATCAGGAGGAGGTGAGGCAGTGTGTGTGTCAGGAGGAGGTGAGGCAGTGTGTGTATCAGGAGGAGGTGAGGCAGTGTGTGTCAGGAGGAGGTGAGGCAGTGTGTGTATCAGGAGGAGGTGAAGCGGTGTGTGTATCAGGAGGAGGTGAGGCAGTGTGTGTATCAGGAGGAGGTGAGGCAGTGTGTGTATCAGGAGGAGGTGAAGCGGTGTGTGTATCAGGAGGAGGTGAGGCAGTGTGTGTATCAGGAGGAGGTGAGGCAGTGTGTGTATCAGGAGGAGGTGAGGCAGTGTGTGTGTCAGGAGGAGGTGAGGCAGTGTGTGTATCAGGAGGAGGTGAGGCAGTGTGTGTATCAGGAGGAGGTGAGGCAGTGTGTGTATCAGGAGGAGGTGAGGCAGTGTGTGTATCAGGAGGAGGTGAGGCAGTGTGTGTATCAGAAGGAGGTGAGGCAGTGTGTGTGTGTCAGGAGGAGGTGAGGCAGTGTGTGTGTCAGGAGGAGGTGAGGCAGTGTGTGTGTCAGGAGGAGGTGAGGCAGTGTGTGTATCAAGAGGAGGTGAGGCAGTGTGTGTATCAGGAGGAGGTGAGGCAGTGTGTGTATCAGGAGGAGGTGAGGCAGTGTGTGTATCAGGAGGAGGTGAGGCAGTGTGTGTGTCAGGAGGAGGTGAGGCAGTGTGTGTGTCAGGAGGAGGTGAGGCAGTGTGTGTATCAGGAGGAGGTGAAGCAGTGTGTGTATCAGGAGGAGGTGAGGCAGTGTGTGTGTCAGGAGGAGGTGAGGCAGTGTGTGTATCAGGAGGAGGTGAGGCAGTGTGTGTATCAGGAGGAGGTGAGGCAGTGTGTGTATCAGGAGGAGGTGAGGCTGTGTGTGTATCAGGAGGAGGTGAGGCAGTGTGTGTGTCAGGAGGAGGTGAGGCAGTGTGTGTATCAGGAGGAGGTGAGGCAGTGTGTGTGTCAGGAGGAGGGGAGGCAGTGTGTGTATCAGGAGGAGGTGAGGCAGTGTGTGTATTAGGAGGAGGTGAGGCAGTGTGTGTATCAGGAGGAGGTGAGACAGTGTGTGTGTCAGGAGGAGGTGAGGCAGTGTGTGTGTCAGGAGGAGGTGAGGCAGTGTGTGTATCAGGAGGAGGTGAAGCAGTGTGTGTATCAGGAGGAGGTGAGGCAGTGTGTGTGTCAGGAGGAGGTGAGGCAGTGTGTGTATCAGGAGGAGGTGAAGCAGTGTGTGTATCAGGAGGAGGTGAGGCAGTGTGTGTATCAGAAGGAGGTGAGGCAGTGTGTGTATCAGGAGGAGGTGAGGCAGTGTGTATATCAAGAGGAGGTGAGGCAGTGTGTGTGTCAGGAGGAGGTGAGGCAGTGTGTATATCAAGAGGAGGTGAGGCAGTGTGTGTGTCAGGAGGTGAGGCAGTGTGTGTATCAGGAGGTGAGGCAGTGTGTGTATCAGGAGGAGGTGAGGCAGTGTGTGTATCAGGAGGTGAGGCAGTGTGTGTATCAGGAGGAGGTGAGGCAGTGTGTGTATCAGGAGGAGGTGAGGCAGTGTGTGTATCAGGAGGAGGTGAAGCAGTGTGTGTATCAGGAGGTGAGGCAGTGTGTGTATCAGGAGGAGGTGAGGCAGTGTGTGTATCAGGAGGTGAGGCAGTGTGTGTATCAGGAGGTGAGGCAGTGTGTGTATCAGGAGGTGAGGCAGTGTGTGTATCAGGAGGAGGTGAGGCAGTGTGTGTATCAGGAGGTGAGGCACTGTGTGTATCAGGAGGTGAGGCAGTGTGTTTGTGTGAGTGAGTGAGCATGCACCTGCTTATAGCATGTATAGTTCCAGCTCTTTCGACTGACTGAATATGGGTACACTCCGATCCCACTGTTACCATAGTCAGTATAAGTTTCCTACAATCCACATGTAATGGCTATAACCGTCTCTCTCTGTGTAGGCTGATGGTGTGTGTGACAGTGGGGCCCCGCTGGGTTCTAAGGCCCCTATCTGGATCCCAGACCTGAGGGCCACTATGTGTATGGTCTGTACCTGTGAGTTCACCGTCACCTGGAGACGCCACCACTGCCGAGCCTGCGGGAAGGTAAGGAAAGGACAAGGGCCCTAGTTTACAATGGTTCACTACTATACTCCGTAGTGTGTGTGTGTGCGTGCGTACGTGTGTGTGTGCGTGTGTGTGTGTGTTTGTGTGTAGAGGTTTTCTCACTCACTGTGTGTGTTTGCAGGTGGTGTGTCAGACGTGCTCGTCCAGTAAGTTCTATTTAGAGTACTTGAAGAACCAGCCAGCTCGTGTGTGTGACCACTGCTTCGTCAAGCTACAGGAGAACAGTATGTGTCTTTTACATGAATACGTATGAAATATTAAAGTCATTTAGCTATTTCAAATATTAAAGACGGAATCAATTGAAGTTAAGTAATGATTTAAACCCTGTGCTGTTTGTTATTGTGAATTCAGTATGTATGTCAGAGGGTAATTTGTGTTCGTGTGTTTCCTAGGTGACCGTGTTGCTTCTGGGGCGCTGTCTCCTACGGGCAGATCTGGGGGATTCTCTTTCTCCAGGAAACAGAAGAAGATCCCAGCTGCTCTCAAAGAGGTGTCTGCAAACACAGAGAACTCCTCCATGAGTGGCTACCTACAGAGGTCAAAGGGCAACAAGAAGCAATGGAAGAGGCTATGGTTCGTCATCAAGAACAAAGTCCTGTACACCTACGCCGCCAGCGAGGTAACACACCTACGCCACTCTAGTCACAAACACACATTTGTGCTTTGTGCCGGTATGTGTGTGTGTGTGTGTGTGTGTGGTGGTGTGTGACATGTGTACCTCTCTCCCTCTCTCCAGGACGTAGCTGCTCTAGAGAGCCAGCCTCTGCTAGGCTTCTTCCTGCGGGAGGAGAAGTGTGGTCCTTTCCAGAAGCTGCAGTTTAAACTGTACCACAAAAACACGCTGTTCTATATCTTCAAGGCTGACGACATCCCCACTGCACAGAGGTACTGGACATTCCCTTTGGTTTAGGGATCAATAGAGTATTAATCAACCAGGAGGGCACCACGCTGTAACAGAAAACCGGAGCGTGGGAGGGGGAAAGCATTCATATAGTTATTTTATCAATTTAACGTTTATTGATGAGTTTGTTTTTTTCGCCAGGTGCCAATGTAATAAAGTTCATGTTGTGTTTCTCAATTTTCTCTCAGGTGGATAGAGGCTTTCCAGGAAGCCATGATTCTTTAACACCTAAACCAGTCAGCTCATGTCCTTCCCCTGGAGCCAGTGGACGAACACCTTTTGATCCTTGACCTCTAGACACATGTCAGAGGTCAGCAGCTCAGGAAGCACTCCCCACACCCCGAGCCATGCCACCCCGAGCCCTGATGAACCGGTCCGGCTGCCTGCCAGGAGACCCCAGAGTCCCAGTGGTGTGAAGAACAGACATCATTGTCTTTCTAGTGAAAATATGGAAATATGGACTTTGTGTCAGCTCTACATTACGTTCATTGTATATGTTGGGATCCGTTGAAAGTTTGCCCTCGGTCAAACCACCATGCTTCCAGTGGAGTTCTGAGGTTATGGGCATGTTGAGCCTCACAGGCTGCATATCTATCTGCTCTGGATCTTAGATGGAACTGTTATGTGTCACAGCTGTGGGTCAAAGGTCATGTCCTAAAGCGTGTGTGTGTGGAAGTGTTAACAGAAATATTGATTGTGGACAGCCTGCTACCTTATACAGGGGTTCCCACGGTCCACGAAAAGCCTTGAAAGTCATTGAAACGGATTTAATTTAAATTGCTGTTGATTTACATTATCCTTGAAAAGTTCAAGGATTTTGCTATTTTGGGGGGGGGGATGTAACATATTGTAAGAAAAATTTAAACTCAAATATTGATGAATTCTGGAAATTGGAATGGTGATTAGAGTGGGAACCTTGCATGATGGGATGGATACCAGTTACAAAGAAGGGTGAGAAAGCAGTGCATTCTCTCTGAGTAGGGAAGCTTCTCTGGTGCACTGCAGGTGGTTGGATTCAACTGTGAAAAACAGGGTGCCACAGAGACACAGGAGATGAGCATTTTGCTCCTTAGAAATATAGCAAAATTACAGGGGTCGTTTTATATTGTTATTCTCTGTTAGGCTTAACTCTGTACATCTACCACATGTATACTGCAGTATACTGGATAAAACTGGAAATGGCGTAAGTGTCAATATTTTACTACACAACCTATAGAACAAATGCATTTTTAAAGAGTATTTGTTAGACTCAGAAGCGGTGCTTGGGCAATATGTAGAATTGGGAGAGTAAAATGTACTTTTTTTGGTAAAAGTCGAGAGCTAATATTTATATAGAACTGTACATTTCTCACTGTCCATAATTATGTGATTTTAGAAATATGATTTATTTGATAACAGATACTCTCTTTGTCACTTTTGTAATAAGAAGTAGCTACCTTTATTATTGTATGCCATGATGGTTGTAAAATCACGTGCTGCAACAATGCCTCACTAGTTTGTTTTAAACTGGCACAACAGACTTGTTGGATTCATTAGGATGAATCTTTTAATCCAGGCCTCATTTGTATAATTTTTTTATTGAATAATTTAAAGTGGACAGATTACAAAATAATGTTTGTCTTTTGAGCTAGACATGTAATGGAGAATGAAATGTATCCCTTAGGAAACGCTCACTAGCAATAAAGCAACATCCAGACAGTGCCTTAAATATGCTCAATTATCTTGTGATAATATAGATACAGAAAACATTGTTTCATTGATTATTCATTTGAATTAGGATATTCTATTATCACAGTGACTACTTTGGCCGGCCCATCTGACATTTAACAGTGTAAATATCCATTATGTATTTAAATTGAAAAGCGTTTAGAGTTTACATTAAGTACTTCAAATGTACTAATCAGGTTGCACTACTACACCATTGTGGCAGGTGGCCTTATGGGAAATGAAGTTTATAACACAGAGAAGCATTAGGGATAACTCAAAACAGATAATATTTTATAGTAACTAAATGTCCCTCCATTCTTAAACACAATCACTAGAGAGCCATAGTGTCTCGTCTGTAAATAATATTTCTGCAGAACTGTCAGCCACCACATTTTAATAAAACCTCTGAAAGTAACTTTGCATCTTGACCTAATTTCATGCTTTGAGACATCAAGGGATGAGGGAGTTAATACATCTTTCAGCCTCAGATTACTGTCACTGAGTTATTTTATTGCATAGTGCTGATTGATGTGTGGGTTCAGGCATATCTTTGTGGGTGTGGATTTTTGCATGTGTGCATGTGTGTGTGTTTGAGGCGCGAGTGTGTGTGTGTTTAAGTTTGACACTGATAAAGATGTCTTCCTCGGCTGTCTTAATTCTGCTTTGAGCTCAGTGATCAAAGCACTGTGTTGAGGGAGATAAGAGTATTTCAAAATATGAGTCATATTTACCCCCAACTCCAACATTCACTCTCTGTGGGTTTACTCAGCTCTTTTCTTCCTCTGAATAAGATAATTCTGCATATTTGATTTATTTCACCTTTATTTAACCAGGTAGGCAAGTTGAGAACAAGTTCTCATTTGCAACTGTGACCTGGCCAAGATAAAGCAAAGCAGTTCGACACATACAACAACACAGAGTTACACATGGAATAAACAAACATACAATCAATACAGTAGAAAAATCTATATACAGCATGTGCAAATGAGGTAGGATAAGAGAGGTAAGGCAATAAATAGGCCATGGTGGCGAAGGAATTACAATATAGCAATTAAACACTGGAATGGTAGGATGTGCAAAAGATGAATGTGCAAGTAGAGATACTGGGGTGCAAGGGAGCAAGATAAATAAATACAGCATGGGGATGAGGTAGATTGGATGGGCTATTTACAGATGAGCTATGTACAGGTGCAGTGATCTGTGAGCTGCTCTGACAGCTGGTGCTTAAAGCTAGAGAGGGAGATATGAGTCTGCAGCTTCAGAGATTTTTGCAGTTCGTTCCAGTCATTGGCAGCAGAGAACTGGAAGGAGAGGCGGCCTAAGGAAGAATTGTCTTTGGGGGTGACCAGTGAGAAATACCTGCTGGAGCGCGTGCTACGGGTGGGTGCTGCTATGGTGACCAGTGAGCTGAGATAAGGCGGGGCTTTACCTAGGAGAAACTTGTAGATGACCTGGAGCCAGTGGGTTTGGCGACGAGTATGAAGCGAGGGCCAGCCAACGAAAGCATACAGGTCGCAGTGGTGGGTAGTATATGGGGCTTTGGTGATGGATGGCACTGTGATAGACTGCATCCAATTTGCTGAGTAGAGTATTGGAGGCTATTTTGTAAATGACATCGCCGAAGTCGAGGATCGGTAGGATGGCCAGTTTTACGAGGGTATGTTTGGCAGCATGAGTGAAGGATGCTTTGTTGCGAAATAGGAAGCCAATTCTAGATTTAATTTTGGATTGGACATGTTTAATGTAAGTCTGGAAAGAGAGTTTACAGTCTATCCAGACACCTAGGTATTTGTAGTTGTCCACATATTCTAAGTCAGAACCGTCCAGAGTAGTGATGCTGGACGGGCAGGCAGGTGCGGGCAGCGATCGGTTGAAGAGCATGCATTTAGTTTTACTTGCATTTAAGAGTGGTTGGAGGCCACGGAAGGAGAGTTGTATGGCATTGAAGCTCATCTGGAGGTTAGTTAACACAGTGTCCAAAGAAGGGCCAGAGGTATACAGAATGGTGTCGTCTGCGTAGAGGTGGATCAGAGAATCACCAGCAGCAAGAGCGACATCATTGATGTATACAGAGAAGAGAGTCGGCCCGAGAATTGAACCCTGTGGCACTCCCATAGAGACTGCCAGATGTCCGGACAACAGGCCCTCCGATTTGACATACTGAACTCAATCGGAGAAGTAGTTGGTGAACCAGGCGAGGCAATCATTTGAGAAACCAAGGCTGTTGAGTCTGCCAATAAGAATGTTGTGATTGATAGAGTCGAAAGCCTTGGCCAGGTCGATGAATACGGCTGTACAGTAATGTCTCTTATCGATGGCGGTTATGATATCGTTTAGGACCTTGAGCGTGGCTGAGGTGCACCCATGACCAGCTCTGAAACCAGATTGCATAGCGGAGAAGGTACGGTGAGATTCGAAATGGTTGGTAATCTGTTTGTTAACTTGGCTTTCAAAGACCTTAGAAAGGCAGAGTAGAATAGATATAGGTCTGTAGCAGTTTGGGTCTAGAGTGTCTCCCCCTTTGAAGAGGGGGATGACCGCGACAGCTTTCCAATCTATGGGAATCTCAGACGATACGAAAGAGAGGTTGAACAGGCTAGTAATAGGGGTTGCAACAATTTCAGCAAATAATTTTAGAAAGAGAGGGTCCAGATTGTCTAGCCCGGCTGATTTGTAGGGGTCCAGATTTTGCAGCTCTTTCAGAACATCAGCTAACTGGATTTGGGTGAAGGAGAAGTGGGGGAGGTTTGGGTGAGTTGCTGTGGGGAGCACAGGGCTGTTGACCGGGGTAGGGGTAGCCAGGTGGAAAGCATGGCCAGCCGTAGAAAAATGCTTATTGAAATTCTCAATTATTGTGGATTTATCGGTGGTAACAGTGTTTCCTAGCCTCAGTGCAGTGGGCAGTTGGGAGGAGGTGCTATTATTCTCCATGGTCTTCATGGTATTCATACCCCTTGGCAGGAGGTGCTATTATTCTCCATGGTCTTCATGGTATTCATACCCCTTGGCAGGAGGTGCTATTATGCTCCATGGACTTCATGGTATTCATACCCCTTGGCAGGAGGTGCTATTATGCTCCATGGACTCCATGGTATTCATACCCCTTGGCAGGAGGTGCTATTATGCTCCATGGTCTTCATGGTATTCATACCCCTTGGCAGGAGGTGCTATTATGCTCCATGGACTCCATGGTATTCATACCCCTTGACTTATTCCACATTTTGTTGTGTTACAGCCTGAATTCAAAACTTATGAAATAGATTTTGTTTCTCTCATTCATTTACACACAATACCCATAACGATAAAGTGAAAACGTTTATAGGAATGTTGGCAAACGTATTTAAAATGAAATACAGAAATATTGCATTTACATGTGTATTCACACCCCCGAGTCAATACATTTTAGAATCACCTTTGGCAGTGATTACAGCTGTAAGTCTTTCTGGGTAAGTCTCTAAGAGCTTTGCACACGTAGATTGTACAATATTTGCACATTATTCTTTTTAAAATTCTTCAAGCTCTGTCAAGTTGCTTGTTGATCATTGCTAGACAGCCATTTTCAAGTCTTGCCATAGATTTTCAAGCCGGTTTAAGTCAAAACTGTAACTAGGCCACTCAGGAACATTCAATGTCGTATTGGTAAGCAACTTGTCTTTTAGGTTATTGTCCTGCTGAAAGGTGAATTTGTCTCCCAGTTTCTGTTGGAAAACAGACTGAACCATGTTTTCCTCTAGGATTTTGCCTGTGCTTAGCTCTATTCTATTTCTTTGCCGATGACATGTATACCCATAACATGCTGTAGCCACCGTCATGCTTGAAAATATGAAGAGTGGTACTCAATTATGTGTTGTGTTGGATTTGCCCCAAACATAACGCTTTGTATTCAGGACATAAAGTTAATTTCTTTGCCAGATTTTTTGCAGTTTTACTTTAGTGACTTATTGCAAACAGGACGCCTGTATCTTTGTAGTGACTGGGTGTATTGATACACCATCCAAAGTGTAATTCATAACTACACCATGTTCAATGGGTATTCAATGTCTGCTTTTTTATTTTATTTATACCCATCTACCAATAGGTGCCTTTCTTTGTGAGGCATTGGAAAACCTCCCTGGACTTTGTGGTTAAATCTGTGTTTGAAATTCACTGCTCGATTGAGGGACAGTGTGGGTTACAGAGATGAGGTAGTCATTAAAAAAATCATGTTAAACACTATTATTGCACACAGATTGAGTCCATGCAACTTATTATGTGACTTGTTAAGCACAATTTTACTCCTGAACTTAGGCTTGCCATAACAAAGGGGTTGAATACTTATTGACGCAGACATTTCAATTTGTACACATTTCTAAAAACATAATTCCACTTTGATATTGTGGTGTATTGCGTGTAGGCCAGTGACACAACATCTGTAACACAACAAAATGTGGAAAAAGTCAAGGGGTGTGAATAATTTCTGAAGACACTGTATGAAAGTATTTTTTAATTGTATTACTATTATCCATATTTTGGTAGCATTTTATTATAACTAATCAGTATGTCATTACATTTAGCTTCTAAAGATACTTGAAACAGGACAGTTAGCTTCTTGAATTTTTCTATAATAGTCATCACATTTTGCTCCCATGTAAGAGACACTTGAGACAAGACTGTTAGCATGGTTACATTATTATATATACTGCTCAAAAAAATAAAGAGAACACTTAAACAACACATCCTAGATCTGAATGAAAGAAATAATCTTATTAAATACTTTTTTCTTTACATAGTTGAATGTGCTGACAACAAAATCACACCAAAATAATCAATGGAAATCCAATTTATCAACCCATGGAGGTCTGGATTTGGAGTCACACTCAAAATTAAAGTGGAAAACCACACTACAGGCTGATCCAACTTTGATGTAATGTCCTTAAAACAAGTCAAAATGAGGCTCAGTAGTGTGTGTGGCCTCCACGTGCCTGTATGACCTCCCTACAATGCCTGGGCATGCTCCTGATGAGGTGGCGGATGGTCTCCTGAGGGATCTCCTCCCAGACCTGGACTAAAGCATCCACCAACTCCTGGACAGTCTGTGGTGCAACGTGGCGTTGGTGGATGGAGCGAGACATGATGCCCAGATGTGCTCAATTGGATTCAGGTCTGGGGAACGGGTGGGCCAGTCCATAGCATCAATGCCTTCCTCTTGCAGGAACTGCTGACACACTCCAGCCACATGAGGTCTAGCATTGTCTTGCATTAGGAGGAACCCAGGGCCAACCACACCAGCATATGGTCTCACAAGGGGTCTGAGGATCTCATCTCGGTACCTAATGGCAGTCAGGCTTCCTCTGGCGAGCACATGGAGGGCTGTGCGGCCCCCCAAAGAAATGCCACCCCACACCATGACTGACCCACCGCCAAACCGGTCATGCTGGAGGATGTTGCAGGCAGCAGAACGTTCTCCACGGCGTCTCCAGACTCTGTCATGTCTATCACGTGCTCAGTGTGAACCTGCTTTCATCTGTGAAGAGCACAGGGCGCCAGTGGCGAATTTGCCAATCTTGGTGTTCTCTGGCAAATGCCAAACGTCCTGCACGGTGTTGGGCTGTAAGCACAACCCACACCTGTGGACGTCGGGCCCTCATACCACCCTCATGGAGTCTGTTTCTGACCGTTTGAGCAGACACATGCACATTTGTGGCCTGCTGGAGGTCATTTTGCAGGGCTCTGGCAGTGCTTCTCCTGCGCCTCCTTGCACAAAGGCGGAGGTAGCGGTCCTGATGCTGGGTTGTTGCTCTCCTATGGCCTCCTCCACGTCTCCTGATGTACTGGCCTGTCTCCTGTCTCCATGCTCTGGACACTACGCTGACAGACACAGCAAACCTTCTTGCCACAGCTTGCATTGATGTGCCATCCTGGATGAGCTGCACTACCTGAGCCACTTGTGTGGGTTGTAGACTCCGTCTCATGCTACCACTAGAGTTAAAGCACCGCCAGCATTCAAAAGTGACCAAAACATCAGCCAGGAAGCATAGGAACTGAGAAGTGGTCTGTGGTCCCCACCTGCAGAACCACTCCTTTATTGGGGGTGTCTTGCTAATTCCTATAATTTCCACCTGTTGTCTATTCTATTTGCACAACAGCATGTGAAATTTATTGTCAATCAGTGTTGCTTCCTAAGTGGACAGTTTGATTTCACAGAAGTGTGATTGACTTGGAGTTACATTGTGTTGTTTAAGTGTTCCCTTTATTTTTTTGAGCAGTATATATATATATATATATATATATATTATTTTATTTTTTATTTTTTTTACAATAGGCTTCCCGGCTTGTCATCAAATTGTTTCTAATATTGAGACACTTCAAAATGCACAGTTAGGTGGTTGCATTTTCTTACTACGGTTTACTTTACTCTGTCATCACAGAACAGAAGAGAAGAGAAACAGTGCGTGAAACTGCTTGAAATGCTGTTCATAGACTACTGTTAGACGAGAAACAATGGGCGGAACTATTGTGGACCGGGAAGCGTTTCAGCCCGAAAGTACCACAGTGTCCGTTACCCAAATCAGTCCCGTCTAAAAATGGCGGAGTATATACATGTCGTTCGAAGGGCTTTGGGACAGTTAGGAGGTCACGGTGGTGTAAAAGGCTTATTTGTTCAGTTATTCAGGTCAGTATAAGAGCGATATAATGTGCTTTGTAATCTATAGAGGTGGTTGTCGTTACTTTCAATGCATTTACTCGAGATAAATAAGTGTGTCCCCGGTCGGCAGGCAACCTGCTAGCACTAACGACCTACCTAGTTAACTACTGTAGCTGGCTAAATTGGTAAATAAACGGTTTATGTTAAAAAGCTGTTTTAAGGCTACTTGATTGTGTGATCTCTGACCTGTATCTGGTCTTCCCTGTGACTCAGTTGGTAGAGCATGGTGTTTGCAACGCCAGGGTTGTGGGTTTGATTCCCACTGGGGGCCAGTACAAAAAAAACATGTATGAAATGTATGTATTCACTACTGTAAGTCGCTCTGGATAAGAGCGTCTGCTAAATGACTAAAATGGAAATGTAATGTAAAATGTCTGACAAATTAGACATATTGCTAGTGGATGGGCTAATGGACTAGCCAGCTAGTTATCTAGCTTGTGGTGACTGTGTTTTTGTTACAGGGCAAATGATGTGAAAACGGGAGCGCTGATTGGCGTGGACAAGTATGGAAACAAGTACTTTGAGGACACACGCTACTTTTTTGGTAAGGTTGAACAGAACTAAACCTCAGCTCACATGACCAGTAATGGCCTTAGGCTATGTACTGCAGTGACAATCAAATCTCTGAATGTAGTTCGCAAATGTTATATTTTACAAATGGAGTTGATTGGTCAGCCTGTGGGGGAAATCAAGTAATAGAAAAGTGTGGTAGAGAGGGCTGTTCAAAGACCTGTAGTGTACTCCGAGTAACACCTCTCCTTGTCAGGTCGTCACCGCTGGGTTATCTACACGACAGAGATGAATGGAAAGAACACCATGTGGGAGGTGGATGGCAGCATGGTGCCCGCTGAATGGTAAATACATCTTACTTGGTTTGACACAGGTAGAGTTGCCTCTATCGCAGTGACTGGGCCATTGCCATGTTGGAGATCCTGGCCTTTATAGTAAAATTGCTGGCCTAAAGTTCTGAATATGGAATTGTAACAGATCTGGGTGGAACTCATTGAGTTGATGTACTGGTGCCTTAATTGTGTTTTTACTGTCTACGAACCTTCGATTGATGAACTAGCCTATTGATGAAATGAGTACCTGATTCTAACTCTCAATCTTAAATCTCCTCAGGCATCGCTGGCTGCACTGTATGACAGACAACCCCCCCACCACACACCCCCCTACACCCAAGAAGTTCCTGGCGGAGGTCCACCAGTTCAACGTGAGCGGTTCGGCCCAGGCGTACGTGCCCTACTCCACCACCCGCAAGAAGATCCACGAGTGGGTGCCCCCAAAGGCTCAGTGACCCTGCTGTGACCCGACCTGACCTTCAACTACTGACCCGTTACCTTCTGTAAATTACTGTGATTTCCTTTCTGTGCATTCACCAGCACATCTTTGCTTCTAAATAAAATCGAATCTATATGGACACTGGTGATGACTCAGTCCTTATGTGTGAAACTGTGGGTTGTCATGTGACTAGTTGGCTGACTGATGACCAGCTTTCCACGAGTCTGACATAAAAATGTTAGCAACATGAGTTTGTTTGAGAGCTTTTTTAAGACTGACTGAAACTGGCCCATTGTTGAGGTGCAGATTATGAGGTAATATTTTTCTGAGTTTCTCTGAGGGTGTTAGATGGTCTGATTTGTGTGTGTGTGTTGCAGACAGCAGGATATTGCAGAGCTGAGAAATGGCTGCAGTATTTCACATGGTGGTACTAGGAGCATGTCTGTGCTGACTGGCTATCAGATGACTATCACATCAGGGTGATATTGTGGGCAGGGTGTTGTCACATTCACACAGGCAGACAGACACTCACACTCCCAGCTCCAGTCCCTCTGTCCTCTTGGGGACTGCTGTGCTATGAGAGGTGAGTTAACTCTTCTCGGCTTGTGGCCCATTCTGGACTATTGACTGAAGGTGTAAGTTATATCAAAGCCATTTGCAATATATAAGAGCAGTGTTTATCAATCCAGTACCAATCTGTCAGTTAGCAGACAATTCTCTACTGTAAATGTGAAGACCATAGTTTGACTATCCTTGGTGGTGCAGAAAATAAATACTGTATTAGTCCCTGGTGAATCTTTTCATATGGTGTTTAAGTAGATATTTTTCTACACTGGAAAAATGGCAGTTTATCTACTTGTAGGTGTCAAAATAGCTTTTCTACTGTAGTCTGTACCTTAGGACATATTTTCAGAAGCAGCTTGGTTACTCAGGGTTTATCGGTATGCTAATGCTGCCTTTGCTTCCAGCGGTCTGGGCTGTTAGATGAGAAGGATTACGCTGTCAACGCTATTCGGCCGTGGGGTCAGTGAGGAGGCAGAGGATGAGGTCAGTCTCTCTATCCCTTGATATGGCTGTTTGAATCATTTTTAAATGCCCCCTCACTGAAGTGACATGGCTTGATAGGTGAAACCCTCATAAATTGCCTCCATCCCAATTGTGTTAGTGGTCAGTGGTTACTTCAATGAAGAGAGGAAGGAAGGATGCATGTTTAAGGTCCAATGCAGCCTTTTTTTATCTCAATGTAACATAATTTCTGGGTAACACTTAAGTACCATACTGTGATTGTTTTCAATTAAAATGTTCAAAAAGAAACAAAAAAAAGCTGATTTTCTTAGATTTAAAAAAGTATACTTTTTCTGTGGGGGGGCCCACCCACCATCCCCCCTCTTCAGAGGACAAAAATAAACTTTGTTTTTACAGCTTTTTATTTTGTTGTATTTCTACACACATTTGACATATTATAGAAGATGAGCTTTTAAACCCACCCCTCAGCTACTCTCAGTCCATCCCAGCTATCTCCCTAACCCCACCACTCAGCTACTCCCCAGTCCATCCCACCTATCTCCCTAACCCCACCACTCAGCTACTCTCAGTCCATCCCACCTATCTCCCTAACCCCACCCCTCAGCTACTCTCAGTCCATCCCACCTATCTCCGTGACCCCACCACTCAGCTACTCTCAGTCCATCCCACCTATCTCCGTGACCCCACCACTCAGCTACTCCCCAGTCCATCCCACCTATCTCCGTGACCCCACCCCTCAGCTACTCTCAGTCCATCCCACCTATCTCCGTGACCCCACCACTCAGCTACTCTCAGTCCATCCCACCTATCTCCGTGACCCCACCACTCAGCTACTCTCAGTCCATCCCACCTATCTCCCTAACCCCACCACTCAGCTACTCTCAGTCCATCCCACCTATCTCCGTGACCCCACCACTCAGCTACTCTCAGTCCATCCCACCTATCTCCGTGACCCCACCACTCAGCTACTCTCAGTCCATCCCACCTATCTCCGTGACCCCACCACTCAGCTACTCTCAGTCCATCTCACCTATCTCCCTAACCCCACCACTCAGCTACTCTCAGTCCATCCCACCTATCTCCGTGACCCCACCCCTCAGCTACTCTCAGTCCATCCCACCTATCTCCGTGACCCCACCACTCAGCTACTCTCAGTCCATCCCACCTATCTCCCTAACCCCACCACTCAGCTACTCCCCAGTCCATCCCACCTATCTCCCTAACCCCACCACTCAGCTACTCTCAGTCCATCCCACCTATCTCCCTAACCCCACCACTCAGCTACTCTCAGTCCATCCCACCTATCTCCCTAACCCCACCACTCAGCTACTCTCAGTCCATCCCACCTATCTCCATAAACCGCCTTCTTACGATTTCCATGTGCCGTATGTTTTTTTGTGATGTTTCACTTAAATTCTGAACCACGTTTAATCGCTTAGTATTGTAAGATAAATATTTTTACTTAAAGTATTATTATATTGTTGATTGATTGATGATGGTTTTTTAAATCTCCCATCTGTGTTCATTTGAGATAAATGTTGTGATTTTTCAGCCATTCCTGAACCTGTGACCAGAAACATGAAAAATTGCTTCTTAGCGAAGATCAATTTCTCCAACAAGAATTTTGCTAGGACTCTCTAGGAGTGGTCTGAGTTGGGAGGGGAACAATTTAAACTAGCTGTTATTGGCAGAGAGGTTTGGAACTATAGTTCTTATTGGTCTATTAACTAATTTACGAACTGGACATGTCACCAGGCAGGCCAAAACTGCATCTCACCAAAGCCAGCTGAAATTTCAGCTCTTACACTAAAATCACAATTTCACAGTATTATTCCAACCTCATGGTGTGGAAATATATATAAAACATTTTTGACTGCACTGGGTCTTTAAAGAGTTATTGGAAAGGGGCCACACCATCTTCTCCTTTCTGCTTTCTGTCAATGTCAGGAAGACCTGTAATGACTGATCCATCCACCTGGGGTCACTGTGTCCCCTGATATAGTCGGCATTCCACTCACACCTCAGCTATATCATAATTAAATCAAACGAAATTCATGAGTACTTGGCTTTTGATCATGTAAATGGCTGTTGTTGAGGAGCTCTTTGTTGATGTGAAATAACATTGCCACAAGCCAGCGGTTCCAGGTGTTGCAATATATCCAGCTACCCCTGACTAGAATGCGACCGGCTTTCATTTGGAAGCCAGTCACATAGGCACCAGGACGGGGACTGGGGGACAATCCCATAAAGATCCTGAGTAATCTTTTGGCGCCTTGCGGCGGAGCTTTATCGCCTTGACTGAAAGGTGTTCGAATTAACTGGAGTGTTTAAATGTGTTTCCAACTTCACTGTCTCTCAGTGGGCTGAAGCTCCTGGTGCTTAAGGTCTAAGGGATTAGTATAGAGGGCTCAGGGTTTATCGGAACCTGCTGTAAAGTAACACAAGTTTGCCATGTTTGTGTGTAGGATATCAGAGCTGTGTCACTGGTGTTTCAGCTAGTGTCTCTGAGTCATTTGTGTAAATGGAGTAAAATGGCGTCTGATTTAAGTGAGAGGACTTGTACTGCCATGGCGATACTTCCTTGTGGCTAATTATAAGTTCAGTGAACACTCAACACATGTTCAGAAGAAAAACAACCTCATCTCTCTCAAACCCTTATGCGTCATTCTGCATACCCCTTATATCACTCTCTTCCCCCTCCAAAGCACCCTCTCTCTCTCTCTCTCTCTCTAAAATCACTCTCTTATCCCTCTCTCCCCCTCTCTCTTCCCCTCTCTCTTCCCCCTCCAAAGCACCCCCCCCCCCCCTCTCTCTCTCTCTCTCTCTCTCTCTCTCTCCATTTGTGTGTGTGTGTGTGTGTGTGTGTGTGTGTGTGTGTGTGTGTGTGTGTGTGTGTGTGTGTGTGTGTGTGTGTGTGTGTGTGTGTGTGTGTGTGTGTGTGTGTGTGTGTGTGTGTGTGTGTGTATAATGAGGTGGCAGCTGTGTTGGTGGTGATGCCAGCTGAGCACCAGAGGGAATATGAGGGCTCATTTTAGAGCAGGTGCATCCCTCTGCCCCCTGGTACCCTCTCCCCTCTGCCCTCTGGTACCCTCATCCCTCTCCCCTCCCCTCACCTCACCACCTGTCTGTCTGTCCCCATTCTATCCCTTCTGAGCAAACTCCCTCTTTTCTTTTCCCTCCCTCTGTTTCTGCGACATTTCCTTATCACCCTTATACTCTCCTTCCTCCCTCACTCCTCATTTTGTCTCTTCTGTTCTTCCTTCTGTCCATATCGTATTCATGCCTGTATTCCTCTGGAGATGATATATGATGAGTCTGTAGTATTTCCTGGACAGGAAGACAAGCCTCTGGAGATGATATATGATGAGTCTGTAGTATTTCCTGGACAGGAAGACAAGCCTCTGGAGATGATATATGATGAGTCTGTAGTATTTCCTGGACAGGAAGACAAGCCTCTGGAGATGATATATGATGAGTCTGTAGTATTTCCTGGACAGGAAGACAAGCCTCTGGAGATGATATATGATGAGTCTGTAGTATTTCCTGGACAGGAAGACAAGCCTCTGGAGATGATATATGATGAGTCTGTAGTATTTCCTGGACAGGAAGACAAGCCTCCCGACTCTGTAGATGTTTAATGGGTCAGAGGGGGCGGGGCGTCAAATATTTTATTTGTAGGGTTTCCAGGTCTTTAGACGTCCTCTTGAGCACAGTGCTGTAAAAATACCTCTGGCCCTGTTCTGTTCACCTCCCCTGTGTGTCACAGCTCTAAATGGGCTCTGAGAGAGACAGAGAGAGAAAGAGAGTGAAAAAGACCCACTGAATGGTTCTCAGAAACAAATGGGCTTAGCCTTAGTGAATGATAGTTGGGGGTATATTTGAATATGTGTGGGAGTGGGAGCAGAGCCCAGTTGCGTTGAGACACACACACGCACGCACGCACACACACACACACACAGAGGCCCGGGCCGGCTGTTATCTAGGGGTGTGAAGATGAACAGCTCTGTCTGAATGTATTCACCACTGAGACAGAGCAGGGGGAGGGGGGAGAGATTACTTCACTAACTTTACCAACTCTATCCCAACAGCAGTATATGGAGGTCCTGTATTTCCTCCCTCCCTCTCCTAACCTGTAGAACATCCCTACTACCTCTCAGGCTGTTGTTCTGGTTGCTGGCTCCTGATTGGCCTCAGAGGTAATAAATGAATGCCGTGGTGAAGCGTGCCCGGGCGGGCCAAGGAGGGAGGGTGAATCAGAGACCTCAGGTGGGGGGTGGGGGCTGGTTACTGCCTTATAAGGGCGACTCTCCCAACCTCTCAGGAAGTCAGGAACAGGGCAGAACCATGCAGAACAGAACAGTACAGAAAAGACTGCTGAACACACCTCAGGACAGGACAGAACAAGACAGCTGACTGACAGCAGATCAGTAGCGCCTGGTGCGGAAGGGAACGGGGTCAGTGTGTGTGTGTGTGTGTGTGTGCGTGTGTGTGTGTGTGTGTGTGTGTGTGTGTGTGTGTGTGTGTGTGTGTGTGTGTGTGTGTGTGTGTGTGTGTGTGTGTGTGTGTTTGTGTGTGTGTGTGTGTTTGTGTGTGTGTAGGAGTGTACCTTTGGACTTTTAGGGTGTTGGTTAGGGAGGTCCGAGCCGGGCCTTGTGACGGCACATCTTTATCACCACTGACAGGAAGGAAGGGCTTTCACCAGAGCCAGAGGGAAACCACACACACACTCTTCCCACAGCGGCTGTTCCTCTAAAAGGCTGCCAGCTCTTTGATGATCACTGAGCGTCTTCTGACGCTCGTAGGAATGAACTTTGACTTCACACACTCTGGCCCTTAACCCTAAGGAAGAGGAGAGATGAAGAAGCACTTCACGACCATCCCACTCATCCATGTCACAGAGGTAGAGTGTGTGTGTGTGACTGAGACTGCATGTCTCAAGGTACTACAGTCTCCAAGCTATTTCCAGTCTAAATGTAGTCAGAACTGTAGTCACATGCTGTCAGCTGTGTGTTTATATGACAACAGTTCATAGGCAGACTTTGACAAGCACCACGTGAGGAGCTGTGTGTGTGTGTGTGTGTGGGGGGAGGACATTTGGGTGAATGTAAACACCAGGTAAACGGACGGTAGTGTTACAGAAAAAGAGCAAAGCAGGGAGAGGTTGTGTCAGACGTGTTGTGTCCTGCCCCTGTGTGTGTGGTGTGTGTGTGTGTGTGTGTGTGTGTGTGTGCACACATATAGTTGTACTATGCTGTTTGTCTAATGCCAGAGGGAAGTCTTTAAAACCAGTCAGTCATAGATCATTGATCTGCTTTTAGTTATCCAGAACCCATCATTAATCTCTCTCTCTGCCCTGCCTGTTTTTTTTTTCTCTCCCTCCCTCGCTCTGTCTCTCTCTCTCTCTGTCAGTCTCTCTCTCTCTCTCTCTCTCTCCGTCTATCTCTCTCTCTAACTCTCTCGCTCTCTCTCTAATCACCCCTTCCCTACCTTTAATACCTCTCTCTTTCTCTCTCTCCTTCTCAGTGGAATTCAGTACATATAGTTATTTATACCTGATGGGGCTCTGTGCCCTACTGTACAGTCGTGGCCAAAAGTTTTGAGAATGACACAAATATTAATTTTCACAAAGTCTGCTGCCTCAGTTTGTGTGATGGCAATTTGCATATACTCCAGAATGTTATGAAGAATGATCAGATGAATTGCAATTAATTGCAAAGTCCCTCTTTGCCATGCAAATGAACTGAATCCCCCAAAAACATTTCCACTGCATTTCAGCCCTGCCACAAAATGACCAGCTGACATCATGTCAGTGATTCTTTCGTTAACACAGGTGTGAGTGTTGAAGAGGACAAGGCTGGAGATCACTCTGTCATGCTGTTTGAGTTCGAATAACAGACTGGAAGCTTCAAAAGGAGGGTGGTGCTTGGGATCATTGTTCTTCCTCTGTTAAACATGGTTACCTGCAAGGAAACACGTGCCGTCATCATTGCTTTGCACAAAAAGGGCTTCACAGGCAAGGATATTGCTGCCAGAAAGATTGCACCTAAATCAACCATTTATCGGATCATCAAGAACTTCAAGGAGAGCGGTTCAATTGTTGTGAAGAAGGCTTCAGGGTGCCCAAGAAAGTCCAGCAAGCGCAGGGCACCACCAGTACAGAGCTTGCTCAGGAATGGCAGCAGGCAGGTGAGGCGAAGACTTTTGGAGGATGGCCTGGTGTCAAGAAGGGCAGCAAAGAAGCCACTTCTCTCCAGGAAAAACATCAGGGACAGACTGATATTCTGCAAAAGATACAGGGATTGGACTGCTGAGGACTGGGGTAAAGCCATTTTCTCTGATGAATCCCCTTTCCGATTGTTTGGGGCATCCGTAAAAAAGCTTGTCCGGAGAAGACAAGGTGAGCGCTACCATCAGTCCTGTGTCATGCCAACAGTAAAGCATCCTGAGACCATTCATGTGTGGGGTTGCTTCTCAGCCAATGGAGGGGGCTCACTTACAATTTTGCCTAAGAACACAGCCATGAATAAAGAATGGTACCAACACATCCTCCGAGAGCAACTTCTCCCACCCATCGAGGAACAGTTTGGTGACGAAGAATGCCTTTTCCAGCATGATGGAGCACCTTGCCATAAGGTAAAAGTGATAACTAAGTGGCTCGGGGAACAAAACATTGATATTTTGGGTCCATGGCCAGGAAACTCCCCAGACCTTAATCCCATTGAGAACTTGTGGTCAATCCTCAGGAGGCAGGTGGACAAACAAAAACCCACAAATTATGACAAACTCCAAGCATTGATTAAGCAAGAATGGGCTGCCATCAGTCAGGATGTGGCACAGAAGTTAATTGACAGCATGCCAGGGTTGATTGCAGAGGTCTTGAAAAAGAAGGGTCAACACTGCAAATATTGACTCTTTGCATAAACGTCACGTAATTGACAGTAAAAGCCTTTGACACTTATGAAATGCTTGTAATTGTCAAGGTTGGCTCAAGGAAGCAGGAGAGGCAGAGTCAAGTCCAGGAGACAGAAAATCCGTGAATACACTTTTAATGAGCATCCACAATGTACGAACACGGTAGGGCACGGCGCATAAAAACAAATACTCCCAAAACCCCAGCTCAAACACTAAGCAGGGACGCAGCCCACAATAACCTAAAAAACACAGGCAGAGGGAAACACTCGTTCCTCAAACGACATAAGTCCTGACACAGAACAATCACGCACAAAACACAAACCTACCTAGCTAGGCTAAATACCCCCACTAACAACTAATACAAAACAGGTGCGTGCATAACCTAGACCTAACCAACAGAAAGTGAAACAGAGGATCGGTGGCAGCTAGTAGGCCGGCGACGAGGAGGGGTGCCACCTTCCGTCGTTGTCGTGACAGTAATTATACTTTAGTATTCCATAGTAACATCTGCCAAAAATATCTAAAGACACTGAAGCAGCAAACTATGTGGAAATGAATATTTGTGTCGTTCTCAAAACTTTTGGCCACGACTGTAGCTGGCGCAAGCCTGTGTTTGTGTCTCTCTTATTCTTATCTTATCTCTCCATCACCATGGATGTTCCATTACAATGATGTTGACTATATGTCTCTGTGTTAGAATGACGTCATATTCCTGGCTCCAGTGTGTGAGTGCTGAGCAGTGCCTCCTGGTAGTTGTAGTTGTTGTGATTTTGCTGAGTTGTGTGTGGGTAATGACCCTCTTCCAGTCAGTCTTGCCACAGACCACTAATGTGTAAAAAGAGACACAGAGGGGGAGAAAAAGAGATGTATGGTGGAGAGGTAGGCTTAAGGTTTGTCAGTAGTTCTCTGGTAATGCTGACCCTGGCTATCTTGATGCTGTCTCTCTGTACCATGGAGATATACCATTACCTTCATGTTAGGGCTGCATTAGGTTACTGTGTGTGTGTGTGTGTGTGTGTGTGTGTGTGTGTGTGTGTGTGTGTGTGTGTGTGTGTGTGTGTGTGTGTGTGTGTGTGTGTGTGTGTGTGTGTGTGTGTGTGTGTGTGTGTGTGTGTGTGTGTGTGTGTGTGTGTGTGTGTGTGTGTGTGTGTGTGTGTGAATGAGCTGATGATTGAGTAAAAGTAGTGTGTGTGTGTCAGACTAATGTTGAAATCTTTCCATACCCAACCTCTCTAAGTGTGTGTACAGAAACTCTAATAATAGAAGTCCTTAAGCTCTTACCTGAATAAATAAATATTAGATGCCATGGTAACGCCTTAGTAACTCGTTGCCTTAGATACAAGGAGCTTGGAGGCCTTGGTCAGTTTTGCTGATCTCTGTCATGTTGTTTATCCCATAGTAGGTGGTGGGTAACTCGGGAACACATCTCTGATGTAGTGTCAACACGGTCTTATTGTTTTAGCTTGTTAGTGGTGTGTGTGTGTGTGCCTCCGTGAGATTGTCTTTCTGGTTGTGCTCCAGTACGTTAGTGATAAATACCTCTCACCGCACTACCTGACCCCATCCCTGTCATACACGTCAGTCATCACCTCCTAATGTTCTGTTGATGAAAACACTCTCCGACCTGTCCGTGATGATGAGTTACCATGGGAACAAGATATTTTTTTCCAGCAAACGTACTTTGATTCCAATTTCAACGCAATTTAATTTGGCCATCAGGTGGCCTGCCAGCACACACTCACACATGCACTGTCTGTCACACACACACACACACACACACACACACACACACACACACACACACACACACACACACACACACACACACACACACACACACACACACACACTAGTTACACTACACAGTACACACCCATCACAGCTATTGTAGGTCTGACATGAGAGAGAGTGATTGTTACAGTGTGTAGTCCTGGGCTTGACAGGTGTCTTATGTACGCTCTTACCTTTACGGTCGTATGAGAGATTGTGTTAGGGTGTGTGTGTGTACTGGCTGACTGCCTAATTGTGTTGAAATTGGCTGTGTGTGGATGTATAAAGCAAATTAACAAATTCGTGAAACTAATTACGTGAAACTGAATGAAAACACTTAATCCAAATAAACCTTTCTAATCTTGCAATTCAAAGTACAAAACAAACACTGCAAATAGGCAACAACATTAGCTACTTTCAGTTAATTGTCTCAGGGTGATACTTTCCATCCACGAATTACCCTCCTCCTCCCATTATGTCAACAGAAAAGACAGTTGTATTTGGAACAACCTCTCATATTCCTGCGGGAGGTCTGTTTTAGTGCCAAATCAAAGAAGTTGAACAGAAAATGTGGATGCTGAGTGAAACTCTCCATAAGTCAACACTCACTCTATTGACCTGCACCTGACTCATCATTTGTGTGAATGAAGTGAAAATGAAACTAAAAAAGTGCATCCTTTCTTTTCTTCGCCCTTAATCTCACCCTCTCTCTATCTTTTATCTGGTGTGATTGTGCATGTTATTCACAGCTGAGTGTGCTTTCGCTCGCTGACAGGCAGTTTGCATCAGTCTGTTATTATCAATCCTTCTCCACCTGACAGTGACTCTGCTCTCTCGCTCTCTCCCCTCTCTCTCTCTCTCCTTTCTCTCTCTCTCTCTTTCCCCTCTCTCTCTCTCTTTCCCCTCTCGCTCTCTCTCTCCTTTCTCTCTCTCTCTCTTTCCCCTCTCTCTCTCCCCTCTCGCTCTCTCTCTCCCCTCTCTCTCTCTCTCTCTCTCTCTCTCTCTCTCTCTCTCTCACTCTCTCCTCTCTCCCTCTCTCTCTCTCTCTCTCTCGCTCAGCCTTGCTTCTTCTTCTCCAGAGTGGCAGCGGTCTAAGGCACTGCATCTTAGTACTAGAGGCGTCACTACAGACACCCTGGTTTGATTCCAGGCTGTATCACAACCAGCCGTGATTGGGAGTCCCATAGGGCGGCGCACAATTGGCCCACGGTCGTCCGGGTTGGCCGGTGTAGGCCGTCATTGTAAATAAGAGTTTGTTCTGACTCGCCTAGTTAAATAAAGGTTAAATTAAAAAAATATATATACAAATTATTCTCTCTCTTTCTCTTTCTCTGGCGGTTGTATCTGTGGTTAGTCAGGTATAGAAACTCTCTTTAATGATATTCTGCCACACAGTCCAGTTAGATTTACCACTGAGTTTGAATACTACCGTCCCCCTCCTACCACCACCCACCTCTACCAGTCACTCCCCCCAGCCCTGTATTCATATGCCCCATTTTTCTGCCAGCTGTGCTGGGACAAAAGAGGCCGTGGAGGTGGGAGGGATTAGTGGCTTGTGGATGGGTCTCTTGATCCATCATTTCACTCTGGGTCTGAATAGAACAGGATGGCAGGAGTAGAGGAGGGGAGGAGGAGGACAGGGGGGTAAGGAGGGGTGTTTTGTTGGGGGGAAAGGGGGGAGGGGCTTTCTCAATAGCGTGATGTCTGGCTGAAAAGGAGAGCTGTTTGGGGGAAGCAGGGGGTCCAAGGGGAAAGGAGGGAGAGAGAGGACAAGAGAAGGGGAAGAAGAAGAGAGAGAGAGGAGGTAGTTTCTGTCTATTCCACTCCCTGCCCTTTCCTCTCTACAGCCTCTCCCTGCTGGTCCCCACAAATAGGCCTGCCATTCCAGTTTAGTACAGTCCTGTTGTGACTTATAATGTAATTTTAGCACGCCAGTGTTGATTCGTCCCAGTCTGTCCTCTGAGTGCGTTTAATAATGTCTGGCAGTCAGAAAGTAACCTCTGTTATTACACATGGCTGAGGTATGAGGCCGACGAGACTGATTGGTTTGTCAGAGCAACCCATCCATAGAAACAGTGTCTGTGTGTGTGTGTGTGTGTGTGTGTGTGTGTGTGTGTGTGTGTGTGTGTGTGTGTGTGTGTGTGTGTGTGTGTGTGTGTGTGTGTGTGTGTGTTCTCACTGAGTCTAAAATCTGCAGCTCGTATCAGAAAATAGTGGAGAGGAAGCAGTACAGCTTCCTCTCCACTAATGTAAAACGTGTTAAGTAAGACAAGAGAGAGAGAGAGAGAGAGAGAGAGAGAGAGAGAGAGAGGAGAGAGAGAGAGAGAGAGTGTGTGTAATGTTGACTGTTGATTTTTGTATTGTTCAGTTCAATTTTGTTTATTATCTATTTCACTTGCTTTGGCAATGTAAACATATGTTTTCTATGCCAATAAAGCCCTTCAATTACATTGAATTGAGTTGAATTGGGACTGAGAGAGAGAGAGGGCGGGGGAGAGAGACTGTGTAAAGGCCATTAGCTGAAAGGGATTGGGTGGGAAATTGTCAGCATTAAAAAGAATGAAAGAGAAGGAGATGTGATGTGACGGCTACACTCACTGACACACAGCTTCACTCCCAAAGAGAGAGAGAGAGAGAGAGAGAGAGAGAGAGAGAGAGAGAGAGAGAGAGAGAGAGAGAGAGAAGAGGGGGAAGGAGGGGGAAGGAGGGGGAAGAGAGTGATATAAGGGGTATGCAGAATGACGCATAAGGATTTGAGAGAGATGAGGTTGTTTTTCTTCTGAACAGAACTAGGGTGTAGGATTAGGTCATCACAAACCAGTTCAACCACACTGCCCCAATTACTGAGAGACAAGGACTGTGTGTGTGTGTGTGTGTGTGTGAGAGAGAGAGAGAGACTGAGACCCAGACAATGTGTGTGTGACAGAGACCCAGACAGTGTGTGTCCTAATCTGGCCCTGGCATCTCACTGAGTCACACAGGAAGGAGAAGGGACTGAGTTCCTCAGAGCAGTCTGTTCCAATGCCTTCCTAGGGGGAATCGTCTGTTCGTTTCAATTTCCTTGTTCTTCGTAAGATTATCACACGATCACCCACGCACGAACACACACACACTCCTGTGTTCAGAGGGCAGCTCTGGGGTCAGTTATGAGCCAATATGATTCTTATAGAAGCATAATTTAGGATCCCATCAAAACATTTCAGATCTCTACATCAACGTTCCATAACCACATCAATATTCCCTTCCGGAACCACGTGGGAAGGTAGAGGTCAGATTGGGGTGACGTCTGGGACAGAGCGGGGAAGTGGCGCAGGAAGTGTAGACCGAACACAACGCCAGGGGGAAGTGGAACAATGGCAGTCTTGCGATAAACAGCACGCGCATGCGCACACACCAGATGAACTATAGCCCACTGTCTCCCTATGCAAATTCAATATTAATAAACTGGACAATCTTTTCTTTCAGTGTAATTGGATTATCAACTCAAAGGAGCTGGACTATCAAGCGAGACCACTAGTGCCATTTCGATAAGATATTGCAGGCAAATGAGAGTGTGTGTATTTATAAAGAGCAAACACACTGCAGGTAGTTCAGCTCTCAGAGGGATGAGACTTCTGTGGGATTAAGAAAGCAGCAGAAAGGGAGAGGGAGAGAGAGAGTGGCGCAAGGAATAAAACATTGACTTGGGTTTGCAGTTGAGACCAGTGTAATAGCTGTATTAGAGTTCCATGGCTGGTGAACTTCTGATTAGTGCTCAGATCAAAGTAGTTTAAAGTGGGTTAAATGAGCAGACTGTGGGTGTGCGTGCATGTGTGTGTTTGCGTGCGTGTGCAGCATGCATGCGTACATCCGTGTTTGTTCTAAAGCTCTTCTCTCTGGGCACACATGGTGCTCCAAGCCAAATCAATGCAGCCAAACACCAATTTAGACCAAATTGACATTCCATTCCTCATTATAAATCAAACACATTTTAACTAATCAACAGGCCTACATAGGTGATAATGGACTAGAAGTGGATTAGTTAAATGGTTTGATCAAAGCAGGGGGATCTGTCCCCAATCCCAAAAACCCCTCTATCTCTCTGACCTTATTTATAATACTACTAGTAATAATTTGGTGGGTCTTATATTTGTCCTATTTTATATACAAGTGTGTATTATATGCATGTGTGAATTGGAAATGTTTTTTTTTTTTTGCATATCCCAACTCCCCCTGGGACACACTCGGAGAGTGGGGTCATGGCCCGGCTCTGGGATTCAAACTAGCCGCTAGGATACCTGCTGCCTCAAGAAGTCTATTTTGTGTTTCTAGAATGGAAATAGATGGAAGCAATATGGTTGAAGCTCCCATAAACCCATTTGAGGACTTGATGGATCATCAGGGGCTAGGTGGGGCCAGGCTAGGGGCTGTTTTCAGCCTGTGTTGTGAGTGAGAAGGTAAAGAAGACATAATGACTACTCTCCTGATGGAATTGTACTGTCTCTGGCTGCAGTATTTCTGATATTCAGCATGTAAATAACTTATTAATGATTCACCCCCACCAAATGTATCAACATATTCTCCCTTCTCCAATCGACTCTGTGTCTAATGGATGAATTACTCCAGAGCCAGATTCCATCTGATCCCATCTTGGCACTCATGCCACCCCTCTCTGTGCCCACCGTGCCCTCTGTGCCAGGTGATGTTCTCTCCCTCCTAGCTGATTCATTCAGTCTCGGAACGTCTACCTGTCACCGGCCCGGTCGTTATGGTGATTAACGGCTGTGTGACTCATTCAGTATTCTTTCTCTCTCTCTCTTTCTGTTGGCCACCAGAGGAGCTGCTCTCATTCTGCCAACCCAGTCTTACCTTCACACATCTGACTCCACAGGCACGTTGGGAGTCTAGGGTATCAATACAGGGTGTGTGTGTGTGTGTGTTACTCACACTTTTAAGCAGTACTTTCACACATTCATTCAGTGTACAAAAGTGGAATCTGATCGTCGTTATCTGTCTGCCTCAAATCAATTTATACATTTTATTGTATATATTCCCTCCTTGGCTACCATTTTCATATACTGTGTGTGTGTGTGTGTGTGTGTGTGTGTGTGTGTGTGTGTGTGTGTGTGTGTGTGTGTGTGTGTGTGTGTGTGTGTGTGTGTGTGTGTGTGTGTGATTGTGTGTGTGTGTGTATGCGTGTGCACGCGCACATAGGCCTATGTGTTATTCACAACCGACATCCACCTTTATACAGTGTGTGTAGTTCAGTGCAATCCTCATCATCTCTCTGCCTCAAATCAATGAATGAGTTTCCATCCATATTCCTTTTTGGCTTTTGGCATTTCCACTTCCAATATGTAGGCCTATGAGCATATGTGTGTGTTTGCTTACTGATCAGGTATGTCATAGCTGGTTTACCTTGTGAAGGCGACATGGGGGTCTGACAGGTGGGAGACTGCATATCAATAAGCTGAGGATGAAATGTGCTGTTCTGTTTATGGACAGTAAAATAACAACAACCTCCTGAGCCTGGGTCACCAACACAGCTACTGGACTAATCAGCTAGCCAGCAGTACAGTGGGCTGCCAACCTTCTTTAAAAATGGATGACACAACAAAAGAGATTTTCTTATTGAATTATTTATGGGGACCTTTATCCTTGGAGACAATGATGGAGTATCCACTACCTCTTCCAAAGGGTGACAAGGCTACCTCACTCAACTCGGTATAGAAATGTTCGATTTTTATCAGCTATCTTACCAAGCCGATCTCTGTAGCACACATATGCATGCAGTGAAGCGCCTACATGGGGTACTGTTGAGGCTTCTGTGGAAAGATGTGGCAGTCTTTATTTTTATTTTTTAATTACATGGGGGAACACAAGTATATATTGTAATGAAACAGCAGGCAGGGAGCAGGTCTCGAACCCTCGACCTTCAAGCCCGAAGTCCGGCGCGCTATCGACTGTGCCGCAAAAGCATGCTCAAGCGGCAGAGTCGATTTCCGCGCTTATAAACCCAGGGTCGTTACAATATAAAGACTATACAAAGGACAATTGGGCTAGGGGGCGGGGCTAGGGGCGGGGCTAGGGGGGTACAACATCACATTACACAAGTACCTTACACTTAGAATTCTAACAGCTTTTTTGTTAGTAGAGTATTTAATTGTCTTAAAATATAGTTCCATTTCTTTTTTTAAGGTAAGAAAATGTGGTGTTTTGATTGTAAATTTATATTTCTGAATATGACATTTGGCCAAAAGAATAATGCAATTAATTACCTAAAATTGTTTCAACTTATTTCTATCGTAGGTAAAGAATCTAAGCAGGACACCTCTGCACAATAGCGTAAAATCTTCATAAATGTGTTCAATTATAAATCTACTGATGTCTTGCCACAGTTTTACACGAATTACATGAATACAAGGCCAAAAAAGATGCAACACCGTTTCTGGGTGGTCAAACGGTACAATTTGAGTTTATGTTTCTCTTAAACTTCTTCATGTAGTGGTTGGCAGGATAATATTTATGAATAATTTTAAAGGAAACTTCCTTAATTGTGTTAACAAGTTAACAAGTTAACATGTGTGTGGCAAAATCCAAACTTTTCCCTCCACATATATTATCAATAAAACCGTTCCAATAAGGCATGACATAAGGTATATAGATACAACATCCTGCTGAAACAAGGTTCGTATCGCTCTGTTGTTGAATGGACCAAAAGAGGAACAGATCTTTCCTACTGATGAGTCAACAGGGTTAATGGAAGGTAGGCTCTGAGGGTCAGGTCTTGACACGTTCCTGAATAATAAAGCAACACCTGAGGGAATGGCATCTAAAACAATTGCGAAATCTTTAGGTGTTACAGGGATCTTGTAAAGTGATAAGAATTCCTTAGAACTAAGTAAAAAAAACCTTATGCATGTACAAGTTGGCTCAGCAATAGGATATTATTTCGGGAACCAATATTCTAGAACAAAGATGTGCCAGTCACAGACAGGTGCGGCACGCTGATGATATCAGTTATCAGGGAGGTCATGAGGCAGTGTCCTGGACCGCGCTAAATGGACATTTCTCATTCGGTGGAAAATGACAATGAACTTCATTGTATCTAGCGCTATATTCATTCGACTTGCCATTAGTAAAATGTTAAGTCGTCCCATGGGCAGCAACATGTGTATGGGAAGACTGGCATTTGATGCCTTCTCTCCATTTCTAGGCGACTTACTATATATTCCTATTTCTAATCTTGGATGGTTGTTTATTTCAACATAAGCAACACACTCTCACCTAACTCAACTCTGGCTACAGTTAAAACATATATTTGAGATAAATGATTGTGAGGTTAATTCATAGTCGTAACGGGTTAATTACATGGCCAAGTCATAATTGTGTAGGTTAAATATCTGAATTAATTTACCCCCCCTCCCCTCTGGAGTAGTGGGAGGGATCTATTCGCACTCTGTCCTGTGTTTCGGAAGCAGACTACATCGGGAGACACTGATCACCCGACTACTGTGGTGGGTGAGAGCTCTCCGACCCGGACGGCGTGAGCGCGATGGACAGTTCAACTTTGTTTTTGTAGGGGAACGTCAAGTCCACATTCACCGAACCAAACTACGGGACTATGCCCAGTGCCGATACCGCTGTGGATAAAAGTTTATCAGAAGTAGAGAGATATAACATCTGCGGCGAAATGGTAAATATGCCTTCCTGGTCACATCGTCTGTGGAATGACAGAGACTTGGTGTCACGTATCTGACTGCGGCTGTAGAGCGAGCCAACATTTGTCACGTTTGATATTCCGTAGCATACAATCACTTCTTCGTGGCGGTTGTAGCCGACAATATCGGCATCAACAACCAGTTGTCTCTATGCGAATTATCTCATTCCCAACTAACCGTAGCTAACAAAGTATTGGGCTATAGCTTATCAGTGACTGATAGTCGAGTTGTGAACCGTTCCATCGTGCAGTGAAGTGCAGTCCCAAGTGTTGGGGCGACTTGATTTGGAAATGATGTGCAGCATATCCATTACATCATGTGAGACTTTGCTGTTAATTGCAACAGGACATGTTTAGGCATATTTTCAGATAATTCCATAATTACAGATAGGCTGTTGTAAATTGTGGTCATTTCTTTATTTTTGTATCTAGCCAACACATGTCTAACTGAATGTGTTATTTATACACTCAGTGTTTGTATCTGTTGTTTTGACAGTCAGGTATAACCCGTTAGTCAAGGATTTGTTCTGCTGGGCAGGTGTTTCATTCAAGGCAACGGCAGCTCTTTTCACAAACCACGTAACTATTGCGTGTGACCTCTCTGTCAGGTCCTAGTGCATTAACACAACAGCTGTTGAACACATCTACGAAGTAGGTTCTAGTCATTCGGTTCCTTTACCCCAATTGTTTTGTCGGGAGCAAATGTGCAGCCAGATGTTTGTGGTGGACGTGGCCCCTAAACGCTTTGCTTTATACGGTCATTCCCACACAATATAGTTTGCAACGGTATAGTTGTTTTGTCCCTGGTGTTTGTGTTCATTCTTAACTGTAATGTTGTGGGTGAGATACAGTGACGAGTTATACTTATAGCACAAACAACGACACCGATAGCTGATTCCCATACCATGACCCATTTAGGGGATAGGCTATGCAAAACTAAATCGAGCTATTTGTCCTAGTATATGACAAACCAATGAATGTATGAAAGAGTGAAAATGTCAACAAGGGTATGTAGTCAGGGGTCTAGCTGGTATTCAGCTATATATCCCATATAGAGGGTAGGCATAGGGGAAAGGATAGAGATCATGGAGGAGAGTCAAGGGGAAGGCTGGGGGACGGCACTGGTGTATTCCACATATTGTATCTGACAGTGGAAACCCTTGGTCGGTAACGGCTACTGGAGTGGAAAGGAGCGTTTGGGGACTCCCGGGCTCTCGCCAGCCATCCATAAGTTCATTAGCATGGCTGGAGAGTGGCGGCTTGTCCATGAGACAACCGGGACGGGATAATCGTGGCTGGAACAGACTACAGAGCAGGGAGAGGAGAGGCTGAGAGACAGAAAATACACTTTTCACTTCACCCTCCCTAGTACACACGCCCCATATTTTCATTACAGGATAGTTGACATGTTTTGCAGTTTGAAGGAAAGTGGCCTAGATTTAAGATCCGCAGACTAGCATTTACATTATGGAAGACAAATCCACGTTGTTGTTATTACTGGTGATGCTGACCACACACACACACACACACACACGTTGTAGCCAGCAGCACTCGACAGTCAGTGTGTGTCCATTTGGCATCTGTCATATTAAAAACGGTGTCCCTCTTCCTCTCCTGTCTCTGCTCAGTCACCATCCCCACTCATTCATATTTAACCACACACTGACTGAAGCTGGCACATTTCACTGAATATAAAGGGATTTCAGAGAGATGAAACTTTCAAACCCTTTACATCAACAGAGATGCTCGAATTGTAATCTGCCAAACAGGCAGAGAGACAGACAAGCAGACAGACACAGACAGTCAGAGGTAAGGCGTGTGATTGATGGAGGGTGTTAAGGTTGGATGTTATTTATTCATTAGTGCCTCGCTAGTCTTTCCATCTTAAGTACTGATTACACAAAGGTCAGCTTCACCCTGTGTGTGTGTGTGTGTGTGTGTGTGTGTGTGTGTGTGTGGTGTACTGTCGCATAGTGTGTCTGTGTATATGTATGAAGTATAGTGCCGTATGTCAGAAGTTTATGGGTAGAATATGCTGTTTCTGTCCTTTCTCCTCTGTTTAACTAGAGAAGGTTTTCCTGCCTTGCTGAGAAATAGAGGGAGAGAGCAAAGAAGGGATGGGTTGTTTTTTTCCTTTCACAACTCCCTGGAAGTCTGCCCTTGGGCAGAGTAAGTTTCTTAAGGCTGTGTTTTTCCCTTCCTGCTCCACTCAGGTAAAGGCCAGAATTTTACTACCTGAGGTCTTATTCCAACTCGACACAGGAATAAAAAGAATGTACGGATGGGTTTTGTGCGTGCGTGCATGCGTGCGAGAGTATGTGTGAGTTTGCGTGTTTGTGCGTGTGTTTATTGCTGAGCTGTTTTTGGCAGTGTAGTAACAGGCCATTAAACAGTGTTGTGAGTGCAATTTACTGTGTCCCCAGGGCCAGTGCATTGGAGAGAGAAGTGGCTGATGGCACATTCCAAAGGCCTTAATGGCCTGTTGGTCTTCAGCAATTAGGAAATATGAAGCTAGTCGGATTGATTACTTTCTGGTATCCTTTTCTATGGTGCCAAAAGTGAAAAAAGTAAGGATTGAGGATATATTGGAGATAACTATCAGAATGTAGAGAAACCAGGCATAATGTAACGGCTGTCTTCGGAAGAAGAGGACCAAAACGCAGCGGAGTTAGTGTTCGGCATATTTAATCAAACGGAACACTATACAATTTAACAAACAAGAATACTGACAGCCAACACAGTCCTGTCAGGTGAAACACACTAAACAGAAACAATTACCCACAACCCCCAAATGAAACGTAGACTACTTATGTGTGACTCCCAATCAGCTACAACCCTCTACAGCTGTGCCTGATTGGAAGTCACACGGCCAAAATAAATGAAACACAAACACATAGAAACAGAACATAGAACGCCCACCCAATGTAACACCCTGGTCTAACCCAAAATAAAGAACAAAAAAACCCTCTCAATGGCCAGGGCGTTACAGTACCCCCCCCAAGGAGCGGACTCCGGCCGCAAAACCTGACACTGAAGGGGAGGGTCTGGGTGGGCCCTCTTACGGCGGCGGCTCAGGTGCGGGACGTAGCCTCTGCCCCACCCTTGGCGTCGCCCTCTTGGGTGGCGCACCTGGCCGCGCCGAAGGTCTGGTGGGCGACCCTGGCTTCGCCCGGCTGGCGGTCGGCGATGGCTGCGCCCGGCTGGCGGGCGGCGATGGCAGATCCGGCACGGCGGGCGGCGATGGCAGATCCGGCACGGCGGGCGGCGATGGCAGATCCGGCACGGCAGGCCGCGATGGCAGATCCGGCACGGCGGGCCGCGATGGCAGATCCGGCTCAGGATTCACCAGGCTGGGAAGACCCGCTGGAGGCCTGGTTTGAGGAGGTGGCACAGGAGAGACCAGGGTGGAGGGGTCCACCGGAGGACTGGTCCTTGGAGGCACAGGCTTGACCAGGATGAGGTGACCCACTGGAGGACTGGTCCGTGGAGGAGACACGGGCTTGACCAGGATAGGGAGACCCACTGGAGGACTGGTCCGTGGAGGAGACACGGGCTTGACCAGGATAGGGAGACCCACTGGAGGACTGGTCCGTGGAGGAGGCACGGGCTTGACCAGGATGGGAAGACATGCAGGAGGCCTAGTTCTGGGCGTAGGCACAGGACGTGCAGGGCTGGGAAGACATGCAGGAGGCCTGTTTCTGGGCGCAGGCACAGTCTTTACCAGACAACCAGCACGCACCTCAGGACGAGTATGGAGAGCTGCCTCAGGTGACATCAATTCCACGACACGCTCTGTAGGGCGAATGCCGTGCCTTATGCACCAAACTAGCAACTCTCTCATCTCTCTCTCCTTTAATTTCCCCATTAACTCCGTCACAGTCTCTGCCTCATATCCCTCGCTCACCTCCAATGTCATCCCGACTGGCTCTGGTTCCACCCTCGGCTCCGCCGACTGTCCCGTGTGCCCCCCCATTTTTTTTATTGGGGCTGCCTCTCGTGCTCGTTGCACTCTCTCTCCTCATAGAATCGCCTCTCCGCTTCAATCTCCCACTGCGGGAGGCGATAATCCCCAGCCTGAGTCCATGGTCCCTCTCCGTCCAGGATTTGTTCCCATGTCCACGAGTCCATAACGCTGTACTCCTGCTGCTCCTTCCTCCTCCGCCGCCTGGTCCTGGTTTGGTGGGTAATTCTGTAAGGGCTGTCTGAAGAGAGAGCGGACCAAAACGCAGCGGAGTTAGTGTTCATCATATTTAATTATAAAAAGGTAACACTATACCAATACAAAATAAGAAACTGACAGCCAACAGTCCTGTCAGGTGAAACACTGAACAGAAACAATTACCCACAAAACCCCAATGGAAAAACATGCACTTATGTGTGACTCCCAATCAACCACAACGAACTTCAGCTGTGCCTGATTGGGAGCCACACACGGCCCAAAACAAAGAAATACAAAAACATAGAAAAGGAACATAGAACGCCCACCCAATGTAACACCCTGGCCTAACCAAAATAAAGAACAAAAAACCCCTCTCTATGGCCAGGGCGTTACACATAATCTTTATAGCAGATTTTGAGAAAGCCTTCGATAAAAGTACGGCTTGAATTTATTTACAAGTGCCTGGATTATTTCAACTTGAGAGAATCTCTTGTAAGATTGGTAAAAGTAATGTATAACACTCCTTTATGTAACATTATAAATAATGGTTAATTCTCAAAGGTTTTTATTGTTAAGAGGTGTCAAACAGGGTTGCCTTCTTTCACCATACTTGTTTGCTATGGCCATTGAATTGTTAATTATAAAAATCCTATCCAATGATAAAATTAAAGGGTTAGAAATGAATGGTTTAGAAACAAAGGTATCAATGTATGCTGATGATCTTCAACTCTGAACGGTCTTATTGAGGACCTGGATAATGTCTCCAGTTTATCTGGATTAAAACCCAACAATGATAAGTGATGGTAGAATGATCGGGAGGTTCAAGTCCCTTCTGAGACACTATGGGAGAATGATGGGGAGGTTCAAGTCCCTAGTGAGACACCATGGTAGAATGATGGGGAGGTTCCTAGTGAGACACCATGGTAGAATGATAGGGAGGTTCCTAGTGAGACACCATGGTAGAATGATAGGGAAGTTCCTAGTGAGACACCATGGTAGAATGATAGGGAGGTTCCTGGTGAGACACCATGGTAGAATGATAGGGAGGTTCCGAGTGAGACACCATGGTAGAATGATAGGGAGGTTCCTGGTGAGACACCATGGTAGAATGATAGGGAGGTTCCTAGTGAGACACCATGGTAGAATGATAGGGAGGTTCCTAGTGAGACACCATGGTAGAATGATAGGGAGGTTCCGAGTGAGACACCATGGTAGAATGATAGGGAGGTTCCTAGTGAGACACCATGGTAGAATGATAGGGAGGTTCCGAGTGAGACACCATGGTAGAATGATAGGGAGATTCCTAGTGAGATACCATGGTAGATGGATAGGGAGGTTCCGAGTGAGACACCATGGTAGAATGATAGGGAGGTTCCTAGTGAGACACCATGGTAGAATGATAGGGAGGTTCCTAGTGAGACACCATGGTAGAATGATAGGGAGGTTCCTGGTGAGACACCATGGTAGAATGATAGGGAGGTTCCTAGTGAGACACCATGGTAGAATGATAGGGAGGTTCCTAGTGAGGCACCATGGTAGAATGATAGGGAGGTTCCTAGTGAGACACCATGGTAGAATGATAGGGAGGTTCCTAGTGAGACACCATGGTAGAATGATAGGGAGGTTCCTGGTGAGACACCATGGTAGTATGATAGGGAGGTTCCTAGTGAGACACCATGGTAGAATGATAGGGAGGTTCCGAGTGAGACACCATGGTAGAATGATAGGGAGGTTCCTAGTGAGACACCATGGTAGAATGATAGGGAGGTTCCTAGTGAGACACCATGGTAGAATGATAGGGAGGTTCCGAGTGAGACACCATGGTAGAAAACAGGGAGGTTCCGAGTGAGACACCATGGTAGAAAACAGGGAGGTTCCTAGTGAGACACCATGGTAGAATGATAGGGAGGTTCCTAGTGAGGCACCATGGTAGAATGATAGGGAGGTTCCTAGTGAGACACCATGGTAGAATGATAGGGAGGTTCCTAGTGAGGCACCATGGTAGAACGATAGGGAGGTTCCTAGTGAGGCACCATGGTAGGATGATAGGGAGGTTCCGAGTGAGGCACCATGGTAGAATGGAGGGATGCATTACAAGAGGAAATGGTAGAACGGTGATTTACTGGGAAAGATGGGTTGATCTGTGGCTGTCTGAAGGGTGGAATTGATGAGTGTTGGAATAATTTTATACACAAATGTGCAGTATAAATGTTTGAGGTGGGGATGGGATTATTGTATGTTTTGCATTTGACTATTTGTGTTTTGGTTTCATGCTGTGAGAGGTGTGTGCTGGTCCTGGTGATTATGGCTGCGCTCGCTTCCACGCCGGGCAGGGCTTGGTTCTCCCCGCCCTATGGAAATCCTTTTGGGCTCGGCATCTCGGGGCGGGTGGGGGCGAGCGCACCACTGACCAGAGCGCCACGGTGGGAGCGGCCATTAGTATTGTCTTTGTATTGTATTGTTGTTGTTTTAAAGAATAAAAAAACCCAGTGCTCTCAGACCAAATAAAAAACCAATCAGGGCCGTAGTTCTACAATAGGTGATTAAACGAACCAGCCTCAAGGCAACAAGCGCTTGAGTTCTCATGTTGTTTCCCAGGGCGTCATGCTACATACAGACACTGTTTCAGTCTGGAAGCATACAGTATTCATGTCTACAATAAACCTGCCTTATCTGACCACCTCAATCAGAGAGCTCACATACCTCATACTAGTGTCCAATCACCGTAAATCACTGAAATTGCTCGGTCTTACCTCTGTGAGAGAAAGGAAGGACGAAGGAGGGAGAGGGGTAGAGAGAGGGTGGGTGGGAGGGAGAGGAAAGGCCTCAATGTATTGAATTATGGGTCCCTAGTCTCTGAGACGCTCCAATGGGCATTGTGGTGAGGGGTAGCCTAGCAGCTGTCGTTCCCTTCTGTTGTCAGGGCAACCACAGAAGTCTCACCCCTTCCCCACCCCCCAATCTTATACAGGCTTTGCCGCTGATATCTCTTACTATGCTCCCCATTCTCTCCCTCTCTCTCTCTTCCCTTCTATCATCCTCTCTCTGATGTCTCTGCTCAAAGGCATTTATTCACTTTGGGGGTGTTGCTCTAAAGCTTCTCTCTCTGTCTCTCTTTATCCTGTCTGTGACATCAACTGTTCTGTCTCTCTCTCCCTCTCTCTTTATCCTGTCTCTGTGTCATCAACTGTTCTGTCTCTCTCTCCCTCTCTCTTTATCCTGTCTGTGACATCAACTGTTCTGTCTCTCTCTCCCTCTCTCTTTATCCTGTCTGTGACATCAACTGTTCTGTCTCTCTCTCCCTCTCTCTTTATCCTGTCTCTGTGTCATCAACTGTTCTGTCTTTCTCTCCCTCTCTCTTTATCCTGTCTGTGACATCAACTGTTCTGTCTCTCTCTCCCTCTCTCTTTATCCTGTCTCTGTGACATCAACTGTTCTGTCTTTCTCTCCCTCTCTCTTTATCCTGTCTGTGACATCAACTGTTCTGTCTCTCTCTCTCTCTCTCTTTATCCTGTCTCTGTGTCATCAACTGTTCTGTCTTTCTCTCCCTCTCTCTTTATCCTGTCTGTGACATCAACTGTTCTGTCTCTCTCTCTCTCTCTTTATCCTGTCTCTGTGACATCAACTGTTCTGTCTTTCTCTCCCTCTCTCTTTATCCTGTCTGTGACATCAACTGTTCTGTCTCTCTCTCCCTCTCTCTTTATCCTGTCTCTGTGTCATCAACTGTTCTGCCTTTCTCTCCCTCTCTCTTTATCCTGTCTGTGACATCAACTGTTCTGTCTCTCTCTCTCTCTCTTTATCCTGTCTCTGTGACATCAACTGTTCTGTCTTTCTCTCCCTCTCTCTTTATCCTGTCTGTGACATCAACTGTTCTGTCTCTCTCTCCCTCTCTCTTTATCCTGTCTCTGTGTCATCAACTGTTCTGTCTTTCTCTCCCTCTCTCTTTATCCTGTCTGTGACATCAACTGTTCTGTCTCTCTCTCTCTCTCTCTCTCTTTATCCTGTCTCTGTGTCATCAACTGTTCTGTCTCTCTCTCCCTCTCTCTTTATCCTGTCTGTGACATCAACTGTTCTGTCTCTCTCTCTCTCTCTCTTTATCCTGTCTGTGACATCAACTGTTCTGTCTTTCTCCCCCTCTCTCTTTATCCTGTCTGTGACATCAACTGTTCTGTCTCTCTCCCCCTCTCTCTTTATCCTGTCTCTGTGACATCAACTGTTCTGTCTTTCTCTCCCTCTCTCTTTATCCTGTCTGTGACATCAACTGTTCTGTCTCTCTCTCTCTCTCTCTTTATCCTGTCTCTGTGTCATCAACTGTTCTGTCTTTCTCTCCCTCTCTCTTTATCCTGTCTGTGACATCAACTGTTCTGTCTCTCTCTCTCTCTCTTTATCCTGTCTCTGTGACATCAACTGTTCTGTCTTTCTCTCCCTCTCTCTTTATCCTGTCTGTGACATCAACTGTTCTGTCTCTCTCTCCCTCTCTCTTTATCCTGTCTCTGTGTCATCAACTGTTCTGTCTTTCTCTCCCTCTCTCTTTATCCTGTCTGTGACATCAACTGTTCTGTCTCTCTCTCTCTCTCTTTATCCTGTCTGTGACATCAACTGTTCTGTCTCTCTCTCTCTCTCTCTTTATCCTGTCTCTGTGTCATCAACTGTTCTGTCTCTCTCTCCCTCTCTCTTTATCCTGTCTGTGACATCAACTGTTCTGTCTCTCTCTCTCTCTCTCTTTATCCTGTCTGTGACATCAACTGTTCTGTCTTTCTCCCCCTCTCTCTTTATCCTGTCTGTGACATCAACTGTTCTGTCTCTCTCCCCCTCTCTCTTTATCCTGTCTCTGTGACATCAACTGTTCTGTCTTTCTCTCCCTCTCTCTTTATCCTGTCTGTGACATCAACTGTTCTGTCTCTCTCTCCCTCTCTCTTTATCCTGTCTGTGACATCAACTGTTCTGTCTGTCTGTCTGTCTGTACCGTATTCATGGACTCGCCCTGAGTTGTGTGAGTTGGTGGGTAGGATATGGGTTATCCATGGTCTTTGGGCTAGGATCTTTCTGGGAATGAGGACAGAGTTATAGCCATTGACCCGAGAGAGAGAGAGAGAGAGAGAGAGAGAGAGAGAGAGAGAGAGAGAGAGAGGAGAGAGAGCGAGAGAGAGAGAGAGAGAGAGAGAGAGAGAGAGAGAGTCCTCAGGCAGAGTGGTGTGTTGTAGGAGGAAGAGATGAAGAGGGAATCTAGTCAGAGCAAACGGGTTTGATTTAATGCACTAAAGTAGCTACTAGCTAGCAGCCTGTCTCCTCTCCTCTTGATAGTCAGAAGACTTAGCTGAAGCTATACATATCTGGGACCAGGTTGGCAGAATACTCATTGGCACATCTTTTTAGGAATTTCTCTCCAGCCCTCTATCTTCCCTTCTCCGTGTGTGTGTGTTGGATTAGTGATTGAGAGTGAGCTAAACCTACAGTGGACTGACAAACTAACAGAGATGCCGGGTATAGTGAGTAACACAGCCTCGGATTAACACACACTCTCTCATCCAAATGATTTTCTGTATCACAGAGCTGTCTTAACATATTATACCACAGGCCTCAGAGCTGTCTTAACATATTATACCACAGGGTCAGAGCTGTCTTAACATATTATACCACAGGCCTCAGAGCTGTCTTAACATATTATACCACAGCCTCAGAGCTGTCTTAACATATTATACCACAGGCCTCAGAGCTGTCTTAACATATTATACCACAGGCCTCAGAGCTGTCTTAACATATTATACCACAGCCTCAGAGCTGTCTTAACATATTATACCACAGGGTCAGAGCTGTCTTAACATATTATACCACAGGCCTCAGAGCTGTCTTAACATATTATACCACAGCCTCAGAGCTGTCTTAACATATTATACCACAGGCCTCAGAGCTGTCTTAACATATTATACCACAGGCCTCAGAGCTGTCTTAACATATTATACCACAGCCTCAGAGCTGTCTTAACATATTATACCACAGGCCTCAGAGCTGTCTTAACATATTATACCACAGGCCTCAGAGCTGTTTTAACATATTATACCACAGGCCTCAGAGCTGTCTTAACATATTATACCACAGGCCTCAGAGCTGTCTTAACATATTATACCACAGCCTCAGAGCTGTCTTAACATATTATACCACAGGGTCAGAGCTGTCTTAACATATTATACCACAGGCCTCAGAGCTGTCTTAACATATTATACCACAGGGTCAGAGCTGTCTTAACATATTATACCACAGGCCTCAGAGCTGTCTTAACATATTATACCACAGGCCTCAGAGCTGTCTGAACATATTATACCACAGGTCTCAGAGCTGTTTTAACATATTATACCACAGGCCTCAGAGCTGTCTTAACATATTATACCACAGGGTCAGAGCTGTCTTAACATATTATACCACAGGCCTCAGAGCTGTCTTAACATATTATACCACAGGCCTCAGAGCTGTTTTAACATATTATACCACAGGCCTCAGAGCTGTCTTAACATATTATACCACAGGCCTCAGAGCTGTCTGAACATATTATACCACAGGCCTCAGAGCTGTTTTAACATATTATACCACAGGCCTCAGAGCTGACTGGGTCATAATTTTCTGTATCACAGAGCTGTCTTAACATATTATACCACAGGCTCAGAGCTGACTGGGTCTTTTTAGTCAGTCATTATGTAACCCATCTCCACCTGTAGAAGCTTGTGTGATGATGCAAATTGTTGCCGACCATAATATTGACTCAATTAATGTCCATACAGCTCAGCTGTCACATTATAAAGCATTAAACACTCTAGCCTGCTGACTGCACACGTATGGGTGCACACACAGCCTATTCACACCAGTGGAGGCTGCTGAGGGGAGGACAGCTCCTAATAATGGCTGGAATGGAGTAAATGGAATGGCATCAAAAACATGGTTTCCATCCATTATACTCCATTCCAGCCATTATTAGGAGCTGTCCTCCCCTCAGCAGCCTCCACTGGTTCACACACACACACACACACAGACACACAGACACACACACACACACACACACACACCACACACACACACACACACACACACACACACACACACACACACACACACACACACAGGAATACAGCTGGTTCGTATCAGCGAGCTACTTCCACTAGATTAGAGTGTGAGTGTGAAATCTACTGTACCTACAAACACATTCAGTGCTATTCAGTTACTGTACCATACACACACACTGCCAGGCTCACAGATTGAGTTGACTAGATCAGTGTAGATTACGCAACACAGGGGAGTGGCGTGTGTGTTAAAGAGAGCAAGCTAAGATCAATTATCTGCTTGTTGGTTCCACTGGCACATTTTCACATGTGGATGCCTAGTCGGTAAACTGCTTTCCTAAGAACTCTGACGTGTGTGTGTGTGTCCTGTGCCTGCCATGTGCTGCGCACTACGTGTTCTTCATCAGAACTCCAAAGATGGAGGGTCTGTGTTGTGTGAGGTGTGGAATGCAGCTTTGCTACTACCTGTCGCTCTTTCTTTCTCTCTCTCTGTCTCTGCTCTCTCTCTCTCTCTCTCTCTCTCTCTCTCTCTCTCTCTCTCTCTCTCTCTCTCTCTCTCTCTCTCTCTCTCTCTCTCTCTCTCTCTCTCTCTCTCTCTCTCTCTCTTCAACTGTCTCACTCCCACTCTGTCTTTCTCCAAAAGGTTAGTGAACATACTTGTCTGTGTGAGGAGTGTGATTGAGCTGCTAAAGCGTCTGACAATCTCAGTATAAAACCCCAGGTCTCAGGGTTCTCTCTCTGATTACTCCAGGATTACACTGCTACACTTCTTCAACTCTCCTCCTACTCTATCCATCCCTCTCTCTCTCTCTTTATCCTCACCCACCTCTCTCCATCTCTATGTGCTCATCCTTCTCTCTCCATCTAAAAGAGTGTGTTTGTTGAGGGTGGTGGCTGCTGGGTAATCTTGGCTCTGGGAAAAAAGAGATCAAATGTCAGATTACAGAAAGGAGAGGATTACATCTTTTCAGGCTTTTTTTGATGAGGAGGTCCTGGCCTCACACACGTACACACAGACAGACACCACGTACACACAGACACCACGTACACACAGACAGACACCACGTACACACAGACAGACACCACGTACACACAGGCAGACACCACGTACACACAGGCAGACACCACGTATACACAGACAGACACCATGTACACACAGACAGACACCACGTACACACAGACACCACGTACACACAGACACCACGTACACACAGGCAGACACCACGTACACACAGGCAGACACCACGTACACACAGACAGACACCACGTATACAGACAGACACCACGTACACACAGACAGACACCACGTACACACAGACAGACACCACGTACACACAGACAGACACCACGTACACACAGACACCACGTACACACAGGCAGACACCATGTACACACAGGCAGACACCACGTACACACAGATAGACACCACGTACACACAGACAGACACCTCGTACACACAGACAGACACCACGTACACACAGACAGACACCTCGTACACACAGACAGACACCACGTACACACAGACAGACACCTCGTACACACAGGCAGACACCACGTACACACAGACACCACGTACACACAGGCAGACACCACGTACACACAGACAGACACCACGTACACACAGACACCACGTACACACAGGCAGACACCTCGTACACACAGGCAGACACCACGGACACACAGGCAGACACCACGTACACACAGACAGACACCACGTACACACAGACAGACACCACGTACACACAGACAGACACCACGTACACACAGACAGACACCACGGACACACAGGCAGACACCACGTACACACAGACAGACACCACGTACACACAGACAGACACCACGTACACACAGGCAGACACCACGTACACACAGACAGACACCACGTACACACAGACAGACACCACGTACACACAGACAGACACCACGTACACACATACACATTTTCTTCCCAGCCTTACCTCTCCAATATGTTACAGGAGTAGTGTGTGTTCCCGGAGGTGTGCGTTGTTCCATGTCTGTGTACTGTGTAGCCTTATTTATCCGTCGGTGTTTCAGTTAGTGCGTGTGTATGTTGTTATCCAATGCAGCCATTTTCATCTCAATATCAACTCATTTCTGGGTAACAATTAAATACCTTACTGTGATTGTTTTCAATTCAAATTGCCCACGCAAAAAATTGTGGGGAGGGGAAAACTGAAAACGAGCTTATTGGCAGAGAGGTTTGGAATTCTTTCTTATTGGTCTATTTACTAATTACCGCTTGGTGATGTCACCAGTCAGGCCAAAACTCCGTCCCACCAAAACAGGCTGAAATATCAGCCGGTCTGTTCAAACAGCTCTTACACTAAAAGTACATTAACATAATTTTCACAGTATTATTCCAACCTCATAGTTTGAAAATGAATATAAATCAGGAAAATCTTGTCTTTGACTGTACTGGGCCCTTAACAGTCTATTGATTTTTCTAGGATGGATCTCCTCTCTCTCTCTCTCTCTCTCTCTCTCTCTCTCTCTCTCTCTCTCTCTCTCTCTCAGTGCTGGCTTTGGGGACTCTACCCTCTTTCCGTCTCTATACGAGTGTGTGTTAATGTACTTGGCCCTTAGCAGTGAGATATTGAGGGCTGTGCTCTACTTGCTCGGGGCCTGGTAGCAGGGTCACTTTATTAGGTTTTAAACCACCCTAAATGATTAATTAAACACACACACTCCTCTCCGGGAAGCGTCCAAGTCGGTGCTAATGAGACCTCTGGGGCTGATGTGTTCCACTGCAGGCTCCCTAAAGCCTCATCATTTATCTGTACACTTAAAAAGACTGAGCGAAACTGGAGGAGTTTGTTATCTCTAGCTTCGAAATTGGCTTTCATACTTTGATCTCTATTTCTCACCGTCTCTATCGTTCTCTTGTTTTCTCCTTCTCTTTCTTGTTTTCTTTCTCGTTCTCTCTGCTGGAACATTGTCAAAGAAAGTCTGCTTCCCAGGAGGGTTGACTCCCTGACACACAGTCACACACACACACACGTCCTAACCCTCTGTCACTTCCACGGTCACACACACACGTCCTAACCCTCTGTCACTTCCACGGTCACACAAACACGTCCTAACCCTCTGTCACTTCCACGGTCACACACACACACGTCCTAACCCTCTGTCACTTCCACGGTCACACACACACACGTCCTAACCCTCTGTCACTTCCACGGTCACACACACACACACACACGTCCTAACCCTCTGTCACTTCCACGGTCACACACACACACGTCCTAACCCTCTGTCACTTCCACGGTCACACACACACACGTCCTAACCCTCTGTCACTTCCACGGTCACACACACACACACACGTCCTAACCCTCTGTCACTTCCACGGTCACACACACACGTCCTAACCCTCTGTCACTTCCACGGTCACACACACACACGTCCTAACCCTCTGTCACTTCCACGGTCACACACACACACGTCCTAACCCTCTGTCACTTCCACGGTCACACACACACACGTCCTAACCCTCTGTCACTTCCACGGTCACACACACACACGTCCTAACCCTCTGTCACTTCCACGGTCACACACACACGTCCTAACCCTCTGTCACTTCCACGGTCACACACACACACGTCCTAACCCTCTGTCACTTCCACGGTCACACACACACACGTCCTAACCCTCTGTCACTTCCACAGTCACACACACACGTCCTAACCCTCTGTCACTTCCACGGTCACACACACACGTCCTAACCCTCTGTCACTTCCATGGTCACACACACACACGTCCTAACCCTCTGTCACTTCCACGGTCACACACACACGTCCTAACCCTCTGTCACTTCCACGGTCACACACACACGTCCTAACCCTCTGTCACTTCCACGGTCACACACACACACGTCCTAACCCTCTGTCACTTCCACGGTCACACACACACGTCCTAACCCTCTGTCACTTCCACGGTCACACACACACACGTCCTAACCCTCTGTCACTTCCACGGTCACACACACACGTCCTAACCCTCTGTCACTTCCACGGTCACACACACACACGTCCTAACCCTCTGTCACTTCCACGGTCACACACACACACGTCCTAACCCTCTGTCACTTCCACGGTCACACACACACACGTCCTAACCCTCTGTCACTTCCACGGTCACACACACACACGTCCTAACCCTCTGTCACTTCCACGGTCACACACACACACGTCCTAACCCTCTGTCACTTCCACGGTCACACACACACACGTCCTAACCCTCTGTCACTTCCACGGTCACACACACACACGTCCTAACCCTCTGTCACTTCCACGGTCACACACCACACACGTCCTAACCCTCTGTCACTTCCACGGTCACACACACACACACGTCCTAACCCTCTGTCACTTCCACGGTCACACACACACACGTCCTCACCCTCTGTCACTTCCACGGTCACACACACACACGTCCTAACCCTCTGTCACTTCCACGGTCACACACACACACGTCCTAACCCTCTGTCACTTCCACGGTCACACACACACGTCCTAACCCTCTGTCACTTCCACGGTCACACACACACACGTCCTAACCCTCTGTCACTTCCACGGTCACACACACACACGTCCTAACCCTCTGTCACTTCCACGGTCACACACACACACGTCCTAACCCTCTGTCACTTCCACGGTCACACACACACACGTCCTAACCCTCTGTCACTTCCACGGTCACACACACACACGTCCTAACCCTCTGTCACTTCCACGGTCACACACACACACACGTCCTAACCCTCTGTCACTTCCACGGTCACACACACACACGTCCTCACCCTCTGTCACTTCCACGGTCACACACACACACACGTCCTAACCCTCTGTCACTTCCACGGTCACACACACACACGTCCTAACCCTCTGTCACTTCCACGGTCACACACACACACGTCCTAACCCTCTGTCACTTCCACGGTCACACACACACGTCCTAACCCTCTGTCACTTCCACGGTCACACACACACACGTCCTAACCCTCTGTCACTTCCACGGTCACACACACACGTCCTAACCCTCTGTCACTTCCACGGTCACACACACACGTCCTAACCCTCTGTCACTTCCACGGTCACACACACACACGTCCTAACCCTCTGTCACTTCCACGGTCACACACACACACGTCCTAACCCTCTGTCACTTCCACGGTCACACACACACACGTCCTAACCCTCTGTCATTTCCACGGTCACACACACACACGTCCTCACCCTCTGTCACTTCCACGGTCACACACACACACGTCCTAACCCTCTGTCACTTCCACGGTCACACACACACACGTCCTAACCCTCTGTCACTTCCACGGTCACACACACACACACACGTCCTAACCCTCTGTCAATTCCACGGTCACACACACACGTCCTAACCCTCTGTCATTTCCACGGTCACACACACACACGTCCTCACCCTCTGTCACTTCCACGGTCACACACACACACGTCCTAACCCTCTGTCACTTCCACGGTCACACACACACACGTCCTAACCCTCTGTCACTTCCACGGTCACACACACACGTCCTCACCCTCTGTCACTTCCACGGTCACACACACACACGTCCTAACCCTCTGTCACTTCCACGGTCACACACACACACGTCCTAACCCTCTGTCACTTCCACGGTCACACACACACACACGTCCTAACCCTCTGTCACTTCCACGGTCACACACACACACGTCCTAACCCTCTGTCACTTCCACGGTCACACACACACACGTCCTAACCCTCTGTCACTTCCACGGTCACACACACACACGTCCTAACCCTCTGTCACTTCCACGGTCACACACACACACGTCCTAACCCTCTGTCACTTCCACGGTCACACACACACACGTCCTAACCCTCTGTCACTTCCACGGTCACACACACACACGTCCTAACCCTCTGTCACTTCCACGGTCACACACACACACGTCCTAACCCTCTGTCACTTCCACGGTCACACACACACACGTCCTAACCCTCTGTCACTTCCACGGTCACACACACACGTCCTAACCCTCTGTCACTTCCACGGTCACACACACACGTCCTAACCCTCTGTCACTTCCACGGTCACACACACACACGTCCTAACCCTCTGTCACTTCCACGGTCACACACACACACGTCCTAACCCTCTGTCACTTCCACGGTCACACACACACACGTCCTAACCCTCTGTCACTTCCACGGTCACACACACACACGTCCTAACCCTCTGTCACTTCCACGGTCACACACACACACGTCCTAACCCTCTGTCACTTCCACGGTCACACACACACACGTCCTAACCCTCTGTCACTTCCACGGTCACACACACACACGTCCTAACCTTCTGTCACTTCCACGGTCACACACACACGTCCTAACCCTCTGTCACTTCCACGGTCACACACACACACGTCCTCACCCTCTGTCACTTCCACGGTCACACACACACACGTCCTAACCCTCTGTCACTTCCACGGTCACACACACACGTCCTCACCCTCTGTCACTTCCACGGTCACACACACACGTCCTAACCCTCTGTCACTTCCACGGTCACACACACACACGTCCTCACCCTCTGTCACTTCCACGGTCACACACACACACGTCCTAACACTCTGTCACTTCCACGGTCACACACACACACGTCCTAACCCTCTGTCACTTCCAAGGTCACACACACACACGTCCTAACCCTCTGTCACTTCCACGGTCACACACACACACGTCCTAACCCTCTGTCACTTCCACGGTCACACACACACACACGTCCTAACCCTCTGTCACTTCCACGGTCACACACACACGTCCTAACCCTCTGTCACTTCCACGGTCACACACACACACGTCCTAACCCTCTGTCACTTCCACGGTCACACACACACACGTCCTAACCCTCTGTCACTTCCACGGTCACACACACACACGTCCTAACCCTCTGTCACTTCCACGGTCACACACACACACGTCCTAACCCTCTGTCACTTCCACGGTCACACACACACACACACGTCCTCACCCTCTGTCACTTCCACGGTCACACACACACACACACGTCCTAACCCTCTGTCACTTCCACGGTCACACACACACACGTCCTAACCCTCTGTCACTTCCACGGTCACACACACACGTCCTCACCCTCTGTCACTTCCACGGTCACACACACACACACACGTCCTAACCCTCTGTCACTTCCACGGTCACACACACACACGTCCTAACCCTCTGTCACTTCCACGGTCACACACACACACGTCCTCACCCTCTGTCACTTCCACGGTCACACACACACACGTCCTCACCCTCTGTCACTTCCACGGTCACACACACACGTCCTAACCCTCTGTCACTTCCACGGTCACACACACACACGTCCTCACCCTCTGTCACTTCCACGGTCACACACACACGTCCTAACCCTCTGTCACTTCCACGGTCACACACACACGTCCTAACCCTCTGTCACTTCCACGGTCACACACACACACGTCCTCACCCTCTGTCACTTCCACGGTCACACACACACACGTCCTAACCCTCTGTCACTTCCACGGTCACACACACACACGTCCTAACCCTCTGTCACTTCCACGGTCACACACACACACGTCCTAACCCTCTGTCACTTCCACGGTCACACACACACACGTCCTAACCCTCTGTCACTTCCACGGTCACACACACACACGTCCTAACCCTCTGTCACTTCCACGTTCACACACACACACGTCCTAACCCTCTGTCACTTCCACGGTCACACACACACACACGTCCTAACCCTCTGTCACTTCCACGGTCACACACACACACGTCCTAACCCTCTGTCACTTCCACGGTCACACACACACACGTCCTCACCCTCTGTCACTTCCACGGTCACACACACACACACGTCCTAACCCTCTGTCACTTCCACGGTCACACACACACACGTCCTAACCCTCTGTCACTTCCACGGTCACACACACACGTCCTCACCCTCTGTCACTTCCACGGTCACACACACACACACACGTCCTAACCCTCTGTCACTTCCACGTTCACACACACACACGTCCTCACCCTCTGTCACTTCCACGGTCACACACACACGTCCTCACCCTCTGTCACTTCCACGGTCACACACACACACACACGTCCTAACCCTCTGTCACTTCCACGGTCACACACACACACGTCCTAACCCTCTGTCACTTCCACGGTCACACACACACACGTCCTAACCCTCTGTCACTTCCACGGTCACACACACACGTCCTCACCCTCTGTCACTTCCACGGTCTCACACACACACACACACGTCCTAACCCTCTGTCACTTCCACGGTCACACACACACACGTCCTAACCCTCTGTCACTTCCACGGTCACACACACACGTCCTAACCCTCTGTCACTTCCACGGTCACACACACACACACACGTCCTAACCCTCTGTCACTTCCACGGTCACACACACACACGTCCTCACCCTCTGTCACTTCCACGGTCACACACACACACGTCCTCACCCTCTGTCACTTCCACGGTCACACACACACGTCCTAACCCTCTGTCACTTCCACGGTCACACACACACACGTCCTCACCCTCTGTCACTTCCACGGTCACACACACACGTCCTAACCCTCTGTCACTTCCACGGTCACACACACACACGTCCTCACCCTCTGTCACTTCCACGGTCACACACACACACGTCCTAACCCTCTGTCACTTCCACGGTCACACACACACACGTCCTAACCCTCTGTCACTTCCACGGTCACACACACACGTCCTAACCCTCTGTCACTTCCACGGTCACACACACACGTCCTAACCCTCTGTCACTTCCACGGTCACACACACACACGTCCTAACCCTCTGTCACTTCCACGGTCACACACACACACGTCCTCACCCTCTGTCACTTCCACGGTCACACACACACGTCCTAACCCTCTGTCACTTCCACGGTCACACACACACGTCCTAACCCTCTGTCACTTCCACGGTCACACACACACACGTCCTAACCCTCTGTCACTTCCACGGTCACACACACACACGTCCTAACCCTCTGTCACTTCCACGGTCACACACACACGTCCTAACCCTCTGTCACTTCCACGGTCACACACACACACGTCCTAACCCTCTGTCACTTCCACGGTCACACACACACGTCCTCACCCTCTGTCACTTCCACGGTCACACACACACACGTCCTAACCCTCTGTCACTTCCACGTTCACACACACACGTCCTCACCCTCTGTCACTTCAGTGCTGAGCTGGTTATATAGAAATCCATGTGGTGATTCTCTCCACTCATACACAGGGGAGGGGGCAAGAGGAGAGCAGCTCAGTGTAGCATAAATACCATAAACACTCTTCCATCATGTGGTACAGTCTTTGGTTATCCTGTCCTGTGTTACCTGCATTCATTCTGTGTGTGTGTGTGTGTGTGTGTGTGTGTGTGTGTGTGTGTGTGTGTGTGTGTGTGTGTGTGTGTGTGTGTGTGTGTGTGTGTGTGTGTGTGTGTGTGTGTGTGTGTGTGTGTGTGTGTAGTGTATGCACTGCAGGTCAGGGCATGTAGCAGTAACCCAGGTATGTTTAACTGCCGGAGCCCAGCCCTATATTCGCCCAGCCCAGGGGTTGACCTGATTTACTAGTAAGTGTGTGTGAGTGCTCGTTGAGTGTAAAACCAAAGGTATAGCTGCTGCTGCTGCACACACACACACACACACACACACACACACACATAAAGAGAGAGAGAGAGAGTGTTCTGTTTCGCCTGTCTCTGAGAGTAGGGCTGAGTTGACAGATCACAGGGTTTTTTTCTCCCTGAAGTGTGTGTGTGTGTGTGTGTGTGTGTGTGTGTGTGTGTGTGTGTGTGTTTGGGGTGGGGGGGGGGGGGGGGGGGTGTCTCCCTGATGTGTGTGCTGGTTTGCGGACTGCAGAGCGAATCCGTATGGTTGGGTCTGGGATCTGGTCAAAACCCGGTTCTGCTCAAATCGACTCATCAACTATCATTTCACACTAAACTGGCTTATTCTATGCAGATATATGCTTGAGGGTGTGGTTACTGTTTGTGTGTGTGTGTGTGTGTTTGTGTGTGTGTGTGTGTGTGTGTTTGTGTGTGTGTGTGTGTGTGTGTGTGTGTGTGTGTGTGTGTGTGTGTGGTGTGTGTGTGTGTGTGTGTGTGTGTGTGCGCGTTTCTTTGCGCAGTGTGTGTTTATGTTTAATGTTGCATCCGTCCCAGTGGAAATGGCACAACCTTCTGCGGAGGAGGCCCAGGGGGCCTGATAGCTCATCTGCCCCAGAGTAGGCTGCCCTCCCTGGGTACACAGTCCCTACTGCTCCCCTTTCCCCCATAGAGCCTGGGGCTCTGACTGGCTGCACTTCAAACACTTCACTTCAATTTCACATCAAACACACTCAGACCAGCAACCAACTAAATATTTCCAGCCCTTAAAAACTGTTATTTAATCATACCAGGCGAGTCTGTGGCAGTGCTTGACTTGGACTGAAATAGGTTCCGGTACTCATTTTGGGTGCCGGTACTGTTTATATTTAGGTGCGGGAGCTCCACAGTACTTTTTCGCTAATATTCTACAAGAGGAACATGAGCTCAAGCAGTAGAACATTTAAACTAGCGGTACTCAGCTCCACAGAGTTCCTGTCCAAGTCGAGCATTGGTCTGGGGACCTCTTCTCATTCACAGTGCTAGCCAGGCTAACAGGCAGCACAGCAGACAGAACCGTTCAAAACAATGACCAGACAAACAGGCTAGTAGACAGTGGAGGAGAGGAAGACTAGTAGCCCAGAGGGAGATAAATACACCACAGGAATAAATGATTTATATATACACCCAACAAGAACAATTACCAGACAGTCTCGGACTGTCAATGATTCAGCGCTTTAAAAAATCTAGACATCAAAACATTTAAATGGCCTATTTCAGGTCTTTTTGGTAGCCCTGTAGCAGATGGCGCGAGCAGTGTTCTGATCTTAACTGCTAAATGGTCGATATATTGTTATGCAGGTTGAGTAGGTTTGCAACACATTTATTCTGTGCTGTGATTTGGGATTTTCAAGGCCACAGGTTGACAGAATGATGCAGTGAAATCTGGCCTCTCCAGCGTTTTCGGAGGCTGTGCTATAAATCACCAAGGATAGGCTAGTCTGTATCACGCTCAACACTGTGGAGTGTATAAACCCTGTCTGGCCCTGCAGTCCGCAGACAACCCCTATACCCATAGTAGTCCATTAGCACTTCATGTAGATTGGAAAGAGTTGGGAAGTTCTGCTATACACTACAGTAAGCAATATGGTAGTATCTCCACCTTGCCCTCTGATCTGCTATGTGGATTTCTCAGTGTCAGAATCAAGTATGGATACTGTATGTGGCTGGTGGGCAGGTTGTGTAAGAACCAGAGGTGGGGTACCACAACAGTGTTACTTAACTTGTCCTAGATCGTAGTGATTAGGCTGTTGGGTAAGGCTGTTGTAGAATGGCTGGCGGGGTCATGACGGGTCCACTGTGAGGTCACTTCCTGTGAGTGACGGCTCGGGGGGATAGTTTTTAACGTCTCATGTCTTTAAACCAAATCCCTTTATTTGAATCTCACTAATCTCATTGTGACGTTCTCCCTCCCAGGCTCTCTCTCTCTCTCTCTCTCACTCACACACACACACACACACACACACACATGGTTTAGAGTGTGGGTGCTGCAGTCTGATGTGGGTCAGAATTGATAGCCTATTAATGGTGGTGTGTGAGTATTCATTTCTATGGGAACAAAATAGATTTGAATGCAGAATGGTTGATGTATGATTTGATGTTAGTCCTATCTGGGTCAGATCAGCCAGGCTATAGGCTATAACCCACATAATACAAACAGGTTAAGACTGCCTCTTCTCTCATCCACTGACTCTCACCCTGTCTTTCTTTACAACTCTCCATCCATCTCTACTTTTACTCAATCATCAGCTTATTCACACACACACACACACACACACACACACACACACACACACACACACACACACACACACACACACACACACACACACACTTATCTGTGTGCCTTTTTAGACCTAAACAGTGCCTTCAGAAAGTATTCACACTGCTTGACTTTTTCCATACTTTGTCGTGTTACAAGGTGAGATAAAACTAGATTTAATTGTAATTTTTTGTCAACGATCTACAGGAAATACTCTACTCCCGCTGGCGTGGAATCGCCCTTCTACTGATATGACCGATCCATGCTAGCTAGGGCTAGGCCTATCAAATGGGTTTGACAATCTCAAGTAGCCTACATCCTATTACCACCTCTTGGTCATGAATTTCACACCAACTGAAGCCTCTTTTAGAACTGTTCATCTCCAGACAATGACTTTGTTTCTGGCTTTTCTTCTGTTCTGATTTGTGTTCGTTTTTATGAAAAAATCCAGTACATCGATGCCAGTGTGTGTTGTCCCTCAGGTGAGGTCATACTGTGATTTCCTGTGCCGAGACGATGTTCATGTCATAGGCGTCATAAGGATTGGACCAAAACGCAGCGGGTATAGTGCTCATCTTCTTTATTTAGATTAAAGTGAACACTTAAACAAAATGACTAACAAACGACAAAACGACAGTTCCGTAAGGTACAAAGACTATTAAGGAAAACAACCACCCACAAACCCAAAGGAAAAAACAGGCTGCCTAAGTATGGCTTCCAATCAGAGACAACGAGAAACACCTGCCTCTGATTGGAAACCATACTCGGCCAAACATGGAAATAGAAACATAGAAATAGAAAACTAGAACCAAAATCCCCTAGAACCAAAAACCCCAAAACACACAAAACAAACACCCCCTGCCCCGCCCTGACCATACTGCAATTACAAATGACCCCTTTACTGGTCAGGACGTGACAGTTCAGATGTGTGTGTGTGTGACTGTGTGAAACCCGCTGAGCTGAGGAGCTCTGGCCCATATAGAACACACAACACTACAACTAACAAATATCTCTCTCCAGGCAGTGTGTCTGCCTCATCATGGGTTGTTGTGTTGCAGTGTGTCTGCCTCATCATGTTTTGTTGTGTTGCAGTGTGTCTGCCTCATCATGTGTTGTTGTGTTGCAGTGTGTCTGCCTCATCATGTTTTGTTGTGTTGCAGTGTGTCTGCCTCATCATGTTTTGCTGTGTTGCAGTGTGTCTGCCTCATCATGTTTTGTTGTGTTGCAGTGTGTCTGCCTCATCATGGGTTGTTGTGTTGCAGTGTGTCTGCCTCATCATGGGTTGTTGTGTTGCAGTGTGTCTGCCTCATCATGTTTTGTTGTGTTGCAGTGTGTCTGCCTCATCATGCTTTGTTGTGTTGCAGTGTGTCTGCCTCATCATGGGTTGTCGTGTTGCAGTGTGTCTGCCTCATCATGGGTTGTTGTGTTGCAGTGTGTCTGCCTCATCATGTTTTGTTGTGTTGCAGTGTGTCTGCCTCATCATGGGTTGTGGTGTTGCAGTGTGTCTGCCTCATCATGGGTTGTTGTGTTGCAGTGTGTCTGCCTCATCATGTTTTGTTGTGTTGCAGTGTGTCTGCCTCATCATGTTTTGTTGTGTTGCAGTGTGTCTGCCTCATCATGTTTTGTTGTGTTGCAGTGTGTCTGCCTCATCATGTTTTGTTGTGTTGCAGTGTGTCTGCCTCATCATGTGTTGTTGTGTTGCAGTGTGTCTGCCTCATCATGTTTTGTTGTGTTGCAGTGTGTCTGCCTCATCATGTTTTGCTGTGTTGCAGTGTGTCTGCCTCATCATGTTTTGTTGTGTTGCAGTGTGTCTGCCTCATCATGGGTTGTTGTGTTGCAGTGTGTCTGCCTCATCATGGGTTGTTGTGTTGCAGTGTGTCTGCCTCATCATGGGTTGTTATGTTGCAGTGTGTCTGCCTCATCATGGGTTGTTGTGTTGCAGTGTGTCTGCCTCATCATGGGTTGTTATGTTGCAGTGTGTCTGCCTCGTCATGGGTTGTTGTGTTGCAGTGTGTCTGCCTTATCATGGGTTGTTGTGTTGCAGTGTGTCTGCCTCGTCATGTTTTGTTGTGTTGCAGTGTGTCTGCCTCATCATGGGTTGTTGTGTTGCAGTGTGTCTGCCTCATCATGGGTTGTTGTGTTGCAGTGTGTCTGCCTCATCATGTTTTGTTGTGTTGCAGTGTGTCTGCCTCATCATGTTTTGTTGTGTTGCAGTGTGTCTGCCTCATCATGTTTTGTTGTGTTGCAGTGTATCTGCCTCTTCATGTGTTGTTGTGTTGCAGTGTGTCTGCCTCATCATGTTTTGTTGTGTTGCAGTGTGTCTGCCTCATCATGGGTTGTTGTGTTGCAGTGTGTCTGCCTCATCATGGGTTGTTGTGTTGCAGTGTGTCTGCCTCGTCATGGGTTGTTGTGTTGCAGTGTGTCTGCCTCATCATGTTTTGTTGTGTTGCAGTGTGTCTGCCTCATCATGGGTTGTTGTGTTGCAGTGTGTCTGCCTCATCATGTTTTGTTGTGTTGCAGTGTGTCTGCCTCATCATGTGTTGTTGTGTTGCAGTGTGTCTGCCTCATCATGTTTTGTTGTGTTGCAGTGTGTCTGCCTCATCATGTTTTGCTGTGTTGCAGTGTGTCTGCCTCATCATGTTTTGTTGTGTTGCAGTGTGTCTGCCTCATCATGGGTTGTTGTGTTGCAGTGTGTCTGCCTCATCATGGGTTGTTGTGTTGCAGTGTGTCTGCCTCATCATGTTTTGTTGTGTTGCAGTGTGTCTGCCTCATCATGCTTTGTTGTGTTGCAGTGTGTCTGCCTCATCATGGGTTGTCGTGTTGCAGTGTGTCTGCCTCATCATGGGTTGTTGTGTTGCAGTGTGTCTGCCTCATCATGTTTTGTTGTGTTGCAGTGTGTCTGCGTCATCATGGGTTGTGGTGTTGCAGTGTGTCTGCCTCATCATGGGTTGTTGTGTTGCAGTGTGTCTGCCTCATCATGTTTTGTTGTGTTGCAGTGTGTCTGCCTCATCATGTTTTGTTGTGTTGCAGTGTGTCTGCCTCATCATGTTTTGTTGTGTTGCAGTGTGTCTGCCTCATCATGTTTTGTTGTGTTGCAGTGTGTCTGCCTCATCATGTGTTGTTGTGTTGCAGTGTGTCTGCCTCATCATGTTTTGTTGTGTTGCAGTGTGTCTGCCTCATCATGTTTTGCTGTGTTGCAGTGTGTCTGCCTCATCATGTTTTGTTGTGTTGCAGTGTGTCTGCCTCATCATGGGTTGTTGTGTTGCAGTGTGTCTGCCTCATCATGGGTTGTTGTGTTGCAGTGTGTCTGCCTCATCATGGGTTGTTATGTTGCAGTGTGTCTGCCTCATCATGGGTTGTTGTGTTGCAGTGTGTCTGCCTCATCATGGGTTGTTATGTTGCAGTGTGTCTGCCTCGTCATGGGTTGTTGTGTTGCAGTGTGTCTGCCTTATCATGGGTTGTTGTGTTGCAGTGTGTCTGCCTCGTCATGTTTTGTTGTGTTGCAGTGTGTCTGCCTCATCATGGGTTGTTGTGTTGCAGTGTGTCTGCCTCATCATGGGTTGTTGTGTTGCAGTGTGTCTGCCTCATCATGTTTTGTTGTGTTGCAGTGTGTCTGCCTCATCATGTTTTGTTGTGTTGCAGTGTGTCTGCCTCATCATGTTTTGTTGTGTTGCAGTGTATCTGCCTCTTCATGTGTTGTTGTGTTGCAGTGTGTCTGCCTCATCATGTTTTGTTGTGTTGCAGTGTGTCTGCCTCATCATGGGTTGTTGTGTTGCAGTGTGTCTGCCTCATCATGGGTTGTTGTGTTGCAGTGTGTCTGCCTCGTCATGGGTTGTTGTGTTGCAGTGTGTCTGCCTCATCATGTTTTGTTGTGTTGCAGTGTGTCTGCCTCATCATGTTTTGTTGTGTTGCAGTGTGTCTGCCTCATCATGGGTTGTTGTGTTGCAGTGTGTCTGCCTCATCATGTTTTGTAGTGTTGCAGTGTGTCTGCCTCATCATGTTTTGTTGTGTTGCAGTGTGTCTGCCTCATCATGTTTTGTTGTGTTGCAGTGTATCTGCCTCTTCATGTGTTGTTGTGTTGCAGTGTGTCTGCCTCATCATGTTTTGTTGTGTTGCAGTGTGTCTGCCTCATCATGTTTTGTTGTGTTGCAGTGTGTCTGCCTCATCATGTTTTGTTGTGTTGCAGTGTGTCTGCCTCATCATGTTCTGTTGTGTTGCAGTGTGTCTGCCTCATCATGGGTTGTTATGTTGCAGTGTGTCTGCCTCATCATGGGTTGTTGTGTTGCAGTGTGTCTGCCTCATCATGGGTTGTTATGTTGCAGTGTGTCTGCCTCATCATGTTTTGTTGTGTTGCAGTGTGTCTGCCTCATCATGGGTTGTTATGTTGCAGTGTGTCTGCCTCATCATGGGTTGTTGTGTTGCAGTGTGTCTGACTCATCATGGCTTGTTATGTTGCAGTGTGTCTGTCTCATCATAGGTTGTTGTGTTGCAGTGTGTCTGCCTCATCATGGGTTGTTGTGTTGCAGTGTGTCTGCCTCGTCATGTTTTGTTGTGTTGCAGTGTGTCTGCCTCATCATGTTTTGTTGTATTGCAGTGTGTCTGCCTCATCATGTTTTGTTGTGTTGCAGTGTGTCTGCCTCATCATGGGTTGTTGTGTTGCAGTGTGTCTGCCTCATCATGGGTTGTTGTGTTGCAGTGTGTCTGCCTCATCATGGGTTGTTGTGTTGCAGTGTGTCTGCCTCATCATGGGTTGTTGTGTTGCAGTGTGTCTGCCTCATCATGTTTTGTTGTGTTGCAGTGTGTCTGCCTCACCATGGGTTGTTATGTTGCAGTGTGTCTGCCTCATCATGTTTTGTTGTTTTGCAGTGTGTCTGCCTCATCATGGGTTGTTGTGTTGCAGTGTGTCTGCCTCATCATGGGTTGTTGTGTTGCAGTGTGTCTGCCTCATCATGTTTTGTTGTGTTGCAGTGTGTCTGCCTCATCATGTTTTGTTGTGTTGCAGTGTGTCTGCCTCATCATGGGTTGTTATGTTGCAGTGTGTCTGCCTCATCATGGGTTGTTGTGTTGCAGTGTGTCTGCCTCATCATGGGTTGTGGTGTTGCAGTGTGTCTGCCTCATCATGTTTTGTTGTGTTGCAGTGTGTCTGCCTCATCATGGGTTGTTATGTTGCAGTGTGTCTGCCTCATCATAGGTTGTTGTATTGCAGTGTGTCTGCCTCATCATGGGTTGTTATGTTGCAGTGTGTCTGCCTCATCATGGGTTGTTGTGTTGCAGTGTGTCTGCCTCATCATGGGTTGTTGTGTTGCAGTGTGTCTGCCTCATCATGTTTTGTTGTGTTGCAGTGTGTCTGCCTCATCATGTTTTGTTGTATTGCAGTGTGTCTGCCTCATCATGTTTTGTTGTGTTGCAGTGTGTCTGCCTCATCATGGGTTGTTGTGTTGCAGTGTGTCTGCCTCATCATGGGTTGTTGTGTTGCAGTGTGTCTGCCTCATCATGGGTTGTTGTTTTGCAGTGTGTCTGCCTCATCATGGGTTGTTGTGTTGCAGTGTGTCTGCCTCATCATGGGTTGTTGTGTTGCAGTGTGTCTGCCTCATCATGTTTTGTTGTGTTGCAGTGTGTCTGCCTCATCATGTTTTGTTGTGTTGCAGTGTGTCTGCCTCATCATGTTTTGTTGTGTTGCAGTGTGTCTGCCTCATCATGGGTTGTTATGTTGCAGTGTGTCTGCCTCATCATGGGTTGTTGTGTTGCAGTGTGTCTGCCTCATCATGGGTTGTTGTGTTGCAGTGTGTCTGCCTCATCATGTTTTGTTGTGTTGCAGTGTGTCTGCCTCATCATGGGTTGTTATGTTGCAGTGTGTCTGCCTCATCATGGGTTGTTGTGTTGCAGTGTGTCTGCCTCATCATGGGTTGTTGTGTTGCAGTGTGTCTGCCTCATCATGGGTTGTTGTGTTGCAGTGTGTCTGCCTCATCATGGGTTGTTGTTTTGCAGTGTGTCTGCCTCATCATGGGTTGTTGTGTTGCAGTGTGTCTGCCCCATCATGTTTTGCTGTGTTGCAGTGTGTCTGCCTCATCATGTTTTGTTGTGTTGCAGTGTGTCTGCCTCATCATGGGTTGTTGTGTTGCAGTGTGTCTGCCTCATCATGTTTTGTTGTGTTGCAGTGTGTCTGCCTTATCATGGGTTGTTGTGTTGCAGTGTGTCTGCCTCATCATGGGTTGTTGTGTTGCAGTGTCTGCCTCATCATGGGTTGTTGTGTTGCAGTGTGTCTGCCTGCCTCATCATGTTTTGTTGTGTTGCAGTGTGTCTGCCTCATCATAGGTTTTTGTGTTGCAGTGTGTCTGCCTCGTCATGGGTTGTTGTGTTGCAGTGTGTCTGCCTCATCATAGGTTGTTGTGTTGCAGTGTGTCTGCCTCATCATGGGTTGTTATGTTGCAGTGTATCTGCCTCATCATGGGTTGTTGTGTTGCAGTGTGTCTGCCTCATCATGTTTTGTTATGTTGCAGTGTGTCTGCCTCATCATGTTTTGTTGTGTTGCAGTGTGTCTGCCTCATCATGTTTTGTTGTGTTGCAGTGTGTCTGCCTCATCATGTTCTGTTGTGTTGCAGTGTGTCTGCCTCATCATGGGTTGTTATGTTGCAGTGTGTCTGCCTCATCATGGGTTGTTGTGTTGCAGTGTGTCTGCCTCATCATGTTTTGTTGTGTTGCAGTGTGTCTGCCTCATCATGTTTTGTTGTGTTGCAGTGTGTCTGCCTCATCATGTTTTGTTGTGTTGCAGTGTGTCTGCCTCATCATGTTTTGTTGTGTTGCAGTGTGTGTTGCGTTATTTTTCAGTTGGGTGTTTAGACGGAGTAGAGAGGGAGAGGGCACAGGCTGGTGTGTGTGTGCGCACGCCAATCTGCACAACAAATGTGAAATTGTAATCTGACTGGCTTTAATACTGGCCCGGTTTGGAGGACAAATACTGACCTGAGTTCAGCACTGGCCCGGGGACAGTCAACACAACACACCCCATATGTAGATTTGTGACATATGGTGTGTGTGTGTGTGTGTGTGTGTGTGTGTGTGTGTGTGTGTGTGTGTGTGTGTGTGTGTGTGTGTGTGTGTGTGTGTGTGTGTGTGTGTGTGGTGTGTGTGTGTGTGTGTGTGTGTGTGTGTGTGTGTCTCTTCCCTTTCTCAGACTCAGTTTCCACCCTGTACTTGTTTGGAATACTGACTGAGACACCACAGAAATGTTAGTTTCCATACTTGAATCCCCCCCATCTCCCAGATTTGATGAGGTGGGCAGGAAGTGGTGTGTACTGCGTCTGTGTGTGATAGACTGGACAGACAACATGTCAACATTTGCTATTCATCATCCCTTAGGGTTGTCGGGGTCATGTAAGGGTACCCTGTCGGGGCGGCAGGTAGCCTAGTGGTTAGAGCATTAGGCCAGTAACTGAAAGGTTGCTAGATCAAATCCCAGAGCTGCTAAGGTAAAAATCTGTCATTCTGCCCCTGAACAAGGCAGTTAACCCACTGTTCCTAGGCCGTCATTGTAAATAAGAGTTTGTTCTCATTTAACTGACTTGCCTAGTTAAATAAAAAAAAAAGGGGGGAAGAAGGGTCAGCTTATTCTCTGGCCACAATGACTCAATAATGTCTGCGTGGGTGTAGGTTCTAACCCAGGCAGAATAGCCTGGTTACGGACTGGTGGGGCCATCTGTGCCCTGGGCCCGAGTGCTACAGGATAGTGTTTGTGACCTAGTTAACTGGCACTAACTGACTGGCTGACTGACTGACTGACAGAGAGTGTTGTGTGGGGAATCTGAGGGTGGAGGGAGGGAGAGCTGTAGGGAATCTGAGGGTGGAGGGAGGGAGAGCTGTAGGGAATCTGAGGGTGGAGGGAGGGAGAGCTGTAGGGAATCTGAGGGTGGAGGGAGGGAGAGCTGAGGGTGGAGGGAGGGAGAGCTGTAGGGAATCTGAGGGTGGAGGGAGGGAGAGCTGAGGGTGGAGGGAGGGAGAGCTGTAGGGAATCTGAGGGAGAGCTGTAGGGAATCTGAGGGTGGAGGGAGGGAGAGCTGGAGGGAATCTGAGGGTGGAGGGAGGGAGAGCTGTAGGGAATCTGAGGGTGGAGGGAGGGAGAGCTGTAGGGAATCTGAGGGTGGAGGGAGGGAGAGCTGTAGGGAATCTGAGGGAGAGCTGTAGGGAATCTGAGGGTGGAGGGAGGGAGAGCTGTAGGGAATCTGAGGGTGGAGGGAGGGAGAGCTGTAGGGAATCTGAGGGTGGAGGGAGGGAGAGCTGTAGGGAATCTGAGGGAGGAGGGAGGGAGAGCTGAGGGTGGAGGGAGGGAGAGCTGTAGGGAATCTGAGGGAGAGCTGTAGGGAATCTGAGGGTGGAGGGAGGGAGAGCTGGAGGGAATCTGAGGGTGGAGGGAGGGAGAGCTGTAGGGAATCTGAGGGTGGAGGGAGGGAGAGCTGTAGGGAATCTGAGGGTGGAGGGAGGGAGAGCTGTAGGGAATCTGAGGGTGGAGGGAGGGAGAGCTGTAGGGAATCTGAGGGAGAGCTGTAGGGAATCTGAGGGTGGAGGGAGGGAGAGCTGTAGGGAATCTGAGAGGGAGACTGTGTATGTGTGAATGAGTATGGTGTGATGTGCTTTATTAATCTCATCAGTTACTGTTGGACATGAGAAAGGGCCCTGACTCTGCCCTGTAAAATATAGATGAGGACAAGCTGGCTATGCCTTGTGTGTGTGTGTGGTTATGTGTCTGTGTGTGTTGGCTTTGTTTGCTGGCTGACAAGGTAACAGTGTAGTTATATAGTCAGGTTACAGACAGTCCAGTTGTACTGAAGGCATATCAGGTTGGTTTGTTACGTAATCATCCTCTGTCCCTGTAGTTAACAGTCAAAGCCGTTTCTGCATCAGCGGCTGCGCCTGTAAACCCAGAGGCTACGAACTTCTCTAGCCACTCAGTAGAGCCATCGGAGTCTGCAGAGAGAGGAGACTTAGAGCTCTCTGTTTCATGCATCTTGTGTCCTCTATCCTCCTATCCAGTTATTTTTCTCAAGGCCGGAATGGGTTAGAGGGCGCACAGACTGGGGAATGGGTTAGAGGGCGCACAGACTGGGGAATGGGTTAGAGGGCGCACAGACTGGGGAATGGGTTAGAGGGCGCACAGACTGGGGAATGGGTTAGAGGGCGCACAGACTGGGGAATGGGTTAGAGGGCGCACAGACTGGGGAATGGGTTAGAGGGCGCACAGACTGGGGAATGGGTTAGAGGGCGCACAGACTGGGGAATGGGTTAGAGGGCGCACAGACTGGGGAATGGGTTAGAGGGCGCACAGACTGGGGAATGGGTTAGAGGGCGCACAGACTGGGGAATGGGTTAGAGGGCGCACAGCCTGGGGAATGGGTTAGAGGGCGCACAGACTGGGGAATGGGTTAGAGGGCGCACAGACTGGGGAATGGGTTAGAGGGCGCACAGACTGGGGAATGGGTTAGAGGGCGCACAGACTGGGGAATGGGTTAGAGGGCGCACAGACTGGGGAATGGGTTAGAGGGCGCACAGACTGGGGAATGGGTTAGAGGGCGCACAGACTGACACGTGCACACAGGCACATGGCCACGCAAGAATGTGCGCATGCAGGCACACGTGCAGTCAGTCAGTCAGTCAGTCAGTCCTAGAAATGGAGCTTGTGTTTACATTACAAGAGATGAGATTGTGATGACAGTGTATTACAGTGTTATAAAACAATTACCACTCAATAAAATGATCAATATCTATCTTACTAACTATACGTTGCTATGAGATTCACCATAAACTTGGCTGAGCTCATACTGTCCTATCATACATGCATGAGTTATTTACTGTAGTGTACATTCAATTGACAACATTCTCTTTGAAGTGACATTCTCAATATCTTACATGTCTGTCTCCGTCTCTCTCTGTGTGTGGTGTGTGTGTGTGTGTGTGTGTGTGTGTGTGTGTGTGTGTGTGTCTGTCTGTCTGTCTGTCTGTCTGTCTGTCTGTCTGTCTGTCTGTCTGTCTGTCTGTCTGTCTGTCTGTCTGTCTGTCTGTCTGTCTGTCTGTCTGTCTGTCTGTCTGTCTGTCTGTCTGTGTGTGTGTGTCTAGGCGGAGCGCGGCAGCGATGGTAACAACATCCTCAGCCTCCCGGTACCGATGCGGCGGGGGGGCTCTGAGTCCAACCTGGTGTCTGATGGGGGAGAGGGGGGCGTGGGCCTGGACTTCACTAAGGGCCGTCTGGCCATCGACAGCCTGCAGCAGAAGATACTCAAGGTGAGTGTGTGTGTGAGAGGGAGAAAGAGAGAGCAGGAGCATGGGCCCAGCTGTGTGTTAGTCTCTGTGTTGACCTGTTGATCTCCCCCAAGGTGACAGAGCAGATCAAGGTGGAACAGACAGCCAGGGACCAGAACGTGGCAGAGTACCTCAAACTGGTCAACAACGCCGACAAGCAGCAGGTGGCACGCATACGCCAGGTCAGTCCAATTACATCCCACTGATTTCTCCTTTTATGATGCTACATAACTGCATCTGCCAAGTGCGCTGAATGTTTACAAGCCACCTTTTAAAGAAAATGCAGCAATTATAGCAGTATCTTTCATTTGACCCTTTGCCTCTCCTGTGGGTCTGCCAGGTGTTTGAGAAGAAGAACCAGAAGTCTGCCCACAGCATCGCCCAGCTGCAGCGGAAGCTGGAGCAGTACCACCGCCGTATGAAGGAGGAGGCCAACGGGGCCAAGCACCCGCCCAGAGATGCCCGGGGGGAGGGGGGCAAGGAGGGCCAAAAGGACGGCAGCCTGCGGGACGTAAGCTCGGCCAGCGCGCGCAACCCGGCAATGGACAAGGTCAAGACCATCGGCCCCGGGGTCTCCCTCTCGCCCCCCTTCTTCTTCAACAAGTCGCGGGAGTTCGCCAACCTCATCCGCAACAAGTTCGGCAGTGCCGACAACATCGCCCACATGAAGAGCTCCATGGAGACGGGGGCGGGGCTCCAGGCGGAAGGCGGAGCCGGGGCCCGGGCGCTGAGCGGCAGCGCCACCACGATTGCCAAGGCCAAGTACCCCAGCGATGACGAATGTTCCACGGGGACCTCCGTGTCGGCAGACTCCAACGGGAACCCGGCGGGGGGGTCGGGGTTGGGGTCAGGGGGTGGGCCGGGGAGGTCGGACTCTCAAGGGAGGCTGGGGGAGGTGCTGGAGGAGGTCAGGGAGATTAGGGAGGCCCAGGCACAGCTGGCCGAGGACATGGAGTCACTGAAAAGCCAGTTCAAGAGCGACTACAGCTTCATCACACAGACGCTGCAGGAGGAGAGATACAGGTTGGTGTAGACACAATGACGAACACACACATATACACACACAGACCCACACACACAAATTAATACAGTAAGCAAGCACAAACACACCCTCATTTCTGGGTATAAAAGAAACTAATCTTTCAGACACTTCTCCCCAATAGTCTTCCTCCGTACAGACGTACCAACAACATCCTCCATACAGACGTACCAACAACATCCTCCGTACAGACGTACCAACAACATCCTCCATACAGACGTACCAACAACATCCTCCGTACAGACGTACCAACAACATCCTCCATGCAGACGCACCAACAACATCCTCCATACAGACGTACCAACAACATCCTTCATGCAGACGTACCAACAACATCCTCCATACAGACGTACCAACAACATCCTGACGTACCAACAACATCCTCCATACAGACGCACCAACAACATCCTCCATACAGACGTACCAACAACATCCTCCATACAGACGCACCAACAACATCCTCCATACAGACGCACCAACAACATCCTCCATACAGACGCACCAACAACATCCTCCATACAGACGTACCAACAACATCCTCCATGCAGACGTACCAACAACATCCTCCATGCAGACGTACCAACAACATCCTCCATACAGACGTACCAACAACATCCTCCATACAGACGTACCAACAACATCCTCCATACAGACGCACCAACAACATCCTCCATGCAGACGTACCAACAACATCCTCCATACAGACGTACCAACAACATCCTCCATACAGACGTACCAACAACATCCTCCATGCAGACCGCCATCGTTCTAGCTGTTTCACTTTATGCTTATCTAGGCCTGCTTCACGATTTCCCACCTTGAACCGTAATCTTGTTTTTAATATTGTTGGCTGTTGATACTGTCAACTTAGGGCTGATGTATCAACATGCTTATGTAGATAATGCTTCACACACCACAAACAGAGAACACACACACACACATTGGTGAAGGAAGAGATGGACACAGGTTTTCAGTGCAAAAAAAAAATGCATGAAATGAAATGAAATGTATGCATTCACTACTGTAAGTCGCTCTGGATAAGAGCGTCTGCTAAATGACTAAAAATGTAAAAATGTTTGCGTTGGAATTGAACCTGTGCATTAAATAATAAGACTCATCATTCTCTCTCTCTCTCTCTCTCTCTCTCTCTCTCTCCTTCTCTCTATCCCCCCTCCCTTTCTCTCTCCCTCTCTCTCTATCCCCCCTCCCTTTCTCCCTCTCTCTCTATCCCCCCTCCCTTTCTCCCTCTCTCTCTCTATCCCCCCTCCCTTTCTCCCTCTCTCTATCCCCCCTCCCTTTCTCCCTCTCTCTCTATCCCCCCTCCCTTTCTCTCTCTCTATCTATCCCCCCTCCCTTTCTCTCTCTCTCCCCCCTCCCTTTCTCCCTCTCTCTCTATCCCCCCTCCCTTTCTCTCTCTCTCTATCCCCCTCCCTTTCTCCCTCTCTCTCTATCCCCCCTCCCTTTCTCCCTCTCTCTCTATCCCCCCTCCCTTTCTCTCTCTCTCTCTATCCCCCCTCCCTTTCTCTCTCTCTCCCCCCTCCCTTTCCCTCTCTCTCTATCCCCCCTCCCTTTCTCTCTCACTATCCCCCCTCCCTTTCTCCCTCTCTCTCTATCCCCCCTCCCTTTCTCCCTCTCTCTCTATCCCCCCTCCCTTTCTCCCTCTCTCACTATCCCCCCTCCCTTTCTCCCTCTCTCTCTCTCCCCCCTCCCTTTCTCCCTCTCTCTCTATCCCCCTCCCTTTCTCTCTCTCTCTCTATCCCCCTCCCTTTCTCCCTCTCTCTCTATCCCCCCTCCCTTTCTCCCTCTCTCTCTATCCCCCCTCCCTTTCTCTCTCTCTCTCTATCCCCCCTCCCTTTCTCTCTCTCTCTCTATCCCCCCTCCCTTTCTCTCTCTCTCCCCCCTCCCTTTCTCCCTCTCTCTCTATCCCCCCTCCCTTTCTCCCTCTCTCTCTATCCCCCCTCCCTTTCTCCCTCTCTCTCTATCCCCCCTCCCTTTCTCTCTCTCTCCCCCCTCCCTTTCCCTCTCTCTCTATCCCCCCTCCCTTTCTCCCTCTCTCTCTATCCCCCCTCCCTTTCTCTCTCTCTCTCTATCCCTCCTCCCTTTCTCTCTCTCTCCCCCCTCCCTTTCTCCCTCTCTCTCTATCCCCCCTCCCTTTCTCCCTCTCTCTCTATCCCCCCTCCCTTTCTCTCTCTCTATCCCCCCTCCCTTTCTCTCTCACTATCCCCCCTCCCTTTCTCTCTCACTATCCCCCCTCCCTTTCTCCCTCTCTCTCTATCCCCCCTCCCTTTCTCTCTCACTATCCCCCCTCCCTTTCTCCCTCTCTCTCTATCCCCCCTCCCTTTCTCTCTCTCTCTCTATCCCCCCTCCCTTTCTCTCTCTCTCCCCCCTCCCTTTCTCCCTCTCTCTCTATCCCCCCTCCCTTTCTCTCTCTCTCTATCCCCCTCCCTTTCTCCCTCTCTCTCTATCCCCCCTCCCTTTCTCCCTCTCTCTCTATCCCCCCTCCCTTTCTCTCTCTCTATCCCCCCTCCCTTTCTCCCTCTCTCACTATCCCCCCTCCCTTTCTCCCTCTCTCTCTATCCCCCCTCCCTTTCTCTCTCTCTATCCCCCCTCCCTTTCTCCCTCTCTCTCTATCCCCCCTCCCTTTCTCTCTCTCTATCCCCCCTCCCTTTCTCCCTCTCTCTCTATCCCCCCTCCCTTTCTCCCTCTCTCACTATCCCCCCTCCCTTTCTCTCTCTCTATCCCCCCTCCCTTTCTCCCTCTCCCTAATAGGTTTGAGCGGTTAGAGGACCAGTTAAATGACCTGACAGAGCTGCACCAGCATGAGACCAGTAACCTGAAGCAGGAGCTGGCCAGCATCGAGGAGAAGGTGGCTTACCAGGCCTACGAGAGAGCTAGGGACATCCAGGTATGTACACACACACACATCTACAAACATGCCCTCTGCAAATCTATCTAAGCTGTATATAGTCAGTAACTTTATCTAAGCCTGTGTGTCAAATGTTAACTGAATGCGTGTTTTTCTGTGTTTACAGGAGGCTCTGGAGTCCTGTCAGACGCGTGTCTGTAAGCTGGAGCTCCAGCAGCAGCAGCAGCAGACGGTTCAGGTGGAGAACACAGACGCCAAGGTGCTGCTGGGGAAATGCATCAACATCATGCTGGCCATCGTCACGGTGATCCTGGTGTGCGTTTCCACGGCGGCCAAGTTCACCGCGCCCCTCCTGCGGAGCCGCGTGCACCTGGCGCTCACCTGCGTGGGTTTGTCCCTACTGGCAGTCATCTGGAAGAACTGGGAGCACCTGCAGTGTGCCCTGGAACGCATGCTCCTCCCACGCTGAGCTAGACTCCTCCCATGTTAAGCTAGGCTCCACCCAGTCTGAGTTTGTCCCCCTCACACTGTGGGTTTGGCACCACCCACACCGAGCTGAGACTTTGGAACTCTGTGACGTTGTCATAGCGATAGATTAAACGGGGTGGTGTTTACAATGTAGCCTTACACCCCACCACCCTCGTGTCTCTCCCCCTCTCTGTCTTTTGGAGTTTGAAATTGTTTTCCAAACGATGTAAGTGTGCCACTACAGTACAAATTACAGGAAAGCAAGACTGACCAATCTGATGGTGGCTACAGAGGAAGCAGGACCAGTCACATACAGTATTATTGCGGACACTGATCTTTGTGTGGTTGTCAATCTCAATAGGACATTGAACTGCACTATACAGGTGGTAAGCTTACGTATAACCTTTATAGGGGAAACAAGGGGTCCCCCGATTGGTTCCCTGTCTTTTGCGGAGTCGTACTTACGTCACCTTAATTACACTAACACACTGACAGTATTAAAAACTCATTCTCCCAGAAGACCTCTGGCTCTGATCCACACACAGACTCACTCCCACCCCCCCAAGCCATTATGATACACATTCATCCACACTCACACTGAGAGGAATGTGACTTGTGTGTCAGTGTATGTACAGGGGGTGGGGGTGTTCTCTATGTGAGAGCGCTTTGTCTGTGTGTACCTGTACTGTACTGTCAAGTGATGAAATATTTTATAATTGAAAAAAAAAAAAGACAAAGGACAATGTTTTTTTTTAAAGTGTAATATTTGTCTGGGTGTCCGTGAAGGGTGGTTCATTTTTACAAAGGAATGGTTATGAACTGCAGGACTGCCTCTTGTTTCTGCCTACTGGTATGCGGGTTTGTGGATAAATGGTGTCTTATGTACTCTATATAGTCTGTTAACAGATGCAGTGGAACTGCCACGGGTCTAGTCTATAAGGGGTGAATTCACCCCAAGAGTTATGTGTTCTCTCTCCCAAAGGAAATACATAGACTGACCCTTTAGCCGCTAACATGCTAACTGTGTGAGTGATATCCTCTGCCGGTCATTGATGGATCTGGGGGGAGGTAACCTCAAACGTGATACACACAAACCTCATTTCTGATTCGTCCTTTAATATTGATGATAATGTCCTTTTTGTGAAATAGGAATTAAGCTCTGTTCAGAGTGGGCTGAACAAAGGAATTGACTTCTACCAAATGGTTCAGACAGATTTGAACACATTTTATTTGTTTTCTCTGAAATGCTTAATATTATTTTGCCTTTTTACAATGAGAACAGAACAAAATGAACATTCTAAATGGCTTTGATGCTATCGTCTGATTGGACAGAGATGGGAGGGGTGGGTGGGAAGTGAGCGATGCAGCTCTGGCCCCACCCACTCTGTAAGCTACTTATCACTGTGATGATTATGATGATGATGATGGGGGCCAGGCCTAATGCCTTTTCAATGCAGCTTCTGTGTTAAACCTGATATTTTCTGTGCTTTGGTCTCTGTCTCTTTAAAAAGCCAAATGTGAGTTGGTTCTATGTGGCTGGTTGGCACCTTGAGTAATATAGTATGTCATGTCCTGAACCACTGATATTTACACAGAGTTCCGGCTCTATCCCAAATCATAAATCTATCTATTCCCTGTCTCTGTGTCTGGAGAGAGCCATATCCCAGATTCACAGCCCAGGTACAATAATTCCGGTGTCTAGATTCCGGTATGTTATCCCCTCGGAGTAGCATTGCACATTGTTGGTTTTAATCCGGTTGTGGTTTTCCAAAACACACTTTTGAAAATGAGAACAAAAATAAATCCTCTTCCTGTTCTGGAAACGTTGAGTCTTTTATCGTAGTGCTCTTCTCATCTTATCCTCTGAAGATTCATCAGATTATTTCTACCCTGAACTGATCTCTTGATCCGGTCATCAATTATACTTTATCTACCAGAGATCATGATGCAAGGAGCGAGGGCTGTGCACAGAAGGTGACGTGATTAACCTTTTAACCTGTTTGTCAATATGTTCTGTGTAGATTCATGGCTGTGGGGAGATGTTTTAGGTTGGGGGTGCTGTTGACAGGGGCGGGGAAGTATTTTTCTCTGCTCATACAGTGCTGTCGACAGGAGTAATAAATTACACATAAAAAAAAAATGTTTGTGTGTGTGTGTGTGTGTGTGTGTGTGTGTGTGTGTGTGTGTGTGTGTGTGTGTGTGTGTGTGTGTGTGTGTGTGTGTGTGTGTGTGTGTGTGTGTGTGTGTGTGTGTGTGTGTGTGTGTGTGTGTGTATATATACAGTTGAAGTTGGAAGTTTAAATACACCTTAGCCAAATACATTTAAACTCAGTTTTTCACAATTCCTGACATCTAAAGCCATGACATCATTTTCTGGAATTTTCCAAGCTGTTTAAAGGCACAGTCAACTGAGTGTATGTAAACGTCTGACCCACTGGAGATGTGATACAGTGAATTATAAGTGAAATAATCTGTCTGTAAACAATTGTTGGATAAATTACTTGTGTCATGCACAAAGGAGATGTCCTAACCGACTTGCCAAAACTATAGTTTGTTAACAAGAAATGTGTGGAGTGGTTGAAAAACGAGTTTTAATGACTCCAACCTAAGTGTATGTAAACTTCCGACTTCAACTGTATGTATATATCTCAGCAAAAAAAGAAATGTCCTCTCACTGTCAACTGCGTTTATTTTCAGCAAACTTAACGTGTAAATATTTGTATGAACATAACAAGATTCAACAACTGAGACATAAACTGAACAAGTTCCACAGACATGTGACTAACAGAAATGGAATAATGTGTCCCTGAACAAAGTGGGGGTCAAGATCAAAAGTAACAGTCAGTTTCTGGTGTGGCCACCAGCTGCATTAGGTACTGCAGTGCATCTCCTCCTCATGGACTGCACCAGATTTGCCAGTTCTTGCTGTGAGATGTTACCCCACTCTTCCACCAAGGCACCTGCACATTCCCAGATATTTCTGGGGGAATGGCCCTAGCCCTCACCCTCCAATCCAACAGGTCCCAGATGTGCTCAATGGGATTGAGATCCGGGCTCTTCGCTGGCCATGGCAGAACACTGACATTCCTGTCTTGCAGGAAATCACGCACAGAACGAGCAGTATGGCTGGTGGCATTGTCATGCTGGAGGATCTTGTCAGGATGAGCCTGCAGGAAGGGTACCACATGAGGGAGGAGGATGTCTTCCCTGTAACGCACAGCGTTGAGATTGCCTGCAATGACAACAAGCTCAGTCCGATGAGGCTGTGACACACCGCCCCAGACCATGATGGATCCTCCACTTCCAAATCGATCCCACTCCAGAGTACAGGCCTCGGTGTAACGTTCATTCCTTCGACGATAAACGCAAATCCGACCATCACCCCTGGTGAGACAAAACCACGTTTCATTAGCGAAGAGCACTTTTTGCCAGTCCTGTCTGGTCCAGCGACGGTGGCTTTGTGCCCATAGGCAACGTTGTTGCCGGTGATGTCTGGTGAGGACCTGCCTTACAACAGGCCTACAAGCCCTCAGTCCAGCCTCTCTCAGCTTATTGTGGACAGTCTGAGCATTGATGGAGGGATTGTGCGTTCCTGGTGTAACTCGGGCAGTTGTTGTTGCCATCCTGTACCTGTCCCACAGGTGTGATGTTCGGATGTACCGATCCTCTGCAGGTGTTGTTACACGTGTTCTGCCACTGCAAGGAGGATCAGCTGTCATCCTGTGTAGCGCTGTCTTAGGCGTCTCACAGTACGGACATTGCAATTTATTGCCCTGGCCACATCTGCAGTCCTCATGCCTCCTTGGAGCATACCTAAGGCACGTTCACGCAGATGAGCAGGGACCCTGGACATCTTTCTTTTGGTGTTTTTCATAGTCAGTAGAAAGGCCTCTTTAGTGTCCTCAGTTTTCATAACTGTGACCTTAATTGCCTACTGTCTGTAAGCTGTTAGTGTCTTAACGACCGTTCCACAGGTGCAGGTTCATTAATTGTTTATGGTTCATTGAACAAGCATGGGAAACAGTGTTTAAACACTTTACAATGAAGATCTGTGAAGTTATTTGGATTTTTACGAATTATCTTTGAAAGACAGGGTCCTGAAAAAGGGACGTTTCTTTTTTTTCTGAGTTTATAAGGGGAGAGGGTGTTCAATTCTTTTTGCAGTACAAGGGGAGGGTCGATTGAAAATGTTAACATTAGGGAGGATGGTGCATTAGGGAGGAGGATTTTTTTTATGACACATCAAGTTGTTTGTTGACAGTGAGGAATGAGATCTGGCTGTTCTTTGTCAAGGGGCACTGCAAACAAGGTCAAGTTTAAGAGGGAAAGCGTTGCTGGGATGTTTAATTTTCCCACGTTTGCTTTGGCAGGACACCTGAGATCAGGGGAACTTTTTGCCCCCTTTCTTACTCCGACAGAATCCAGGATAGCTGGCTGGATATGAGTTTATCTAGATCTAAAGGTTGTCAGTAGATACACAATACCATATCCTCCTCATAGGACAACATCAACCATGTACTGTACATCCACAATAATGTACTATGTTGTGCTTCATTTGATAAACCTTTCAAAGCAACACTAAAAGCCTAGCATCAATTTTGTGAATGAAGGCCATGGCAGGATATTCTGTTGTCCTTCTGGCTAACACAAATCTCTCATGACAGACTGTTACATAAATGTAACGTCTGTTATATAAACCTAACGTCTGTTCAGATTAATGCTGGAGCATCCACTATAAAAGGCCCTACAATTGGGAAGTGAAGAATGGTCAGACTGCATTTGCCCTGCCAGAAAAACAAAGCAATCTAGAGAGATTTCTGTGACCCTTCTAAGATACAAAGGTGCAGTATGTTATGTCATATTAAATTAGATACAAATAATTTGCAGTGTGAATGAAGTACATTCTTGTAATGGGAATTGGTCATGGGGATTGATTGCTTTACCATTTACATTTTCTTATGCCTTCACAGTGAGGGATCCAAGTGAGTACATTTTGAAGTCATGAGCCACGCATTCAGTGAAGTTCACCTTCCATCCACACTTCCCTCTGTGACCGAGCCCATGTACGTACTCACCACAGAGTGGGCATGGTTCTGGGAGGACGAGTACGGCAAATGGGTCCAGTACGCATCCATCGTAAGTGGTGTGAAACACTCAAACAGGCTGATGTGTTACGAGGACAATAATAGATATAGTAAACGGTTGTTCCCCTTGAATTTGAGTTTTTTTTTCTATAAATCACAGGAAGAGACTGTCGTCCATCACCAGGCAAGACCTTGAGAAAAGGTACCAGGAGGATCAAAGTGCTGTGGTGAAGTTCACTGCAGTCTTATGAGCGTTTCAGAGGTAACACACAACACTCTTGTGCAAAATATATTTAATTTGCAACAGACATGGTTCAAATAGTTATTCTTGTAATTACAGACATGGCGCAAAAAAACTAAAAATACGGCACTGTAAGGATGGTCAAGTGACGTCCTGTGTTTGTTTCAACTGCAGACAGCAGGTAATGTATGGATGAGGATGGGCACCATGTTCTGTATTTAACCTAATAAACATTCACAATGACATAATCAAGACGTGGATAATAAGTAGAGAACTAAATATAGCTATTCAATTGAGCTACTTATTTTCTTAGTGTTGAATGTCATGTTCTCTTTTATATTTATCCTCAGGACAAATAGACCATGCAACCCCTCTCAGAATTGGTCTGCCATACCTGATATTGGACACAAGGTCACTTGTTTACATGTGGTAATTCTGCTTATGCTTACAGGAAGGTTAGTGTTCAACTTTTTGTTTCAGCAGTGACAACCATTTTGTTTTCTCCTGCAGACAGTCACTCTTCTGAGTTCTGACAGGGACTATCAGAAGGTCCAGGAACTTTTCAACAAGACCATGAGGGGCTTCCAAATCACCCGCATCGAGAGGGTCCAAAACAGGGACCTCTGGGAAGTCTTCCAGTGGTATGTTTACATCAACTCTCACACACAATCCCAGCGTGTTACTTCCAAAATGCTATGTAAACCCTGGCTTGAATGTGATTATGGGGAAGCAGCTGTTTTTATCCCTGTTTCTTTAGGAAAAGAGATTTGGTGAAAAAAAACAATGGAGGTTAAAACAGCAAGGAGCTACATCTCTTCCACGGAACGGACCCAAAACACGTAGACGCCATTTGCAGAGATAACTTGGACTGGAGGCTGTGTGGAACCAACGGAACTGTGTACGGCGAAGGTACCTCATGTTAACCATCTGTCAGAAGTGTAGTCAGATTTTAGAAGCAGTCATTATCTCACTATAGTCTGTCATTTTGTTTTACTGATGATGTTCTCTGTTAATGTTAGGGAGTTACTTTGCCAGGGATGCCAAGTACTCAGGAGTGAGGTCCATGTATGTTGTCGGGTGGTTGTTGGTGACTACACACGAGGGAACACGTACCTCCATCGTCCCCCTCCAAAAGGCGAGGGAACCCCCACCCTCTATGACAGATGTGTGGACAATGTCCTGGACCCGTCCATATATATGGTGTTTAAAGCGAACCAGGTGTTCCCCCGAGTTCCTCATCAAATATGATGATAGCGTCATGCACTGGTCCTCTTCGGCTCCAGCTCCACCCAAGACTGTCTCCATCCAATCCACTTACATAGTCCAATAACCAACATCCAACCGGATTCAAGCAACAGCTACTGCTACACTTTGAGTCCATCTCAAGCTACCACCACTTCCTCTAATCCAACCGATTCTCTTCCCCCTTCACGTCTCCCAAAACCTGCCCGAACTCCATTGGGATTCAGTCAATCTGCAGTCCTCTTGAAGCCAGCCTCAAGTTCTCAGTTGTTGGATACAACCTTAGGCCAAGCTAATTGGTCTTACACTCCCTTATTCTGAAAACTCCCTCATAAACTCTTTACCCAAACCAGCACCCCCTCTCATTCACCCACTACCCCAACCAGCAGCCTCTCTTATACATTCACTACCCCACCTAGCATCCCCTCTTGCACACTCACTCCTTCAACCAGTGCCCCCTCTCGCACACTCACTCCTTCAGCCAGTGCCCCCTCTTGCACACTCACTCCCTCAGCCAGTGCCCCCTCTCACACATTCATTTGCCCTGGCACTGCCCACACTCGCACACTCACTCGCTCCAGTAACCCCTTTTGCACACTCACTACCCCTGCCAGCACCACTTCTCGCACATTTTCCGTTCAACTGACACACCCTCTCAGGGTCACAGTATCTCAGCCAGAGCTACTCGCACTCTCTCTGCCAGCAGTACCTCTCACCCACTATCCCCTTCATCCTCAATGAGCACACCTTATCACACACTTTCTCACACATCATACTCCCCCACTTACAGACTCTTCCACACTCTCAGGGTCTCACCACTCCACATCGAGCACTACTTCTGACACATCTTCTGCTACTATCACATCATCTAGAGTGAGGAGTTAAACAACTTGATATTCAAAGTTCAACCTGTTGACAATTTGTAGTGTTTCTGAATGATAATTCCATTTTCATGTCAAATATGCATAGTTGGTGTGTTAAACCCTTGCAAGAAACAAGAATAATGTTCAACACAGGAGGTTGGTGGCACCTTAATTGGGGAGAATGGGCTTGTGGTAATGACTGGAGCGGAATTGGTGGAATGATATCAAACACATGGTTTCCAGGGGATTGATGCCATTCCATTTGCTCTGTTTCGGTCATTATTATGAGCCATTCTCCCCTCAGCAGCCTCCTGTGATGTTCAACTAGTAACAAGGAATATGATGAGCACGTTTCCTTTACTCTGGGACTTATGGTCTGCTGATCGTTTACTCTGAGACTTCTGGTCTGCTGATCCTTTACTCTGGGACTTCTGGTCTGCTGATCCTTTACTCTGGGACTTCTGGTCTGCTGATCCTTTACTCTGGGACTTCTGGTCTGCTGATCCTTTACTCTGGGACTTCTGGTCTGCTGATCCTTTACTCTGGGACTTCTGGTCTGCTGATCCTTTACTCTGGGACTTCTGGTCTGCTGATCCTTTACTCTGGGTCTTCTGGTCTGCTGATCCTTTACTCTGGGACTTCTGGTCTGCTGATCCTTTACTCTGGGACTTCTGGTCTGCTGACACATTTTGTAAAGTAGTTGGATTTCTGTGTTTAACTAAATAAACTCAATGACCAATAGAAAGTAATTGACTGGATGTTTGAGGAGATGTGAGGAGTAATGCAGAATAAGTACGGCGCATTTCAGCAACATCACCCCTAGGGGGAAGCAAATGCCTTAAAAAGTGGAAAAAACATTTACATTTTATTTTATGCAGTGGTGCATTCAGAAACTACTATGACTGCGTTTACACAGGCAGCCCAATTCTGATTCTTTTGTCAACACTGTCTGAACTACACATTATATAATACATGCTATTTAGCAGATGCTTTTATCCAAAGTGACTTACAGTCATGGGTGCATTCCCTTTACATATGGGCGGTCCCGGGAATCAAACCCACTACCATGGCATTACAAGCACCATGCTCTACCAACTGAGCTAAAAAGGACAACATTTAATCGACAAATACAATTTATTTACAATTCATTTCCCTCTAAATTAAAAAAATAGACTACTAAGGATTATAGATTATCTAGTGATGCCATAGATGTACTTTTTGCTTCCATTTTAGAAAACTGTGATCTTGTCCTGGGTGGAGGTGCGCGTGGTATGGAGGTCATAGAGCCGACCCAGGGTGGTGGATAAGGGACGTAAGTCATCAGGCCTGGCTGAAACGATGGATGTGTCAAGGAGTTAAGGGAGCCAAACTGTGCAGAAGCATGTGTCAAGGTAGGTCTGGGGGTTCTCTGTCTTGAAGGGTTTGAAACAGAGGGATTGGAGGGAGGCCTGAGTGGGTTTGAGTAGTGTGAAAATAGTGGCTGGGTACTGAGTGTGGGCTGGGCAAAGGCAGGTCCTGTTGCGCAAGGAGATCTGAACCTTGCAGTGTTGGGCAGCACAGGGGTGGCTTGTGAGCATAGCATGACTGGAATAGGTTTCCAGTGCATATTGTGGTGGCTCTGGTTTTGGACAAAGTTAGGTGCTGGAACATAGGTCCCAGGCCTGGACCCTTCCCTGTACTGAATAAGGTACTCTGGGTAAACCTGGTGCTTCCCGACCACCACAAATACAGAGGGGTTGTAGATGTCATCCACACAGCTGTCATAGGAGATGGTGTGGCTTCCATCTTTTGAGGGGGGGCAGAGGTAGCTAGAGTGTCCTTGTGTGTAGTTTCCCACCAGCACACGACAAACAAACATGGACCTGACTCCTGACTGGCTGGTGTAGCTGTGGGAGAACTTGGCATCCTTGGAGAAGTAGCTTCCTGGAAAGACATGGGTTAGAATTAGAACAATCCGGACAGGTGACATTACAAAGACATTTGTTTTGTCAACTTTTCCACTGTATTTCCACAATGTGACGTGAAAGAGCATAGCAAAAAAAAGATGTGGTCCAATGCCATTTCCATGTAACATAAATTCTTATATAAACCTAAAAATCTATTAGATACCAAATGAAATGCAGAGCTCACCTTGCCCATAGGGCGTTCCTTGTGTTCCACCCATCCTCCAGTCTATGTTCTGCAGGCATATAGCGTCCACGTGTTTAGAGTCTGTTCCATGGAAGAGCTGCTTCTCATTCTCCTTCCCTGCATTTGTCTTTCTCATCACATCTCCTTGCCTTGGGAGAGGAACAACAGATTAATTTGTCAGTATCTTCATTGGCATGTCACCTCATAGCATTTGCATGTGTCTGCTCGTTTGCTGCTAGAAAACTAGAAAAGTACCAGTTACCATTAACATGTTACATCTGTTTGCATATGGTATGTTGTAACTGCTTTAATTAACGCAGACAATAGGAATATATTTCTTGGGTAGAATACATTTCTTTTGGCATGAGGAGTTGTGATTCTTACCACAAAAAGACCTCCCACAGGATCCGATTTTGCACCCTCTCAATAGTCTTCACACTGAAGCCAGTCATAGTTTGATGGAAAAGATCCAGAATATTCTTGTGCTCAGCTGAGGAACTCTGCAGAGCAACCCTCTAGAGAGAATGCATTTGAAAAGAACATCTAATTTTACCAATGTAATAGCTTTATATTTCACTGCCTTCTGACCAGATGGAAGATCTTATGAGTTAAAACATTGTTATGAACCTTGAATCCAGTTTCAGGTACTGAAGATTTATCCCAGTGACTGGGTAAAGCTTTGGATTTCAGCAGGTGGTTACCAGAGTATTTTTTGCTGAGGATGAGTAGAGAAAGTTAGACAGCATTATAAGAAAATACAGTCAGTACAGTATAATCTCAGCCACCTGCCAGCTCTCTCTCCGAATTTATATCCAATAGCAATTGAGCCCGGAGACGAGGATAGTGTAGGCTACTCTACAAGGCATCTTACCAACGTGGGTTGTCACTAGCATCAATTGTATCCCTGATTGCCTGGATGTTGTGGTAGGTGGACAACATGGATGCCACCAGTTCATTAGGTACTCCCCTCTGCTGCAGGGTGTTGAGCGGGTGGGGCTCGTAGAAGTCGTGAGACCTGTCACAGTCCACCTCTGCAGCACAGGTTCCTCTGATGTAGCGCTCACAGACGTGGAGTCTTCTGCAGCTCTCCTTGTCAGGACAGTAGCCATACTCTCCAATACCTTTGTTGTATGTGAAGCAAACCTGGAGACAAATACAGACCACTCCTGGGCTTGATATGGACATTGGATAAGTGCAAACTCTGTTTAAGTGCATCAGTCCCAATTCAAATTCATTATTTGTACAGATATCTGCACGCTCAGTTTAGTACACATACTTGGATGATAGCACCAAGTCTATGCATTTATCAGTAGTCATTTTGGACATGGGGAAATAAACATTGAATATACAATGCCTGTGAATCAAAAGTATGAATCAGCTTGTGTTCCCTGCTGGCATTGCATCTTTATGTCTGTATTCAACTTAAATTGTAAAGAGGCTGACAAACAGTGCATTCAGAGAGTATTCAGACACCTTGACAAAAAAATTATAAATTTCATTACAGCCTTATGTATTGTATGTATTATAATTATTTCCCCCCCTCATCAAACTACACACAATACCCCATAATGACAAAGCAAAAACATTTACATAATTATTCAGACCCTTTACTCAGTACTTTGTTGAAGCACCTTTGGCAGCGATTACAGCCTAGATTCTTCTTGGGTATGACACTACAAGCTTGGCAAACCTGTTTCCTCTAGACGTGACGCTTGGCATTCAGGCCAAAGAGCTCAATCTTGGTTTCATCAGACCAGATAATCTTGTTTCTCTTGGTCTGAGAGTCTTTAGGTGCCTTTTGGCAAATTCCAAACGGGATGTCATGTTCCTTTTACTGAGGAGTGGCTTCCGTCTGGCTACCCTACCATAAAGGCCTGATTGGTGGAGTGCTGCAGAGATGGTTGTCCTTCTGTAAGGTTCTCCCATCTCCACAGAGGAACTCTAGAGCTCTGTCAGAGTGACCATCGGGTTCTTGGTCACTTTCCTGACCATGGCCCTTCTCCCCCGATTGCTCAGTTTGGCCGGGCGGCCAGCTCTAGGAAGTCTTGGTGGTTCCAAACTTCTTCCATTTAAGAATGATGGAGGCCACTGTGTTCTTGGGGACCTTCAACGCTGCAGAAATATTTTGGTACCCTTCCCCAGATTTGTGCCTCGACACAATCCTGTCTCGGAGCTCAACGGACAATTTCCTACACCTCATGGCTTGGTTTTTGCTCTGACATGCACTGTCAATTGTGTGACCTTATATACACAGGTGTGTGCCTTTCCAAATCATGTCCAATCAATTGAATTTAACACAGGTGGACTCCAGTCGAGTTGTAGAAACGTCTCAATGATGATCAATGGAAACAGGATGCACCTGAGCTCAATTTCGAGTCTCATAGCAAAGGGTCCGAATTCTTATGTAAAAAAGGTATATGTTTTTTATGTTTAATACATTTTCACAAATTTCTAAAAGCCTGTTTTCGCTTTGTCATTATGCGGTATTGGGTGCAGATTAATGAGGGAAAAAAATATTTAACCCATTTTAGAATAAGGCTGTGACATAACAACATTTTGAAAAAGTCAAGGGGTCTGAATACTTTCTGAATGCCTATGACGCACATACTGGGGGTAAAAGGGCGTTGTCATTCTGCAGCAGTAATGTACACAGCTCCTTCCTGTCCAGTTCTTCCAGGTGGTGCTCTCTCAGGACTCTGATGTTGTGCTCTGACGTCAGCTCATGGCAGAGACGGCATCCTTGTCTGGAAATCACAAGAAGAGCGAGATGCGATTTGTTATTTAGCTCTTGAATTATTATTTTTAAATGGCTTAAATGTCAAATCTACAAACTGCCATGAACCTGTAGCAATTGACATTTATACTGTAGTGCATTACCTATGTCACATTCTGTAAGACCACATGAATTTAGAAAATGGAAGAAATAAAATAGTTGAATGAATACAAGTAACATGACAGGTAAATAACTGCCAGAGTAAAAACAAAACAGAAAAGTAAAAAATGTTTACCTCTCATTGGATGGACATGTTCCATAAAGGTAGAACTTACACAGGTGTAAATTGCTGCAGCCAGTACATCCTTTAGCTCTGCATAACCTCATCTTCGTCTGGGCAACTATCAGTTTGTTTCCCTTAGAGACAGCCCTGGTAAACATCTCCTGATTCCCTAAAACACTTTCCAGGTCATCTTCTATGGTGCTAATGTTGGCACGCAATTCTCCCAGCTCAAAGGACCCATTATGGGCACAGAGGACCTTGTAGATCAGAGCTGTTGAATCCATGTCCGTCACCGTACAACACATGACTGTTGGCCCTCGCAATTACTGTACATATATTGTCAAATATGAAGTAGAACTTTGCTCTCCATTAACTACCAAACAGGTGACCAGCATGCGACAAAACCATTTCTGACTAAATGAAACATACAGTGTATTTAACCACTCCCCTATTATGAAGGCAGCCAAGTATAACGAACAGGCAATAGAACACACTAATGACAGGACACAGCCTTTTAAAGACGCCACATTCAACTCTGCCCGAGTGGCATGTGGAACCTTCATTTACATCACAATAGGCCTGTTAGACACACAGTAGCAGCAGTAGTTAATCATTGATTCAGTTTAAAGTAAATAAAGATGATATTTGTCAAAACATATAACATTTCTGACATTTGGGTGTTTTCAAAATCTCTTAGAAAAGAATAGGATTGTCCAAAAAACATCCACAATCAATTATTTTCTGAGTTTATTCAGTTTAAAACAGAGAAATCAAACTTGTTTCATTTACAAAATGTATGGATTGTGTCAGTAGACCTGAGTAAAGGAAACATGCTCATCAAATTCATATTTGTGCAAAATTACCAGCTTCTGGTTAGTTGTGAACAGCTTTACTATTGTTAAGCCCCTACAAGGTAAAGATACACAGCTATAAAACATATTCAGTATGCAAATGCATTATCATTCATCATTTTAATACATTTTCTGTTTTTGAATATGTGAAGTTTGCCATCAAAACGTTCTATTAACTTACTGCTCCACCCTGACAAAGGCAAGTTATTGGAGAAGGCACTTGTTTTTTTCTTTGGTGTCCCTCCTTTGAGCTGTTGGAACACTGTACAGTGACTCAGGAGGAGATCTAGTGAAGGCACCTGTCAAGGGAGAGAACACCGGAGATAGGTTCCTTGCTGAGGGGGAGAGTGTGCTAGAAGAATTGCTTGACGTGGAGGGGGAAGTGCGTGAGGGAGTTTGTGTGTAAGTGGGGGAGTATGATGAGTGAGAAAGTGTGTGATAAGGTGTGCTCAATGAGGATGAAGGGGATAGTGGGTGAGAGGTACTTCTGGCAGAGAGAGTGCGAGTAGTGGTTGTTGAGCGGGTGTGAGCCCAAGATAGGGTGCCAGTTAAAGGGGAAAGTGTGCGAGAGGGGGTGCTGGCTGAGGGAGTGAGTGTAGGAGAGGGGGTGGGGGGTTGGGGAGCCAGTCTTCGAGAGGCGGTGTAGGTTGGAAGAGCGAGTCTACGAGAGGCTGTACTGGCTGGGGTAGTGAGTGTATAAGAGGGGGTACTGGCTGGGGTAGTGAGTGTAGGAGAGGGTGTACTGGCTGGGGTAGGGAGTGTATAAGAGGGGGTACTGGCTGGTGTAGTGAGTGTATAAGAGGGGGTACTGGCTGGGGTAGGGAGTGTAGGAGAGGGTGTACTGGCTGGGGTAGGGAGTGTATAAGAGGGGGTACTGGCTGGGGTAGTGAGTGTAGGAGAGGGTGTACTGGCTGGGGTAGTGAGTGTAGGAGAGGGTGTACTGGCTGGGGTAGGGAGTGTATAAGAGGGGGTACTGGCTGGGGTAGGGAGTGTAGGAGAGGGTGTACTGGCTGGGGTAGGGAGTGTATAAGAGGGGGTACTGGCTGGGGTAGTGAGTGTAGGAGAGGGTGTACTGGCTGGGGTAGGGAGTGTATAAGAGGGGGTACTGGCTGGGGTAGTGAGTGTATAAGAGGGGGTACTGGCTGGGGTAGTGAGTGTAGGAGAGGGTGTACTGGCTGGGGTAGGGAGTGTATAAGAGGGGGTACTGGCTGGGGTAGTGAGTGTAGGAGAGGGGGTACTGGCTGGGGTAGGGAGTGTAGGAGAAGCTGTACTGGCTGGGGTAGTGAGAGTATAAGAGGGGGTACTGGCTGGGGTAGTGAGTGTAGGAGAGGGTGTACTGGCTGGGTTAGTGAGTGTAGGAGAGGGGGTACTGGCTGGGGTAGGGAGTGTATAATGGAGGGTGCTGGCTGGGGTAGTGAATGTATAAGAGAGGGTACTGGCTGGGGTAGTGAGCGTACGAGAGGGTGTACTGGCTGGGGTAGTGAGCGTACAAGAGGGTGTACTGGCTGGGGTAGTGAGCGTACGAGAGGGTGTACTGGCTGGGGTAGTGAGTGTACGAGAGGGTGTACTGGCTGGGGTAGTGAGCGTACGAGAGGGTGTACTGGCTGGGGTAGTGAGCGTACGAGAGGGTGTACTGGCTGGGGTAGTGAGCGTACGAGAGGGTGTACTGGCTGGGGTAGTGAGCGTACGAGAGGGTGTACTGGCTGGGGTAGTGAGCGTACGAGAGGGTGTACTGGCTGGGGTAGTGAGCGTACGAGAGGGTGTACTGGCTGGGGTAGTGAGCGTACTAGAGGGTGTACTGGCTGGGGTAGTGAGCGTACGAGAGGGTGTACTGGCTGGGGTAGTGAGCGTACGAGAGGGTGTACTGGCTGGGGTAGTGAGCGTACGAGAGGGTGTACTGGCTGGGGTAGTGAGCGTACGAGAGGGTGTACTGGCTGGGGTAGTGAGCGTACGAGAGGGTGTACTGGCTGGGGTAGTGAGCATACGAGAGGGTCTACTGGCTGGGGTAGTGAGCGTACGAGAGAGGTTACTGGCTGGGGTAGTGAGCGTACGAGAGAGGTTACTGGCTGGGGTAGTGAGTGTGTGAGAGAGGTTTGCAAATGAGGGAGTGAAATCTTGGCCGTGGGTGATATCCACTAATTGAGAACTTGTGGCTGGCTTCATGAGGACTGGAGATTGAATGAATATCAATGGGGCTTGGGCAGGTTTTGGGAGAGACTGATGGACAAAACGTGAAGTGGGACGAGAATGGGTTGGATTTGAGGAAGTGGTGGCTGCAGTTTTATATGGATTCAAAGTGGATTGAACTCTCTTTGATGGGGTAGCAGCAACTGTGGCTTGAATCCGGTTGGATGTTGGGGTTAAGGAAGTGGATTGGATAGAGACAGTCTTGGGTGGAGCTGGAGCCGAAGTGGACCAGTCCATGACGCTATCATCATATTTGATGAGGAACTCTGGGTAAACCTGGTGCCTTTCAAACACCACATATATGGATGGGTTCAGGACATTGTCCACACAGCTGTCATAGAGAGTGGGGCTTCCCTCGCCTTTTGGAGGGGGGCGACGGAGCCCTGAGTTCCCCTGTGTGTAGTCGCCAACAAGCACCTGACAAGCAAACATGGACCTCACTCCTGAGTGGCTGGTGTAGCTGTCTGAGTACTTGGCATCCCTGGCAAAGTAACTCCCTAAAACAAACAGAGAAGATCATCAGTAAAACAAAATGACAGACTATAGTGAGATAATGAGTGCTTCTAAAATCTGACTACACTTCTGACAGATGGTTAACATGAGGTACCTTCGCCGTACACAGTTCCGTTGGTTCCACACAGCCTCCAGTCGAAGTTATCTCTGCAAATGGAATCTACGTGTTTTGGGTCCGTTCCGTGGAAGAGATGTAGCTCCTTGCTGTTTTGACCTCCATTGTTTTTCTTCATTAAATCTCTTTTCCTGAGAAGGAATAAATGACCATTAAGAATTTGACCATTAGCTGCTGTTATGAAATCACCATTAGCTGCTGTTAAGATTGATATTTTCAGATGGTTATTCCCTATTGAAATTTGACCTCTAGGTACCCTCTGTAATGCCAGAGGTGACCTTAAAGCAGCTCTCAGTAACCGGTATCTGGGCCCCTGAGACATAAAATCGTTTATGGGTGTCTTTAAGCGATTAAGATGTTTCAAATGTATAGTCTATTCAACCCTAAGGTCTCCGCCTTGATTTAATGCTTTGGCAGTGAACAAAGATAGGCAAGAGTATTTAGGTCAGAGGGGAGGGGGTGAGATTTGCTCTAGACCTCTTACATGAACATGTCTGTCTTCTCATATGCATATGTCTGTCTATGTCTCTCTTTGTCTAATAAACCTTTAAATATAGGAGATGTCACCTTATATGTTGTATCTAGCATTACTACACACCCTGACCAGGTTTTCAATTCCTAACACTGCTTACCCATAATCACATTCAAGCCCGGGTTTACATAGCATTTTGGAAGTAACATGCTAGGATTGTGTGTGAGAGTTGATGTAAACATACCACTGGAAGACTTCCCAGAGGTCCCTGTTTTGGACCCTCTCAATGCGGGTGATTTGGAAGCCCCTCATGGTCTTGTTGAAAAGTTCCTGGACCTTCTGATAGTCCCTGTCAGAACTCAGAAGAGTGACTGTCTGCAGGAGAAAACAAAATGGTTGTCACAGCTGAAACCAAATGAAAGGCAATGTTAAACTTCCCTGAAATCCAAAGCCGTAGAATCACATGTAAACAAGTGACCTTGTATCCAATGTCAGGTATCGCAGACTTGTCCCAAGATCCAGGAACAGCTCTGAAATTGCGTGCTCCATTTCTCCTGAAATGACATATGAAAAATAACCTTCATATACAACACTAAGAAAAAGTTATTATGATTATAAGTAATCTATTAGGTAAATATAGAAATGGTTCGATTCAGAACATATACCCATTCTCAGTCCAGTCCCATTCATACATTACCTGCTTCTTGCAGCTTGTGCGTCCACAGTTGAAACAAAGACAGGACGTCGTCTGACCATCCTTAAAGTACCATATGTTTTGTTTTTTTGTGTCATGTCTGTAATTACAAGATTAACTATTTGAACCAGCATCCTTACAGTTACTGTTCAACATCTCTAACATCTAGGCTACCTGCTGCCGATTTTAGTAATAGAATTTGAGGGGCGTACACTACCGGTCAAAAGTTTTAGAACACCTACTCATTCAATGGTTTTTCTTTATTTTCATTTCAAGAACTTATAAAGTTTCTTCAAGTGCAGTCGCAAAAAACATCAAGCACTATGATGAAACTGGCTCTCATGAAGACCGCTACAGAAATGGAAGACCCAGAGTTACCTCTGCTGCAGAGGATAAGTTCATTATAGTTACCAGCCTCAGAAATTGCAGCTCACAGAGGTCAAGAAACAGACACATCTCAACATCAACTGTTCAGAGGAGACTGTGTGTATCGGCTTCATGGTCAAATTGCTGCAAAGAATCCACTACTAAAGGAAACCAATAATAAGAAGAGACTTGCTTGGGCCAAGAAACACGAGCAATGTCCAAATTGGAGACTTTTGGTTCTAACCGCTGTGTCTTTGTGAGACAAAGAGTGGGTGAACAGATGATTTCTGAATGTGTATTTCCCACTGTAAAGCATGGAGGAGGTGGTGTTATGGTGTGGGAGTGCTTTGCTGGTGACTGCCTGTGATTTATTTAGAATTCAAGGCACACTTAACCAGCATGGCTAACAGCATTCTGCAGCGATACTGCATCCCATCTGGTTTGGGCTTAGTGGGACTATCATTTGTTTGTCAACAGGACAATGACCCAAAACACACCTCCAGGCTGTGTAAGGGCCATTTTACCAAGAAGGAAAGTGATGGAGTGCTGCATCAGATGACCTGGCTACCACAATCCCCCGACCTCAACCAAATTGAGATGGTTTGTATGAGTTGGACCTCAGAGTGAAGGAAAAGCAGCCAACAAGTGCTCAGCATATGTGGGAACTCCTTCAAGACTGTTGGAAAAGCATTGCAGGTGAAGCTGGTTGATAGAATGCCAAGAGTGTGCAAAGCTGTCATCAAGGCAAAGGGTGGCTATTTGAAGAATCTCAAATATAAAATATATTTTGATTTATTTAACACTTTTTTGGTTAGTACACGACTCCATATATGTTATTTCATTGTTTTGATGTCATCACTATTATTCTACAATGTAGAAAATAGTAAAAATATAGAAAAACCCTTGATTGAGTAGGTGTTCTAAAACTTTTGACTGGTAGTGTATAAGAGTAGCCTTTCAGACTCTAACTGTAACTTGTGCTAAGCGTTTATAACTAAAATATATTATTATTATTATCATTACAGAAGGTTGCACATGAGAGCTGTTTTTCAAGAGTTTGAAATGTGTTACCTCTGAAACTCAGCTCATAAGACTGCTGGCCTGCAGTGAACTTCACCACAGCACTTTGATCCTCCTGGTACCTTTTCTCAAGGTCTTCACTGGTGATGGACGACAATCTGTGCATCTCTTTCTGTAATTTATAGAAAAAAACTCAAATTCAAGGGGAACAACCGTTTACTATATCTATTATTGTCCTCGTAACACATCAGCCTGTTTGAGTGTTTCACACCACTTACGATGGATGCGTACTGGACCCATTTGCCGTACTCGTCCTCCCAGAACCATGCCCACTCTGTGGTGAGTACGTATGTGGGCTGGGTCACAGAGGAAACTGTGGAGAGACGGCGAACTTCCCATAATCCACGGCTCATGGAGTTGAAACGCACACGCTCAGATCCCTCACTGTGAAGGCATGACAAATGTAAATGGTAAAAAAATATATATATATAATGGCTATATTGTACCTTATTCACAGTTTGACACAGTTGTTGTAGTTAAAGTTAGACTCAGCAAAATGATATTACCACAAGCAGCACAGCAGATATTGAGATGCAAGACAGTCACGCACAGTACTATATCTGCGCATGTGCACAGGTTCACTTCACACTGTTACAGCGTGGTAGCTATGGGACCAAAACAGCGGGGAAGTTGAGTCTTGCGCTCCAACGCTCTTAGTTGTTGAGGAAATCGCTGAGTCTATCTTTAAGTATGACATAACATACTGTACCTGTGTATCTTAGAAGGGTCACAGAAGTCTCTCTCGATTTCTTCGTTTTCTGGCAGAGCTGACCAAGTCTGTCCATCGTTCACTTCCCACTTGTAGGGCATTTTGAAGTGGACTCTCCGGCATTTCTCTGAAAGTCATACGTTTTCAGTGTGATGTGATATGTTGCTGAGTATCATTGTTGCACCTGGGTAACAGCCTGATTTGTCCCTAAATTGTGGTTTCACAGGGTTTGTATTGTGTATCTACTGACAACCTTGAAAGTTATAGATAAACTCATATCCGGCCGGGTGCCATAGCTTCTGCCTGAGTACAAATTGGACAAGGCCCTTGCAGGTGTTCTGCCAAAGCAAACATGGGAAAGCTATCCTCCAGACACTCTGCCTCCACACACAATATCTCCCTCGTTAAATGTACCTCCTTGTTTGCAGTCCCCCTTGACAAAGAACAGGCAGATCTCATTCCTCACTGTAAACAAAGAGCAAATAAACAAACATTCAGTTACATGAAATCAAAGTTGGTAACAGGGTTGAGGTCAATACCATCTCAATTCCAGTCAATTCAGAAAGTAAATCAAATTCCAATTCCACCTTTCCTCACTAGCTAGGTTTCCATCCAAACTATATGCACATTTTCCTACCAGAGATCTGTTTCCATCAAATTGACCTGTTGCAGTTAAAAGGCTGTGCATGATGACATAGCGCACATAAAAATTACTTTTGCGGTTAATATCCCAAGTACCGAATAATTGTTTTTGCGTTATATAGCGAATGGGCCCACTCTGGTATTGGCACGTGCGCTCTAGCCACCAGCTCGCAGATACAGTGCGGGTATAGCTTACATCAACACCAGTTTGCACACACTGTATCTAGATTTTTATATAGATTTTTCTATTGTGTTATTGACTGTACTTTTGTTTATTCCACGTGTAACTCTGTGTTGTTTTTGTTGCACTGCTTTGCTTTATCTTGGCCAGGTTGCAGTTGTAAATGAGAACTTGTTCTCAACTAGCCTACCTGGTTAAATAAAGGTGAAATAAATTTAAACAAATTAAAAATGATTATAGACAAAAGCGCAAGTTCATTTTTATTTCTTAAATGGCAGCCAAGCATCGATCATCTTGTCACCAGAATAAGACCCTTGATATTTATTGGAAAGGAGCATCAAGCGTATCACCTTGCACTTTCATCACCCTGTGAAGTTCATCATAACTTATTTCACCTGTAGCCTAATAAACTGCATTGTTTCTCCAGTTGTAGTAGGAGGACCACACAACATGTCACCCCGTGACTCCAAGTTGACTTCAATATTATGGTTATTATATCAATATTTGAGAATAAGCTTTTCCACCTCCATTTATCGCATAATCACTTTTAATGACCCCCCAAAAAAACACACGTTGTCTAGTGTATTTTGTTTTGTAGAAATTTGGAAAGTTTACCAAGAAATGTTCATTTTCATGCAACATGTACTTTACTCGCATAAAAAGGTTGGATGGAAACCTGGTTATTGAAAAGCATTGAAGGGAATTGGAATTTCAGTGTACTTATTGAATTGACTGGTCTGGAATTTAAATGGAATTAACCCCAACCCTGGCTGGCAAGCAAGTCCATAGAGAAATACTTCCAATTAAGGTTTTGCGGGTAACTATAGCGACTGTTCTGAAACATTATTCCCCACTGAATACAACCCTGGTGTTTGCTCCTGCAGCCATCTACCTGTATTTCTCTGAGGACAGCTCTGGGGCCTGTTGATGGAAGAAGCACCGCCGGCACCTTCACTTTTCATGGCCTGGATGTTCTGGTAGGTGGACAACATGGACGCCATTAGATCGTTTGGCACTCCCCTCTGCTGCAGGGTCCTCCGTGGGTGGGGCTCGAAGAAGTCATGACACCTGTTGCAGTCGGCTCCCGAGGAGCAGGTTCCTCTGATGTACCTGTCACACACGTGAAGTCTCCTGCACCCCTCCTGATCAGGGCAGTTGCCATATGGCCCGGTGCCTTTGTTATAGGAGTAGCACACCTGAAAGAGTGAGTGACAAGGCTTTTAAAATACTTGTTTGCCATACTCTATGTGCAAGAAAGCATGAGATGAACACACAGAGGTATTGTGTAAATCCATTTGTATTCAATCACTTTTTGACAGAACCCCTATTGATTTGAACAAAACCTTCCCTTCCAAGTGCTACACTTTTTGGAGTTTATTGCCAAAACATACAAGAGATTAAAAAACGATGTTTTAAGTGAGAATAAAACAGCCTAATTCATACTCTTAGAGGAGGTCCTTCCACAATAATGTGATTTGTACCGCATACAAGGTAAAGCATTGGATTCGTCACACCATAGTAGGAGATTATGCCATTACACTACCTTTTCATGCTTTTAAAAAATTTAATTAAAGCAAGCTTTGCTTTTATACTTACAAGACGATCAGGCTTGATTGAGGTGTTTTGTCTTGTAATGTGGTGCATGCCTTAAACCTTTGTTTTAACAATACATGTCATTGAAAAAGTAACATCCTTTTTAGGTCAGTATGTGCCCAACAGGTGGTGGTGTGTTGGACACAGTATCTCAGATAGATAAATCCTGTCTGCATTCCTAATTTCTGTACCTGTTAGTTTCCCTGCGTAATATTGACATAAGCGCAGAAGCACTTGTGTTTCAAACATGGTCCTGTTTTATCAATTGCTGTGCTGATCATTACCTCGTGCCAAATAATGTGTAGCTTAAAGTTATGATTATACTTGTATTTATTTTTATAATAAAGATGTTGATGCAACAATAATACACATTTACAATAGGCCTATATCTAAAAATACATACAGACAAATGATATAGGGTACCAGTCAAAAGTTTGGACACACCTACTTATTCAAGGGTTTATCTTTTTTTTTTTTTACTCTTTTCTACATTGTAGAATAATAGTGAAGACATCAAACATATGAAATAACACATATGGAATCATTTAGTAACCAAAAAAAGTGTTAAACAAATCAAAATATATTTTAGATTCTTCAAAGTAGCCACCCTTTGCCTTAATGACAACTTTGCACACTCTGGGCATTCTCTCAACCAGCTTCATGAGGTAATCACCTGGAATGCATTTCAATTAACAAGTGTTCCTTGTTAAAAGTGAATGTGTGGAATTTCTTTCCTTCTTAATGCATTTGAGCCAATCAGTTGTGTTGTGACAAGGTAGGGGTGGGTATACAGAAGATAGCCCTATTTGGTAAAAGACCAAGTCCATATTATTGCAAGAACAGCTCAAATAAGCAAAGAGAAATGACAGTCCATCATTACTTTAAGACATGAAGGTCAGTCAATACGGATCATTTCAAGAACTTTTAAAGTTTCTTCAAGTGCAGTTGCAAAAACCATCAAGCGCTATGATGAAACTGGCTCTCATGGGGACTGCCACAGAAATGGAAGACCCAGAGTTACCTCTGCTGCAGAGGATAAGTTCGCCACAAATGAACTGCACCTCAGATTTCAGCCCAAATAAATGCTTCACAGAGTTCAAGTAACAGACACATCTCAACATCAACTGTTTAGAGGAGACTGCGTGAATCAGGCCTTCATGGTCGAATTGCTACAAAGAAACCACTACTAAAAGGACCCCAATAATAAGAAGAGACATGCTTGGGCCAAGAAACACGAGCAATGGACATTAGACCTGTGGAAATCTGTCCTTTGGTCTGATGAGTCCAAATTTGAAATGTTTAGTTCCAAACACCGTGTCTTTGTGAGACGCTGAGTAGGTGAACAGATGATCTCTGCATTGTTTAACACTTTTTTGGTTACTACATTCCATATGTATTATTTTGTGGTTTTGATGTCTTCACTATTATTCCTCAATGTAGAAAAAAAAAAATTATAATAAAAAATACCACCCTGAAATGAGTAGGTGTGTCCAAACTTTTGACTGGTACTGTATATATCTATACCGTTATATATAGTTGTAATAGCAGGACACTGTACACTGTATCCCTCTGAAGAGTATGAATTAGGCTGTTTGAGAAGGTTTGAATCCGAAGCAACCAGCCTACACAGTTTGAAGTACAATACCAACATAGCTACTGTAGTAGGGCAAAACTGTGTGCTGGAAAACCTTGGTAGAGCATGGGTGGAATAAGCATTGTGGTACTCATGTGAATTTACATTCTTTTTCGGCTTCAGACCAATGCCTATTCTCACTTAAAACATAGTTTTTGTTTTTAATTTCCATGGTTTCACACCGGAAGGTGATTATGCAACATTATTATACAGCTTAACACATGCTATCCTTGTGAACCCTCACAATGTTGTGTGTTTTACTTATTGATAAGATCCCAGCTCATAATCCTACTGATCATTGCTCAAAGCAAATTGGTGAGAGCATGGAAGCAAAGACTGAAGAAAATATTTACAATGCGATTAAACAATGTAGCTGGCTAGATGACTACAGGAGCGTGAAATATGGATGAGCTGTTCTCAAAGGAAAGGTTCTAAAATATTCTCTCTCACCAAGGCAAGGTGCGACCATGAATGTATCATAGTCATCCACCTCGGAAACGACTTGGGACACACAAAGGTGCGTCAGATGTGAGCTGATTTGGAGGTAGTCATCCAAATGTTCCCCGGGACAACTGTGATTTACTCTGACATCACACAGTAGAGGAGTTGGATGTTCCAGTGGGAGGAGGACAGCAACAAGCACATAGAGATGGCCCGGTGCTCTGTCAACCAGCTGGTGTTTGCATTTCTCTGTGACAGGCGCATGCCCACAATCCACCATTCAGCCATAAAGCACTGTGTCCCTGGGCAGTACCTTAGGGATTACATGCATCTCACTGATGAGGGAAACAACCTCTTCCTTGAGAATCTGACAGCTGGGCCCGTATCCACAAAGCATCTCAGGGTAGACAATTGGTCATAAGTGCTGAGCATAGAGACATTTTACTCCTACTCTTATGGGTAAAAATAGAAGCTATGCAAGAAGCCTCTTTAGTCGTAAGAGTCGCACCTAGTCGACAGATATTTAGGACACCTCATGAGCTGTCCTAACCATTTAAGAGTTACCAGCAGGTGTCTTGATTATAGAAAAAGGCAGCGAGTCAGTGATTCCGGCATCATAGACAGGCATTTACTTTGGAGTTGAAAGAATGTTTTGATATTTCTACATGATCAACCCATAAATAATCTAGACCTACATGCAACAGTACCTGTTGCGCTTTTGACAATGATTTCACGAGGCCTAATTCACATGATATAATGCCTACCACTAGGCTAATAAATAATCACATTTTTCTTTTGATTATTTCATTAAGCTACATGTTATTTCAAGCAGAATATGACATTGTTAATAAAGATACATAAATTGGTCATGCGTCGATATAATGGTAATATTATACAAATGCAGTTTTTAAAACATTATACTGTTTGAATCAGTGCAAAATGACTATCATATTATTGAAAATATTGGAATTGGTAAAAAAAATAATTGCCAACATATTAGGCAAGAATTAAGAGTGATCGTGTCAGGCAAAAATTGTATCAAACGTCACATTCACCGTGGTTGTCTGAATCGTGCTATAAATTTCACAGCCTGCGATGCCGCATCGCCATTGGTTATTCCCAAGGCCGCAGGAAGTAGGGGTGCTGCCACCCCCTGAAATATCAAAATAAATGAAATGATCATAATAATAAACAATTAAGACATTGAATTATTTCTTACAGAAGAAATATGAAATGCATAACAAATTGAAAGGGAACAGTTTGGACATTATGGGAAAATTAGCAGACCAAAAAGGTGAGTACACAACAGCACCTGACAAGACTGAAACCAAACATTACACTGTTGATTTTATATGTATTTTACATTTACTATAAAACAAAATCTGAAAATACTCTGGATACATTCAGTAACGTGATAAGACTATTCCAGGAAAATGTGGGGTCGGTGCAACATAAAACAACAAAAAATGACAAGGGTTTGAGTGAGAGCACTAACTGGTGTCCCCATGTGACCACACACTTCTCCAAAGTGTGCACAGTTCCTAAGTGATTTTAACACTCTTGTATGACTCAAAGATGAGTCTTCAACTATAAGGTGCTTTTTTGAGCTCTCCTTGCTGTGCCGTTGAGGAACTACAGAAAGCACACTTGTAGTTGATTTGTTTTGAGCACAAGCCCTGCCATCACACAATTACTGTTATTGTTTACGTAATCCAAAAACGTTATAAATCTCAATCTGGGTCAGGTGGATTTGAAAGGTTGTTCTATTGCCAACAAGACTAGCTACATTATAAAATATGACATTACAGTCTCAGGCTTTCACCATGCAATTCAGGGAAACAGAGCGTCATTTTGATGCACATAGAAAAGGAGTCATGATTACATTCAGGTGTGTGTGCAGCAGCAAATCTTCACAGTGGACAAACATAGGCTCATTCTGTTCAGGGTATGATGCCATGTCATCTTGTAACTGTACATCAAACATAGTGATCATAAACATTGTCAAATATTGTGTGTAGATTTTTAATTTGTAAAATATTTTTAATTTGTATTTGTATCCAGCTGTAACGTAGCAACATGTGGAAAAAGTCAAGGGGTCTGAATACTTTCCGAATGCACTGTAGGGTGTAAACATGTTTTGATTCAAATCATAGGCCTATTATATTGAATGTAGGCTACCTGTTCTGCGTATGTTCATGTGTGTGAAATTGCCTCGGCTGACAGGGTAGGCTACCGGAAGTGGTGTAGGCCTAGTGGAGGGTAAACGCAAGTAAACGCCATTTACCCACCCTTTTCAGAAAATTGCTGTATAGAGAGCGTTACTTTTTTCACTGTGACCGGCAATCAGAGTTTACCCACCTATTTTTTACCACTACATCACTGGCTACCGGTAGGCCTATTAGAAGTTCATGGTAATACACATTGTAGCCTAGTCTAGTAAAGTTGACCGTGTGTGTTAGGGTGACCATCCCATTTTTCCCAGGACAGTTTCAGCCCCATTTCAGGTGTCCTGACTTTTCAGGCTACAAAAAAAAAGGTATTTGTCAGAAAGACACATCAGTTAATTAACACTAGCTGGTGTATATGGTTACATTAACTAATGCTTATGCATCTGACATACTGATGTCAGGGAACACAGGGACAGGATGACAGCAGAATAACCAAAAAGTGAAACATATGCATATACAATAAAATGTATTATTTTTTGTATTACATAAGGGGTCCTGCCACCATTATAATCTAAACCCGAAGCAGATGTGGGCGTTACTGGGCGTGAACAAGCAAGAACTCAGATGAAAGATAATGGTGGCGAAAGGACAAGGGGAGTTATTTCATTTACATATGGGGTGTACCCATATGCTGTATGTGAGGCTGCTATGCTATAAAGGCCGAGCTCCGTGCTTAGAAAGTTGGTTGTTCTATGGATCAGCACGGCTTTGCTACTTTGTATTAAATTCTCATTTTAATTCACAAGTTCCAGTAAGAGGGTTATATTTCTGAGTCAATATTCCACTACAATGGCACGAGTATACATGCAGTTTTAATGCTGGAATTCTTTTGGAGTGGATGAACATGCACAGGTAGCCTACTTTTCAAGTCCAAAATATCACTTTCTGACCACCTCTTCCATGGGCAAACATATGGAAAGTTTGATTTACATAAAAAGGGATGCTGTCAAAAAGTGATTGAATTCAAATGGATTTTAATATGTGCAGACAGCACCTCATCATCAGTCACAGACACACACACACATTGCACATTTTGCCATGTTAATGATATCTGAGTGAGAGTGACTAACAAAATCAATGGGGGCCCTCTGGAGGTCAGCGGCCCTGGGCATGTGCCCTGCATGCCTGGTCTGTATTTGGCCATGATTACTACATGTTTACATAGCTGGATAGACTAATTTACCAATCTAAAAATGGTTAGCTGACATGACTAATTGAGTGACTGTCAGTGAATGACCTAATAAGAGAAAAATGACTGATACACAAGCACATTTCGAACTTGCACCTTTGTGTATTACACTATTCTAACTCTCAACAACAAGTTGAGACCTGATAGACTCCCCCACTCCCTTGCTTATGTCGTGTATGTCTGGAGCTGGCCCTGCACTCACACAGACACACACATTCCACTGATCCACATCAGCAGTTAGAGGTAAATGGTTGGCTCTTACCGGTGGAAGGAGAGAGTTGTCATTCTGTAATAATAGCTGCCGGAGTTCCTGTCTACTCAGCGTCTCAAGTTTATGCTCTCTCAAAACTATGGAGTTGTGTTCGGAGTGAAGGTCATGGCCAAAGCGGCATGCCCGTCTGGGAGTCAAAGTATCAAGAAACAGGTTAATAAACATACAAAGCACAATGCAGTTTGCTGAATTAATTCAACTTCTAAACCCCATAGAATTTTTCAACAATGTTGCAGTTTCATGTTTTGGGCTGAAATACCTCAAATTTAAAAATTGTAATAATAATAACCCGTTGCAATGATACATGTACACAGTCAAAAAATGGGCAAGTTCGTTTTGCATGGCCTGGTGCACCGGAAGAGCAGAGTTTAAACCGGGCCACGCAAAACAATCTGTCTTACTTTACTTCTCTGGTCCTGCGTTTAGACAGGCAGCCGAATTCTGATATTTAAAAAAATAAAATGGTCCACTGTAAAAAAAAAAAATCACATCAGCTCTAAAAAAGATCAAATTATCGGAAATAAGTTTCGAATTGGATTGCCTGTCTAAACGCATCCTATTTAGCGCACATCATATAAAATATATTTTATGCTTACCTTCCCCTACTATTCTTGCAGTCCCCAAATAGATAAAATTTACACAGGTGTAAATCATTGCAGCCATCACATTGCTGCACTTTGCAGCGTCTAACTTTCGTTTTCGCAATAATGCGTTTGTTTCCATTGCACAGCGCTATATAAAATACATCGTTTTCAACAAGTTTATCAAGAGCGCAGAACATATCTGCCCCAAACCCACCATCTGCCAGATGTGCATAGTCCAATGTTCCCTGATGATCGCAAATTACTTTTAATAACAATTGCTGAGCCATCTCGCAATGACTTGCGCGACTGTTGTTCCTGGTTTAGGACAGTGGACCACAGGATACCGCTACAACAAAGACAGTACAGTATGAAGATAGGCTAAAACTGCTTCTCCAATAGAAATCCCCGATCGCACTAGGCGATGTCATGACGACGTTGGCTAGCAAAGCGCATGCGTAGAAAGACGTCACGGTCACTCGTGCCAAACTGCGCAGGTGCGGGAAGTCAAATCAAAGGCATTCCTTCAATATAAAGTAGTTTTTCACGAAAATGAAAACGTCTCAGTTTGTCAATTTCACGAGGTTAGATTAATAACATGTTCAACTACTTAAGACATTGGCTCGAATCTAGGTTGTGTCTTTAGATTTCGAGAAAATTAACAACTCAGGAATAATTTTTCACTTCTCTCATTGACTTCTCAAATCCCTAACCTCGCCGTGGTCTGTTTCGCAAGCGTTCCCTGAAGTCTGGCAATGTTGCTGTGGCTACACCCTTCCTCCTCAGTTGTGATGGAAGAAAAACGAAATTTGGGGAAAAGGCCAAAGCAAAGACAGTAAATACAGTATCACCGAGTTTGTAAATGGAGACACTCCACCGTCCTCGAGTGTCATGGGTGTAATTCACACACACAACTGATTGTTTAAAGGGGATTAGTCATATATGGATAAATATGGATATATGGATAATTATATGGCTGTTTTGGCCTATATCTCCATAGGCCTTAAAATCAACCCGGAAGTGGCGGTGACTCCGCCTAGTGGCCTTCATTAGCAAAATCGGGCTATTGTGGTTCTCCACAACCAATGGGGGAAATCAGGCTTCATGTGATCCGGACTAAAGCGGATTAGACCAGAATCTTTGTTTTCGGTCATCCAGGTTCAAACTGAGAGAAGCAGTCTCTCCTAATATTTCTGAATCATTTATGCGCGCAAAGATATCTAATTCGTCCTGCAGAATGATTATGATAATTCTGCACATTTGTTATTAGAAATACATCCACATTTGACCAAGACAGCGTCAGAGCATTTTGGTTTGCGTTGATACTACTACCACAAGCTAAATAACATTGTTATTTAGATATATTTGCGACGCTGTCGGATATTTTTTGAAAATTGGAAACAAGCAATGGAAAGAAGCCGTACAGAAAATTACAAAGGTGCGTGACTTTATTGAAATAATGATTTTCTTTCACCACCTGGTCAGTGTTTGGCCTACGTTTCTTATACACATGTGTTTGCGATCATTGCTTTATATACAACGTGTATATAGTGGAACTTTCCGAGTTTCCTCGTGCCGACCTGAATGCAGCATTATAGAGTTGAGTCTGTAATGAATCTGCATGCTGGTGCCATCCTCGTGAACGTTTATCCTGCTGCTCATATTTAGTTTAGACTATGTGCAATTTTTAAAGGCAAACATTAAGATTCACTAAACACAGAGGCTCACTACTAATTAATATTCTCAAATTACAGTATAAGCATGGGGTGCCTAAATAAATAATGTGGCATTGTTTTTGTCTTGAAGGGCCAGTAGAGGGCTCCCTTACACTAATGTTGGCCAGTCAGTCCTATGACGTAATGTCTTTGAAACAGCAAATACCCAATGAGCTGGTAGATCTTAGGAGTGTTTTTAATGTGTGAGTATAATTATTTCTCTCTGTCTCACAGATCCCCTTCTATCAATTTCTTATTTACGGCTTTTGGCCCCACCCCTGCAACTTCTGTCAGCTGCTATGTGGCAAGTTGTGCAGAAAGGACTTGTCATGCATTATGGGATGCTGGAGGTGTTTGTCACCTCGATGACAGAGATGGTTCCAGAGCTGCTGAGTTACCGGCAGAGGGCCCAACTCATCCTGGGACTGAGAGCCAGGGTTAGCATGTGTGTGCATGTGTGTCTGCAGATGGATTTGTTTAGTGACTGAAATGTAGTTTATTTTTGTACATTTAGCTATTGCTAACAACCGTATTAGTTCCCTCCAGTCTGTTGAACAGTGGTTGATAGTTAAACCAGTAGCGCATTGGTGATAGCATATCCAGAGCGCAGATGATAGCATTGAAATACTTTTTTTGTGACCATAGCTGGTTCTGGAGTTGTGTCGTGGTGATCACCAAGTCGACCCTGAGACCATCCAGCCCCACCTGGACAGAATCAAAGCTTCCATTACTACACCCAGGGACCACTGTGTGGGTGATTTACTATGCACATTAACCCACAGGTGGCTGGTGGCACCTTAATTGGGGAGAACGGGCTCATAGTAATGTCTGCAATGGCATAAATTGAATTGTATCAAACACATGGTTTCCATGTGTTATACCCTTCCATTCACTCTATTCCAGCAATTATTATGAGCCGTTCTCCCCTCAGCAGCCTCCTGTGCATAAAATACATTTAATCAATAGGAAGAAATACACACATAGTTTTGGTAATTCATCTCCCGTGGTGTGTGTGCATGTTAAAGGTGACTGATGCACAAGTAGAAGATTCCGGGGCCAATTTCTTGGAGCTGGTCCAAACCCTTCTGCAAGACCCAGATGTGAAAGAGCACTTCTTCCTGGTGAGATGATGACACACTCCCTCATTTTCTCTCCCTCTCTCTCTCCTTCCCCCCTCTCACTCACGGTTCCATTTTTTTCTATGTCTATGTCTTCTAACCCCCCCAGGAGGTGTTCCCAGTACAGTACGGCCAGAAGTATGACACAGCACTGGAGATTCTCCTGTGGGAGTTCCTCTCCAGACTGGAGAAGCTGCTGCCTGTACCAGACTTTGCGCAGGTGCTACCATTGAACTCAACATTGTATTTCACATACGCACCTTGACTATTGCCTTCAGTTAGCCTTCAGAATACAGCATGTATTCTATTAAAATTTAACCTACCACTGCTAATGACCTACCACTGCTAATGACTAAGGGCTCTTTCTCAGATGGTGTCATGGCTTGATGGAGCCCCCTCAGTTCTGGATGAGTGTTTGCAATCAGCGACTCCGCCAGAGGAGATGAAGGCTTTAATTGAACATCACAGAAATCTTGGACACGTTGACGTAAAAGGTAAGGCTGGCTTAGTAGATAATTATTACTGATGAGTCATGATCTTTGCTACTGTATCACTTTGCTTTGATTGTTAGAATTATAAATGTATTATTTGACTGTAGCTAAACGGGTGGGAAGTCGCAGTGATTTACTGAACCTCTCATTCTCTATTTCTCTCAGACACTTGCTCTTTACCTATGGACGACTGCATCCTCTCCTCTCTGTCCCTCCCTCCAGTCACGAAACTGGGGACTACTGCTGACAAACATACTCAAAAACACTCTGATTGCCTGCAAGAGGCCACACCAATCTCAAACCATCCAAATAAAGAAGAGATTATTGAGATTCCCATTGACCAATCAAATCTGGAGACTGGCAAGAGGAGGATATCTGAGAGAACAAGACAGAAACGAAATGAACAGAGGGACAGAATTGAAACGGATGAAATTGTGGAGGAGGGAACGTCATTTTCGGCCAATGAGAGTAGGAGAGGGCAGGCTCTGCCCTCGAAGAGGAAAATGAGCGACAGTTCGGAGGTTCCCCGGAAACGACAAGCAGATTCACCTCTGTTTCAGTAAGAACTGATATTGAAGTAGCTCGTATTGGTGTCTCCCTGCATGCCTTTGATTCCATTCTATTTTAATTTTTTTTGGGGGGGGGGGAATTTCAATCTGCTTTATGTACATTGCTGTGTTCCTCTTTTACAGGGATTCTCCAGTGAATATCGAATCTTCTAGTGAATCTCCTCTCATCTCGATATGGGGAGAATACACAGGTGTGGAATCTCTGTTCATTCTGAATGAAATGTGAAATACAGTACATGGTAAAAGAAAATGCATAACAGTTTTACTTACCCTTTTGTGTGAAGAACCCCAAGGTGCTGCCTATCCCATGACGACTGACACCAAAGTCCCTTGGTCGGATGATGAGACTCGAAACCTCATAGACATTTGGGGAAAAGACTCTGTGCAGCGAGTTCTGAAAGGCTGTGTCAAAAATCGCCACGTGTTCACTCTCATTTCCAAAAACATGTCTGAGAGAGGCTACATGAGAACTGTAGAGCAGTGTCAGACCAGGATCAAACGATTGAAGAACAGCTTTCGTCAGTCTCTCCAGCAGAAGTGAGTACACTACAGAAAAACATCTGCAATATATATATATAATTTATTATTATTATTATATATTTTTGTTTGTTATTGACAATATCCCTGGAATGTGCTTGTCTATATTCTCACACTGAAACCATTCCCTATATACAGAGTGGAGTGTAAATTTTATGACCAGCTAGAGCGAATACTTGGGAATGTGTCCCCCTTAACGGTTCCTGAGGTCACCTATGATGTTGAAGAGGTGACAGATGACCAGCTAGAAGACACTGATGATTGGGAGTTCCCTGGCCACTCTGGTCTAGAAGAGATGGGTATGGTCCGATTGTGCCTTTCTTGGTAAATCACATAATATTGGCTCTTGGGAAAGGGACTAATGTGTGTTGGCATGCAGCATGTTGCCCACCACTTTATAAAGAGGTCAAACTGCTTGAATGTTAATACAGCTGATTTTACATTTGGAATGTGCAATGTGATTCATCTAAATCAATCAAATGATTAATAATCAGTGATCAATGCTCTTGTGTTTGTCTTGATTTCCACTGAAGGAACCAGAAGTGTTCCCTGGACAGACTTGGAGACCCTCACCCTAATCAACATATGGGGAGATGACAAAATGCAGAGGGAATTGAGGGGTATGCATAGAAATGGGCACCTTTTTGCTGTGATATCCCAAAAGATGTCTGCCCAGGGCTTTATCCGGACTGCAGAGCAGTGCCAGACGAGGGTTAAAAGACTGAAACGGAGTTTCCGACAGTGCTACGAGAACAAGTATGTCAGTTATAGTTTAACAATCATTTTCTTTGTGCATTGGGAGTCCCATAGGGATCTATGCTCGGGCCTTTACATTCTTGTTTGATATCCTGTGATGGCTTACATTTTGTCTATTTGAGCCAGAAAAATGATTTGTTTTGAAAATGTGCTTTGTTTTCTTTCCCCAAACGCAGCATGAAAGGCAGAGAGCAAGTAGAATGCAAATTCTATGACCTACTGGAGAGAATACTGGGGAATGAGCTTCCCTCATACGTGGAGGTGTCAGAAAACTGTCTTGACATGGAGTCTAGAGAAGCATGGTCAGCAGACAATGAGTGCTCTGTTTACTCTTCCCAGGAGAGGGGTATGGTCACATTCTCTCTACTGGTTAACCAGTTCCTCTTTCACTAGTAAACTATAATAAGATCAACTTGAAGGACTGGGAAGAAACTCAACATAGTATATCTGACTCATTCTTTGATATCTGTTGGACGAAGTCAGCAAGGTTTTAGGGATAAGGGTGAGTGGATGGTTTGGGATTGGGCCAATCTTTCTCACACACTCTTTCCCTTTGACTCTGATCCACCCAGAGGCTGTAGTGGGCGTGCCAGAGGACAGGAAGAAGATCCCCTGGGTGGACGGCGAGACGGTGATCCTCCTGGAGCTCTGGGGAGACGACACTGTGCAGCAGAACCTGAAGCGCTGTCCGCACAACGGTCACATATACTCAGAGATTTCAGAAAAGCTCAACATCCGTGGTTATCACAGAACTGCAGAGCAGTGCCACACCAGGATAAAGCGATTGAAAGCCAGCTATCGGCAGTGCCAGGAAACCATCAGGTAGCCATTGCATTTCAGCTTCTATTATTGATACATTTGTCATGTTGCTAATGTGAATTGGATTACAGATTTTATTTTAATTTTGCAATCTCTCTCTACCTGTGCTCTTCCTAGTTCATCTGGATCTGAGCAGGTTGATTTTAAGTTCTACAATATTTTAGATCAAATACTTGAGAGGCAGCCTCCCTCTACCAGCACAGTGGTGACAGACTTGACCAATGACATATCAGAGGAATCAAACAGTGACTCACTTCAAGGTAAGAGTTCAGCTCATTTCAAACTATGCAAACTTTCTAATTACACCCTGCATGGCTATGTCAGATTGAACCCTGTTTGTTATGTATTTAACTACTGGTTCTACTGTAGGTGCCGTCCCCTCAACACAAGTTCCTTTGCCAAGTCTAAACAGGGACACTTTCATGTTATTGGGCTGTTTTGTATTTAGAGTGTACAGAAGTGGACAACTACACCACTTCTGAGAGGATCACACCAGGCTCATGGTCGGATCCTGAGACCCTGGCCCTCATTGACATCTGGGGGGAGGACGAGGTTCAGAGGGTGCTGAGAGACTTTGTCCACAACGGCCCGGTCTACATGGACATATCAGAAAAGATGCATGACCAAGGGTACTCCAAGACCCCAGAGCAGTGTCGTTGGAAAGTCAAGTCCATGAGGAACAACTTCCGTCAGTGCTACGACAGGAAAAAGTATGTGTGTACAAAACAGGTTTAAATTGGACCCTTTATGTTGATTTTCATTTGCAGAAACATACAAATAAGTGTACTCTAACCTAACCCATAGCCACAATTCTGCATCTCATTTTTTTAAAATGGCTTCCTTTTCTCTCTGCTGTTCTCAGATGTGGAAGAAAGGGAGTGGAATACAAGTTCTACAATCAGTTGGAGCGAATACTTGCCCATGAAGCGGCCTCCATTGATGAGTATGATGAAAGAGACGATCAAACAGTAGACCAGGACACAGGTACGGTGGTAATACAGACAGTTATCTGTTTACACTGAAGACACTGGATGTTTCCAATGTATATGTCTCCCGGAGCAGGTGCTGATAGGATGAGACACACCCCATGGTCAGAGCCAGAGACGCTGGCCCTCATTGAGCTGTGGGGGAACGAGGAGGTCCAGGCGAGCCTCCGAGGTTGCGTCCGCAACGGGCACATTTTCGCCGACATAGCAGAGAAGCTGGCCACCATTGGGCACTTCAAAACGGCTGAGCAGTGCCACTCGAGGGTTAAGCGGCTGAGGAAAACCTACCGACGTTGTCTCCACAGCAGGACGTAAGTGCAAAGCACAGATTATTTGTGGGTAAGGCGAGTCATGGTGCCTAAATTGGGACCTGTTACAAATGAACCCTTCACCTCCCACTGTTCTCCACCTCCCTCTACCTCTGGTCGTACCTATAGAAACGGAGGGGAGCCCTTACTCTTCAGATACTACAGGTTCCTGGAGCCGGTGCTAGGCAACGACACGCTCTCCCTCGATGCAGAGATTGTTGATTTGTGCGACGACTTCAATCCAGATCCCACTGAGGAAGCAGATCAGGAAATGGGTATGGTGCCTCCTCATTATCCTTACCTTCGAAGTCTAATGTAATTAGTGCCAACAGTTATTTGTCTTGGTCAGGTCAAATCAGGACCCTAGTCATAATCAATCTTCAAAAATGTACTTAGTAGCCACCTAAAGCCTCCCAAAAACATATTTTTTTTGAAGGCCAGGGCTCAGTCAGTTACGCTGTGGCGGAGTCCAGCAGAAAGATGCCCTGGTCCGATCGGGAGACCCAGGCTCTGCTGGAGGTCTGGGGTGAGGACCATGTGCAGCTCTCCCTCCGCGGCTGCTTGAAGAACAGACATGTGTTTGAATACATCTCACGGAGGATGACGGCCCAGGGGTTCATCAGGACGGCTGAGCAGTGCCACACCCGCATCAAGCGACTCAAGGCCAGCTTCCACCATGACAAGTGAATGCAAAGGATTTAGAACTACCATTTCATGTCTAGTCATTTACTTTATAAATTACACCACATCATCGGATATAAATTGATGCAATATCTTTAAGTCAACAAATCAATGCTTTACTTAATTTCATCACCTTAGTCAACAATGTAATTGCAGTCTTGTTTTTATCACTGTTATTGTTACGTAGTACATGTGGTCAGAGGATATGATGATTCAACTGAAATTAAATAGTCTAATCTTCCCTTTCCTCAGAAGGGAATGTAAGTTCTACGACCAGATGGAGGAGATTTTCTCGAGGGAGCTAAACGTTGACAGTTTGGCCGAAGATTCGTTAGACAATGAGGAAGCTGCTGTCTGGGAGTCTACACTTGAAGTTGACCAAAGGAAAGGTAAAGCAAAGCCATACCATACCTTTTAAATGTTCAATGAGTTGTCTTATTTCAACTAACCCCCTTCCCATTGTAAACAATGTGTTCATTGGGTGTCTTTGTCTTCAGCTAGCCGTCCTTTAACTGACGGCTCCAAGTTCCCCTGGAGCGACAGTGAGACCCAGGTCCTCCTCAGTATTTGGGGGAGTGACGAGGTCCAGGAGGATCTGAAGGGCTGCACCAAAAACAGACACATTTTCACTGAGATCTCTCAGGCCATGGCCAACGAGGGCTACCTGAGGACAGCCGAACAGTGCCAGTCTAGAGTGAAGCGGCTAAAGGCCAACTTCCGCCAGTTCTGTGAGAGCAAACAGTAAGCCATGGGGGATAAGATATGGATATGAAGTTGATGACCACTATTTATAAATGTGAATTGATTATGAAGTCTCCATACTGATGGAACAGTTGTATATTCATGGTCAGAGGTTTGCCATGCTCATGTTAGATAAGCAAAGCTCATTAACTAACCAGATATGAGGAATAAGCATTGCGTCAACAACCAAATGTTATGTTCTATTTTCCCAGGATTGGAGGGGAAAGAGTGGAGTGCAAATTCTACGATCAGTTTGTGCAAATATTCGGGAACAAGTATCTATCCTGTGACTCTCTGGCTGAGGAATCGAACGGCGCCACAGACATGGGAGAGGTCCCAGGTGGCCAAGTCCAAGAAACAGGTAAGGAAACAATCTCCAAATCTCTGTACAGTAAATACTGTTTTTATGTTATTCTATCAATGTTGGGCCTTCGTTTTTTTTTTTTTTTTTCAGTCTCTCCAGAATCAGGCAGCTGTCCATCACCATGGGAACTAGATCTCCCCTGGAGCATTGAGGAGACTGAAGCCCTCCTTGACATATGGGGCAGTGACAGAATCCAAGAGGACCTGAGGGGAAACACTGAAATGGAACACATTTATACAGAGATCGCTCAAATGATGGCTGACCAGGGCTTCATGAAAACAGCAGAGCAGTGCCAGACAAGGGCGACGCAACTGAACCTGAGTATTATTCCAATCTGACGACGAGGAAGCATTAGGGTTATCTGAAGACAGTTTTGTAGAGCCACAGGAGAGATGCAATGACTCAACAATGACTTCTGGCAAAGAGGTGTATAAACAATTACAATGACCTGTGTCTCCTGCCTTGTTTTCGGAGAAGTACTGTATTCTATCAAAGAGGCAGTGTTGCTATGTTGGATATTGCTGAAGAGATTCAACATCCATCCCACTTTTACTGTCGGAAACCAGACACGTATTTAACCTTTTGTATCGGTGCTTAAATCTAAGTGTAATGGACTATCAATGTTTTTTGGCATGTATTTTACTTTAAGTGCACATGTGTTGTGACATAAGGACCTATTCACTGAACTTAACAAAGCAAGATATTTTAAAGGGATTGGATTGAGTGAATCTGACATTCTGAACATTACATTTTTTCACTATTATTTGCCAAACAAAAGGCTATGTATTTGTATTTTATGTAAATGTGTGTTTTAGCGGGCTTTTAGGCCTTTTTTCAAGTGAACCAATTTAGATTAAATTCCTTTGGGTGGGGTTTGGCTACTGTATAATTTCTGTTACTGTGCTATATTTTTCTCTCAGTGTGTTTTAACATCTATCTAGGTTCACCAAAACACTGAGATTTCTGTTGTTACCAGCTCTAACCACTGGGGGGAGAATGAGACCAAATCCTATTTTATCCTCAACAGATTGGCTGTAGCAGAGCCCCACAGTAAGAAGCCACTTGAATTCTAGAAGCACAGGCACCTACGTTTCGCTTACTCATACGTTATTTTTAGATACCACGGTGAGATAGCCTTTGAACCAAATTCTGTTCTCAGCATTCATTGATGGTGTTAGCTTTTCCTCGGAAGATCATTTGCATAGAGAGGAGACTTTGCATTGGCAGCACATGCTTCAGTGCTCTGGTAGTGTTTATAGCCCTGTGAGTTTAATACTTCATGACTGAGAGCTGTCCTTCATAACAACAGAACCCACAACAACCATGACTTTTATCACCATCTTCATCTGGACACTTCCTTCTGCTTTCAAGGTAATATAATTTACAGAAAATTACCCTAACAATATAAAGTCATTATGTTATACAGTACTGGACAAATGAATGAAAAATTACATTCTAAATATACATAGCATCTCTGTTTCAGAGTCCAGAGGCCAGGTCACTGTGTCTCAGACCCCTGCAGTGAAATCTGTTTCAGTGGGTCACTCAGTCAGTCTCAGCTGTAAGACCAGCAGTGCTGTATACAGTAACAGCAATGGACACTATTTGCACTGGTATCAACAGAAACCTGGAGGAGCTCCTGAACTCCTAATATACTGGGCTAAAACCCTTCAGTCTGGGACTCCATCTAGATTCAGTGGTAGTGGATCTGGGAGTGACTTCACTTTGACCATCAGTGGAGTCCAGGCTGAAGATGCAGGAGATTACTACTGTCAGAGTTACCACAGTGGTAATGTGTTCACACAGTGATACAGAGCCGTACAAAAACCTCCCTCAGTCAGACTGCACAGTGACTGTACTGCTACAGCTGGGATGTACCGCAGGTGCTGAGGGGGAAGAGTGACATGGAATACTGATCACTAGAGGAGGTCAACTTTGAAAATGGTTTTCAAGTATCATAGAAATCACACATTCTCCAATGTCGTCATCATCGTCCTAATTATCATCATCATGGTTGTAACTTGTTATATTGGTAATGAACTGAACGTTTGTATATAAAAGTTATTTGTAGATTTGGAAGACAATACCAGTCCATATGCAGAGTAAGATCTGCAGAAGTAAAAAGAAAAGTATCAGCCCCTCAAACCAATTCCCTAGATGAAGTTCACAACCAGTTATTGATGTGATCATCTAGCATGTATTAACCCTTTTCATGAGCTGTTAGAGCTGTGAATGAGACATGATGCTGGACTCAAACATGACACATTTATGTAGAGACATACACTACACACTATTTTCATAAAGTATAATATCCATGTTATCTGTCATTAATTACATGGTGGCATATCTGTATTGTCTCCCTCCCTGAATCCACCATGGAGGTTAAAACCAGTCCACTCCCTCACATCTGGCCCAGTCCAGGGTATTTCACTCAGTAAAACTGTTCAACTGCTAGACTGGTAGCTGTGGGAGTGAAACAGATTTACATAGACAGGGCTGGTTGGTTCTGCTTGTCCCAGAATAGAGCAGCACTGTCACCAGATGTTCACTCTATTCCCAGGGGGTTAGAGGCTGAGAAGACCAGGGAAAATATAATGGAAAAGTGTAGACCACACATTGTTGAAAACCATTGAAAAAATATCTAATTTAATAAAATCATATTAGGAATTAAACATTACAAATATACAGTTGACATCGGAAGTTTACATACACCTTAGCCAAATACATTTAAATACAGTTTTTCACAATTCCTGACATTTAATCCTAGTAAAAATTCCCTGTCTTAGGTCAGTTAGGATCAACACTTTATTTTAAGAATGTCAAATGTCAGAATAATAGTAGAGAGAATGATTTATTTCAGCTTTTATTTCTTTCATCTCATTCCCAGTGGGTCAGAAGTTTACATACACCCCATTAGTATTTGGTAGTGAAGGGGGTTCACCTAGGGGTCATGATAGGGGCTGTACCAAATGTTTGATGTATTATAATAATTGATTATGCTTATGTTGTATTAATAGAAGGGGAGGGGTTATAAGACCCCACCCTCCTTACATTTATAGGGTCCTAGACTACAGATTAACAATACATATTCATTATAGAGGTTTAGAATTGTTCCACAGCTGTTTTCTGGTCTCTTTGCCTCTTATAAAGAGACCCCTCTGAGAAATGTGTGACTGTGAAGACAGAACTCTGCAGGGGAGTGTAAGAGATTAGTTAGATATTCCACTATACATCAACTTGGACATTTACTGCTAAACTGTTAGATAGCTATATAAACAAAAGTTTTAGTGTTGAGTAGGCATTGCTTTGGTCTCATGAGTAAAAGATAATGATGTAGGCAGTGACATCACTCGGGCTGGACTTCGGGTTTATTAAAATAACTTGGGACCTTTTCTTTGATGCAGAACTTACTTGGAAACATGCGTTATGTTCTTGTTGTCAACTTCTGTCTGCAATTGCATTAATAAAGGTTTTTGAATGATTTAATTAAAGATATTGTCATAATGCTAATTTCACCAATGAGCCAATGATTGACAAGGAACAAGGAAACGAACCCCAACATTTGGCGAGCTTGCCAGGAGTGAGTGTTATCCCGGTTGGCGGAGACTCCACACCATGGTGCCAGAGTTTTAAATTAAAAAAGGTAAGCAGACACCCGTTTAATCTAAGTCTGTAATTAATTGGCATTCACTGGTGTGGTTTTCCTCTAACAAGTAAGTGGCACCTCACACAATCTAAAATATAGGCATACACTTTGAATATGACATAGTCAGATTTTAGTTTGGAGAAATTACATAACGAACTATTTGTGAAATGCATGATGTCAATATAGGATGAATGAAATGAAAGCTTGATGGTTTTAATTTTATTTGTTAGAGGCAGTTCAGAGCGACAATTGCCCGGTTTTAATTTTATTTGTTAGAGGTACCCGTTTATCTGAGGCATGCCCTATCTACGGATGGGTGACCGGTATTATTGGATTGTTATTTTGCAGAGGGGGTTTGACGAGGCTATCTGAGGCATGCCCTATCTACGGAGGGGTGACCGGTATTATTGGATTGTTATTTTGCAGAGGTGGTTTGACGAGGCTATCTGAGGCATGCCCTATCTACGGATGGGTGACCGGTATTATTGGATTGTTATTTTGCAGAGGTGGTTTGACGAGGCTATCTGAGGCATGCCCTATCTACGGAGGGGTGGCCGGTTATCAGTTAAATACTAGTTAGTTTTGCAGAGGTGATTCAGCATTAATCACCTCATTTTATTTGTTAAATGGTAATTACCAAGATACTAGTTATTTTTATTATTTTGTAGAGGTACCCAGTGAATGAGTTGAGTTGGTTATGAATAGTGGTAATTTTGTGTGAAATTTACCAAGTGAATGAATTGAGTTGTTTAAGAATAGTGCGTTATATGTTTCATTGTTTGTTTGTCTGTGGATTATGGCAGGGTTTATTGGGTAATGGCCCAATGGTGGAATAAAAAGTTAGGAGTAGGACAGAAATGATTTGAATTAAAGGTTGAACTTATTTGTTAGTGACACTTTCCTTACCACAGGACAGTATTGGAGAAATTTTCATAAAAAGTTATTTTGTGATTTTATCACCACCAGGGGGCACTGGTGTATAACATATTACTATTACTCCACACCCTTAAGATATAACATCAGGAATTAAAGTCTGCCATGCGGTTGTCTCTGTGAGGCCCATGTGTGAAATATTGTAATGACCCGGCTGGGTCATAAAGGGAAAAGAGACGTGTAATATTCATATGTGAATACATACTGAATTATAATTGGATGCATTTTACCGCCGTATCATACTGTGCGGTGATTGGGTAAGACCACCCAGACGGTTAGGTCATGGGCAGTTGATCGTGGTTGGAGATAGGCTAACATGTAGTTGTAGCTAGTTAATAAAGAGTTATGTTAAGAAACATCCTGTAGTTCTGCGTTTTATTATTTTGTACAAAGTGTACAAAACAAAACATGGTGTCAGAGTAAATGGTCTTAAAAGATGGATTTTTCTGGAGTTCCTTCACCTCGAATGGACTGGGAGTCTACAAACTTACCCGATGCATGGCGTAAGTACAAACAGCATGTGGAGCTAATGTTCACGGGTCCCCTGAAGGAAAGAGGAGAAGAGGAAAAATGTAGCTACCTGCTCCTCTGGATCGGTGAAAAAGGGAGAGATATTTACAACACATGGACACTTACCGAGGCTGAATCAAAGGTACTGAAAACATACTACGATCGTTTTGAAGCATATGTTGTGCCGAAGACTAATACAATTTTCGATAGGTACAAATTCCATGAGAAAGTACAGGGAGCTAGCGAGTCTTTTGAACAGTTTGTGACTGAGCTGCGTCTGCTTGTGAAAGACTGTGATTATGCAAACAAGGATGAGATGGTCAGGGACCGTATTGTATTTGGAATACACTCACCGCGAGTGAGAGAGAAACTTTTGAATGTTGGGTCTGAGCTAACGCTGGACAAAGCTATCGACATAGCCAGATCTCACGAGCTAGCACAGGCTCAGATGAAAACCATTTCGCGCCGCAGCACGAGCGCATCACGTGAACAAGCAGTGCACGCAGTCAGGCAGACATCAAAGCACACCTCCGGTGCCCAGAGAGAGCGTTTCAGAACGGAGAGAGACATAACTCCAAAACAGAGCGACACAGACTCAAAACGCCCCAAAACATGTGGATATTGTGGATACAAAGTGCATGGCGAACAAGGAAATTGCCCAGCTAAAGGCAAACAGTGTACTAAATGTGGTAAATGGAATCACTTTGCAAAAGTGTGCAGAGCTTACCGTGGAAAAACAGTACACACAGTGAGTGAAGATGAAATGTCAATCAAAGAGTCAAATGATGATGAACTGTTTATTGATTCAGTGACACAGAAAAGTCACATATCAGAGACAGAGCAAGCCTTTGCTGACATTGAGATAGGAACACAAGGCACAAAGCTAAAGTTCAAACTAGACACTGGTGCACAAGTAAACATTATTCCTCTGAATAAGTACCGCAGCTTGACATCTGAGTGCGAGCTACAGCCCACCATGCGCAGACTGAATGGTTATGGTGGTGAACAGCTCCCAGTAAAAGGCACACGCACTTTCAAATGCAAATACAAGGAAAGTGACATGATGTTGGACTTTTACGTTGTTGACACTAGAGCACCTGCAGTGCTAGGTCTTAAAGCATGTTTAGACATGGACCTCATCAAGCTAGTTTTATCAGTAACAGCACCAGTAGAGACAGAAAATGTACTGGAGGAGTTTGCTGATGTCTTTACAGGAATAGGATTATTCCCAGGAGAATGTACCATTCACCTTGACCCAGACGCAACCCCTGTGGTCTACCCACCGAGAAAGATTCCCCTTGCTCTCCGTGCCCGTCTGAAGAAAGAGTTGGAGAGCATGGAGCAATCTGACATAGTCACCAAGGTTACAGAACCGACTGACTGGGTAAACGCGTTAGTGGTGGTGGAGAAACCACGCACAGGCAAGCTCCGAGTATGCCTCGACCCAAGAGACTTGAACAAGGCTATCAAACGGCCCCATTACCCTTTACCGACGCTAGATGGTATCACGCACAAGCTAGCGGGAGCACACTACTTCAGTGTCATGGACGCTAGATCAGGCTACTGGGCTATCAAGCTCACAGAAGAGTCATCTAAGCTCACAACATTCAACACACCGTTTGGACGCTACAGGTTCTGTCGCCTGCCTTTTGGGATTATCTCAGCCCAAGACGAGTTTCAGCGAAAGATTGACGAAGTATATGAAGGCCTCGACGGAGTTGTGGCAATTGTGGACGACATCCTTGTTTATGGTCGAACCAAAGAGGAGCACGACCGAAACCTCCGCGCGATGCTGCAAAGGTCCCGCGAGAGAGGAGTCCGGCTCAACCCCGAGAAGAGCACAGTCAGCGCTACAGAGGTCAGCTACTTCGGACATCTTCTCACAGCGAATGGAATCAAGCCAGATCCACAGAAGATCTCAGCCATAAAAGAAATGGAGCCACCAAAGAACCGTGCAGAGCTGGAAACAGTGCTTGGCATGGTCAACTACTTAGCCAAGTTCGCACCCAGCCTCTCCAATGCTAATGCACCCCTGCGTCAACTGCTAAAGCAGTCCAGTGAGTTTCTTTGGGACAAGCAACACGACATTGCTTTCCAGAATGTGAAAGACTTGATCACGAGAGAACCAGGACCAATCCTTGCCTACTACGACCCCAACAAAGAGCTCAGACTCCAAGTGGACGCGTCGAAGTATGGACTAGGTGCAGTGCTACTGCAAGAAGGAAAGCCCATCGGCTACGCTTCCAAATCTCTCACAGACTGTGAAATCAACTACGCTCAAATTGAAAAGGAGCTCTATGCCATTCTGTTCGGATGTAAACGTTTCCATCAGTACGTATATGGACGACAAGTCATTGTGGAATCCGACCACAAGCCCCTTGAGTCAATCATGAGGAAACCACTAGCTGCAGCCCCGCCAAGGCTACAGAGAATGATCCTTCAACTACAAAAATACGACTTCACAATCACTCACCGTCCAGGCAAAGACATCCCTGTCGCAGACACACTCTCCAGGAAGTTTCTTACCTACAAGGACAGCAGCCTCAGTGAGGGCATGGACATGCAAGTGCACACTGTGTACAGCAACTTACCAGTTAGTGACACAAAACTGAAGGAGATCCAAGCAGAAACAGACAAGGACTCACAACTCACACAGCTGAGGAAAGTCATACAGGATGGATGGCCTGAGGAGAGGAGAAAATGCCCTCAGAGCGTCTCAGAATTCTGGAACCATCGTGATGAACTATCACAGATCAACGGAATCATTTTCAAAGGAGAGAAAATCATTATTCCTACCAGTCTCAGAGAAGAGATTTTGACAAAGATCCATGCTGGACACATGGGCATGGAAAAGTGCAAATAGAGAGCACGGGACATTTTGTTTTGGCCTGGAATGTGCAAACAAATAGAGGACATTGTTGGTAGATGCACCATCTGTCTTGAAAGACGCCCCTCAAACACCAAAGAGCCAATGTTACCTCACTGTATCCCAGACCGACCCTGGCAGGTTGTGGCAACCGATCTGTTCACCTGGAACAACGAGGACTACATCGTAACAGTGGACTACTACAGCAGATACTTCGAACTCGACAAGCTTCACAGTACCACATCTGCAGCTGTGATACACAAGCTGAAAGCAGCCTTTGCCAGGCATGGCATTGTAGAGACTTTAATATCTGACAATGGGCCCTGTTACAAATCAAATGAGTTTGAATCCTTCACAAAAGCATGGGAGTTAACACATGTCACCACAAGCCCACATTACCCTCAAAGTAATGGCCTTGCTGAAAAATCTGTGCAGATTGCTAAATCACTCATGGACAAAGCAAAAGCAGACAAGGGAGACCCCTACCTCAGTCTCCTTGAATACCGCAACACTCCAGTTGACAACTTCAAATCACCAGCCCAGCTGTTGATGAGCCGCAGACTTCGCTCAACCCTTCCCAGCACCAACCAGCAGCTGCAACCTGAGGTTGTCAGCTACAAGGAAATGCATGAAAAACGTGCACAGAGACAACAACAACAAAAGCGATACTACGACAGGTCAGCTAGACCACTGCCACCACTGATCGACGGAGAGTCAGTTAGAATCCAGGAGCATGGCCTCTGGAAACCAGCAGTCGTCATCCAGCCAGCTGACACTGAACGTTCATATCACGTCCGCACAGCAGAAGGAGCAGTGTACCGCCGCAATCGTCGTCACTTACTGAACACAAAAGAACAACACACTGATGAGATGAACTGTTCCCCTGAAAGAGAACGTGATGGACTAAACACACACACAGCACAACATACACCACACTTACCTGCAACACCACAAGAGCTGTTGACTGACACAGAAGCATGCTCAACATCATATCGCACAAGGTCAGGAAGAGAGGTCAAGCCCAGAGCTGTCCTCGACCTGTGAAATGTCAAAGGGTGTAGGCGGATCGCTGCCCTAAAAGCGTTCCAGACTGTAAACTTGTTACTGAAAGTTCACTTGACATGCTTTGGTATTGTATTTGTTTGAAATGTTAAGATGTCATTTCTACAGTGAAAGCTGAGTTGCTGAGAATCCCTTGTTTAAAAAGTTGGATCATTGTTTCAGAGTCTATGTTGATTCAGTTGGTGTATTATGCAATATAAATGGTTACTTACCTTGAGTTCAAACTACAGAGCATGTATCCAAAAGAAAAGCTTAGAATATGTAAAACATTTGTATTTTGTTTAAAAGAAGGGGGATGTAATATTCATATGTGAATACATACTGAATTATAATTGGATGCATTTTACCGCCGTATCATACTGTGCGGTGATTGGGTAAGACCACCCAGACGGTTAGGTCATGGGCAGTTGATCGTGGTTGGAGATAGGCTAACATGTAGTTGTAGCTAGTTAATAAAGAGTTATGTTAAGAAACATCCTGTAGTTCTGCGTTTTATTATTTTGTACAAAGTGTACAAAACAAAACAAGACGGACTCTAGGTGTATAGGTCAGAACACAGGTTTATTCCTAAACTGGGCTATTGTTCAGGCCACAGCCCACGCCGCTAAATGCCGAGCGTACACAATTATATCATGTCGGGCTCCGAACAGAAAAAGAAAGAAGATGAGACAGTAATCCCTATTTATGCATTTTCAAATCCCGCGGGATTACCCATCATACCCCCCCAACCTTTCCCTCTGTCCTGACATATTTAACCCCTGCTAGTAGCCATGAGAACCATAACACACCCACAAACACAGAACACAATACCGGGTCGTTACATAGCCCCCCCTTTCTAAACCCTAGCCCCTAGGGTTACACAACAAAATCCTTAAAACGACCCGGAGGTCGCATCAGTCTCTTGTGCCTCCCCGTGGCTCTCACCGGTGAACCCCCAGAACACTCATCTGTCCCAATGTCATTTCCAGCACCCTCCGAAGAAGCAGCCCCCATCCCCGGCTCAGGTTGCGCTAGAGTCTCCTCGTTAGACTGTCCCCGTGGGCTCACATCAGAGACCTCACTCCCATTTCCTACCGTTTTCCTCCCTCTGTAGGGTGCCAATCGGTCCCGGTGGACCACCACCTTCCTGCTCCGTGGGGGGACCTCCACCCGGTACATCACCTCCCCCACTCTCTCTATCACCAGACACGGCCCCACCCATGCACTGTCCAGCTTTGGGCACTGCCCCTTCTTGCGCGTGGGGTTGTGAAGCCACACACATTCCCCCGCTCCAAAGTGCCTCCCCCTAGCGCGCGAGTCGTAGTGGCGCTTTTGGCGCACCCCTGCGTTCTCGAGTTGCTCTCTTGCGAAGGTGTGAGCCGTTTCTAACCGGTTCTGCAGATGACACACATAGTTCGGGCCAGGCAAAACCCCGTCGTCATTATCAGGAGGGTGGCCAAACGTCAGTTCGACTGGGGTGCGCAACTCACGACCTAACATAAGTAACGCTGGGGAGCACGCAGTCGATTCTTGAACAGCCGACCTACATGCCATAAGAATAAACGGTAAGTGGGTGTCCCAATCTCTCTGGTGTTTTGAGGTAACGATGGCCAGCTGCTGTGCTAACGTTCTGTTAAATCTTTCCACCAGCCCATCACTCTGGGGGTGAAGCGGAGTAGTGCGCGTCTTCTCCGCGCCTAACCGTCTACACAACTCTGAGAACACCTGTGACTCGAAGTTTCTCCCCTGGTCGCTGTGAATAGACTGTGGCACCCCAAACCGACTGATTATTCCCCCCACCAACGCATCTGCTACTGTCTCTGCCTCCTGGTCTGGGAGAGCGTAAGCCTCCGGCCACTTGGTGAAGTAGTCCATAGCGGTTAGAATCCACCTGTTACCGCTGTCTGTGGTTGGAAACGGCCCCACTATGTCTACCCCCAGTCTCTCCATGGGCTCCCCTACTGGGAATTGTTGTAGGAGGGCGTGTGACTGACCTGGAGGTCCTTTTTTAGCAGCACACTCGTCGCACTGCCTACAAAAGTCCTCAACATCCCTCCTGTGCCTGGCCCAATAGAAGCCTTTACGCACGCGCTTTAACGTTTTGGAGACCCCAAAATGCCCTGCGCCAACTCCCCCATGAAGCTGCTGTAACACGCTCCCCTGCAGCCTTTTGGGCACCACTACCTGCCACGTAATTTCTCCAGTCGCTGGCTTTTTCCACCCCCTCTGGAGCACTCCCTCAGCCACTCTAAGGACTGTGAATTTAGCCCACAGTCCCTTGGTGACTGGTGATAGAGGGGCTACTTCCCCCCACGGCGGTCGTCTTCTCTCTTCCACCCACCGCAGCACAGGACGCAGCTCTGCGTCCTCCTCCTGGCGACGCCTCCACTCCCCAACGTCCACAGCCTCAAGGTCCCGGCACTCTGTCACACTCAGCTGACTCACCGTGGCGGTGACTCCCTCCTCCCTGCACAGTTCTCTCTCTCGCTCCACCCGTTTGGCGCAGTACCCACAGCCATCCTCAGCACACGGGCGGCGGGACAAGGCGTCTGCATTGCTGTGGCGAAGGCCGGCTCTGTGCTCCACCTGGAAGTCGTAGGGTTGCAGCTCCTCCAGCCAGCGGGCAATCTGACCCTCTGTCTCCTTGAAGGAGAGAAGCCACTGCAGGGCGGAGTGATCCGTCCGGACCACAAACGGCAGGCCCCCCAGGTAGTACTTGAAATGGCGTACTGCTGCCACGACAGCCAAAAGCTCTCTCCTTGTCACGCAGTAGCGTTTTTCAGCCTTATCAAAAGTTCTGCTGTAATAAGCTACTACGTGTTCCCCATCAGGACCACGCTGAGCCAGCACAGCCCCCAAACCCTCATTGCTTGCGTCGGTGTCCAGGATGAACGGACGGTTCGGGTCTGGTGAGGCCAGGACAGGGGCCTCCATCAGGGCACGTTTGAGAGCCTCAAACGCCCGCTGGTGCTCTTCGGTCCACTGAAAAACAGTGTCCTCCTTGAGAAGGTAGTTCAAAGAAGCCGCTACCCCCGCAAACCCCTTCACAAACCTACGATAGTAGGATGCCAGCCCCAGGAAGCTCTTAACCTCTTTTTTTCCCCCTGGAACTGGCCACCCCCTCACAGCCTCTACTTTGTCTGGCATCGTGCTGATGCCCTCACCACCCAGCTGATGCCCCAGGAACGCCACCTCCCTTTGCATGAAATGGCACTTTCCCGGATGTAATTTTAGCCCCGCCCCCGAGATCCTCTCCAACACTCGCCTAAGTGCCCCCACTGCCCCCTCAAACGATGTGCCGTGCACCAATATGTCGTCTAGGTACACAACACACTCGTCTCTCGGAACCCCCGCAAGCACTCTGTCCATGAGCCTCTCAAAGGTGGCAGGAGCATTACAGAGCCCGAAGCACAGCACCTTGAACTGCCAATGGCCCCTATCTGTGGAGAAGGCCGTTTTTTCATGTGCCCCTGGCGAGAGGGGCACCTGCCAGTAGCCACTGCGCAGATCAAGGGAGGAGAACCACGAGGACCCTCTCACGTGGTCTAGCGACTCATCAATCCTCGGTAGGGGATAAGAGTCTTTTGTGGTGACAGAATTTAGGCCCCTGTAGTCAACACAAAACCTAAGTTTACCCCCTTTCTTAGGCACCATGACGACCGGCGCGGATAATGGGCTATCTGATGGCTCAATGAAATCAGCCAGCAACATGTCAACAATAGCTGTGTCTGCTGCTTCCCTCCTGGCAAGGGGAATACGACGGGGCCGAATTTTAATGGGTCGGGCGTCCCCAGTGTCTATTTCGTGCTGAACTAGGTGCGTTTGTCCTACCTCATCTTCCCCCCAAGCGAAGCTATCTTTAAAGTCCAACAGCAGCTGCTTTAACTGTCTCTGTTGTCTCTCATCCAGACCCTGACAGTTCTTCAGCCACACAGCCTCGACGGCGTCGATAGCTTCCTCCTTCCCCCCGTCGGGCTGATGGGGTGAAGGAGCCAGTGTGTTTTGGGCTACTGAGCTGCCTGTGCTTGCACCATGATGGGGAGTGAAGGCCGTCGCCGCCGGAGACAGCTGCTGGAATGGCACAACGACCAAGGGAGAAGCCGGGATGACCGGTGGAGTTTCTGCAAGCTTGGAGGAAGACGGAGGGACAGCCCTGCCCCCTGCTGGCTCTCCCGAAGGCGACATTCCCACTGTGGGCCCCCCCGACAGCCTCAAAGTGCCCGACGCTAAGTCCAACTGAGCCCCACAGTTTTTCAAAAAGTCCATTCCCAGTATACAGGGGTCCTGCACCGCTGCTACCCACGCCGGACACCCCACAGTTCTCCCCCCCACAGTCACAGATAGCTGACACTTCCCTAACATGGGGGCTAGCTCCCCCGTGACAGTCCGTAGCTGGACAAGGGTCGGCTCCACCCGCACCCCAACAGGTAGTATGTCTGGTCTCACCAGGGTTACTGTAGAGCCCGTGTCGACCAGGGCCAAACATTCCACCCCCTCTACCTTGACGATGACATTGCAGAAGTCCCCAACGGTGGTACGTCCCACCACAACTACCGGACTAGGAAACACGGCGGCAGCTACACCCTGGGGGAGCAGGTCCCCACCCTCTTGTCTGCGCTGCTGGGTACCTCTTTTGCTTACAGTGGGTTCGGGGGCGGGGGGGTGGGTCCGCGCTGCCCCCTGCGCGAGAACCCGCCGTCGTTTCCCTGGTGACGGGGGAATCTGCCACACTCCCGCTGAATGTGGCCAGGCTGGCCACAACCCCAGCAGACAATAGGAGTTGAGCTGACACTGCGACGCTGCCTGGAGCCCCTCTCCATGACAAGCGAAGCAGTCTTGACTAGCCCGCCCAACTCGTCGACCCACTCTGGTTTCGTGACCCCTGGCACCCCAGCCACCGCTGCTCTCACCTCTGGTTGACTGGCGACTTCCACTCTCACTCACTCACCCCAGATCAGCTCCCTCTTCCTGGCTATCTCCACTGCAGCCCGCAGAGATGGTGGGTCCGCCATCTGAACATGCTTACCCAGTTCGGTGGAAGAGAGCGCTCTAATAAAACTGTCCCGTGCCAGCTCGTCTTGCACCCCAATCGGCATAGTTGCATAAGCCCGCCTGGTCAGGCTCAGAATACCACTTGCCAACGCCTTTAATGATTCCCCCTGAAGTCTCTTTTTGTTACTCAGTTCAATCCGCATTATGTTGGGCTGCGCGTCGCTGCCGAAACGGCCCCCCAATGCCTCCACTAGCGCACCGTAGTCGCCCCTCTCGTCCGGGGCTAGCGTTAACAGGCATTCCGACGCCTCCTCTGCCAGGCTCAGGGCAAGCTGTAACGCTTTCGTCTCGTCAGACCACCTCCCAGCTCTAGCCAACAACTCGAATTGAGTGAAAAAAACTTCCCATTTACCTTGTCCATTGAACTTTGGTAGTTTAGCCGCTACCGTGGCTAATGGCAATAGGCCGCTGCCATCTCTGTTTACATAAGCAGGCCCCGCCATTTCCGCACCCGGTGACGTCGATATCCCCGTCGCCGTGACGTCTGCTCTCGAGCGGTGTGAAGGAAAACCCGCCAGTTCTGCCATCTTGCTGACTGACAATTTAACTCCCGCCATGTGGCCCTCCAGCTCTTCTACGGCAGTCGCCGCCCGACCCTCCCGACCGGGTACCCCCGAGCCCACAACGGACACATTGTCCGACTCTTCCTTAATTTTCCGCCTCGCCCCAAGCATCATGACCGTAGATGCGAGTCACGCTAAAGCCAACCCGGCCTATACTGAACAGCTATCTCGCCTAGTCTCGATCCCGTAGTTCGAAAGCACTTCTGACACCAATGTAATGACCCGGCTGGGTCATAAAGGGAAAAGAGACGGACTCTAGGTGTATAGGTCAGAACACAGGTTTATTCCTAAACTGGGCTATTGTTCAGGCCACAGCCCACGCCGCTAAATGCCGAGCGTACACAATTATATCATGTCGGGCTCCGAACAGAAAAAGAAAGAAGATGAGACAGTAATCCCTATTTATGCATTTTCAAATCCCGCGGGATTACCCATCATACCCCCCCCAACCTTTCCCTCTGTCCTGACATATTTAACCCCTGCTAGTAGCCATGAGAACCATAACACACCCACAAACACAGAACACAATACCGGGTCGTTACAATATATTTGAGTCTAAGTAGAAACATTCACTATAGCCTGCATTAAGTGAGAGTAGCATTAGGATTACAGTATCACCCACTGTTTAACACACACTGAAAGGAGATAGAGAGTAATTTATATAGGCATATTCCTACACACTTTAGAATAACCCTATAGAAATTGGAAAACACATTACACGCAGACTATCTAAATTAAAAAAAGCCGGAGCACCATGGAACAGTCAAACCAGAATGAGGAGATAGGAGCAATGAAGCCTGTCACGCCTGTTGAATATATGCAAGAGAAGTATCCTGCTGTGGAATTTACATTCACTTTTGAGAAATGGCATGTCTGGACAGAGATGGCAGGAGAAAATAGATATCGAATGGCTGGATCATTCAACAAGACAAGGTTGCAGATGGCAGATGTTTATGTATATTGCACATTTTATGTTTCGGGTTTTCAAATAATTCAGACAAGAAAAATTGACAAAAGGAAGGGGATGACGAGTGCCCTTGTATCAGAAACTGTGATGGGAATGATGGTGCTGGAAGAAAAAGGAGGCACAGTTCCTGGAGGGAGTTTTTCCTCGCCATCCCAACTCACTCTACAAAAAGGAACAGACTGGAAGATGCAAGACATCTGCTCAAGTTGTTTCTACAGGCTCACCACAACCATGGACTGGAAGAGGATATGGGACCACTAGAGCCCCTCGTTACTGGACAAACACTCAATGCTGGACCTGTGGGAAGTTGGGGCATGCAAACCTGGACAAGTTGTTGGAGCTTCCCTGAGCAAATCATCAGTAACAACAACAGGGACATCTGGACAGCCCAGGAATGTGTACTGAACAAAGACTTGTTTGATGAACCTCTGCTTGACTCTGACACGGTGCTGTTCATTGATAGTTTTGCTTATATAGATCAAAGCACAGGGAAGAAACATGTATGATTAGCTGTAGTAGATGTGGAAGGTGATATTGAGGTTATACGGCCCCTACCAGACCATTTATCAGCGCAACAGGCAGATTTATTAGCTCTGAACACAGCTTGTGAATTGGGGGAAGGGAAGGCCCTTACTTTCTACTCAGATTCAGCATATGCTAGTAGGGTTTGGAAAGCAAGAGAGTTTACTAATACCACAGGCACACCTACTAAAAACAGACCTTATGTTGAACAGTTGATTGAAGCTATGTGAAAACCTAACACATTGGCTATTGTTAAGGTTGAGGCATACACGGATTGGTGTGATAATGCTAGAATTGATGAGGCGGCCAAATTGGCTGTTTCCCATTGTCACGCACATGCATTTCATTTTTTTATTTGTTTGTGTCATTTGAAACTACTGATCTTGAGAAACAGCAGCAGGCTGGTATTCTCAATCACCAGGTGTGGAGGGAGAGATGGTGTGCTCTCTGTCCTAGGCCTGGCTTATGGCTACATCTTTTATCTGGCATGCCCGGTTTACCATCAGCCAATGATCTTTAATATTTGACGATTGGCTCATGAAGTGAGCCATTCGTCAAAGGGGATATGAGAGGAGAATGGAGGAGGAGAATGTTTGAAAATTTGACCCCAAATTAAATTAGCACGTAAAACAGTTCATTTATGGTTGTGCGACATGTTTGTTATATAATATAGACAAGGGAACTCCACTGCAACCAGGGAAGTTCCCCACTCCAAAAGTATCTTTTGTCTACCTAGCTATGGATTTCATAGACATGGTAGAGCGAAAAGAAAGAAAGAGATACTGCCTGTTGGTAATTGACAGGTTTACCAGGTGGTTGGAACCATCCCACCACCAACTGTGATGCGCGAACAGTTGCAAAATTGCTAGTTAGGGAGTTTATACTCAGGTTCGGAGTGCCTGAGGTTTGTCTGCAGACAATGGGGCCCATCTCATAGGAGATGTGGTTACCCAAATGGCCAAAATGATGGGTGTTGACCAGAGGTTTGTGTCCATCTCTCAACCACGGAGTAACGAGAGTTACTGAGGGCTAATCTGGACCCTGAAAGGCTCCCTTGTCAAACTATGCCATTCCACAGGAATGACATGGGTAGAGGGATTGCCTCTTGTCCGTATGAAAATGTTCAGCAGCCTTAACAAAGGTACTAGGTGTACACCTTTATGAAATGTTAACAAGACAACCAATGAACACCCCAGGAGTGAGACCTATGACTGACAGACAGATAGACATAACTGAGATATAGTGTGACCATCTTGAGTACATGAAGGAACTAACTTCTGTTGTAAGTTTTCTCCACTCTCACACTAGGAAAGCAACAGAACCAATCCCAGGTGAAGACCCTGACGAGCTACCCATAAACGCTGGAGAATGGATGAAACTCAGGGTCCACAAGCGAAAATGGAATCAACCACGATGGATGGGTCTGTTCCAGGTAACCATGGTAACACCAAAAGCCCTGCGGGTAGAGGAGAGGTCCGGCTAGCATCATCATCTCTCCCACTGCAAGCATCTCCCAGAGAGGAAGCCATGGATGAGTGACTGGAAGGAGGGAGAGCAGGGCCCTGAGCACATCTGAAGGAGGAAGAAGGTTCGAGCCAAAGGACAGGAGCAGAAGGCCGAGACCAAAGGTCAGAAGAACCAACAGAGGGTTCAGCCACAGAACCTGAAGAGTCATCAGATGTCGAGGAAACCATCATACACACACACTATGGTTGTGAAACAAGAAAATCGCTTGGATTACTGTGTCATTTTGCTTCCTGACTCCTCTGACAACATGACAGCTATTATTAATGACCTGGCTAAATTAGGAGGTACTCTGTGAAAAGCTGACAACACCATCTTTGACCAAATTGGACACTGGTTTAATGGTGTATTTGGAAATGTGATGGGTAAGGAAATGATGTTCATGTCTGCCATGATTTTTCCATTTCTGGTAGGACTACTGTGTTTTGCTGTTGCTTTATGTATAATAATGTGCTTGGCTAGAAAGACTGTTGAACATTTGGGGATTATGGGACACGTATGTTGGGGTGGTCACAAGAAGGGAGCAAACTTACCTAATGTGGTAGAGGGAAGATATGGGAGATACTAGAGCTTGTCATGAATATATGGGTCAACTGAGAGAAGAGTATAGTGATAGGAGAAACTATGCTAAAGGGGATATTAGTGTGTTAGACTTACAGTAACAGGTGACAGGTGTCAACATTTCCAGGATAGAGGAAGGCATGGGAGCACCTTTTGGATGGATGTGGGTATGCAGTGATAAGGGGTATCTCACTTAACCTCCTGGATGGGGGGGGATGTTGTTGTTTGGGGAGAACAGAAATGTACATGTTAAGAATTACGGTCACCGATCTTTTCAATGAGACAGGTAAAACCAACTCTGGGGTACTGCAGCGTGCCAAACGACTCATCCCAGACAATCAGGAAGCCTATGGTCATGTCCTACACCCGGGTGAGAGTTTTGGTATGTCAATCATACCCTCCTGGGGTGTGGCTGTCCTAGGAAAGTGGGTAAACAATTTAACCTATTCTTTACAGGCCCATATGAATTTAACAATCCGAGGATTTAGCCAACTCTCATTAGATGTCCAAAATCTGAAAGCAGTCGTCAGCCGTCATGAGTTTGCTTTAGATTATCTTTTGGCGAAGGAAGGAGGACACTGTAACGTACTAGGTAATATTGATCCTGAAAATTGTGTTATTCTCCTCCCTGACTCCTCTGAGAATATGACTGCAATAATTGACAAGATTGCTGATCTTAGTAAAACTCTCTCAAAATCTGAAAAATCTTTTTTTGACAAAATTGGTGACTGGTTTAATGCTAAATGTGGAAATGTGATGGGAAAAGTTATGTTGACTTTGTTTTCATTGTTTACTCCTATACTTGTAGGAGGTTTGGTGATTTTGATTACTGTTTATATTTGTAAGAAAATGACTGTAACTGCTCCTGAACATGCTGGAATGATGGTGTTGGTGGAAGATGATACAAATCGTGCTGAAGGGGATACTGGGTCTAATTCTGGTTTCTCTTAATCCCATTGTTTATTCAACTCGTGTGGTTCTTCCCAGGACTTGGAAGGAATGGGAGTATAGACAGACTCACCCCACCCCCACCAGCATTCCAGGAACCTAAGGAGTTGTTCCTCCCTTTAGAAGGCCATCCCTGGGATCAAATGGATCCGGGGGATTTGCCTAATCTATTTGATTTCAGAGGAGAATATTATGATTGAAGCTGTGAGACAAATTAGTCTCAAAGGGGGAAATGAAGGGGGTTCACCTAGGGGTCATGATAGGGACTGTACCAAATGTTTGATGTATTATAATAATTGATTATGCTTATTTTGTATTAATAGAAGGGGAGGGGTTATAAGACCCTGCCCTCCTTACATTTATAGGGTCCTAGACTACAGATGAACAATATATATTCATTATAGAGGTTTAGAATTGTTCCACAGCTGTTTTCTGGTCTCTTTGCCTCTTATAAAGAGACCCCTCTGAGAAATGTGTGACTGTGAAGACAGAACTCTGCAGGGGAGTGTGAGATAAGAGATTAGTTAGACATTCCACTATACATCAACTTGGACATTTACTGCTAAGCTTTTAGATAGCTATATAAACAAGAGTTTTAGTGTTGAGTAGGCATGGTTTTGGTCTCATGAGTAAAAGATAATGATGTAGGCAGTGACATCACTCGGGCTGGACTTTGGGTTTATTAAAATAACTTGGGACCTTTTCTTTGATGCAGAACTGACTCGGAAACATGCGTTATGTTCTTGTTGTCAACTTCTGTTTGCAATTGCATTAATAATGGTTTTTGAATGATTTAATTAAAGATATTGTCATAATGCTAATTTCACCAAAGAGCCAATGATGGATAAGGAACAAGGAAACGAACCACAACAGTAGCATCGCCTTTAAATTGTTTAACTTGCGTCAAACGTTTTGGGTAGTCTTCCACAAGCTTCCCACAATAAGTTGGGTGAATTTTGGCCCATTCCTCCTAACAGAGCTGGTGTAACTGAGTCAGGTTTGTAGGCCTCCTTGCTCGCACACACTTTTTCAGTTCTGCCCACAAATGTTCTATAGGATTGAGGTCAGGGCTTTGTGATGGCCACTCCAATACCTTGACTTTGTTGTCCTTAAGCCATTTTGCCACAACTTTGGAAGTATGCTTGAGGTCATGGTCCATTTGGAAAACCCGTTTGCGACCAAACTTTAACTTCCTGACTGTGTCGAGATGTTGCTTCAATATATCCACATCATTTTTCTCCTTCATGATGCCATCTATTTTGAAGTGCACCAGTCCCTCCTGCAGCAAAGCACCCCCAGAACATAATGCTGCCACCCCCGTGATTCACGGTTGGGATGGTGTTCTTCGGCTTGCAAGCCTCCCCCTTTTTACTCCAAACATAATGATGGTCATTATGGCCAAACAGTTCTATTTCAGACCAGAGGAGATTTCTCCAAAAGTACGATCTTTGTCCCCATGTGCAGTTGCCAATCATAGTCTGGCTTTTTTATGGCGGTTTTGGAGCAGTGGCTTCTTCCTTGCTGAGCGGCCTTTCAGGTTATGTCTATCGTTATCTCTAGGAGACAGAATGCGTCTCCTTTCTGAGCGGTATGATGGCTGCATGGTCCCATGGTGTTTATACTTGCGTACTATTGTTTGTACAGATGAACGTGGTACCTTCAGGCGTTTGGAAATTGCTCCCAAGGATGAACCAGACTTGTGGAGGTTTACAATTTTTTTCTGAGGTCTTGGCTGATTTCCCCATGATGTCAAACAAAGAGGCACTGAGTTTGAAGGTAACCCTTGAAATACATCCACAGGTACACCTCCAATTGACTCAAATTATGTCAATTAGCCTATCAGAAGCTTCTAAAGCCATGACATCATTTTCTGGAATTTTCCAAGCTGTTTAAAGGCACAGTCAACTTAGTGTATGTAAACTTCTGACCCACTGGAATTGTGATACAGTGAGTTATAAGTGAAATAATCTGTCTGTTAACAATTGTCGGAAAAATTACTTGTGTCATGCACAAAGTAGATGTCCTAACCAACTTGCCAAAACAATAGTTTGTTAACAAGAAATGTGTGGAGTGGTTGAAAAACTAGTTTTAATCACGCCAACATAAGTGTATGTACACTTCCGATTTCAACTGTATATGTTATGGAAAGCAACTGTTTAGCAGTGTGAGTTCTGAAAGCAGATCTTAGAGGTTTATTTTTTATTATTGTTACTTAAGGTTGGTGGTACGTGGACAATTCTCTCACTTCGGTGACTCTGCCCTCTACCAATGTGTTCACAGACATTATTAAAAAGAAACAGCCTGAAAGTCTTTCCTCTGGAGAAGATAACATCTCATAACGTTGTTCAATTGCATGGTTACATTTTCTTTTAATGAGAGAATACAAAAATGGATTTACTTTATAGCACCAGTTTTGTGCCGCTTCCAAAAGTCCACCGCAGTGATTCATGCTGGTGAAGTCCTTCACATAAGAGTGAGCACATTCACACACAGAGCACTCTCAGTACCACCTTAATAGTACTGAAATACTAGTACACTACAATAGGGACTGATAGTACTGAAGTACTAGTATAATACAATAGGCACTGATAGTACTGAACTACTAGTATAATACAATACTGCCCAATAAAGGCAAAACGCATTAACTATATAATTTTATTTTACTGCAAAATCTGACTTCAAAGTATTATTCTGTATAGACAGACATCAATTTCTGATAACCCATTATATATTCTGATCACCTGGCTTGATTTTGTGTCAAGAAACTACATATTACATTAATAAGATAATATACCTGGCCAGATCAAAGATTTTTTACGAAATTCGCCTTTGTAGGGCAGAATAGGGACTGATAATCCTGAAGTACTAGTATAATACAATAGAGACTGATAGTTCTGAAGTACTAGTATAATACAATAGGGACTGATAGTACTGAAGTACTAGTATAATACAATTGGGACTGATAGTTCTGGGTTATGAATATAGTCCACTGAAGAATGCAGATAATTAAATGTTCGTCTGAATCACTGATTTACAGTAGTAGTTATTTAAAATATGATCAAATAATCTGAATCATAGTTAACAATTGGATGTGGGTCCTTACCAGGAATAATATTTACATAGGAAACTTTGCATTGGCAGCAAATGCTTCAATGCTCTGGGAGTGTTCATAGCCCAGTGAGTTTAACACATAACTGAGAGCTGTCCGACATAACAACAGAACTTCAACAATGACTTATTGTGAGCGTTGTGTGGATATTGATGTCTTTAATTCAAGGTATGATTTATATTCTGTTGGTCTAAAGTCAGTTTATTATTTAAATGTTTAATCTTAATTTAGTTTCAAATTGAGAAAATGAGACTTGGACAGATTTAGGCAACATGACCAAATGTTCTCTGAGATCTTAAATATTTCTGTTTCAGAATCCAGAGGACAGGTCGCTGGGACACCAGATTCCTGCAGTGAAAACTGTTCTCCCAGGACAGACAGTCTCTCTGAACTGTAAAACCAGCAGTAATGTGTATAACAATCTAGCCTGGTACCAACAGAAATCTGGAGGAGCTCCTAAACTCCTTACTTGGTATGCATCAACACTTCAGTCTGGGACTTCATCTAGATTCAGTGGTAGTTGACCTCGTAGTGACTTCACTCTGACTATCAGTGGAGTCCAGGCTGAAGATGCAGGAGATTACTACTGTCAGAGTTACCACAGTGGTGGAGAGTTCACACAGTGATACAGAGCCATTCAAAAACCTCCCTCAGTCAGACTGCACAGTGACTGTACTGCTACAGCTGGGACCTACTGCAGGTGCTGACGGGAGGAGATGATCCAGTACAATGACACAGAACTTATAAGTATTTCTGAACTGAAAACACCCATAGGTCCAGACTACATACAGATTCCTTCCCTTTTGCTATAGCAAACAAACCTTGAATTAACATTTCAGACAATAAGTTGAATGGACTCCATTTATGTGAAATAATGTCTCACATTATTTCAGAATAAATATCCCAGTCTCTGCAAGATCCCCCAGTCAGGTCGTGAGTTTCTAGCAAAGATTCAACCATATTTACTGAGATGATATAACATGATCATAACCCATCAAAACAACATGAGGTTCTGTCATAGAAGACACAGTGACATGGACCACTGGTGTAGTGAAGTCAACTTTGAATATGTTTAGAAAGCATCATTCAGATCACATGTTCCCCATCATCATCCTCATCATTATTGTGCACCTACAATAGTTATTTGAAGTATTAAAATTCCCACAATACCAGTCCAATATGCATAATAAGATGTTCAGAAGTAAAGAAAAAGAAAGTGATGTTACATCAGCATCAGCCCCCCTAGATACAATCTCCATATACACCTCACAACCAGATATTGATGTGATCATCTAGCATTATATTAACTATTTTGATGAGCAGGTTACTGACTGTTATATCTGTGGATAAGACATGATGCTGGGTTCAGGCATTAGATATATCTACATAATGTATAATATACATTTTATCTGTCATAGATTACATGTTGGAATATCTGTTATTGCACCCTCCCTGAATCCACCATGGAGGTTCAAACCAGTCCACTCCCTCACATCTGACCCAGTCCAGGGTACTTCAGGCAGTGAAACTGGTCAACTGCTAGACTGGTAGTTGTAGGAGTGAAACTGAGATTTGCATAGACAGGGCTGGGTGGTTCTGCTTGTCCCAGAATAGAGCAGCACTGTCACCAGATGTTCACTCTATTCACAGGGTGTTGGAGGTAGAGAAGACCAGGGGGAAAATAATGGAAAAGTGTAGACTACACATTATTCAAAACAATTGCTAAAACATCTAATATAATAAAATCACATTAGGAATTAAACATTATAGATACATTGCATTCGGAAAGTATTCAGACCCTTTACTCTGTACTTTGTTGAAGCGCCTTTGGCAGTGATTACAGCTCCGAGTCTTCTTAGGTATGACGCTACAAGCTTGGCACATCTGTATTTGGAGAATTTCTCCCATTCTTCTGTGCAGATCCACTCAAGCTCTGTCAGGTTGGATGGGGAGCGTCGCTGCACAGCTATTTTCAGGTCTCTCCAGAGATGTTCGATTGGGTTCAAGCTCTGGCTGGGCCACACAAGGACATTCAGAGACTTGTCCCGAAGCCACTCCTGCGTTGTCTTAGCTGTGTGCTTAGGGTCGTTGTCCTGTTGAAAGGTGAAACTTCGCCCCAGTCTGAGGTCCTGTATGCTCTGGCAAAGGTTTTCAACAAGGATCTTTCTGGATCTTTGCTCCGTTCATCTTTCCCTTGATCCTGACTAGTTTCCCAGTCCCTGCCTCTGAAAAACATCCCCACATCATGATGCTGCCATGCTTCACCGTAGGGATGTTGCCAGTGTCACGTCCTGACCAGTAAAGGGGTTATTTGTTATTGTAGTTTGGTCAGGACGTGGCAGGGGGGTGTTTGTTTTATGTGGTTCGGGGTTTGTTGTTTATGTAGAGGTGTGTTTGTTTAGAGTATTCCAGGGTTTTGGTTATGTTCTATGTTGTGTATTTCTATGCTCTATCTATGTTGTGTATTTCTTTGTGTTGGCCTGGTATGGCTCTCAATCAGGAACAGCTGTACATCGTTGTTGCTGATTGAGAATCATACTTAGGTATCCCTGTTTTCACCTGTCCCTTGTGGGAAGTTGTTTTTACATTGCTGTGTGTAGCCTGCAAGACTGTTTGTCGTTCGTTCGGTTTCTTGTTACGTGTCTCAAATAAAAGTGAATATGAGCACTCAACCCGCTGCGCCTTGGTCTACTCCGTACGACACTCGTTACAGCTAGGTTTCCTCCAGACATGACGTGTGGCAATCAGGCCAAAGAGTTCAATCTTGGCATCATCAGACCATAGAATCTTGTTGCTCATAGTCTGAGAGTCCTTTAGGTGCCTTTTGGCAAACTCCAAGTGTGCTGTTGTGCCTTTTACTGACGAGTGGCTTCCATCTGGTCACTCTACGATAAAGGCCTGATTGGTGGAGTGCTGCAGAGATGGTTGCCCTTCTGTAAGGTTCGCCCATCTCCACACCTCCCTGACCAAGGCCCTTCTCCCCCAATTGCTCAGTTTGGCTGGGCTGCGAGCTCTAGGAAGAGTCTTGGTGGTTCCAAACTTCTTCCATTTAAGAATGATGAAGGCCACTGTGTTCTTGGGGACCTTCAATGCTGCAGAAATGTTTTAGTACCCTTCCACAGATCTGTGCCTCGACACAATCCTGTCTCTAACGTAAAAAATGTGAAAAAAGGAAAGCGGTCTGAATACTTTCCGAATGCACTGTATATATGTTATGGAAAGTAACTGTTCAGCAGTGTGAGTTCTATGACGACCCTCCCACTCTGTCTGTCGAATTCTTTGCTCTTGTTTTCCTTAATAGGATGTCGGTGGGTGGAGCCTGGAGGGTCGTCAGCAAAATGGGACACACCTGGGCCCGGGTGTGTCCCGGGGTAAATACACTTTTTCCCCATTCATTGAGGAGACTCTCTCCATGCAGACACACTGTTGGATTTGGTTGTGGCATTTTTGTGGACGTTTTGTTTGTTTGTTTGTTTGCTTTGGCACCTTTCAACACCCCTCATTATCACCATCTATGCACGCAACCACTCACTTCCACTACTGATTACTGACTGCACACACCATTGATAATTGTAAATTGTTTACTTTAGTTAATAAATATATTTTTGTTATTCCCTATCTCTACGTTTTCTCCCTTTTTGTTACGGGCTCTGAGCCAGTTCGTGACAGTTCTCAGAGCAGATTTTAGAGGTTTATTATCAAATATCACTAATTATTATCACTGGTATTGGTGCTACACTATAACAGGGTCATTCAGTTGTAGAAAGGATTGCGGAGTATTTGTTGGATCAGATGCCCTTTTATATAAATTAGCATGAAATGTGCTTCCTATTCATGAGACAGTGATCATTAAAGTAACTCTTGTGGTTATATTTCAATTAAAACAAGCTTTATTTGAACTCAGAAGCAAGATGACATTTACAACTTAATCACAAAATACTTCATTTAGCACACAGCACTCCTGATATTATTCACTACTATACTTTAACATTCAGCTCTAAAACACTAATGTTTCCTTCACCAGCACCATGTGGGGACTCTCTAGCCCCCTACAATGGCTTCTCCGGTCACTAGACACTACAGTGACTTTTCCGGAAGGCGGCCGAATCACTGGTGTCGTCATGGGCGACCCTGCAAGTGTACACCTCTCCCTCTTCCCAGCGTGCCTTGCTCAGGGTCAGGGTGCTGCTGCGGCTGTAGTGGCCGCCCTTCTCTTCTTCTGTGGTGGTCAGGACCCCCTCCTTCACCTCTTCCCCATCCACCTCCCAGCTCACCATCGCCCCCTGGGGGGAGTAGCCACTCAGCAGGCAGGCCAGTGTGGCCGAGCCCTCGAAGAGCTGCTCAGAGGACGGGGGAAGCAGAGACACTGTGGGCCTGACAGAGGGACCAGCTGGAGGAGAGAAGAGAGAGGAGAGAGGAGGGTCAGATACTACTGCTACTACTGTATCATGGAATATATTAGGAGAGGAGAGGAGAGGAGAGGAGAGGAGAGGAGAGGAGAGGAGAGGAGAGGAGAGGAGAGGAGAGGAGAGGAGAGGCAATACACACAGGATATTCAACTAGCTACAGTACCAAGGATAACAAAACACTTAATCTATAAAGATAAAGGCAAAAATAAACTCTGAAAATATTTTTGGACAAAGCAATCCATCAGATACATGTATGTTACATTCATGCTCTACAGTTTAGCCCACCAAGAGCAACAAAATACTAGAGGGGGTTTCCTGGACACAGATGAAGCCTTGTCCTAGACTAAAAATCCCTTTCAATGAAGATTATCCATTGAGCTTGCTTTTTAGTCCAGGACTAAGCTTAATGTTTCTGGCAAACCGTCCCATAGTCTACAAAGACATGCAGTAAACAGATATCACATATTCAGATTTAATAATCATATATACTATTAAAATTGTAAATCTCCATGTAAATGTTGTCAAATCTACTCTGAGACACAAGCCAAAATGACCTCAAAGTACTATTTAAAACTATAGATGAGGTTCCCCTTTAAACCATGTCAGTGTTAACATCTACGATGAATACAATACAAAGTGTTGCTTATATTATAGAGAAGTAGTTGCAACATATTGACACAACAATGAGCTGACATGCAATACTGTGTATCAAAATGTCCTCTTTTTAAATCACATGTTAGAGTATAAACTTGGTGGTACGTGAACAATTCTCTAACTTTGGTGACTCTGCCATTTACCAATCTCCCTATCTGTCCCCAGAAATCTCTAAAAAGATATAGCCTTGAAGTATTTATTCTGGAGAAGATAACATCTCATAACGTTGTTCATAGTATGATTACATTTTGTTTTAATGAGAGAAGACAAAAATGTACTTACTTTTCAGCACTAGTTTTGTGCCGCTTCCAAAAGTCCACCACAACGATTCATAATGGTTAAGTCGCCGTACAAAAACCTCCATCACACATGAATGGGCAGGCGCCTTGACACACAGAGCACTCTCAGTCCCACCCTGAATACTGAAGTGCTAGTATAATACAATAATGCCCAACAATGGCAAATCTTCAAAATCTGACTTAAAAGTATTTTTCTGTATAGACAGACAGCAATTTCTGATAACCAACTGTCAACTGTCTTGTTATTGTTATTGTGTCAGGAAACTAAATACCACGTTAATCAGGTAATATACTTGGCCATTACAACAGATCAAAGATTTTTGACCAGCTTCGTTGTTACTGAGTTTTGCCTTTGCAGGGCAGAATAGGGACTGATAGTACTGAACTACTAAAATAATACAATAGGGACTGATAGTACTGAACTACTAAAATAATACAATAGGGACTGATAGTACTGAAGTACAAATATAATACAATAGCGACTGATAGTACTGAAGTACAAATATAATACAATAGGGACAGATAGTACTGAACTACTAAAATAATACAATAGGGACTGATAGTACTGAAGTACAAATATAATACAATAGCGACTGATAGTACTGAAGTACAAATATAATACAATAGGGACAGATAGTACTGAACTACTAATATAATACAATAGGGACTGATAGTACTGAAGTACTAGTACAACTCAATAGGGACTGATAGTACTGAAGTACTGGAATAACGCAATAGGGACTGATAGTACTGAAGTACTATTATAATACAATAGGGACTGATGGTACTGAAGTACTGGAATAACGCAATAGGGACTGATAATCCTGGGTTATGAGTATAATCCACTGACACACTTAGATAATTACATTTTCCTCTTAGATCACTGATTTACAGTATAAGTTATTTAAAACACGATAAAATATTCTGTATCTGCATAATCTGTATGTAGTTATATAGCTAACAGTTATGAATGTAGGTACTAGCAGTAAGACTATTTACATATGATAGTTTGCATTGGCAGCACATGCTTCAGTGCTCTGTGAGTATTTATAGCCCTGTGAGTTTAACACTTCATGACTGAGAGCTGTCCTTCATGACAACAGAACCCACAACAACCATGACTTTTATCACCATCTTCATCTGGATATTTGCCCTCCATCTTCAAGGTAATATAGTTGACAGAAAATTACCTTGACTGTAGTTACCTAACCTTATTAAAGTAAATACCATTATGTTATTGTAAAGTCATTATTTTGTAAAGCAATGAGCAAATGAATGCACGATTAAATGTTAATTACATTTATTTTTCAGAGTCTAGAGGCCAGGTCACTGTGACTCAGACTCCTGCAGTGAAAACTATTTCAGTGGGTGACTTAGTCAGTCTCAGCTGTAAGACCAGCAGTGCAGTATACAGTGATAGACATGGACAGAGGTTGGCCTGGTATCAACAGAAACCTGGAGGAGCTCCTGAACTCCTAATATACTTGGCTAAAACCCTTCAGTCTGGGATTCCATCTAGATTCAGTGGTAGTGGATCTGGGAGTGACTTCACTTTGACCATTAGTGGAGTCCAGGCTGAAGATGCAGGAGATTACTACTGTCAGAGTTTACACAACCCCAACAGTGTCTGGGTGTTCACACAGTGATACAGAGCCATACAAAAACCTCCCTCAGATTTCACAGTGACTGCGCTTGTTGGGTATGACTCCAGGTGCTGAGTGGGAAGAGACAGTGGCCGTGTCCGAATACCCATACTACCATACTTAATAAGGTACATTTCAGGAAATGTTATATAACATAAACATACTGTTGACAAGTAGGCTAGGGTATAATGGAATGTTTTGCCTTGTGTGGTAGGTTGTGTGGGTTTTGTCACTCTTATGTAGGTGTCATAACCAGACATAATAACTACCGTCGTAGGTTTTGTGGGTTTTGACACTCTTGTGTAGGTGTCATAACCAGCCATAAAATAAAGCAATATATGTGTCACAAGAGGTCTAAATATATGTGCGATGACAGTGTTATGACCCCGTTATGACAGGTTATGACAAGATATGTCAGCTGTTATGACATATGACATGGTTATGACCGTGTCATAGCATTATGATGCTAGGTGTCAAGTGAAGTGTTACCACACAATCCATGTCTCAAGGTTTAAAAATCCTTGTTTAACCTGTCTCTTCCCCTTCATCTACACTGATTGAAGTGGATTTAACAAGTTATATTAATAAGGGATCATAGCTTTCACCTGGTCAGTCTATGTCATGGAAAGAGCAAACTGAGTGTATATCAGTAATGATGATAATATGTCAACTCATACACCATCACGTTAAAGCATTCCTGAAGCAATAACAACTATAAGTCTCTAGATTACATGTCTTCCTACGCTTTGCTATGGCAAACCTTAATTAGTTCATATGCAAACACCGCCTCAAAATGTCACACAATATTTTGAATGGACTCCATCTGTGTGGAATAAGTGTCTCACATCATTTCAGAATAAAAAAAAACAGTCTCTGGGGTGGTTGAATAGTGTTGAGGACTATTCAACCATCATTTTACTTCCTGACGGCCATGTCGAAACACATCAGAGTCTAAAATATGTTGTTTTATTGAACATGCTATCATAATAAAGGAATTTTCACTATATAAAGAGTGCCTTGGTCCTCCTAGGTTTTGATGAACAATTCAACCATATATGTTGAGAAGATGATTGTAAACCCTTAAAACAACACCTTGTTTTTGCTACAACCTGCTTAAATCTTCCAGCACCTTCCCAGTCTTTAATTGATTCCAGCAGAGGCATGTTTATCAATCAAGGCCATGATTGGCTGGACAATCAGCTCTCAACACTTTTAAAGTTCTGCTGCTCACACAGATCTATTCAACTACAGTTTCCCTGTGGGACCATGAAAACCTGGTTGCATAGAGAGGATACTTTGCATAGGCAGAACATGCTTCAATGGTCTGGTAGTGTTTATAGCCCTGTGAGTTTAACACTTCATGACTGAGAGCTGTCCTTCATGACAACAGAACCCACATCAACAATGAATTTTTCCACCATCTTCATCTGGACACTTGCCCTCTGCTTTCAGGAAAACGATGTGGAACTCAGACATTAGACACATGTCAGTAACTGTCAATGTCTGTCTTTAGTAATACCCATCTTATATGTCATCTATTAAATGGTGGTTTATTCATTGTAAGAATTTCCCCCTCTTTGAATCCACCATAGAGGTTACAGTAAAACTAGTCCACCCACTCACATCTGGCTCAGTCCAGGCAGTGAAACTGAAACTAGACTGGTAGGTGTGGGAGTGAAACAGATTTACATAGACAGGGCTCGGTGGTTCTGCTTGTCCCAGAATAGAGCAGCACTGTCACCAGATGTTAACCCTGTGCCCACAGGGTTGGAGGTAGAGAAGACTATCACTCTACTCTATATTTCTTGAAATAGTGGCACTTCTAGAATTTGTATTTATGTTTTTACATGTATTAAGCTTCAAATCACAGACTAACATGCTATATTGTGATTACTGGTCAATGATGATGTTAAGTGAAAATGAGGTTTAGTATATACGATCCAGTTTATTAATAGAAACAACACAAATTTGCATTCCAAAAATAAATCTTTATTTTCATCTATTATTACATTATCAAAGCACCAAAGCAAACATGATAGTGAATAAACGCAGATCATATCAAATCTAAAACTAACAAAATTTCAGTCTACAGAATGGATTGACACATGAACTCAAGCCAAGCCCCCTATTAGTCTACACAAAAGGGATCACTAAATCAGAGAATGACTGATCTTAGAAGAAAGCAGGTCAAAGCCGAGGAACCAACATCCTCTGTCCACAGAGGTGTGTGACTGGTGGGTCCTACCCAGAACAGTCAGCCCTCCCCAGGGTCTGGGTGACCGGATGCTGGGAGCTCTGGTGGGCCTCACAGGTTACTGACACTGCCTTGATCCACTCCTGGGCAGTGAGAGTCAGGGTGCTGCTCCAGCTGTACAGGCCGTTCTTGCCGTCTTGCTTCTTGTTGTTGCCGTCCACTTTCCAGCTCATGGCCCAGTCTGAGGGGAAGCCCTTGTTGGCCAGACATGTCAGCGTGGCCGTTGTCTTACGGGACAGCTCCTCACTAGAGGGGGGCAGGATGGTCAGGTTAGGGGAACTGTACCTGGAAGAAACCCAACACTACATCAAAACAACTACATCAAAACAAAATACTTTGGAAATGACTTCTAAAACGTTATATTAATATCATTGTAAATAAGATTTTGTTCTTAACTGACTTGCCTCATTAAATAAAGGTTAAATATATATATATTTTTTTAAATAAATAAATATCTATATAAGTTAGATTGCTAAAGGACGTGAAGAAAACACAAACAATAATATGATATGAAGCAGATTACAAGTATAAGGTATACAAGCAGAAATCATACCAGTATGACGTGTTTAACTTTAGCATTACTTTGTAAAAAGTGTAAAAAAATTGATCAGTGCCATTTCCTGACAGTTCCTGGTTGAAAATACGATCTACTGTACACATATGATTGACTGTACTCCTTTTAATTAGCAGGTTTGCATTGGAGGGAGTTTCGGCTTTCCATGGTGACATCACCATGTGGTAAATTGGTTAATAAACCAATAACAAAGAGAGTTCCAAATCTCTCTGCCAATAACAGCTAGTTTTCAGTTTTCTCCTCCACACTCAGACCACTCCCAAATAGTCATAGAAAAATTATTCTAGTTTTAAGCTCAAAAGCTATTTGTGCCTATTTTAACGGGAATATATTACAGCAAGGTACTTCCTTGTTACCCAGAAATGATTTGATATTGATATAAAAACGGCTGCCTTGGACCTTTAAGTTATTGTTACAACGGAGCGTCCACATGGACATTATTGTTTATTGTGGTATCAACAGAAATCTGGACAAAAAAACGAAACTCTGCATCCACTCTATTAGAACTCGCACCTCTGGAATTCCATTTAGATTCAGTAGTAGTGGATCTAGGAATGACTTCAATCTGACCATGAGTGAAGCCCAGGCGGAAGCTACAGGAGACTTTACACCTTCCCAATGGTAAAGATGCGTTCCACAGGGATAGAGAGCCGTATAAAAACCTCCCTCAGCCAGACTGTACGGTGACTGCATTGCTACAGCTAGAACCTGCTGCAAGAGCGGAGGGGAAGGACTAGACCAGTGATAGTGTTCAGTACTAGACCAGTGATATTGTTAGGACTACACCTGTGATAGTGTTCAGTACTATGCCCGTGATAGTGTTGAGGACTAGACCAGTGAGAGTGTTCAGCACTAGACCAGTGATAGTGTTCAGGACTAGACCAGTGATCGTGTTGAGGACAAGACCAGTGATAGTGTTAGAGACTAGACACAGTGATAGTGTTGAGGACTAGACCAGTGATAGTGTTGAGGACTAGACCAGTGATAGTGTTAGGGACTAGACCAGTGATAGTGTTCAGGACTACACCGTGATATTGTTGAGGACTAGACCAGTGATAGTGTTGAGGACTAGACCAGTGATAGTGTTGAGGACTAGACCAGTGATAGTGTTGAGGACTAGACCAGTGATAGTGTTGAGGACTAGACACAGTGACAGTGTTAAGGAATAGACCAGTGATAGTGTTTAGGAATAGACCAGTTAGGGACTAGACCAGTGATAGTGTTGAGGACTAGACAAGTGATGGTGTTGAGGACTAGACCAGTGATAGTGTTGAGGACTAGACCAGTGATATTGTTGGAGACTACACCAGTGATAGTGTTGAGGACTAGACCAGTGATAGTGTTGAGGACTAGACCAGTGCTAGTGTTGAGGACTAGACCAGTGATATTGTTGGAGACTAGACACAGTGATAGTGTTGAGGACTAGACCAGTGATAGTGTTGAGGACTAGACCAGTGATAGTGTTAGGGACTAGACCAGTGATAGTGTTGAGGACTAGACCAGTGATAGTGTTGAGGACTAGACCAGTGATAGTGTTGAGGACTAGACACAGTGTTATAGTGTTGAGGACTAGACCAGTGATAGTGTTCAGGACTAGACCAGTGATAGTGTTAGGGACTAGACCAGTGATAGTATTCAGTACTACACCAGTGATAGTGTTCAGTACTACACCAGTGATAGTGTTGAGGACTATACCAGTGATAGTGTTGAGGACTAGACCAGTGATAGTGTTGAGGACCAGACCTGTGATAGTGTTGAGGACTAGACCAGTGACAGTGTTGAGGACTAGACCAGTGATAGTGTTGAGGACTACACCAGTGATAGTGTTGAGGACTAGACCAGTGATAGTGTTAGGGACTAGACCAGTGATAGTGTTGAGGACTACACCAGTGATAGTTTTGAGGACTAGACCAGTGATAGTGTTGAGGACTAGACACAGTGTTATAGTGTTGAGGACTAGACCAGTGATAGTGTTTAGGACTAGACCAGTGATAGTGTTAGGGACTAGACCAGTGATAGTATTCAGTACTACACCAGTGATAGTGTTCAGTACTACACCAGTGATTGTGTTGAGGACTAGACCAGTGATAGTGTTGAGGAATAGACCTGTGATAGTGTTCAGTACTATGCCTGTGATAGTGTTGACGACTAGACCAGTGAGAGTGTTAGGGACTAGACCAGTGATAGTGTTGAGGACTAGACCAGTGATAGTGTTCAGGACTAGACCAGTGATAGTGTTAGGGACTAGACCAGTGATAGTGTTCAGGACTACACCAGTGATATTGTTCAGGACTAGACACAGTGACAGTGTTCAGGACTAGACCAGTGATAGTGTTGAGGACTAGACCAGTGATAGTGTTAGAGGCTAGACAAAGTGATAGTGTTGAGGACTATACCAGTGATAGTGTTGAGAACCAGACCAGTGATAGTGTTGAGGACTAGACACAGTGACAGTGTTCAGGAATAGACCAGTGATAGTGTTCAGGAATAGACCAGTGATAGTGTTTAGGAATAGACCAGTGATCGCGTTGAGGATTAGACTAGTGATAGTGTTGAAGACTACACCAGTGATATTGTTGAGGACTACACCAGTGATAGTGTTGAGGACTACACCAGTGATAGTGTTGAGGACTAGACCAGTGATAGTGTTGAGGACTACACCAGTGATAGTGTTGAGGACTAGACCAGTGATAGTGTTGAGGACTACACCAGTGATAGTGTTGAGGACTAGACCAGTGATAGTGTTGAGGACTACACCAGTGATAGTGTTGAGGACTAGACCAGTGATAGTGTTGAGGACTACAGTCTAGAGACTATCATAGGTTTGTTCCCTTTATTATTTGACCAACCAACACCTCAAACTGAAAACAGTCATTCAATGGATAATATACACTGAGTGGACAAAACACTAAGAATCTTCCATGACAGACTGACCAGGTGAATCCAGGTGAAAGCAATGATCCCTTATTGATGTCACTTGTTAAATCCACTTCAATTAGGGTAACGAAGGGGAGGAGACAGGTTCTAGAAAGATTTTTAGGCCTTGAGACAATGGAAACATGGATTGTGTGTGTGTCCCATTCAGAGGGAGAATGGGTAAGACAAAATATTGTCATGGTGATAGGGGCCAGGCAAACCGGTTTGAGTGTGTCAAGAACTGCAATGCTGCTGGGTTTTTCACGCTCAACTGTTTCCTGTGTGTATCAAGAATGGTCCAACACCCAAAGCACATCCAGCCAATGACAGGCAAGTGGTTGAAAATGTGTCATTGATGAAAGAGGACCAAGGAGGCTGACACTGTCACGGCTGTTTGAAGGGTCGGACCAAAATGCAGCGTGTTCGTAGTTCCACATATTTATTATAGTGAAACTAAATGCTATACACGAAAATACTTGAATATACAAAAACAACAAACAGTGACGCAGAGCGGAAACTACACTGCTCAAAAGGTAATAACCCACCAAACCAGAAGAGAAAAACCCCTACTTAATTATGATCTCTAATCAGAGGCAATGAGGATCAGCTGCCTCCAATTAGAGATCAACCCAAACAATACCAACATAGAAATAGAAAAACTAGAACTTAAACATAGAAATAGAAAACATAGAACAACCACCCAAAACACCCCCTGTCACGCCCTGACCACTCTACTATCGAAAATAACAACTTACTATGGTCAGGACGTAACAGACACGAATTGTGCAGAGCAACAGACTGGCTACAGTTAGTCAACTGACAGACTAGTACAACATTGGTGCCCAAAGACCCATAAAAAAATATGCAACTCGTCTTACCTTGACACGAATAGGATTTGGCAGCTGACAACCTTACAGAGTTCCACTTTTTTCAGCAAAAAACAAGAAACTGCAGTTGCAGTGGGCTAAGGAATGAAGACACTGGAGAATTGGAAAAACATTGCCTGGTCTGATGAATCCTGGTTCCTGCTGTTTCACACTGATGGGAGGACTAGGGTACGGAGAAAACCACGAGCACATGGATCCATCATACCGTGTGTCAACATTACAGGCTGGTGGTGGTGTGATGGTGTGGGGTGTGTTTTCATGGCACATATTGGGTCCCTTGACAAAAGTGGAGCAACATTTGAATGCCACAGGATCATTACCAATCAGATGCATCCCTTCATCGCAGCAGTGCATCCATCTGCACATTTTTGTTTTTTTCAGCAGGATAATGCCCCATGCCACAAGGCTAGGATGGTCCAGGAATGGTTCAACTGTACGAACATGACAGTGAATTCAGCTGACTGCAGTGGCTTGCCCAGTCACCAGATCTCAATCCAAATGACCATCTGTGGGATGAGATGGAACAAGCTATTCAGAGTAGAGATCCACTACCAGCCAATTTGACACAACTGTGGGAAGCATTGGAGACAACATGGGCCAGCATCGCTGTGGAACGCTTTCGTCAACTTGTGGAGACCATGCCCCGAATCTTTGGGGGGCTGTTCTGAGGGCAAAAGGGTGGGTGCAACTCAATATTAGGAAGGTGTTCCTAATGTTTTGTACACTCAGTGTATATCCCATATGTTACCAAATGAGGCATACGTTATCTGAAACAAGTTCCATATAAATCAATATTATGAGAGTGTGTGTTTCGTGTAATATTGGGTGGTAAGGGCTAAAAGCATTCAATTGGAATGTTGTGATCCAGAAGTCACAACATTCTTGTCCTGTCTAGTGCCTTGCTCCAGGAGGGCTATTTGCATAGAGAGGACACTTTGCATTGGCAGCACATGCTTCAATGGGTTGGGAGTGTTTATAGCCCTGTGAGTTTACCACTTCACGACTGAGAGCTGTTCTTCATGACAACATAACCCACAACAACCATGACTTTTATCACCATCTTCATCTGGACACTTGCCCTCTGTCTCCAAGGTAATATATTTTACAGAACATTTTCCGGACTATTGCAGTATTAGGCTATATAACCTTATTACTGTTTTAGTGAATATGCTATATGGACAAATGAATGATCAATTGAATGCTAATACTACATGACATCTCTGTTTCAGAGTCCAGAGGCCAGGTCACTGTGACTCAGACCCCTGCAGTGAAATCTGTTTCAGTGGGTAACTCAGTCAGTCTCAGCTGTAAGACCAGCAGTGCTGTATACAGTGACAGCAATGGACACTATTTGCACTGGTATCAACAGAAACCTGGAGGAGCTCCTGAACTCCTAATATACTGGGCTAAAACCCTTCAGTCTGGAACTCCATCTAGATTCAGTGGTAGTGGATCTGGGAGTGACTTCACTCTGACCATCAGTGGAGTCCAGGCTGAAGATGCAGGAGATTACTACTGTCAGAGTTACCACAGTGGTTATGTGTTCACACAGTGATACAGAGCCGTACAAAAACCTCCCTCAGTCAGACTGCACAGTGACTGTACTGCTACAGCTGGGACCTACTGCAGGTGCTGAGGAGGAAGAGACAGTGCCATGGAACACTGATCAGTAGAGGAAACCTTGAATAAGGGTAGATAGCATTTAAATCACACATTCTCCATCATCATCATCATCATCATGGTTGTGACTCATATTTGTTATGACCTGAAAGATCTTCTAAAAGTTATTTGAGGTTTTGAAAACACAATACCTGCCAAATACAATATTAGAAGTAAAACAAAAGGTGTTATGGCCTCAACATTACTTCAACGTTACAATCACTTCAGCCCCCAAAACAAGTCCCCAAACGGAGCTCATGACCAAATGTCTGATTTAAATGGATTTGATTTTACAGGATTATATTAACTATTTTCAATATGCAGGTTGCTGACTGTTAGATCTGTGAATGAGACATGATGCTGGGTTCAAACATGAGACACTATCTACATAAAGTATGATATCCATTTTATCTGTCATTAATTACATGGTGGCATATCTGTTATGTCTACCTCCCTGAATCCACCAGAGGTTAAACCAGTCCACTCCCTCACATCTGGCCCAGTCCAGGGTATTTCACTCAGTGAAACTGTTCAACTGCTAAACTGATAGCTGTCAGAGTATAAGGGCACAAGACGAGACCCAGATGCAGACAAGGGAGGCAGATGATTTGAGTCTTTATTTATTATAATCCAAAAGGGTAGGCAAGAGAATGGTCGTGGACAGGCAAAAGGTCAAAACCAGTTCAGAGTCCAGGAGGTACAGAGTGGCAGGCAGGCTCGAGGTCAAGGCAGGCAGAATGGTCAGGAAGGCGGGTACAGAGTCCAGAAACAGGCAAGGGTCAAAACAGGGAGGACTAGCAAAAAGAGAATAGAAAAAGAAGGCGCACGGGAAACCACGCTGATTGACTTGAACATACAAGATGAACTGGCACAGAGAAACAGGAAACACAGGGATACATACACTGGGAAAAATAAGCAACACCTGGAGGGGGTGGAGACAATCACAAGGACAGGTGAAACAGATCAGGGCGTGGGTGGCAGGGCTGGGTGGTTGCATAGACAGGGCTGGGTGGTTCTGCTTGTCCCAGAATGGAGCATCACTGTCACCATATTAGCAATTAAACATTAGAAATAGATATGTCATGGAAAGTAATTGTTTAGCAGTGTGAGTTGTGAGAGCAGATCTTAGAGGTTTATCACCAAATATCACTCATTATTCTCACTGGTATTGGTGCTGCAGTATAACAGGGTCATTCAGTTGTAGAAATGATTGCAGAGAATTTGTTGGATCAGATGCACTTTTAATTCTGTTTGAAATGATGAGAATAGCTATATGCTACAATAATGAAATAATGTAGCTGATTGATGTAAATTAGTATGAAATGTGCTGCCTATTCATGAGGTAGTGATGACTGGAATCATGATTAAATTAACCTGTTGGGGCTACAGGTTAGCAATGAACCCCGAGTCGGGATTGCTAACAAGGCTGGAAATTCAAAACATCAAAAATCTAATAATTTCAATTTCTCAAACAATCAACTATTTTACACAATTTAAAAGATAAACATCTCCTTAATCTAACCACATTGTTCGATTTTCAAAGAGGCTTTACGGCAAAAGCATAAAGTTAGATTATGTTAGGACAGTACATAGCCACAAAAGTACAAACATCCATTTTCAATTCAAGGTCAGGCGTCACCAAAAGCAGAAACCAGCTAGAATTATGTACTAACCTTTGTCAATCTCCATCAGATGACACTCCTAGGACATTATGTTATACAATACATGCATTTTTTGTTCCATCAAGTTCATATTTATATCCAAAAACAGCATTTTACAGTAGTGTGAAATTCTGATTTTTTTCTTCTCTGAAATGCTTCCAGTGAACATAACAAAATTACTATTCGAAAACATTGGTAAATTATAATATTGTCATTCAAAGAATAATATATTATCATCTCGTAATTGCTACCGAATGGCCAGATCTCAAAATAACTTTACTGGGAAATCACATTTTGCAATAAACGGGGTGCTATGCTAAGAACAATAAGCTATGCTATACAGTTAGCATCATCTAAAATCGATAATAACATTGTAAATATCCCCTTACCTTTGATTATCTCCATCAGAAGGCAGGCATCCCAGGTCCGGAAGGCATCCCAGGTCCGGAACAAATGTGGTTTCTTTTGACAAAGTTCATAATTTATGTCCAAATAACACCAAGTACTTAGCGTTCATTATGCTCCCACAAAACGTGGTGGGGGGAGTGTAAAATCACGCCGAAAAGCAAAAAAAACCTAGTAAATAATCTATTTACGTTCGTTCAAACATGTCAAATGTTGTTTAGCATTAATCTTTTGGTCCATTTTTAACGTTAAACATCAGTAATATTTTCACACAACCTATCCTATGTCTAGATAAACAATGATGACAAACTCACGCTTCTCAGATTTATGCGCAGGCGCAAAAAAATGAAGTGATGACATGTCAACTTCCTTGGATTCTAATTTGCTCTCTGTTTATCATAGACGCTTCAAACAACTTTATAAAGATCGTTGACATCTAGTGGAAGCCGTAGGTGTTGCGAAATGAATCCTTTCTCACTATGGTATCTATAAAACAATGACACTAAATAGTACAGTCACAAAATTCACATTTTTTTTTGATCTATTTTTCACAGGTTTTTGCCTGCAATATGAGTTTTGTTATACTTACAGACACCATTCAAACTGTTTTAGAAAATTCAGAGTGTTTTCTATCCGAATGTGTTAATAATATGCATATCCTAGCTTCTGAGTTGGTGTAGGAGGCAGTTAAAAATGGGCACATATTTTTTTCAAAATGTCTCAATACTGCCCCCGAGCCCCAACAGGTTTTAACTCTTTCTGTATTTTTTCTCCAATCAAAACAAGTAATTTAAACTCTGAGTCAAGACGACATGCACAACTTACTCTCAAAATAGTTTATTTAGCACACAGCACTACTGTATAATCCTATATAATATACTATACAATATAATACAGGAGAGGTGTGGAGAGACAATACACACAGGAATAACAACTAGCTACAGTACTGAGAACAACCGACAACAACAAAACACAATCTATAAAGATAAAGACCAAAATAAACTCTGAAAATATTTTTTTGTCAAACAATCCATCAGATGTATGTTACATTCATGCTCTACAGTTTAACCCACCAAGAACAACAAAACACTAGGATGGGGTTGAAGAGTAGTCCTAAAATAACTTTCAATGAAGATTATTCATTGAGCTTGTTTTTTAGTCCAGGGCTAGGCTTAATGTGTTTTGCAAACCACCCCTAAATCTACAAAGACATGCAGTAAACCGATATCACATATTCAGATTTAATAATCAGATTTACTATTCACAGTGTAAATCTCCATATCAATTTTGTCAAATCTACTCTCAGACACAAGACAAAATGACCTCAAAATAATATTTAAAACTATAGATGAGGTTACCTTTAAACCATGTCAGTGTTAATATCTTCCATGAATAGAACACAAATTGTTGCTTATGTTATAGAAATAGTAGTAGCTACAACTCGACAGAACAATGAGCTGACATGCAATACTGTATATCTCTTTTTAAATTGCAAGTTAGAATACATAGTTATATTGCCAAAGAAACTTGGTGGTATTCTGACACTTCGGTGACTCTGCCCTCTACCAACGTACCAATCTGTCCGCAGAAATCTCTAGAAAAGGTATAGCCTAAAAGTCTTTCCTCTGGTGAAGATGATAACATCTCATAACGTTGTTCAATAGCATGATTACATTTTGTTTTATCAGAGAAGAAAGACAAAAATGTACTTATTTTTCAGCACTGGTTTTGTGCCGCTTCCAAAAGTCCACCACAGTGATTCATTCTGGTGTCTCTGTACAAAAACCTCCTTTACACACAAGTGGAATTCTTCACACACACACAGCACTCTCAGTGCCACCCTAATAATAATGTATAATGGCGCCGGAGGAGATGGCTGCCATTTTAAGGGCTCCTAACCAATTGTGCTATTGTGTGTGTTGTTTTGCAACTTATTTTGTACATAATGTTTCGGCCACCGTCTCTTATGACCAAAAAGAGCTTCTGGATATCAGGACAGCGATTACTCACCTTGTACTGGATGAAGACTTTTTCTTTAAAGAATCGGACTTCGAAGGATTTACTTCAGACACCGAACAAGGCCCAAACCCCCGTCATTTGCATGAAGAAGAGACAGAGATATAGGGGTCGTAGGTCGGGGTGCCTTGTAAGAATCTGACGGCAAGTGGGTAACCCGCCCCTACCATCGGTCCTATTAGCCAACGTGCAATCATTGGATAATAACTGGATGAGCTCCGATCAAGACTATCCTACTAACGGGACATTAAAAACGGCAATATCTTATGTTTATACCACAACAGGCAACACACTGGAGCCAACATAAACTTCAAAAAATTGTAGGGCAAATAACAGCGCCAGGGTCTCCTGTTCGATAGTGGAATACCTTGACTGACAGCTGTTGAATTTTCGAGAGAAGTAGCAAACTGGGTGATCTAGACCATCGTGTTCCTGTAATAGTACAGCACCTGCACCCACTGAACTGGCATCCACCTCCAACTTAAATGGTTTCTGGAAATCAGGGGCAGAAAGAACAGGAGAAGTACACAATAGTGCTTTTACAGAGTCAAAAGCAGATTGACACTCAGCGGTCCACTCAAAGGATACTGAAGGACTGAGTAACCTAGTCAGTGGGGCTACAACTGTTGAGAAATTCCTACAAAATGTACGATAATAACCCGTCATGCCTAAAAATCTGCGTAATTCTCAGCGAGTGGCAGGGGCAGGAAACCGGGTGATAGCATCCACCTTAGCTGCTACGGTACGCACCTGACCCCGACCTACCTCTTTACCCAAATATGTAACAGTTGCCTTTCCAAACTCACATTTGGCTAAGTTAAGGGTCAAAGAAGCGTTGGCCAAGCGTGCAAACACAGCCCTCAATGTGCTCAGGTGATCAAGCCAGGTAGTCGAATGAACAACCAGGTCATCCAGATATGCAGTACAATCAGGAACATCAGCCAACACAATATTTACCAAACGTTGAAACGTGGCTGGAGCATTCCTCATTCCAAAAGCCATCACTGTGTACTGACAGAAACTGTCAGGAGTTACAAAAGCAGACACCTCAGAGGCACGAAGGGTTAAAGGCACCTGCCAATAACCTTTTAACAAGTCAAGCTTAGTAACATACGCAGCCGATCCAATGGTGTCTATACAGTCATCCATGCGAGGTAAAGGGAATGAGTCAGGTATAGTAACATTATTCACTTTCCTGTAGTCAGTGCAAAATCTTTGAGTCCCGTCAGGCTTTGGAATCAGCAGACAGGGGGAACTCCAAGGACTGCCACTGGGGATTGCCATCTCATTTTCCAGTAAATAAGTTACCTCTTTCTTCATCACTCCTCTCTTGATTGAATTCACACGATAAGGGTGCTGTTTGATTGGAGCAGCATCACCTACATTTATATCATGTTTCAACACATTGGTACGACTGGGAACATCCTGAAAGAGACTTGGAAAATCAGTGATTAGTAACTCAATATCAGATCTCTGCTGATCATTCAAATGCAACAAATGGGTTGGGAGAGACGCCACCATCTCAGAATTACACAAACGAGCACACTGCTCAGGAGTATTCCGCATCACCAAACCGTCCTCATCATTTAGGCTGACTCCTGGGTGAGTAACCAGGCTCACAGAAGCAACAGAGGATACAACAGGTTTTTCACTGGTAATGGGAGACTCGGTACCACCTCTAACAAGATAGGCTTTAATCATGTTAATGTGACATACCCTAAATGGTCGTCTACGGTCTGGCGTTTTGATAACATAATCAGTATCACTGAGTTTTCGGTCCACTACATATGGGCCAGAGAAACTGGAAGAGAGACACGAGCCGGGTACCGGCAACAACACCAAGACTTGGTCACCTGGTTGAAAAGAACGAAACACAGATTTAACATCAAAATGACGTTTCATTTTCTTTTGTGTGGAAGACAGATTTTCTCTGGCTACAGCACAGGCGTCATGCAACCGCTCCCGGACTTGACTAACATAGTCTAGTACATTAGTAGAGGACCCAACTGAATCATCAGCCATAAGTTGTTCTTTCAGTACCTTGAGAGGCCCTCTCACGGTATGACCAAAGATTAGCTCAGCTGGGCTAAACCCAAGAGACTCCTGTACGGTCTCCCGAATAGCAAACAGCACGTAGGGCACCCCCTCATCCCAATCTTTTCCTGTGTCCATACAGTATTTACGCAACATAGCTTTTAGCGTCTGATGCCAACGTTCCAGCGCGCCCTGACTCTCCGGGTGATAAGCGCTAGACATCTGATGGGACACTGACAAGGACTTCAACACACTTCCAAACAATTTTGATGTAAAATTTGTGCCTTGATCTGTCTGTACAATTTTTGGAAATCCAAAGGTAGAGAAATACTTAATCAGCGCCTTCACAATTGCCTTACTTGTGATTTTACGCATAGGAATCGCCTCTGGGTACCTTGTAGCAGTGCACATTATTGTTAACAAGAATTGATTACCTGACTTAGTCCTGGGCAAGGGACCAACACAATCAATGATTACCTTCTCAAACGGCTCTCCCATGACCGGAATAGGGCAGAGAGGAGCCTGGGAAATTACCTGGTTAGGCTTCCCCACCACCTGGCAAGTACTACATGTACGGCAATAGCGAGCCACATCCCGTTTCATTCCCGGCCAGAAGAAATGACGGAGGAGTCGGTCGTAGGTTTTAGTCACCCCTAGATGACCAGACCAGGGAATATCATGAGCTAGGGACAACACCTTTGTCTGAAACGGGGCAGGAACTACAATCTGGCTAACGGAACTCCAATCATTTTCTAGGTCAGCACGGGGAGTCCATTTTCTCATCAGAAGCCCCTTCTCAAGGAAATACGTGACACCTTTCCTGTTTTTGTCACTCAAAGGTAACATGGAGGAAAAACATTTGGCCAAGCCCACATCCTCTATCTGGGCAGCTATTAGCTCCTCCCGAGTAACTGGCAACCTTAAACAGTCCACCGAGGAAGCCATTGTCTTGTCTTTATTTCCATCATCATGATCAGAACTCACTGGGAACACAGGAGTAGAACACTGAATATCTTCCCCATTCAACATAGGTGCAAGCACAGAGTCAGCTAAGTCTACCATGGTACCTAAGCAACGTGACTGCGCCCGCGTAATGGCACACGCTGGAAATGCGTCGGGAAACGTAGTTCCCAAAACATCAGCACTTAACTGAGCATCAGGCTTGTCTAGTACTTCTAACACAGGCACAACTTTGCCTCCTGCTAGATCGTTACCCATGATTAGGTCAACCCCATGTACGGGAAGCTCGGACTGTACACCGATTCTGAAATATCCACTCACTAGATCAGAAGTCAAATGGACAGTATGTAACGGAACAGGCACACAACCCATTTCGATCCCCCTCAATAATACACTAGAGCCACAATAAGACTCTTCTGACCAAGGCAGAACACTCGAGAGAATTACAGACTGAGCCGCACCAGTATCTCTCAATATCAAAACTGGCTTTTGGTCTCCAGAATCATCTGTCAGGGAAACAAAGCCTTTAAATATGAACGGGTCGTACGTTTGATCAGGACGACTTAGTACAACTTCAGGACTCTCCTTTACAGAGCTCTTATTGGTTACTTTAATCAAACCCACACTTTTATGGAGTTTAGGGGTTGAAGCTGGTGACTTGTGTTTTAGAGACATACATTCTGAAATTACGTGTCCTACTTTATGACAGTAAAAACATGCGCGTTCCTCCTTTTGATTCAGCCGTGTACTTCCTGAGTAACGGGGTGAATAGTAGACAGAAGAGGATACAACCGGTCTAGTCTCACTACGGTGTGTGGGAAACACCGTTTTATGTGTTAACACAAATTCATCTGCAAGCACCGCGGCGTCAGATAACTTTAACACTTTCTGTTCATTAATGTATACAACCAACCGCTCTGGGAGGCTGTTTTTAAATTCTTCCAATAACATTAATTCACGAAGACCTTCAAAGTCATTGATTTTACTCGCTGAGCACCATTTGTCAAAGAGAGACTCCTTCTCTCTAGCGAATTCAACAAAAGTTTTTATAGAGGATTTGGAGTGCTTTCTAAACTTTTGTCTATAAGCCTCTGGCACAAGCTCATACCCACGGAGCACAGTAGCCTTAACTATGTCGTAATTAAGACTATCAGCGAGAGAAAGAGTACCCAATACCTCCTGCGCTTTACCGGACAATTTACATTGGAGTAGAAGCGGCCACACGTCCCTAGGCCAATTCAAAGCCACTGCTATGCGTTCGAATGCACAAAAGTAAGAGTCAACCTCAGACTCACGGAATTGTGGAACTAAAGCAATATGCCGGCTAATGTCAAAGGTAGAGGCAGATCCTGGGGTGGAAAACACACTATTGGAAATGGCAGGGACAGCGGCCAGCCTCGCCATCTCCGCCTCTAATTCCAATTTGCGCATTTCGAAGTCCATCTGCCTTATCTTAAGGTCCTTTTCTGCTTCCAACTCCAGTCGGCGCATCTCCAACTTGAGATGTAGCTCATCCTTTCGGATTTGTGCTCGCTCTTCTGCCTCCATCTGCAAATGTATAGCCGTAGGCACAGGAGAAAGAGGGTCAAATCGAGGCAAGGTGTCCGGGGATTTATACTCGACCTCATCGTCGGGCCTAGTCGGGGTACCCAGAGCATCCACCACCTCTCCAACCGTAGGCCGAGGCAAAACCAACACCTGCTTTTCCATCAGTGCCGCTAATACCAATGCCTTTACCTCCGCCTTAACAAAACCCCTAGGCACGGAGATATCGAAATGGTCTGCCAAAGTCTCTAAATCCACTCTCCTACAATTCTCAAAACCCTCCCACGTTGGGTTATCCAGAAAAAACTTCAGGTTAAAGTTGGCCATATTCTAAATCCAGCACCTAACTACTACACAGCACTAAACACTACACCAAACACAACAACCACCCAATCCACCTTTACTACCCTAGTGTGCAGGCACAAGCTGGATCAAAAATATCCCGGATGAGCCCCCATATTACGTTCTCCCCTCGGGTGTAGCTCGTCTGAGGAGGAGACGTAAATGCCTGGGCCTAAACACACCAGGTAATACAGATGGAAAGGGAAGAAATGTGGGGTGCAATGAGCGATAAATAAATCAGACCACAACCAGAACTCAATTTTAACCCTCAGGGGATGTTTAGTGAATTAGTTAAATAAACAATATAACACACCCATAAATAATTAATAAGAAACAAAACAACCACAACAAGGGAAGGTAAGAGAAGGAAATGTTTGGGATCGGGGTCCAAGTAATGAAAATAAACAAAAGGTCCCTCCTCTTCTACACACCTAATCCTTCCTAACACATTCTAAACCCTAACCCACTGTCCTACCTGGTTCCAAGAAAAATACAAGGGTGACACCCGCCCGGCTAACCTAGTGTATAAAACAATGGGTTATCTACGTGAGAATGTACACCCATGGGCAGATCTACCTTTTCCCTTCTCCAGGACCTAGGTAGGGTGGAGCGCCTCAGGAGGACAGGCTGAAACACAAGGAAATTAACACAAATAATCAAACAAAAAACAAGTGTCCTCTCTCTCTCTCTCTCTCTCTCTCTCTCTCCTCTCTCTCTCTCTCTCTCTTCTCTCTCTCTCTCTCTCTCTCTCTCTCTCTCTCTCTCTCTCTCTCTCCTCTCTCTCTCTCTCTCTCTCTCTCTCTCTCTCTCTCTCTCTCTCTCTCTCTCTCTCTCTCTCTCTCTCCTCTCTCTCTCTCTCTCTCTCTCTCTCTCTCTCTCTCTCTCTCTCTCTCTCTCTCTCTCTCTCTCGGCAAACAGATATCCTCTCTGTAATCAGCTACAGCCACGCCCACCATCGTTAGCCGCAACTCGGTACACCTGTAATGCCCAAGACAAACACACTAGCAGGGGAAAAAATGGGGAACAAGAAAAACGTAACACGTAACACCCGCCCCTACCATCGGTCCTATTAGCCAACGTGCAATCATTGGATAATAACTGGATGAGCTCCGATCAAGACTATCCTACTAACGGGACATTAAAAACGGCAATATCTTATGTTTCACAGAGTCGTCGATGAACGACAACATGGATTACATACAGCTGGCTGGGTTTTCCGTGCATCGGCAAGATAGAACAGCTGCCTGCGGTTAGAAAAGGGGTGGCTGTCTGTGTCTATTTGTCAATAACAGCTGCTACACGAAATCTAATATTAATGAAGTCTCAAGGTTTTGCTCGCCTGAGGTATCTCATGATAAACTGTAGACCACACTATTTACCAAGATAGTTTTCATCTATATTTTTCGTAGCTGTCTATTTACCACCACAAATCGATGCTGGCACTAAGACCGCACCCATAAGCAAACAAGAAAATGCTCAACCAGCGGCGGCGCTCCTAGTGGCCGGGGACTTTAATGCAGGGAAACCTACATCCGTTTTACTTCATTTCTACCAGCATGTAACATGTGCAACCAGAGGAAAAAACTCCAGACCACCTTCACTCCACACACAGAGACACGTACAAAGCTCTCTCTTGCCCTCCATTTCACAAATCTGACCATAACTCTATCCTCCTGATTCCTGCGTACAAGCAAAAACTAACTACAGGAAGTACCAGTGACTTGCTCAGTATGGAAGTGGTCAGATGACGCAGATGCTAAACTACAGGACTGTTTTGCAAGCACAGACTGGAATATGTTCAGGGATTCTTCCGATGGCATTGAGGAGTACACCACATCAGTCACTGGCTTCATCAATACGTGCATCGATGACGTTGTCCCCACAGTGACCGTACGTACATACCCCAACCAGAAGCCTTGGATTACAGGCAACATCCGCACTGAGCTAAAGGGTAGAGCTGTCGCTTTCAAGGAGCGGGACTCTAACCCGGAAGCTTATAATAAATCACGCTATTCCCTCCAACGAACCATCAAACAGGCAAAGCATCAACACAAGACTAAGATTGAATCCTACTACACCAGCTCCAATGCTCGTTGGATGTGACAGGGCTTGCAAACTATTAACTTCTTCGGGCTAGGGGGCAGTATTTGGAAATTGGGATGAATGAGGTGCCCAAAGTAAACAGCCTGTTACTCAGGCCCAGAAGCTATGATATGCATATAATGTGTAGATTTGGATAGAAAACACTCTAAAGTTTCCACAACTGTTAAAATAATGTCTGTGAGTATAACAGAACTCATATGGCAGGCAAAAACCTGAGGAAAATCCAACCAGGAAGTGGAAGATTTTGAGGGTTGTAGTTTTTAAGTGATTGCCTTTCTAATATGCTGTGTCTGTGGGGTCAAATTGCACTTCCTAATGCTTCCAGCAGATGTCAACAGTCTTTAGAAATTGTTTCAGGCTTGTAATTTGACAGGGAATCGAATAAGAGCTCTCAAAACAACAGGCTTCCTGAAAGACATTAGTGCACTCTTGCGCAGTCACGTGAAGCGCGCCGTTCTTTCTTTTTCTTCTGTATTCAATACGCTATTGTCCTGTTGGGATATTATTGAAGATTTATGACAAAAATATCCTAAATATTGATTATGGACATCGTTTGACATGTTTCTACGAACTCTTATGGAACTTTTTTGACTTTGCGTCTAGCCTTTGCACCAGCGCATTATGCATTTCGATTAGTGAGCTAAACTGAAGTAAACATGAAGTATTTGGACATAAATATGGACTTTATCAAACAAAACAAACATTTCTTGTGGAACTGGGAGTTTTTCGAGTGCGTTCCGCTGAAGATCAGCAAAGGTAAGTGAAGATTTATAACGCTGTTTCTGACTTTTGTTGACTCCACAACTTGGCGGGTAACTGTATAGCTTGCTTTGATGGCTGAGCGCTGTACTCAGCTGTAAAGCTGTTTTGAAATCTGACAAAGCGGTTGCATTAAGGAGAAGTTTGTCTTTAATCCCATGTAAAACACTCGTATCTTTAATCAAAGTTAATGATGTGTATTTCTGTAAATTGATGTGCTCATTCACCGGGGGTTTTGGAGGCAAAACATTTCTGAACATTACGCGCCAATGTAAAATGGGGTTTTTGGATATAAATATGAACTTTATCGAACAAAACATACATGTATTGTGTAACATTGAGTCCTGGGAGTGTCATCTGAAGAAGATCGTCAAAGGTTAGTGATTCATTTTAGCTGTATTTCTAGTCTTTGTGACGCCTCTCCTTGCTTGGAAAATGGCTGTGTGGTTTTTCTTGTCTAGGCGCTGTCCTAACATAATCTAATGGTATGCTTTCGCCATAAAGCCTTTTTGAAATTGGACACTGTGGTTGGATTAATGAGAAGTTTATCTTTGAAATGGTGTATAATACTTGTATTTTTGAGAAATTGTAATTATGAGATTTTTATTGTTTTGAATTTGGCGCCCTGCTATTTCACTGGCTGTTGGCGAGGGGTCTTTCCGCAACAGGTTAAGGACTATAAAGGGAAGCACAGCCGTGAGATGCCCAGTGACATGAGCCTACCAAACGAGCTAAATGACTTCTATGTGTGCTTCGAGGCAAGCAACACTGAAGCATGCATGAGAGCAGCAGCTGCTCTGGACAACTGTGTGATCACGCACCTCCATAGCCGATGTGACTAAGGTCAACATTCACAAGGCCGCAGGGCCAGGCGGATTACCAGGGCGTTTACTACGACATGCGCTGACCAACTGGCAGGTGTCTTCACTGACATTTTCAACCTGTCCCTGTACGAGTCTGTAATACCAACATGTTTCAAGCAGACCACCATAGTCCCTGTGCCCAAGAACACCAAGGTAACCTGCCTTAATGACTACCGACCCGTAGCACTCACGTCTGTAGTCATGAAGTGCTTTGAAAGGCTGTTCATGGCTGACATCAACACCATTTTACCAGAAACCCTAGACCCACTCCAATTTGCATATCGCCCCAACAGATCAACAGATGACGCAATCTCTATTGCACTCCACACGGTCCTTTCCCACCTGGACAAAATGAACACCTACGTGAGAATGCTATTCATTGACTACAGCTCAGTGTTCAACACCATAGTGCCCTCAAAGCTCATCACTAAGCTAAGGACCCTGGGCCTAAACACCTCCCTCTGCAACTGGATCCTGGACTTCCTGACGGGCCGTCCCCAGGTGGTAAGGGTAGGTAACAACACATCTGCCACACTGATCCTCAACACGGTGGCCCCTCAGGGGTGCGTGTTCAGTCCGCTCCTGTATTCCCTGTTCACTCATGACTGCATGGCCAAGCATGACTCCAACACCATCATTAAGTTTGCCGATGACACAACAGTGGTAGGCCTGATCACAGACAACAATGAGACAGCCTATATGGAGGAGATCAGAGACCTGGCAATGTGGTGCCAGGATAACAACCTCTCCCTCAACATGATCAAGACAAAGGAGATGATTGTGGACTTCAGGAAAAGGAGGGCCTAGCATGCCCCCATTCTCATCGACGGGGCTGTGGTGGAGCAGGTTGAGAGCTTCAAGTTCCTTGGTGTCCACATCACCAACGAACTGTCCTGGTCCAAACACACCAAGACATTCCTGAGGAGGGCACGACAAAACCTATTCCCCCTCAGGAGACTGAAAAGATTTGGCATGGTCCTCTGATCCTCAAAAATTTATACAGCTGCACCATCAAGAACATCCTGACTGGTTGCCTCACCGCCTGGTATGGCAACTGCTCGGCCTCCGACCGCAAGACACTACAGAGGGTAATGCGAAAGGCCCAGTACATCACTGGGGCCAAGCTTCCTTTCACCCAGGACCTCTTTACCAGGCGGTGTCAGAGGAAGGCCCTAAAAATTGAACCAGAGGAAGGCCCCAAGCAATAACACTCCTGAACAACTACCCCCCCCCCCCCCCCCCCCCCCCCCATTGGCTATGTACCGGTATCCCCTGTATATAGCTTAGTTACTAATATTTTATTGTTGCTCTTTAATTATTTGTTATTTTTCTGTTTTTCTTTTTTTTCTTTTTTCTTTATTTATTGTTTACTTCAGTTGATTTAGTAAATACTTAACACCAGTTCTAAATGATTTCTTTTTTTTTGTTGCCTGTGACAAATACAATTTTATTTTGTTTTATTTGAATAGTACTGAAGTACTAGTATAATACAATAGGGACTGATAGTACTAGTACAAAACAATAGGGACTGATAGTACTGAAGCACTAGTATAATACAATAGGGACTGATTGTACTGAACTACTATTATAACACAATACTGCCCAACAAAGGCAAAACACAATAGCTATGTATTTCTTTTTCTTCTGCAAAATCTGACTTCAAAGTATTTTTCTGTATTGACAGACATCAATTTCTGATAACCCATGATATATTCTGATCAAGTGGCTTGTTTTTGTGTCAAGAAACTATCATGGCACAAGGCGAGACCCAAATGCCGACACAGGAGGCAGATGGTTGGAGTCTTACAATGTTTATTAATCCAAAGGGGTAGGCAAGAGAATGGTCGTGGACAGGCAAAAAGGTCAAACCCAGATCAGAGTCCAGGAGGTACAGAGTGGCAGACAGGCTCATGGTCAAGGCAGGCAGAATAGTCAGGCAGGCGGGTCCAGAAACAGACAAGGGTCAAAACCAGGAGGACTAGAAAAAGAAGAATTCAAAAAGCAGGAGAATGGGAAAAACGCTGGTTGACTTGGAAAGATACAAGACGAACTGGCACAGAGAGACAGGAAAAACAGGGATAAATACACTGGGGAAAACAAGCGACACCTGGAGGGGGTGGAGACAATAATGAGGACAGATGAAACTGATCAGGGTGTGACAGAAACTAAATATCACATTAATCAGATAATATACCTGGCCATTACAACAGATCAGAATTCGTTGTTACTAAGTTTTGCCTTTGTAGGGCAGAATAGGGACTGATAATCCTGAGGTACTAGTATAATACAATAGGGACTCATAGTACTGAAGTACTAGCATAATACAATAGGGACTGATAGTACTGAAGTACTAGTGTAATACAATAGGGACTGATAATCATGAAGTACTAGTATAATACAATTGGGACTGATAGTTCTGAATTATGACTACAGTCCACTAAAGAACACAGATAATTAAATGTTCATCTTGAATCACTGACTGTCACGTCCTGACCAGTATAAGGTTAATTGGTATTGTAGTTTGGTCAGGACGTGGCAGAGGGTATTTGTTTTATGTGGGTCGGGGTGGTGTTTTGGGAAAATAGGGCGTTTGATTTAGTAATTCCGGGTTTTTGGTTTATGATCTATGTTTATGTAATTCTATGTCTAGTCTAGGTAGTCTGTTTCTATGTTTGGTTAATTGGGGTTGGGACTCTCAGTTGAAGGCAGGTGTTGTCTATCTGCCTTTGATTGAGAGTCCCATATATGAGGGTGTGTTTGTTATTTGTGGGTGATTATTCTGTGTTTAGCCTTGTGCCTTACCAGACTGTTTTTGTTGATCGTTCGTTCTTTGTTATTTTGGTGTTCATTTTGTATTTATTAAAAGAGCAAGATGAGCATACACATACCTGCTGCGTTTTGGTCCTCCATTTCCAACGACAAGCGTGACACTGACTTACAGTAGTAGTTATTTAAAACAAAATGAAATAATCTGTGTAATCTGAATCATAGTTAACAGTTGAATGTGGGTCCTTACCAGGAATAATATTTACATAGGACACTTTGCATTGGCAACACATGCTTCAGTGCTCTGGTAGTGTTTATAGCCCTGAGAGTTTAACACTTCATGACTGAGCGCTGTCCTTCATAACAACAGAACTTCAACAATGACTTTTATTGTGAGCTTTGTGTGGATATTGATGTCTTTAAGGTATGATTTACATTCTGCTGGTCTAAAATCTGTTTATTATTTGAATGTTTCATCTTAATTTTGTCTCAAATTGAGAAAATTAGACAGATTTAGACAACATGACCAAATGTTCTCTGAGATCTTAAATGTATCTTTTTCAGAATCCAGAGGACAGGTCACTGTGACTCAGACTCCTGCAGTGAAAGCTGTTCTCCCAGGACAGGCAGTCTATCTGACCTGTAAAACCAGCAGTAATGTGTATGGTGTAGGGACCTCTTCTCCTCGTCTAGCCTGGTACCAACAGAAACCTGGAGGAGCTCCTAAACTCCTTATTTACTATGCTACAACACTTCAGTCTGGGACCCCATCTAGATTCAGTGGTAGTGGAACTCATAGTGACTTCACTCTGACCATCAGTGGAGTCCTGGCTGAAGATGCCGGAGATTACTACTGTCAGAGTTACCATTACATCAATAGTAAAAATGTGTTCACACAGTGATACAGAGCTGTACAAAAACCTCCCTCAGTCAGACTGCACAGTGACTGTACTGCTACAGCTGCGACCTACTGCAGGTGCTGAGGGGAAAGAGACAGTGACATGGAAGATTGACTGAACTAAAATATACTGAGATAAATATATCAGTGATGATGACTATAATGTCAACTTATCCAACTTTATGTTCAAGTATTCCTGAACAGACAACACTCATAGGTCCAGACTGCATAAATATGCCTTCCCTTTTGCTATGTCAAACCAACCTTTAATTAACATTTCAGACAATAAGTTGAATGGACTCCATCGATGTGAAATAATGTCTCACATTATTTCAGAATAAATATCCCAGTCTCTGCAAGGTCCCCCAGTCAGGTAATGAGTTTCAAGCAAAGATTCAACCATATTTATTAAGATGATAAAACATGATCATAACCCATCAAAACAACCTGAGGTTCTGTCATAGAAGAGACAGTGACATGGAACACTGGTGTAGTGAAGTCAACTTTGAATATGTTTAGAAAGCATCATTCAGATCACATGTTCCCCATCATCATCATCATCATTATTGTGCACCTACAATAGTTATTTGAAGTATTAAAATTCCCACAATACCAGTCCAATATGCATAATAAGATGTTCAGAAGTAAAGAAAAAGGTTATGTTACATCAGCATCAGCCCCCCTAGATACAATCTCCATATACACCTCACAACCAGATATTGATGTGATCATCTAGCATTATAATAACTATTTTGATGTGCAGGTTATTGACTGTTATATCTGTGGATAAGACATGATGCTGGGTTCAGGCATTAGATATATCTACATAATGTATAATATACATTTTATCTGTCATAGATTACATGTTGGAATATCTGTTATTGCACCCTCCCTGAATCCACCATGGAGGTTCAAACCAGTCCACTCCCTCACATCTGACCCAGTCCAGGGTACCTATTTTTTTTAATTAAAAAAAAAAAATATGTCACCTTTATTTAACCAGGTAGGCAAGTTGAGAACAAGTTCTCATTTACAATTGCGACCTGGCCAAGATAAAGCAAAGCAGTTCGACAACATACAAAAACACAGAGTTACACATGGAGTAAAACAACATACAATCAATGATGCAGTAGAAAAATAAATAAATAAGACTATATACAATGTGAGCAAATGATGTGAGATAAGGGAGGTAAAGGCAAAAAAAATGCCATGGTGGCAAAGTAAATAAAGTATAGCAAGAAAAACACTGGAATGGTAGATTTGTAGTTTGAAGAAAGTTCAGAGATAAAAATATAAATAATATGGTGCAAAGGAGCAAAATAAATAAATACAGTAGGGGAAGAGGTAGTAGTTTGGGCTAAATTATAGATGGGCTATGTACAGGTGCAGTGATCTGTGAGCTGCTCTGACAGCTGGTGCTTAAAGCTAGTGAGGGAGATAAGTGTTTCCAGTTTCAGAGATTTTTGTAGTTCGTTCCAGTCATTGGCAGCAGAGAACTGGAAGGAGAGACGACCAAAGGAGGAGTTGGCTTTAGGGGTGACCAGAGAGATATACCTGCTGGAGCGCGTGCTACAGGTGGGTGCTGCTATGGTGACCAGTGAGCGGAGATAAGGGGGGACTTTACCTAGCAGGGTCTTGTAGATGACCTGGAGCCAATGTGTTTGGCGACGATTATGAAGCGAAGGCCAGCCAACGAGAGCGTACAGGTCGCAGTGGTGGGTAGTATATGGGGCTTTGGTGACAAAACGGATGGCACTGTGATAGACTGCATCCAGCTTGTTGAGTAGGGTATTGGAAGCTATTTTGTAAATGACATCGCCGAAGTCGAGGATTGGTAGGATGGTCAGTTTTACGAGGGTATGTTTGGCAGCATGAGTGAAGGAGGCTTTGTTGCGAAATAGGAAGCCAATTCGAGATTTCACTTTGGATTGGAGATGATTGATGTGAGTCTGGAAGGAGAGTTTACAGTCTAACCAGACACCTAGGTATTTGTAGTTGTCCACAAATTCTAAGTTAGAACCGTCCAGAGAAGTGATGCTGGACAGGCGGGCAGGTGCAGGCAGCGATCGGTTGAAGAGCATGCATTTAGTTTTACTTGTGTTTAGGAGCAGTTGGAGACCACGGAAGGAGAGTTGAATGGCATTGAAGCTCGTCTGGAGGGTTGTTAACACAGTGTCCAAAGAAGGGCCAGAAGTGTACAGAATGGTGTCGTCTGCGTAGAGGTGGATCAGAGATTCACCAGCAGCAAGAGCGACATCATTTATGTATACAGAGAAAAGAGTTGGCCCAAGAATTGAACCCTGTGGTACCCCCATAGAGACTGCCAGAGGTCCAGACAGTAGGCCCTCCGATTTGACACACTGAACTCTGTCAGAGAAGTAGTTGGTGAACCAGGCGACGCAATCGTTTGAGAAACCAAGGCTACTGAGTCTGCCGATGAGGATGTGGTGATTAACAGAGTCAAAAGCTTTGGCCAGGTCAATGAATACGGCAGCACAGTATTGTTTCTTATCGATGGCGGTTACGATGTCGTTTAGGACCTTGAGCGTGGCTGAGGTGCACCCATGACCAGCTCTGAAACCAGATTGCATAGCGGAGAGGGTGCGGTGGGATTCGAAATGGTCGGTAATCTGTTTGTTGACTTGGCTTTCGAAGACCTTAGAAAGGCAGGGTAGGATGGATATAGGTCTGTAGCAATTTGGGTCAAGAGTGTCACCTCCTTTGAAGAGGGGGATGACAGCAGCTGCTTTCCAATCTATGGGAATCTCAGACGACACGAAAGAGAGGTTGAACAGGCTAGTAATAGGGGTTGCAATAATTTCGGCAGATAATTTTAGAAAGAAAGGGTCCAGATTGTCAAGCCCAGCTGATTTGTAAGGGTCCAGATTTTGCAGCTCTTTCAGAACATCAGCTGAATGGATTTGGGAGAAGGAGAAATGGGGGAGGCTTGGGCGAGTAGCTGTGGGGGGTGCAGTGCTGTTGAATGCAGTAGGGGTAGTTAGGTGGAAAGCATGGCCAGCCGTAGAAAAAATGCTTATTGAAATTCTCAATTATAGTGGGCTTATCGGTGGTGACAGAGTTTCCTATCCTCAGTGCAGTGGGCAGTTGGGAGGAGGTGTTCTTATTCTTCATGGACTTTACAATTTCCCAGAACTTTTTAGAGTTGGAGTTGCACGAAGCGAATTTCTGTTTGAAAAAGCTAGCCTTGGCGTTTCTAACTGCCTGTGTGTATTGGTTTCTAACTTCCCTAAAAAGTTGCATATCGCGGGGGCAGTTCGATGCTAATGCAGAACGCCACAGGATATTTTTGTGTTGGTTAAGGGCAGTCAGGTCTGGGGAGAACCAAGGGCTATATCTGTTCCTGGTTCTAAATTTCTTGAAAGGGGCATGCTTATTTAAGATGGAGAGGAAGGCATTTAAAAAAAATAACCAGGCATCCTCTACTGACGGGATGAGGTCAATATCCTTCCAGGATACCAGGGCCAGGTCGATTAGAAAGGCTTGCTCGTTGAAATGTTTCAAGGAGTGTTTGACAGTGATGAGTGGAGGTCGTTTGACCGCTGACCCATTACGGGTGCAGGCATTGAGGCAGTGATCGCTGAGATCTTGGTTGAAAACAGCAGAGGTGTATTTAGAGGGCACGTTGGTTAGGATGATATCTATGAGGGTGCCAGTGTTTGCGGCTTTGGGGTTGTACCTGGTGGGTTCATTAATAATTTGTATGAGATTGAGGGCATCAAGCTTGGATTGTAGGATGGCTGGGGTGTTAAGCATGTCCCAGTTTAGGTCACCTAGTAGCACGAGCTCTGAAGATAGATAGGGGGCAATCAGTTCACATATGGTGTCCAGAGCACAACTAGGGGCCGAGGGGGGTCTATAGCAGGCGGCAACGGTGAGAGACTTGTTTTTGGAGAGGTGGATTTTTAAAAGTAGAAGTTCAAATTGTTTGGGTACAGACCTGGATAGCAGGACAGAACTCTGCAGGCTATCTCTGCAGTAGATTGCAACACCGCCCCCTTTGGTCGTTCTATCTTGTCTGAAAACGTTGTAGTTAGGGACGAAGATTTCAGGGATTTCATTTGTCCCGAAGCCATGCGTTGTCTTAGCTGTGTGCTTAGGGTCGTTGTCCTGTTGGAAGGTGAACCTTTGCCCCAGTCTGAGGTCTTGAGAGCTCTGGAGCAGGTTTTCATCAAGGATCTCTCTGTACCTTGCTCCATTCATCTTTCCCTTATCCTGACTAGTCTCCCAGTCCCTGCCGCTGAAAAACATCCCCACAGCATGATGCTGCCACCACCATGCTTCACCGTAGGGATGGTTCCAGGTTTCCTCGAGACGTGACGTTTGGAAATCAGGCCAAAGAGTTCAATCTTGGCCTCATCAAACCAGAGAATCTTGTTTCTCATGGTCTGAGAGTTCTTTATGTGCATTTTGCCAAACTCCAAGTGTGCTGTTGTGCCTTTTACTGAGGAGTGGCTTCCATCTGGCCACTCTACCATAAAGGCGTGATTGGTGGAGTGCTGCAGAGATAGTTGTCCTTCTGTAAGGTTCTCCCATCTCCACAGAGGAACTCTAGAGCTCTGTCAGAGTGACCATCGGGTTCTTGGTCACCTCCCAGACCAAGGCCCTTCTCCCCCGATTGCTCAGTTTGGCCGGGCAGCCATCTCTAGGAAGAGTCTTGGTTGTTCCAAACTTCTTCCATTTCAGAATGATGGAGGCCACTGTGTTCTTGGGGAAATGTTTTAGTACCCTTCCTCAGATATGTTCCTCGACACAATCCTGTCTCGGAGCTCTACTGAGAATTACTTCGACCTCACCTGGTCAGTCCATGTCATGGAAAGAGCAGATGTTCCTAATGTTTTGTACACTCTGTGTATATCAGTAATGATGAAAATATGTCAACTCATGCACCGTCACATTAAAGCATTCCTGAAGCAATAACATAAGCCATAAGTCAAATCAAATCAAATCAAATTGTATTAGTCACGTGCTCCGAATACAACAGGTGTAGAACTCACAGTGAAATGCTTACTTACAAGCCCTAACCGACAGTGCAGTTTCAAAAAATACGGATAAGAATAAGAGATAAAAGTAACAAGTAATTGAAGAGGAGCAGTAAAAAATAACAATATATACAGGGGGGTGCCAGTACAGAGTCAATGTGCGGGGGCACCGGTTAGTTGAGGTAGTATGTACATGTAGATAGAGTTCATTAAATTGACTATGTATAGATGAAAACAGAGAGAGGCAGTGGTGTGGAGAGGGGAGGGGGGCATTGTGAATAGTCTGGGTAGCCATTTGACTAGATGTTTAGGAGTCTTATGGCTTGGGGGTAGAAGCTGTTTAGAAGGCTCTTGGACCTGGACTTTGTGCCCTGGTACTGCTTGCCATGCGGTAGCAGAGAGAACAGTCTATGACTAGGGTGGCTGGAGACTTTGACAATTTTCAGTGCCTTCCTCTGACACCGCATGGGCCATTCGCACTACCCTCTGTAGTGCCTTGCGGTCGGAGACCAAGCAGTTGCCATACCAGGCAGTGATGCAACCAGTCAGGATGCTCTCTATGGTGCAGCTGTAGAACCTTTTGAGGATCTGAGGACCCATCCCAAATCTTTTCAGTCCCCTGAGGGGGAATAGGTTTTGTTGTGCCCGCTTCACGACTGTCATGGTGTGCTTGGACCACGTTAGTTTGTTGTGATGTGGACACCAAGGAACTTGAAGCTCTCAACCTGCTCCGCTACAGCCCCATCGATGAGAATGGGGTGTGCTCGGTCCTCTTTTTCCTGTAGTCCACAATCATCTCCTTTGTCTTGATCACGTTGAAGGAGAGGTTGTTATCCTGGCACCACACGGCCAGGTCTCTGACCTCCTCCGTATAGGCTGTCTCGTTGTTGTCGGTGATCAGGCCTACCACTGTTGTGTCATCAGCAAACTTAATGATGGTGTTGGAGTCGTGCCTGGCCATGCAGTCATGAGTGAACAGGGTGTACAGGAGGGGGCTGAGCACGCACTCCTGAGGGGCACCTGTGTTGAGGATTAGTGTGGCGGATGTGTTTTTACCTACCCTTACCACCTGGGGTCGGCCCATCAAGAAGTCCAGGATCCAGTTGCAGAGAGAGGTGTTTAGTCCCAGGGTCCTTAGCTTATTGATGAGCTTTGAGGGCACTATGGTGTTGAACACTGAGCTGTAGTCAATGAATGGCATTCTCACATAGGTGTTCCTTCTGTCCAGGTGGGAAAGGGCAGTGTGGAGTGCAATAGAGACTGCATCTGTGGATCTGTTGGGGCAGTATGCAAATTGGAGTGTGTTTAGGGTTTCTGGGATGATGGGGTTGATGTGAGCCATGACCAGCCTTTCAAAGCACTTCATGGCTACAGACGTGAGTGCTACGGGTCGGTAGTCATTTAGGCAGGTTACCTTAGTGTTCTTGGGCACAGGCACTATGGTGGTCTGCTTAAAACATGTTGGTATTACAGACTCGGACAGGGAGAGGTTGAAAATGTCAGTGAAGACACTTTCTAGGTGGTCAACGCATGCTCACAGTACACGTCCTGGTAATCCGTCTGGCCCTGCGGCCTTGTGAATGTTGACCTGTCTAAAGGTCTTACTCACATCGGCTGCGGAGAGCGTGGTCACACAGTCTTCCGGTACAGCTGGTGCTCTCATGCATGTTTCAGTGTAATTTGCCTCGAAGCGAGCATAGAAGTAGTTTAGCTCGTCAGGTAGGCTTGTGTCACTGGGCAGCTTTCGGCTGTGCTTTCCTTTGTAGTCTGTAAGGGTTTGCAAGCCCTGCCACATCCGATGAGCATCAGAGCCGGTGTAGTAAGACTCGATCTTAGTCCTGTATTGATGCTTTGCCTGTTTGATGGTTCGTCGGTGTGCATCGCGGGATTTCTTATGAGCGTCCGGGTTAGAGTCCCGCTCCTTGAAAGCGGCAGCTCTAGCCTTTAGCTCAGTGCGGATGCTGCCTGTAATCCATGGTTTCTGGTTGGGGTATGTACGTACGGTCACCGTGGGGACGACGTCATTGATGCACTTATTGATGAAGCCAATGACAGATGTGGTGTACTCCTCAATGCCATTGGAGGAATCCCGGAACATATCCAGTCTGTGCTAGCAAAGCAGTCCTGTAGTTTAGCATCTGCTTCATCTGACCACTTTTTTATTGGTCTAGTCACTGGTGCTTCCTGCTTTAATTTTTGCTTGTAAGCAGGAATCAGGAGGATAGAATTATGGTCAGATTTTCCAAATGGAGGGCGAGGGAGAGGTTTGTATGCATCTCTGTGTGTGGAGTATAGGTGGTCCAGAGTTCTTTTCCCTCTGGTTGCACATTTAACATGTTGATGGAAATTTGGTAAAACTGATTTAAGTTTCCCTGCATTAAATTTCTCGGCTACTAGGAACGCTGCCCCTGGCTGAGTGTTTTCTTGTTTGCTTATGGTGGAATACAGCTCATTCAATGCTATATTGGTGCCAGCCTCTGACTGTGGTGGTATGTAAAAAGCTACAAAGAATATAGATGAGAACTCTCTCGGTAGGTAATATGGTCTGCAGTTTATCATGAGAAACTCTACCTCAGGTGAGTAATGGCTCGAGACTTCCTTAGATATCGTGCACCAGCTGTTGTTTACAAAAATACATAGACCGCCGCCCCTTGTCTTACCAGACTCCACTGTTCTATCCTGCCGGTGCATCGCATAACCAGCCAGCTGTATGTTGATATTGTCGTTGTTCAGCCACGACTCCGTGAAGCATAAGATGTTACAGTTTTGAATGTCCCGTTGGTAGTTTAATCTTCCCAATAACTCGTCCATTTTATTATCCAAAGATTGCATATTTGCGAGCAGAATTGAGGGGAGTGTGGTTTATTCGATCGCCGCCTGTTCCTCAGAAGGCAGCCCGCTCTCTGGTCTCTCTTTCTCTGGCCTCTCTTTCTCCGCCTCCCCTTCATGCAGATCACTGGGTCCGGGGCCTGTTCCCGAGGGAGCCGTATATCCTCTGCCTTGGGCTCGTCAGAGTCGTGAAAGAAGAAAAAGGATTCTGCTAGTCCCTGGGGGACCATGAAAGTCTAGTTGCATAGAGAGGACACTTTGCATTGGCAGCACATGTTTCAGTGGTCTGGGAGTGTTTATAGCCCTGTGAGTTTAACACTTTCCCTCTGCTTTCAGGAAAAAGATGTTTAGCTCAGACAATACACAGATGTCCTTAACCAATTATGAATTAGAATTTGATGTCAGTAACTGTCAATGTCTGTCTTTAGTAATACCCATCTTATATGTCATCTATTAAATGGTGGTTTATTCATTGTAAGAATGTCCCCCTCCTTGAATCCACCATTGAGGTTGCAGTAAAACTAGTCCACCCACTCACATCTGGCTCAGTCCAGGCAGTGAAACTGAAACTAGACTGGTAGGTGTGTGAGTGAAACAGATTTACATAGACAGGGCTCGGTGGTTCTGCTTGTCCCAGAATAGAGCAGCACTGTCACCAGATGTTCACTCTATTCCCAGGGTGTTGGAGGTAGAGAAGACTATCACTCTACTCTATATCTTGAAGTAGTGTTTATAGCTTCAAAGCACAGACCATAACATATTATTTTGTGATAGTATTAATTATTGGTCAATGATGATATTAAGCGAGAATAAGGTTTAGGTCTGACAGTTTTCAAATACACCATTAATCAGCTTTACTGATTACATTTATTTTCCACAATATTACAAATATATATATTATCAAGTTCATTAATAGAAACAACACAAATATGCATTCCAAAAAGAAAACTTTATTTTAATCGATTATTACATAATCGAAGAATCAAAGCGAACATGATAGTGAATAAAAGCAGATCACATCAAATCTAAAACGAACAGAATCTCAGTCTACAGAATGGATTGACACAAACTCAATCCAAGCCCCCTGTTAGTCTACACGAGAGTGATCACTAAATCAGAGAACAACTGATCTTAGAACAAAGCAAGTCAAAGCTGAGGAACCAGCGTCCTCTCTCCACAGGGGTGTGTGACTGAGGGGTTCTACCCAGAACAGTCAGCCCTCCTCAGGGTCTTGGTGACCGGAGTCTGGGATATCTGTTGTGCTTCACAGGTCACCTCTCCTGCCTTGGTCCACTCCTGGGCAGTGAGAGTCAGGGTGCTGCTCCAGCTATACAGACCGTCCTTCTCCAGGACCCCGGGACTGGCCTCCTGCTTCTTGCTGTTGCCGTCCACTTTCCAGCTCATGGTCCAGTCTGAGGGGAAGCCCTTGTTGGCCAGACACATCAGTGTGGCTGTTGTTGTACTGGACAGCTCCTCACTAGAGGGGGGCAGGACGGTGAGGGTGGGGGCACTGTTACCTGGAAGAAACACAACACATCAACTATATCAAAACAAAGTACTTTGGAAATGACTTAATATGTAAGTTAGATTGGTAAATGACGTGAAGAAAACACAAACAGTCAAAGGATATAAAGTTGATTACAAGTATAAAGTATACAAGTATGATGTGTTTAACTTTAGCATTACTTTGTCATACAGATATTTTTTTAGGAACGTATCTGATCAGAATACTCATATTTGTAGTATTTTGCAGAATCCAAGAGCTTGGATACAAACATAACAGAGACCTTTTATGTTCACATTACCAATGTGACTATCATGAACACAATGTACTGATGACTACAATAACAAATATTATAGTTATCGTAACAGAATAAGAGTTATATAGTCTGCAATCATACAAATAAAGCAATAAATGCCTGCAATTTAACATTTTGATTAAATCAGCTGTAGGAAGAAGACTCAGTCAAATTCAATATATAACAATATTTTTGGAAAGTAAAATATCTCAAATCGAAATGTTTTAATAGAGAATAAAGAGTTTAAGAAAAAAAATGGAATCAGACAAACATCAAGAAACTTACTTCCAACATCTAGTCTGGTGGCGCTACCAAAAGTGTACCACAGTGATACAACCCCTATTACTGCTCGTACAAAAACCTAACACTCATTGGGAAAGCTGAATACTTACATATTTCAGACTCTGGTTTAAATCATGAATTTATATGAATACTGGTCAAATATAATGTTATATTCTTCATTTGAAATAGTTTTTTGATTAAATGAAAAACACTACAGTTTTATTATAAAATATAAAGGTGTAAAACAAACCTAAAAATTACTCAACATAAAGTCATACAGTTGACAGAGAAATTACAGTGATATCAAAAAGTGAAAAAAGTGGTTCATTTTGTTGTTTACTTACTTCCAACATCTAGTCTGGTGCCGCTACCAAAAGTCCTCCACAGTGATACAATCCCTATTACTGCTAGTACAAAAACCTCTCTGTGCTGTGATGCTTCAGCTGTAACAGTGAAAATCACTCATACCGAATCACATTAAACACAAATACCATTTAACATCGTTCGAGGTAAAATAAACACTTGATTTGAGCTGTTTATACAATTCATAAAAAATATAATTTGCATCTCAAATCTAGATATTTGTCATTAGTCTTTCTTCTGTGTATCAGATATCCTCTTAGGAACAGAACAGTCAGTGTTCAACATTTAATCCAGCATTTGTGTTCCTCCATTTTGTCCATGTGAAAGACAGGAGAAAAAGTAACAGCAGTAATATTGATTCATGTAGTGTATATTCGTTGTTTATCTCAGATATATCTCCGGTTGTAAAGTCACAGAGAACAGACACCACTAACAGAGGAATCCGACGAGCTTTAGTTTAGAGAAGGGTTCATTAACTGATTTGAGGAACTTACATAAGAGTCCAAGCATGAGTGAACTGACAGTTAGGGCTGTATTCAAGCTGTATTGCTGAAGCCTTTAGCTGTGAACTTCAGCGATACGGACTGAATAGAGCCCTTCATCTGATATTAGAGTTGAAATTGTCTGGCAGAAAAGTTGTCATATACAATATATTAGAGTAAAACGTATGATGTTTGTTGTTATAAAAGCTAACATGTGCAGGATAAAATACAGTTTTAATGATGGGAGCCTACTTGGAAACTGAAATAGATTTAAAACATGAATATGCATATGCTCGCTAGAGTGTATAAACATTTGGGTTTAACACGTCGTGACTGAGAGCTGTCCGTCATGACAACAGAACCCACAACAACCATGACTTTTATCACCATCTTCGGGCTCTGTTCAATTTGTATCGCTGAAGCATTATTTTCATTTTCAATTGATCCGACATATTACATTTACTTCACTTAGCAGAGGCTCTTATCCAGAGGGACTTACAGGAGAAATTAGAGTTAAGTGCCTTGCTCAAGGGCACATTGACAGATTTTTCACCAAGTCAAGTCGGGGACTTGAACCAGCAACCTATTAACCAAAAGGTTGCTAGTTCAAATCCCCAGGCCGACACTGTGAAACATCTGTCGATGTGCCCTTTAGCTTGGCACTTAACCCTAATTGCTCCAGGGTCATTGTTAATATTGGCAGATACTGGCCGTGACCACAGTGGTGGAGTATATAATGAAATAGGACAAATATAAGCACCCACCTAATTACTATTATTATAAAAGCAAGCTCATGCAGACAAAATATATTATAATGACTTTAGCCTACTTTGAAACTGAAATAGATTTGAAACAGTCATTTGTGTAATGCATCTGCCCCACTGCTCTATGTGCTTTTATAGCCCTGTCAGTTTAACACTTCATGACTGAGAGCTGTCCTTCATGACAACAGAACCCACAACAACCATGACTTTTATCACCATCCTCATCTGGACACTTGCTTTCTGCTTTCCAGGTTACACTTTTCAGAATTTACTGTTGAAAATTAATTAAATCTACAACATTGAAATGTATATCTACGTTAATATTTATATTCAGAACTACTGATTACTATATGTCATATTTTATCCATAGAATTTTTAAAAAGATATAAAATGACATAGAACACAGATCAGTAAGGAGGTCAACTTTGAAAATGGTTAGAAAGCATGTTCTGCATTGTCATCATCATCATCATCATGTCATGGTTGTGACTAGTTATATTTGTCACAGCCTGAAAGTGCACCTATAAACATTATGTGATGCTATGAAACACACACAATACCAGTCCATGTGAAAGTGATGTTACAGTACATCAGCCCCCCTTGATAAAATCCCCATATCCACCTCACCACCAAATATTGATGTGATCATCAAGCATTATATTAACTATTTTGATGAGCAGGTTACTGACTATTACATCTGTGAATGAGACATGATGCTGGGTTCAATCTTAGACCTGTGTATGCACACACTGTCGACTTGAAAAATTACTTAGCATAATGCATCTGCCCCGCTGCTCTAAGAGTGTTTATAGCCCTGTGATTTTAACACTTCGTGACTGAGAGCTGTCCTTCATGACAACAGATCCCACAACAACCATCCTTTTTATCACCATCTTCATCTGGGTATGGGTACCACCTTGACATCCCTGATCTGCTTGCCTCAGTAAATTAATGGTAGAACATTAGTTGCCAGGATTAGCTATTTGTATCTCTATGATTGCATAATGCTGCCCCGAAACTCCTTCTTTATGGTGGTACTGTCAGGGATTTCTTCGTCTTCTGACGATATAACGAAATCATCGTCGGAAAAGGTAGACCAATACGCAGCAGGTATGTGATTGTTCATTTTGAACATTTATTCACTTCAAAACGAATACAAAAACAACAAACAAGAAACACGAACGATTGACAAACTGACAGTCTGGTAAGGCACTAGGCTAAACACAGAACAATCACCCACAAAAGCAAACACAAACACACCCTACTATATGGGACTCTCAATCAAAGGCAGATAGACAACACCTGCCTTCAACTGAGAGTCCCAACCCCAATTAATCAAACATAGACATACACTCACTAGACTCCACATAGAAATACCTAAACATAAACCAAAACCCGGAATTACTAAATCAAACACCCTTCTTACAAAACACACCACCCTGAACCACATAAAACAAATACCCTCTGCCACGTCCTGACCAAACTACAATACTAATTAACCTTTATACTGGCCAGGACGTGACAGGTACAACTCTTCAGTCTGGGACTCCATCTAGATTCAGTGGCAGTGGATCTCTGACCATCAGTGGAGTCCAGGCTGAAGATGCAGGAGATTACTACTGTCAGAGTTACCACAGCGGTGGAGTGTTCACATAGTGATAAAGAGCCGTACAAAAACTTTCCTCAGTCAGACTGCACAGTGACTGTACTGCTACGGCTGGGACCCACTGCAGGTGCTGAGGGGAAAGAGACAGCGCCATTCAACACTGCCGTCTTCGACTACCCTACAGAGAGCCGAGAGGGAGGTGAGCGTCTCCTCTGTCTACGCCAGGGGTCCAGGACAGCGTCGGAAATGCTCTGGATTTCCAGACAGTGGCTGTGTCCACTGGCTGAAACGACCAGGCCCTGTTGACGGTTTCCCGCAGTGGGCTACAGGCGGACGTCCAGACCGTGCTGGCCTGTCGCGATGAGGACCTCACGCTGGACCAGCTCATCGCTATGGCCATTCGGCTGGATAATCTTCTGCGTGCCCGTTGTTGCCCATCCCGGGGGTTCAGATCTCTCCCAGGGACCTCCAGCGAGACTGAGCCTATGGCCCCTGAGGAACATCAACACCGGCTTCAACAGGGTCTCTGCTCTTGCTGCGTGGACCACCCCTGGAACACCTGTCCCAGATGGAGAACCAGGTGAGGAAGCGACAGGCCGAGGAGCGCTCCTGCACCTTAGGCCTGTCATAGGCGTGGATGTGCCTTGTTTATCTCTGTCCAACCAGCCTTGGACGCGTCCACCGCCACTATGAACGCCAAAGAGGGATCCGGATGAACCAGCACGGGAGCCGAGGTAAACAGAGCACTCAGGTGACCAAAAGCCCTGTCCGCGTCAGGCGACCACTGCAGTTCCACCGGTCCCCCTTTCAGCAGTGAGGTAATGGGAGCCGCTACCTGATCAAAGACTGATTCTCTCCTTGTGACCCTCCTGCGTAACCATGTCTAGTGGAGCGGTGGCCTCCCTAATCAGCCCTGACCCTAATGGTCGACTATCTAGGGTGTGCACAGGGAAGGGCATATCCACAGGAACAAGGGGGATCCCTAAACTATGGGCAAATGAACGGTCAATAAAATTCCCAGCTGCGCCTGAATCTACGAGCGCCTTATGCTGGGAATGCGGAGAAAACTCAGGAAATGTAATAAACACATACATGTGAGCAACAGGGGGCTCTGGGTGAGCCTGGTGCCGACTAACCTGGGGTGACACGATAGTGCCCTGCCTGCTGCCTCGACTCCCCAAGGAACCCCCCCAGTACCGACCAGCAGTGTGCTCTCTGCGGCCACAGATGGTCGCAGGGAATGGCCCCTCCTCTGGTCGCCCTAATCACACCACTTCCCAGCTCCATGGGCGTTGGAGCGGAGTTGCTGGGTATGGAACTGACAGGCCCTGATCCGGACGTCCGCGGGTAGCCAGCAGGTTGTCCAGCCGGATGGACAGGTCCACCATCTGGTCCAACGTGAGGGTGGTGTCTCGGCAGGCCAACTCCCGACGGACGTCCTCGCGCAGACTGCACCGGTAGTGATCGATCAGGGCCCTGTTGTTCCATCCCGCACTGGCAGCCAGGGTCCGGAAGTCCAAAGCGAAATCCTGCGCGCTCCTCGTCCCCTGCCTCAGGTGGAACAGACATTCACCCGCCTCTCGACCCTCAGGCGGGTGGTCGAAAACTTCCCGAAAGCGGTGGGTGAACTCTGCGTAATGGTCCAACGCCGCGTCTCCCTCACTCCAATCGGCGTTGGCCCACTCCAGGGCTTTGCCTGAGAGGCAGGAGACGAGGGCGGACATGTTCCCACGTCCCGAAGGAGCCGGGTGGACGGTCGCCAGGTAGAGTTCCAGCTGGAGAAGGAACCCCTGGCATCCGGCCGCCGTCCCATCATACTCCCTCGGGAGTGCGAGCCGAATCCCGTTAGAACCGGGTGAAGGAGGGGTGGACAGTGGGACCTGCTGTAGTGGGGCTGGTGGAGGCATTGGAAGACCTCCTTCTCTCTCCCATCTATCCATCATCTGTAGCACGCGATCCATGGCAGTGCCCAGACGTTGCAACAAGGTTGTGTGTTGCTGGATGCGCTCCTCGACCGCCAAAGGAGGGCCGTCTGCTCCTGCTGACTCCATTTCAAGGTGAATGATTCTGTAATGCGTCTGTGTGTAGCTGGTGTAGATGAGTCAGGCGCAGGACAGCAGATATGAGTAATGTTCGCACTTTTACTCAACAATAATCACAATACACGTCAATAAATCCAAGGCCACAATTACGGACCGCAATACAATAAACAATCACTCACAAACAAACATGGGGGAACAGAGGGTTAAATAATGAACAAGTAATTGGGGGATTGAAACCAGGTGTGTGAGACAAGGACAAAACAAATGGAAAATGAAAAGTGGATCGGCGATGGCTAGAAGGCCGGTGACGTCGACCGCCGAACGCCGCCCGAACAAGGAAAGGGACCGACTTCGGCGGAAGTCGTGACAGAATAACACAAAAGAAAAGAAAAATAGAAAAATCTATGTACAGTGTGTGCAAATGTAGAAGTGTAGGGCGGTAGGCAATAAATAGGCCCTAGAGGCAAAAATTATTACAATTTACCATTAATACTGGAGTGATAGATGTGCAGATGATGGTGTGCAAGCAGCGATACTGGGGTGCACAAGAGCAAGAGGGTAAGTAATAATATGAGGATGAGGTTGTCGGGTGTGCTATTTACAGGTGCAGTGATCGGTAAGCTGCTCAGACAGCTGATGCTTAAAGTAAGAGAGGGAAATATAAGACTTCAGCTTCAGAGATCTTTGCAATTCGTTCCAGTCATTGGCAGCAGAGAACTGGAAGGAAAGGCAGCCAAAGAAAGTGTTGGCTTTGGAGATGACCAGTGCAATATACCTGCTGGAGCATGTGCTATGGGTGGGTGTTGCTATGGTGACCAGTGAGCTGAGATAATGCGGGGCTTTACCTAGCAAAGACTTATAGATGACCTGGAGCCAGTGGGATTGGCAACGGATGTGTAGTGAGGGCCAGCCAACGAGAGCATACAGGTCGCAGTGGTGGGTAGTATATGTGGCTTTGGTGACAAAACAGATGGCACTGTGATAGACTACATCCAGTTTGCTGAGCAGAGTGTTGGGGGCTATTTTGTAAATGACATCGCCGAAGTCAAGGATCGGTAGGATAGTCAGTTTTACGAGGGTATGTTTGGTGACATGAGTGAATGAGGCTTTGTTGCAAAATAGGAAGCCGATTCTAGATTTAATTTTGGATTGGAGATGCTCAGTGTGAGTCTGGAAGGAGTATTTGTATTTGTAGTTATCCACATATTCCAGGTCAGAACCGTACAGAGTAGTGATGCTAGTCGGGCGGGAGGGTGCGGGCAGCAATCGGTTGAAGAGCATGCATTTAGTTTTACTAGCATTTAAAAGCAGTTGGAGGCCACGAAGGAGTGTTGTATGGCGTTGAAGCTCGTTTGGAGGTTTGTTAGCACAGTGTCCAAAGAAGGGCCAGATGTATACCGAATGGTGTCATCTGCATAGAGGTGGATCAGAGAATCACCAGAAGCAAGAGTGACATCATTGATATATACAGAGAAAAGAGTCGGCCTGAGAATTGAACCCTGTGGCACCCCCATAGAGACTGGCAGAGGTCCGGACAACAGGCCCTCTGATTTGACACACTGAATTCTATCTGAGAATTAGTTGGTGAACCAGGCGAGGCAGTCATTTGAGAAGCCAAGGTTGTTGAGTCTGCCGATAAGAATGCGGTGATTGACAGAGTCGAAAGCCTTGGCCAGGTCAATGAAGATGGCTGCACAGTACTGTCTTTTATCGATGGCGGTTATATCGTTTAGGACCTTGAGTGTGGCTGAGGTGCACCCATGACCAGCTCAGAAACCAGATTGCATAGTGGAGAAGGTACGGTGGGATTCTAAATGATCGGTGATCTGTTTAATAACTTGGCTTTCAAGGATTTCAGAAAGGCAGTGCAGGATGTATATACAGTGAGGGAAAAAAGTATTTGATCCCCTGCTGATTTTGTACGTTTGCCCACTGAGAAAGAAATGATCAGTCTATAATTTTAATGGTAGGTTTATTTGAACAGTGAGAGACAGAACAACAACAAAAAAATCCAGAAAAACGCATGTCTAAAATGTTATAAAATAATTTGCATTTTAATGAGGGAAATAAGTATTTGACCCCTTCTCAATCAGAAAGATTTCTGGCTCCCAGGTGTCTGTTATACAGGTAACGAGCTGAGATTAGGAGCACACTCTTAAAGGGAGTGCTCCTAATCTCAGTTTGTTATCTGTATAAAAGACACCTGTCCACAGAAGGAATCAATCAATCAGATCCCAAACTCTCCACCATGACCAAGAACAGAGCTCTCCAAGGATGTCAGGGACAAGATTGTAGACCTACACAAGGCTTGAATGGGCTACAAAGACCATCGCAAAGCAGCTTGTTGAGAAGGTGACAACAGTTGGTGCGATTATTCGCAAATGGAAGAAATACAAAGAACTGTCAATCCCCCTTGGCCTGGGGCTCCATGCAAGATCTCACCTCATGGAGTTGCAATGATCATGAGAATGGTGAGGAATCAGCCCAGAACTACACGGGAGGATCTTGTCAAGGATCTCAAGGCAGCTGGGACCATAGTCACCAAGAAAACAATTGGTAACACACTATGCCGTGAAGGACTGAAATCCTGCAGTGCCCGCAAGGTCCCCCTGCTCAAGAAAGCACATATACATGCCCGTCTGAAGTTTGCCAATGAACATCTGAATGATTCAGAGGACAACTGGGTGAAAGTGTTGTGGTCAGATGAGACCAAAATGGAGCTCTTTGGCATCAACTCAACTTGCCGTGTTTGGAGGGGGAGGAATGCTGCCTATGACCCCAAGAACACCATCCCCACCGTCAAACATGGAGGTGGAAACATTATGCTTTGGGGTGTTTTTCTGCTAAGGGGACAGGACAACTTCACCGCATCAAAGGGACGATGGACGGGGCCATGTACGGTCAAATCTTGGGTGAGAACCTCCTTCTGTCACAAATTAAGTCGTGGTGTTGCAGAGGACCAAAACGCAGCGGGTATGTGGAGACTCATTCTTTTAATGAATAAAAAAACGAAAGCATCCACAGGAAAAAAATAACAAACAATGAACAGTACTCACGATACGACAGTGTAGCAGGCTAAACCAAAAAGCAGTGCTCACAAACAATTCCCCACAAACACACAGACAAACACACCCAACTAATATAGGACTTCCAATCAAAGGCAACACCACACAGCTGCCTTCAATTGGAAGTCCACCCCAATTACCTCTACATAGAAACACCCAACCTAGACAGAACATAGAAAACACAACTTCTTCTGCCATGCCCTGACCAAAACTTATACACCTACTCCACCTGCTGGTCAGGACGTGACACCTTCCCTCAGCCAGGGCATTGAAAATGGGTCGTGGATGGGTATTCGAGCATGACAATGACCCAAAACACACGGCCAAGGCAACAAAGGAGTGGCTCAAGAATTTAGAGGGCAGGTTGGTTACATTTACATTTACATTTAAGTCATTTAGCAGACGCTCTTATCCAGAGCGACTTACAAATTGGTGCATTCACCTTATAATATCCAGTGGAACAACCACTTTACAATAGTGCATCTAAATCTTTAAGGGGGGGGTTAGAAGGATTACTTTATCCTATCCCAGGTATTCCTTGAAGAGGTGGGGTTTCAGGTGTCTCCGGAAGGTGGTGATTGACTCCGCTGTCCTGGCGTCGTGAGGGAGCTTGTTCCACCATTGGGGTGCCAGAGCAGCGAACAGTTTTGACTGGGCTGAGCGGGAACTGTGCTTCCTCAGAGGTAGGGAGGCGAGCAGGCCAGAGGTGGATGAACGGAGTGCCCTTGTTTGGGTGTAGGGCCTGATCAGAGCCTGAAGGTACGGAGGTGCCGTTCCCCTCACAGCTCCGTAGGCAAGCACCATGGTCTTGTAGCGGATGCGAGCTTCGACTGGAAGCCAGTGGAGAGAGCGGAGGAGCGGGGTGACGTGAGAGAACTTGGGAAGGTTGAACACCAGACGGGCTGCGGCGTTCTGGATGAGTTGTAGGGGTTTAATGGCACAGGCAGGGAGCCCAGCCAACAGCGAGTTGCAATAATCCAGACGGGAGATGACAAGTGCCTGGATTAGGACCTGCGCCGCTTCCTGTGTGAGGCCGCTTCCTGATATGTCTGCCAGACATGCAGAGATGCGATTCGCCACCTGGTTGTCAGAAGGGGGAAAGGAGAAGATTAATTGTGTGTCATCTGCATAGCAATGATATGAGAGACCATGTGAGGATATGACAGAGCCAAGTGACTTAGTGTATAGCGAGAATAGGAGTGGGCCAAGAACAGAGCCCTGGGGGACACCAGTGGTGAGAGCACGTGGTGCGGAGACAGATTCTCGCCACGCCACCTGGTAGGAGCGACCTGTCAGGTAGGACGCAATCCAAGCGTGGGCGGCGCCGGAGATGCCCAGCTCGGAGAGGGTGGAGAGGAGGATCTGATGGTTCACGGTATCAAAGGCAGCAGATAGGTCTAGAAGGATGAGAGCAGAGGAGAGAGAGTTAGCTTTAGCAGTGCGGAGAGCCTCTGTGACACAGAGAAGAGCAGTCTCAGTTGAATGCCCAGTCTTGAAACCTGACTGATTAGGATCAAGAAGGTCATTCTGAGAGAGATAGCAAGAGAGCTGGCCAAGGACGGCACGTTCAAGAGTTTTGGAGAGAAAGGAAAGAAGGGATACTGGTCTGTAGTTGTTGACATCGGAGGGATCGAGTGTAGGTTTTTTCAGAAGGGGTGCAACTCTCGCTCTCTTGAAGACGGAAGGGACGTAGCCAGCGGTCAAGGATGAGTTGATGAGCGAGGTGAGGTAGGGGAGAAGGTCTCCGGAAATGGTCTGGAGAAGAGAGGAGTGGATAGGGTCAAGTGGGCAGGTTGTTGGGCGGCCGGCCGTCACAAGACGCGAGATTTCATCTGGAGAGAGCGGGGAGAAAGAGGTCAAAGCACAGGGTAGGGCAGTGTGAGCAGGACCAGCAGTGTCGTTTGACTTAGCAAACGAGGATCGGATAGGATCGGTTAGGATTATATCTAAGAGGGTGCCCATGGTTACGAATTTAGGGTTGTACCTGTTAGGTTCCTTAATGATTTGTGTGAGATTGAGGGCATCTAGCTTAGATTGTAGGATGGCCGGGTGCATGTCCCAGTTTAGGGCACCTAACACTATGAACTCTGAAGATAGATGGGGGGCGATCAATTCACATATGGTGTCCAGGGCACAACTGGGGGCTGAGGGGGGTCTATAACATGCGGCAATGGTGAGCGGCTTGTTTCTAGAAAGGTGGATTTTTAAAAGTAGAAGCTCGAATTGTTTGGGCACAGACCTGGATAGTATGACAGAACTCTGCAGGCTATCTCTGCAGTAGATTGCAACTCCGCCCCCTATGGCAGTTCTATCTTGTTCTTACTCACCAAAACAGCAAAACACAAGGCATATTGACATTAGGGAGAGGCATATGTAGCCGACTGGTCATAGGGTCCAGTGAGTAGCTAGGTGAGCTGGAGGCATGGCGATTCAGCTAGCAGGCCGGGGCTAGCAGAAGGCTAGCAGAGGGGCCTCAGGGGGACGTTGCAATGGGAGAGTCTGAAAAAATATACAAATATATACGAAATATATACGAAGAAAAATGATATATACAAGGGACAGGACAAAACAATCAAAACAGTCATCCCCACTGCTACGCCGTCTTGGATATGCACATCTAGGTTCATTGGCAGTGGTTATCATAGTGATTTAACTCTGACCATTTGTGGAGTCTGGGCTAAAGATTATCATCACGTACCCCTTTTGGGTGAGGATCATAGTCCCATCTGTCTCTCTCCCACCACAGGTTTTCAACGGTCGTAAATACAGAAACTCCTTTCCCCACTCTGCAAAAATGAAAGTTCAGAATCCCTTTGTTACCACAGAGAAAGACTTTGCAGTACGGTCACCTCAAAATATTTCTGTATTCCAACCAGCTGAAATTGTCCGTGGGTATTTAAAGAACAATCCTGTCGAATTTGTTAATAATTTGTTATGTAACTAAAGATGGTAGGACAACATAACTGTATCTCTTAATGTATATATTTCCCAGTTGTCAGCGTCACACCCAAATGTGGGGGATCGTATATGATTAAATATGAAACTATTTGTGAGAAGATGAAATGTGATGTCTTTTAAATGAGAAAATGTTTTTTCATGTAAAGTTTATCCAGTCAGTGGTCACGCCCCAGTGAGCACAGACATTATACCCAAACGTCATGGAACGCCTCTTTCCACAGAGTTAATAAAAGGACTCATGACAAAATGAACATTTAGTCAAAAATGAAGAGACAGGAGTCCCCGTGTTGAAATGGCTAAGAAATCTACAAACGAAAGACCAATTATTCAGGCTGCAGCTGTTTAACCTTTTGGGGCTAGGTGGCAGTATTTGCACAGCCGGATAAAAAATGTACCCGATTTAATCTGGTTACTACTCCTGCCCAGTAACTAGAATATGCATATAATTGTTTGATTTGGATAGAAAACACCCTAAAGTTTCTAAAACTGTTTGAATGGTGTCTGTGAGTATAACAGAACTCATTTGGCAGGCCAAAACCTGAGAAGATTCCAAACAGGAAGTGCTCTCTCTGACCATTTCATGGCCTTCTTGATCATCTCTAACCAAAACAGGGGATCTCTGGCATGACGTGACATTTTCTAACGCTCCCATAGGCTCTCAGAAGGCGCCAGAAAGCTGAATGGTGGCTTTGCAGGCCCTGGCTGAAAAACATTAGCGCATTTTGTAAGTGGTCGATCTGAGAACAATGAGACTGGGGCGCGCGTGCCCGAGCTGACACCATGTTTACTTTCTCTCTCTTTGAACGAAAACAACCACTCCCGGTCGGAATGTTATCGCTTTTTTACGAGAAAAATGGCATAAAAATTGATTTTAAACAGCGGTTGACATGCTTCGAAGTACGGTAATGGAATATTTAGAATTATTTTGTCACGAAACGCGTTGGGCGCATCACCCTTATTTACCCTTCGGATAGTGTCTTGAACGCACGAACAAAACGCCGCTATTTGGATATAACTATGGATTATTTGGGACCAAACCAACATTTGTTATTGAAGTAGTGCATTCTGACGAAGAACAGCAAAGGTAATAACATGTTTCTTATAGTAAATCTGACTTTGGTGAGGGCTAAACTTGGTGGGTGTCTAAATAGCTAGCCCTGTGATGCCGGGCTATCTACTTAGAATATTGCAAAATGTGCTTTCACCGAAAAGCTATTTTAAAATCAGACATAGCGAGTGCATATAGGAGTTCTGTATCTATAATTCTTAAAATAATTGTTATGTTTTTTGTGAACGTTTATCGTGAGTAATTTAGTAAATTCACCGGAAGGGTTCGGTGGGAATGCTAGTCACATGCTAGTCATATGCTAATGTAAAAAGCTGGTTTTTGATATAAATATGAACTTGATTGAACAAAACATGCATGTATTGTATAACATAATGTCCTAGGTGTGTCATCTGATGAAGATCATCAAAGGTTAGTGCTGCATTTAGCTGTGGTTTGGGTTTATGTGACATTATATGCTAGCTTGAAAAATGGGTGTCTGATTATTTCTGGCTGGGTACTCTCCTAACATAATCTAATGTTTTGCTTTCGCTGTAAAGCCTTTTTGAAATCGGACAACATGGTTAGATTAACGAGAGTCTTATCTTTAAAATGGTGTAAGCGTCCCACCTAGCCCATAGAGGTTAAATACTTTAGTCTGGTAAACGCAGCTGATCTAAGAACAATGGTACTCTGAAAGATCCATTCTCATGAATATTTCCGAATGGTACTTTGACGTATCCATTGCTACAACTACGAAAGACTTTGATCTCTGGTGGACAAACCAGAGACTTTCTGTCGACATTCTATCCAGCAGATGGACCGATGACCACAGAGAGACAAAGGCATACACTCGTAAATATGTAAATTGCAATTTCTTTTCGAATGTTCAACGTCTAGCATTTCCATGAGTGTAGTTATCACTCTGAGTTTCCCACTCTTGGTCTGTCCCCACCCCTTTCCTTTGTCTTACTAGGGATTTTTCTTTGTGTCATGTTAGTAACCAATGTATGACCTACTGTGTGTGTGTTTATGTAATTCTGTGATTGATTAGTAAAGTAAATAAATAATTAAGCCAATTTGTATATCACTGATTCATGATTTATGTTAGGGTTCGTGCAGATATCCAAGGGTTTGCGACGTTCAGGAATGAGAATGAAGAGGTAATAATACATTAATAGGACACTGTAATCGATAAGATAATAAAATATCTGAAGAGTTAATTCGGGAAATAGAGACTATTTCAACATTTTCCTGTGGTGCCCCGACTTCCTAGTTAATTAAAGTTTACATGATTAGTTAAATCACGTAAGGAATAAATACACAAAGAGAATTGATTTGATAATATAACATTCTTTACATTTAATGATAGTCACGCTACGACAAGATGCAGGAGATTACTACTGTCAGTTACCACAGTGGTGGAGTTCACACAGTGATACAGAGCCGTACAAAAACCTCCCTCAGTCAGACTGCACAGTGACTGTACTGCTACAGCTGGGACCTACTGCAGGTGCTGAGGGGGAAGAGACAGTGACATGGAACACTGACTGAACTAAAATATACTGAGCTAAATATATCAGTGATGATGACTATAATGTCAACTTATCCAACTTTATGTTCAAGTATTCTTGAACAGACAACACCCATAGGTCCAGACTGCATAAATATGCCTTCCCTTTTGCTATGTCAAACCAACCTTTAATTAACATTTCAGACAATAAGTTGAATGGACTCCATCTATGTGAAATATCCCAGTCACTGCAAGGTCCCCCAGTCAGGTAGTAAGTTTCAAGCAACGATTCAAACATATTTATTGAAATGATATAACATGATCATAACCCACTAAAACAACATGAGGTTCTGTCATACAAGAGACAGTGACATGGACCACTGGTAAGTGAAGCATCATTCAGATCTCATGTTCCCCATCATCATCATTGTAGTCACCTACAAAAGTTATTAGAAGTTTTGAAATATCCACAATACCAGTCCAATATGCATAATAAGGTGTTCAGAAGTAAAGAAAAAGAAAGTGATGTTACATCAGCATCAGCCCCCCTAGATACAATCTGCATATACACCTCACAACCAGATATTGGTGTGATCATCTAGCATTATATTAACTATTTTGATGAGCAGGTTACTGACTGTTATATCTGTGGATAAGACATGATGCCGGGTTCAGGCATTAGCTATATCTACATAATGTATAATATCCATTTTATCTGTCATAGATTGCATGGTGGAATATCTGTTACTGTACCCTCCCTGAATCCACTATGGAGGTTCAAACCAGTCCACTCCCTCACATCTGGCCCAGTCCAGGGTACTTCAGGCAGTGAAACTGGTCAACTGCTAGACTGGTAGTTGTAGGAGTGAAACTGAGATTTGCATAGACAGGGCTGGGTGGTTCTGCTTGTCCCAGAATAGAGCAGCACTGTCACCAGATGTTTGTTCCCATGGGGTTAGAGGTAGAGAAGACCAGGGGAAATTTAATGGAGAAGGGTAGACTGCACATTACTTAAAACCATTGCTAAAACATCTAACATAATAAAATCATATTAGGATTTAAACATGTAAATACAGTGCATTCAGAAAGTATTCAGAACCCTTGAGTTTTTCCACATTTTGTTACGTTACAGCCTTATTGTAAATGGATTAAATCATTTTCCCACAAATTAATTCCACAAATTAACTTTTAAGAAGGCACACCTGTAAATTGAAATGCATTTAAGGTAGTGACTACCTCATGAAGCTGATTGAGAGAATGCCAAGAGTGTGCAAAGCTGTCATCAAGGCAAAGGGTGGCTATTTGAAAATCTCAAATATAAAATATATGTTGATTTGTTTAACACTTTTTTGGTTACTACGTGATTCCATATGTGTTATTTCATCGTTTTGATGTCTTCACTATTATTCTACAATGTAGAAAATAGTACAAATAAAGAAAAACCATTGAATGAGTAGGTGTTCTAAAACTTTTGACCGGTAGTGTATAAAATAAAAAAACTGAAATATCACATTTACATAAGTATTCAGACCCTTTACTAATTACTTTGTTGAAACACCTTTAGCAGTGATTACAGCTTCGAGTCTTCTTTGGTGTGAGCTACAAGCTTGGCACACCTGTATTCGGAGAATTTCTCCCATTCTTCTCTGCAGATCCTCTCAAGCTCTGTCAGGAGGGATGAGAGCGTTGCTGCGCAGCTTTTTTCAGGTCTGTCCAGAGATGTTCGATCGGGTTCAAGTCCAGGTTCTGACTGGGCCACTCAAGGACATTCAGAGACTTGTCCCGATACCACTCCTGCATTGTCTTAGTTGTGTGCTTAGGGTCATTGTCCTGTTGGAAGGTGACCCTTCGCCCCAGTCTGAGGTCCTGAGCGCTCTGGAGTAGGTTTTCATCAAGGATCTCTCTGTACTTTGCTCTGTTCATCTTTACCTTGATCCTGACTAGTTTCCCAGTCCCTGCCACTGAAAAACATCCCCACAGCATGATGCTGCCACCACCATGCTTCACCGTAGGGATGGTGCCAGGTTTCCTCCAGATGTGGCGTTTGGCAATCAGGCCAAAGAGTTCAATCTTGGTTTCATCAGGCCAGAGAATCTTGTTTATCATGGTCTGAGAGTCCTTAAAGTGACTTTTGGCAAATTCCAAGCGGGCTGTTATGTGCCTTTTACTGAGGAGTGGCTTCCGTCTGGCCACTCTACCATAACGGCCTGATTGGTGGAGTGCTGCAGAGATGGTAGTCTTCCTGTAAGGTTCTCCCATCTCCACAGAGGAGCTCTGTCAGAGTGACCATCGGGTTCTTGGTCACCTCCCTGACCAAGGCCCTTCTCCCCCGATTGCTCAGTTTGGCCGGGCAGCCAGCTCTAGGAAGAGTCTTGATTATTCCAAACTTCTTCCATTTAAGGATGATGGAGGCTACTGTGTTCTTGGGGATCCTTAATGCTGCAGAAATGTTTTAGTACCCTTCCCCATATCTGTGCCTCGACACAATCCTGTCTCAGAGCTCTACGGACATTTCCTTTAAGCTTATGGCTTGGTTTTTGCTCTAGCATGCACTGTCAACTGTGGGACCTTATGTAGACAGGTGTGTGCCTTTCCAAATCATGTCCAATCAATTGAATTTACAACAGGTGGACTCCAATCAAGTTGTAGAAACATCTCAAGGATGATCAATGGAAACAGGATGCACTGAGCTCAATGTCAAGTCTTTTTCATGTCAATAATTTTTCTTTTTAAATCAGTTTTGGAATAAAGCTGTAATGTAACAATGTGGAAAAGGGAAGGGGTCTGAATACTTTAGGTATGTTATGGATAGTAACTGTTTAGCAGGGTGAGTTCTGAGAGCAGATCTTAGAGGTTTATTATCAAATATCACTAAATATTATCACTGGTATTGGTGCTACCAGGATAATTCAGTTGTAGAAATGATTGCAGAGTTCTTGTTGTATCAGATGCCCTTTTATTTCTGTTTGAAAACATGAGAGTAGCTATATGCTACAACGCTGAAAATATAAAGGAAGTTGATTCATCTAAATTAGTATTAAATTGTTAAAGCTCCACAACCCACAGATTGACTGGACCGCCAGAAATGTAACCACTTGGAGTTAATTTTGCCACTCTAATTGTCTACATTCTGCCCTTGCCCCTGCCTTGTCTGTGCCCCAGTTCATTACATAACCTTTGGACCTGTCATCAGTTCCTCCCGAGTATCACGATCTAGCTCCTGTGTTCAGCAAGCACCACGCCCTGTCACTGCCGCCTCATCGGCCGTACCACTGCGCCATTGACCTGCAGCCTGGAGCTCCTCTCCCCAGTAGCCGGTTGTTTAACCTCTCTAGCCCCGAGCATGAGGCTATGGAGAGATACATCCAGGATTCTCTGGCTGCAGGACTTACCAAGCCTTCTTCCTCCCCAGTGGGTGTTGGGTTTTTCTTTGTGAAGAAGAAGGATGGGTCACTGAGGCCGTGCATAGACTTCTGTGGGCTGAATAATATCACAGTAAAGAACAAGTACCCCTTGCCACTCATCAGCTCTGCTTTTGCCCCCATCCCTGGTGCCACGGTGTTCACCAAACTCGACCTCCGGAATGCCTACCACTTTGTCCGCATCAGAGAGGGCGATGAGTGGAAGACTGCGTTCAACACACCACTTGGTCACTTTGAGTATTTGGTCATGCCTTTTGGTCTTACAAAGGCCCCTGCTGTTTTACAGAACCTAGTCAATGATGTGCTGAGGGATGTGGTTGGACGTTTTCTTTTTGTCTATTTAGATGACATCCTGATTTTTTCCAAGGACCCTTAGGCTCACCAGCAACACGTTCGCCAAGTTCTTCAACGGCTGCTGGAGAATAAGCTTTATGTTAAATCTGAAAACGTGAGGTCCATGCTGCCTCAGTGCCTTTCCTGGGTTATATTATTGCACAGGGACAGTTACGTATGGACCCCGCCAAGGTCATGGCAGTCGCAGAGTGGCCTGCACCCTCCAACCTGAAGCAGCTACAGCGTTTCCTGTGGTTTGCACATTTTTACAGACGTTTTACAGCTGTCTGGCAGCACCTCTCACCTCCACCCCCACCTCCACCTCACTCCACTGGACTCCTGAGGCAGAGGCAGCATTCCTGGAACTCAAGCGTCGCTTCACTTCCGCCCCGGTCCCGACCCAGAACTCCAGTACCACTTTAATAGTACTGAAGTACTAGTATAATTCAAAAGGGACTGATAGTACTGAAATACTAGTATAATCAAATCAAGCTTTATTTAAACAGCACATTTCAGACATGTGTGCAACACAATGTCCTTTACAGGAGAAAAAAAATAAAACAAACAAAAGCTGAAATATTTACTAAACAACAAACATACACAAACTGAACAACTAAAAAGCACACTAAGGAAAAGCAAAGCTAAAAATGTGTTTTAAGATCTCTTTTAAATATGTCCACAGTTTCGGCCCTCCTCAGGTTGGCTGGACGGTAATTCCAGAGGCTGGGGTCATATTAACTAAAGGCTGTCTCTCCATGCCTCTTGGTCCTAGGCTTTGGGATAGTTCAAAGCCCAGTGCCAGAGAACCTGATGGACCTACTGGGTACATAACCTAAAAGCATGTCTGACATGTATTAGGGTGCACAATCATGGATTGATTTAAAAACCAATCTTAAAATGAATTCTAAAACTCACAGGCAGCCAGTGCAGAGACCTTAAAACTAGTGCAATGTGTGCTCTCCATCTGGTGTTGGTCAGTACCTGTGCTGCAGCATTCCTTATGTTTTGCAGTTGACAAATGGCTTTCTTCGGTCGACCAGACACGAACGTATTACAGTAGTCAAGCCTGCTTGTAATAAAAGCATGAATGAGTCTCTCTGTATCAGACTGAGAGAAAAACGGCCGCACTTTCGCAATGTTCCTCAGGTGGTAAAAAGCTATTTTGGTCACATTCCTAATGTGTGATTTGAAATTTTGTTCAGAATCTAAAATAACACCTAGGTTTTTTTACCCGGTGTTTTATTTTCATTGCCCGTGAATTAAAATGTGCGGATAGATTCTCTGTCTATGCTTTGGCTCCAACAATAAGTCTTGATTTAGATGGAGGAAGTTGTGAGCCATACAGGATTTAAATACAGTCTAATAATTTATCCGTGGAGCTGAAATCCTCTAGTGACACAGAAATGTAAAGTTGTGTATCGTCTGTGCAGCAGTAAAAATCAATGCTGTGCTTTCTGATAACGCTGCCAAGGGGTAACCTATATAAACTGAACAGTACCGGACCCAAAATCGAACCTTGTGGAATGTCACATGTGATATGTATTTTATCTGAGTTATGTTCACCATGGGTGACAAAGTACTCTCGACCGGTTAAGTAGGTCCTGAATCAATTTAGAACTGGACCGGAGAGGTCAGCCCACCATTCCAGTCTGTCCAGAAGGAAATCATGGCCAACAGTAAAATAGGGACTGATAGTACTGAAGTACTAGTACTGTCAAACGCTCCCTAAAACACTTCAGCGAGCAGGCCTTTCTAATTGACCTGGCCCGTATGTAGAACTAAGAGCAGATATATAATAATTTCAATAAGCATTTCTCTACGGCTGGCAATGCTTTCCACCTGGCTACCCCTACCCCGGACAACAGCTCTGCACCCCCCACAGCAACTTTCCCAAGCCCCCCCCCCCGCTAATCCTTCACCCAAATCCAGACAGCTGATGTTCTGAAAGAGCTGCAAAATCTGGATCCCTACAAATCCGCTGGGCTAGAAAATCTGACCCTCTCTTTCTAAAATTATCAGCCGAAATTGTTGCAACCCCTATTACTAGCCTGTTCAACCTCTCTTTCGTATCGTCTGAGATCCCCATAGATTGGAAAGCTGCCGCGGTCATCCCCCTCTTTAAAGGGGGAGACACTCTAGACCAAAACTGCTATAGACCTATATCCATCCTAACATCTTCGAAAACCAAGTTAACAAACAGATCACCGACTCTTTCGAATCCCACCGTACCTTCTCCACTATGCAGTCCAGTTTCCGAGCTGGTCATGGGTGCACCTCAGCCACGCTCAAGGTCCTAAACGATATCATAACCGCCATTGACAGAAGACAGTACTGTGCAGCCGTCTTCATCGACCTGGCCAAGGCTTTCGACTCTGTCAATCACCGCATTCTTATCGGCAGACTCAATAGCCTAGGTTTCTCAAATGACTGCCTCGCCTGGTTCACCAACTACTTTTCAGATAGATTTCAGTGTGTTTAATCGGAGGGCCTGTTGTCTGGAACTCTGGCAGTCTCTATGGGGGTGCCACAGGGTTCAATTCTCAGGCCGACTCTTTTCTCTGTATATATCAATGATGTCACTCTTGCTACTGGTGATTCTCTGATCCACCTCTATGCAGACGACACCATTCTGTATACATCTGGCCCTTCTTGGACACTGTGTTAACAAACCTCCAAACAAGCTTCAATGCCATACAACACTCCTTCCGTGGCCTCCAACTACTTTTAAATGCTAGTAAAACTAAACGCATGCTCTTCAACCGATTGCTGCCCGCACCTGCCCGCCCGACTAGCATCACTACTCTGGACGGTTCTGACTTAGAATATGTGGACAACTACAAGTACCTAGGTGTCTGGCTAAGACTGTAAACCCTCCTTCCAGACTCACATGAGCATCTCCAATCCAAAATTAAATCTAGAATCGGCTTCCTATTTTGCAACAAAGCCTCCTTCACTCATGCTGCCAAACATACCCTCTTAAAACTGACTATCCTACCAATCCTTGACTTCAGCGATGTCATTTACAAAATAGCCTCCAACTCTCTGCTCAGCAAACTAGATGTAGTCTATCACAGTGCCATCCGTTTTTTCACCAAAGCCACATATACTACACACCACTGCGACCTGTATGCTCTCGTTGGCTGGCCCTCACTACGTGTTCGCCAAATCCACTGGCTCCAGGTCATCTGTAAGTCTTTGCTAGGTAAAGCCCCGCCTTATCTCAGCTCACTGGTCACCATAGCAACACCCACCCGTAGCACGCGCTCCAGCAGGTATATTTCACTGGTCATCCCCAAAGCCAATTCCTCTTTGGCCGCCTTTCCTTCCAGTTCTCTGCTGCCAATGACTGGAACGAATTGCAAAAATCACTGAAGCTGGAGACTTATATCTCCCTCACTAACTTTAAGCATCAGCTGTCAGAGCAGCTTACCGATCACTGCACCTGTACACAGCCAATCTGTAAATAGCACACCCAACTACCTCATCACAATATTGTTATTTATCCTCTTGCTCTTTTGCACCCCAGCATCTCTACTTGCACATCATCATCTGCACTTCTATCACTCCAGTGTTAATGCTAAATTGTAATTATTTCACCTCGATGGCCTATTTATTGCCTTACCTCCCTACTCTTCTACATTTACACACACTGTACATAGATTTTTCTATTGTGTAATTGACTGTACGTTTGTTTATGTGTAACTCTGTGTTGTTTTTGTCGCATTGCTTTGCTTTATCTTGGCCAGGTCGCAGTTGTAAATGAGAACTTGTTCTCATCTGGCCTACCTTGTTAAATAAAGGTGAAATAAAATAAAATAAATAATATAATACGGACTGATAGTACTGAAGTACTAATACAATACAATAGGGACTGATAGTACTGAAGTACTAGTACAATACAATAGGGACTGATAGTACTGAAGTACTAGTATATACAATAGGGAGGTTGTCACGTCCTGACCATAGTAAGATGTTATTTTCTATGGTAGAGTAGATCAGGGCGTGACAGGGGGTGTTTTGTGTTTTTCTATGTTTTGTATATCTATGTTTAGGTTCTAGTTTTCTATTTCTATGTTGTTGTTTTTGGGATGATCTCCAATTAGAGGCAGCTGGTCCTCGTTGTCTCTAATTGGAGATCATACTTAAGTAGGGTTTTTTTCCACCTGTGTTTTGTGGGTAGTTGTCTTCTGTTTAGTTTACCTGACAGAACTGTGCGCTTTCGTTTTCTCTTTGTTATTTTTCTTTATGTGTTCTGAGTTAAAATAAATATTCATCATGAGCAATTAACACGCTGCGCTTTGGTCCCCTCTCTACGACAGCCGTTACAGAACTACCCACCACAACTGGATCAAGCAGCATGCCCGGGAGGAGATGGATTCCTGGTCTCTGGAGGAGTGGCGAGAGAGGATAGAGTGGACTTGGGGGAAAGTATTGGACAGATACAGAAGCCTGCCGGGGAAGCACGAGAGGCAGCCTCCAAAATGTTTTGGGGGGGGGGCACGCGGGTAGATTGGCGGAGTCAGGGGTGAGACCTGAGCCAACTCCCCTTGCTTATCGTGGTGAGCATGTGCCTGCTCCTCACACTCTCCCTCCAGTGCGCCTCCACAGCCCAGTACGTCCTGTGCCAGCTCCACGTACCAGGCTGTCAGTACGTCTCCTCAGTGCGGTGAGACCTGTTCCAGCTCCACGAAAGAAGCCTCCAGTGATGATCAATGGTCCGAAGCCTCCAGTGATGATCCATGGCACGAAGCCTCCAGTGATGTTCCATGGCCCGGAGCCTTTAGGGATGATCCATGGCACGAAGCCTCCAGTGATAATCCATGGCCCGGAGCCTGTAGGGATAATCCATGGCAAGAAGCCTGTAGGGATGATCCATGGCACGAAGCCTCCAGTGATGATCCATGGCACAAAGCCTCCAGTGATGATCCATGGTGCGGAACCTGTAGTGATGATCCATGGCACGGAGCCTGCAGCAACGGTCCCCAGTACGGAGCCTCCAGCGACGGTCCCCAGTCCGGAGCCTCCAGCGACGCTCCCCAGTCCGGAGCCTGCAGCGACGCTCCCCAGTCCGGAGCCTGCAGCGACGCTCCCCAGTCCGGAGCCTGCAGCGACGCTCCCCAGTCCGGAGCCTCCAGCGACACTCCCCAGTCCGGAGCCTCCAGCGACGCTCCATAGTATGGAGACGGCCTGCAGCCCGGAACCTCCTGAGACGGCTTGCAGCCCGGAACCTCCTGAGACGGCCTGCAGCCCGGAATCTCCTGAGACGGCCTGCAGCCCGGAACCTCCTGAGACGGCCTGCAGCCCGGAACCTCCTGAGACGGCCTGCAGCCCGGAACCTCCTGAGACAGCCTGCAGCCCAGAACCTCCAGCGGTGATCTACAGTCCGGTTCCTCCTCCGACGATCCACGGTCCGGTGGTACTAAAGCAGAGGGATCAGCATGTGGAGCGGGGGTTACGCCCCGAACCGGAGCCACCTCCTCTGCTGGAGGATCCTCTGGAGGATAAGGTTATGTGGACTGCACTAGAGCCGCCATAGACAGGAGTTACCCACCCTACCCTCCCTTTTGTTTTTTAGTGGCATTCGGAGTCTGCACCTTTGGGGGGGGGGGGTACTGTCACGTCCTGACCATAGTAAGATGTTATTTTCTATGGTAGAGTAGGTCAGGGTGTGACAGGGGGTGTTTTGTGTTTTTCTATGTTTTGTATATCTATGTTTAGGTTCTAGTTTTCTATTTCTATGTTTTTTGGGGGGGGGGGATGATCTCCAATTAGAGGCAGCTGGTCCTCGTTGTCTCTAATTGGAGATCCTATTTAAGTAGGGTTTTTTCCACCTGTGTTTTGTGGGTAGTTGTCTTCTGTTTAGTTCATGTACCTGACAGAACTGTGCGCTTTTGTTTTCCCTTTATTATTTTTCTTTAAGTGTTCTGAGCTAAAATAAATATTCATCATGAGCAACACGCTGCGCTTTGGTCCCCTCTCTACGACAGCCGTTACAGAGGTGGGGGCGGCAGGTAGCCTCGTGGTTAGAGCGTTGGACTTGTAATCGAAAGGTTGCAAGATCGAATCCCCGAGCTGACAAGGTAAAAATCTGTTGTTCTGCCCCTGAAAAAGGCAGTTAACCCACTGTTCCTAGGCTGTCATTGAAAATAAGAATTTGTTCTTAACTGGCTAGTTAAATGAAAAATAATAGGGACTGAAAGTACTGAAGTACAATACAATAGGGACTGATAGTACTGAAGTACTAGTATAATACAATAGGGACTGATAGTACTGAAGTACTAGTATAATACAATAGGCACTGATAGTATTCTGAAGTACTAATAAAATACAATAAGAACTGATAGTACTGAATTACTAGTATAATACAATAGGGACTGATAATAATGAAGTACCAGTATAATACAATTGGGACTGATAGTCCTGGGTTATGACTATAATCCACTGAAGAATGCAGATAATTAAATGTTCATCTTGAATCACTGATTTACAGTGGAAGTTATTTAAAACATTACAGAATAATCTGAATCATAGTTAACAGTTGAATGTGGGTCCTTGCCAGGAAGAATATTTACATAGGAAACTTTGCATTGGCAGCAAATGCTTCAATGCTCTGGGAGTGTTTAAAGCCCCGAGAGTTTAACACTTCATGACTGAGAGCTGTCCTTCATAACAACAGAACTTCAACGATGACTTTTATCATGAGCTTTGTGTGGATATTGATGTCTTTAATTCACGGTAAGATTTAAAATACGTTGGTCTAAAATCAGTTTATTATTGAAAAGTTTAATCTTAATTCTGTCTCAAACTGAGAAAATGAGACTTCAGAGATTTAGACAACATGACCAAATGTTATCTCAGATCTTAAATGTCTCTTTTCAGAATCCAGAGGACAGGTCACTGTGACTCAGACTCCTGCAGTGAAAGCTGTTCTCACAGGACAGACAGTCCCTCTGAACTGTAAAACCAGCAGTGATGTGTATCAAGCAGGGACCTCTTCGCCCCGTCTAGCCTGGTACCAACAGAAACCTGGAGAAGCTCCTAAACTCCTTATTTACTATGCTACAACACTTCAGTCTGGGACTCCATCTAGATTCAGTGGTAGTGGAACTCATAGTGACTTCACTCTGACCATCAGTGGAGTCCTGGCTGAAGATGCCGGAGATTACTACTGTCAGAGTTACCATTACATCAATAGTAAAAATGTGTTCACACAGTGATACAGAGCTGTACAAAAACCTCCCTCAGTCAGACTGCACAGTGACTGTACTGCTACAGCTGCGACCTACTGCAGGTGCTGAGGGGAAAGAGACAGTGACATGGAAGATTGACTGAACTAAAATATACTGAGATAAATATATCAGTGATGATGACTATAATGTCAACTTATCCAACTTTATGTTCAAATATTCTTGAACAGACAACACTCATAGGTCCAGACTGCATAAATATGCCTTCCCTTTTGCTATGTCAAACCAACCTTTAATTAACATTTCAGACAATAAGTTGAATGGATTCCATCGATGTGAAATAATGTCTCACATTATTTCAGAATAAATATCCCAGTCTCTGCAAGGTCCCCCAGTCAGGTAATGAGTTTCAAGCAAAGATTCAACCATATTTACTGAGATGATATAACATGATCATAACCCATCAAAACAACCTGAGGTTCTGTCATAGAAGACACAGTGACATGGAACACTGGTGTAGTGAAGTCAACTTTGAATATGTTTAGAAAGCATCATTCAGATCACATGTTCCCCATCATCATCCTCATCATTATTGTGCACCTACAATAGTTATTTGAAGTATTAAAATTCCCACAATACCAGTCCAATATGCATAATAAGATGTTCAGAAGTAAAGAAAAAGGTTATGTTACATCAGCATCAGCCCCCCTAGATACAATCTCCATATACACCTCACAACCAGATATTGATGTGATCATCTAGCATTATATTAACTATTTTGATGAGCAGGTTATTGACTGTTATATCTGTGGATAAGACATGATGCTGGGTTCAGGCATTAGATATATCTACATAATGTATAATATACATTTTATCTGTCATAGATTACATGTTGGAATATCTGTTATTGCACCCTCCCTGAATCCACCATGGAGGTTCAAACCAGTCCACTCCCTCACATCTGACCCAGTCCAGGGTACCTATTTTATTTTTATTTTTTATTTTTTATTTTTTCACCTTTATTTAACCAGGTAGGCAAGTTGAGAACAAGTTCTCATTTACAATTGCGACCTGGCCAAGATAAAGCAAAGCAGTTCGACAACATACAAAAACACAGAGTTACACATGGAGTAAAACAACATACAATCAATGATGCAGTAGAAAAATAAATAAATAAGACTATATACAATGTGAGCAAATGATGTGAGTTAAGGGAGGTAAAGGCAAAAAAAATGCCATGGTGGCAAAGTAAATAAAGTATACCAAGAAAAACACTGGAATGGTAGATTTGTAGTTTGAAGAAAGTTCAGAGATAAAAATATAAATAATATGGTGCAAAGGAGCAAAATAAATAAATACAGTAGGGGAAGAGGTAGTAGTTTGGGCTAAATTATAGATGGGCTATGTACAGGTGCAGTGATCTGTGAGCTGCTCTGACAGCTGGTGCTTAAAGCTAGTGAGGGAGATAAGTGTTTCCAGTTTCAGAGATTTTTGTAGTTCGTTCCAGTCATTGGCAGCAGAGAACTGGAAGGAGAGACGACCAAAGGAGGAGTTGGCTTTAGGGGTGACCAGAGAGATATACCTGCTGGAGCGCGTGCTACAGGTGGGTGCTGCTATGGTGACCAGTGAGCGGAGATAAGGGGGGACTTTACCTAGCAGGGTCTTGTAGATGACCTGGAGCCAATGTGTTTGGCGACGATTATGAAGCGAAGGCCAGCCAACGAGAGCGTACAGGTCGCAGTGGTGGGTAGTATATGGGGCTTTGGTGACAAAACGGATGGCACTGTGATAGACTGCATCCAGCTTGTTGACTAGGGTATTGGAAGCTATTTTGTAAATGACATCGCCGAAGTCGAGGATTGGTAGGATGGTCAGTTTTACGAGGGTATGTTTGGCAGCATGAGTGAAGGATGCTTTGTTGCGAAATAGGAAGCCAATTCGAGATTTCACTTTGGATTGGAGATGATAGATGTGAGTCTGGAAGGAGAGTTTACAGTCTAACCAGACACCTAGGTATTTGTAGTTGTCCACAAATTCTAAGTTAGAACCGTCCAGAGAAGTGATGCTGGACAGGCGGGCAGGTGCAGGCAGCGATCGGTTGAAGAGCATGCATTTAGTTTTACTTGTGTTTAGGAGCAGTTGGAGACCACGGAAGGAGAGTTGAATGGCATTGAAGCTCGTCTGGAGGGTTGTTAACACAGTGTCCAAAGAAGGGCCAGAAGTGTACAGAATGGTGTCGTCTGCGTAGAGGTGGATCAGAGATTCACCAGCAGCAAGAGCGACATCATTTATGTATACAGAGAAAAGAGTTGGCCCAAGAATTGAACCCTGTGGTACCCCCATAGAGACTGCCAGAGGTCCAGACAGTAGGCCCTCCGATTTGACACACTGAACTCTGTCAGAGAAGTAGTTGGTGAACCAGGCGACGCAATCGTTTGAGAAACCAAGGCTACTGAGTCTGCCGATGAGGATGTGGTGATTAACAGAGTCAAAAGCTTTGGCCAGGTCAATGAATACGGCAGCACAGTATTGTTTCTTATCGATGGCGGTTACGATGTCGTTTAGGACCTTGAGCGTGGCTGAGGTGCACCCATGACCAGCTCTGAAACCAGATTGCATAGCGGAGAGGGTGCGGTGGGATTCGAAATGGTCGGTAATCTGTTTGTTGACTTGGCTTTCGAAGACCTTAGAAAGGCAGGGTAGGATGGATATAGGTCTGTAGCAATTTGGGTCAAGAGTGTCACCTCCTTTGAAGAGGGGGATGACAGCAGCTGCTTTCCAATCTATGGGAATCTCAGACGACACGAAAGAGAGGTTGAACAGGCTAGTAATAGGGGTTGCAATAATTTCGGCAGATAATTTTAGAAAGAAAGGGTCCAGATTGTCAAGCCCAGCTGATTTGTAGGGGTCCAGATTTTGCAGCTCTTTCAGAACATCAGCTGAATGGATTTGGGAGAAGGAGAAATGGGGGAGGCTTGGGCGAGTAGCTGTGGGGGGTGCAGTGCTGTTGAATGCAGTAGGGGTAGTTAGGTGGAAAGCATGGCCAGCCGTAGAAAAAATGCTTATTGAAATTCTCAATTATAGTGGGCTTATCGGTGGTGACAGAGTTTCCTATCCTCAGTGCAGTGGGCAGTTGGGAGGAGGTGTTCTTATTCTCCATGGACTTTACAATGTCCCACAACTTTTTAGAGTTGGAGTTGCACGAAGCGAATTTCTGTTTGAAAAAGCTAGCCTTGGCGTTTCTAACTGCCTGTGTGATTGGTTTCTAACTTCCCTAAAAAGTTGCATATCGCGGGGGCAGTTCGATGCTAATGCAGAACGCCACAGGATATTTTTGTGTTGGTTAAGGGCAGTCAGGTCTGGGGAGAACCAAGGGCTATATCTGTTCCTGGTTCTAAATTTCTTGAAAGGGGCATGCTTATTTAAGATGGAGAGGAAGGCATTTTAAAAAAATAACCAGGCATCCTCTACTGACGGGATGAGGTCAATATCCTTCCAGGATACCAGGGCCAGGTCGATTAGAAAGGCTTGCTCGTTGAAATGTTTCAGGGAGCGTTTGACAGTGATGAGTGGAGGTCGTTTGACCGCTGACCCATTACGGGTGCAGGCAATGAGGCAGTGATCGCTGAGATCTTGGTTGAAAACAGCAGAGGTGTATTTAGAGGGCACGTTGGTTAGGATGATATCTATGAGGGTGCCAGTGTTTGCGGCTTTGGGGTTGTACCTGGTGGGTTCATTAATAATTTGTATGAGATTGAGGGCATCAAGCTTGGATTGTAGGATGGCTGGGGTGTTAAGCATGTCCCAGTTTAGGTCACCTAGTAGCACGAGCTCTGAAGATAGATGGGGGGCAATCAGTTCACATATGGTGTCCAGAGCACAACTAGGGGCCGAGGGGGGTCTATAGCAGGCGGCAACGGTGAGAGACTTGTTTTTGGAGAGGTGGATTTTTAAAAGTAGAAGTTCAAATTGTTTGGGTACAGACCTGGATAGCAGGACAGAACTCTGCAGGCTATCTCTGCAGTAGATTGCAACACCGCCCCCTTTGGTCGTTCTATCTTGTCTGAAAACGTTGTAGTTAGGGATGAAGATTTCAGAGATTTCATTTGTCCCAAAGCCATGCGTTGTCTTAGCTGTGTGCTTAGGGTCGTTGTCCTGTTGGAAGGTGAACCTTTGCCCCAGTCTGAGGTCTTGAGAGCTCTGGAGCAGGTTTTCATCAAGGATCTCTCTGTACCTTGCTCCATTCATCTTTCCCTTATCCTGACTATTCTCCCAGTCCCTGCCGCTGAAAAACATCCCCACAGCATGATGCTGCCACCACCATGCTTCACCGTAGGGATGGTTCCAGGTTTCCTCGAGACGTGACGTTTGGAAATCAGGCCAAAGAGTTCAATCTTGGCCTCATCAAACCCGAGAATCTTGTTTCTCATGGTCTGAGAGTTCTTTATGTGCATTTTGCCAAACTCCAAGTGTGCTGTTGTGCCTTTTACTGAGGAGTGGCTTCCATCTGGCCACTCTACCATAAAGGCGTGATTGGTGGAGTGCTGCAGAGATAGTTGTCCTTCTGTAAGGTTCTCCCATCTCCACAGAGGAACTCTAGAGCTCTGTCAGAGTGACCATCGGGTTCTTGGTCACCTCCCAGACCAAGGCCCTTCTCCCCCGATTGCTCAGTTTGGCCGGGCAGCCATCTCTAGGAAGAGTCTTGGTTGTTCCAAACTTCTTCCATTTCAGAATGATGGAGGCCACTGTGTTCTTGGGGAAATGTTTTAGTACCCTTCCCCAGATATGTTCCTCGACACAATCCTGTCTCGGAGCTCTACTGAGAATTACTTCGACCTCACCTGGTCAGTCCATGTCATGGAAAGAGCAGATGTTCCTAATGTTTTGTACACTCTGTGTATATCAGTAATGATGAAAATATGTCAACTCATGCACCGTCACATTAAAGCATTCCTGAAGCAATAACATAAGCCATAAGTCAAATCAAATCAAATCAAATTGTATTAGTCACGTGCTCCGAATACAACAGGTGTAGAACTCACAGTGAAATGCTTACTTACAAGCCCTAACCGACAGTGCAGTTTCAAAAAATACGGATAAGAATAAGAGATAAAAGTAACAAGTAATTGAAGAGGAGCAGTAAAAAATAACAATATATACAGGGGGGTGCCAGTACAGAGTCAATGTGCGGGGGCACCGGTTAGTTGAGGTAGTATGTACATGTAGATAGAGTTAATTAAAGTGACTATGTATAGATGAAAACAGAGAGAGGCAGTGGTGTGGAGAGGGGAGGGGGGCATTGTGAATAGTCTGGGTAGCCATTTGACTAGATGTTTAGCAGTCTTATGGCTTGGGGGTAGAAGCTGTTTAGAAGGCTCTTGGACCTGGACTTTGTGCCCTGGTACTGCTTGCCATGCGGTAGCAGAGAGAACAGTCTATGACTAGGGTGGCTGGAGACTTTGACAATTTTCAGTGCCTTCCTCTGACACCGCATGGGCCATTCGCACTACCCTCTGTAGTGCCTTGCGGTCGGAGACCAAGCAGTTGCCATACCAGGCAGTGATGCAACCAGTCAGGATGCTCTCTATGGTGCAGCTGTAGAACCTTTTGAGGATCTGAGGACCCATCCCAAATCTTTTCAGTCCCCTGAGGGGGAATAGGTTTTGTTGTGCCCGCTTCACGACTGTCATGGTGTGCTTGGACCACGTTAGTTTGTTCTGATGTGGACACCAAGGAACTTGAAGCTCTCAACCTGCTCCGCTACAGCCCCATCGATGAGAATGGGGTGTGCTCGGTCCTCTTTTTCCTGTAGTCCACAATCATCTCCTTTGTCTTGATCACGTTGAAGGAGAGGTTGTTATCCTGGCACCACACGGCCAGGTCTCTGACCTCCTCCGTATAGGCTGTCTCGTTGTTGTCGGTGATCAGGCCTACCACTGTTGTGTCATCAGCAAACTTAATGATGGTGTTGGAGTCGTGCCTGGCCATGCAGTCATGAGTGAACAGGGTGTACAGGAGGGGGCTGAGCACGCACTCCTGAGGGGCACCTGTGTTGAGGATTAGTGTGGCGGATGTGTTTTTACCTACCCTTACCACCTGGGGTCGGCCCATCAAGAAGTCCAGGATCCAGTTGCAGAGAGAGGTGTTTAGTCCCAGGGTCCTTAGCTTATTGATGAGCTTTGAGGGCACTATGGTGTTGAACGCTGAGCTGTAGTCAATGAATGGCATTCTCACATAGGTGTTCCTTCTGTCCAGGTGGGAAAGGGCAGTGTGGAGTGCAATAGAGACTGCATCTGTGGATCTGTTGAGGCAGTATGCAAATTGGAGTGTGTTTAGGGTTTCTGGGATGATGGGGTTGATGTGAGCCATGACCAGCCTTTCAAAGCACTTCATGGCTACAGACGTGAGTGCTACGGGTCGGTAGTCATTTAGGCAGGTTACCTTAGTGTTCTTGGGCACAGGCACTATGGTGGTCTGCTTAAAACATGTTGGTATTACAGACTCGGAGAGGGAGAGGTTGAAAATGTCAGTGAAGACACTTTCTAGGTGGTCAACGCATGCTCACAGTACACGTCCTGGTAATCCGTCTGGCCCTGCGGCCTTGTGAATGTTGACCTGTCTAAAGGTCTTACTCACATCGGCTGCGGAGAGCGTGGTCACACAGTCTTCCGGTACAGCTGGTGCTCTCATGCATGTTTCAGTGTTATTTGCCTCGAAGCGAGCATAGAAGTAGTTTAGCTCGTCAGGTAGGCTTGTGTCACTGGGCAGCTTTCGGCTGTGCTTTCCTTTGTAGTCTGTAAGGGTTTGCAAGCCCTGCCACATCCGATGAGCATCAGAGCCGGTGTAGTAAGACTCGATCTTAGTCCTGTATTGATGCTTTGCCTGTTTGATGGTTCGTCGGTGTGCATCGCGGGATTTCTTATGAGCGTCCGGGTTAGAGTCCCGCTCCTTGAAAGCGGCAGCTCTAGCCTTTAGCTCAGTGCGGATGCTGCCTGTAATCCATGGTTTCTGGTTGGGGTATGTACGTACGGTCACCGTGGGGACGACGTCATTGATGCACTTATTGATGAAGCCAATGACAGATGTGGTGTACTCCTCAATGCCATTGGAGGAATCCCGGAACATATCCAGTCTGTGCTAGCAAAGCAGTCCTGTAGTTTAGCATCTGCTTCATCTGACCACTTTTTTATTGGTCTAGTCACTGGTGCTTCCTGCTTTAATTTTTGCTTGTAAGCAGGAATCAGGAGGATAGAATTATGGTCAGATTTTCCAAATGGAGGGCGAGGGAGAGGTTTGTATGCATCTCTGTGTGTGGAGTATAGGTGGTCCAGAGTTCTTTTCCCTCTGGTTGCACATTTAACATGTTGATGGAAATTTGGTAAAACTGATTTAAGTTTCCCTGCATTAAATTTCTCGGTTACTAGGAACGCTGCCCCTGGCTGAGTGTTTTCTTGTTTGCTTATGGTGGAATACAGCTCATTCAATGCTATATTGGTGCCAGCCTCTGACTGTGGTGGTATGTAAAAAGCTACAAAGAATATAGATGAGAACTCTCTCGGTAGGTAATATGGTCTGCAGTTTATCATGAGAAACTCTACCTCAGGTGAGTAATGGCTCGAGACTTCCTTAGATATCGTGCACCAGCTGTTGTTTACAAAAATACATAGACCGCCGCCCCTTGTCTTACCAGACTCCACTGTTCTATCCTGCCGGTGCATCGCATAACCAGCCAGCTGTATGTTGATATTGTCGTTGTTCAGCCACGACTCCGTGAAGCATAAGATGTTACAGTTTTGAATGTCCCGTTGGTAGTTTAATCTTCCCAATAACTCGTCCATTTTATTATCCAAAGATTGCATATTTGCGAGCAGAATTGAGGGGAGTGTGGTTTATTCGATCGCCGCCTGTTCCTCAGAAGGCAGCCCGCTCTCTGGTCTCTCTTTCTCTGGCCTCTCTTTCTCCGCCTCCCCTTCACGCAGATCACTGGGTCCGGGGCCTGTTCCCGAGGGAGCCGTATATCCTCTGCCTTGGGCTCGTCAGAGTCGTGAAAGAAGAAAAAGGATTCTGCTAGTCCCTGGGGGACCATGAAAGTCTAGTTGCATAGAGAGGACACTTTGCATTGGCAGCACATGTTTCAGTGGTCTGGGAGTGTTTATAGCCCTGTGAGTTTAACACTTTCCCTCTGCTTTCAGGAAAAAGATGTTTAGCTCAGACAATACACAGATGTCCTTAACCAATTATGAATTAGAATTTGATGTCAGTAACTGTCAATGTCTGTCTTTAGTAATACCCATCTTATATGTCATCTATTAAATGGTGGTTTATTCATTGTAAGAATGTCCCCCTCCTTGAATCCACCATTGAGGTTGCAGTAAAACTAGTCCACCCACTCACATCTGGCTCAGTCCAGGCAGTGAAACTGAAACTAGACTGGTAGGTGTGGGAGTGAAACAGATTTAAATAGACAGGGCTCGGTGGTTCTGCTTGTCCCAGAATAGAGCAGCACTGTCACCAGATGTTCATTCTATTCCCAGGGTGTTGGAGGTAGAGAAGACTATCACTCTACTCTATATCTTGAAGTAGTGTTTATAGCTTCAAAGCACAGACCATAACATATTATTTTGTGATAGTATTAATTATTGGTCAATGATGATATTAAGCGAGAATAAGGTTTAGGTCTGACAGTTTTCAAATACACCATTAATCAGCTTTACTGATTACATTTATTTTCCACAATATTACAAATATATATATATTATCAAGTTCATTAATAGAAACAACACAAATATGCATTCCAAAAAGAAAACTTTATTTTAATCGATTATTACATAATCGAAGAATCAAAGCGAACATGATAGTGAATAAAAGCAGATCACATCAAATCTAAAACGAACAGAATCTCAGTCTACAGAATGGATTGACACAAACTCAATCCAAGCCCCCTGTTAGTCTACACGAGAGTGATCACTAAATCAGAGAACAACTGATCTTAGAACAAAGCAAGTCAAAGCTGAGGAACCAGCGTCCTCTCTCCACAGGGGTGTGTGACTGAGGGGTTCTACCCAGAACAGTCAGCCCTCCTCAGGGTCTTGGTGACCGGAGTCTGGGATATCTGTTGTGCTTCACAGGTCACCTCTCCTGCCTTGGTCCACTCCTGGGCAGTGAGAGTCAGGGTGCTGCTCCAGCTATACAGACCGTCCTTCTCCAGGACCCCGGGACTGGCCTCCTGCTTCTTGCTGTTGCCGTCCACTTTCCAGCTCATGGTCCAGTCTGAGGGGAAGCCCTTGTTGGCCAGACACATCAGTGTGGCTGTTGTTGTACTGGACAGCTCCTCACTAGAGGGGGGCAGGACGGTGAGGGTGGGGGCACTGTTACCTGGAAGAAACACAACACATCAACTATATCAAAACAAAGTACTTTGGAAATGACTTAATATGTAAGTTAGATTGGTAAATGACGTGAAGAAAACACAAACAGTCAAAGGATATAAAGTTGATTACAAGTATAAAGTATACAAGTATGATGTGTTTAACTTTAGCATTACTTTGTCATACAGATATTTTTTTAGGAACGTATCTGATCAGAATACTCATATTTGTAGTATTTTGCAGAATCCAAGAGCTTGGATACAAACATAACAGAGACCTTTTATGTTCACATTACCAATGTGACTATCATGAACACAATGTACTGATGACTACAATAACAAATATTATAGTTATCGTAACAGAATAAGAGTTATATAGTCTGCAATCATACAAATAAAGCAATAAATGCCTGCAATTTAACATTTTGATTAAATCAGCTGTAGGAAGAAGACTCAGTCAAATTCAATATATAACAATATTTTTGGAAAGTAAAATATCTCAAATCGAAATGTTTTAATAGAGAATAAAGAGTTTAAGAAAAAAAAATGGAATCAGACAAACATCAAGAAACTTACTTCCAACATCTAGTCTGGTGGCGCTACCAAAAGTGTACCACAGTGATACAACCCCTATTACTGCTCGTACAAAAACCTAACACTCATTGGGAAAGCTGAATACTTACATATTTCAGACTCTGGTTTAAATCATGAATTTATATGAATACTGGTCAAATATAATGTTATATTCTTCATTTGAAATAGTTTTTTGATTAAATGAAAAACACTACAGTTTTATTATAAAATATAAAGGTGTAAAACAAACCTAAAAATTACTCAACATAAAGTCATACAGTTGACAGAGAAATTACAGTGATATCAAAAAGTGAAAAAAGTGGTTCATTTTGTTGTTTACTTACTTCCAACATCTAGTCTGGTGCCGCTACCAAAAGTCCTCCACAGTGATACAATCCCTATTACTGCTAGTACAAAAACCTCTCTGTGCTGTGATGCTTCAGCTGTAACAGTGAAAATCACTCATACCGAATCACATTAAACACAAATACCATTTAACATCGTTCGAGGTAAAATAAACACTTGATTTGAGCTGTTTATACAATTCATAAAAAATATAATTTGCATCTCAAATCTAGATATTTGTCATTAGTCTTTCTTCTGTGTATCAGATATCCTCTTAGGAACAGAACAGTCAGTGTTCAACATTTAATCCAGCATTTGTGTTCCTCCATTTTGTCCATGTGAAAGACAGGAGAAAAAGTAACAGCAGTAATATTGATTCATGTAGTGTATATTCGTTGTTTATCTCAGATATATCTCCGGTTGTAAAGTCACAGAGAACAGACACCACTAACAGAGGAATCCGACGAGCTTTAGTTTAGAGAAGGGTTCATTAACTGATTTGAGGAACTTACATAAGAGTCCAAGCATGAGTGAACTGACAGTTAGGGCTGTATTCAAGCTGTATTGCTGAAGCCTTTAGCTGTGAACTTCAGCGATACGGACTGAATAGAGCCCTTCATCTGATATTAGAGTTGAAATTGTCTGGCAGAAAAGTTGTCATATACAATATATTAGAGTAAAACGTATGATGTTTGTTGTTATAAAAGCTAACATGTGCAGGATAAAATACAGTTTTAATGATGGGAGCCTACTTGGAAACTGAAATAGATTTAAAACATGAATATGCATATGCTCGCTAGAGTGTATAAACATTTGGGTTTAACACGTCGTGACTGAGAGCTGTCCGTCATGACAACAGAACCCACAACAACCATGACTTTTATCACCATCTTCGGGCTCTGTTCAATTTGTATCGCTGAAGCATTATTTTCATTTTCAATTGATCCGACATATTACATTTACTTCACTTAGCAGAGGCTCTTATCCAGAGGGACTTACAGGAGAAATTAGAGTTAAGTGCCTTGCTCAAGGGCACATTGACAGATTTTTCACCAAGTCAAGTCGGGGACTTGAACCAGCAACCTATTAACCAAAAGGTTGCTAGTTCAAATCCCCAGGCCGACACTGTGAAACATCTGTCGATGTGCCCTTTAGCTTGGCACTTAACCCTAATTGCTCCAGGGTCATTGTTAATATTGGCAGATACTGGCCGTGACCACAGTGGTGGAGTATATAATGAAATAGGACAAATATAAGCACCCACCTAATTACTATTATTATAAAAGCAAGCTCATGCAGACAAAATATATTATAATGACTTTAGCCTACTTTGAAACTGAAATAGATTTGAAACAGTCATTTGTGTAATGCATCTGCCCCACTGCTCTATGTGCTTTTATAGCCCTGTCAGTTTAACACTTCATGACTGAGAGCTGTCCTTCATGACAACAGAACCCACAACAACCATGACTTTTATCACCATCCTCATCTGGACACTTGCTTTCTGCTTTCCAGGTTACACTTTTCAGAATTTACTGTTGAAAATTAATTAAATCTACAACATTGAAATGTATATCTACGTTAATATTTATATTCAGAACTACTGATTACTATATGTCATATTTTATCCATAGAATTTTTTAAAAGATATAAAATGACATAGAACACAGATCAGTAAGGAGGTCAACTTTGAAAATGGTTAGAAAGCATGTTCTGCATTGTCATCATCATCATCATCATGTCATGGTTGTGACTAGTTATATTTGTCACAGCCTGAAAGTGCACCTATAAACATTATGTGATGCTATGAAACACACACAATACCAGTCCATGTGAAAGTGATGTTACAGTACATCAGCCCCCCTTGATAAAATCCCCATATCCACCTCACCACCAAATATTGATGTGATCATCAAGCATTATATTAACTATTTTGATGAGCAGGTTACTGACTATTACATCTGTGAATGAGACATGATGCTGGGTTCAATCTTAGACCTGTGTATGCACACACTGTCGACTTGAAAAATTACTTAGCATAATGCATCTGCCCCGCTGCTCTAAGAGTGTTTATAGCCCTGTGATTTTAACACTTCGTGACTGAGAGCTGTCCTTCATGACAACAGATCCCACAACAACCATCCTTTTTATCACCATCTTCATCTGGGTATGGGTACCACCTTGACATCCCTGATCTGCTTGCCTCAGTAAATTAATGGTAGAACATTAGTTGCCAGGATTAGCTATTTGTATCTCTATGATTGCATAATGCTGCCCCGAAACTCCTTCTTTATGGTGGTACTGTCAGGGATTTCTTCGTCTTCTGACGATATAACGAAATCATCGTCGGAAAAGGTAGACCAATACGCAGCAGGTATGTGATTGTTCATTTTGAACATTTATTCACTTCAAAACGAATACAAAAACAACAAACAAGAAACACGAACGATTGACAAACTGACAGTCTGGTAAGGCACTAGGCTAAACACAGAACAATCACCCACAAAAGCAAACACAAACACACCCTACTATATGGGACTCTCAATCAAAGGCAGATAGACAACACCTGCCTTCAACTGAGAGTCCCAACCCCAATTAATCAAACATAGACATACACTCACTAGACTCCACATAGAAATACCTAAACATAAACCAAAACCCGGAATTACTAAATCAAACACCCTTCTTACAAAACACACCACCCTGAACCACATAAAACAAATACCCTCTGCCACGTCCTGACCAAACTACAATACTAATTAACCTTTATACTGGCCAGGACGTGACAGGTACAACTCTTCAGTCTGGGACTCCATCTAGATTCAGTGGCAGTGGATCTCTGACCATCAGTGGAGTCCAGGCTGAAGATGCAGGAGATTACTACTGTCAGAGTTACCACAGCGGTGGAGTGTTCACATAGTGATAAAGAGCCGTACAAAAACTTTCCTCAGTCAGACTGCACAGTGACTGTACTGCTACGGCTGGGACCCACTGCAGGTGCTGAGGGGAAAGAGACAGCGCCATTCAACACTGCCGTCTTCGACTACCCTACAGAGAGCCGAGAGGGAGGTGAGCGTCTCCTCTGTCTACGCCAGGGGTCCAGGACAGCGTCGGAAATGCTCTGGATTTCCAGACAGTGGCTGTGTCCACTGGCTGAAACGACCAGGCCCTGTTGACGGTTTCCCGCAGTGGGCTACAGGCGGACGTCCAGACCGTGCTGGCCTGTCGCGATGAGGACCTCACGCTGGACCAGCTCATCGCTATGGCCATTCGGCTGGATAATCTTCTGCGTGCCCGTTGTTGCCCATCCCGGGGGTTCAGATCTCTCCCAGGGACCTCCAGCGAGACTGAGCCTATGGCCCCTGAGGAACATCAACACCGGCTTCAACAGGGTCTCTGCTCTTGCTGCGTGGACCACCCCTGGAACACCTGTCCCAGATGGAGAACCAGGTGAGGAAGCGACAGGCCGAGGAGCGCTCCTGCACCTTAGGCCTGTCATAGGCGTGGATGTGCCTTGTTTATCTCTGTCCAACCAGCCTTGGACGCGTCCACCGCCACTATGAACGCCAAAGAGGGATCCGGATGAACCAGCACGGGAGCCGAGGTAAACAGAGCACTCAGGTGACCAAAAGCCCTGTCCGCGTCAGGCGACCACTGCAGTTCCACCGGTCCCCCTTTCAGCAGTGAGGTAATGGGAGCCGCTACCTGATCAAAGACTGATTCTCTCCTTGTGACCCTCCTGCGTAACCATGTCTAGTGGAGCGGTGGCCTCCCTAATCAGCCCTGACCCTAATGGTCGACTATCTAGGGTGTGCACAGGGAAGGGCATATCCACAGGAACAAGGGGGATCCCTAAACTATGGGCAAATGAACGGTCAATAAAATTCCCAGCTGCGCCTGAATCTACGAGCGCCTTATGCTGGGAATGCGGAGAAAACTCAGGAAATGTAATAAACACATACATGTGAGCAACAGGGGGCTCTGGGTGAGCCTGGTGCCGACTAACCTGGGGTGACACGATAGTGCCCTGCCTGCTGCCTCGACTCCCCAAGGAACCCCCCCAGTACCGACCAGCAGTGTGCTCTCTGCGGCCACAGATGGTGCAGGGAATGGCCCCTCCTCTGGTCGCCCTAATCACACCACTTCCCAGCTCCATGGGCGTTGGAGCGGAGTTGCTGGGTATGGAACTGACAGGCCCTGATCCGGACGTCCGCGGGTAGCCAGCAGGTTGTCCAGCCGGATGGACAGGTCCACCATCTGGTCCAACGTGAGGGTGGTGTCTCGGCAGGCCAACTCCCGACGGACGTCCTCGCGCAGACTGCACCGGTAGTGATCGATCAGGGCCCTGTTGTTCCATCCCGCACTGGCAGCCAGGGTCCGGAAGTCCAAAGCGAAATCCTGCGCGCTCCTCGTCCCCTGCCTCAGGTGGAACAGACATTCACCCGCCTCTCGACCCTCAGGCGGGTGGTCGAAAACTTCCCGAAAGCGGTGGGTGAACTCTGCGTAATGGTCCAACGCCGCGTCTCCCTCACTCCAATCGGCGTTGGCCCACTCCAGGGCTTTGCCTGAGAGGCAGGAGACGAGGGCGGACATGTTCCCACGTCCCGAAGGAGCCGGGTGGACGGTCGCCAGGTAGAGTTCCAGCTGGAGAAGGAACCCCTGGCATCCGGCCGCCGTCCCATCATACTCCCTCGGGAGTGCGAGCCGAATCCCGTTAGAACCGGGTGAAGGAGGGGTGGACAGTGGGACCTGCTGTAGTGGGGCTGGTGGAGGCATTGGAAGACCTCCTTCTCTCTCCCATCTATCCATCATCTGTAGCACGCGATCCATGGCAGTGCCCAGACGTTGCAACAAGGTTGTGTGTTGCTGGATGCGCTCCTCGACCGCCAAAGGAGGGCCGTCTGCTCCTGCTGACTCCATTTCAAGGTGAATGATTCTGTAATGCGTCTGTGTGTAGCTGGTGTAGATGAGTCAGGCGCAGGACAGCAGATATGAGTAATGTTCGCACTTTTACTCAACAATAATCACAATACACGTCAATAAATCCAAGGCCACAATTACGGACCGCAATACAATAAACAATCACTCACAAACAAACATGGGGGAACAGAGGGTTAAATAATGAACAAGTAATTGGGGGATTGAAACCAGGTGTGTGAGACAAGGACAAAACAAATGGAAAATGAAAAGTGGATCGGCGATGGCTAGAAGGCCGGTGACGTCGACCGCCGAACGCCGCCCGAACAAGGAAAGGGACCGACTTCGGCGGAAGTCGTGACAGAATAACACAAAAGAAAAGAAAAATAGAAAAATCTATGTACAGTGTGTGCAAATGTAGAAGTGTAGGGCGGTAGGCAATAAATAGGCCCTAGAGGCAAAAATTATTACAATTTACCATTAATACTGGAGTGATAGATGTGCAGATGATGGTGTGCAAGCAGCGATACTGGGGTGCACAAGAGCAAGAGGGTAAGTAATAATATGAGGATGAGGTTGTCGGGTGTGCTATTTACAGGTGCAGTGATCGGTAAGCTGCTCAGACAGCTGATGCTTAAAGTAAGAGAGGGAAATATAAGACTTCAGCTTCAGAGATCTTTGCAATTCGTTCCAGTCATTGGCAGCAGAGAACTGGAAGGAAAGGCAGCCAAAGAAAGTGTTGGCTTTGGAGATGACCAGTGCAATATACCTGCTGGAGCATGTGCTATGGGTGGGTGTTGCTATGGTGACCAGTGAGCTGAGATAATGCGGGGCTTTACCTAGCAAAGACTTATAGATGACCTGGAGCCAGTGGGATTGGCAACGGATGTGTAGTGAGGGCCAGCCAACGAGAGCATACAGGTCGCAGTGGTGGGTAGTATATGTGGCTTTGGTGACAAAACAGATGGCACTGTGATAGACTACATCCAGTTTGCTGAGCAGAGTGTTGGGGGCTATTTTGTAAATGACATCGCCGAAGTCAAGGATCGGTAGGATAGTCAGTTTTACGAGGGTATGTTTGGTGACATGAGTGAATGAGGCTTTGTTGCAAAATAGGAAGCCGATTCTAGATTTAATTTTGGATTGGAGATGCTCAGTGTGAGTCTGGAAGGAGTATTTGTATTTGTAGTTATCCACATATTCCAGGTCAGAACCGTACAGAGTAGTGATGCTAGTCGGGCGGGAGGGTGCGGGCAGCAATCGGTTGAAGAGCATGCATTTAGTTTTACTAGCATTTAAAAGCAGTTGGAGGCCACGAAGGAGTGTTGTATGGCGTTGAAGCTCGTTTGGAGGTTTGTTAGCACAGTGTCCAAAGAAGGGCCAGATGTATACCGAATGGTGTCATCTGCATAGAGGTGGATCAGAGAATCACCAGAAGCAAGAGTGACATCATTGATATATACAGAGAAAAGAGTCGGCCTGAGAATTGAACCCTGTGGCACCCCCATAGAGACTGGCAGAGGTCCGGACAACAGGCCCTCTGATTTGACACACTGAATTCTATCTGAGAATTAGTTGGTGAACCAGGCGAGGCAGTCATTTGAGAAGCCAAGGTTGTTGAGTCTGCCGATAAGAATGCGGTGATTGACAGAGTCGAAAGCCTTGGCCAGGTCAATGAAGATGGCTGCACAGTACTGTCTTTTATCGATGGCGGTTATATCGTTTAGGACCTTGAGTGTGGCTGAGGTGCACCCATGACCAGCTCAGAAACCAGATTGCATAGTGGAGAAGGTACGGTGGGATTCTAAATGATCGGTGATCTGTTTAATAACTTGGCTTTCAAGGATTTCAGAAAGGCAGTGCAGGATGTATATACAGTGAGGGAAAAAAGTATTTGATCCCCTGCTGATTTTGTACGTTTGCCCACTGAGAAAGAAATGATCAGTCTATAATTTTAATGGTAGGTTTATTTGAACAGTGAGAGACAGAACAACAACAAAAAAATCCAGAAAAACGCATGTCTAAAATGTTATAAAATAATTTGCATTTTAATGAGGGAAATAAGTATTTGACCCCTTCTCAATCAGAAAGATTTCTGGCTCCCAGGTGTCTGTTATACAGGTAACGAGCTGAGATTAGGAGCACACTCTTAAAGGGAGTGCTCCTAATCTCAGTTTGTTATCTGTATAAAAGACACCTGTCCACAGAAGGAATCAATCAATCAGATCCCAAACTCTCCACCATGACCAAGAACAGAGCTCTCCAAGGATGTCAGGGACAAGATTGTAGACCTACACAAGGCTTGAATGGGCTACAAAGACCATCGCAAAGCAGCTTGTTGAGAAGGTGACAACAGTTGGTGCGATTATTCGCAAATGGAAGAAATACAAAGAACTGTCAATCCCCCTTGGCCTGGGGCTCCATGCAAGATCTCACCTCATGGAGTTGCAATGATCATGAGAATGGTGAGGAATCAGCCCAGAACTACACGGGAGGATCTTGTCAAGGATCTCAAGGCAGCTGGGACCATAGTCACCAAGAAAACAATTGGTAACACACTATGCCGTGAAGGACTGAAATCCTGCAGTGCCCGCAAGGTCCCCCTGCTCAAGAAAGCACATATACATGCCCGTCTGAAGTTTGCCAATGAACATCTGAATGATTCAGAGGACAACTGGGTGAAAGTGTTGTGGTCAGATGAGACCAAAATGGAGCTCTTTGGCATCAACTCAACTTGCCGTGTTTGGAGGGGGAGGAATGCTGCCTATGACCCCAAGAACACCATCCCCACCGTCAAACATGGAGGTGGAAACATTATGCTTTGGGGTGTTTTTCTGCTAAGGGGACAGGACAACTTCACCGCATCAAAGGGACGATGGACGGGGCCATGTACGGTCAAATCTTGGGTGAGAACCTCCTTCTGTCACAAATTAAGTCGTGGTGTTGCAGAGGACCAAAACGCAGCGGGTATGTGGAGACTCATTCTTTTAATGAATAAAAAAACGAAAGCATCCACAGGAAAAAAATAACAAACAATGAACAGTACTCACGATACGACAGTGTAGCAGGCTAAACCAAAAAGCAGTGCTCACAAACAATTCCCCACAAACACACAGACAAACACACCCAACTAATATAGGACTTCCAATCAAAGGCAACACCACACAGCTGCCTTCAATTGGAAGTCCACCCCAATTACCTCTACATAGAAACACCCAACCTAGACAGAACATAGAAAACACAACTTCTTCTGCCATGCCCTGACCAAAACTTATACACCTACTCCACCTGCTGGTCAGGACGTGACACCTTCCCTCAGCCAGGGCATTGAAAATGGGTCGTGGATGGGTATTCGAGCATGACAATGACCCAAAACACACGGCCAAGGCAACAAAGGAGTGGCTCAAGAATTTAGAGGGCAGGTTGGTTACATTTACATTTACATTTAAGTCATTTAGGCAGACGCTCTTATCCAGAGCGACTTACAAATTGGTGCATTCACCTTATAATATCCAGTGGAACAACCACTTTACAATAGTGCATCTAAATCTTTAAGGGGGGGGTTAGAAGGATTACTTTATCCTATCCCAGGTATTCCTTGAAGAGGTGGGGTTTCAGGTGTCTCCGGAAGGTGGTGATTGACTCCGCTGTCCTGGCGTCCGTGAGGGAGCTTGTTTCCACCATTGGGGTGCCAGAGCAGCGAACAGTTTTGACTGGGCTGAGCGGGAACTGTGCTTCCTCAGAGGTAGGGAGGCGAGCAGGCCAGAGGTGGATGAACGGAGTGCCCTTGTTTGGGTGTAGGGCCTGATTCAGAGCCTGAAGGTACGGAGGTGCCGTTCCCCTCACAGCTCCGTAGGCAAGCACCATGGTCTTGTAGCGGATGCGAGCTTCGACTGGAAGCCAGTGGAGAGAGCGGAGGAGCGGGGTGACGTGAGAGAACTTGGGAAGGTTGAACACCAGACGGGCTGCGGCGTTCTGGATGAGTTGTAGGGGTTTAATGGCACAGGCAGGGAGCCCAGCCAACAGCGAGTTGCAAATAATCCAGACGGGAGATGACAAGTGCCTGGATTAGGACCTGCGCCGCTTCCTGTGTGAGGCCGCTTCCTGATATGTCTGCCAGACATGCAGAGATGCGATTCGCCACCTGGTTGTCAGAAGGGGAAAGGAGAAGATTAATTGTGTGTCATCTGCATAGCAATGATATGAGAGACCATGTGAGGATATGACAGAGCCAAGTGACTTAGTGTATAGCGAGAATAGGAGTGGGCCAAGAACAGAGCCCTGGGGGACACCAGTGGTGAGAGCACGTGGTGCGGAGACAGATTCTCGCCACGCCACCTGGTAGGAGCGACCTGTCCAGGTAGGACGCAATCCAAGCGTGGGCGGCGCCGGAGATGCCCAGCTCGGAGAGGGTGGAGAGGAGGATCTGATGGTTCACGGTATCAAAGGCAGCAGATAGGTCTAGAAGGATGAGAGCAGAGGAGAGAGAGTTAGCTTTAGCAGTGCGGAGAGCCTCTGTGACACAGAGAAGAGCAGTCTCAGTTGAATGCCCAGTCTTGAAACCTGACTGATTAGGATCAAGAAGGTCATTCTGAGAGAGATAGCAAGAGAGCTGGCCAAGGACGGCACGTTCAAGAGTTTTGGAGAGAAAGGAAAGAAGGGATACTGGTCTGTAGTTGTTGACATCGGAGGGATCGAGTGTAGGTTTTTTCAGAAGGGGTGCAACTCTCGCTCTCTTGAAGACGGAAGGGACGTAGCCAGCGGTCAAGGATGAGTTGATGAGCGAGGTGAGGTAGGGGAGAAGGTCTCCGGAAATGGTCTGGAGAAGAGAGGAGTGGATAGGGTCAAGTGGGCAGGTTGTTGGGCGGCCGGCCGTCACAAGACGCGAGATTTCATCTGGAGAGAGCGGGGAGAAAGAGGTCAAAGCACAGGGTAGGGCAGTGTGAGCAGGACCAGCAGTGTCGTTTGACTTAGCAAACGAGGATCGGATAGGATCGGTTTAGGATTATATCTAAGAGGGTGGCCCATGGTTACGAATTTAGGGTTGTACCTGTTAGGTTCCTTAATGATTTGTGTGAGATTGAGGGCATCTAGCTTAGATTGTAGGATGGCCGGGTGCATGTCCCAGTTTAGGGCACCTAACACTATGAACTCTGAAAGATAGATGGGGGGCGATCAATTCACATATGGTGTCCAGGGCACAACTGGGGGCTGAGGGGGGGTCTATAACATGCGGCAATGGTGAGCGGCTTGTTTCTAGAAAGGTGGATTTTTAAAAGTAGAAGCTCGAATTGTTTGGGCACAGACCTGGATAGTATGACAGAACTCTGCAGGCTATCTCTGCAGTAGATTGCAACTCCGCCCCCCTATGGCAGTTCTATCTTGTTCTTACTCACCCAAAACAGCAAAACACAAGGCATATTGACATTAGGGAGAGGCATATGTAGCCGACTGGTCATAGGGTCCAGTGAGTAGCTAGGTGAGCTGGAGGCATGGCGATTCAGCTAGCAGGCCGGGGCTAGCAGAAGGCTAGCAGAGGTGGCCTCAGGGGGGACGTTGCAATGGGAGAGTCTGAAAAAATATACAAATATATACGAAATATATACGAAGAAAAATGATATATACAAGGGACAGGACAAAACAATCAAAACAGTCATCCCCAGACCTACTGTGTGTGTGTTTATGTAATTCTGTGATTGATTAGTAAAGTAAATAAATAATTAAGCCAATTTGTATATCACTGATTCATGATTTATGTTAGGGTTCGTGCAGATATCCAAGGGTTTGCGACGTTCAGGAATGAGAATGAAGAGGTAATAATACATTAATAGGACACTGTAATCGATAAGATAATAAAATATCTGAAGAGTTTAATTCGGGAAATAGAGACTATTTCAACATTTTCCTGTGGTGCCCCGACTTCCTAGTTAATTAAAGTTTACATGATTAGTTAAATCACGTAAGGAATAAATACACAAAGAGAATTGATTTGATAATATAACATTCTTTACATTTAATGATAGTCACGCTACGACAAGATGCAGGAGATTACTACTGTCAGTTACCACAGTGGTGGAGTTCACACAGTGATACAGAGCCGTACAAAAACCTCCCTCAGTCAGACTGCACAGTGACTGTACTGCTACAGCTGGGACCTACTGCAGGTGCTGAGGGGGAAGAGACAGTGACATGGAACACTGACTGAACTAAAATATACTGAGCTAAATATATCAGTGATGATGACTATAATGTCAACTTATCCAACTTTATGTTCAACTATTCTTGAACAGACAACACCCATAGGTCCAGACTGCATAAATATGCCTTCCCTTTTGCTATGTCAAACCAACCTTTAATTAACATTTCAGACAATAAGTTGAATGGACTCCATCTATGTGAAATATCCCAGTCACTGCAAGGTCCCCCAGTCAGGTAGTAAGTTTCAAGCAACGATTCAAACATATTTATTGAAATGATATAACATGATCATAACCCACTAAAACAACATGAGGTTCTGTCATACAAGAGACAGTGACATGGACCACTGGTAAGTGAAGCATCATTCAGATCTCATGTTCCCCATCATCATCATTGTAGTCACCTACAAAAGTTATTAGAAGTTTTGAAATATCCACAATACCAGTCCAATATGCATAATAAGGTGTTCAGAAGTAAAGAAAAAGAAAGTGATGTTACATCAGCATCAGCCCCCCTAGATACAATCTGCATATACACCTCACAACCAGATATTGGTGTGATCATCTAGCATTATATTAACTATTTTGATGAGCAGGTTACTGACTGTTATATCTGTGGATAAGACATGATGCCGGGTTCAGGCATTAGCTATATCTACATAATGTATAATATCCATTTTATCTGTCATAGATTGCATGGTGGAATATCTGTTACTGTACCCTCCCTGAATCCACTATGGAGGTTCAAACCAGTCCACTCCCTCACATCTGGCCCAGTCCAGGGTACTTCAGGCAGTGAAACTGGTCAACTGCTAGACTGGTAGTTGTAGGAGTGAAACTGAGATTTGCATAGACAGGGCTGGGTGGTTCTGCTTGTCCCAGAATAGAGCAGCACTGTCACCAGATGTTTGTTCCCATGGGGTTAGAGGTAGAGAAGACCAGGGGAAATTTTATGGAGAAGGGTAGACTGCACATTACTTAAAACCATTGCTAAAACATCTAACATAATAAAATCATATTAGGATTTAAACATGTAAATACAGTGCATTCAGAAAGTATTCAGAACCCTTGAGTTTTTCCACATTTTGTTACGTTACAGCCTTATTGTAAATGGATTAAATCATTTTCCCACAAATTAATTCCACAAATTAACTTTTAAGAAGGCACACCTGTAAATTGAAATGCATTTAAGGTAGTGACTACCTCATGAAGCTGATTGAGAGAATGCCAAGAGTGTGCAAAGCTGTCATCAAGGCAAAGGGTGGCTATTTGAAAATCTCAAATATAAAATATATGTTGATTTGTTTAACACTTTTTTGGTTACTACGTGATTCCATATGTGTTATTTCATCGTTTTGATGTCTTCACTATTATTCTACAATGTAGAAAATAGTACAAATAAAGAAAAACCATTGAATGAGTAGGTGTTCTAAAACTTTTGACCGGTAGTGTATAAAATAAAAAAACTGAAATATCACATTTACATAAGTATTCAGACCCTTTACTAATTACTTTGTTGAAACACCTTTAGCAGTGATTACAGCTTCGAGTCTTCTTTGGTGTGAGCTACAAGCTTGGCACACCTGTATTCGGAGAATTTCTCCCATTCTTCTCTGCAGATCCTCTCAAGCTCTGTCAGGAGGGATGAGAGCGTTGCTGCGCAGCTTTTTTCAGGTCTGTCCAGAGATGTTCGATCGGGTTCAAGTCCAGGTTCTGACTGGGCCACTCAAGGACATTCAGAGACTTGTCCCGATACCACTCCTGCATTGTCTTAGTTGTGTGCTTAGGGTCATTGTCCTGTTGGAAGGTGACCCTTCGCCCCAGTCTGAGGTCCTGAGCGCTCTGGAGTAGGTTTTCATCAAGGATCTCTCTGTACTTTGCTCTGTTCATCTTTACCTTGATCCTGACTAGTTTCCCAGTCCCTGCCACTGAAAAACATCCCCACAGCATGATGCTGCCACCACCATGCTTCACCGTAGGGATGGTGCCAGGTTTCCTCCAGATGTGGCGTTTGGCAATCAGGCCAAAGAGTTCAATCTTGGTTTCATCAGGCCAGAGAATCTTGTTTATCATGGTCTGAGAGTCCTTAAAGTGACTTTTGGCAAATTCCAAGCGGGCTGTTATGTGCCTTTTACTGAGGAGTGGCTTCCGTCTGGCCACTCTACCATAACGGCCTGATTGGTGGAGTGCTGCAGAGATGGTAGTCTTCCTGTAAGGTTCTCCCATCTCCACAGAGGAGCTCTGTCAGAGTGACCATCGGGTTCTTGGTCACCTCCCTGACCAAGGCCCTTCTCCCCCGATTGCTCAGTTTGGCCGGGCAGCCAGCTCTAGGAAGAGTCTTGATTATTCCAAACTTCTTCCATTTAAGGATGATGGAGGCTACTGTGTTCTTGGGGATCCTTAATGCTGCAGAAATGTTTTAGTACCCTTCCCCATATCTGTGCCTCGACACAATCCTGTCTCAGAGCTCTACGGACATTTCCTTTAAGCTTATGGCTTGGTTTTTGCTCTAGCATGCACTGTCAACTGTGGGACCTTATGTAGACAGGTGTGTGCCTTTCCAAATCATGTCCAATCAATTGAATTTACAACAGGTGGACTCCAATCAAGTTGTAGAAACATCTCAAGGATGATCAATGGAAACAGGATGCACTGAGCTCAATGTCAAGTCTTTTTCATGTCAATAATTTTTCTTTTTAAATCAGTTTTGGAATAAAGCTGTAATGTAACAATGTGGAAAAGGGAAGGGGTCTGAATACTTTAGGTATGTTATGGATAGTAACTGTTTAGCAGGGTGAGTTCTGAGAGCAGATCTTAGAGGTTTATTATCAAATATCACTAAATATTATCACTGGTATTGGTGCTACCAGGATAATTCAGTTGTAGAAATGATTGCAGAGTTCTTGTTGTATCAGATGCCCTTTTATTTCTGTTTGAAAACATGAGAGTAGCTATATGCTACAACGCTGAAAATATAAAGGAAGTTGATTCATCTAAATTAGTATTAAATTGTTAAAGCTCCACAACCCACAGATTGACTGGACCGCCAGAAATGTAACCACTTGGAGTTAATTTTGCCACTCTAATTGTCTACATTCTGCCCTTGCCCCTGCCTTGTCTGTGCCCCAGTTCATTACATAACCTTTGGACCTGTCATCAGTTCCTCCCGAGTATCACGATCTAGCTCCTGTGTTCAGCAAGCACCACGCCCTGTCACTGCCGCCTCATCGGCCGTACCACTGCGCCATTGACCTGCAGCCTGGAGCTCCTCTCCCCAGTAGCCGGTTGTTTAACCTCTCTAGCCCCGAGCATGAGGCTATGGAGAGATACATCCAGGATTCTCTGGCTGCAGGACTTACCAAGCCTTCTTCCTCCCCAGTGGGTGTTGGGTTTTTCTTTGTGAAGAAGAAGGATGGGTCACTGAGGCCGTGCATAGACTTCTGTGGGCTGAATAATATCACAGTAAAGAACAAGTACCCCTTGCCACTCATCAGCTCTGCTTTTGCCCCCATCCCTGGTGCCACGGTGTTCACCAAACTCGACCTCCGGAATGCCTACCACTTTGTCCGCATCAGAGAGGGCGATGAGTGGAAGACTGCGTTCAACACACCACTTGGTCACTTTGAGTATTTGGTCATGCCTTTTGGTCTTACAAAGGCCCCTGCTGTTTTACAGAACCTAGTCAATGATGTGCTGAGGGATGTGGTTGGACGTTTTCTTTTTGTCTATTTAGATGACATCCTGATTTTTTCCAAGGACCCTTAGGCTCACCAGCAACACGTTCGCCAAGTTCTTCAACGGCTGCTGGAGAATAAGCTTTATGTTAAATCTGAAAACGTGAGGTCCATGCTGCCTCAGTGCCTTTCCTGGGTTATATTATTGCACAGGGACAGTTACGTATGGACCCCGCCAAGGTCATGGCAGTCGCAGAGTGGCCTGCACCCTCCAACCTGAAGCAGCTACAGCGTTTCCTGTGGTTTGCACATTTTTACAGACGTTTTACAGCTGTCTGGCAGCACCTCTCACCTCCACCCCCACCTCCACCTCACTCCACTGGACTCCTGAGGCAGAGGCAGCATTCCTGGAACTCAAGCGTCGCTTCACTTCCGCCCCGGTCCCGACCCAGAACTCCAGTACCACTTTAATAGTACTGAAGTACTAGTATAATTCAAAAGGGACTGATAGTACTGAAATACTAGTATAATCAAATCAAGCTTTATTTAAACAGCACATTTCAGACATGTGTGCAACACAATGTCCTTTACAGGAGAAAAAAAATAAAACAAACAAAAGCTGAAATATTTACTAAACAACAAACATACACAAACTGAACAACTAAAAAGCACACTAAGGAAAAGCAAAGCTAAAAATGTGTTTTAAGATCTCTTTTAAATATGTCCACAGTTTCGGCCCTCCTCAGGTTGGCTGGACGGTAATTCCAGAGGCTGGGGTCATATTAACTAAAGGCTGTCTCTCCATGCCTCTTGGTCCTAGGCTTTGGGATAGTTCAAAGCCCAGTGCCAGAGAACCTGATGGACCTACTGGGTACATAACCTAAAAGCATGTCTGACATGTATTAGGGTGCACAATCATGGATTGATTTAAAAACCAATCTTAAAATGAATTCTAAAACTCACAGGCAGCCAGTGCAGAGACCTTAAAACTAGTGCAATGTGTGCTCTCCATCTGGTGTTGGTCAGTACCTGTGCTGCAGCATTCCTTATGTTTTGCAGTTGACAAATGGCTTTCTTCGGTCGACCAGACACGAACGTATTACAGTAGTCAAGCCTGCTTGTAATAAAAGCATGAATGAGTCTCTCTGTATCAGACTGAGAGAAAAACGGCCGCACTTTCGCAATGTTCCTCAGGTGGTAAAAAGCTATTTTGGTCACATTCCTAATGTGTGATTTGAAATTTTGTTCAGAATCTAAAATAACACCTAGGTTTTTTTACCCGGTGTTTTATTTTCATTGCCCGTGAATTAAAATGTGCGGATAGATTCTCTGTCTATGCTTTGGCTCCAACAATAAGTCTTGATTTAGATGGAGGAAGTTGTGAGCCATACAGGATTTAAATACAGTCTAATAATTTATCCGTGGAGCTGAAATCCTCTAGTGACACAGAAATGTAAAGTTGTGTATCGTCTGTGCAGCAGTAAAAATCAATGCTGTGCTTTCTGATAACGCTGCCAAGGGGTAACCTATATAAACTGAACAGTACCGGACCCAAAATCGAACCTTGTGGAATGTCACATGTGATATGTATTTTATCTGAGTTATGTTCACCATGGGTGACAAAGTACTCTCGACCGGTTAAGTAGGTCCTGAATCAATTTAGAACTGGACCGGAGAGGTCAGCCCACCATTCCAGTCTGTCCAGAAGGAAATCATGGCCAACAGTAAAATAGGGACTGATAGTACTGAAGTACTAGTACTGTCAAACGCTCCCTAAAACACTTCAGCGAGCAGGCCTTTCTAATTGACCTGGCCCGTATGTAGAACTAAGAGCAGATATATAATAATTTCAATAAGCATTTCTCTACGGCTGGCAATGCTTTCCACCTGGCTACCCCTACCCCGGACAACAGCTCTGCACCCCCCACAGCAACTTTCCCAAGCCCCCCCCCCCGCTAATCCTTCACCCAAATCCAGACAGCTGATGTTCTGAAAGAGCTGCAAAATCTGGATCCCTACAAATCCGCTGGGCTAGAAAATCTGACCCTCTCTTTCTAAAATTATCAGCCGAAATTGTTGCAACCCCTATTACTAGCCTGTTCAACCTCTCTTTCGTATCGTCTGAGATCCCCATAGATTGGAAAGCTGCCGCGGTCATCCCCCTCTTTAAAGGGGGAGACACTCTAGACCAAAACTGCTATAGACCTATATCCATCCTAACATCTTCGAAAACCAAGTTAACAAACAGATCACCGACTCTTTCGAATCCCACCGTACCTTCTCCACTATGCAGTCCAGTTTCCGAGCTGGTCATGGGTGCACCTCAGCCACGCTCAAGGTCCTAAACGATATCATAACCGCCATTGACAGAAGACAGTACTGTGCAGCCGTCTTCATCGACCTGGCCAAGGCTTTCGACTCTGTCAATCACCGCATTCTTATCGGCAGACTCAATAGCCTAGGTTTCTCAAATGACTGCCTCGCCTGGTTCACCAACTACTTTTCAGATAGATTTCAGTGTGTTTAATCGGAGGGCCTGTTGTCTGGAACTCTGGCAGTCTCTATGGGGGTGCCACAGGGTTCAATTCTCAGGCCGACTCTTTTCTCTGTATATATCAATGATGTCACTCTTGCTACTGGTGATTCTCTGATCCACCTCTATGCAGACGACACCATTCTGTATACATCTGGCCCTTCTTGGACACTGTGTTAACAAACCTCCAAACAAGCTTCAATGCCATACAACACTCCTTCCGTGGCCTCCAACTACTTTTAAATGCTAGTAAAACTAAACGCATGCTCTTCAACCGATTGCTGCCCGCACCTGCCCGCCCGACTAGCATCACTACTCTGGACGGTTCTGACTTAGAATATGTGGACAACTACAAGTACCTAGGTGTCTGGCTAAGACTGTAAACCCTCCTTCCAGACTCACATGAGCATCTCCAATCCAAAATTAAATCTAGAATCGGCTTCCTATTTTGCAACAAAGCCTCCTTCACTCATGCTGCCAAACATACCCTCTTAAAACTGACTATCCTACCAATCCTTGACTTCAGCGATGTCATTTACAAAATAGCCTCCAACTCTCTGCTCAGCAAACTAGATGTAGTCTATCACAGTGCCATCCGTTTTTTCACCAAAGCCACATATACTACACACCACTGCGACCTGTATGCTCTCGTTGGCTGGCCCTCACTACGTGTTCGTCGCCAAATCCACTGGCTCCAGGTCATCTGTAAGTCTTTGCTAGGTAAAGCCCCGCCTTATCTCAGCTCACTGGTCACCATAGCAACACCCACCCGTAGCACGCGCTCCAGCAGGTATATTTCACTGGTCATCCCCAAAGCCAATTCCTCTTTGGCCGCCTTTCCTTCCAGTTCTCTGCTGCCAATGACTGGAACGAATTGCAAAAATCACTGAAGCTGGAGACTTATATCTCCCTCACTAACTTTAAGCATCAGCTGTCAGAGCAGCTTACCGATCACTGTACCTGTACACAGCCAATCTGTAAATAGCACACCCAACTACCTCATCACAATATTGTTATTTATCCTCTTGCTCTTTTGCACCCCAGCATCTCTACTTGCACATCATCATCTGCACTTCTATCACTCCAGTGTTAATGCTAAATTGTAATTATTTCGCCTCGATGGCCTATTTATTGCCTTACCTCCCTACTCTTCTACATTTACACACACTGTACATAGATTTTTCTATTGTGTAATTGACTGTACGTTTGTTTATGTGTAACTCTGTGTTGTTTTTGTCACATTGCTTTGCTTTATCTTGGCCAGGTCGCAGTTGTAAATGAGAACTTGTTCTTCTCATCTGGCCTACCTTGTTAAATAAAGGTGAAATAAAATAAAATAAATAATATAATACGGACTGATAGTACTGAAGTACTAATACAATACAATAGGGACTGATAGTACTGAAGTACTAGTACAATACAATAGGGACTGATAGTACTGAAGTACTAGTATATACAATAGGGAGGTTGTCACGTCCTGACCATAGTAAGATGTTATTTTCTATGGTAGAGTAGATCAGGGCGTGACAGGGGGTGTTTTGTGTTTTTCTATGTTTTGTATATCTATGTTTAGGTTCTAGTTTTCTATTTCTATGTTGTTGTTTTTGGGATGATCTCCAATTAGAGGCAGCTGGTCCTCGTTGTCTCTAATTGGAGATCATACTTAAGTAGGGTTTTTTTCCACCTGTGTTTTGTGGGTAGTTGTCTTCTGTTTAGTTTACCTGACAGAACTGTGCGCTTTCGTTTTGTCTTTGTTATTTTTCTTTATGTGTTCTGAGTTAAAATAAATATTCATCATGAGCAATTAACACGCTGCGCTTTGGTCCCCTCTCTACGACAGCCGTTACAGAACTACCCACCACAACTGGATTAAGCAGCATGCCCGGGAGGAGATGGATTCCTGGTCTCTGGAGGAGTGGCGAGAGAGGATAGAGTGGACTTGGGGGAAAGTATTGGACAGATACAGAAGCCTGCCGGGGAAGCACGAGAGGCAGCCTCCAAAATGTTTTGGGGGGGGGGCACGCGGGTAGATTGGCGGAGTCAGGGGTGAGACCTGAGCCAACTCCCCTTGCTTATCGTGGTGAGCATGTGCCTGCTCCTCGCACTCTCCCTCCAGTGCGCCTCCACAGCCCAGTACGTCCTGTGCCAGCTCCACGTACCAGGCTGTCAGTACGTCTCCTCAGTGCGGTGAGACCTGTTCCAGCTCCACGAAAGAAGCCTCCAGTGATGATCAATGGTCCGAAGCCTCCAGTGATGATCCATGGCACGAAGCCTCCAGTGATGTTCCATGGCCCGGAGCCTTTAGGGATGATCCATGGCACGAAGCCTCCAGTGATAATCCATGGCCCGGAGCCTGTAGGGATAATCCATGGCAAGAAGCCTGTAGGGATGATCCATGGCACGAAGCCTCCAGTGATGATCCATGGCACAAAGCCTCCAGTGATGATCCATGGTGCGGAACCTGTAGTGATGATCCATGGCACGGAGCCTGCAGCAACGGTCCCCAGTCCGGAGCCTCCAGCGACGGTCCCCAGTCCGGAGCCTCCAGCGACGCTCCCCAGTCCGGAGCCTGCAGCGACGCTCCCCAGTCCGGAGCCTGCAGCGACGCTCCCCAGTCCGGAGCCTGCAGCGACGCTCCCCAGTCCGGAGCCTCCAGCGACACTCCCCAGTCCGGAGCCTCCAGCGACGCTCCATAGTATGGAGACGGCCTGCAGCCCGGAACCTCCTGAGACGGCTTGCAGCCCGGAACCTCCTGAGACGGCCTGCAGCCCGGAATCTCCTGAGACGGCCTGCAGCCCGGAACCTCCTGAGACGGCCTGCAGCCCGGAACCTCCTGAGACGGCCTGCAGCCCGGAACCTCCTGAGACAGCCTGCAGCCCAGAACCTCCAGCGGTGATCTACAGTCCGGTTCCTCCTCCGACGATCCACGGTCCGGTGGTACTAAAGCAGAGGGATCAGCATGTGGAGCGGGGGTTACGCCCCGAACCGGAGCCACCTCCTCTGCTGGAGGATCCTCTGGAGGATAAGGTTATGTGGACTGCACTAGAGCCGCCATAGACAGGAGTTACCCACCCTACCCTCCCTTTTGTTTTTTAGTGGCATTCGGAGTCTGCACCTTTGGGGGGGGGGGGTACTGTCACGTCCTGACCATAGTAAGATGTTATTTTCTATGGTAGAGTAGGTCAGGGTGTGACAGGGGGTGTTTTGTGTTTTTCTATGTTTTGTATATCTATGTTTAGGTTCTAGTTTTCTATTTCTATGTTTTTTTGGGGGGGGGGATGATCTCCAATTAGAGGCAGCTGGTCCTCGTTGTCTCTAATTGGAGATCCTATTTAAGTAGGGTTTTTTCCACCTGTGTTTTGTGGGTAGTTGTCTTCTGTTTAGTTCATGTACCTGACAGAACTGTGCGCTTTTGTTTTCCCTTTATTATTTTTCTTTAAGTGTTCTGAGCTAAAATAAATATTCATCATGAGCAACACGCTGCGCTTTGGTCCCCTCTCTACGACAGCCGTTACAGAGGTGGGGGCGGCAGGTAGCCTCGTGGTTAGAGCGTTGGACTTGTAATCGAAAGGTTGCAAGATCGAATCCCCGAGCTGACAAGGTAAAAATCTGTTGTTCTGCCCCTGAAAAAGGCAGTTAACCCACTGTTCCTAGGCTGTCATTGAAAATAAGAATTTGTTCTTAACTGGCTAGTTAAATGAAAAATAATAGGGACTGAAAGTACTGAAGTACAATACAATAGGGACTGATAGTACTGAAGTACTAGTATAATACAATAGGGACTGATAGTACTGAAGTACTAGTATAATACAATAGGCACTGATAGTATTCTGAAGTACTAATAAAATACAATAAGAACTGATAGTACTGAATTACTAGTATAATACAATAGGGACTGATAATAATGAAGTACCAGTATAATACAATTGGGACTGATAGTCCTGGGTTATGACTATAATCCACTGAAGAATGCAGATAATTAAATGTTCATCTTGAATCACTGATTTACAGTGGAAGTTATTTAAAACATTACAGAATAATCTGAATCATAGTTAACAGTTGAATGTGGGTCCTTGCCAGGAAGAATATTTACATAGGAAACTTTGCATTGGCAGCAAATGCTTCAATGCTCTGGGAGTGTTTAAAGCCCCGAGAGTTTAACACTTCATGACTGAGAGCTGTCCTTCATAACAACAGAACTTCAACGATGACTTTTATCATGAGCTTTGTGTGGATATTGATGTCTTTAATTCACGGTAAGATTTAAAATACGTTGGTCTAAAATCAGTTTATTATTGAAAAGTTTAATCTTAATTCTGTCTCAAACTGAGAAAATGAGACTTCAGAGATTTAGACAACATGACCAAATGTTATCTCAGATCTTAAATGTCTCTTTTCAGAATCCAGAGGACAGGTCACTGTGACTCAGACTCCTGCAGTGAAAGCTGTTCTCACAGGACAGACAGTCCCTCTGAACTGTAAAACCAGCAGTGATGTGTATCAAGCAGGGACCTCTTCGCCCCGTCTAGCCTGGTACCAACAGAAACCTGGAGAAGCTCCTAAACTCCTTATTTACTATGCTACAACACTTCAGTCTGGGACTCCATCTAGATTCAGTGGTAGTGGAACTCATAGTGACTTCACTCTGACCATCAGTGGAGTCCAGGCTGAAGATGCAGGCAATTACTACTGTCAGAGTTACCATTACATCAATAGGAAAGATGTGTTCACACAGTGATACAGAGCTGTACAAAAACCTCCCTCAGTCAGACTGCACAGTGACTGTACTGCTACAGCTGGGACCTACTGCAGGTGCTGAGAGGAGGTGATGATCCAGTACAATGACACAGTGTGAAGTAGAGCTGAACAACAATAGAGTCATACTAGAGCTGTTTCTAGAAGACCTTACATCATAACTGATCACTAAATGTTTCTCCTGACCATTAACTACATGTTGACTCTGTTGAGTAACTCAAGAAAATCATCAACCAATCTGAATAGAGATGATGTGCAATGATCCAAACTAGCTAGTATTTAATCAACATGATTCAAACACATGCAATAAAGCCCCCAAACATTACCCATATTTTCTCCCTCACACCACTGTGGTAGTTCCAGAAAGCAGCAGGTGAAGCAGGAGACTGGAGAGGTCAGAGCTCTGGAGATCTCCCTTTTAGATCAGTCAGTCAGCAGCATCACGGTCCACACAGACTGCAGTTACTAAACCTGACCACTGGAGGGAGACAGAAAGCAGATACCTTCTGGTCTAATAGCACAGTAATAACAATATACTCCATTTGTAGATGTAGAACTCATAGTGACTTCACTCTGACCATCAGTGGAGTCCCGGCTGAAGATGCAGGAGATTACTACTGTCAGATTTTACACTGTGGTCCTGTGTTCAGACAGTTATACAGGGCCATACAAAAATAAAATTAAACCATCTAGTGTTCAGCGAAATAACAACACAATGTCAAATACAGGTAGTCTAGTCAAATAATGAACATCCAATCACATTAACCATTACTGTCTCGCGGGAATTCCACTAACGGTCCGTGTGTAGCCAAACGTAGATGCTGCTCATTCCGTTTGCTCAAAAATGTATAAATGTTTTTTTTTTAAGTACTACCAGCAGTACTACACCTGCACCTGTCAACGACACAAGTTGTTCTGCCTCCACGAGCACATCCAATGCTACTGTAGCATCAGTAATTCTACATTTGTTGTTAGCCCAGCTATCAGGGACACTGACAGTTGTGAATCTGATGCAGCCGAAGAGCTACTGCCCCCTTACCCGGGAAAGCAACGAACAACAGACAAGGACGTCGGACCATCGAAGAGGCGCAAATATGATGGGAACTATATTGATTTGGGATTCACTTATATTGGGAGTAGTGCCTTTCCTCAGCCACAGTGTGTTATATGTGCAAAAGTGCTATCTCACAACTCGATGAAACCTTCACTCCTGCACAGACATTTAGAAACAAAACATGTCAATTTGAAAAATAAGTCACTAGAATTTTTGGAGCAAGAATTAAGACGACTTTCGAGTAGTAAGATATGTATAAAAACAACAGATACCCAGGGGTGGAAATCCCGGGGGGGACGGGGGACACACGACCCCCCCATCCTGGGAAAAATATGATTTGTCCCCCCCAATATATCACTGAAATATAACTATGTAATTTAAATAATATTAATAATACGCAATGAAAGCAATCGTGCTGATTATAGACACTTAATAGCGCGTTTTTAAGTTTCAAAAGATTGCGACCCCCCCACCCTTTGCCTCACAATGGTTTGATCCACTGCCAGTTCCTTAGGTTGCTAGGTAACAGAGAGGTCCTATCTACTGTCTGAAAGGCACTCAATGCACGTAACTGACGTGAGGTTAATCCAGTCAATCGCGCACACACACTAGCTGAATATGCAGAGCTAGCGTGCAAATATTAACTATTAAGCTAGCTAGTACCTATTCCATTTATGTGGCGTCGTCAAAGATGGAATCTTTGCTATCGTCAATTTATTCCAAGATCAGCATGCAGATGATGTAAGTTAGTGCTTCAAAGTCTCTGTGATAAGGTTAGCGATAAACTGAAATCCAAACTGAACAGAACTACACTCTCTTCTACCATTGTCTTAAATATATTTAATGGTCTCGTTGCAAAAGCTAAATTGTCGCAAGGGAACTTTTATTTATTTATTTTATTTCACCTTTATTTAACCCGGGTAGCAAAGATTATAGCAAACACCACTGAAACTGAATTGGTGCTTGCTAGCTTTGCAAATTCAGCTATTGTTGGAAGCCAGCCAATATGAAACAAACTATTAAAATTACAAAAGGTTGCAGCATATGTTGTGTAAATGGTGAACTCATACAGCGGTCAACTCTTGTCATTTTAATCCGTTTCACATTTGCTAGCTACCTTTTAGATCGAAGCCCAAATAGAATGATTGAAGATGATAGAAGCCCATCTCCTACTGTAAATAACCTACACACTGTGTGTGTAGCCAGCCAGCCAGCCAGGTAGAAAAATGGCAGAAAAATAAAAGAGTATTTTTCAATACACCAAAACGCATAGTAAGAACCCTAGTAGCCTAATATCTCAAAGACTAGTTGATAAAATGTTCATAAGAAAGAAATGAAATTCTAATGGAAATGTTTCACAATAATGTCATTAGGCAGAGCAGGCAACAGATGGCACACAGACAGCAGAGTTGGGGACAGATATGCAGGGACAGACTGGCAGAGACAGGGAGTCTCGGGTAAGTTTGTTGAGTCTTTGTTTGGCAACATTATGAAAGGTTCTCAATTTTTTTGACTTGTAAAATAGGAACATAATTGGAAAATGCCATGGATACCCCCACTCTCAACTTAAACTGGTGACTGAACTAAGATTTGTTAAAGGCAATGGTATTGCTGTTGTGATTAGTTGTGTAGTTTTGGGTACCGGTAGTTAGGAGTACGCCAAACACCTTATTTCTTTGGTTCCTCAATATACATTTACCATATTACAATGTAGGCTATGTGTTACAGCACTACTTTTGGTGTCCCCCTCAGGAATTGCTCTTGAGAAAATTTCATGTAATTGTCCCCTCCAAAGTTGATATCAGATTTTTGCCCCTGCAGATACCATTAGTAAGAAGGGGCTAGAAGTGTATTATATGGTGAGCTACCGAGTGGCTAGGACAGGCAAGCCGCATGCTATTGTGGAGGACATAATTCTTCCTGCTGCCGTGGATATGGCTGGGACAATAATGGGGGAAAAGGCCAAAAAACTATACAGACAATCCTTCATCAAACATCACTGTTTCACAACGGATCAGTGACATGACAGGATATGTTTTGAAACAATTACTGCTTCGCATACAAGCCAGTGAATTCTATACATTACAGCTGGATGAGTCAGCCGACTTGTCGGGCCTGACACAGCTCCTGTTATGTGTCCGTTACGTTTATGGGGGGTCGATTAAGGAAGACATCCTCTTCTGCAAACCACTGGAAACCAGGACAACAAGAGAGGATATTTTTAAAGTACTGGACAGCTTTGTGACATCAAATGGACTTTGGTGGTCAATATGTGTTGGTAACTGTACTGATGGCGCAAAAGCCATGACAGGAAGACATATTGGAGTGGTAACGCGCGTGCAAGCAGTTGCTCCCGATGCCACTTGAGTACACTGCAGCATTCACCGAGAGGCTCTTGCTGCCAAGGGAATGCCTGACAGCTTGAAATACGTTTTGGACACTACAGGGCAAAGTATTGACACGTTGTTTTGAATTGAGAGACGAGCTTGAAGTTTTCTTTACTGACCATCATTTTCACTTGTCTGACCGCTTGCATGATGACGAGTTTCTCACACGACTGTCCGATCTGGGTGATGTTTTTTCTCGCTTAAATGATCTGAATCTAGGATTACAGTGACTCTCCGCAATAATATTCAATGTTCGGGACAAAATTGAGGCTACTATTAAGAAGTTGGAAAGACCTGTGTGTTGTCCTTGTTAATGCAAACAGAGATGAGCTCCCTCATTGTATGATTTTTTGTGAGCAAATGAACTTAAGCTTACAGACAATGTCAAATGTGATTGCGAATCACCTGAGTGAGTTGGGTGCGTAATTACGCAGGTACTTTGCCGAAACTGATGACATAAACAACTGGATTCGTTATCCCTTTCATGCCTTGCCTCCAGTCCACTTACCGATATCTGAACAAGAGAGCCTCATCGAAATTGCAACAAGTGGTTCTGTGAAAATTGAATTTAATCAGAAGCCACTGCCAGATTTCTGAGTATCCTGCCTTGGTAAATCGCACTGTTAAGACAATGATGCCCTTTGCAACCACGTACCTATGTGAGAGTGGATTCCCAGCCCTCACTAGCATTAAAACTAAATATAGGCACAGACCGTGTGTGGAAAATGATTTAAGACAGACTCTCCCCAGTACAACCCAACATTGCAGAGTTATGTGCATCCTTTCAAGCACACCCTTGTCATTTATTCACAATTTTCAATTGATAAATAAGGTTTTATATGTAAGATGGTTAAATAAAGAGCAAAATTATTGATTATTATTATATTATTATTTGTGCCCTGGTCCTATATGAACTTTTTTGTCACTTCTCACGTGCCGGGTTGTGACAAAAACTCATACTCATTCTTATGTTTAATACATGTATCGTATAGTGTGTGTGTGTGGCAGGCTTACAATGATGGCAAAAAACAACATTTGAGAGTGCGCTGACCCTGGTGCTAGAGGGGGTATGCAGCTGGAGGTTGAATGTTTGAAGGGGTACGGGACTATACAAAGTTTGGGAACCACTGTTCTGGCATTATATTAACTATTTTCATGAAGAGGTTACAGACTGTTAGATCTGAGAACGAGACGACACTGGGCTGAAACATGACACACAGGTACACTACATACACTATCTACACTATTTACACAAGTGGTTCCCAACCTTTTTCGGTTTCTGTACCACCAACTGAATTTTGCTCTGCTCGAAGTACCCCTGAAGGACCCCCTCATGTGCAGTTTACCAGTAGACTTATTGTCTCATGAGTCTTCTCAAGTACCCCCTGTGGATAGGCCAAGGTCCAAGTACCCCTGATTGGGAACCACTGATCTACACTATCTAAATACACTATATACACTACACTATCTACACTACAATATCTATACCACACTATCTACACTACATTATCAACACTACACTATCTACACTACATTATCTACATACACTATATTTACTACACTATCTACAAACACCATCTACACTACATTATCTACACTACATTATCTACATACAATATCTACACTACACGATTTACACTACACTAAATTCACTACACTATACTATCTACACTACATTGTCTACATACACTATCTACACTACACTACCTACACTACAGTATATACACTACACTATCTACACTATATTACCAACACAACACTATCTACACTACACTACCTACACACACTATATACACTCCACTATCTACATACACTATATACACTACAGTATCTACATACTAAACTATATTCACTACACTATCTACATACACTATATTCAATACACTATCTACATACACTATCTACACTACATTATCTACACTATCTACACTACATTATCTACAAACACTATCTACATACATTATATACACTATCTACATTATCTACACTACACTACCCTACATACACTATATTCACTACACTATCTACACACACTATCTACACTACAGTATCTACACTAAACTAGCTATAAACACTATCTCCACTACACTCTTTCCACTACACTATCAACATACACTATCTACACTATACAATCTACACTACAGTATCTACACTACACCATCATCATATTAAAGTATAATATTAATTTGATCTGTCATTAATTAAATGGAGGCATATCTACTATGTCTCCCTCCTTGAATCCACCATAGAGGTTAAAACCAGTCCACTCCCTCATATTTGGCCCAGTCCAGGGTTTTTCAGGCAGTGAAACTGGTCAACCGCTAGACTAGTAGTTGAGGGAGTGGAACTGAGATTTAGTGTATGTAGTCAGGGCTGGGTGGTTCTGCCTGTCCCAGAGTAGAGCAGCACGGTCACCGGATGTTCACTCTGTTCCCAGGAGGTTGGAGGTAGAGAAGACCAGGGGAAATATAATGGAGAAGGGTAGACTACACATAGACTAAATATGTACTATAGTAAAATCATATTAGGAAATCAACATTATAAATATGTTAGGGAAAGTATCTGTAATACCCTTGTTTGAACTAAGTATTGAGTTTATTTGTTATAATTAATTGGTATTATATTTAAAAGATGATTGAATTGCTCCTAAACTGTAATGTTGTTAATGCATTATGCTTCTTGAAGAAATATTTATTTAATGTATAAGTGAATAGTTTGTTTTACTTTGAAGTTTAAGTTTTGACCAATAAGGTTCCTTGTTAAAACCTGTTAGGGCTAGGGGGCAGTATTGACACTGCCGGATAAAAAACGTACCCGATTTAATCTGGTTACTACTCCTGCCCAGTAACTAGAATATGCATATAATTATTGGCTTTGGATAGAAAACACCCTAAAGTTTGTAAAACTGTTTGAATGGTGTCTGTGAGTATAACAGAACTCATATGGCAGGCAAAAACCTGAGAAGATTCCATGCAGGAAGTGGCCTGTCTGACAAGTTCTTGTTCTTCTTGCCTCTGTTTATTGAAGACTGAGGATCTTTGCTGTAACGTGACACTTCCTACGGCTCCCATAGGCTCTCAGAACCCGGGAAAAAGCTGAATGATATCGAGGCAGCCCCAGGCTGAAACACATTAGCGCTTTTGGCAAGTGGCCGATCAGAGGACAATGGGCTTAGGTGCGTGCACGAGGCGACCCCATGCTTTATTTTCTTTCGTCTTTTTACCTAAACGCAGATTCCCGGTCGGAATATTATCGCTTTTTTACGAGAAAAATGGCATAAAAATTGATTTTAAACAGCGGTTGACATGCTTTGAAGTACGGTAATGGAATATTTAGACATTTTTGTCACGAAATGCGTCGTGCTCGTCACCCTTATTTACCCTTTCGGGTAGTGTCTTGAACGCACGAACAAAACGCCGCTGTTTGGATATAACTATGGATTATTTGGGACCAAACCAACATTTGTTATTGAAGTAGAAGTCCTGGGAGTGCATTCTGACGAAGAACACCAAAGGTAATAACATTTTTCTTATAGTAAATCTGACTTTGGTGAGTGCTAAACTTGCTGGGTGTCTAAATAGCTAGCCCGTGATGGCTGGGCTATCTACTCAGAATATTGCAAAATGTGCTTTCACCGAAAAGCTATTTTAAAATCGGACATATCGAGTGCATAGAGGAGTTCTGTATCTATAATTCTTAAAATAATTGTTATGCTTTTTGTGAACGTTTATCGTGAGTAATTTAGTAAATGTTTTGTAAATTCACCGGAAGTTTGCGGGGGGTATGCTAGTTCTGAACGTCACATGCTAATGTAAAAAGCTGGTTTTTGATATAAATATGAACTTGATTGAACAAAACATGCATGTATTGTATAACATAATGTCCTAGGTGTGTCATCTGATGAAGATCATCAAAGGTTAGTGCTGCATTTATCTGTCTTCTGGGTTTTTGTGACATTATATGCTAGCTTGAAAAATGGGTGTCTGATTATTTCTGGCTCGGTACTCTGCTGACATAATCTAATGTTTTGCTTTCGTTGTAAAGCCTTTTTGAAATCGGACAGTGTGGTTAGATTAACGAGAGTCTTGTCTTTAAAAAGGTGTAAATAGTCATATGTTTGAGAAATTGAAGTTTTTGCATTTTTGAGGTATTTGTAATTCGCGCCACTCTATACCATTTGGATATTGGTGAGGCGTTCAGCTAGCAGAACGTCTGTCCCTAACAGGTTTTAAAGAGTCATGGAGTTTTAAGCCAGGTAAACACCCCACATCTTCATCTTTGTGGATTAGGCTGGTTTCAACATGGCCAAAACACAGCGGCGAGGAAGGAATGTAATTGGGAAAAGAGCCACAGAGGATTTCCTGGGCCAGAGGAGTGCCACTGATGGATTGCTGTTACACAAACCACTAATTGTGCCATACAACACCGAGCGTCTCATTTCATTCCTGGATGACCTCTATGGAAGGTTTATGCCAGGTGAGGAAAGGGTTGCAGTGAGGCAAAATCGGCCAACGTTTGTAATTGTATGGGTCAATGTGGCATTTCACCACTCCCGTGCAGTTGGAGTGGTGTCACGAGAATTTCTATCTCAATGTTCTAACTGAACTATTTTATAACTCCATCTGTAATCTGGAGGTTGTAAAGCTCCAAGTTTCAAGAAACAGAGTCCTAGCATACAAATGATCAGTTCTTTATTCAGAGAGCTCTGCCCTCTCAAGTTGTGCCCACCTTTTATACACACACATCAGTCGAGAACCCCACCCCCGCTTTAGGCTGGTTGTATTGTTCCACTGTACACATACATTGTTTACCATATTCTGCAACATGTTTCATAATTTTCTGCAAGCCTAACAGTTTCTCCACTCCACGGGTGGGGACCGAATGTCCTGTAAGGAACACAATGTTCAAATTCTATCCTGCATACGCTGCACATTATCAACTTATAGTCTTATGTGTCTAATGGATTTCACACACAGTGATACAGTTTCAGGGTGAAATATCTTAGAAGAATTTGTCTGTTTAAAGTAATGACTATCAAGTGGTTTGCAGCCCATCCCAGGATGATGTCACTTTTCCTCCCACCTCACTCTCCATTCCTCAACCCCATAAAGGAATTACTTTCCTCATGGAGGTGGAAAATATTTGACCACCCTCCACATGATCAAATGTCCCTCCTGGACACAATGAATGCTGGATGCCTGGACATATCTGCAGAAGATTACCAGGGATGGACCAGGCATGCCAAAATATTTTTTTCCTAGGTGTATTGCCCAAGATGACATAAGATGTAATGTGGATGAGAACTTGTGGCCAAATCTAGAAGACAGGGTTGACTAGCATTGGTACTGTATCGGGAGATGGTGTATATACAAATTCTTGTATTTTGGAATCACTCAATGCCAAAAAATGACAATGCAATATGCTTCCATATGTTTTATATGTCTGATTCATTCCTGTAACATATACTTGAATTCCGTTAATTCTAAATAGTAGAGGTGCATTCTTGTTTTGTAAAAACATTGTGTAATGCTTTCTTTTGTAAAATGTCATCTCTTGTTAGTGTTTTTTAGGTAATTGTTTTATGAGCGACAAAGTGTGCTTGTTGGGTGATGGAAGAATGAGTTGATTTGAGACATGTAAGAAGTGTTTTGGTAGTTTTAGTGCATTTTGGATGTGAAATGAACTGCTGTGCCAAGCTAAAAGTTGGTTAGGAGAACTGTGTGAAGAGTTTTGAAAAAGTGACCTAAGTATTTAGAAATGGGTCCTAGCGATTTGTAAAAACTGTAATGCGCAATCCACTGTCTCATCAGCCCAGCCAGGCAATTTATAAACTTGATCTCCACTATAAAAAGCACCTAGACATTATCTCACATTTCTTTAGACTAACATGTTAACTCAGCAAAAAAAGAAACGTCCCTTTTTCAGGACCCTGTCTTTCAAAGATAATTAGTGAAAATCCAAATAACTTCACAGGTCTTCATTGTAAAGGGTTCAAACACTGTTTCCCATGCTTGTTCAATGAACCATAAACAATTAATGAACATGCACCTGTGGAACGGTCGTTAAGACACTAACAGCTTACAGACGGTAGACAATTAAGGTCACAGTTATGAAAATTTAGGACACTAAAGAGGCTGACTCTACTGACTCTGAAAAACACCTAAAGAAAGATGCGCATTGTCCCTGCTCATCTGCGTGAACGTGCCTTGGGCAAGCTGCAAGGAGGCATGAGGACTGCAGATGTGGCCAGGGCAATAAATTGCAATGTCCGTACTGTAAGACGCCTAAGACAGCGCTATAGGGAGACAGGACGGACAGCTGATCGTCCTTGCAGTGGCAGACAACGTGTAACAACACCTGCACAGGATCGGTACATCCAAACATCACACCTGCGGGACAGGTACAGGATGGAAACAACTGCCCGAGTTACACCAGGAACGCACAATCCCTCCATCAGTGCTCAGACTGTCCGCAAGAGGCTGGACTGAGGGCTTGTAGGCCTGTTGTAAGGCAGGTCCTCACCAGACATCACTGGCAACAACGTCGCCTATGGGTACTAACCCACCGTCGCTGGACCAGACAGGACTGGCAAAAAGTGCTCTTCGCTGACGAGCTGCGGTTTTGTCTCACATGGGGTGATGGTCAGATTCGCATTTATCGCCGAAGGAATAAGTGTTACACCGAGGCCTGTACTCTGGAGCGGGATCGATTTGGAGGTGGCGGGTCCATCATGGTCTGGCGCGGTGTGTCACAGCATCATCGGACTGAGCTTGTTGTCATTGTAGGCAATCTCAACGCTGTGCGTTACAGGGAAGACATCCTCCTCCCTTATGTGGTACCCTCCCTCAGGCTCATCCTGACATGACCCTCCAGCATGACAATGCCACCAGCCATACTGATGGTTCTGTGCATGATTTCCTGCAAGACAGGAATGTCAGTGTTCTGCCATGGCCAGCGACAAGCCCAGATCTCAATCCCATTGAGCACATCTGGGACCTGTTGGATCGGAGGGTGAGGGCTAGGGCCATTCCCCCCCAGAAATGTCCGGGAACTTGCAGGTGCCTTGGTGGAAGAGTGGGGCAACATCTCACAGCAAGAACTGGCAAATCTGGTGCAGTCCATGAGGAGATTCACTGCAGTACTTAATGCAGCTGGTGGCCACACCAGATACTGACTGTTACTTTTTATTTTGACCCCCCCCCCTTTCTTCAGGGACACATTATTCAATTTCTGTTAGTCACATGCCTATGGAACTTGTTCAGTTTATGTCTGTCGTTGAATTTTATGTTCATACAAATATTTACACATGTTAAGTTTGCTGAAAATAAATGCAGTTGACAGCGAGAGGACGTTTCTTTTTTTGCTGAGTTTAGTTTTCAACAGCGGAGATTTGTATAAACCTTGCTGTCTGTCTCTCTGATATTTGCAACATTGAATTGGAATATTGAAACAATCTCCAGCTGTCCCATAATAATGAACTTGTCCGGACGAGACAGGCAGATTTTCTCAGCCAGTCGAAATCATGAATCAGCTGGCATACTTTTTATGGATACATACATACATACATACATACATACATACATACATACATACATACATACATACATACATACATACATACATACATACATACAAAGAAATGAAACAAAGTGCAGCTAGTTTGCAGTTGTAACGCAGATGCAGGGAGTCGAGAAGCAAGTACAGGGGTTGAGTTTAATAATACAATTAACATGGAACAAAACAAGAGTAGCGTCTAAACATGAAAAACATAACTAATACTGCCTGGGGACTGAATCAAAGGGAGGGACAGATATAGGGGAGGTAATCATAGAAGTGATGGAGTCCAGGTCAGTCTCATGAGTCGCAGGTGCACGTAAAGATGGTGGCAGGCATGGAAAAACAAACTACCGGGCCCCTAACATAGAAATCAGAATGTTTCAGATTAAAATAACGTATAGAACAATATGTGTTATTAAATGTACTAACTATAAGCTTCTGCTGCTATACTACAATTGTGCAGATTCTAGTTTCCACCTTCATCCTTTGCCAACATTAACAGTATTGCAAACATTTTTGGTTCCTAATGTTAACAAAAGCTGTCTGTCTGTGTCATGAGATTTTTCTGATGCTTTATTATAAATAACTACACAATTGGTGACTTTTTTAAATATATGGTATTGTAGTCAGTTTTAATGAAGAAATTACCAATGATCCATGTTTCAGATTAAAGAATGTATTACCAATTCTTATAAACAAGGCTAACCCTCTTCTGCCCTATGCATAATTCCTAAATATGTATATGCCTAAATGACATACCCCAAATATTTTTTCCCCCTGAACTATGTGGACTGCAGGCATAAATGTGGTACCTACAGAGAACAAGCATCTGTGAAACTGCAACTGTAGTGTCAATACATTATGTGGACATTCCTGAGTAAGTTCAACAGGAGATAAATCATAGCTGAAAATACTCTGAAACAGTATTTTGCCCATCCCCGGGCAGGCTTGGCTAGAACAGGTTAAGGCATTTGTCCTTGTGTTTGTTCCCTGTAAACAAACTCAGAGGTTACACTGCACCAAGAGCCCAGCGTCGAGCCTTCTTGTGAGCAAACTCATTTATAATGTCTTTAAAGTTAAATTTTAAAACTGGTTTTCAATTGAAAGGATGGCAAGGCTGTTCAACCTGTCTTGGCACATTGTAGATCTTAGTTCTTTATAAGTTTCAGTTTACTGAAGGCACGTTCACCTCCAGCAACTCTTACAGGCATTGTACAGAAGATTCGCAGTGCAATGCACACCTCTTCAAAAATGCTCTGTAGCTGCATCTTGTGGATGGCATTTTAGAACTCTACAGGAGAATAGTATACATATCAAATAGAATAGGTATTTAAGTGTATCTAAGTCATCATGTTACTAACTTTACAATAAAAAAAAATGGTATAGTTATGCTGCTGCTGCTACAAAACATATGTCTCACCTCCAAGGTCCGCTGTTTCAACTTCATGTAGTAGACACACGTTGGGATCTGTCTACAGCAGTAGTAGTAGTAGCAGCAGCAGCATCTACAGTATGGTTAGATAGGCTACATGTTAGATTTGAATTTTAGTCTAGCTAACAAATATTGGGGAATACAGTTAGAATAATATCTAAATAATAGCTAATTAGCTAGCCATTGCTGGTAGTGGTAGCTGATCATCATCACGTTAATAATTACTGCTCTGACCGAGCCGAGTGAGTCGACGGTAGGCAGCTGCTACCTGTAGCTAGCAAGCTATCAAGCTAGCTATATTGGCTACTCGGTTCGGCAGGCCATCTGCACTGACTTATCACTCAACTTTCTCCTCATTTTTTTCTGGGAAAAAACATAGAGTATTTTTTTCTCTGAATGTTGCTGTATCTGTCTCTGTTTGCTTTCTTTCTTTTTCTGGAAACCCGATTTTTGTTTTTGAGGGGGCTTAGTGATTATCTCTCGTGAATGTTTAGGCTACATGCCGGAGCAACTGTCAGATCAGCTGTATTTTTTTTATTCTCCTCGTGGAGAATGGAGGGTAGAAATGCCTGATCTGATTATGGTTATACGTTTTAATTTTCATCACAGATTTTTTTGTCTAACATTTTTTAAATGATAAACAATTCTCTAAACATTTAGGGGCCCCTACCAGGCAAGGACCACATGAATCATTCATGTTTCCCCCCCTGAACAACGCCCTTGGTGGCAGGTGTGCGTAATGATAAGTGAACTGGCGACGTCGAGCGTCGAAGAGGGGTAGCGGGAGCAAAGGTGACAGCGGTCTTTCCAGATTCAGATTGAAGTGATTGTGTTGTTGGCCAGACAACAGTGTCCTGAGGAGAGAGCACATTTTCTATGCCAGGCTAAATAAATGTAACTTGAGAACAGCTTGTACAAATGCAAATGAAGCTGCTGTTATTATTCTGTCTGCGCTATTTGATGTGACTGTAAGTCAGCCATAGTTACTGTAGCTAGCTAGCAAGCAAGCAAGCAAGGGATAAGAACATTGCCAGCAAGAATGGCAATGGAACATTTAAAACGAACAACTGGATCACGTCCATAGATACTGAACGACTGGGTCGCGTCTCTGCAAATGAAGCTACTGTTATTATTCTGGCTGCGCTATTTGATGTGACTGTAAGTCAGCCATAGTTACTGTAGCTAGCTAGCTAGCTAGCTAGCAAGCAAGGGATAAGAATATTGCCAGCAAGAATGGCAATGGAACATTTAGAACGAACAACTGGATCACGTCCATAGATACAGAACAAAAAGACTGAACGTCTCTGGCAACCGGACCGATAAAACTAATGACCAGCTGGCTTGGATAGATTTGTGTCAGGACTATATATTGTGGAAGGATGAAATAGTATGAATAAATTCATCCAAATATAACTTTTTTAATGAAAGTATGTCAATCATTATTTTAATATGTTAGTAAAAAGTGATAATGCCCTCGAAGCCGGTGTTTGGAGGATGCAGTGCATTCAGAAAGTATTCAGACCAATTGACTTTTTCCCCATTTTGTTACGTTACAGCCGTATTCTAAAATTGATTAAATAAAAAAATCCTCATCATTAACACAATACCACATAATGACAAAATGAAAACATATTTATAGAGTTTTTGCAAATTTATTAAAAATAAAAAATATATCTTATTTACATAAGTATTCAGACCCTTTGCTGAATGATCTGAAATTGAGCTCAGGTGCATCCTGTTTCCATTGATCATCCTTGATGTTTCTACAACTTAATTCAAATGATTGGACATGATTTGGAAAGGTCCTGTTAAGGTGAACCTTCCATTGTAGAAATGATTACAGAGTATTTGTATCAGATGCCCTTTTAATTCTTTTTGAAAACATGATATTAGATAAATGCTACAATGCTAAATAATGATAAGCTGATTTGATCTAAATTAGTATGAAATGTGCTGAGATAGTGATAATTTAATCATGATTCCAATGAACTTCTGGGGTTAAAAAAAAATTCAATCAAAACAAGCTTTATTTTAACTCTTGAGTTAAGAAGACATGCACAACTTAATCTCAAAATACTTCATTTAGCACACAGCACTACTGATATTATTCACTATTATACTGTAACATTCAACTCTAAAACATTAATGTTTTCAGAACTAGCACCATGCGGGGACTCTAGCCTCCTACAATGGCTTCGCCGATCTCTAGACACCACAGTGACTTCTCCGGAAGGCGGCTGAATCGCTGGTGTTGTCGTGGGCGACCCTGCAGGTGTACACCATTCCCCTCTTCCCAGCGTGCTTTGCTCAGGGTCAGGGTGCTACTGCGGCTATAACTGCAGCCCTTCTCTTCCTCTGTGGTGGTCAGGACCCCATCAGTTACCTAAGCCCCGTCCACATCCCAGCTCATCATCGCCCCCTGGGGGAAGTAGTCGCTCAGCAGGCAAGCCAGTGTGGCCGAGCCCCCGGAGAACTGCTCAGAGGACGGGGGGAGCAGAGACACTGTGGGCCTGACAGAGGGACCAGCTGGAGGAGAGAAGAGAGGGTCAGCTACTACTCTAAAACATTTGGAGAGGGGAGAAAAGCTACCCTGAGGATGGGGGAGAAGAGATCCAGCATTATCAGTGAATAAAATCAAATTCAAATCAAATCAAATGTATTTATATAGCCCTTCTTACATCAGCTGATATCTCAAAGTGCTGTACAGAAACCCAGCCTAAAAACCCCAAACAGCAAGCAATGCAGGTGTAGAAGCACGGTGGCTTGGAAAAACTCCCTAGAAAGGCCAAAACCTAGGAAGAAACCTAAAGAGGAACCAGGCTGTAAGGGGTGGCCAGTCCAATTCTGGCTGTGCCGGGTGGAGATTATAACAGAACATGGCCAAGATGTTCAAATGTTCATAAATGACTAGCATGGTCAAATAATAATAATCACAGTAGTTGTCAAGGGTGCAACAGGTCAGCACCTCAGGAGTAAATGTCAGTTGGCTTTTCATAGCCGATCATTGAGAGTATCTCTACTGCTCCTGCTGTCTCTAGAGTGTTGAAAACAGCAGGTCTGGGACAGGTAGCACGTCCGGTGAACAGCTCAGGGTTCCATAGCCGCAGGCAGAACAGTTGAAACTGGAGCAGCAGCACGGCCAGGTGGACTGGGGACAGCAAGGAGTCATCATGCCAGGTTGTCCTGAGGCATGGTCCTAGGGCTCAGGTCCCCCGAGAGAGAGAGAGAATTAGAGAGCATACTTAAATTCACACAGGACACTGGAGAAATACTCCAGATATAACAGACTGACCCTAGCCTCCCGACACATAAACTACTGCAGCATAAATACTGGAGGCTGAGACAGGAGAGGTCGGGAGACACTGTGGCCCCATCTGACGATGCCCCATCCGACGATACCCCCGGACAGGGCCAAACAGGCAGGATATTACCCCACCCACTTTGCCAAAGCACAGCCCCCACACCACTAGAGGGATATCTTCAACCACCAACTTACCATCCTGAGACAAGGCCGAGTATAACCCACAAAGATCTCCGCCACGGCACAACCCAAGGGGGGGCGCCAACCCAGACAGGAAGACCACGTCAATGACTCAAGTGACGCACCCCTTCTAGGGACGGCATGGAAGAGCACCAGTAAGCCAGTGACTCAGCCCCTGTAATAGGGTTAGAGGCAGAGAATCCCAGTGGAGAGAGGGGAACCGGCCAGGCAGAGACAGGAAGGGCGGTTCGTTGCTCCAATGCCTTTCTGTTCACCTTCACACTCCTGGGCCACACTACATTCAATCATAGGACCTACTGAAGAGATGAGTCTTCAATAAAGACTTAAAGGTTGAGACCGAGTCTGCGTCTCTCACATGGGTAGGCAGACCATTTCATAAAAATGGAGCTCTATAGGAGAAAGCCCTGCCTCCAGCGGTTTGCTTAGAAGTTCTAGGGACAGTTAGGAGGCCTGCGTCTTGTGACCGTAGTGTACATGTAGGCATGTACGGCAGGACCAAATCGGAATGATAGGTAGGAGCAAGCCCATGTAATGCTTTGTAGGTTAGCAGTAAAACCTTAAAATCAGCCCTTGCCTTACCAGGAAGCCGGTGTAGAGAGGCTAGCACTGGAGTAATATGATAAATTTTTTGGGTTCTAGTCAAGATTCTAGCAGCCGTGTTTAGCACTAACTGAAGTTTATTTAGTGCTTTATCCGGGTAGCCGGAAAGTAGAGCATTGCAGTAGTCTAACCTAGAAGTAACAAAAGCATGGATTAATTTTTCTGCATCATTTTTGGACAGAAATATTGCTCCTACTGTTGCTAAATACTGTTGCTCCTATCTAAAAGATATCTTGTGTCCTACCTAACCAGTGAACGTGTGGCTCTGACCGTCCTGTCAATGCCTGTCATCACTGTTTGACATCTTTTACTGCAGATAAAAACCGAGTCAACCTGAAGTGTGGGTGTCCGTGTGCCTTTCTTCTGGGGGCTATGTGAAGTTGGTTACATGTCCTGCCCACTTCTGAGTGATGGTAGTAGGGAGAACAGGCTGTGGCTTGGGTGGCTCAGGTCCCTGATGATTCGTTGGGCCTTCCTGCGACACCTGGTGTTGTAGGTGTTCTGGAGGGGGTGTGTGTGCACCCAATGTTGTGTTCGGCTAAGCATACCACCCTCTGTAGTGCCTTGCGGTCAGCGACGGTGGAGTTGCCATTCCAGGCTATGATGCAGCCCAACAGTATGCTCTCGAGGGTGCTCCTATAGAACACTGTGAAGGCCGTTGGGGACAGGCTACATTCCTTCACCCTCCTGAGGTTAAAGAGTCGCTGTCGTGCGTTCTTCACCACAGTGTTCGTGTGTTTTGACATTTTCAGTACGCCAAGGAATCTGAAGTTTTTGACCGTCTTCACGACGGCTTCGTTGATGAGGATGGGGGCGTGCCCAGCCTGGTTACTCCTGAAGTTCACAATCAGCTCCTATGTTTTCCTGACATTGAGGGCGTGGTTGTTTACCTGGCACCACGCCGTCAGAGTGCTTACCTCCTCCCTGTAGGCCGTGTCGTCATTGTTGGTAATCAAGCCTACTACTGTCGTGTCGTAAGCGAACTTGATGGAGTTGGAACTGTGTGAGGCCACGCAGTCGTGGGTATACAGCGAGTACGTACCCTTGTGGGGCCCACGTGTAGAGAATCAGTGTCGAGGAGGAGGTGCTGCCTACCTTCACCACCTGGAGAGGCCCGTCAGGAATCCAGAACCCAGTTGTATAGGTCGGAGTTCAGTTCCAGGGCTGTGAGCTTTGTGATGATAGGGCACTATGGTACTGAAGGCCGAGCTTTCGTCGATGAACAGCATCCTCATATATGCATCTCTCTTGTCCAGGTGGGTGAGGGCAGTGTGCAGTGCAATAGTGATTGCGTCGTCCATGGATTAGTCAGGGTGGGGGTTCGAGTGTGCCAGGGAGGGAGGAGGTGATGTGGTCTTTAACGAGCCTCTCAAAGCACTTCATGATGACAGAAGTGAGTGCTATGGGTCAGTAGTTGTTCAGTGATTTTCCCTGGTGTTGTCTCTCATGTGTATACTGTATGGATGCTGCTCTCTTGGCCAGGGCTCACTTGAAAAACATTTTAATCTCAATGCGACTTCTCAGGTTAAATAAAGGATAACTAAATCAAAATCAAATCAAATCAAATTTATTTTTATATAGCCCTTCGTACATCAGCTGATATTCTCAAAGTGCTGTACAGAAACCCAGCCTAAAACCCCAAACAGCAAGCAAAGCATGTGAAAGAAGCACGGTGGCTAGGAAAAACTCCCTAGGAAAAACTCCCTAGAAAGGCCAAAAACCTAGGAAGAAACCTAGAGAGGAACCAGGCTATGAGGGGTGGCCAGTCCTCTTCTGGCTGTGCAGGGTGGATATTATAACAGAACATGGTCAAAATGTTAAAATGTTAAAATGTTCATAAATGACCAGCATGGTCAAATAATAATAATCATAGTAGTTGTCGAGGGTGCAACAAGCACGTCCGGTGAACAGGTCAGGGTTCCATAGCCGCAGGCAGAACAGTTGAAACTGGAGCAGCAGCACGGCCAGGTGGACTGGGGACAGCAAGGAGTCATCATACCAGGTAGTCCTGAGGCATGGTCCTAGGGCTCAGGTCCTCCGAGAGAAAGACAGAAAGAGAGAAAGAGAGAATTAGAGAGAGCATATTTAAATACACACAGGACACCGGATAAGACAAGAGAAATACTCCAGATGTAACAGACTGACCCTAGCCCCCCGACACATAAACTACTGCAGCATAAATAAAATAAAATGAAAGCTTAATATGTACAGAGGATGCTGGGTTTCATGTATTGTAATGATGGTCTACAGAGTCAATATGTATCTGATCAGAGACACAGGAGAGGAAGGAGGGAGCTGAACTCAGTCAGGAACAGAGTAGCAGTCCTGCACAGTGGAGCCCCTCTTCTCTCAGTGGCAGTACAGTAGTCCAGTATTCAGTCCACACAGCTCACTGCGCTAACACTACTCTCCCTGCAGGGACGTCACATGATCACTGGGAGGTAGAAACTGACTGTATTCATTCCTCTTTTCCAAAGATATCAGTATGTTACAATACCATATTATCACAACACTAATCAACAGACAAAGTGTTATATGATAACATGATGTATTACTTTTATTATATTTTCTCCAGTATTCATTATGGTTTAGTCTTGCTGTACTACATTGATAGTGATCATATGTGATAGCCCTTAAATCAATAATATCCATTGTATTTATGTCCTTTTTATTAACTTATTTTATTTACATATGGACTTCAATGATTATTAGGTGACAATTTTGGAAGGAAGATTGTCAGATTGTAATGGACTCTCAGTTCTAATCTGATGGATCCTTAGTGGTCTAAGTTTACTGAATAATGGTGGATGGGGAGAAGACCAGAAGATTAATTGCATAGTGATGATGCTCTGCATAGGCAGCATATGCTTCATTGCTATGGGAGTGTTTTATGACTGAGAGCTGTCCTTCATGACAACAAAACCCACAAAACCATGACTTTTATCACCATCTTCATCTGGACACTTGCCCTCTGCTTTCAAGGGTAAAGAAAATGTAATACCATGTGTGTTTAATGAAAAGTAAGCAATTTGAGTGAACTGCAGTGGTGTAAAGTACTTAAGTAAAAAATACTTTAAAGTACTACTTAAGCAGTTTTTTGGGGTATCTGTACTTTACTACACTGCTCAAAAAAATAAAGGGAACACTTAAACAACACAATGTAACTCCAAGTCAATCACACTTCTGTGAAATCAAACTGTCCACTTAGGAAGCAACACTGATTGACAATACATTTCACATGCTGTTGTGCAAATGGAATAGACAACAGGTGGAAATTATAGGCAATTAGCAAGACACCCCCAATAAAGGAGTGGTTCTGCAGGTGGGGACCACAGACCACTTCTCAGTTCCTATGCTTCCAGGCTGATGTTTTGGTCACTTTTGAATGCTGGCGGTGCTTTCACTCTAGTGGTAGCATGAGAGGGAGTCTACAACCCACACAAGTGGCTCAGGTAGTGCAGCTCATCCAGGATGGCACATCAATGCGAGCTGTGGCAAGAAGGTTTGCTGTGTCTGTCAGCGTAGTGTTCAGAGCATGGAGGCGCTACCAGGAGACAGGCCAGTATATCAGGAGACGTGGAGGAGGCCATAGGAGGGCAACAACCCAGCAGCAGGACCGCTACCTCCGCCTTTGTGCAAGGAGGAGCAGGAGGAGCACTGCCAGAGCCCTGCAAAATGACCTCCAGCAGGCCACAAATGTGCATGTGTCTGCTCAAACGGTCAGAAACAGACTCCATGGGGGTGGTATGAGGGCCCGACGTCCACAGGTGGGGGTTGTGCTTACAGCCCAACACCGTGCAGGACGTTTGGCATTTGCCAGAGAACACCAAGATTGGCAAATTCGCTACCGGCGCACTGTGCTCTTCACAGATGAAAGCAGGTTCACACTGAGCACATGTGACAGACGTGACAGAGTCTGGAGACGCCGTGGAGAACGTTCTGCTGCCTGCAACATCCTCCAGCATGACCGGTTTGGCGGTGGGTCAGTAATGGTGTGGGGTGGCATTTCTTTGGGGGGCCGCACCGCCCTCCATGTGCTCGCCAGTGGTAGCCTGACTGCCATTAGGTACCGAGATGAGATCCTCAGACCCCTTGTGAGACCATATGCTGGTGCGGTTGGCCCTGGGTTCCTCCTAATGCAAGACAATGCTAGTCCTCATGTGGCTGGAGTGTGTCAGCAGTTCCTGCAAGAGGAAGGCATTGATGCTATGGACTGGCCCGCCCGTTCCCCAGACCTGAATTCAATTGAGCACATCTGGGACATCATGTCTCGCTCCATCCACCAACGCCACGTTGCACCACAGACTGTCCAGGAGTTGGAGGATGCTTTAGTCCAGGTCTGGGAGGAGATCCCTCAGGAGACTATCCGCCACCTCATCAGGTGCATGCCCAGGTGTTGTAGGGAGGTCATACAGGCACGTGGAGGCCACACACACTACTGAGCCTCATTTTGACTTGTTTTAAGGACATTACATCAAAGTTGGATCAGCCTGTAGTGTGGTTTTCCACTTTAATTTTGAGTGTGACTCCAAATCCAGACCTCCATGGGTTGATGAATTGGATTTCCATTGATTCTTTTTGTGTGATTTTGTTGCCAGCACATTCAACTATGTAAAGGAAAGTATTTAATAAGATTATTTCTTTCATTCAGATCTAGGATGTGTTGTTTAAGTGTTCCCTTTATTTTTTTGAGCAGTATATTTGTATTTTTGAAAAAATTTACTTTTACTCCACTACATTCCTAAAGAAAAGGATGTACATTTTTTGTTTTTAAGTATATTTAAAACCAAATACTTTTAGACTTTTACTCAAGTAGTATTTTAGTAGGTGACTTTCATTCAGTAATTTTCTATTAAGGTACAGTATCTTTACTTTTACTCAAGTATAACAATTAAGAATTTTTCCACTAGAGGTGAACTGAAAGGTCGTTAGGAATGTGTTATTAATGCATGGTGATATTTGTTTTCTCTGTTTTCAGAATCCATAGGACAGTACACTGTGACTCCTGCAGTGAAACTTGTTCTTCGAGGACAGCCAATCTCTCTGAAATGTAAAGCTAGCAGTGATGTGTATCCTGACTGTTTGAGGTCAGGTAAACCATGTTTAGCCCCCCCTCTTTTACGCTGCTGCTACTCTTATTATGTATGCATAAGTGACTTTAATAACTTTACCCACATGTATATTACCTCAATTACCTCAACTAACCGGTGCCCCTGCCCATTGACTCTGTACCGGTACCCCCTGTATATAGCCTCGAAATTGTTATTTTACTGCTGCTTTTTAATTAATTGTAACCTGCTTTCTTTTTTGAAGGTATTTTTCTTAAAACTGCATTGTTGGTTAAGGGCATGCACTTCACACCCAGTTATTGATGTGATCATCTAGCATGTATTAACCCTTTTCATGAGCTGTTAGATCTGTGAATGAGACATGATGCTGGGCTCAAACATGACACATTTATGTAGAGACATACACTACACACTATTTTCATAAAGTATAATATCCATTTTATCTGTCATTAATTACATGGTGGCATATCTGTATTGTCTCCCTCCCTGAATCCACCATAGAGGTTAAAACCAGTCCACTCCCTCACATCTGGCACAATCCAGGGTATTTCACTCAGTGAAACTGTTCAACTGCTAGACTGATAGCTGTGGGAGTGAAACAGATTTACATAGACAGAGCTGGTTGGTTCTGCTTGTCCCAGAATAGAGCAGCACTGTCACCAGATGTTCAGCCTGTCCCCAGGGGGTTAGAGGTAGAGAACCCAGAGAAGCTACAGTGTAGACCACACATGGTTAAAAACCATAGCAGAAACAATTGAATAAAATCATATTAGGAAATAAACATTTGAAATAAATAAGTTATGGAAATGTACTGTTTAGCAGTGTGAATTCTTAGAGCAGATCTTAGGTTAGGTGAAGTTTTAATCAAAATGTGTATGAAATGTGCTACCTTCATTAGACAGTGATCACAGGAATCATGAATAAAGTAACTATTCTGGATATATTTGACAATGACACAGTGTGTAGTAGTGCTGAACAACAATAGAGTGAAACTAGAGCTGTTTCTAGAAGACCTTAGATCATAACTGATCACTAAATGTTTCTCCTGACCATTAACTACATGTTGACACTGTTGAGTAACTCAAGGAAAACCATCAACCAATCTGGATAGAGATGATGTGCAATGATCCAAACCCCTAAAGATGTCCTGTGTTTTGAGTAGCTAGAATTTTATCAAGAAAATTCAAACACATACAATGAAGCCCCTGAACATTACCCAGACATCCTCCCTCACACCACTGTGGTAGTTCCAGAGAGCAGCAGGTGAAGCAGGAGACTGGAGATGTCAGAGCTCTGGAGTCCAGACGGCAGTTCCTGTTCCTGACCACTGGAGGGAAACACAGAGCAGATACTATCTGGTCGAATGACAAAGTAATAACAATATGCTTCATTTGTCGATGTCTATAATAATAATCATGTATTAGTCCCCATTCAGCACATATAACATAAATACATTTTGTGATTACAAAGCTATCATGTTTCTACATCACATCAGTCTGACTGTCCAAGAAGACAATTTACAAGTTGGACTATTTTCATATAGAACACTTTGCATAGAGAGGAGACTTTGCATTGGCAGCACATGCTTCAGTGATCTGGTAGTGTTTATAGCCCTGTGAGTTTAACACTTCATGACTGAGAGCTGTCCTTCATGACAACAGAACCCACAACAACCATGACTTTTATCACCATCTTCATCTGGATATTTGCCCTCTGTCTCCAAGGTTATTTAAATTACAGAAAATTATCTGGAAAATTGCAATATTAAGCTACATAACCTTATCACAGTTTTAGTGAATATGCTATATGGGCTCATTGAACAAATAATGTAATGCTAAATCTATATGCTATCTCTGTTTCAGAGTCCAGAGGCCAGGTCACTGTGACTCAGACTCCTGCAGTGAAATCTGTTTCAGTGGGTCACTCAGTCAGTCTCAGCTGTAAGACCAGCAGTGCTGTATACAGTAACAGCAATGGACACTATTTGCACTGGTATCAACAGAAACCTGGAGGAGCTCCTGAACTCCTAATATACTGGGCTAAAACCCTTCAGTCTGGAACTCCATCTAGATTCAGTGGTAGTGGAACTGGGAGTGACTTCACTTTGACCATCAGTGGAGTCCAGGCTGAAGATGCAGGAGATTACTACTGTCAGAGTTGGCACAGTGGTAATGTGTTCACACAGTGATACAGAGCCGTACAAAAACCTCCCTCAGACAGACTGCACAGTGACTGTACTGCTACAGCTGGGATGTACCGCAGGTGCTGAGGGGGAAGAGTGACATGGAATACTGATCACTAGAGGAGGTCAACTTTGAAAATGGTTTTCAAGTATCATAGAAATCACACATTCTCCAACGTCGTCATCATCGTCCTCATTATCATCATCATGGTTGTAACTTGTTATATTGGTAATGAACTGAACGTTTGTATATAAAAGTTATTTGTAGATTTGGAAGACAATACCAGTCCATATGCAGAGTAAGATCTGCAGAAGTAAAAAGAAAAGTATCAGCCCCTCAAACCAATTCCCTAGATGAAGTTCACAACCAGTTATTGATGTGATCATCTAGCATGTATTAACCCTTTTCATGAGCTGTTAGAGCTGTGAATGAGACATGATGCTGGACTCAAACATGACACATTTATGTAGAGACATACACTATCTACATAAAGTATCATTTCCATTTTATCTGTCATTAATTACATGGTGGCATATGTGTTATGTCTACCTCCCTGAATCCACCATAGAGGTTAAAACCAGTCCACTCCCTCACATCTGGCCCAGTCCAGGGTATTTCAGGCAGTGAAACTGGTCAACTGCTAGACTGGTAGCTGTGGGAGTGAAACAGATTTACATAGACAGGGCTCGGTGGTTCTGCTTGTCCCAGAATAGAGCAGCACTGTCACCAGATGTTCACTCTATTCCCAGGAGGTTGGAGGTAGAGAAGACCTGGGGAAATATAATGGAGTGTAGAATACACATTGCTATAAACCATAGCAAAAACATCTAATTTAAAAAAGTCATATTAGTAATTAAACATGATAAATACATATGTTATGGAAAGTAACTGTTTAGCAGTGTGAGTTGTGAGAGAGCAGATCTTAGAGGTTTATTTTTTATTATTGCTTCATAAAGTTAGTGGTATGTGAACAATTCTCTCACTTTGTTGACTCTGCCCTCTACCAATGTGTCCACAGAAAAGTCTAAAAAGATATAGCCTGAAAGTCTTTCCTCTGGAGAAGATGATAACATCTCATAATGTTGTTCAATAGATTACTTCTTTATTTTTTTGTAATTGTATTTTTATTGGAATTTCACACTTTTCTCTAATATTGAGAGATACAGTAACAAAGATAAAATAGGAATAACAAAGAAACAAAAAAACTAACAGAAATTAAACACAAAAACTCAGTTTAAATAACCTCTCTAGGGTATGTGGGACGAAATCGTCCCACCTACTCAACAGCCAGTGGAATCCCGTGGCGCGATATTCAAATACCTTAGAAATGCTATTACTTAAATTTCTCAAACATATGACTATTTTACACCATTTTAAAGACAAGACTCTCGTTAATCTGACCACACTGTCCAATTTCAAAAAGGCTTTACAACGAAAGCAAAACATTAGATTATGTCAGCAGAGTACCCAGCCAGAAATAATCAGACACCCATTTTTCAAGCTAGCATATAATGTCACAAAAACCCAAACCACAGCTAAATGCAGCACTAACCTTTGATGATCTTCATCAGATGACACTCCTAGGACATTATGTTATACAAGACATGCATGTTTTGTTCAATCAAGTTCATATTTATATCAAAAACCAGCTTTTTACATTAGCGTGTGACGTTCAGAACTAGCATACCCACCGCAAACTTCCGGTGAATTTACTAAATTACTCACGATAAACGTTCACAAAAAACATAATTATTTTAAGAATTATAGATACAGAACTCCTTTATGCAATCGCTATGTCCGATTTTAAAATAGCTTTTCGGCAAAAGCACATTTTGCAATATTCTGAGTAGATGGCTCGCCATCACGGGCTAGCTATTTTGACACACACCAAGTTTGGCCCTCACCAAACTCAGATTTACTATAAGAAAAATTGGATTACCTTTGCTGTTCTTCGTCAGAATGCACTCCCAGGACTTCTACTTCAATAACAAATGTTGGTTTGGTTCAAAATAATCCATAGTTATGTTCAAATATCCTCTGTTTTGTTCGTGCGTTCAAGACACTATCCGAAGGGTGACGCGCCCGACGCGTTTCGTGACAAAAAAATTCTAAATATTCCATTACCGTACTTCGAAGCAGGTCAACCGCTGTTTAAAATCTATTTTTATGCGATTTTTCTCGTAAAAAAGCGATAATATTCCGACCGGGAAACCCTGTTTTCGTTCAAAGACGAAAAAATAAAAACATGGTGTCGGCTCGTGCACGCGCCCCCAGTCTCATTGTTCTCTGATCGACCACTATCCAAATGCGCTACTGTTTTTCAGCCATGGCCTGCAAAGTCGTCATTCAACGTTTTGCCGCCTTCTGAGAGCCTATGGGAGCCGTAGGAAGTGTCACGTTACAGCAGAGATCCTCAGTTTTCAATAAAGAGAGTGTAGAAGGCCAAGAAATGGTCAGAGAGGGCACTTCCTGTAAGGAATCTTCTCAGGTTTTTGCCTGCCATATGAGTTCTGTTATACTCACAGACACCATTCAAACAGTTTTAGAAACTTTAGGGTGTTTTCTATCCAAATCAAACAATTATATGCATATTGTAGTTTCTGGGCAGTAGTAATAACCAGATTAAATCGGGTACGTTTTTTATCCGGTCGTGAAAATACTGCCCCCTACCCTAGAGAGGATAAACGAATTAGGTCCAACACATGAAAAGTACAGCGGACCGATAGTACTGAAATACTAGTATAATTGTCATACCCTGATCTGTTTCACCTGTCTTTGTGATTGTCTCCACCCCCTCCAGGTGTCAACCATCTTCCCCATTATCCCCAGCATATTTATCCCGGTGTTCTATGTTTGGCTGTTGCCAGTTCGTTGTGTTCGTCAAGCCCACCAGAATTTCCCCCCTTGCTCCCGTCTTAGCTAAAGTTCCTGTTTTCTAGATTTCACAGTTTTTACCTTTTCTGCCTGCCGTCCGGTACCTTTGCGCCACCTATCTGGATTACTAACCTCTGCCTGCCCTTGACCTGTCCTTTTGCCTGTCCCTGTTTGAAAAAATAAACTTTTGTTACTTCGACACTGTCTGCATCTGGGTCTTACTGTCACATCTTCTCCTGTTCCTCCCCTCCGGCATACAACGTGTCCTGAATACTAACCACCGCTCCTGGGATTCATCATTACACACACCTGGCACTCATCATTACGCGCACCTGTTAATCATTATGATTCACACCTGGACATCATTACCTTCATCATTTCCTCCCCTTTATATGTCACTCCCTTATGTTTTCTCACCAGTTGGTATTGTTCTTTTGTTCCGGCGTGTAGCCTTAAGTAAATGTCTTGTTACTGGTTTTGTTGTTTTATTAAATGTTTCACCTGCACCTGCTTCCCAACTCACAGCTCCGTTATTACACTTACCTTTAAACGTGATAATAATACAATAGGGACTGATAGTTCTGAAGTACTAGTATGATACAATAGGGACTGATAGTATTAAAGTACTAGTATAATACAATAGGGACCGATAGTACTGAAGTACTAGTATAATTGTCACACCCTGATCTGTTTCACCTGTCTTTGTGTTTGTCTCCAGTATAATCCACTGAGGAATGCAGATAATTAAGTTTTCATCTTGGATCAATGGTTTAAATTATAAGGTATTTAAAACATGATAAAATAATGTGCATAATCTGTATCATAGTTAATTAACAGTTATACATGTGTGTGCTAACCAGGAGGATGATTTACTTTATTTATTATTCTGGAAAAGACCAGAATATTATTTGCATAGTGATGATGCTCTGCATAGCCAGCACATGCTTCAGTGGTCTTGGAGTGTTTATAGCCCTGTGAGTTTACCACTTCATGACTGAGAGCTGTCCTTCATGACAACAGAACCCACAACAACCATGACTTTTATCACCATCTTCATCTGGATATTTGCCCTCCATCTTCAAGGTAATATATTTTACAAAAAATTATCAGGAAAATTGCAATATTAGGCTATATGACCTTATTACAGTTTTAGTGAATAGGCTATATGGACAAACTAACAAATAATGTAACGCTAATTCTACATGCCATCTGTTTCAGAGACAAGAGGCCAGGTCACTGTGACTCAGACTGCTGCAGTGAAAACCGTTTCAGTGGGTCACTCAGTCAGTCTCAGCTGTAAGACCAGCAGTGCTGTATACAGTAAGAGCAATGGACACATTCTAGCCTGGTACCAACAGAAACCTGGAGGAGCTCCTAAACTCCTTATTTACTATGCTACAACACTTCCCTCTGGGACTCCATCTACATTTAGTGGCACTGGATCTGGGAGTGACTTCACTCTGACCATCAGTGGAGTCCAGGCTGAAGATGCAGGAGATTACTACTGTCAGAGTTACCACTACATCAGTAGTAAACATTTGTATTTGTCACATGCGCTGAATACAACCTTACAGTGAAATACTTACTTACAAGCCCTTAACCAACAATTCTGTTTTAAGAAAATACCCCCAAAAATTAAGTAAGAATAACAAATAATTAAAAAGCAGCAGTAAATAACAATAGCGGGGCTACTGTATATACAGGGGGCACCGGTGTCGAGGTAATTGAGGTAGTATGTACATGTAGGTAGAGTTATTAAAGTGACTGTGCATAGATAATAACAGAGTGTAGCAGCAGTGTTCCGTTGGGGGGGGGGGGGGGGGGGGGCAATGCAAATGGGTAGCCATTTGCTGTTCAGGAGTCTTATGGCGTGGGGGTAGAAGCTATTTAGGAGCCTCTTGGACCTCGACTTGGCACTCCGGTACCGCTTGCCGTGCGGTTGCAGGGAGAACAGTCTATGACTAGGGTGGCTGGAGTCTTTGACAATTTTTAAGGCCTTCCTCTGACACCCCCTGGTATAGAGGTTGGCCCCAGTGATGTACTGGGCCGTACGCACTACCCTCTGTAGTGCCTTGCGGTCGGAGGCCGAGCAGTACCAGGCAGGGGTGCAACCAGTCAGGATGCTCCCGATGGTGCAGCTGTAAAACATTTTGAGGATCTGAGGACCCATGCCAAATCTTTTCAGTCTCCTGAGGGGGAATAGGTTTTGTCATGCCCTCTTCACGACTGTCTTGGTGTGCTTGGACCATGTTAGTTTGTTGGTGATGTGGACACCAGAGCGGTGTGCAAATTGGAGTGGATCTAGGGTTTCTGGGATAATGGTGTTGATGTGAGTCATGACCAGCCTTTCAAAGCACTTCATGGCTACAGACGTGAGTGCTACAGGTTGGTAGTCATTTAGGCAGGTTACCTTAGTGTTCTTAGGCACAGGGACTGTGGTGGTCTGCTTAAAACATGTTGGTATTACAGACTCGGACAGGGAGAGTTTGAAAATGTCAGTGAAGACACTTGCCTGTTGGTCAGCGCATGCTCAGAGTACACGTCCTGGTAATCCGTTTGGCCTTGTGAATGTTGACCTGTTTGAAGGTCTTACTCATATCACCTGCGGAGAGCGTGATCACACAGTTGTCCGGAACAGCTGATGCTCTCATGCATGTTTCAGTGTTACTTGCCTCGAAGCGAGCATAGAAGTTATTTAGCTCGTCTGGTAGGCTCATGTCACTGGGCAGCTCTCGGCTGTGCTTCCCTTTGTAGTCTGTAATAGTTTGCAAGCCCTGCCACATCCGACGAGTGTCAGCGCCGGTATAGTACGATTCGATCTTAGTCCTATATTGACGCTTTGCCTGTTTGATGGTTCGTTGGAGAGCATAGCAGGATTTCTTATGAGCTTCCGGGTTAGAGTCCTGCTCCTTGAAAGCGGCAGCTCTACCCTTTAGCTCAGTGTGAATGTTGCCTGTAATCCATGGCTTCTGAGTGGGGTATGTACATGCAGTCACAGTGGGGACGATGTTCTCAATGCACTTATTGATAAAGCCAGTGACTGATGTGTTGTACTCCTCAATGCCATCGGAAGAATCCCGGAACATATTCCAGTCTGTGCTTGCAAAACAGTCTGCTTCATCTGACCGCTTTTTTATGGATCAAGTCACCGGTGCCTCCTGCTTTAATCTTTGCTTGTAAGCAGGAATAAGGAGGATGGAATTATGGTCAGATTTGCCAAATGGAAGGTGAGGGAGAGCTTTGTACACATCTCTGTTTGTGGAGTAAAGGTGGTCTAGAATGTTTTTCCCTCTGGTTGCACATTTAACTTGCTGACAGAAATTAGGTAAAACTGATTTAAGTTTCCCTGCATTAAAGTCCCCGGCCACTAGGAGCGCCACCTCTGGATGAGCGTTTTCCTGTTTGCTTATGGCGGTATACAGCTCATTGACTGCGGTTTTAGTGCCAGCATCGGTCTGGCACAAAAAAAATACAGATAAACTCTCTAGGTCTACAGCTTATCATGAGATGCAAAACCTCGATACTTCCGAAGATATCGTGCACCGCCTGTTGTTTACATATATGCATAGGCCCCCGCCCCGTGTCTTACCAGAGGCTGCTGTTCTGTCCTGCCGAATGAGTGTACAACCCGCCAGCTGCATGTTCTTAATGTCGCCGTTCTGCCACGACTCGGTGAAACATGTCCATTTGGTAGGTTAAACGTGCTTTCAGTTCGTACCATTTATTTTCCAGTGATTGAACGTCAGCTAGCAGAACGGAGGGCAAGGGCAGATTAGCCACTTGTCGCCTGATCCTCACAAGGCACCCTGATCTTTTGCCTCAATCTCAGTTTCCTTCTCCAGCGAATCACAGGGATCTGGGCCTGGTCGGGTGCCTGTTGTATATCCCTCCCATCCGACTCATTGAAGCACTCTTCGTCCAGTTTGAGGTGAGCAATCGCAGTTCTGATGTCCAGAAGCTCTTTTCGGTCATAAGAGACGGTAGCAGCAACCTTAAACACAAAACAAGTCACGAACAACGCGAAAGAAATAACAAAATAGCATGGTTGGTTAAGAGCCGATACGATGGCAGCTCTCCCCTCCGGCACCGTCATACATCATGTCTGCAGGTGCTGAGGGGAAGACAGTGACATGGAAGACTGATCAGTAGAGGAGGTCAACTTTGAAAATGGTTAGAAAGTATCATACAAATCACACGATCTCCAACGTCGTCATCATCGTCCTCATTATCATCATCATCATGGTTGTAACTTGTTATATTGGTAATGAACTGAAAGTGTATATAAAAGTTATTTGTAGTTTTGGAAGACAATACCAGTCCATATGCAAAGTTAGATCTACAGATGTAAAAAGAAAAGTATCAGCCCCTCAAACCAATTCCCTAGATGAAGTTCACAACCAGTTATTGATGTGATCATCTAGCATGTATTAACCCTTTCCATGAGCTGTTAGAGCTGTGAATGAGACATGATGCTGGGCTCAAACATGAGACACATTTATGTAGAGACATACTTTATGATAACAGCGTGTAGTATGATATCTGTTTTGTCTGTCATTAATTACATTTACATTTACATTTAAGTCATTTAGCAGACGCTCTTATCCAGAGCGACTTACAAATTGGTGCATTCACCTTATGATATCCAGTGGAACAACCACTTTACAATAGTGCATCTAAATCTTTTAAGGGGGGGGGGGGGAGGGGGGGGTTAGAAGGATTACTTTATCCTATCCTAGGTATTCCTTAAAGAGGTGGGGTTTCAGGTGTCTCCGGAAGGTGGTGATTGACTCCGGTGTCCTGGCGTCGTGAGGGAGCTTGTTCCACCATTGGGGTGCCAGAGCAGCGAACAGTTTTGACTGGGCTGAGCGGGAACTGTGCTTCCTCAGAGGTAGGGGGGCCAGCAGGCCAGAGGTGGATGAACGCAGTGCCCTTGTTTGGGTGTAGGGCCTGATCAGAGCCTGAAGGTATGGAGGTGCCGTTCCCTTCATAGCTTCGTAGGCAATCACCATGGTCTTGTAGCGGATGCGAGCTTCAACTGGAAGCCAGTGGAGAGAGCGGAGGAGCGGGGTGACGTGAGAGAACTTGGGAAGGTTGAACACCAGACGGGCTGCGGCGTTCTGGATGAGTTGTAGGGGTTTAATGGCACAGGCAGGGAGCCCAGCCAACAGCGAGTTGCAGTAATCCAGACGGGAGATGACAAGTGCCTGGATTAGGACCTGCGCCGCTTCCTGTGTGAGGCAGGGTCGTACTCTGCGAATGTTGTAGAGCATGAACCTACAGGATCGGGTCACCGCCTTGATGTTAGTGGAGAACGACAGGGTGTTGTCCAGGATCACGCCAAGGTTCTTAGCACTCTGGGAGGAGGACACAAGGGAGTTGTCAACCGTGATGGCGAGATCATGGAACGGGCAGTCCTTCCCCGGGAGGAAGAGCAGCTCCATCTTGCTGAGGTTTAGCTTGAGCTGGTGATCCGTCATCCACACTGATATGTCTGACAGACATGCAGAGATGTGATTCGCCGCCTGGTTATCAGAAGGGGGAAAGGAGAAGATTAATTGTGTGTCGTCTGCATAGCAATGATAGGAGAGACTCGCCACGACACCTGGTAGGAGCGACCTGTCAGGTAGGACGCAATCCAAGCGTGGGCCGCGCCGGAGATGCCCAACTCGGAGAGGGTGGAGAGGAGGATCAGATGGTTCACAGTATCAAAGGCAGCAGATAGGTCTAGAAGGATGAGAGCAGAGGAGAGAGAGTTACCTTTAGCAGTGCGGAGAGCCTCCGTGACACAGAGAAGAGCAGTCTCAGTTGAATGCCCAGTCTTGAAATCTGACTGATTAGGATCAAGAAGGTCATTCTGAGAGAGATAGCAGGAGAGCTGGCCAAGGACGGCACGTTCAAGAGTTTTGGAGAGAAAAGAAAGAAGGGATACTGGTCTGTAGTTGTTGACATCGGAGGGATCGAGTGTAGGTTTTTTCAGAAGGGGTGCAACTCTCGCTCTCTTGAAGACGGAAGGGACGTAGCCAGCGGTCAAGGATGAGTTGATGAGCGAGGTGAGGAAGGGGAGAAGGTCTCCGGAAATGGTCTGGAGAAGAGAGGAGGGGATAGGGTCAAGTGGGCAGGTTGTTGGGCGGCCGGCCGTCACAAGACGCAAGATTTCATCTGGAGAAAGAGGTCAAAGCACAGGGCAGGGCAGTGTGAGCAGGACCAGCGGTGTCGTTTGACTTAGCAAACGAGGATCGGATATCGTCAACCTTCTTTTCAAAATGGTTGACGAAGTCATCCGCAGAGAGGGAGGAGGGGGGGAGGGGGAGGAGGCTTCAGGAGGGAGGAGAAGGTAGCAAAGAGCTTCCTAGGTTTAGAGGCAGATGCTTGGAATTTAGAGTGGTAGAAAGTGGCTTTAGCAGCAGAGACAGAAGAGGAGAATGTAGAGAGGAGGGAGTGAAAGGATGCCAGGTCCGCAGGGAGGCGAGTTTTACTCCATTTCCGCTCGGCTGCCCGGAGCCCTGTTCTGTGAGCTCGTAGTGAGTCGTCGAGCCACGGAGCAGGAGGGGAGGACCGAGCCGGCCTGGAGGATAGGGGACAGAGAAAATCAAAGGATGCAGAAAGGGAGGAGAGGAGGGTTGAGGAGGCAGAATCAGTCAATCATTAATTACATGGTGAATCAACCATAGATGTTAAACCAGTCACTCCCTCACATCTTGCCCAGTCCAGGGTATTTCACTCAGTGAAACTGTTCAACTGCTAGACTGGTAGCTGTGTGAGTGAAACTGAGATTTACATAGACAGGGCAGGATGGTTTTGCTTGTCCCAGAATAGAGCAGCACTGTCACCATATTGGGAATGAAACATAAATACATATGTTATGGAAAGTAATTGTTTAGCAGTGTGAGTTGTGAGAGCAGATCTTAGAGGTGTATCACCAAATATCACTAATTATTCTCACTGGTATTGGAGCTACAGTATAACAGGGTCATTCAGTTGTAGAAATGATTGCAGAGTATTTGTTGGATCAGATGCCCTTTTAATTATGTTTGAAAACATGAGAGTAGCAGAAAAGATGCATGACCAAGGGTACTCCAAGACCCCAGAGCAGTGTCGTTGAAAAGTCAAGTCCATGAGATACAACTAGGAATACAGATACAGTAGGTAGGGGCGTGGATCAGAAAACCAGTCATTATTTGGTGTGACCACCATTTGCCTCATGCAGTGCTGTCACGGTTGTCGCAGAGAGGAGCGGACCAAAGTGCAGCGTGATTATCGTTCCACATTTTATTTTCTCTGCGAAACTATGCAATACATAAACTAAAGAACAAAAAACAACAAACCGTGACGCAGAGGTGAACATACACTTACTCAAAACTAATCTCCCACAAACCCAGGTGGGACAAACACCAACTTAAATATGACCTCCAATTAGAGACAACGATGACGAGATCATCCCAAACAAAGCCCAACATAGAAATACAAAACTAGAACAACCCAACATAGAAATACAAAACTAGAACATAACAACATAGAAAAACTAAACTAGAACCCCCCCCCCCCCCCCCCCCGTCACGCCCTGACCTACTCTACCATAGAAAATAACAGCTTACTATGGTCAGGACGTGACAAGTGCGACATCTCCTTCGCATAGAGTTGATCAGGCTGTTGATTGTGGCCTGTGGAATGTTGTCCCAATCCTCTTCAAATGCTGTGCGAAGTTGCTGGATATTTGTATTTAACTAGGCAAGTCAGTTAACAGCAAATTCTTATTTAAAATGACGGCCTACCAAGATGCAAAAGGCCTCCTGCAGGGGCTGGAATTAAAAATAAAAATATACTGCTCAAAAAAATAAAGGGAACACTTAAACAACACATCCTAGAACTGAATGAAAGAAATAATCTTATTAAATACTTTTTTCTTCACATAGTTGAATGAGCTGACAACAAAATCACACATAAATAATCAATGGAAATCCAATTCATCAACCCATGGAGGTCTGGATTTGGAGTCACACTCAAAATTAAAGTGGAAAACCACACTACAGGCTGATCCAACTTTGATGTAATGTCCTTAAAACAAGTCAAAATGAGGCTCAGTAGTGTGTGTGGCCTCCACGTGCCTGTATGACCTCCCTACAACGCCTGGGCATGCTCCTGATGAGGTGGCGGATGGTCTCCTGAGGGATCTCCTCCCAGACCTGGACTAAAGCATCCGCCAACTCCTGGACAGTCTGTGGTGCAACGTGGCGTTGGTGGATGGAGCGAGACATGATGTCCCAGATGTGCTCAATTGGATTCAGGTCTGGGGAACGGGCGGGCCAGTCCATAGCATCAATGCCTTCCTCTTGCAGGAACTGCTGACACACTCCAGCCACATGAGGTCTAGCATTGTCTTGCATTAGGAGGAACCAGCATATGGTTTCACAAGGGGTCTGAGGATCTCATGTCGGTACCTAATGGCAGTCAGGCTACCTCTGGCGAGCACATGGAGGGCGGTGCGGCCCCCCAAAGAAATGCCACCCCACACCATGACTGACCCACAACCAAACCGGTCATGCTGGAGGATGTTGCAGGCAGCAGAACGTTCTCCACGGCGTCTCCAGACTCTGTCACGTCTGTCACATGCTCAGAGTTGAACCTGCTTCCATCTGTGAAGAGCACAGGGCGCCAGTGGCGAATTTGCCAATCTTGGTGTTCTCTGGCAAATGCCAAACGTCCTGCACGGTGTTGGGCTGTAAACACAACCCCCACCTGTGGACGTCGGGCCCTCATACCACCCTCATGGAGTCTGTTTCTGACCGTTTGAGCAGACACATGCAAATTTGTGGCCTGCTGGAGGTCATTTTGCAGGGCTCTGGCAGTGCTTCTCCTGCTCCTCCTTGCACAAGGGTGGAGGTAGCGGTCCTGCTGCTGGGTTGTTGCCCTCCTACGGCCTCCTCCACGTATCCTGATGTACTGGCCTGTCTCCTGGTAGCGCCTCCATGCTCTGGACACTACGCTGACAGACACAGCAAACCTTCTTTCAACAGCTCGCATTGATGTGCCATCCTGGATGAGCTGCACTACCTGAGCCACTTGTGTGGGTTGTAGACTCCGTCTCATGCTACCACTAGAGTGAAAGCACCGCCAGCATTCAAAAGTGACCAAAACATCAGCCAGGAAGCATAGGAACTGAGAAGTGGTCTGTGGTCCCCACCTGCAGAACCACTCCTTTATTGGGGGTGTCTTGCTAATTGCCTATAATTTCCACCTGTTGTCTATTCCATTTGCATAACAGCATGTGACATTTGTCAATCAGTGTTGCTTCCTAAGTGGACAGTTTGATTTCACAGAAGTGTGATTGACTTGGAGTTACATTGTGTTGTTTAAGTGTTCCCTTTATTTTTTTGAGCAGTGTATAAGACAAAACACACCATGACAAGAGAGACACTACAACACTACATAAAGAGAGACCTAAGACAACACAGCATGGCACTAACAAATGACAAAACAGCATGGTAGCAACACAACATGACAACAACACGGTAGCAGCACATGGCAGCAGCACAACATGGTAGCAGCACAAGCATGGTACAAACATTGTTAGGCACAGACTGCAGTAAACTGCTCGCCCACACAATGCCATACACGTGGTCTGCGGTTGTGAGGCCGGTTGGACGTACTGCCAAACTCTCTGAAACAACGTTGGGGGCGGCTTATGGTAGAGAAATGAACATTAAATTCTCTGGCAACAGCTCTGGTGGACATTCCTGCAGTCAGCATGCCAGTTGCACGCTCCCTCACAACTTGATACATCTGTGGCATTGTATTGTGTGACAAACTGCACATTTTAGAGTGGCCTTTTATTGTCCCCAGCACAAGGTGCACCTGTATAATAATCATGCTGTTTAGTTAGCTTCTTGATATGCCACACCTGTCAGGTGGATGGATTATCTTGGTAAAGTAGAAATCCTCACTAACAGGGATGTAAATACATTTGTGCACAAAATTTGAGAAATTAGCTATTTGTGCATAATTATGGACAATTTCTGGGATCTTTTATTTCAGCTCATGAAACATGGGACCAACACTTTACATGTTGCATTTATATTTTTGTTCAGTGTACGTACATAAGTAACCCCACTGAGTCACAAAGTCAAAATATGAGATCATCACATTTTAAATCAAAGTTACAAACATTTCAGCCCACTAAAAGTCCTCATATGATGTGATGAAAATCAATCTGATCATTTAGAATTATTGATTGTCATGAGCAGGTTACGGACTGCCGGATCTGTCAATCAGGAACAAGATGTGGGGCTCAGACATTAGAAAAAAGTCCTAATTGCAAACGATTTGTCTTAATCCACTGAATACGCCACATAATTGTTACACGGATGCCCCAGTTGTCCTAAAATAGAGAATGAAATTGCTTAATGGACCATGTTATTACTATTTTAGAACTAATCTATGAGGGTAGTAGTTATCATAGAAAAAATATCAGAATCCAATCAACCATAGAAGTTAACCCCTCTCCACATCTGTCCCAGTCTAGGATATTTCAGAGAGTGAAACTGGGTAGTCACTACTTAATACAGCAACAAAGTCATAATTCTGACTAAACCCCACCTTAAATTTAAGACCAAAAAGCTCGTTTGTCTAGGCAATTTTGACTTTGTGGCTGTGTTATCAGTTGGAGTTGTGGGAGTGAAGCTGAGATTTGCATAGGCAGGGCTGGTTGGTTCTGCTTGTCCCAGAATAGAGCAGTACTGTCACCAGATGTTCAGCCTGTCCCCATGGGGTTGGAGGTAGAGAACCCAGGGAAGCTACAGTGTAGACCACACATGGTTAAAAACCATAGCGGAAACAATTCATCAAATCATATTAGGAAATAAACATTTGAAATAAATAAGTTATGGAAATGTACTGTTCAGCAGTGTGAGTTGTGAGAGCAGATCTTAGGTTAGGTGAAGTAATCAAAATGTGTATGAAATGTGCTACCTTCATTGGACAGTGATCACAGGAATCATGAATAAAGTAACTCTTGTGGTTATATTTCTATTAAAACAAGCTGTATTTGATCTCAGAGGCAAGAAGACATGTACAACTTAATTTCAAAATAGTTAATTTAGCACACAGCACTACTGATATTATTCACTATTATACTGTAACATTCAGCTCTAAAACACTGTTTCCAGGACTAGCACCATGTGGGAATTCTAGCCCCCTACAATTGCCTCTCCAGTCTCTAGACAACAGTGACTTTCCGGAATGCGGCCGAATTCACTGGTATCGTCATGGACCACCCTGCAGGTGTACGCCTCTCCCTTTTCCCAGTGTGCCTTGCTCAGGGTCAGGGTGCTATAGGGGCCACCCTTTTCTTCTGTGGTGGTCAGGACCCCGCCCGTCACCTCCACCCCACCATCGCCCCCTGGGGAGAGAGTAGCCGCCCAGCAGGCAGGCCAGTGTGGCCGAGCCCCCAGAGAGCTGCTCAGAGGACGGGGGAAGCAGAGACACTGTGGGCCTGATAGAGGGACCAGCTGGAGAAGAGGGTCAGCTACTACATTATAACATTAGGAGTGGAGAGGGAAGAAGAGACACTGCATTATCAGTTAACATATTTCAAATCGACAATACACACAGGATAAACAACTAGTTACAGTACTGAGAACAACCGACAACAAAACCCTTAATCTATAAAGATAAAGGCAAAAATAAACTCTGAAAATATTTTGGGACAAAACAATCCATCAGATAAATGTGTTACATTCATGCTCTACAGTTTAGCCCACCAAGAGCAACAAAGATTATCCATCGAGCTTGCTTTTTAGTCCAGGACTAGGCTTAATCTGTCTGGCAAACTGCCCCTGAGTCTACAAAGACATGTAGTAAACAGATACACTACATTACCTCATCAGGTATATGCTTAAGCATTACAAAGCACAAATGATCATGACCTAGGGCTGTATATCCACAGCTTAAGGCTGAATGCATCTCATGTATGGTAAAAACAGCATCCAAAGAAGAGTCAACACTATGCCTTGTCTTATACACATTAACATGAGCATTTCAAATCTCACACCTGCGTTGCTTATATACTTCATCCAAAGTAACCCCACTATGTACCCTAGCAAATGTCTTCCCCAACAATTCGAGTGGACTTGCTTCTTCAACATAGACCATACATCCCCCTGCCTATTGTAGAGCAGAACTGTCTACATGCTTTCTCTTGACAGACTTCGTGACCCTACATACTAAAGTTCTCTTTGTTTGGCAATCAATTAGATTCTCAGGAATCAAATTCCTACACAACACTCTGTAAGCCCTATTTATTTCTCCAATAGCCACAGTGTACCCTTCAGTCCACCAAGAAACAACCTTCCTTTTCTCACACTCTTCACTCACTGGTACGTATAAATTCACAGCACTCAAAATCAGAGAGGTCACAGAAGCAGCACATACATCAACCGGCCTCTCTAAAGACAACTCTCCAACAGACTTCAAGTAATTATCACTTTTCCCAGTCTACTTTATGAAAGCACCATCTGGTGAACAGGATCCTATCTGGAATAGTGACATCAAAGTTCATGGTACACGAAATGGGGAAATGATCACTTCCAACATTAGAATCATCCATTCCGTTCACACATAGATGCAATAGAGTTAGAAGCCAGCGTGAGGTCCAGGCAGGATGTAACCCCTCTAACAACATCAGCTCTTGTACCACATCCATCGTTAAGACATACTAATGCTGTTGTTTCCATCAAATATTCCACAACAGTAACATTAGCATCTGTATGTGTGCTTCCCCATAAACTATTATGTGTATTAAAGTTGCCGCACCATATCTCTCTAGACCCCAATTCTCCTGATATTTCATCACACATCGCTACAGACAAAAATTGTGCAACTTAATATTACTACCTGCAATGTATATTTCCAGCATCACACATTCATATTCAGATGGGACAGGTATATTACGATATACAAGACCTTCCCTTACGAACATAGCACAACCATCACCCTGTCCAGTTGACCTATCCGATCTGATTGAACAATAAAACAGGAATAATAAAGTCGAGATGTGGTCTAAGGTTTAAACTCTAAATCAATTATTTATTTCTTAAACTCCTGACCATTAGCGCAACACCTTGTTCATGCCACACCCTTCTATATTCCAGCACATTCTCAGTCTTTAAATGATTCCAGCTGAGGCTTGTTTACCAATCAAGGCCATGATTGGCTGGACAATCAGCTCTCAACCTTTTTCAATGTCAGCTGCTCACACAGATCTCTTCAACTACAGTTTCCCTGTGGGACCATGAAAGTCTGTTTGCATAGAGAGAACACTTTGCATTGGCAGCACATGCTTCAGTGATCTGGGAGGGTTTATAGCCCTGTGAGTTTAACACTTCATGACTGAGAGCTGTCCTTTATGACAACAGAACCCACAACAACCATGACTTCTATCACCATCTTCATCTGGACACTTGCTCTCTGCTTCAAGGGTGAATACAATTAAGTTGCATGTTTCTATAATAAAAATTAATCAGTCTGAGTGAACTGATAGTTGTTAAGAATGTGTTATTCATTCCTGGTGATACAAATATTTGCGGTCTCTCTGTTTCAGACTCTAGAGGACAGATCACTGTGACTCAGACTCCTGCAGTGAAAGCTGTTCTCCCAGGACAGGCAGTCTATCTGACCTGTAAAACCAGCAGTAGTGTATTTGGTGATTGTCACAATGGTCAGTCATGGGGCCATCAGTGTCTATCCTGGTACCAACAGAAACCAGGAGAAAACCCCAAACTCATGATGCTCCCAGGGAACACACTCTATTCTGGGACTCCATCTAGATTCAGTGGCAGTGGATCTGGGAGTGACTTCACTCTGACCATCAGTGGAGTCCAGGCTGAAGATGCAGGAGATTACTACTGTCAGAGTTGGCACAGTGGTAATGTGTTCACACAGTGATACAGAGCCGTACAAAAACCTCCCTCAGTCAGACTGCACAGTGACTGTACTGCTACAGCTGGGACCTACTGCAGGTGCTGAGGGGAGGAGATGATCCAGTACAATGACACAGTGTGTAGTAGTGCTGAACAACAATAGAGTCAAACTAGAGCTGTTTCTAGAAGACCTTACATCATAACTGATCACTAAATGTTTCTCCTGACCATTAACTACATGTTGACACTGTTGAGTATCTCAAGGGAAAACCATCAACCAATCTGGATAGAGATGATGTGCAGTGATCCAAACACCTGAAGATGACCTGTGTTTTGAATACAATCCTGGACAGTGAGAGACGGGGTGCTGCTCCAGCTATACAGACCATCTTTCTCCAGGACCCCGGGACTGGCCTCCTGCTTCTTGCTGGTCCCGTCCACTTTCCAGCTCATGGTCCAGTCTGAGGGGAAGCCCTTGTTGGCCAGACAAGTCAGCGTTGCCGTTGTCTTACTGGACAGCTCCTCACTAGAGATGGGCAGGACGGTCAGGGTCGGGGAACTGTTACCTAGAAGAAACGCAACACATCAATTACATCAAAACAAAGCACTTTGGAAATGACTTCTAAAACTGTATATGAATATAAAAGTTAGATTGCTAAAAGATGTAAAGAAAACAAACAGTAATATGATAGTAAACAGATTACAAGTATAAAGTATACAAGTATGACGTGTTTAACTTTAGCATTACTTTGTCATACAGATATTTTTTTAGGAACGCATCTGATCAGAATACTCATATTTGTAGTAGTTGCAGAAGCTAAGCGGTTGGATACAAACATAACGCATACCATTTATCTTCACATTAATATTGTGGCTATCATAAACTCAATGCAATGATGACTACAATAACAGATACCATACTTATCATACCAGAATATTTGAAAGAAGGCTCAGTCAACAGCAATATATGACAATATATAAACTCAGCAAAAAAAGAAACGTCCCTTTTTCAGGACCCTGTCTTTCAAAGATAATTCGTAAAAATCCAAATAACTTCACAGATCTTCATTGTAAAGGGTTTAAACACTGTTCCCCATTCTTGTTCAATGAACCATAAACAATTAATGAACATGCACCTGTGGAACGGTCGTTAAGACACTAACAGCTTACAGGCGGTAGGCAATTAAGGTCACAGTTATGAAAACTTAGGACACTAAAGAGGCCTTTCTACTGACTCTGAAAAACACCAAAAGAAATATGCCCACGGTCCCTGCTCATCTGCGTGAATGTGCCTTCGGCATGCTGCAAGGAGGCATGAAGACTGCAGATGTGGCCAGGGCAATAAATTGCAATGTCTCTACTGTGAGATGCCTAAGACAGCACTACAGGGAGACAGGACGGACAGCTGATCGTCCTTGCAGTGGCAGACCACGTGTAACAACACCTACACAGGATCGGTACATCCGAACATCACATCTGCGGGACAGGTACAGGATGGCAACAACAACTGCCTGAGTTACACCAGGAACGCACAATCCCTTCATCAGTGCTCAGACTGACCGCAATAGGCTGAGAGAGGCTGGACTGAGGGCTTGTAAGCCTGTTGTAAGGCAGGTCCTCACCAGACATCACCGGCAACAACGTCGCCTCTGGGCACAAACCCACTATCGCTGGACCAGACAGGACCGGCAAAAAGTGCTCTTCACTGATGAGTTGCGGTTTTGTCTCAACAGGGGTGATGGTCGGATTCGCGTTTATTGTCGAAGGAATGAACGTTACACCGAGGCCTGTACTCTGGAGCAGGATCGATTTGGAAGTGGAGGGTCCATCATGGTCTGGGGCGGTGTGTCACAGCATCATCGGACTGAGCTTGTTGTCATTGCAGGCAATCTCAATGCTGTGCATTACAGGGAAGACATCCTCCTCCCTCATGTGGTACCCTTCCTGCAGGCTCATCCTGACATGACCCTCCAGCATGACAATGCCACCAGCCGTTCTGTGCGTGATTTCCTGCAAGACAGGAATGTCAGTGTTCTGCCAAGGCCAGCGACAAGCCCGGATCTCAATTCCATTGACCACGTCTGGGACCTGTTGGATCGGAGGGTGAGGGCTAGGGCCATTCCCCCCAGAAATGTCCGGGAACATGCAGGTGCAGTACTTGAGAAGAGTGGGGAAACATCTCACAGCAAGAACTGGCAAATCTGGTGCAGTCCATGAGAAGGAGATGCACTGCAGTACTTAATGCAGCTGGTGGCCACACCAAATACTGACTGTTACATTTCATTTTGACCCCCTCCCCCCATTTGTTCAGGGACACATTATTCCATTTCTGTTAGCCACATGTCTGTGGAACTTGTTCAGTTTGTCTCAGTTGTTGAATCTTGTTATGTTCATACATTCTTTTTTTGCTGAGTTTATATTTCTTAGATACAAATATCTCAAATAGTAATATTTTAATTGAGACAGAGTTTAAGAAAGTGAAATACTAAATTCGTGATGAGACATACATATCAAGAGAGCTTGTGAGCCACTTATTTCCAACATCAAGTCTGGTGCAGCTAACAAAAGTGTACCACAGTGATGCAATCCCCAGTGAAATGCTTGAATTTCTTTAGACTATGATTTCAATCATGAACTCATACAGTATGAATTCTCGTCAAATACCATTTTTTATTCTTCATTTGAAATAGTTTTATCAATGTAATAACAAAGTTATGTTCATCATTCTCCAAAATATAAATAACAAACCAGAAATGCTCAATATAAAGTTAAAACTTTCTTTGGATAGTCCATCTGTAAATACTCTATAGACTGTTAGTAACTATCTACAAAACCTAACCCTAACCTTATCCTAACCCTAACCTTGATCCTTATCCTAACCCTAACATTAATCCTTACCCTTAGTCTAACCCTAACCTTAACTGTTATCCCAACCCTACACTTTACCTTTACCCTAACCCTAACATTAACCCTTACCCTAACATTAACCCTTACCCTAACATTATCCCTTAACGTTATTGTAAACCTAACCCTAACTGTAACATTAGCCAGCAGTTGCTTATCAACAGATGGTGTGTGACCATCTGTAGAGCAGTTACAGATGGAATATCCGGACTATCCAAATAAAGTGTGCTCTACAGACTATTAGTAACATTTCAACTAACTATCTACTAACTCTAAACCTAGCTCTAACCATTTCTTATGTACAGTGCCTTCGGAAAGTATTCAGACCCATTGACTCTTTCCACATTTTGTTACGTTACAGTCTTATTCTAAAATGTATTAAATGTTTTCTTTCTCATCAATTTAAGCACAATACCCCATAATGACAAAGCAAAAGCAGTTTTTAAAAATATTTTTTTGCTAATAAAAAATAAATAAAAATGAAATAATACATTTACATAAGTGTTCAGACCCTTTACTCAGTACTTTGTTGTAGCACCTTTGGCAGTGATTACAGCCTTGAGTCTTCTTGCGTAAGACGCTACAAGTTTGGCACACCTGTATTTGGGGAGTTACTGACATTCTTCTTTGCAGATCCTCTCAAGCTCTGTCAGGTTGGATAGGGAGCGTCGCTGCACAGCCAATTATTTATTTTTGAATTTATTTTTGCGAAGGTTCACCTTCCAACAGGACAACGACCCTAAGCACACAGTCAAGACAATGCAGGAGTGGCTTCAGGACAAGTCTCTGAATGTCCTAGTGTGGCACAGCTGGAGCCCGGACTTCAACCCGATCAAACATCTCTGGAGAGACCTGAAAATAGCTGTGTAGCGATGCTCCCGATCCAACCTGACAGAGCTTGAGAGGATCTGCAAAGAAGAATGGGAGAAACTCCCCAAATACATGTGTGCCAAGCTTAAAAAAAAATTGTGTGTAGCGTGATGAGGGAAAAAATCTATTTAATCAATTTTAGAATAAGGCTGTGACAAAATGTGGAAAAAGTCAAGAGGTCTGAATACTTTCGAAGGCACTGTACATAAGAAATTAGTTTTTAAAAAGTATGTAAACATTATTAAAAGTTACCAGTGTTCCAATATTTAAGTGACCAGTGATTCCATGTCTATGTACATAGATAGGACAGCAGCTTCTAAGGTGCAGGGTTGAGTAACTGGGTGGTAGCCGGCTAGTGATGGCTATTTAACAGTCCGATGGCCTTGAGATAGAAGCTGTTTTTTGGTCTTTCGGTGCCAGCTTTGATGCACCTGTATTGACCTCGCTTTCTGGATGATAGAGGGTGAACATTTTATAACGATTTGTGTTTTTAATTCATTTTTCAGAATCAAGTGGACAGTACACTGTAAATCAGACTACTGCAGTGAAAGCTGTTCTCCCAGGCCAGACAGTCTCTCTGAACTGTAAAACCAGCAGTAATGTGTATGGAAATAACCTAGCCTGGTATCAACAAAAAGCTGGAGGAACTCCTAAACTCATCAGTCTGGGACTCCATCTTAGTTCAATGGCAGTGGATCTGGGAGTGACTTCACTCTGACCATCAGTGGAGTCCAGGCTGAAGATGCAGGAGATTACTACTGTCAGAGTCTCCACAGTAGTCCAGTGTTCACACAGTGATACAGAGCCATACAAAAACTCCCTCAGTCAGTCAGACTGCACAGTGACTGTCCTGCTACAGCTGGGATGTACCGCAGGTGCTAAGTTGGCAGAGATCGTGACATGGAACACTGATCAGTAGAGGAGATCAACTCTGGCATGTGACAATATGATTAGAAAGCGATCATTCAGATAAAATGTTCTCTGTCGTCATCATCATCCTGATTAAATTACAGATGATTATTGCTATATTGTCATGACACCTAAGTGTAAACATAAAAAGTAACCCCACCGAGTTACAAAAGTCAAAACATTTGCAAATTAAAATTAGAAACATTTCAGCCCCTACTTCCCCTGTATGAAAGTAAAAAGATGTGGAGCTCAGGCATTAGACACATGTCAGTAACTGTCAATGTCTGTCTTTAGTAATACCCATCTTATATGTCATCTATTAAATGGTGGTTTATTCATTGTAAGAATTTCCCCCTCCTTGAATCCACCATAGAGGTTACAGTAAAACTAGTCCACCCACTCACATCTGGCTCAGTCCAGGCAGTGAAACTGAAACTATACCTGTAGCTGTGGGAGTGAAACAGATTTACATAGACAGGGCTGGGTGGTTCTGCTTGTCCCAGTATAGAGCAGCACTGTCACCAGATGTTCACTCTATTCCCAGGTGGGCTAAATGCAGGTATGATCACATTGGTGAGAGTCCAATATATCGATAGCATGTTAGATTACTGTCTTTATAAGTCTAGAAGTCAAGCAGGTCAAAAACATTTCGGAAATATTAATAAAGCGTACAATCTACTACAAGTGGATAGACCTTCTGTTAATCTGTAAACATCGTAGTATCTTGTGTTGCTATGAACTACAGTTTGATGATGATCTTGTTTCAAGTGAGAACCTAAATAACTAAGCAATGACATTTAGGTCTGATACGTTTGATGAATCTATTTCTATTTCATTCAACATTTAAGACTAAAATCTAATTACTGACAACAACAAAAAGCTTGTTCCAAAGAGAAGTCTTTATTTTCATTTATTAATCAAGGCATCAAAGCAATCATTCCTACAGTATCTAATAGTAATAAAACAGAACACATCAAATCTAACACTGATACAACCTCAGTCTACAGAGAGGATTGATACATGAACTCAAGCAAAGCCCTCTGTTAGTCTACATGTCAGTGATCAATAAGACAGAGAACATCTGATCTCAGAACAGAGTCAAAGCAGAGGAACCAGCAGCCTCTCTCCACAGGGGTGTGTGACTGAGGGGTCCTACCCAGAACAGTCAGCCCTCCTCAAGGTCTTGGTGACTGGAGTCTGGGATTTCTGCTGGGCTTCACAGGTCACCTCTCCTGCCTTGGTCCACTCCTGGCCAGTGAGAGTCAGGGTGCTGCTCCAGCTGTACAGGCCGTCCTTCTCCAGGACCCCGGGACTGGTCTTCTGGTTCTTGCTGGTCCCGTCCACTTTCCAGCTCATGGTCCAGTCTGAGGGGAAGCCCTTGTTGGCCAGACACGTCAGCGTGGCTGTTGTTGTACTGGACAGTTCCTCACTAGAGGGGGGCAGGACGGTGAGGGTGGGGGCACTGTTACCTGGAACAAACAGAACACATCAACTAAGTAACTACATCAAGTACAGCTACAGTAAGAGATTATCTTCAGCAAAGTACACATCAAAATACAGTGAAGTGGAAATGCCCTCTAAATAGGAATGTAGAAGTTAGATTGTTTAAAAGATGTGGAGAAAACACTAAAGTAATATGATACAGCAGATTTATGAACCAAACAAGTATAAAGTGGTTAAATAACTAGAGTTACTAGTCATATGGTGTCAGTTATACATGTTATACAGATATTGTTTAGGAATGGATCTGATCAGAATAACCTAGTCATATTCATAGTATTTGCAGAATTAGAGTGTTAATTCGTTTTTATAAAATATCAACCATTTTAGACCATGAAGTCAGTTACAAACATAACTGAGACCCTTTGTATTCACACTAACAGTGAAGGCTACCATGAACTCAATGCAACAATAATGACTACAATATCCAATACTATTAAATAGTTATTATACCAGAATTAAGAGTTATATTCTGCAATCATACAAATCAGACATATAAATAAATGCCTACAATTTAACATTTTGATTCAATAAACTGTTGAAAGAAGTCTCAGTCAAAGCAATGTATAGATATTTTTTTAAATCTAAAATCTCAATATTTTTAAAGAATTTAAGATTAGCATACTTAATAAGTGTAATCAGAAAGAAATATCAAGAGAGCTTGTTACTTACTTCCAACATCTAGTCTGGTGGCGCTACCAAAAGTGACCACAGTGATACAATCCCTATTACTGCTCGTACAAAAACCTCCTGACCATTGGGGAAGCTGAATTTCTGTAGTCTGTGGTTCAAATAATTAACTCCACTATGGTATGAATAATTGCCAAATATTATTTTATCTTTTTCATTTTAAATAAATCGTTTTTTGTTTTGTTTTTCCTAACATTTAGCAAAACCTACTTTTTCGTGTACATTTCCTAATAGGTGACGTATGTTTATTCATACAACTAATCTAAAATGTAGACTAATCACAAAAAAAAGTATTAAATAATATCCTCAATATAAAGGCTAAATTGATAGAGAAATTGACTCACAACATCAAAAGGTGAATAAAACAGTTAATTGTGTTGTTTACTTACTTCCAATATCAAGTCTGGTGCCGCTACCAAAAGTCCACCACAGTGATACAATCCCTATTACTGCTCGTACAAAAACCTCTCTGTGTTGTGATGTTGCAGTTGTGACAGTGAAGATGATTCATACAGAATCATAATCAACACAAATACCCTTTAACATCTTCCAGGTAAAACAAACACTTCACATAAGTTGTTTCAAGATAATACAAATATGAATTGTATCTTAAATCCAGATATTAGTCCTTTTTCCTTCCTCTGTGTATCAGGTGTTCTCCTAGTCTGGAGGTACAGTCCAGCATTAGATCAGTGTTGCTAGTATTCCTCCATATTGTCCATCTGAAAGACAACAGCAGCAGCAGTAGTGATAGTGATCCATGTTGTATATTCCTTTATTAAACATGTTGATCTCAGATTTAACAGTGGTGGTAAAGTCACAGAGGACAGACAACACTACCAGAGGAATCCTACCGGCTTTAGTTTAGAGAAGTGTTCACTAACTGATTAGAGGAACTTACATTAGAGACCAAGCATGAGTGAACAGACAGTTCATTATATCTGATCATCATCAGAATAACAATATAATGGTGGTGTGACTAACAAACGTCATACATTAGTGATATGATTAAAAAGTTGCTGTTTGATGTTATAAAAATGAGCACATGCAGGATAAAATACTTTCTAAAGATGTGGGCCTTCTTGGAAACTGAAATATATTTAAAACATTCATTTGAATAATGCATCTCCCCCTGCTCTGAGTGTTTACAGCCCTGTGAGTTTAACACTTCATGACTGAGAGCTGTCCTTCATGACAACAGAACCCACATCAACCATGATTTTTACCACCATCTTCATCTGCTGAATTTATTGTTGAAAATGAATTAAATCTACACAACAGTAATGTATATCAGTAATAATATTTATATTCAGAACTATTCATTACTATATGTAATATTTCATTCATATAAATGTTTTTATTATACGTTTCAGAATCCAGTGGACAGTACACTGTGACTCAGACTCCTGCAGTGAAAACTGTTCTCCCAGGACAGACAGTCTCTCTGAACTGTAAAACCAGCAGTAATGTGTATAACAAATCTAGCCTGGTATCAACAGAAACCTGGAGGAGCTCCTGAACTCCTAATATACTGGGCTAAAACCCTTCAGTCTGGGACTCCATCTAGATTCAGTGGTAGTGGATCTGGGAGTGACTTCACTCTGACCATCAGTGGAGTCCAGGCTGAAGATGCAGGAGATTACTACTGTCAGAGTTGGCACAGTGGTAATGTGTTCACAAAGTGATAGAGAGCCGTACAAAAACCTCCCTCAGTCAGATTGCAGTGTCTGAGGGGGAAGATACAGTGACATAGAACACTGGTCATTAGAGGAGGTCAACTGTGACATGTTACAATATGATTAGAAAGCAATCATTCAGATCACATGACCATCATCATCATCATAATCATGGTTATAACTTACACTACATACACTATCTACATTACATACACTATCAATATACACTGTCTACATACACTATCTACACTACACTACATACACAATCTACACTACCTACACTACATACACTATCTACATAATTTACACTACATACACTATCTACACTAGCTACATACACTATACTACCTACACTACATACCCAATCTACACTACATACACTACCTATACTACAGACACGATCTACACTATCTACATACACTATCTACACTACATACACTAGCTACATACACTATACTACCTACACTACATACCCAATCTACACTACATACACTACCTATACTACATACACGATCTACATACACTGTATACTCTACAAAAACTATCTACACTACACACACTAGCTACACACACTAGATACACTACACTATCTACACTACATACACTATCTACATCATTTACACTACATACACTATCTACATTACATACACTATCTATATACACTGTCTACATACACGATCTACACTACATAAACTATCTACACTACACACACTAGCTACATACACTATCTACACTACCTACATAATCTACACTGTCTACATACACTATCTACATACACTGTCTACATACACTGTCTACATATGCTATCTACACTACATACACTATCTACATAATTTACTCCACATACACTATCTACACTACAGTACATACACTATCTACAACCTACACTATCTACATACACACACTATCTACATACACACACTATCTACACTACCTACACTACACTATCTACATAAAGTGTCTAGGTGTTCCACAGTGATACAGAGCCGTACAAAACCTCCCTCAGTCAGACTGCATAGTGACTGTACTGCTACAGCTGGGATCTACTGCAGATGCTGAGGGAACCAAGTATAGTTATTGTATCTGACCACTAGAGGGGAGTTCAAAAGCAGCCATAACTTATGCTTGAAATCAGTCAGTCCTATCCCACTGGGCACACACTGGTAGAATCAACGTTGTTTCCACATCGTTTCAATAAAATTAAGTTGAACCAACTTGGAAAAGACGTTGAATTGACGTCTGTGCCCAGTGAGAAGGCTTCATAATGCGTGTGATAGTGCAGCATGAGAGGAGATGGCGGATAATCCTGATTTCCTGCTGTCTGGGGATTGAGGATCAAACGGTTTTTGATTCATAAGGATCTGTCTCTGTCAGTTAGCATGGAACTGGTATTTCCTTCAGCCTACGGCTCTTTTCTTTTGTGACGAGAACAAGCCCCTCTTATGGCCCTCACTGAGATCATCCAGAGCAGGGTAGCTTACTCTCTCACACACACACACACACACACACACACACACACACACACACACACACACACACACACACACACACACACACACACACACACACACAGCTGGCAGTTAAACTGTCATACTGTGGTCACACACACACTGATGATGTGACTCAAAGAGGGGGTGAGACAAAAAAGTGTCAGCACACACTCTGTGGCCACACAGCAGCAATAGATATTTAGGCAACAACAAAGTCCAGTCTCAGTAGAGAATGTCTCTGATGTTGTGTAATGACAAAATCTCTGATTAGACAGACATAGACAAGGTAGGAACCTGTGATACATGGTGTTGTGTCAAAATATATGACAGTCCAAATGATATAGTTCTAGTAAGCGGTTGATTATTAATGTCTTATCGCCGTTGTCCCTTGTTTAAGTGAGACCCCTATATCAGCCCATATATTTTAGAGATATCAGCTCTGATATGTCAAAGATACCAAATAAGAGATTTCAGCTCTGTTCTCTCAGGGATATCACCCAAGAGGAATCAGAGATACCAGTCCAGAGTGACACCAGTCCAGAGTGACACCAGTCCAGAGTGACACCAGTCCAGACTGACACCAGTCCAGAGTGACACCAGTCCAGAGTGACACCAGTCCAGACGGGGAGCTTTCTGATCTCTATGCAGTGCTTGATGTTGGCTTCTTCTGCTCCCTCAGTGGTGATCAGGCTTCCCCCATTACTGGTGTGTCAGTTGTACTGGTGACTGGTGGAATAGGGATGGTTATGGTCCGTTCCGCATCAGTGGACAGCCTTCTATGGCCTCTCTCAAGGTTACTCTCTGGGGAGCCTCCTCTTCTAGATTTAATCTGTGGAACAGAGTATCACGTTGAAGCATCCAATACATACACCAGTGCTCTTCAGTCCTAATCCTGGAGAGCCAGTGTGCAGGCTTTTGTTCTAGCCAAGTACTAACACATTTGATGATTAGTTGAAGTGTTCTTTAGGTGTGTAGTAGTAGTGCTGGGCTGGAACAAGAGTCTGCATACCCTGTAGGTATTCTGGACCAGACACTGTCATACAGCCTGAGCAAGCCATCCACATTGTTAACTTACCGCCCACACAATGAGGAACACGCAGGCTGTGACTGGGATCGAAAGCAGGGACAGCAGACTCCCCCTTGACCGAGTCTGTTCATGGTCTTGTGCTTCACTTCCTGAGAGAGACAACAACACACTCTGTGAGGAAGAGACTTCAGAAATGTTGTATGTTGGGGCTGAATCGATACTGTGTGTTGGGGCGTGTTTCTTACCTGGTGTAGTAGAGGCAGGGCAGGGTGGAGGCACACAGTGGAATCCTCCTTCTCCCTGAGCTGCAGAATTCAAAATGTCTCTGATATAGTCGAAATACTGCCCAGACGGCCATTTGACCACCCTATAGTGGCATTTAAAGACTTGCATTGTTGCCTCCTGGAAATACAGACAAACAAAGTAAACATCAGGATAGTTGCACCACTTAATACAGTCAATAAACTGGGTCTACAGTAACTGGGTCTACAGTAACTGAATCTACATTTGGCAGAACTGACAGGCATTACCAGCTCCTCATGATCAAATTTCAAGCGTAGATTTTGCAGCATGGTGATGAAGATCATAATATTATCTTTGTTGGAAGAAATGGCACCAAACACCCGGGCCAGTTCCCTGAGGCTTTGTTCCAGTGGATAGATATTCAGTAGAACCCAGCACACACCACTCTGGAGTAAGAAAAGGGAGAAAACCGACAAGGTTACATATGATTCCAATCTACAGATTCCAAATAAAACAAAAATGTTCCTCAACAAAAATGCTGCCAAAGTTTAAGACCACCCAACTTCTCTCCTTCTAAAAGTTTCTGTATGATGTTTTGTTCTTGAGAAATTCTACTCACCCTCTCTTTGGGAATATAATGCATAGAAATGTTATAATCCTTTGGAATATTGTGTTTCTGTAAAAATAAATTAGGATTATTTGGCCCATTTTTCTGTATCAAAAGAAGAGATTTAAAGTAGTTTTTATGACAAAATAAACTCTAAATAATCACCAGACTAGTTTTGCATAGTACAGTTCAGGTTAGAGTATGTATAAGTTCTTACCAATAACATCAGCCTGCTCACGTCATCTGTGACAGGATTTCCAAATCCTCCTGAGCATACTCCAAGACTTGTGAATAGAAATAGGAGGACACACGTGGTCGTCCGAATCTGACAGAGGAAACAGATCAGAAAGGGAAGACTTTCCTTTCCCAGCCCCTCCGTACATTGCTTTCTTTTCTAAATCTGTATATGGCTTCACTTTCTCATCAACCCTCAAGTTAATTCTAGAAACGTTCTAAAAACAAAAATCACAATATATTCAGGAAAATCTAATAATAATATCATACTTAAAAATATGGATTTTTACTCACTTTGCTCTTCATATGGAACTTGAGAAGTTAATGAGGAAGACTTGAAATCCAATGTTTCTTCCTTCAGGCAGAGGACTTGTCATGATGACATGTAAATACTATAGACCAGGGTCCGGCTGACTAGTGTCGCAAGGGCCGCCTACGGGCACTACTGTCTGTAACTCACCCGCACGCACACACACATTTTAGAAACTCTTACTTGTTTGATATTTGTGGTCTATCTAAATGGGGGAATCACTTTTTTTTAAGAGTTGTAGTCCCGTATCCGTTCATAACCTGCCCTGAGCCTCTTCAAGCACCAAGCACCATCTCACAAAAACATCTCTGTGCTGATTCACTAGCATTTCCAGCTAAATATTTATCATAAATGTTATCAAATGGATTGTGAATCAATATCCAGTGTAGTATCCAAGAATATGAGGAGGATATTTGGCTGTGATATGGATTAGAAGTACGTCTGAGAGCCTGAGAGGAGAGACAGTCTGTGATTCATATGCTTTGATTCATCTGACCTTTTGTGTACTGCACAAGGACAGCATTGTGTGACCAGTCTACTGTCACTCAGTCACATAGTGTGTGTGTGTGTGTGTGTGTGTGTGTGTGTGGTGTGTGTGTGTGTGTGTGTGTGTGTGTGTGTGGTGTGTGTGTGTGTGTGTGTGTGTGTGTGTGTGTGTGTGTGTGTGTGTGTGTGTGTGTGTGTGTAAGCGAGAGAGAGAGTCTGTGAGATTTTGTGACAACAAAAGTTGCTCGGTGAGAGTGCACAGCGTGGTTGGTAGCATATATGAGTCAGACAACATGGAGGAGGATGAACGTACAACTCATGTGACAAATCACTCACTTGTTACTCGTTGTAAGGTTTTGATCAGGCACACACAAGGTGACTTAACAAAGTACATTTTGTTTGTGTCTGTGTAGGACGTTAGGAACCAATAGGGGAGGTGGTACGAAACGCATGGAGAACAAGAAAAACAAGGTGCCAGATGTATTTACAAGGGAAGGAAGATACTGTAACTCTAAAGTGAACAAAAATATATCTAGGCAATGTTTTTATATTAGTGTCTGTCTTACAATATGGGACAGTATTGATACTGCTTTTTTTATGAATAAATAAACCACACTACAATTCTGGTCATCTCACTGATGAGTTGTCAACAGCGTTCATATCACAGGTGTCCTGTGTCATCAGACTGTTGCTCCATTTGCATATGAAGACAATTTGCATTGGTAGCACATGCTTCAGTGTTCTTAAAGTGTATATAGTCCTGTGAGTTAAACGTGTGCTTTATAGAAGCAACACAACATAAGACAAAAATGACTTTTATCTCCGTAACTATCTTGGTCCTTGCATTTTACACAAATGGTAAGTTTGGAATTACTTCAGTAACTGACCTTAAAGCATTCGATTTTAATATTATTGTCCTAATTTGAACAGAAAGTCTTTATTCTAATATTCGTATTTGAACTGAAACAGGTTTAATTTAAATCAAAGACTGCAAATTAATATTTGTTTATCTCTTCCAGGCTGTGCAGGGGACATTCTATTGACCCAGACTCCTGCAGTTGTCATGGTCCAGTCTGGAGAGTCTGCCACAATCAGCTGTAAAGCCAGTAGTGCCATTGACGATGACTTAGCCTGGTACCATCAAAAACTTGGAGAAGCTCCTAAATTCATCATCAACTTTAACTCAGGTTTCACATCTGGTCGATATCAAGGCAGTGGATATGATATTGATTTCACTCTGACCATCAGTGGAGTTCAAGCTGAAGATGCAGGAGATTATTACTGTCAGCAGCATGAAGCTACTCCGTTCACACAGTTATACAGAGCCGTACAAAAACCTCCCTCAGCTGTAGAGGAAGTGATCTAAATCTGCCTACTGGGGACTTTCACAAATGTTGTGTTGAAATACAATATTAACATTTATCATGACAAGGATTATCATGGCAAATACAGGTGAGGTCAAGGCCCAATTTGAATATAATATCAGTTAATATGCCAGTGTGTGTGTGTATTTATGCCCATTTAGGTGTAATATTTGTATTGTGGAGAAGATTACCAGGCAAGAGACGGGAGTACAGTTAGTGTTGTTTAGTAAGAACATCTCGTTTAGTAAGAACAATCTTCCCAGCTCTGAAGATTTTGCTGTGAGGAGGCAGAGTCATTAGATCATTTATTTCGGTACTGTCCATATGTAGCTCGTTTTTGGTCACAGGTCCAGGAATGGCTGAAGAACTGCAACATTTACCTAGAATTAACGCTGCAGATAGCAATACTGGTGATTTGAAAAGTCATATTCAATCAATCAATAATATAATAATTATTTTAGCAAAAATGTTTATCTTTAATTTACAATCTGTAGAAACTATGAGAATAGAAAGGTTCAGTACTTTTGTGAAGCGTCACAGCACAGTTGAGAAATATATGGCAAATGGAAATCCAGAATGGCTGGTGTTAAGCGATAGATGGGAGGGGTTCAATGGAGCTGAACAAGATAACAAATGTAAAACATACGGGGTCTGTAAAATGTATATAGGTTCAGAACTGTTGTGAAACAGCACAGATACAAATAGAAATCAAACTGGATGGACATCAGAAATAGAGGAAGGCCAGGACAAAAACAAACAAAATATAACTATTGTAAAATAGTCTGTAAAATGTGTATAGTATGTATAAACTGAAGGTAGAAGCCTAAGTGTTATTGTTTATTAGTTTACTCCAATTGGGGGAGCAGTGGTAGGGTTTGCGGGGAATAATAAAGGTACATAAAAAAGTGTATATGTGTATGTATGTATGTATATATACAGTTGAAGTCGGATGTTTACATACACTTAGGTTGGAGATATTAAAACTTGTTTTTCAATCACTCCACAAATTTCTTGTTAACGAACTATAGTTTTGGCATGTCGGTTAGGACATCTACTTTGTGCATGACACAAGTAATTTTTCCAACAATTGTTTACAGATTATTTCACTTATATTCACTGTATCACAATTCCAGTGGGTCAGAAGTTAACATACACTAAGTTGACTGTGCCTTTAAACAGAAAACTATGTATTGGCTTTAGAAGCCTCTGATAGGCTAATTGACATAATTTGAGTCAATTGAAGGTGTACCTGTGGATGTATTTCAAGGCCTACCTTCAAACTCAGTGCCTCTTCGCTTGACATCATAGGAAAATCTAAAGAAATCAGCCAAGACCTCAGAAAAAAACTGTAGACCTCCAGAAGTCTGGTTCATCCTTGGGAGCAATTTCCAAACGTCTGAAGGTACCACGTTCAACTGTACAAACAATAGTACGCAAGTATAAACACCATGGGACCAAGCAGCCGTCATACCGCTCTGGAAGGAGACGCATTCTGTCTCCTAGAGATGAACGTACTTTGGTGCGAAAAGTCCAAATCAATTCCAGAACAACAGCAAAGGACCTTGTGAAGATGCTGGAGGAAACGGGTACAAAAGTATCTATATCCACAGTAAAACAAGTCCTATATCGACATAACCTGAAAGGCCGCTCAGCAAGGAAGAAACCACTGCTCCAAAACCGCCATAAAAAAAGCCAGACTACGGTTTGCAACTGCACATGGGGACAAAGATCGTACTTTTTGGAGAAATGTCCTCTGGTCTCATTAAACAAAAATAGAACTGTTTGTCCATAATGACCATTGTTACGTTTGGAGGAAAAAGGGGGAGGCTTGCAAGCTGAAGAACACCATCCCAACTGTGAAGCACGGGGGTGGCAGCATCATGTTGTGGGGGTGCTTTCTGCAGGAGGGACTGGTGCACTTCACAAAAGAGATGGCATCATGAGGAAGGGACATGTGGATATATTGAAGCAACATCTCAAGACATCAGTCAGGAAGTTAAAGCTTGGTCGCAAATGGGTCTTCCAAATGGACAATGACCCCAAGCATACTTCCAAAGTTGTGGCATAATGGCTTAAGGACAACAAAGTCAAGGTATTGGAGTGGCCATCACAAAGCCCTGACCTCAATCCCAACTGAAAAGGCATGTGCGAGCAAGGAGGCCTACAAATCTAACTTAGTTACACCAGCTCTGTCAGGAGGAATGGGACAAAATTCACCCAATTTATTGTGGGAAGCTTGTGGAAGGCTACCCGAAACGTTTGACCCAAGTTAAACAATTTAAAGGCAATGCTACCAAATACTAATTGAGTGTATGTAAACTTCTGACCCACTGGGAATGTGATAAAATAAATAAAAGTTGAAATAAATCGTTCTCTACTATTTTCTGACTTCTCACATTCTTAAAATAAAGTGGTGATCCTAATTGGCCTAAGATAGGGTTTTTACTAGGATTAAATGTCAGGAATTGTGAAAAACTGAGTTTAAATGTATTTGGCTAAGGTGAATGTAAACTTTCGACTTCAACTGCATATATATATATATATATATATATATATATATATATATATATATACACTGCTCAAAAAAATAAAGGGAACACTTAAACAACACAATGTAACTCCAAGTCAATCACACTTCTTTGAAATCAAACTGTCCACTTAGGAAGCAACACTGATTGACAATACATTTCACATGCTGTTGTGCAAATGGAATAGACAACAGGTGGAAATTATAGGCAATTAGCAAGACACCCCCAATAAAGGAGTGGTTGTGCAGGTGGGGACCACAGACCACTTCTCAGTTCCTATGCTTCCTGGCTGATGTTTTGGTCACTTTTGAATGCTGGCGGTGCTTTCACTCTAGTGGTAGCATGAGACGGAGTCTACAACCCACACAAGTGGCTCAGGTAGTGCAGCTCATCCAGGATGGCACATCAATGCGAGCTGTGGCAAGAAGGTTTGCTGTGTCTGTCAGCGTAGTGTCCAGAGCATGGAGGCGCTACCAGGAGACAGGCCAGTACATCAGGAGACGTGGAGGAGGCCGTAGGAGGGCAACAACCCAGCAGCAGGACCGCTACCTCCGCCTTTGTGCAAGGAGGAGCAGGAGAAGCACTGCCAGAGCCCTGCAAAATGACCTCCAGCAGGCCACAAATGTGCATGTGTCTGCTCAAACGGTCAGAAACAGACTCCATGAGGGTGGTATGAGGGCCCGACGTCCACAGGTGGGGGTTGTGCTTACAGCCCAACACCGTGCAGGACGTTTGGCATTTGCCAGAGAACACCAAGATTGGCAAATTCACCACTGGCGCCCTGTGCTCTTCACAGATGAAAGCAGGTTCACACTGAGCACGTGACAGACGTAACAGAGTCTGGAGACGCTGTGGAGAATGTTCTGCTAACTGCAACATCCTCCAGCATGACCGGTTTGGCGGTGGGTCAGTCATGGTGTGGGGTGGTATTTCTTTGGGGGGCCGCACAGCCCTCCATGTGCTCGCCAGAGCTAGCCTGACTGCCATTAGGTACCGAGATGAGATCCTCAGACCCCTTGTGAGACCATATGCTGGTGCGGTTGGCCCTGGGTTCCTCCTAATGCAAGACAATGCTAGACCTCATGTGGCTGGAGTGTGTCAGCAGTTCCTGCAAGAGGAAGGCATTGATGCTATGGACTGGCCCGCCCATTCCCCAGACCTGAATCCAATTGAGCACATCTGGGACATCATGTCTCGCTCCATCCACCAATGCCACGTTGCACCACAGACTGTCCAGGAGTTGGTGGATGCTTTAGTCCAGGTCTGGGAGGAGATCCCTCAGGAGACCATCTGCCACCTCATCAGGAGCATGCCCAGGCATTGTAGGGAGGTCATACAGGCACGTGGATGCCACACACACTACTGAGCCTCATTTTGACTTGTTTTAAGGACATTACATCAATGTTGGATCAGCCTGTAGTGTGGTTTTCCACTTTAATTTTGAGTGTGACTCCAAATCCAGACCTCCATGGGTTGATAAATTGGATTTCCATTGATTATTTTTGTGTGATTTTGTTGTCAGCACATTCAACTATGTAAAGAAAAAAGTATTTAATAAGATTATTTCTTTCATTCAGATCTAGGATGTGTTGTTTAAGTGTTCCCTTTTTTTTTGAGCAGTATATATGAATGTTTATGTATGTATGTATGTATGCATATAGATATACATATATATATTTACATTTAAAAAAAATTACCTGTTATGGACAGGAGTTCCGCTAGTGGAACCCCTTGCCAACAGCCAATGTAATAGCAGGGCGCAAAACACAAAACAGCAAAAATCTCATAATTCTATTTTCTCAAACATACAACTATTATACACCCTTTTAAAGATAATCTTCTCGTTTATTCAACCACATTTCAAAAAGGCTTTACGGCGAAAGCAAAACATTGGATTATGTTAGGACATCAACTTCACAAGAAAAACCACACAGCCATTTTCCAAGCAATGAGAGGCATCACAAAAACCAGAAATGCAGCTAAAATTAATCACTAACCTTTGACGATCTTCATCAGATGACACTCCCAGGACTCAATGTTAGACAATACATGTATGTTTTGTTAGATAAAGTTCATATTTATATCCAAAAACCCCATTTTACATTGGCGCGTGATGTTCAGAAAATGTATTGCCACTCAAAACTTCCGGTGAATAAGCACATCAATTTACAAAAATACTCATCATAAACGTTGATAGACTTTACAACGGTTATTGAAAGAATTATAGATACACTTCTCCTTAATGCAACCGCTGCGTCAGATTTCAAAAAACTTTACAGCGAAAGCACACTTTGCAATAATCTGAGTACAGCGCTCAGACAACAACAACAAGCAATACAGATACGCACCATTTTGGAGTCAACTAAAATCAGAAATAGCATTATAAATATTCACTTACCTTTGATGATCTTCATCAGAATGCACTCCCAGGAATCCCAGTTCCACAATAAATGTTTGTTTTGTTCGATAAAGTCCATCATTTATGTCCAAATACCTCCTTTTTGTTGGCTTGTTTAGTCCACTACTCCAAATACAGGAAGCGTGCGCAAAATGTCACGACGAAAAGTCAAAAAAAGTTATATTTACGTTCGTAGAAACATGTCAAACGATGTATAGCATCAATATTTAGGATGTTTTTATCATAAATCTTCAGTAATATTCCAATCGGACGATTCCTTTGTCTTCAAAAAAGAAAAGGAACACAGCTAACTCTCACGGGAGTGCGCACCACTGAACTCATGTCATTTTCTCAGTCATCTGACTCCAGGGCCTCTTATTCTCTCCCTAGTCACAGTAGAAGCATGAAACAACGTTCTAAAGACTGTTGACATCTAGTGGAAGCCTTAGGAAGTGCAAAATGACCCCACAGACACTGTATACTGGATAGGGAATCACTTGAAAAACTACAAACCACTTCCTGGTTGGATTTTTTCTCAGGTTTTTGCCTGCCATATGAGTTCTGTTATACTCACAGACATCAATCAAACAGTTTTAGAAACTTCAGAGTGTTTTCTATCCAAATCTACTAATAATATGCATATCTGTAATGGCTGTCGTAGGAGAGAGAGGACCAAGACGCAGCGGGTTGCGTGCTCATCATTATAATTTATTAAATAAACGTGAACACGGAAAACAAGAAAACAAAGAATGACAGACCGACAGTTTCACAGGCTACAATAATAACAGCAGTGCGAAATACAACTACCCACAATTAACAACCCCAAACACATACCTATATATAGGACTCTCAATCAGAGGAAAATAGAAACACCTGCCTCCAATTGAGAGTCCACACCCAAACCTAAACATAGAAAAACTAAACTAGACAGAATGTAGAAAATACAACCTAGAACATACCCAACACCCAGAACTAACAAATCACACACCCTAAACACAACCAGCCACCCCGAACCAACCAAAACAAATACCCTCTGCCACATCCTGACCAAACTACAATACAAATAATACCTAAACTGGTCAGGACGTGACAATATCCTACCATCTGGGCCCGAGTAGCAGGCTGTTTAATTTGGGCACGTTATTCATCTGAATTTCCGAATGCTGCCCCCTGTCACCAAGAATTAAAGGTTTGCACAGCTCTCTCCGCTGCTCTGTTTGATGCCAGAGGGTAAAGGGGTGACAGGATGCCCCTTACTCCATTGTTCTTGAGAAACATTTTGAAATGGACATGGAAGCAGGGCCATTGTCCGAGACGAGCTCCTTGACTAGTCCAAAGGATGCAAACAGATGTCTGAGAAGATTGATGGTCTTCTCAGCTGTGTTCAGCTGAGTAGGGAACACTTCCATCCATTTGGAATGGACATCGACAACAAGGAAATGTTGCTTGTCATTCTCGGTGTAATCCACATGGATGCATTCCCATGGTGTAGCAGCCCAGGACCATGGATGAAGAGGTGCAGTAGCAGGCTTGTTTGCGAACAGCTTCACAGGATGAGCAGTGGATTACATGCTGCTGAATGTCCTGATCCAGTCCAGGCCACCACAGATAACTGCAGGTGAGTGCTTTCATTCGAGTGATCCCTGGATGTCCCTCATGCAGGACAGATAGCAGTCTCCTCTTCAATTTGTGAGGTACCACCACCCTTGATCCCCACAGAGCACATCCTTGATCAGTACACAACAGATCTTTCTTGTCGATGAATGGACAAAGGTTATTGCTGTTAATGAAGGTTGGCCAGCCTGCCAATGTTAAGTCCAAGACCTTTGAAAGCACTGGGTCTTTCCTCGTTTCCTCTGCTATGTCTGAAGCAGATATGGGCAGTTCGTCGATGAGAGAGATCTGGAAGACAGCTCTATCATCTTCACTGTCTGAGTCACTTTTGCATGGTAGTCTTGATAGTGCTTCGACATTTGAGTGATCACTGGATCGTCTGTACTCAATCTCGTAGTCATAGGCTAGCAGTATCAGAGCCCAACGTTGCATTCAAAGTGCAGCCAGGGTTGGTATGGCTGATTTTGGTCCCAGGATGGCCAACAGAGGCTGGTGATCTGTCAGCAGTTGGAACTTCCTTCAGTAGAGGTATTTGTGAAACTTCTTCACTCCGAATATTGTGCTCAGGGCTTCCTTCTCAATTTGAGCATAATCTTTCTCACTTGGTGACAGAGTCCGTGATGCATATGCAATAGGGTGTCTCTTCACCTAACGGTAGAACATGTGAGATGACGGCTCCTACTCCTTATGGAGATGCATCACATGCAAGTCTCAGCTTCATCTCTGTGTCGTAGTGGGCAAGCCACTTGCACTTTAGCAGACGCTGTTAGCAAGTCTTGAATGCTTATTCGCATTGTGGAGGCCAATTCCACTTTGTATCAGCCTCCAGCAGTTGGTGAAGCGGATGCAACAATGTGGACAAGTTTGCCACAAACTTTCCGTAAAAGTTCATGAGCCCCAAAAATCACCTCAGCTCTGAGACATTTGTGGGTGCTGGTGCGTTTCGATTGCTTCCACCTTGCTGTTGGTTGGGTGCAGGCCTTGTGCATCAATCTTGTATCCGAGATACTCCACTGAGTCCTGGAGAAACTCCACTGAGCCCTGGAGAAACTCACACTTGCTGTGTTTCATTCTCACTCTGTATTTCTCCAGTCTTGACATCACTTTGTCCAGCACTACAAGGTGCTCTTCAATGGTTTGTGCTGGCACGAGGATGTCGTCCATGAAACACACAACATTGTCTATACCATCCAAGGTCTGATCCATTGGCCTAGGGAATCTCGCTGGAGCTGTCGAGATTCCCTAGGCCAAGTGATCAAATCTGAATAGCCCCTTGTGTGTATTGATGATCAGATAGTGTTCTGACTCCGGATCCAGCTTCAGTTGCTGATAAGCGAATGATAGGTCCAGCTTACAGAAAATCTTCCCACCAGCTAGAGTGGCAAACAGATCTTCAGAGTTTGGTAGTGGATATTCCTCTGGTAGTATGCAGTGATTTACTGTGACCTTGTAGTCTCCTCACATTCTGACGGTCTTGTCTTTCTTTGGGACCACAACTATCGGAGCGGCCCAGTCGCTCCTTTCCACTTTTGTGATGATGTTATTATTCTGTAGGCAGTCCAGTTCCATCTCTACTGCTTCCTTAAGAGCATCGGGAACTGGACGTGGTTTGTGAAAGATAGGCTTGGTTCCTTCTTGCACTTTGACTTTTACTAGTGAAGTTTTCTATCTCGCCGTAGGTAGCCATCTTTAAAAATATCTTTGTGCTTCTCCAGCATGTTAGTGAGTGTATCCAGACTCACTGGTTTGTCATTTCTCAGACTGATGATTTCTCCCCAGTTCAGCTTGATGTTCTGTAACCAGTTTCTGCCTAGCAACAATGATAAGCAGTAGCGTCCACTCCTTCCCCTCATACCAGACTGGTACCTGGATCTGCCCTAACACAGGAATAGTGTCACCAGTGTATGATGAAAGGCGGATGGACGTTGGCTGAAGAGGGCACTCATTCAGTTTTTCTTTGTAGATTCTCTCAGGAACAAGAGATACAGACGCTCCAGATTTCCAGCTAAATCCGTGCTGAGATAGATTCCATATTTTTGTTGTTGAGCTGTGTACACTGTGAACAGTTCCAATACTGATCCAGCTGTGCCTTCCTCTTCTTGTGCTGCGTCTGACACCTTGTGCGCTCTTGCTGTGCATTTTGGAGCTTTACATACTGTCTGTAAATGTCCAACCTTTCCACAATTGTGGAACTTTTCATTTTGGAATCGACATTCACTGTGCTGATGATTATCTCTCCCACATCTGTAGCAACTTGGCTTAGACCTTTGTGATATAGGCTGCTGTGTTCTTGTGTAGCCTTGAGGACGGGACTGAGAAAAGTGTGACTTTTGTGAGCCTTTTCCTTCACATGTGTCACTGACCTTGTGAAATCCTTTCTGACCTTCTGCATGTCCTGATAGCTCATTTGTATCCCTGTGGGCAAGCTCGAGTCCAAGTGCGATATCACAAGCTTTCTTGAAAGTCAGGTCCTTCTCTGACAGAAGCCTTCTGTGATATGCTTCACTTGTGAGACCACATAGAAACTTGTCTCGGAGAGCATCATCAAGAAATTGTGCAAACTCACATGTACCTGCCAGTCTTTTCAAAGCAAGGACGTAGTCACGGTTTCCCCTTGACTCTGGTGACGTTGGTAGAATCTGAAACGTTCCGCAATGAGATTTGGTTTGGGCTTGAAATGCCTTGAAAGAGTTTCAGTCAGTTCTGCATAGGTCAACTCCACTGCTTTTTTTGGTTGAATGAAACCTTTCAGCAATCCATACTCAGTTGGACCCAAAACACTGAGAAATACATCCGTTTTCTTTTCATCTTTGATTTCATTTGCAGCCAGCCAACACTCAAAACTCTCTAAATAGGAATCAAAATCCTCTTTTGTAGCCTCAAACTCTGGTACTCGACCAGTGGTTGCCATTTTCACAGTTAATTTTTCAGTTTCCTCATTCCTTGTATTAATTTTTCATCTAATTCTTCACTTTCTCCATTTCAGAGTTTCTGCAATTTCTTCATTCTCTGCACTCATTTGTAAAAATGTATACACTGTGTTACGTTTCTTCTTTTTCTTCATTTTCTTTTTTACAATATTTCTCAACGGATGCCTATTTTCGATGGGTTCAACGACAGTTCTTAATTTAACCACCAGAGGGCAGTGTCGCTATTCTCGACTCCAATAGGGTTGCTACTTGGCAGCTCCCGAACACTGTACCTACTGGCAGTGCTTAGAATAAACAGTCTTCTACTGGCGGAAAAAAATTACTGACGATTTACATCAGGATAATGAGTTTCATTACTCACGCAAAATTTTTCCCTTCAAGCAATGTCCGTTTAAGAAACTTAATCACCTCATCGCCACTGTAATATTTGTGTCGTGGAGAAAATTACCATGCAGGAGACGGGAGTACAGTTAGTGTAGTTTAGCGAGACAATTTCATGTCCTACAGCCCCCTGCCCAATAGTGCGCATGTGCACTATCTACAGTGGGAGAAAAAAGTATTTGATCCCCTGCTGATTTTGTACGTTTGCCCACTGACAAAGAAAGGATCAGTCTATAATTTCAATGGTAGGTTTATTTGAACAGTGAGAGACAGAATAACAACAAAAATATCCAGATAAACGCATGTCAAAAATGTTATAAATTGATTTGCATTTTAATGAGGGAAATAAGTATTTGACCCCCTCTCAATCAGAAAGATTTCTGGCTCCCAGGTGTCTTTTATACAGGTAACGAGCTGAGATTAGGAGCACACTCTTAAAGGGAGTGCTCCTAATGAAGGACTGAAATCCTGCAGTGCCCGCAAGATCCCCCTGCTCAAGAATACATATACATGCCCGTCTGAAGTTTGCCAATGAACATCTGAATGACTTAGAGGACAACTGGTGAAAGTGTTGTGGTCAGATGAGACCAAAATGGAGCTCTTTGACATCAACTCAACTCGCCGTTTTTAGAGGAGGAGGAGGAATGCTGCCTATGACCCCAAGAACACCATCTCCACCGTCAAACATGGAGGTGGAAACATTATGCTTTGGGGGAGTTTTTCTGCTAAGGGGACAGGACAACTTCACCGCATCAAAGGGACGATGGACAGGGCCATGTACCCTCAAATCTTGGGTGAGAACCTCCTTTTTGTTGTTATTCTGTCTCTCACTGTTCAAATAAACCTACTATTAAAATTATAGACTGATCATTTCTTTGTAAGTGGGCAAACGTACAAAATCAGCAGGGGATCAAATACTTTTTTCCCCCACTGTATTAGGTGTCGTAACATAACACTGACGTAATACATTTGTGCTTAGTAACAGCATAGTAACTAATATAGACTGATATAGATCACCGATACTACATTAGGTAAGGTTGGTTCAGACAGAACGCAGAAAATTAACACTGACAGAGCAAGTGTGCAAAGTGTATAAACCATCCAGACATTTGTGTAGGCCTAAAAAGTATTTGTGTATTCAAGAGTAGGCCTATCCTGCGCTATAGGTTTTACATCGTTTTTCGTAGTCTACACATTAAATTCCAGCACGCTAGGTGGCGGTAATGCTGCCAGCTTCTATGCCGCCCAAAAACCTCCAGTTGGATGTTAAGATTACTTTCTGATTCATGGCAGCAACACTAACTGGATCACTGAGGTATAATAAGAACTGGGGACTGTGTCCAAGATTTTTGTTTTCAAGGTAATCTTCTCACGTTCACATACACCGCGTCATGGACCGTCTGTTACGGTTGCATCCTGTTTATATGGACCAACCACAGGAGTTTTGTGGCAGCTTATTGGGGAGGAGGGGAGGACGGGCTCGTGGTAATGGCTGAAGCGGAATTGGTGGAATGGTGCCAATACATCAAACACATGGCTTCCATGTGTTTGATGTCATTCCATTCACTCCATTCCAGACATTATTAAGGCCATGTAACGCTTTGTAGGTTAGCAGTAAAACCTTGAAATCAGCCCTAGCCTTAACAGAAGCCAGTGAAAGAGGCTAGCACTGGAGCAATATGACAAAAAATGTGGGTTCTGGTCAAGATTCTAGCAGCCGTATTTAGCACTAAATAAAGTTTATATGAGTGCTTTATCTGGGTAGCCGGAGAGTAGAGCCTTGTATCAGTCTAATCTAGAAGTGACAAAAGCATGGATTAGCTTCTCTGCATAATTTTTGGGCAAAACGTTTCAGATTTTTTTAATGTTACAAAGATGGAAAAAAGCTGCCCTTGAAATATTCTTGATATGTTTGTCTAAAGAGAGCTCAGGGTCCAGAGTAACGCAGAGGTCCTTCACAGTTTTATTTGAGATGATTGTACAATCATCAAGATTAATTGTCAGATCAAACAGCGTATATCTTTGTTTCTTGGGACCTATAGCTAGCATCTCTATTTTATCCAAGTTTAAAAGTAAAACATTTGCCGCCAACCACTTCCTTAAGTCTGAAACACAGGCTTCCAGGGTAGGCAATTTTGGGGCTTCACCATGTTTCATTGAAATGTACAGCTGTGTGTGGTCCGCATAGCAGTGAAAGTTGACATTGTGTTTCAGAATGACATCACCAAGAGGTAAAATATATAGTGAACACAATAGTGGTCCTAAAACGGAACCTTGAAGAACACAGAAACGTACAATTGATTTGTCAGAGAAAAACCATCTACAGAGAAAAACTGATATCTTTCCGACAGATATGATCTAAACCAGGCTAGAACTTGTCCATGTAGACCAATTAGGGTTTCCAATCTCTCCAAAAGAATGTGGTGATCGATGGTGTCAAAAGCGGTACCAAGGTCTAGGAGCACAAGGACAGATGCAGAGCCTTGGTCTGACGCCATTCAAAAGTAATTTACACCTTCACAAGTGCAGTTTCAGTACAATGATGGAGTCTAAAACCAGACTGGAGTGTTTCCTGTACATTATTTGTCTTTTGAACTCATCCTTTCCCAATCCTCTCCCACTCACAAGGCAGGCAATACACTTGACTTCATCTTTACGAGAGGCTGTTCACCCACTAATCTCACTGCAACCCCCTTCCAGGTCTATACTTTGTTTCCTTTTCTGTCTCCCTTTCCTCCAATTCTAGGAGGCTCTCCGCACTGCCAAAGCTGAATCTCTCTCCTCTGTTCTCATCCTCCTAGATCATTGGTTCCCAAACTTTTTATAGTCCCGTACCCCTTCAAACATTCAACCTCCAGAAGCGTACCCACTCTAGTGCCTGGGTCAGTGCACTCTCACGTTTTTTGCCATCATTGTAAACCTGCCACATACACACTATACGATACATTTATTAAACATAAGAATGAGTGTGAGTTTTTGTCACAACCCGGTTTGTGGGAAGTGACAAAAAGCTCTTATAAGATCAGGGCACAAATAATAATATAATAATAATCAATAATTTTGCTCTTTATTTAACCATCTTACATATAAAACCTTATTTGTTCATCGAAAATTGTGAATAACTCACCACAGGTTAATGAGAAAGGATGCGCATAACTCTGCAATGTTGGGTTGTATTGGAAAGTCTCAGTCTTAAATCATTTTCCACACACAGTCCGTGCCTGTATTTAGCTTTCATGCTAGTGAGGGCCGAGAATCCACTCTCACATAGGTACATGGTTGCAAAGGGCATCAGTGTCTTAACAGTGCGATTTGCCAAGGTAGGATGCTCAGAAATCTGGCAGTGGCTTCTGATTAAATTCAATTTTCACAGAACCGCTTGTTGCAATTTCGATGAGGCTCTCTTGTTCAGATATCAGTAAGTGGACTGGAGGCAGGGCATGAAAGGGATAACGAATCCAGTTGTTTGTGTCATCAGTTTCGTGAATGTACCTGCGTAATTACGCACCCAACTCACTCAGGTGCTTCGCTATATCACATTTGACATTGTCCGTAAGCTTGAGTTCATTTGCACACAAAACATCATACAATGATGGAAAGACCCTGTGTTAGGAAAATGTCCTTGTTAATGCAGACAGAGAAGAGCTCCAACTTCTTAATCGTAGCCTCAATTTTGTCCCGCACATTGAATATTATTGCGGAGAGTCCCTGTAATCCTAGATTCAGATCATTTAGGCAAGAAAAAACATCACCCAGATAGGCCAGTCGTGTGAGAAACTCGTCATCATGCAAGCAGTCAGACAAGTGAAAATGATGGTCAGTAAAGAAAACTTTCAGCTCGTCTCTCAAAAAACGTGTCAATACTTTGCCCCTTGATAACCAGTGCACTTTTGCATGTTGTAAAAGCGTTACATGGTCGCTGCCCATATCATTGCATAGTGCAGAAAATAAACGCGAGTTCAGGGGCCTTGCTTTAACAAAGTTAACCATTTTCACTGTAGTGTCCAAAACGTCTTTCAAGCTGTCAGGCATTCCCTTGGCAGCAAGAGCCTCTCGGTGGATGCTGCAGTGTAACCAAGTGGCGTTGGGAGCAACTGCTTGCACGCGCGTTACCACTCCACTATGTCTCCCTGTCATGGCTTTTGTGCCATCAGTACAGATACCAACATGAGCAGCAGCTACGTTTGGCTACATACGGACTGTTAGTGGAATTCCTGCAAGAGAGTAATGGTTAATGTGATTGGATGTTAATTATTTGACTAGGCTACCTGTATTTGACATTGTGTTGTTATTTCGCTGAACACTAGATGGTTTAATTTTATTTGGGGCAGTGAAACGAGGCTACTCAGGAGAGAAAAAAACCTCACACAAATGTATAGCCCCGTTGGAAAATATAAATGGACTGTTTTTAAATGTGAATCACATTTTTATTTGGCGTACCCCTGACGGCATTGCGCGTACCCCTGGGCATACCCCAGTTTGGGAATACCTGTCCTAGATCTATCTTCTTCCTTCGAAACCGTGAACCATGAGATCCTCCTCTCCAACCTCTGAGAGCTGGGCATCTCAGGCTCTGTACACTCTTAGATTGCATCCTGCCTGGCAGGCCGCTCCTACCAGGTGACAGGCAGATGATCTTTGTCTGCACCACATACTCTCACTACTGATGTCCACCAGGGCTTGGTTCTGGGCCGTCTTCTATCTATACACCAAGTCACTCGGCTCTGTCATATCCTTACATGGTCTCTCATATCATTGCTATGCGGATGACACTCAACTACTTTTCTCCTCCACCCCTTCTGACACCCAGGTGGCGACACGCGTCTGCCCCTCCCTACCTTCAGGCTATGCTCAAACCCTACACCCCAACCTGAGCACTCCATTCTGCCACTTCTGGTCTCTTGGCCCATCTACCCCTACGGGAGAGCAGCTCCCGCTCAGATTTGTCCAAGCTCTTCTCTGTCCTGGCACCCCAATGGTAGAACAGGCTTCCCCCTGAAGCTGGGACAGTAGCTTGCTCATCTTCCTAAAAACATCTGAAACTCCACCTCTACTATTAGTATTTTAAATCCCCCCCTCACTTAAATAATCTCCCCCCCCCCCCCCCCCCCCCCCCCCTTAAAAGCCTTTTGCGAACTAACACTTGCTCCTGACACTGACTTTGCTGATAGCTACTTTATTGAGGAAAAATGTACTTACTATGACTGTGATATGTGGTCCCACCTAGCTATTTTAAGATGAATGCTCTGGATAAGGGCATCTACTAAATGACTAAAATGTAAATATAAACAAATATGTATCATTGTTAATGTCCAGACAATAATTGTTCATACATCATGAATACATACAGGTTAATTCCTTTTATACTATTACGTATGGTACTTTTATTTTGACATTTTCCCGAAACCGTGACCCGGAAGTACTCTTTCAGTGTTGCTGACGACACACTAATTACTTTCTGGATGTACCGTTGTTGTTGCCATTTCCACATTTATTAATTTTATTGCATGTTGATATTTATTTATTTATTTCACCTTTATTTAACCAGGTAGGCAAGTTGAGAACAAGTTTTCATTTACAATTGCGACCTGGCCAAGATAAAGCAAAGCAGTTTGACACATACAACAACACAGAGTTACACATGGAGTAAAAACAAACATACAGTCAATAATACAGTAGAAAAATAAGTCTATATACAATGTGAGCAAATGAGGTGAGATAAGGGAGGTAAGGGCAAAAAAGGCCATGGTGGCGAAGTAATACATGTATATAGCTGTATGCTGTTAGATTTGTTGTTTATTATCCATACATACATTTGATAACAACTTTTCCATCATGGACAAACGAGTCAAAGCTACGGGTAGGGCAGGGGTTGTTTCTAAACTGTCTATGCTATTAACCCTGGCTAACGTTAGCTTAAGTAGCTCAAATTCAACTTACAGGCAGCCCTAAGTGAACTGTAAAGTAATTTACTAGTATAGCTAACTACATTCATTTCATGTTAATGTCATGTTGGCTTTCTTTCTAAATGTAGCTATCTATTGCTGCTAAATATAGTAAAGCCAAAGATTATAACGCCCATCTGTGGTATAGTCTTATCATAATATTTTTTGCCTTGATGTTGTAGACAAAAACATTTTTTTATGCAACTCCTGCCTAACACTTTTTTGGTTCTCTCTTCTTTCCATAGGTCCCCCTCTCCCTCTCTCCTCTTTGCGACTCTTGATTTCTCCCTTGCGGCTGATGTATTCATTTGTGTGGCATGTGGTGAATCAACGCAATGTGATGCACTATGGGAAGGTCGAGGAGTTTGTAACTGTGGTGACTGAAGCAGTTCCAAAGTTGCTGAGTTACAAACAGAGGGCTCAACTCATCCTGGGCCTGAGAGCAAGGGTGAGTGACATGTTGTGTGGTCATGGGAGGGGTGGTTTATCATGCTTTGATTGACACATTTGTATCAATGCCAGTAGAAACTAGATGTGTGTAAGGTGGGCGGGGAAGATGCACGTTTACTCAATATCGCCATGATTCCCATTATTTAGATGATCTTGGAGATGTTCCGCAAGGATTGTCCACCTAACCCTCAGGCCATCCAACAACTCCTGGGAAAGATGAACATCAGTGCATCCTCAGGGGTAAGTACATTTTTCTCTCTCCTGCATACATTCAAAGGGTGTAAAAGCTACCCATTTTAATAGTTATAAAAATACAAATAAATACTTGTAGCAAATTATTCACATTCTGTGTTACAGCAGCAAGATGCGGAAGTGGAGGAGTCGCAGGCTAACTTTGTGGCGCTGGTCCAAACCCTGCTGAAAAACCCTTATGAGAGGAAGCACTTCTTCCAGGTTTGACATACTTTCTCTCTCTCCATTTCGTCTGACTTGCTTTTTGTGGCCCGTCATTCAGGTAGGTTCTGTCGTAGACACTGTCACTCTTTCCTTCCCTGTAGGAGGAGTTCCATACACAGTATGGCTTGAAGTATGACACAGCACTGCAGGCCCTTGTGGGAGGCTTGGTCTTCAGACTGGAACAACTGCTATCTGTGCCAGATCTCTCCCAGGTAATCAAATAAAATAAAATGTATTTATATAGCCCTTCTTACATCAGCTGATATATCAAAGTGCTGTACAGAAACCCAGCCTAAAACCCCAAACAGCAAGCAATGCAGGTGTAGAAGCACGGTAATGAACTGGTAAATGACAAGTATATAACTAGCAGTTCACTGTCATACCTACATTTTGTCATTATTAGATAACAATTTAAGTCAACACATGCCATATTATTGTCTTTACCTCACATGCTAAGCCACCTCCCTTTTGCTGATCTTTGGTTCTTCCTCTCCTTCTCAGATAGCATCTATGATCAGTGCTGCCCCCTCTGACCTGGAGGAATGTGGACAGTCTGTGTCTGACCCTGAGCACCTGAAGATTCTCCTCCAGCACCAGAAATTGTTAAATAAAACCCAGTTCAACAAAAATGGTAGGCTTGAAAACAGTCCATAGGAAGCTTTGGAGACTCTACTTCAATCATTATCTGTTATCCTCCCTGTGTATGTACAGTAGATTTATAAACAGCTAAACAATGAACATTACAAGTTTTATTTTTGACATATATAATTAAATGTACAATGTGTAGAAATCGCTCAGCCATTACCTGGTTGGTAAAATTCTATAGTGTTCGCCGAGTTTCAGTTAGTGTCAAAACAAGCAATTTAGAGAATTTCTGTACAATATAAACCACTGTGAAATATAATTTCAATAATCCTAAATATCATATTTTTAGCTGTATGAATTTAGTTTACAAAACCTTAAATAAAAAGATGCAAAAGCTAAACTTAAGGACGGAAGGCATAGAAATAGCACGCATAGAACCGATATACCACCTTTCAGACTTGCTTACAATGAGAAAGACAGATCTATAACTCACATTTCTATGTACATTTGGTTGGGTCGCGCACAAAGCTACATAAGGGACCTTTCAGTTCATTATGAACTATTTTCTGATTTTTTAAACAGGAATATATATAAAAAGCCTAGTATTTTTAATTTGCAGAATATCCTTAAATGTAATGTACTTAAATCTTTTTCATATTTTATTTTTTCTCAGTACCTCTCACTTCTATCTGTGGGTGACTGTGTGCTGTCCTCGCTGTCCTTCCGCCTCACCTGTGGAATGCCTTCAATGGAGCCAGATTTTGACGAGCCATCAGAATCATTACAAGCCGCTCTAAGTGTCATGAACCCTGCCTCCTTCAGTAACTTGGAGGATTTGGGAATGACGTCAGATGACTCGCCCCATGCTGGAGAAGATAGTACTGTGGAGCGAGAAGAGGGTGCCAGGGATAATGGAAGTGGGGGCGAAAAATGCAGTGTGTGACAGTGAAGAAGACAATGCACTGTCAGAGAGCGCATCTAGTCCTCAAGGTGTTAGCGGACTAGTAGGAGGGTCACCATCAAAAGGGGCACGAACAGCAAGGAGTATGCTGCCAACAGAGACACACCAACCGCTTGTATCACTGATGAGTAAGTAGTTCCTTCACCAAATCCTCTCCTTCACACATTGGGAACCAACCGGGTAACCCACCAGTCAAAGTAGCGAGTTTCCACCAGTGGGTCTCCCACATTGCAAGTAACTCTATCTCGCTCCCTTCCTTGCCACCCCTTCCACAAATCAATGATGTAGACAAGGAGATCCGGTCAGGTGACACGTCTTGGAAGCAGTGTGGAAATTGGGGGTCAGGAAACAGAAGCCAATCTCTTTGAGAAGGCTGTTATCCGAAGGAGACGGCCGCCCAAGCCACAAAGAATAACGGCACCCTCGAAGAGGAACATCCCTGAGGCAACCATCATTTGCCAAGAGTGTGGGAAGAGTTTTATCTATCCATCTCAGCTGGAAAATCACCTCCGCATTCACACAGGAGAGAAACCTTTCAAGTGCTCTGAGTGTGGCAGGGCCTTCAGGTCCTTAGGATACATGACCACTCATGTGAAAAATCACTCTGAAGCGCGGCCATTTAAGTGTGATGAGTGTGACAAGGGCTTTCGGAAAAAGGCTGACCTGAAGAAGCATCAGCTCATCCACATGGGTGCGAAACCACACAAATGCACCATCTGCGGAAAAGGCTTCAGCCAAGCATTCTATTGCAGAATACACATCCAGTCTCATGCAAGTGAAAATAACTTTCCCTGCACTCATTGTCAGAAGAGATTCCCAACCCAATACAAGCTTTCTGTCCACGAGCGCTGGCACACCACGGAGCGCCCGTTCATCTGTGAGCAGTGTGGGATGCACTTCTTTCATCCCAGTGGGCTGAAGAGGCACATGGGCTATCACATTGGGAACCGCCCATTCCTGTGTGCCCAGTGTGGAAAGACTTTTGTTTATGAGTTTGACCTGAAGAAACACCAAAGGGACCATGGCCCCAAGCCCAAGATCCCATGCCCTGTCTGCCAGAAGGTGTTTGGCAGCAACGGACTCATTAAGGCTCACATGTTTACGCACACCTCTGTAAAACCTTACAGATGTGACATATGCGACAAGACCTTTAAACAGAGCAGCAGCTTGAGCAGTCACAAACGTCTGCACACGGGTGAACGCCCTTACCACTGCGACATGTGTGGGAAGACGTACAAGCTGAATCAGCACCTGAAGGAGCACATAATTATCCACCACACGGCGGAGGGGCACCCCTGTGACCAGTGTGGAAAGGTCTTCAAGTTACCACGTCTTCTGAAGGCACATGAGCGGTTGCACTCAGGAGAGCGATCTGAGCAGACAAGGAAATACAGTCACACCAGCCGTCGCAGGAGACATTCCTCCAAAAGGAGTTGATTTTCTGCACAGTGGCTGCCTTCCACACACACAATGACTGGAATGCTAGTTTTATTGTTCTGACACAAGTTTAACTTTGTCAAAAAATCCAATGCCATTGGCTGTAATCATGTCCTCATTTTCTTTTTGTGAACTTGACCATTTTGGACTATAATCCAGGATTCCCTCGACTGAACATTGACAAATGGTAGAATGTCTGGCTTAATTCATACAGAAAAAAACATGTCCTGTTAGATAACAATTAATGATTGTGTCATTAAAACATATTTGTTTGTGATGCTTTTTTTTTTGGATAGGTTATTGAAATTCCAATGACATAAGTGGTACATTGACAGCTACTCATTAATTTCTCTTTTTGAGAGTAGTCAATGGTTGCTGGAAGCCTTTACAAAAAATATGCACAACATTTGGTGTGGATAAAGGCAAATAAAGTCACAATTATGTACCACTACTCATTGTTTGTCTGTTTTAGTTGAAAACATTCACAGCAAGGGAAACCTAGTATTTGCTAGAATGGTCCTGTGCGATTACTTTTTATATTACATTTAAAGTGTTTTAAGCCACAAAAGTTAATTAATAAAGATTCATACTTATCCAGATATATATGATGAAATTCATGTTTTTACCTAAAATGAAATTTTAAGAGAAGAGAGACGGATTCAGTAGCAGCTCTTATTCCAGCACGATAGGTGGCAGTAATGGTGTTATGCTGCCAATCTTATTGTTAATAGTCTGGTCAAAACTCTGTTCTGGTTTTGGTTCCGTTTCCCGTTGTCGCCAATTTCACAACAAAAAAAATCGTCAGTGACTTGATGATAGCTATCAAGCATGCTAGTTACCTTTACTGTTAGATTTCTGCCTGTCGTACATATTTAGGAACATTCCGGCATGGACAAACGAGTTAAGAAGAGTACAGCCAGTACGGGTAGGTTACATTATACGACACTTGCTAGCCATGTATTAGCAATCTAACCAATTTTACAAACGTGAACCTGGTACAGACCCGATTTGTATCTTCAATGGATAGCTTAGTGTAAAACTAATGTCTATTTCGGCATTACGTTTGCTAGCCAGTTAGCCATGTTGCTGGAGGTATTTGTTGCTATAGAACCTAGAGGATGAAGCCACACACCCTAACATGTTGTTCTATCGTCTTGCTATAGCTCCCCCACTTCCATTTTCTTCTTTGCGACTATTGGTTTCTCCCCTGCGGCTGATGTATTCATTTGTATGGCATGTGGTGAATCAACGCAATGTGATGCACTATGGGAAGGTCGAGGAGTTTGTAACTGTGGTGACTGAAGCTGTTCCAAAGTTGCTGAGTTACAAACAGAGGGCTCAACTCATCCTGGGCCTGAGAGCAAGGGTGAGTGACATGATATGTGGTCATGGGAGGGGTGGTTTTGACACATTGTGTATTAGAAAAATCATGTACAATTTTTCTATGTCCCATTATTTTAGATGATCTTGGAGTTGTTCCGCAAGGACCCACCCAACCTTCAGGACATCCAACGTCTCCTGGAAAAGATGAACATCTTGGGGGTAAGAATATTTCTTTCTCCTGTGTGACAGTGTGGAAATTCCGCCCCATACCAGTGAACAACTCACACCTGTAACACAACATATTCAAGAATGACTGTCAATATCATTAACCCAGAAAAACCAAGGCTGGAGCGACATACACTTAAAAGAGGGTGAAATATGCGCGGTACTCTGGTTTGAAAATAGCCTTTAGCTCTGCAGTGTACAGATCTGAGGGGACTGCATAAGTTTAAACAACACAAGTGTTAGCTCCCGCAAACCCACTGGAATGTGCTTTCTGCCATCTGTCTTGCTTTGCTGTCACTCATCTGATTCCTTAGATCAGCAAAGTGAAAGCACGGATGGGGTAAGAGATAAAAGTTGTTTTCAGGTTGGACTTATGACTTCTACAAACCCTGTCACCCCTACTCAATACCCCTCTTTTTAGTAACACATGTAATTCTGATGACCGAAGTGGCTGTACTTTGTATCAAATGATTCCCAATTTGTGTTACAGCAGCAAGATGAAGAAGTGGAGGAGTCGCAGGCTAACTTTGTGGCGCTGGTCCAAACCCTGCTTAAAAACCCTTACGAGAGGAAGCACTTCTTCCAGGTTCGGCACGCTTTCTCCCTTTCCTCTCACACTGTCCACTTTGTCATTTCAAAGACACTGACTTAAACTTTTTCTTTCCTTCCCTGTAGGAGGAGTTCCATACACAGTATGGCTCCAAGTATGACACAGCACTGCAGGCCCTTGTGGGAGGCTTGGTCCTCAGACTGGAACGACTGCTATCTGTGCCAGATCTCTCCCAGGTAATGAACTGTTACACAACAAGTCTATAACTAACAATTCACCAATCATATCTCATGTTGACATTGTTAGACAACTATATGCACTACCGTTCAAAAGTTTGGGGTCACTTAGAAATGTCCTTGTTTTCCATGAAAACATACATGAAATTAGTTGCAAAATGAATAGGAAATATAGTCAAGATGTTGACAAGGTTATAAATAAGGATTTTTTTATTGAAATAATAATTGTGTCCTTCAAACTTTGCTTTCGTCAAAGAATCCTCCATTTGCAGCAATTACAGCCTTGCAGACCTTTGGCATTCCAGTTGTCAATTTGTTGAGCTAATCTGAAGAGATTTCACCCTATGCTTCCTGAAGCACCTCCCACAAGTTGGATTGGCTTGATGCGTACCGTAATTTCCGGACTATTGAGCGCACCTGAATATAAGCCGCACCCACTGAATTTAAAAAAAATAATAATCTTGAACATAAATAAGCCGCACATGTCTATAAGCCGCAGGTGCCTACCGGTACATTGAAACAAATGAACTTTACACAGGCTTTAACGAAACACGGCTTGTAACAAAAATAAATAGGCTTTAACGAAACACGGCTTGTAACAAAAAATTAGCAGTAAGCTTTGTCTTTTTGCACTGAGTCAATTCCTCACTCTGCTGTTTCCAACGTCTTATCATCGACTCATTAAGACCAAGCTCCCATGCAGCAGCTCTATTTCCTTTTCTAACAGCCAGATCAATCGCCTTCAACTTAAAAGCTGCATCATATGCATTTCTCCGTGTCTTTGCCATGATGAGGGTGACAAAATGACTATCGTAATCAAAATGATGGGAAGTTTGAGAGCGCTCGATTTAATCTAAACAGTAAACAAAAAAGTTGTTTGACCTTAACCCGTTCGGCAATTTCATTGGTCTAATGAAAGCTTCATGCCGCCAAAAAACTGAGCACGTCACAGAATGTGTTTTTTTGGCAGAAAAAAAAAATTGAAAGCGGGAAAAATCCATATATTAGCCGCGTCATTGTTTAAGCTGCGAGGTTCAAAGCCTGGGAAAAAAAGTTGCGGCTTATAGTCCGGAATTTACGGTACTTCTTACGTACCATACGGTCAAACTGCTCCCAAAACAGCTCACTAGGGTTGAGATCCGGTGACTGTGCTGGCCACTCCATTAAAGACAGACTACCAGCTGACTGCTTCTTCCCTAAATAGTTCTTGCATAATTTGCAGCTGTGCTTTGGGTCATTGTCCTGTTGTAGGAGGAAATTGGCTCCAATTAAGCCACAGGGTATGGCATGGCGCTGCAAAATGGAGTGATAGCCTTCCTTCTTCAAGATTGCTTTTACCCTGTACAAATCTCCCACTTTACCACCACCAAAGCACCCCCAGACCATCACATTTCCTCCACCATGCTTGACAGATGGCGTCCAGCATCTTTTCATTTTTTCCTCGTCTCGCGAATGTTCTTCTTTGTGAACGGAACACCTCAAACTTAGATTTGTCTGACCATAACACTTTTTTCCAATCTTCCTCTGTCCAGTGTCTGTGTTCTTTTGCCCATCTTAATCTTTTATTTTTATTGGCCAGTCTGAGATATGTCTTTTTCTTTGCAACTCTGCCTAGAAGGCCAGCATCCCTGAGTCGCCTCTTCACTGTTGACGTTGAGACTGGTGTTTTGCGGGTACTATTTAATGAAGCTGCCAGTTGAGGCCTTGTGAGGCGTCTGTTTCTCAAACTAGACACTCCAATGTACTTGTCCTCTTGCTCAGTTGTGCACCAGGGCCTCCCACTCCTCTTTCTATTCTGGTTAGGGCCAGTTTGCGCTGTTCTGTGAAGGGAGTAGTACACAGCGTTGTACGAGATCTTCAGTTTCTTGGCAATTTCTCGCATGGAATAGCCTTCAGTTCTCAGAACAAGAATAGACTGACGAGTTTCAGAAGAAAGTTCTTTGTTTCTGGCCATTTTGAGCCTGTAATCGAACCCACAAATTCTGACGCTCCAGATACACAACTAGTCTAAAGAAGGCCTGTTTTATTGCTTCTTTAATCAGAACCACAGTTTTCAGCTGTGCTAACATAATTGCAAAAGGGTTTTCTAATGATCAATTAGCCTTTTAAAATTATTAGGTAACACAACGTGCCATTGGAACACAGGAGTGATGGTTGCTGATAAGGGGCCTCTATACACCTATTTATATATTCAGTTTCCAGCTTCCAGCTATATCAGTTTCCAGCTAAAATAGTAATTTACAACATTAACCATGAATACACTGTATTTCTGATCAATTTGATGTAATTGTAATGGACAACAAATGTGCTTTTCTTTCAAAAACAAGGACATTTCTAAGTGACCCCAAACTTTTGAACAGTAGTGTACGTGTCAACACATGACATAATATTGTTTATCCTGCGCACTCTAAAAAAACCCTGGTTGCTGATCTTAGCTTCTATCTCTTCTTCTCAGATAGCGTCTATTATCAGTGCTGCCCCCTCTGACCTGGTGGAGTGTGGACAGTCTGTGTCTGACCCTGAGCACCTGAAGATTCTCCTCCAGCACCAGAACCTGCTAAATAAGAGTCAGTTTGGTAGGCTTTACTTTAATCATATCTTCTCCTTCCTGTTAATGTTAAGTAGAATTATCAACAGATAAACAAAGAACAATGTAGTTTTCCCTTTTTGCCAAACTGCCATGGTTCACTCTCTTGATAACTTTGAACCAGCTGTATTTACAGGAATTTGAATTACTTTGAAATGGTATTAATCTAAACATGCCCAATACTTTCAAATTCAAACAATCAGAATGTGGTGTAATATAAAATATTAATCGAATTGTCTTTTTTTTTTTTCTGTATTTGTCCCTTTTTCTCAGTACCTGTCACGTCCTCTGTAGGGGACTGTGTGCTGTCCTCGCTGTCTTTCCGCTTAACCTGTGGAATGCAGTCCATGCAGACAGATTTTGACGAGCCAGCGGAATCATTAGAAGCCGGTCTAAGCATCATGAGCCCTGCCTCCTTCAGGGACTTGGAGGATCTGGGAATGATATCAGATGAATCGGACCACGCTGGAGCAGTAACTACTGTGGAGAGAGAAGAGCAGAATGCCAGAGATAATGGTTGTGGGACAAAAAATTCAGTACTCCACAGTGAAGAAGACAATGCACTGTCAAAGAACTACGTTGTCTCACCTACTCCTCAAAGTGTAAGCAGGCCAGTGGGAGGGGCACCAACAGTAGAGAGCATGCTGCCGACAGAGACAGACAAAGAGCATGTAACACTGATGAATACTTTCATCACCGAAGCCTCTCCTTCACATATTGTCATCCCTGAAACGGTCACCAATGGGAACCAGCCAGATAACCAGCCGGTCGAGCTAGCGAGTGTCCACCAGTGGGTCTCCCACATTGCAAGTAACACTATCTCGCTCCCTTTCTTGCCACCCCTTCCACAAAATGATGAAGACAAGGAGATCCGGTCAGGTGACACGTGTCTTGGAAGCAGTGTGGAAATTGGGGGTCAGGAAACAGAAGCCAATCTCTTTGAGAAGGCTGTTATCCGAAGGAGACGGCCGCCCAAGCCACAAAGAATAACGGCACCCTCGAAGAGGAACATCCCTGAGGCAACCATCATTTGCCAGGAGTGTGGGAAGAGTTTTATCTATCCGTCTCAGCTGGAAAATCACCTCCGCATTCACACAGGAGAGAAACCTTTCAAGTGCTCTGAGTGTGGCAGGGCCTTCAGGTCCTTAGGATACATGACCACTCATGTGAAAAATCACTCTGAAGCGCGGCCATTTAAGTGTGATGAGTGTGACAAGGGCTTTCGGAAAAAGGCTGACCTGAAGAAGCATCAGCTCATCCACATGGGTGCGAAACCACACAAATGCACCATCTGCGGAAAAGGCTTCAGCCAAGCATTCTATTGCAGAATACACATCCAGTCTCATGCAAGTGAAAATAACTTTCTCTGCACTCATTGTCCGAAGAGATTCCCAACCCAATACAAGCTTTCTGTCCATGAGCGCTGGCACACCACGGAGCGCCCGTTCATCTGTGAGCAGTGTGGGATGCGCTTCTTTCATCCCAGTGGGCTGAAGAGGCACATGGGCTATCACATTGGGAACCGCCCGTTCCTGTGTGCCCAGTGTGGAAAGACTTTTGTTTATGAGTTTGACCTGAAGAAACACCAAAGGGACCATGGCCCCAAGCCCAAGATCCCATGCCCTGTCTGCCAGAAGGTGTTTGGCAGCAACGGACTCATTAAGGCTCACATGTTTACGCACACCTCTGTAAAACCTTACAGATGTGACATATGCGACAAGACCTTTAAACAGAGCAGCAGCTTGAGCAGTCACAAACGTCTGCACACGGGTGAACGCCCTTACCACTGCGACATGTGTGGGAAGACGTACAAGCTGAATCAGCACCTGAAGGAGCACATAATTATCCACCACACGGCGGAGGGGCACCCCTGTGACCAGTGTGGAAAGGTCTTCAAGTTACCACGTCTTCTGAAGGCACATGAGCGGTTGCACTCAGGAGAGCGATCTGAGCAGACAAGGAAATACAGTCACACCAGCCGTCGCAGGAGACATTCCTCCAAAATGAGTTGATTTTCTGCACACACACATTGTGTGTGCCTTCCACACACACAATGACTGGAATGCTAGTTTTATTGTTCTGACACAAGTTTAACTTTGTCAAAAAATCCAATGCCATTGGCTGTAATCATGTCCTCATTTTCTTTTTGTGAACTTGACCATTTTGGACTATAATCCAGGATTCCCTCGACTGAACATTGACAAATGGTAGAATGTCTGGCTTAATTCATACAGAAAAAAACATATGTCCTGTTAGATAACAATTAATGATTGTGTCATTAAAACATATTTGTTTGTGATGCTTTTTTTTTTGGATAGGTTATTGAAATTCCAATGACATAAGTGGTACATTGACAGCTACTCATTAATTTCTCTTTTTGAGAGTAGTCAATGGTTGCTGGAAGCCTTTACAAAAAATATGCACAACATTTGGTGTGGATAAAGGCAAATAAAGTCACAATTATGTACCACTACTCATTGTTTGTCTGTTTTAGTTGAAAACATTCACAGCAAGGGAAACCTAGTATTTGCTAGAATGGTCCTGTGCGATTACTTTTTATATTACATTTAAAGTGTTTTAAGCCACAAAAGTTAATTAATAAAGATTCATACTTATCCAGATATATATGATGAAATTCATGTTTTTACCTAAAATGAAATTTTAAGAGAAGAGAGACGGATTCAGTAGCAGCTCTTATTCCAGCACGATAGGTGGCAGTAATGGTGTTATGCTGCCAATCTTATTGTTAATAGTCTGGTCAAAACTCTGTTCTGGTTTTGGTTCCGTTTCCCGTTGTCGCCAATTTCACAACAAAAAAAATCGTCAGTGACTTGATGATAGCTATCAAGCATGCTAGTTACCTTTACTGTTAGATTTCTGCCTGTCGTACATATTTAGGAACATTCCGGCATGGACAAACGAGTTAAGAAGAGTACAGCCAGTACGGGTAGGTTACATTATACGACACTTGCTAGCCATGTATTAGCAATCTAACCAATTTTACAAACGTGAACCTGGTACAGACCCTATTTGTATCTTCAATGGATAGCTTAGTGTAAAACTAATGTCTATTTCGGCATTACGTTTGCTAGCCAGTTAGCCATGTTGCTGGAGGTATTTGTTGCTATAGAACCTAGAGGATGAAGCCACACACCCTAACATGTTGTTCTATCGTCTTGCTATAGCTCCCCCACTTCCATTTTCTTCTTTGCGACTATTGGTTTCTCCCCTGCGGCTGATGTATTCATTTGTATGGCATGTGGTGAATCAACGCAATGTGATGCACTATGGGAAGGTCGAGGAGTTTGTAACTGTGGTGACTGAAGCTGTTCCAAAGTTGCTGAGTTACAAACAGAGGGCTCAACTCATCCTGGGCCTGAGAGCAAGGGTGAGTGACATGATATGTGGTCATGGGAGGGGTGGTTTTGACACATTGTGTATTAGAAAAATCATGTACAATTTTTCTATGTCCCATTATTTTAGATGATCTTGGAGTTGTTCCGCAAGGACCCACCCAACCTTCAGGACATCCAACGTCTCCTGGAAAAGATGAACATCTTGGGGGTAAGAATATTTCTTTCTCCTGTGTGACAGTGTGGAAATTCCGCCCCATACCAGTGAACAACTCACACCTGTAACACAACATATTCAAGAATGACTGTCAATATCATTAACCCAGAAAAACCAAGGCTGGAGCGACATACACTTAAAAGAGGGTGAAATATGCACGGTACTCTGGTTTGAAAATAGCCTTTAGCTCTGCAGTGTACAGATCTGAGGGGACTGCATAAGTTTAAACAACACAAGTGTTAGCTCCCGCAAACCCACTGGAATGTGCTTTCTGCCATCTGTCTTGCTTTGCTGTCACTCATCTGATTCCTTAGATCAGCAAAGTGAAAGCACGGATGGGGTAAGAGATAAAAGTTGTTTTCAGGTTGGACTTATGACTTCTACAAACCCTGTCACCCCTACTCAATACCCCTCTTTTTAGTAACACATGTAATTCTGATGACCGAAGTGGCTGTACTTTGTATCAAATGATTCCCAATTTGTGTTACAGCAGCAAGATGAAGAAGTGGAGGAGTCGCAGGCTAACTTTGTGGCGCTGGTCCAAACCCTGCTTAAAAACCCTTACGAGAGGAAGCACTTCTTCCAGGTTCGGCACGCTTTCTCCCTTTCCTCTCACACTGTCCACTGTCATTTCAAAGACACTGACTTAAACGTTTTCTTTCCTTGCCTGTAGGAGGAGTTCCATACACAGTATGGCTCCAAGTATGACACAGCACTGCAGGCCCTTGTGGGAGGCTTGGTCCTCAGACTGGAACGACTGCTATCTGTGCCAGATCTCTCCCAGGTAATGAACTGTTACACAACAAGTCTATAACTAACAATTCACCAATCATATCTCATGTTGACATTGTTAGACAACTATATGCACTACCGTTCAAAAGTTTGGGGTCACTTAGAAATGTCCTTGTTTTCCATGAAAACATACATGAAATTAGTTGCAAAATGAATAGGAAATATAGTCAAGATGTTGACAAGGTTATAAATAAGGATTTTTTTATTGAAATAATAATTGTGTCATTCAAACTTTGCTTTCGTCAAAGAATCCTCCATTTGCAGCAATTACAGCCTTGCAGACCTTTGGCATTCCAGTTGTCAGTTTGTTGAGGTAATTTGAAGAGATTTCACCCTATGCTTCCTGAAGCACCTCCCACAAGTTGGATTGGCTTGATGCGTACCGTAATTTCCGGACTATTGAGCGCACCTGAATATAAGCCGCACCCACTGAATTTTAAATTTTTTTTTATCTTGAACATAAATAAGCCGCACATGTCTATAAGCCGCAGGTGCCTACCGGTACATTGAAACAAATGAACTTTACACAGGCTTTAACGAAACACGGCTTGTAACAAAAATAAATAGGCTTTAACGAAACACGGCTTGTAACAAAAAATTAGCAGTAAGCTTTGTCTTTTTGCACTGAGTCAATTCCTCACTCTGCTGTTTCCAACGTCTTATCATCGACTCATTAAGACCAAGCTCCCATGCAGCAGCTCTATTTCCTTTTCTAACAGCCAGATCAATCGCCTTCAACTTAAAAGCTGCATCATATGCATTTCTCCGTGTCTTTGCCATGATGAGGGTGACAAAATGACTACCGTAATCAAAATGATGGGAAGTTTGAGAGCGCTCGATTTAATCTAAACAGTAAACAAAAAAGTTGTTTGACCTTAACCCGTTCGGCAATTTCATTGGTCTAATGAAAGCTTCATGCCGCCAAAAAACTGAGCACGTCACAGAATGTGTTTTTTTGGCAAAAAAAAAAAAATTGAAAGCGGGAAAAATCCATATATTAGCCGCGTCATTGTTTAAGCTGCGAGGTTCAAAGCCTGGGAAAAAAAGTTGCGGCTTATAGTCCGGAATTTACGGTACTTCTTACGTACCATACGGTCAAACTGCTCCCAAAACAGCTCACTAGGGTTGAGATCCGGTGACTGTGCTGGCCACTCCATTAAAGACAGACTACCAGCTGACTGCTTCTTCCCTAAATAGTTCTTGCATAATTTGCAGCTGTGCTTTGGGTCATTGTCCTGTTGTAGGAGGAAATTGGCTCCAATTAAGCCACAGGGTATGGCATGGCGCTGCAAAATGGAGTGATAGCCTTCCTTCTTCAAGATTGCTTTTACCCTGTACAAATCTCCCACTTTACCACCACCAAAGCACCCCCAGACCATCACATTTCCTCCACCATGCTTGACAGATGGCGTCCAGCATCTTTTCATTTTTTCCTCGTCTCGCGAATGTTCTTCTTTGTGAACGGAACACCTCAAACTTAGATTTGTCTGACCATAACACTTTTTTCCAATCTTCCTCTGTCCAGTGTCTGTGTTCTTTTGCCCATCTTAATCTTTTATTTTTATTGGCCAGTCTGAGATATGTCTTTTTCTTTGCAACTCTGCCTAGAAGGCCAGCATCCCTGAGTCGCCTCTTCACTGTTGACGTTGAGACTGGTGTTTTGCGGGTACTATTTAATGAAGCTGCCAGTTGAGGCCTTGTGAGGCGTCTGTTTCTCAAACTAGACACTCCAATGTACTTGTCCTCTTGCTCAGTTGTGCACCAGGGCCTCCCACTCCTCTTTCTATTCTGGTTAGGGCCAGTTTGCGCTGTTCTGTGAAGGGAGTAGTACACAGCGTTGTACGAGATCTTCAGTTTCTTGGCAATTTCTCGCATGGAATAGCCTTCAGTTCTCAGAACAAGAATAGACTGACGAGTTTCAGAAGAAAGTTCTTTGTTTCTGGCCATTTTGAGCCTGTAATCGAACCCACAAATTCTGACGCTCCAGATACACAACTAGTCTAAAGAAGGCCTGTTTTATTGCTTCTTTAATCAGAACCACAGTTTTCAGCTGTGCTAACATAATTGCAAAAGGGTTTTCTAATGATCAATTAGCCTTTTAAAATTATTAGGTAACACAACGTGCCATTGGAACACAGGAGTGATGGTTGCTGATAAGGGGCCTCTATACACCTATTTATATATTCAGTTTCCAGCTTCCAGCTATATCAGTTTCCAGCTAAAATAGTAATTTACAACATTAACCATGAATACACTGTATTTCTGATCAATTTGATGTAATTGTAATGGACAACAAATGTGCTTTTCTTTCAAAAACAAGGACATTTCTAAGTGACCCCAAACTTTTGAACAGTAGTGTACGTGTCAACACATGACATAATATTGTTTATCCTGCGCACTCTAAAAAAACCCTGGTTGCTGATCTTAGCTTCTACCTCTTCTTCTCAGATAGCGTCTATTATCAGTGCTGCCCCCTCTGACCTGGTGGAGTGTGGACAGTCTGTGTCTGACCCTGAGCACCTGAAGATTCTCCTCCAGCACCAGAACCTGCTAAATAAGAGTCAGTTTGGTAGGCTTACTTTAATCATATCTTCTCCTTCCTGTTAATGTTAAGTAGAATTGTCAACAGCTGAACAAAGTACAATGAAGTTTTCCCTTTTTGCCAAACTGCCATGGTTCACTCTCTTGATAACTTTGAACCAGCTGTATTTACAGGAATTTGAATTACTTTGAAATGGTATTAATCTAAACATGCCCAATACTTTCAAATTCAAACAATCAGAATGTGGTGTAATATAAAATATTAATCGAATTGTCTTTTTTTTTTTTCTGTATTTGTCCCTTTTTCTCAGTACCTGTCACGTCCTCTGTAGGGGACTGTGTGCTGTCCTCGCTGTCTTTCCGCTTAACCTGTGGAATGCAGTCCATGCAGACAGATTTTGACGAGCCAGCGGAATCATTAGAAGCCGGTCTAAGCATCATGAGCCCTGCCTCCTTCAGGGACTTGGAGGATCTGGGAATGATATCAGATGAATCGGACCACGCTGGAGCAGTAACTACTGTGGAGAGAGAAGAGCAGAATGCCAGAGATAATGGTTGTGGGACAAAAAATTCAGTACTCCACAGTGAAGAAGACAATGCACTGTCAAAGAACTACGTTGTCTCACCTACTCCTCAAAGTGTAAGCAGGCCAGTGGGAGGGGCACCAACAGTAGAGAGCATGCTGCCGACAGAGACAGACAAAGAGCATGTAACACTGATGAATACTTTCATCACCGAAGCCTCTCCTTCACATATTGTCATCCCTGAAACGGTCACCAATGGGAACCAGCCAGATAACCAGCCGGTCGAGCTAGCGAGTGTCCACCAGTGGGTCTCCCACATTGCAAGTAACACTATCTCGCTCCCTTTCTTGCCACCCCTTCCACAAAATGATGAAGACAAGGAGATCCGGTCAGGTGACACGTGTCTTGGAAGCAGTGTGGAAATTGGGGGTCAGGAAACAGAAGCCAATCTCTTTGAGAAGGCTGTTATCCGAAGGAGACGGCCGCCCAAGCCACAAAGAATAACGGCACCCTCGAAGAGGAACATCCCTGAGGCAACCATCATTTGCCAGGAGTGTGGGAAGAGTTTTATCTATCCGTCTCAGCTGGAAAATCACCTCCGCATTCACACAGGAGAGAAACCTTTCAAGTGCTCTGAGTGTGGCAGGGCCTTCAGGTCCTTAGGATACATGACCACTCATGTGAAAAATCACTCTGAAGCGCGGCCATTTAAGTGTGATGAGTGTGACAAGGGCTTTCGGAAAAAGGCTGACCTGAAGAAGCATCAGCTCATCCACATGGGTGCGAAACCACACAAATGCACCATCTGCGGAAAAGGCTTCAGCCAAGCATTCTATTGCAGAATACACATCCAGTCTCATGCAAGTGAAAATAACTTTCTCTGCACTCATTGTCCGAAGAGATTCCCAACCCAATACAAGCTTTCTGTCCATGAGCGCTGGCACACCACGGAGCGCCCGTTCATCTGTGAGCAGTGTGGGATGCGCTTCTTTCATCCCAGTGGGCTGAAGAGGCACATGGGCTATCACATTGGGAACCGCCCGTTCCTGTGTGCCCAGTGTGGAAAGACTTTTGTTTATGAGTTTGACCTGAAGAAACACCAAAGGGACCATGGCCCCAAGCCCAAGATCCCATGCCCTGTCTGCCAGAAGGTGTTTGGCAGCAACGGACTCATTAAGGCTCACATGTTTACGCACACCTCTGTAAAACCTTACAGATGTGACATATGCGACAAGACCTTTAAACAGAGCAGCAGCTTGAGCAGTCACAAACGTCTGCACACGGGTGAACGCCCTTACCACTGCGACATGTGTGGGAAGACGTACAAGCTGAATCAGCACCTGAAGGAGCACATAATTATCCACCACACGGCGGAGGGGCACCCCTGTGACCAGTGTGGAAAGGTCTTCAAGTTACCACGTCTTCTGAAGGCACATGAGCGGTTGCACTCAGGAGAGCGATCTGAGCAGACAAGGAAATACAGTCACACCAGCTGTCGCAAAAGAAATTCGTCCAAAAGGAGTTGATTTACTTCACTGGCAGCCTTCCACACACAATGACTGGAATGCTCGTTTTAATGTCCTGACAAGTTGCCAATAGCTGTAATAATATTTCAAATTTTTTGTTGTAGATTTTTAACCATTTTGGACCATAATTCAGGATTCCCTAAATAGACTGAACACTGAAAAATAGTATAATGTCTGGATTAATTTATGCAGCAATAAACATATCTCCTTTTAGATAACAATTAATGATTGTGTCATTAAAACATATTTGTTTGTGATGATTTTTATGGGATAGGTTGAAATTCCAATGACATAAGATGTAAATTGACAGCTACTCATTAATTTCTCTTTTTGAGAGTAGTCAATGATTGCCGGAAGCCTTTCCAAAAAATATCCACAACATTTGATGTTGGATAAAGGCAAATAAAGTCACAATTGTGTGCCACTACTCATTGTTTTGCTATTTTATTCACAGCAAAGGAAACCAAATGTATGCTAGAACGGTACTGTGTGATGACTTTTTATAATATTTAAAGCGTTCATTAAGCCACAAAATAAGGATTCATACTCAACCAAATATATACAGAAAAATTATGAAATTCGTGTTTTAACCTAAAATGTAATTTCAAAAAAAGAGAGCAGTAGGATTCAATTGCGGCTCTTATTCCAGCACGATAGGTGGCAGTAATGTTGTTATGCTGCCAATCTTATTGTTAATAGTCTGGTCAAAACTCTGTTCTGGTTATGGTTCCGTTTCCATCTGTTGTTGTCGCCATTTTCATAATTATATAAATAGTCAGTGAGTTGATGATAGCTATCTATCATGCTAGTTACCTTTACTGTTAGATTTCTGCCTATCGTACATATTTGGTAACATTCCGGCATGGACAAACGAGTCAAGAAGAGTACAGCCAGTACGGGTAGGTTACATTATACGACACTTGCTAGCCATGTATTAGCAATCTAACCAATTTTACAAATGTGAACCTGGTAACAGACCCAAGTCACTGCAGTGCAGAGCGCTAGCATCTTCCATGGGTAGCTAAGTGTAAAGCTAATGTTCGTTTCGGCTTGCCTTATACATTTAAGTTTGCTAGCCAGTTAGCCATGTTGCTGGAGGTATTTGTTGCTATAGAACCTAGAGGATGAAGCCACACACCCTAACATGTTGTTCTATCGTCTTGCTATAGCTCCCCCACTTCCATTTTCCTCTTTGCGACTATTGGTTTCTCCCCTGCGGCTGATGTATTCATTTGTATGGCATGTGGTGAATCAACGCAATGTGATGCACTATGGGAAGGTCGAGGAGTTTGTAACTGTGGTGACTGAAGCTGTTCCAAAGTTGCTGAGTTACAAACAGAGGGCTCAACTCATCCTGGGCCTGAGAGCAAGGGTGAGTGACATGATATGTGGTCATGGGAGGGGTGGTTTTGACACATTGTGTATTAGAAAAATCATGTACAATTTTGTCCCGTTATTTTAGATGATCTTGGAGTTGTTCCGCAAGGACCCACCCAACCTTCAGGACATCCAACGTCTCCTGGAAAAGATGAACATCTTGGGGGTAAGAATATGTATCTCTTGTGTGGCAGTGTGGAAATGCCGCCCTATACCGGCGCACAGACTCACAACACACCTGTAACACGGCATACAAAAACATTTCTGTCAATACCATTCTCGAAAGACTACTTAAAAGACAGTAACATTTGCACATTAGTCTGGTTTGAAAATAGCCTTTAGCTCTGTAGTGTACAAATCTGAGGGTACTGGATAAGTGTAAACGACATAAGTGTTAACACATTCCAGTGGGTTTGCGGGAGCTTTCTGCCATCCGTCTTGCTTTGCTGTCACTCATCTGATTCCTTAGATCTGCAAAGGGCAAACATGGATGGGGTAAGAGATAAAAAGTTGTTTTCAGGTTGGACTTATGACTTCTACAAACCCTGTCACCCCTACAAATCCTGATTACAGCAGCAAGATGCAGAAGTGGAGGAGTCGCAGGCTAACTTCGTGGCGCTGGTCCAAACCCTGCTGAAAAACCCTTACGAGAGGAAGCACTTCTTCCAGGTTCGGCACACTTTCTCCCTTTCCTCTCACACTGTCCACTTTGTCATTTCAAAGACACTGACTTAAACTTTTTCTTTCCTTCCCTGTAGGAGGAGTTCCATACACAGTATGGCTCCAAGTATGACACAGCACTGCAGGCCCTTGTGGGAGGCTTGGTCCTCAGACTGGAACGACTGCTATCTGTGCCAGATCTCTCCCAGGTAATGAACTGTTACACAACAAGTCTATAACTAACAATTCACCAATCATATCTCATGTTGACATTGTTAGACAACTGTATACGTGCCAACACATGCCGTAATGTTGTTTATCCTGCACATTGTAAGAAACCCCCTGGTTGCTAATCTTAGCTTCTACCTCTTCTTCTCAGATAGCGTCTATGATCAGTGCTGCCCCCTCTGACCTGGAGGAATGTGGACAGTCTGTGTCTGACCCTGAGCACCTGAAGATCCTCCTCCAGCACCAGAACCTGCTAAATAAGAGTCAGTTTGGTAGGCTTACTTTAATCATATCTTCTCCTTCCTGTTAATGTTAAGTAGAATTATCAACAGATAAACAAAGAACAATGTAGTTTTCCCCAAACTGTCATGGATCACTTTGAACTAGCTCTATTTACAGGAATGTGAAATAGTTTTTCAATGTTAATGTCAACATGCTCATTCCTAGGCTTTCACATTCAACCAATCAGAATGTCATTTTTCTATATTTGTCCCTTTCTCTCAGTACCTGTCACGTCTTCTGTGGGTGACTGTGTGCTGTCGTCGCTGTCCTTCCGCCTCGCCTGTGGAATGCCTTCAATGGAGCCAGATTTTGACGAGCCATCAGAATCATTACAAGCCGCTCTAAGTGTCATGAACCCTGCCTCCTTCAGTAACTTGGAGGATCTGGGAATGATGTCAGATGACTCTGACCATGCTGGAGAAGATAGTACTGTGGAGAGAGAAGAGGATGCAGTGCGTGGCGGTGAGGAAGAGAATGCACTGCCAGAGAGCGCCGTGGTCTGCTCTAGTCCTCAAGGTGTTAGCGGACTGGTGGGAGGGGCACCATCAAAAGGGGCACCAACAGTAAGGAGTATGCTGCAAACGATGAGACGGCAACAGCTTGTATCACTGATGAATACTTCCATCACTGAAGCCTCTCCTTCACAGATAGTCATTCCTGCCACGGATAACCAGCCGGTCGAGCTAACCAGTGTCGACCAGTGGGTCTCCCATATTGCCAGTTACACTTTATCGCTCCATTCCTTGCCACCCCTTCCACAAAACGATCATTTGGACAAGGAGATGGAGTCGGCCGACACAGGTCTCGGAAGCGGTGTGGTGATCGGGGGTCAGGAAACAGAGGTCGATCTCTTTGAAAGTTCCATTATCCAAAGGAAGAGGGTGCAAAAGCCACTACGAGTAGCGTGCTCGAAAAAGAGAAACCCTGCAACCAACTCCTGCCAAGAGTGTGGGAAGCGTTTTCTGTCTCGGGGACGGCTGGAGGATCACCTCCGCATACACACGGGAGAGAAACCTTTCAAGTGCACCGATTGTAGCAGGTTCTTCAGGACTTTGGCACTCCTGACCAACCATATGAAAATTCACTCTGACGTACGGCCCTTTAGCTGCGACGAGTGCGGCAAGTGCTTTCGGAGAAAGGTTGGCCTTCAGAATCACCATCGCGTCCACACGGATGCTAGACCATACAAATGCACCATATGTGGAAAGGGTTTCACGCAAGTACAGTACTGCAAAAGACACATGGATTGTCATACAAGTGAGAATACCTATTTCTGCACTCATTGTCCGAAGAGTTTCCCAACTCAATTCCAGCTGTCCGCCCACCAGCGCTGGCACACCATGGACCGCCCGTACGCCTGTGAGCAGTGTGGGTTGCGTTTCTTTATGCCAAGCTTGTTAAAGAGACACATGGGCTATCACATCGGGAACCGCCAGTTCCTGTGTGCCCAGTGCGGAAGGACCTTTGTCTATGAGTTTGACCTAAAGAGACACCAAAAAGACCATGACCCCAGTCCCAAACTCCCCTGCCCCGTCTGCCAGAAGATGTTTGGCAACAACAGCCTACTCCAGGCCCACATACGCAGGCACTCTTCAGACAAACCTTACAGATGCGACATATGCGACAAGACCTTTAAAGACAGCGGGGGTCTGCGCATACACAAGCGGGGGCTGCACTCTAACGAACGCCCTTACAGCTGCGACGAGTGTGGGAAGACCTACAAACTACACACGCACCTGAGGGAGCACAAGTTTAAACACACGGGGGAGGGCCACAGCTGTGGCCAGTGTGGAAAAGCCTTCAGGTACCTGCGTCTCCTGAAGGCGCACGAGCGGTCGCACTCCGAGCCATCTGAGCTCACGAGGCGAAACAGTCACACCAGCCGTCGCAGGAGACATTCCTCCAAAAGGAGTTGATTTTGTCACATCTGCACACCCTTCACTGTGGCTACAGTAATATACAACAGTATTCCATGTAATTAGCTGTACGGTCATTATGTAGTGCAGCCCAGGGTTCCTCTGTGTTGTCTTAGGAATGCTGCATTATCCCACCATTCCCCATTCTGTCATATCTCTGTGGTGCAGAGGGGCGACATGATGGGGGATGGTGAAATAATTGACTTGGAACGGAGAAGAGGGTCTCTGCTGTTCAGGACTGCTGCTCACTGAGTTTAGCTTCCTCCCTCTATGATCCTCCCTCCCTCTGATCAGACATACTGGGACTATACAGACCCTTATTACATGATACACAGCATATCAAGTACAGGGTCTAAAGTCGTTTCAAATCATGGAATGTCATACATGGCCTATTTTGCGAGGTACCAGCATTGCAGTCCTAACAGCCATGCATACAAGCCGGTTGTGCGTCTGAAGGCTCCCAGAAAATCTGTCGACCTGCAATTCATAAAGTGAATCTGTGGAACAATGTCCAGTGAGGTGTGTTAGGTAAACCAGTGAAACATCCTCCACTGTCAGGTACAGTATGCTCTCAAGAGAACGTGCTTTCAATCTGTTGACTTGATCACGATTGGGGGTCAATTACTTTTTAATTCAGGATCTTCGTAATAGAAAATAATTTCAGTTACTCCAACCCTGATTTGGATAGTCTCATGGCTTCTCCCGCAGTATAATCACCAGAGTGATTCAGTATTTAATAGTCACATGTACAGGGTTGCAGGTGTAATTGCGGGATACAGTGAAAATCTTAGGATCCAAACTCCAACAGTGTAGTTCTTCAATTTGTGCTTCTTGTTCTATCGCAATGTTCTTGTTTCATTAAAAAGCTTATAGGCTACATTGATTTGTGTTGTTTATTTTGGACTTAGAGAAGTGTGTGTCTTTGAAGAAGTGTGTGCCACACATTTCCTGTTCTGCAACATTTATTTCCTGTAGCTGCCTTTTAAACCTTACATTTTTTTCCAGATGCAGCATTACCCTTCTTGGAGGCACATCAGAAATGTGTGAATGTGTTATGGCTATGCTGGAGATGTCATTGATAATTTTTTTTATGAATCATGACGTTTTATCAGGTGAATGTCAGTTTGCCTCATCAGTCTTTTGATATCAACAACATTTTGTGGTAAGCAATACACTAAGTTAATATTGTTTTAATAATAAAAGCTAACACGATTGCAACAGATGTCTTATTTTTCTGTGTGACATGTTGGATCACTCCAAATGATGAACTACTAACATCTGTTTTTGAATGCATTTCACACATTTCTCTGGCAAACAAAAGTCAACAAAACTACACTTGCAGTCAACAAAACTAAGAACCTGTGCACACACAAATGTGTTATTCTGGAAACTGTAAGCATCTACCTGAGAGGGAAATCTAATAGGCTAGGTCATACATTCTTTAGTTGTGCATGGCGAAAAAAAGCTACGGTACCCTACTGTTCTGCAATGCAGGTCCGACTGAATTCCAGCCGTCCTTGTGAAAATTTAACAGATTACATTTTGATCTTGTTGAATGTTGTTCTCCAACTCCCAATCCCACAGTCCATCTTTTTGTTTAATCTCATGTCATTCCTCATGCCTTGTGGTCCTAAGAGGACGAGCAGTGAGTCTGAGTCATTTATTTTGAAATCATAAAAAATATGAATTACTAATAAATAACGCACATGACTTAAATGGTTATAACAACTATGAATGCAATCGCATGCATTCCTCATACGAACGAAAGGTCCAGATTCAATTAAATCAACAGTAGGCTTAAGCCATGTTCGCTAAGAAACGCACAGCCTTTCTTTGCTTTTGTTTAGGCTGTGTCAGAGTTGGAAGAGCTGTCGTAGGTGAGCGGCTGCTCTCGTGGTCCTTGTCACTAAACCACACCTGCGCTTATCGCATCAATGTTAGACTTTTGTCATCAAGAAAGTGAAGGCTATATAAAAATGACACTCAAATTAATTATATTTTTAAATGATAGTGATTTTTATCAACTTAATCAAGGTGTATATTGTGCCCAACATCACACATTCCAGCTCTAAACCAGTGATTAAAGCCTGGTTTAGAGCTGTAACCTATTGTAAACTTGTTTTTTCTTCATTTGATTGTTTACTCTTACTGCTGACAAAACGGAAGTCCTCAAGACCAGGTTGAACTTCATTCCACAAAGGCACCTCAAACATGTACCAGACCATGTCCCAGTTCTAAAAAAACAACATATCAGTCTTGAAAATAGAGTATTGATTAAAAAGTAAATCAAAAACAGAATGGAAAAAAATATGTTTGTCATGTTAACTGTGGTTCATATCTCAGAGCTCCATCCTATAATAGTGTCAGTCTGGTGATCGACCACAGTTTGAACAGACAACTGTGTTTGATGGAGTCGTCATATCGCGCTGTGACCGTGTGATTAAGAAAGAAAAGCTCAGACAGAACTGGGTCAATCAGAGCCCACAATGGAGGGAGAGGACCCAAGATTGTTCAGAGCCACACAGACCATGAAGTGGTTCTCTGGCAGATACGTCATATGATCAACAATAGTACAGTTGGTGAATACTCTCTGTCTTCGTGTGGATGATCTTGTATGCAGTATTTACAATGATTGCATGTTTAATATCAAAATGGGATTAAGCATGTGGGTAGTCAGCAATTATATGCTCACTGAAAACTATTTTCGGTGATATTGTAAGATGATCAAAAATGGAAACCAACTTGATGAGCAACACTTTTTTTTGTTGTTGCAAAAAACAACCTTCTTGTGCTCAAAGTGTATTCAGTTCATTCCTGAAATATCTGATATGCAGTTTAGTTACGTTTCATATTACATGTACTTTTGTTTTTAAGCATCTTTGAGATTGTGTATAATTAAAGGCACTATATAAAATTCTTATTATTATTATACTCACAAAACAATGTTTACTGAGTGAAACAAAAGTGTAACTGTTGTTCAGCAGTTATCAAGTTGTTTGGGGATTTTCATATAACCTGAAATCTGGATTTGATTGAACAAGTCCAGTCAACTCAGTCTTTCTTACACCATCTTTTCTAGATGTTCTTCAGAGGCGGCGTGGCTGCACTTACATCACGAATTAATCTTCCACTGGATTTGGCCAATAGGGTCTCAATGGTGAGAACTTCCTGACCTTTGACCCTACCTCTCATACATGGATGTCAGAGTCTCTACAGGCAAACCCCATAGAACAGAGTTGGAACTCAAATAAAGTGAGGAGTCACATGTTTAAGGAGTTTCTCCAGCATGACTGTTGCTCTTCACTCACCAATATCATGAAGACGAGAGGAAGCTGGTGCAGTAGAACAGAAGACGGGTGAGATGAACAGATACAGTCGAGCGACTATGCAATAACAAAGACCTGCGAATGAATGTGCACAATAACAGGATTTGGGCTTGTGGAGTCACAGAGTGCATGTGAATCAATTTGCCTTCCCTGTTTGTTACAACTGGTATTTACATCAGTCAACATTGTTTATTCTATGATTTTCATATTTGAAAAGCGCACACCTCACTAAGAGGACGTGTCCTTAAGATGTCATGTGACAAGCACTGACCTATCAGGACTTAAGGTCCACTTGACCCGAGATAGGGGTGTGATGACAGATCGGGCCAGAGTCATTGGGCCTCTACCCAATGTTGACGGATCAGTCCTGCTGAGACTGAGTGTTGAGATCCCCACTGGTCACACGAAATCATAGCGTTACCCCTGTAAAGTACAAACAAGCACAAGCAACACCGCTGCTTTGTGGGGTGAGACATTTTCAGATAGATAGCTAAATTCATTTATGCATGTGGTTTGGATGAAAAAAAGTATTCCTACTCCTTGGAATTCTTCACATTTTATTCTGTGACAAAGTGGGATTAAAATGGATTTAATTGCAATTGTCAACAATCTACACAAAACACTGTAATGTCAACGTGGAAGAGCATTTTAATAAAAATATAAAATATTAAAGAAATTAAATAACTAAAATATAGTTGTTGCATAAGTATTCAGCTCCCTGAGTCAACACATGTTAGAATCATCGTTGGCAGCGATTACATCTGCCAAAGGTCTTCTTGGGTAAGTCTATAACAGCACCTGGATTGTCAAATAATTAGCCAATTATTCTTTTCATAATTCTTCAAGCTCTGTCAAGATGGTTGCGATGATGGCTAGACAGCTATTTTCAAGACTTGCCATAGATTTTCAAGCGGATTTAAATTAAAACTGTGACTTGGCCACTAAGGAACATTTACTGTCTTTTTAGTAAGCAAATCCAGTGTAGATATCATTACCATGCTTGAAAATACCATCACCATGCTTGAAAATAAGGAGGCTGTTACTCGGTGATATATTGTGTTGGATTTTCCCCAAACACAGGGCTTTGCATTTAGGCCAAAAAGTGTATTCCTTTGCCATGTTTTTTTTTTCAGCATTACTTTAGTGCCTTGTTGCACAAAATATGCATGTTTTGGAATATTTTTACTCTGTATATTATTATTCTTTTCACTCATCTGGGTCATTATTGTAGTCACTACAATGTTGTTGATCCATCCTCAGTTTTCTCCCATCACAGACATTAAACTCTGTTTTATAATCACCAATGGCCTCATGGGAACATCCCTGAGCACTTTCCTTTCTGTCCTGCAGCTCACTTCAGAAGGATGACTGTACCTTTGATGTTTCTGCGTGGTTTAATACATAATCAACAGCATAATTATGAACCTGACCATGCTAAAAAAAAACTCTTTGGGCTAGGGGGCAGTATTTTCACGTCCGGATGAAAAGCGTGCCCAAAGTAAACTGCCTGCTACTCAGGCCCAGAGGCTAGGATATGCATATTATTAGTAGATTTGGATAGGAAACACTCTGAAGTTTCTAAAACTGTTTGAATAATGTCTGTGAGTACAACAGAACTTATGTGGCAGGCGAAACCCCGAGCACAATCCATCCAGGGGAAGAATGTTTTGAGCTCAATCAGTTTTCCATTAGGTTTCTATGGCAATCCCTTTTTAATAGAAATATGCTTGCAGTTCCTATGGCTTCCACTAGATGTCAACAGTCTTTAGAAATTGGTTGATGTTTTTCCTTTGAGAAATGAAGAAGTAGCCCTTTCCTTTCTGAGTATCAAGCCAACTGTACTTTTTTGTTTGGTGCGCACGACCTTGTCCCTGACATCCTTGGAGAGCTCTTTGGTCTTGGCCATGGTGGAGAGTTTGGAATCTGATTGATTTTTACTAACGTGGTTTAAAAGGATAATTCAAGATTTTGGCAACTAAACCCTTTTAAAAGTTGAAGGCAGCATTGCTACCTGCTCCCTGTAGACTTTCAGTAATTGCGCTAACGCTAGTTAGCAATGGCTCCAGAAACGAATGTACTTTCAACTTCCTTCAAACTGCACACAGACGTAAAAATTGTATCCATGAGTTCCTCTGACTCTGGGTAAGTAGAAAAAAGGGCTTAAATGCAACAATCCCAAACTATCCCTTTAAAAGTCATGCAAGTCTTTGAGCTACAATACAGACAAAATTGGTTGCTCATGCCAGAACCAACAGGTGGACTGTCTTGATATTTGTTTTGCTTCCATGGGGTCCTTAATTATCTGGTGGCAGAGTTGCAAAGAAAAAGCCATATCTCAGACTGGTCAATAAAAAGAAAATATTAATTTCTCAGAACAAGAATAGACTGACGAGTTTCAGAAGAAAGTTCTTTGTTTCTGGCCCTTTTGAGCCTGTAATCGCACCCACAAATGCTGATGCTCCAGATACTCAACTAGTCTAAAAAAAAAGGCCAGTTTTATTGCTTCTTTAATCAGAATCACAGTTTTCAGCTGTGCTAACCATAATTGCAAAAGGGTTTTCTAATGATCAATTAGCCTTTTAAAATTATGAACTTGGATTAGCTAACACAACGTCCCTTTGGAACACTGGAGTGATGGTTGCTAATAATGGGCCTCTGTACGCATATGTAGATATTCCATAAAAAATCTGCCGTTTCCAACTACAATTGTCATTTACAACATTAACAATGTCTATGCTGTATTTCTGGTCAATTCTATGTTATTTTAATTAACAAAAAATGTGCTTTTCTTTCAAAAACAAGGACATTTCTAAGTGACCCCAAACTTTTGAACGGTAGTGTACATTGCTGCTTTTACGGTTAATCTCATTTGCCTTTCTCTTTCTCACAAAATGCCCTCTAAACTTTTCTCTTCTATGGGATGCATTACATTTTCCAATTAGAATTTTTTTTTTTTCAGGCAATTGCTGATTTGTCCATGTGCATGTTGAGCATCATGTATTTGTATTTCTCCAGTTACAGGAGGGCATGCAAGGATTGTGTCAATTGAGTTTGCAATTTGGATTATGGAAGAGTGGTCATCACAGACAGAAAGTGTGTCTATGACTGGAATGTACTGCTGCGGTCTCCTATACATACGAATCAAGTTTCAACATTATGCAGATTGTATTAGCCTACTGTAATGTTTCTTTTTTCAGTGTGTCTGTCCTTAGTTCCCCGTAACCCATTTGATGACAAAGCAAAGAGAGCAGTCCAATTCATTGTGGGAGAAATCAGGTCAGAACTCCACAGAGACCAGGGGAAATTAGCTGCTTCCAAAACTGAGTTGATGTAAGGCAGTCGTGCATCCCAGACAGAGGCGTGTGAAGGGAGTCCTTATTATCCAATGTCCTGCATCAATGCTTCGTTGAGATACATTATTATACATCTCCCTTTGCCTGGCCACTAGATCATGTCTTAAGCACTTTTTAAATACTCTATTTTCCTAGAATTAGGAGATAGCCCTTTACCAACTAGGTAGACGACCCCCCCCCCCCACACACACACACACACACACATACGTACATATAAACACACACTGCTGCCTCGTAGCAGTAAGAAAAGCCCAGAAAGAGAACCTGAAGGAGTAATGTTGCATAAGGAAATCACTCTTAGTCATTGAACAGAGATGTTAATGTGTGTAATGAAAAACAGCCACAACATCTATTCATTTGGGATGTTCACACACATATCTTATGGATCTGATGCAGGGCATCCTGTCAAATCTGAGCATTCCAGATAAGGCACCCTAAACGTTGACGCACAAGTCAAAATAAACAAAGAGAAAGACAACTTGCTTGGGTTATAGAACAGTGTAAATCTTTTTGAACCATGGTCGTATCAGTGTCTATCTTTCAAATGCACTGATAACGTCAAGTCTCAATCTATAAAATGATTCACCTCATCCACTGCTCTAAAGCTCTGCTCAACAGCATCCTCCGGTGGAATATAAAGGTAAAAACACAATTAAGCAGCGACGTCAACGTTCAGACTGACAATTGACAAAGGTGAAAATGATCAACCATTTAGCACATTCAACCTTTGACATTCTAAAATCGCACTTTTATAATGAGAGAAAAACACCTCTAAATCGAAAACTCAGTGCAGTTACACAAAGTGATGTGTTCCCACCATATTTGTTGCAAGCAGCTGAATGTCCATCAGATTTGGCCTGAAGTTCAGTGTCGTGTCTTTGGCATCAATAAAAGTGAAGACTGTTATTTTATCAAATCAATTTTCTGTAATTATTATTATGTGATTAAACTAATCATGTAAATCTAATTAACTAGGAAGTTGGGGCACCAAGGAAAATCTTCAGATTACAAAGTTATAATTTCCAAATAAACTCTTCAGATATTTTAATATCTGATCAATTAGTCTTCTTATTAATGAATTATTTACCTCACGTCAGTCTCATTCCAAACGTCGTAAATTGTTGGTTATCTACACATACTCAGCCTTTACTATGAATCATCCATACACCAATTGGCTTAATCATTTATTTACTAATTAACTAAATCACAGAAATGCATAAACAAACAAACAGTAGATATGGTTACAAGGAAATGATAGTGGAGGTTCCCTAGTGGGCTAAGCCGATATGACGGCTTGATGGACAAAGGGAAGTGGGTGTGGACTGAGAACAGGCAGGAAACACAAAAGGAATCACTACACAGTTGATCATTATATTTATTGAAATGCTAATCCTTTGCACATGAACGCTCACTCATTTGGGAAAAATTGCAATCAATACATATTTACGCCCAGTGTGTCGTCGTGATCTCTGTTGGAGTTGTCAGTCCATCTGTTGGAGAGTTTACCCAAGTCTTTCTCTCAGCTTCCCAGAAGATCAAAGTCTTCGTGGTTAGAATGTATACTTCAGAGTACCATTCAGAAATGTTCTTATAGAATAGATGTTTTGGCAGTGGTTGATATTCACAATCCCAAGTTTACATCATTTCTAGCTGCAGACTAGTAATTACTATCTAAGATTTGCTCTTATTCTTTAGGGATCAATAGTCTCAGAGTTAAACCATTTCCAGCCGTGTAGCCAATGCTCCACGTGGTATGGTTAGGAATTCAATAACTATTCGCAATCACAGCTCACGCTGTGGGTTTGCTTAGTCTAAACTCAAACCTGTGCCCCCTCAGTGTCCACCGAGGTACGCATGGTCTGAAGAGGATTTCCTCAGGAGGGGGTTTTATTCGTAACAATAGAAAAGGCGGTTCTATGACGCCAGATTATGTCTGTGCTCACGGGGGCAGGCCAATGACTTAGTTAAACTTTAAAGGGAATACAATTCTCTCACATTAAAGGTTTAACATCACCTTACATCATTTCACAAATAGTTTCATCTTTACTCATTCATTTTATACAAGAATTATATGCAAACCTCATAATTGAGAAATGTACACATTCAGAGATATAGTTATGTGTTTCCTGTCCTCTCTGAGGTCACCAAATGAAACTCACTCGTCATACCCGTCCCTTAAGTGTCCACGGACCATTCCCACCTTCTCACAAGTGGACATTTTGTTTCAAATTCCCATTTTGGGGATTTAGGAGTTCATCACATGAAATCCTTTGTTTTCTCTGTGTCTCTCTTTCTGCATGGCCAGGGGGAGAGAGTCTCCGCCAGGAATTTACGACCTGAGATAACAGAACCTGGGTGTAGGAGAGAGTGGGAAGCTATGGTCTATACCCAGAAAGGGCCACGTCATGACATCAGTGCTGACCACAGAGAGCCACATGACTCAGTGGTGCCGAGGAGCTTTGGGCCTGGGGTCTGATGGGAATGGGCCTGCTATTCACATGGGATAGAGGAAGTGGGGAGCCTCTTTGACATCAAGCATCCGACCGTCTGACCTGCAGTGTATTGGTTGTGTCTGTGGTTGTTTGCTTTCCCATGATTTATCGTGGCATTGTAGTTGACAGAGCAGTATCTCAATGGAAATAAACAGTCAGAATGGTTTTATAGAATTTGTTCATCTGTGTTTTTTGCTACTGACACCAGAAGCATTTATTGTGTGAAGACTCACACCCTGCGTTTACACAGGCAGCCCAATAAATAAATTCAAACCCCAATAATTGATCTTTTGACCAATCACATCAGCTCTGAAAAAAATATCTGATATGATTGGTCAAATGACCAATTATTGGAAAAAGATATCAGAAATGGGCTGCCCGTGCAAACGTAGTGACTTTGGGCCTGGGCACTTTGTTTACCACACTGTTGTATGCATTAGAACAGAGCACATGACAAGGTAGAATGGAAGGTTACAATACACAGAGCAGTGGAACAGCCTATATGAATGACAACTCTGTCTGTCTAGAACCAGAGAGAAGAGAGGAAAATAGAGTCTGCGTCTTGTCATACTCTTACCCTTAAAGGAGGGAAACGGTCAGGCCATACCCGGGGCAGGGGAGGGCTGAAGATAAATAGCATCTTGGGAATCTGTATACAGTCGCATGAGTAATGCGAGCGCCGTGCAGCGCCTATCTATGCCTGACATTTACAGCAGGGAGAGTGGTGTTTACAATGCCGGGCGCGGGTGAACAGGCACCTGGCTTCTTTTATTGTCAGGGAGAAGTCCCACTTCCCCGCTCCAATGACCCAGTGCAGTGTGGATGTGTAGTGATGGTAATGATGGTCTCTGATGTTCCCCTCACTTCTCCTAGACTGACCTCCACTTCGGGTCCTCTTCAACCTGGCTTTGGTTACCCTACTGAAAGTTTTACACAAGATGAATATATTACATTTCAATATGTTAATATATTTTAAATATATGTGGTGAAAAACATGCAAACTAAAAATGCATTTCAAAACATATTTGTTTGTGTTTGCTTACAATAAATACATTTTCAACACATTTCGATGGGTACATTTCCTGTAGGGTGGCATAGCTGTGCCAGGCATGCCAGCCAATGCCCTCGCCAGTCTCCAGTCTAATCATAGCACCACCACCGCCCTCCCATTCAGGCACACAGGCCAAGGGGGCCCATATGCAGACATTTTGAAATGGCGTTTTTTTTCTCCTCTGAGTTGGGATACGGTCCACATTTAAATCCAGGGGCCTGCTATTCTCATGCAGTGTGTTGGAGTTGGATGAGAGGAATGAAAAGAGGCCCTCTGTGTTTTAGAGTGACAGTTAAAGTGAATGAGGACGTACAGTATGTGTTTGACTTCTGGGTTATTATGTGATGGACTCAGTTTCACAGTCAACACTGGATGTGGTGTGTGAGATGTCTTAAGCGGGTAGATCTGATTCTGAACCCCGCTCACCGCGGCTCACTGTGCTCTTTCCATCAGGGCTGCAGCCATGGTTCATGCGTGACAAACACATAGAGTAATCAGCCTACAGATAACTTGGAGGGATGTTCCTCCACCATGTAAGCGTGCCAATGTCTACACCCCAGTGTCAGACAGAGGAAATGCTGTGCGAGGAGAGGACCCAGGCTGGACATCAAGCAGGACAGATAGACCTGTGTGGTCGTGTTGAGGGTTGCTGGGGCCCCCCTCGCCGTCTGCATAGGAAACACGTTAGGGCCACAGAATCGTTCTCGATTTCCTGCTTCGCTCAGCGGCCCGCTAAAGCACACAATCCCTTTGTGTTCACAACTGTCAAGTTCTCCTTACATTGTCCAGGCCACTCCGCGATCTCAAGTTAAACGCTCTCAGATTACTGTTTTGAGTATGGTATTTCAAGCACAGCATTTGTAGGGTACCGGGGGCCTGCACAATCACCTCAGCACTGCTTCATAACCGGTTAAAGACTGGTATTTTTCATACATAAAGAGTTTTGGAGTTGGTTAACTAAAACCTGCATTGCTAAAAGAGTTAGCTGAGTCTCTACTGCAGAGTCGTGGCCAAAGGTTTTGAGAATGACACAAATATTAATTTTCACAAAGTCTGCTGCCTCAGTTTGTATGATGGCAATTTGCATATACTCCAGAATGTTATGAAGAGTGATCAGTTGAATTGCAATTAATTGCAAAGTCCCTCTTTACCATGCAAATGAACTGAATCCCCCAAAAACATTTCCACTGCATTTCAGCCCTGCCACAAAAAGACCAGCTGACATCATGTCAGTGATTCTCTCGTTAACACAGGTGTGAGTGTTGACGAGGACAAGGCTGGAGATCACTCTGTCATGCAGATTGAGTTTGAATAACAGACTGGAAGCTTCAAAAGGAGGGTGGTGCTTGGAATCATTGTTCTTCCTCTGTCAACAGGGTTACCTGCAAGGAAACACGTGCCGTCATCATTGCTTTGCACAAAAAGGGCTTCACAGGCAAGGATATTGCTGCCAGTAAGATTGCACCTAAATCAAACATTTATCGGATCATCAAGAACTTCAAGGAGAGCGGTTCAATTGTTGTGAAGAAGGCTTCAGGGCGCCCAAGAAAGTCCAGCAACCGCCAGGACCGTCTCCTAAAGTTGATTCAGCTGTGGGATCGGGGCACCACCAGTACAGAGCTTGCTCAAGAATGGCAGCAGGCAGGTGTGAGTGCATCTGCACGCACAGTGAGGCGAAGACTTTTGGAGGATGGCCTGGTGTCTAGAAGGGCAGCAAAGAAGCCACTTCTCTCCAGGAAAAACATCAGGGACAGACTCATATTCTGCAAAAGGTACAGGAATTGGACTGCTGAGGACTGGGGTAAAGTCATTTTCAATATGAATCCCCTTTCCGATTGTTTGGGGCATCCGGACAAAAGCTTGTCCGGAGAAGACAAGGTGAGCGCTACCACCAGTCCTGTGTCATGCCAACAGTAAAGCATCCTGAGACCATTGATGTGTGGGGTTGCACAGCCATGAGTAAAGAATGGTACCAACTCATCCTCCGAGAGCAACTTCTCCCAACCATCCAGGAACAGTTCGGTGACGAACAATGCCTTTTCCAGCATGATGGAGCACCTTGCCATAAGGCAAAAGTGATAACTAAGTGGCTCGGGGAACAAAACATTGACATTTTCGGTCCATGGCCAGGAAACTCCCCAGACCTTAATCCCATTGAGAACTTGTAGTCAACCCTCAAGATGCAGAGGGACAAACAAAAACCCACAAATTCTGACAAACTCCAAGCATTGATTATGCAAGAATGGGCTGCCATCAGTCAGGATGTGGCCCAGAAGTTAATTGCCAGCATGCCAGGGTTGATTGCAGAGGTCTTGAAAAAGAAGAGTCAAACTGCAAATATTGACTCTTTGCATCAACTTCATGTAACTGTCAATAAAAGCCTTTGACACTTATGAAATGCTTGTAATTATACTTCAGTATAACACAAATATCTAAAGACACTGAAGCAGCAAACTTTGTGGAAATTAATATTTGTTTCATTCTCAAAACTTTTGGCCACGACTGTACTGTGTCAGAACAGAAGTGCAGGACTCTGGGAGAGAAGAGTCTGTAGCCAGTCACCCAGTAAAGCCAGGGAACAGGCAATAAATTAAGACCATACCATATATGTGCATTCCCTCTCCACAGCCTTATGGAAACACATCACATGGAGGCACGACCCCGTGACCTTATCTTGTCACAGCACCCTGAGCATGAGACAATGGCTTGCAGATTTACAGCAAAGGAGCGGGCTTTTCGGGTTGCTGTTATACTCTCATTTGACCATAATAGGTTGAGGCGAGGTAGAAAAAGTGTTGCTGGCAATTGAAGTTTCCCTGAGCAGAGGGAGAGAGAGGGCTGCCAAGCCCTGGGGGCTGGGGTGAGGGGGCGAGAGTGATGCTTTGGAGTTTTGTGAGGAATACAGTAGTACGGTTGCCATGGAGACAGCGAAGCACTCTTCAGGGCTTGCTTATGAAGAAGAAAAGCGACTTCGCAGTGAGGGCAGTGAATACAGCGCCTGCCTGCCTGCCTGTCTGCCTGTCTGCCAAGGGAAATAACGATTAGAGCCACAGGTCTTACCTTTCATATCTCTGTCTGTGGGTCCATGAATAGGCCCTGTCATTCCCACTCTTCACCCTACATCCTGCTCTTTAAAAAAGTTACATGCATCAACTTTCCCAGTTTCATCATAATGACTTGATCCACTGCGTAAGGGCAGGCCATCCAAGATTAGGTTGTGATTAGTCAGACAAAAGAGGAAAATGACATTTGATGTATCAGCGACATGACCAGGCCACCTTCTGCTAGCTGTGGGCATGTTGGCTTGTTTAGTTGACGTACACAGGTATCCAAACCATATATTTTCCCATAATGCCTAGCCTTAAAACTTTACTCCAATGCCCTTAACACCTTTAGGTCTAAGCCCTTAGAGCGCAATAACTACTAAGCTAATATATGGAATTGTTTTAAGGACCCCTGTAGGTATAAACAAAATATACCTCTATTTGATAAAACATTGAATTTGGCCTTTACTGCTGTAGCCCATAGAAACGCATTGAATAACACATTTGTACATGGCAAAATAGACAGTGTCTGTCCTATTTCTGAGAAGTATAAGAACTTCGTGAGAGTCTCCCCTTCCTATATTGGTGACATATTATTTTGTAGTTCCAATGGTTCAGTCTGGACAATTGGTTCTGTAAGAAGATCTCTTCGAAATGAGGATGTCCTCGACAGCGAGTTCAGATGTAAAGCTTGTGGATGTTATAGAGCGAAACAACTGTTGTGTTCGTGAGTCTCATTTTTCGATGGTGGTGACATTCGTTTGTAACTCAAACGGTTCGGGTTTTGCACATGATTTCGTGATGAGTTTCTTGTCTGGATTCTCTCATGCATAGATAAAGACCGCTTTCACAAACCCACGTTATGGAATAGGCTCAAACTCTATATCGGTGGAAAGAAGGGATTGAGCTGCAGCCACAACAAGAGTAAGTCTTTAGCATAAACACACGGGGAGCAATTCAATATTCAAAATGACATCACTGTGTGAGGCACAGGTGTGTCAATGTGACATAATAGTAGTCTACTTATAGGCTACTGTATGCATCCACATTTTTTTAAGTGGAATCATATTGCTACCTAATCTAAACACTTTTCCTGCTTGTCCAAAGAAACATTGCTTGAGCTTCTCAGTGTCAGTTGTGTACGTGCTGATAGGCTATCACATGTTACACAACATCCCAGGGACAGTTATTTACAGTATGTTTGGCAGCCTCCAGCCTCTTTCTTAGAAGCACCAGCCCCAGGTGTGCATAGCGGTGGGCCGTTGAAGGGGGGATTTCCTCAGCCTTTACCACAGCATAAAGGTACACTGGAGGGCCACCAAAATGGCCGCCACTCCATCTCCACCTCTTACCGTTGTGCCATGGCAGCGGTAAATATTGATGTCTGCTGCTGTGTGTGACAGCTCAGGCCGGTAAAATGTGTCCTGGTATTAAACCCTCGTTTGGACTTGAGCCACTTCCATTAATTTGGCTATTTTAGCAGGCATCGGCTGCATAGTGGCGGGCCTTGCAGACAGCTGTCCTCTGGCCCACTGGGGTGGGAGGTATTGTCCCCTGGCCTGTACACAGGACCTGATGCTCATCATTAGACAAAGCATTAGGTTCCAGGAAGAGACAGAGACTGACACACACTGCTTTCACACACTGCTTTTTCAGCAGAGAGAGAGAGTGTGTATGTGTGTGTATGCGTGGTTAATGTCACCACTGTCGTTCACTGCCTGTGAATCGGATGGGCTTTTTAGCTTTCAAATTTCGGGAAATTGCATCCAAGACCAAAATCTTAGAGAGGATGTTATGGTTATTTAACAGAGTAATGTTTAACTGCCATTTGTCAACATCTAGATGTTTGAGAAAAGGCACGAAGGGGAGAGTGGGGTAAGTTGAGCCAAAGAGGTAAGTTGAGACACACTTGTTTTTAGGAAGTCATCATTCCATGGAGTCTGTGAAGGAAGAAACCACAAGGAAAAAGTGTCAAGCAAGTTAGGTCCCAAAATAAATCGATTTTCACAAAGTCAAACAAACGTATTGTGTTAGAGGTTTCATGATGCTTGAATCTTAACCAAAGTAGATGCTTTGAAGATTGTTCTATACATCAGTTGAAGTCTCAATAAGCTTCCATATGAGGTCCTAAACCTAGCATAAAAGTACATCCTTGTAGCTCTGTGGGCTAATATAGTGAAAATGTTTGCCTTGAGTTATACATGGAATAAACAAACATACAGACAATAATACAGTAGAAAAAGTCTATATACAGTGTGTGCAAATGAGGTAGGATACGGGAGGTAAGGCAATAAATAGGCCATAGTGGTGAAATAATTACGGTATAGCAATTAAACACTGGAATGATAGATGTGCAGAAGATGAGTGTGGAAGTAGAGATACTGGGGTGCAAAGGAGCAAAATAAAATAAATAACAGTCTTGGGATGAGGTAGTTGGATGGGCTATTTACAGATGGGCTATGTACAGGTGCAGTGATCTTTGACCTGTCTTGACAGCTGGTGCTTAAAGTTAGTGAGGGAGATATGAGTCTCCAGCTTCAGTGATCTTTGCAGTTATAATACCATTTTGTCAGTTTAAGGCATAATATTTTGCAATGCGTCATGCATATGAACTCAAGATAGTACATTTTCATTGTTGAGCAAATTGAAATGTTTTCTTCCCAGGGGTAATGCAAGGCATTATCGCTGGAATATGAGGTAACAACAGGGTCTGTAATATTGAGTTAAAAGCTAGCAAGATGTAACGGCCATGACATTAAGGTGATATACAATGTGTTCTGTTCACATAAACTACATTTCTTTATCCCACTTTCTCGTAAAGCGTCATTATGTATTTTAGAGTGGGTTATTGTTGATAGAGTGGCTGAATCATTCAAAGGTTCTGTCTAAAGCTATACTTGAAACATTGAGAACATTGAGTTGACCTGGCAATAGAGCAAAGCATGATGGGAAAGTAACTAAACTTGCCAACGCAGTAGTCATTCCCTCACTGTCTCTCTGTCACATTCACACTCTTTCTCCTCCTCTCTCTCAGCCTTTCACTTTCTTTTTTCCATCTCTCTCTCTCTCTCTCTCTCTCCTCTCTCTCTCTCTCTCTCTCTCTCTCTCTCTCTCTCTCTCTGTCAAACATTCACACATACACTTCTCCTCCCACACTCTCTCTCTCCCCCCTCTCCCTCGCTCTCACTCTCTCTCTCTCCCACCCTCCCACTCCTTTGTCCTCCTTTTGTGGTTCTGGTATGGGTTCATGCAAGAGGCAGAGTGTGGAGGGTGAGTGGGGGCCATGCAGGGTCTGGCTGACATCAGCAGCGCTCGGTTCAGGGCAGGGATGGCCACCACAGCACAGTCCCTCTCCAGTCCGTCTCTGTCTATCTGATGGGCTCTGGGACAGTGGCTGCAGCCTGGACAACATCTGCTGGGCCTGGGAGGAAATACAATGATGAATACTGCTGCCAGAACTATGGAGGTTCTTTCCCCCACCACCACCACCACACTCTGAACATGGCCTTGCTGATGAACACCAGTTTGCCAGACTCTGAATCATTCAGTGATAGCGGTAGTGTTATTGCTCTACCTCAGTTACATAATGGACCACCATTATAAATCAATTATTGAATGAGATGTATTTTGATTGAATAGATGCATGGAAGTACATTTTGGTCTATGTCTCATTTTTTGGGGTCTTTGAGTTTTTCTGTTAGTGTCTGTCTGTGTAGTATGGCTGCATGCATATGCACAGTGTGATTTACTTGTGTTTATAGTTCGGTGCATGTTTGCGTGTTTCTATAGGATAGGTGACTCTGATCCACGAGGCCTGCAATGTATGCCATTTTCTGTCCTCACCATAGCTAATCAATGACATCAATGACATCATCAACGATATAGTTCCCAAACCAAAAAGAACTCCAGCAGGACTGAGGCCCTTTAGGACTGGGGTTGTACACCCCTGACATAAGCAGCCTGATGGAGTGCCTCTGTGTAACCATACAGCATGTCTTTGTATCGTCGCTGTGTGTGTCTGTGTCTCAGTATAGTCAGTGTCTGTGCTCCTGGCTCCCCAGGAGAAGAGAGGACGGGGCTGGGAAGCTGTGTACTGCTGCTGCTGCTGCTGCTGCTGGGAAAGTGGGCCAGCACAGTGCTCACAAGGCCTCCACAGGAGCACTCCTTAAAAGGCCAGGATGAATGATGTCGTCGTGGACTCTCTGCTTTTCATTTTTTTTTCCTTCTTAAAGAGGAGCGAAGCTTAGCAGCAGGCTTTGTGGCTTTGTAAAACTCGTCGTGCACATCAGATACACACACAACATCGATGACTTCAGAGGCCTCATGTCCATCAGATTCTGACTGGTGCACACAGAGGCCATGGGTTTATTGGACAGACTGCTGCAGTATGTGTAGTCGTTCAATGGGGCAATGATTGTATTTGTCTCTATTAGATATTGGAAAAGTAGAATAAATATATGGGAACCATAGCTGGTCCCCCTTCTACGAAACTACCATTTATGTGTTCATCTAGGCCTACAATACAAATATCAGCAAGATGTATCAAGTGATAATTTCCATGCTATGAAATTCTCATGCAGTTACCAGGAAGGCTCTTTAGCTACATCTTGACCCTAACGACTAATTAAAAAACACAGAGCATGTTCAGTAGCGGATGTCTTCTTCAGACAACAGCTGTTGGCCTCTCAGTTTCAGGGAGTCCAACTTTTTCCACCAGGACCTCACTGATAGGGGTCAAGGACTGCTTCATGTACACAATGCTACAGCATGGCCGAACCCAGGGTCCCCCTTAAACCCCTGTTTGCCTCCACACAGGACAATTTGGGAGCCCCGTCTCCACTCTTCGCTTTCTCCGCGGTGAACCGCCGCACCAAAGGGCCTGCGATGCCTTGTTTGAAGCGTGTGTGGGCTGTTCGTCCTCTCGCCACGACGCCCAAATCTGTGAGCCATCTGCTGTTATCTGAGGAATGTGCTGCACACTTTATGGACATATATGTACCAGTGCTTTGACGTCTTCCCTATTTTTATACACCGGCCCCGCTGCTGGAGGTTGTTACTATGATGTCACACTGGCTCTGAAAATAAATCAGTTTGTTTGTCTTAGGTTGCACCTTCCGCCTGCTTTCCATGTCAAGTCTGTTTGTGTTTACATGTCCGTTAAATTGCATTTTTTGATGGCTTCCATGCAGGCTGGTCACAGTTCCAAGGACATTTCTTTGAACAATTTCCAAATGCGGAGTTGATCGGAGGATAATGTGGTGTGTGGATTGGAACCATTTTCGGGGCTGAGAACCTGAAAATTGTTCCTTTTGCTGTGTCTTTTCCAATGAAAATGTTGAAGTCTAACACCAGGATAGTGTAGATCTCGATTGGAGTCAGCTGATATTCAGTTCCCTGGAGGTGATGCATGAAATTCATATGTAAAACTGTAACCAGAAAATATGCCAAGCATTAATGGACTGGATGATTTCCATGTCATATGAATTGGATGATAAATACTTCCCTGCTTTAGTTTAGTTGTCACTTTCTCCATCGGTAGATATATCATACTATTGTACCCCTATTTTTAATAGATAACAAGTCTATTATGTAATGATCACATCCTGAAAACAGCATGCCATGAGATATGTATATGCTTTCCTGTGAGTGAGTGTGAGATTACATGCACACATTAACACGTGTGTGTGTGTGTGTGTGTGTGTGTGTGTGTGTGTGTGTGTGTGTGTGTGTGTGTGTGTGTGTGTGTGTGTGTGTGTGTGTGTGTGTGTGTGTGTGTGTGTGTGTGTGTGTGTGTAGAGAGAGGCATCAAACCTTGCAGGGTGAGTTGATCTGGGGTGACAGGTAAATGTGTTTGACTAAGTCTGATTTAGGGAAGCTCTGACATGAGGAACCCCCAGGGGTGTCTGGGAGGTACACAGTGACTGGCTCCACAAGCTGCATGTCACCCCTCCCTCTCCCTCTCCGACACATACACACAAACATACCTTATATCCTCCACCCTCCATCTTCCACCACACCCTTAGTACAGGCAGAGAGGAAGAGGTGAAGTGAGAGATTTTACTCTGCCCAAAATCTGTCCACGAAAATAATCCCACAACGTGAGGAATCTTAGTATGGAGGTCAATGAGAGACTGTCGAATAGCTTATTTGCTATGTGAGGTTAATTTGATTGAATAGAAGTTTCGTAATAGTTAGGTTGTTGTGCATTCTGCAATTTTATACTGAAGCTGTGCCTATTGTCATAGAGATAGATAAAGGACTCATCATGGATATAACCCGTTTTAGCATGGATATTGCCATTGAGAAATTCCACGATTTTAAAGTAGTCAACTGGGTGGGATTCCTATGAGTTGGGAGATATCAGCCAATGAAGAAAAAGAAAATGGACTACATTAAAATGGAGATAGTCTCAAAGCCATTGCCCATGCTGTCACAGATGCTATAATGGCACAGATACAAAGATGAGTCATCTTTCTATCTCTATCGCCTGTCTTCCACCTAAGTATCTGCCCTCTTATGGGCTAGAATGGTCCATATAATCTCGCCACCTCCCGCCTGCCTTCCATCTTTGAGGACATGTACTACCATTGTTAGAGCGGTCACTTGACTATCTTGTCAATATATTAGACAGTCTTTGGTACATGTAACGCATGAGCACGGATCAGGACTTGTCACGGGGCTGTTGTTAATTTCCACGTGATGAACAGCGTCAGTCGTCGGCTTGTCTTCTCTGACACTGCACACCTCGCCGTCCGGCCCAATAGCTCAGAGATAACACTGACATTACCTCATCATCATGTAGCAGATGAGATCACCCATTCAGACTGGCTTGTTGTATTCTACACTATACAACTCAACACTGTAATGTATAACTGCAAATACGCTATACATTTTCCATTTTACTTCAAGAGATTGTATATTGGCAGCCATTTAGTTTTTATCTCTATCTATCTATCTATCTATCTATCTATCTATCTATCTATCTATCTATCTATCTATCTATCTATCTATCTATCTATCTATCTATCTATCTATCTATCTATCTATCTATCTATCTATCTATCTATCTATCTATCTATCTATCTATCTATCTATCTATCTATCTATCTATCTATCTACATCTATCTATCTATCTATCTATCTATCTATCTATCTATCTATCTATCTATCTATCTATCTATCTGTCTCTCTGTCTGTCTGTCTGTCTGTCTGTCTGTCTGTCTGTCTGTCTGTCTGTCTGTCTGTCTGTCTGTCTGTCTGTCTGTCTGTCTGTCTGTCTGTCTGTCTGTCTGTCTGTCTGTCTGTCTGTCTGTCTGTCTGTCTGTCTGTCTGTCTGTCTGTCTGTCTGTCTGTCTGTCTGTCTATCTCTGGGCCTAGGATGGAGATGGTGGGCTGCAGTGAGACCAGGAATGGAGGCTGTTATTGTGACTTTGGACATTCAATCGACCTTGACCTAATTTGTTACTCTAAATTTAAAGCGCATCCCAGAAAGCCGTAGTGGTAGCTCGCCGCTCTGTGACATAACCACCGTAGTCTAGTTCCATGGTCAAAATGGCCATTAGCAGCTATGCTGAAACGGTTACTGTGGGGTGTAGACTGGCCTTGGAGTCAGTCAGAGGGCAGACGTACGACACAGTTGTCTGGTCATGAAGGGCAAGGCGAGAGAGGGACACTGGCTGTGTTTGGAATAGGATTACACCGAGCTTGATGAGCTATTTCACTTGTTTAATGAGAGAATGTCTGTCTGTGATAAGTCAACACAGCTGAGTAATTCTACTCCTGTTAGAAATGCAGGTCTCAGTATAGATTCCCTGGATGCTGAATATTCATATTCACACCTGTGACACCACGCCCTCATCTCACTGAAGCAGAATCACTCTCATTGAATTATTATTGCATTTGATGATAATACTGTAATACATTAATCCTGCTATGTTAATGCCAATGCCATCTCCTTCTACGTGTGTATGTAACCGATGTGAAATGGCTAGTTAGTTAGCGGTGGTGCGCGCTAATAGCGTTTCAATCAGTGACGTCACTCGCTCTGAGACTTGAAGTAGGGTTTCCCCTTGCGTTGCAAGGGCCGCGTCTTTTGTGGCGCGATGGGTAATGATGCTTCGTGGGGTGTCAGTTGTTGATGTGTGCAAGGGTCCCTGGTTCGAGCCCGGGTTGGGGCGAAGAGAGGGACGGAACCTACACTGTTACATTGATGCTGTTGACCCGGATCATTGGTTGCTGCGGAAAAGGAGGAGGTCAAAGGGGGGGTGAGTGTAACCGATGTGAAATGGCTAGTTAGTTAGCGGTGGTGCGCACTAATAGCGTTTCAATCAGTGACGTCACTCGCTCTGAGACTTGAAGTAGGGTTTCCCCTTGCGTTGCAAGGGCCGCGGCTTTTGTGGCGCGATGGGTAACGATGCTTTGTGGGTGTCAGTTGTTGATGTGTGCAAGGGTCCCTGGTTCGAGCCCGGGTTGGGGCGAAGAGAGGGACGGAACCTACACTGTTACATACTTCAGGTCACCTCTGTTAACTGATAAACCAACTGTGTTGTGTGCTAAAATAATAATTTTGATTCAGCTCAGGAGCATGATTCTTACCTCCTCCACTGGTCTTCTGATTCTGGTGAGAGGAGAGCTGCAACATAAACGCTAATAATGAGTGTCTCCACTGTAAAGAGAGGGGGAAGAGCTGAATCTAAGTAAGTAGAAGAACACAGCTCTATTTATAACTCTGGTTGGAAGGTCTGTTCTGTTTGCTTCATCTTGCAGACACTCAACACTGCTTCTCCAGGGCTTCCTGTGTAAAATGGAGGGTCTCTCACTGTACATGTGCCAACTCTCCACAGTGGCAACGATGGCGGACTAGGTTTAAGGAGGATTATGTCACCTCATTTTTGGACTGGGCTCTTATTCGCTCTGTAGTTTGTCAACTAACACTGGCTACAATGTTGTGGATGGATAATACTAATTTCCTGTAACTAGTTGTTTTGCTCTGGAACTCTGGGGTCATGGAAGATATGAGGCCGATGGGAAACAAGATATATGACACCTGTTAATTGAAACGTGAACCTGTCTGCATGCGGATTTGACTGCCTTGAAGTCCTGTCCATGACAAATGGGCTGGTCTGGTGAACTTTGAACCCTGAGAGAGAGATGTCTCCACTGGGTTCCCATCCACTGATCATCAAAAGGTTGGGGTTCAGTTCCAACTGAGAGTTGAAGACCCGACAGCCCTCAGGTTGAGTGATCGATCACGTGGCTGCCCTTTTTATCACATGGTTGTCATGAAGGTAGGCTAAATGGAAACAGTCTGGATAGGAGATATAACCAATAGTAACTCTAAAGGGGAAAGCCCCAGTAGCATTGGCCCAGAGATATATTTGACTCTTTGAGGCTTTCTGATATATTCTCCATTATCAGCCACTCATTAATGTTAACCACTGATATGTCTACTGTCATGGAGAAATGGAGGAAATTAGAGACAGACAGACAGACAATGAGGAAGTGACAATAAAAATAAGGAACAGCAAATCCTCCTGTTGCCGATAAGCCAATAGACACAAATGGAGAGTAGACAGCTGAGAGTGCCTCTCATCCACTGGGCTCTTGATGAAGCTGCCAGTGCCAACGTTGCCATGGTAATAATTAGGAGCCCATAGGAGTGGACAGGTCAGCTGTTTGGTAGAGAGAAGAAAACACACTCCATCACCTTAATGCACTGCCTCACCAATGGCGTGTATGTTATTAACCTTTTATGACAATAAACGATGGATAGGCAGGCGTCTTTTTCCATGGTTTGCTCTGTCGGAGTGACTCATTTGAGCTTTTAGCTCTAACCCATTACCGGTTGCTGCACAGCTCCAGATTCATACTATTATTAGACTCTTGATATGAAACAAGGTCAGTCCAATAGCCTTGTCTTATTAGGCTTTCACTACTAATTTTTCCTTAAAGAGACATGTATCCCTGCACCAGTAGAGTAATGTGCATAGTATACATCCATTCATTACAGTAAACCATAGCCGTACCATAGGAAGTATAACCCCACACTGAGGGGTATCTTAATAGTTGAACCTTCCTTTGATGGACTACAGTATCTGTGTATGTGAAGCCTTTAGACTCAGAGAATGGAGTGACGCTACAGTAGTAAGAGCTGCTAAGTGAGGGGCCTGCCCTGTATCTGGCTGAGGCAGGAGCTCAGCTGTTGTCCATGAGAAGATCAGCTCATAATCACTCCTCCTCTGGGGGGGATTTTGGCGAGGGACGCTCTCGCTGAGATATATCACGTGTTGAACACAGGGGCGCACCAGCAAGATTTGCCAGGTGGCATGCATTTGACAGACTGGCTGGTATTCTCAAAGAACTGCCTGCCCGCTCACAATGGAGCAATACTGCTCCTTAAGTCGAAGAAGCCACATGCTCAGTGGTGTAAATATCCTAAGAGCGTGAATTCAAAGTGACAAGCTCCCTGAGACTACAGAGAAAAGCCTTTCCAGACACCCCCCATAAGGAGGCTCAGAGCAGCACAGTGAAAAAGGGGGCCCTGGGACAGCTGCGAGGAGGGGGGGAGGGCAGCTCCATCACAGATCTGTCTGACCTCTGACCCCTGGCTGCAAGAGTCAAATCCCTGAGTCTCTCTCCCTCAGTGTCTCTGCTATGCTGCTGTTTGCTGGGCGCCACAATTATACCGTGCACTGAGAGTTTAGCCACAGCTTGTTTTTTCCTCTATTTCCTTTCTGCTATCTATTTAGAGAAGATGTGTTACCATAGTTAGGTTGTTGACTCATCAACATCTGACATGGGCAATGAACTTCACTTCAACACTTGAGAAGCTTTTCTCACAGAAGCATGAAGTGTGTCACCCACAATGACAAACCTAAAACCACAGTCTTACATACCAATCCTGCCAACAAGACCTGACAGGCTGTGTGAGCATACAGTCATTTTATTCATTTACTTGGGGGAACTGCTCAACCAATTTCTATAGAAATTATACAAACATGTGCACAGATATGCACACACCCATACACCCACGCCCACACATATACATACATACACACAACAACATCAACAGACTTCACAGCATGTGACTGGCTGCTGCGGAGATCAGCTTGCTACTATTACTCTACTCAATGAGGATGGTCTGACAGAATCTAACCACTCTGCCTCAGCCAACTCAGCTCAACTCATGGTGGTTCAAAGTTCCACACCTATCATACTTTGAATATATAGAGGCGTAGACCTATTTGTTAATGACAGGCGTGGATGAGCACAGATGTATAGGAAGGGTTTTCATTGGCCCTGCTGTCCATTTAAGCGTCATGCTGTGCATATGTGATGATATGTACTTTGCCCATTGCAAACAGCAGGCCGAGAGTGACACTGTCTGCAGACCTGCTAACTCTCACCTGATACCAGGTGCTGGAGGAGAGCTTTAAAATCTGACAGTGACTAATTGAAGAGGCTAAGGTCTGAGCGGCACTATCTATGCATTTCTTGCCATCGCCTTTTGCATCGCAGATAACATCAAAGCAGGACTATTTCAATCAGTGTGATGATAGCACTGCAGTCTGGGGATTCTGCTCTGGGAGGAGTTGAGTGTATGTCACAGGCGCCAACGTCACCGCGGCAGCAGGCAGTGGGCGACAGGAAGTGGGCGTCTGGCTTCACTCAGATGGTGCTCACTCGTCAACACTCACGAGTCACCCAGCTCTGAGTGGCTGCTGCCTCAGTTACCTTCAGGGACATGTTACTGTAGTTAGTGAAATTGTCTGAAGAGACCGTTTTACTGTCAATGGTAGTCAGTTACTTATTGGAAGGATTCTAACTAAACTGTATTTCATCTTCAGTGCAATATCTGATCATTTAACCCTGTCCAATATATTAACAGTTTCACTCCCACTCACAACCACAGGCAATAGCAATCATCCCACTCACAACAGTCCACAATATTGTATAGTCCTCCACCCTGGGCCTCAGTCAGCTGTCTCTTCTGCATGCTCTTAGACTACACACCTCATCTGGTTTTATAAACCACATCAGGGAACAGTTGCTTCAGAAACACTCAATTACAATAGTTAACACCAGCTTCCCCTGAGGAATCAGTCATAGGTATAACCGTTCTGACACGAGATCACACAACAGCACACACACACAACAAGCCCCTAGGATAAGTCTTTATGACTTGTTTTTAATAAGCCTCAGTCACTAACATGTCAATGGACATGCCAAAAAGAGAGTGTTGGTGGTTTGTGGTATTGATACACTTAATTTGTCTCCCTCCCAAACTTTTGTTTGATCTCTGCGAGGAACAGGAACAACAGCAAACAGTCCTCTGGCATCAAAGTGAAAGGTAATGAGGGACAGAGTTCGTCTGCATTACCTTCCCTCCCGGTGACACATGATGACTGGACTGGCCTGCATGCAGATGAGGCAGCCACTAATGGCCCACGTGAGCATTGTGGTAAACACAACTGTTTAATGTGTAAGGAAAAGACACCTAAACATTTACTATACCTTCAAGAGGTAGGCTAGTCCACATGGGAAAAGCCAAACAGAACGCAACAGTCATATAACTGATGTAGTTGGATGATGGACATGGTTGCCCCAGGGAGCGAAGGACCACTGTTAGACAAGCAGAGGGGTTGTGGTGGTTGTGGCGACTGACTACAGACAGGACCTGGCAGGTTGGGAAGTATAGGCCAGAAGGAGGGTGGTGGCGAGTGGATATTAATTCACCTTGGGGGCCGTTTGATCTACTGTTTCTCTGCTGAGGCGTCCAATCAGAAGCCTGTAACAAATTAGCACCCTGATGTCTCAGAAGGCCTTGGCTGTAAGGTAGACAGAGCTTGGCACTGCATTTCATCCACAGATGGTTTCTTGGTGGTACTCTTGCCTCGTGGAGAGAGACAATTCGCTGCCATGCTTGGCTCTGCCTGTATCGCAGACTTTGTCTTCTATATTCCGCTCAAGCTACCAATGATCCCTGCAAATTTTAAAACAAGCAAATGGATTTACAGTGTTTGACATGACATCATCCTTACATAATGAATGGTTGGTTCTTTATAATCTAACCCGTGGGAAAGGTGTAGCTGTTCAGTCTCACATACAGTATGGTGGTGTATAAACTGATAACGGTAAGGTGTTTAGGTAGGAGAAGGGCCCTGCTTTAAGGTTAATATACAATTTCTCCACTATTGGCTTCACAATCTACGTTGGAAAGCAGAAGCAGGAACTTTTGAAGGTGATTTTAACACACATTTGACACATTTTCTTGTGTGTGTTTATTCGGTAGGATGATTTCATTGAGTTGAGCACCACCACGAACACATTGAGAAGAACAATACGCAGACGCTGACAGATTGTCAGTGTTCCAATACAAACACTACAGATATCAACACCATCCAACACACGTACCTTGAGCTCACTCACACTGTCTATCACATCACTGGGAGGCCTGTTCCTTGCCCTGCCCAGCAGCAGCTTACACATCACTTTCCACTACTAGCTCTCCTGATATCAGCACATAAAACCCTTTCAGCCATCATCCTGACAACACAGACGTTTGGCATGCTCCACCTCCCCTGTGACTAAACACAAAAGACCTCCCTCCAGGATCTCCTGACGGCCGTTTGCACCGTAGACTTTGGTTCGAGGGGTTGCCAGTAAATCAAGATAAACTGGGCTTGATCCTCCTCTGTGTATCTTGGCCTCCCACCGGTTCTCCTGGCCTAGAGATCCTCCACGCCTCAGCGTCGGTCCTGCCAGGAGGCTGATTCATGTGCTGAGTCTGCAGAAATCAATTACTGTTAAGTCTGTCCTCATTATTATTAAAAAAGACACAGAGGGCAAATATAAATATCTAATCTATCTAAAAAACTGGAGGCCTCTTACACTTCAATAGCAGCTGCCTTTCAGAGAGTTTTGAATTGTCAAGAGGAGTTAAACAAGGTTGTCCGCTGTCACCATATCTATTCGTTATGGCCATTGAAATCCGATTAAATAACAATGTTAGAGGATTTGAAATCCAAGGCTTAAAAACAAAGGTATCCATGTATGCCAATAACTCAAGTTTTATATCAAGTCCGCAAGCTAGATCCATGCATTGTTGTCAGTGTCAGTTATGTGGAGGTGAGGATAGAGTCAAGCGCAGGACACATAACTGAGTAAAATAACGTACTTTATTCTCGAAGAAACTCATAAGTCAAAATCCACGCAGGGATAAAATATTCCTGACACAAAACAACTAACACGATGACAAGCAAACAATCACGCATAAAACATAATGAGAACCAGAGGGTTAAATAGGGAAAATAATCATAACGAGATGGGAACCAGGTGTGAACAATCAAGACATAACAAATGGAAAAAGAAACGTGGATCAATGGTAGCTAGAAAGCCGGTGACGATGACCGCTGAACGCCGCCCGAACAAGGAGAGGCACCAACTTCGGCGGAAGTCGTGACAATTGTCTCATTGAAGATCTAGATAACTTTTCTGGACTCTCTGGACTTAAACCTAATTATGTGTACAATATTACGTATTGGATCTTTAAAAAATACAACATTTACAACATATAACTCTCTCTCCTCTGCTCTCATCCTTCTAGACCTATCTGCTGCCTTTGATACTGTGAACCATCAGATCCTCCTCTCCACCCTCTCCGAGTTGGGCATCTCCGGCGCGGCCCACGCTTGGATTGCGTCCTACCTGACAGGTCGCTCCTACCAGGTGGCGTGGCGAGAATCTGTCTCCGCACCATGCGCTCTCACCACTGGTGTCCCCCAGGGCTCTGTTCTAGGCCCTCTCCTATTCTCGCTATACACCAAGTCACTTGGCTCTGTCATATCCTCACATGGTCTCTCCTATCATTGCTATGCAGACGACACACAATTAATCTTCTCCTTTCCCCCTTCTGATAACCAGGCGGCGAATCGCATCTCTGCATGTCTGTCAGACATATCAGTGTGGATGACGGATCACCAGCTCAAGCTGAACCTCGGCAAGACGGAGCTGCTCTTCCTCCCGGGGAAGGACTGCCCGTTCCATGATCTCGCCATCACGGTTGACAACTCCCTTGTGTCCTCCTCCCAGAGTGCTAAGAACCTTGGCGTGATCCTGGACAACACCCTGTCGTTCTCCACTAACATCAAGGCGGTGACCCGATCCTGTAGGTTCATGCTCTACAACATTCGCAGAGTACGACCCTGCCTCACACAGGAAGCAGCGCAGGTCCTAATCCAGGCACTTGTCATCTCCCGTCTGGATTACTGCAACTCGCTGTTGGCTGGGCTCCCTGCCTGTGCCATTAAACCCCTACAACTCATCCAGAATGCCGCAGCCCGTCTGGTGTTCAACCTTCCCAAGTTCTCTCACGTCACCCCGCTCCTCCGCTCTCTCTACTGGCTTCCAGTTGAAGCTCGCATCCGCTACAAGACCATGGTGATTGCCTACAGAGCTGTGAAGGGAACGGCACCTCCATACCTTCAGGCTCTGATCAGGCCCTACACCCAAACAAGGGCACTGCGTTCATCCACCTCTGGCCTGCTGGCCCCCCTACCTCTGAGGAAGCACAGTTCCCGCTCAGCCCAGTCAAAACTGTTCGCTGCTCAGGCACCCCAATGGTGGAACAAGCTCCCTCACGACGCCAGGACAGCGGAGTCAATCACCACCTTCCGGAGACACCTGAAACCCCACCTCTTTAAGGAATACCTAGGATAGGATAAAGTAACCCTTCTAACCCCCCCCCCCTTAAAAGATTTAGATGCACTATTGTAAAGTGGTTGTTCCACTGGATATCATAAGGTGAATGCACCAATTTGTAAGTCGCTCTGGATAAGAGCGTCTGCTAAATGACTTAAATGTAATGTAAATGTAATTTACATTACCCTGCAGATTACCTATAAAATGGGCTGACAGTGAAGTAGACATACTTGGTATTCATATCACAAAATATATAAATTATCTTTCCTGTCACGTCCTGACCCTAGTAAGATGTCATTTTCTATAGTAGAGTAGGTCAGGGCATGACAGGGGGTGTTTTGTATTTTTCTGTGTTTTCTATTTCTATGTTTAAGTTCTAGTTTTTCTATTTCTATGTTGGGGTTGTTTGGGTTGATCTCCAATTGGAGGCAGCTGGTCCTCTCTGATTGGAGATCATATTTAAGTAGTTTTTTTTTTTTCACTTGTGTTTGTGGGCAGTTGCATTCTGTTTAGTCTCTGTTCCTGACAGAACTGTAAGTTGATCGGTTCCTTTTGTTATTTTGTCATTAGTGTTTTGAGTTAATAAATATCATCATGAGCACTCAACACGCTGCGTTTTGGTCCCCTCTATACGACGCCATTACATTTCCACAATGAATTTCGATAGAAAACTAGAAAAAAATAGACAAGATCCTGTAACCATGGAGACGTAAATACTTGTCTATTTATGGGAAAATTGCACTGATTAACTCCTTAGTCATATCTCAATTTACTCACTTATGCGCTGCTTTCTCCTGATGATTCATTTTTTAAATCAAATGAGCAAGAAATATTTTGCTTTATCTGGAATGCTAAACCAGACAAGATAAAGCATGCCTAGCTATATAATGACCATGAACTGGGTGGGTTAAGATTATTAAATATAAAAGCACTAAACCTCTAAAAGCTTCACTTATACAAAAAATTTTCTTGAACCCTAAATGGTTCTCCAGTAGATCACTAACAAAAGCTCATCTGTAAGGGGTGCGTACTGGCGGCAGAGAAGTCAGACGCAGGAGAGCAAAAACTGTGTTTCTAACGGCGCAGTTTAATAATAAAAACCACCGGAAAACAGAACAATCAATAAATCGGTACAAAACCCGATGCACACCAGACATAACGTGCACAAGCACTTACAATAAACAATACCGGACAAGGACATGAGGGGAACAGAGGGTTAAATACACAACATGTAATTGATGGAATTGAAACCAGGTGTGTAATTGATGGATGGACAGGTCCACCAGCTGGTCGAACGTGAGGGTGGTGTCTCTGCAGGCCAACTCCTGACGGACGTCCTCGTGCAGACTGCAGCAATAATGGTCGATCAGGGCCCTGTAGTTCCATCCCGCGCCGGCAGCCAGGGTCTGAAACTCCAGGGAGAACTCCTGGGCGCTCCTTGTCCCCTGCCTCAGATGGAATAGGCGTTCATCTGCCGCTCTACCCTCAGGTGGGTGGTCGAAGACAGCCCGGAAGCGGTGGGTGAACTCCTCAAACTGGTCCAATGCCGCATCTCCCTCTCTCCACACGGCGTTGGCCCACTCCAGGGCTTTCCCGGTGAGGCACGAGACGAGGGCGGACACCGTCTCACGGCCCGAAGGAGCCGGGTGGACGGTTGCCAGGTATAAGTCCAGCTGCAAGAGGACCCCTGGCAGTTCGCAGCCATCCCATTGTATTCCTGGGGAAGGGAGAGACGAATCCCACCGGGACCAGGAGAAGGAGGGGTGCGTAGTGGAGACCCCGGCTGTGCTGGTGGAGGCGCTGGGAGAACTCCCGATCTCTCCCAGCGGTCCAATGTCTGGACAATGCAGTCCATGGCGGTGCCAAGATGGTGGAGCATTGCTGCGTGCTCCCGGTTGTGCTCCTCCACCCCTATACCCGGGGTACCTGATCCTGCTGACTCCATAAGTTTGGTCCGGTATTCTGTAAGGGGTGCGTACTGGCGGCAGAGAACTCAGACGCAGGAGAGCAAAAACTGTGTTTCCAAAGGCGCAGTTTAATAATAAAAACCACCGGAAAACAGAACAATCAATAAATCGGTACAAAAACCGACGCACACCAGACATAACGTGCACAAGCACTTACAATAAACAATACCGGACAAGGACATGGGGGGAACAGAGGGTTAAATACACAACATGTAATTGATGGAATTGAAACCAGGTGTGTGGGAAGACAAGACAAAACAAATGGAAAATGAAAGTTGGATCGGCGATGGCTAGAAGACCGGTGACGTCGACCGCCGAACATCGCCCAAACAAGGAGAAGGACCGACTTCGGAGGAAGTCGTGACATCATCCATTGTTTAAAAATTGCCTTTTTGCCTTTGTGCAGATTGCCATATCTCATTTTCAATTAATTGAAAATGAAACCTTTTTCAAAGCATCTCTCTTTTTCAAACAAGCATGGAATTATTATTCAATTTTTTTCGGAGGGGCGGGGGGACTGTGGGGTGGGGTCTCGGATGGTTGAGGGGCAGCTCTCGGGGAACTAAATTAAAAAGTCTGTCCTTGACAGTGTACTTAAGTAAAAATACTTTAAAGTACTACTTAAGTAGTTTTTGGGTGGTATCTGTACTTTACTTTACTATTTATATTTTTGATAACTTTTAATTTTATTTCACTACATTCCTAAAGAAAATGTTTTGAATGCTTAGCAGGACAGGAAAATTGTGAAATTCACTCACTTATTAAGAGAACACGTGGTCATCCCTACTGCCTATGGTCTGGCAAACTCACTAAACACAAATGTATCTTTTGTAAATAATGTCTGAGTGTTCGAGTGTCCCCCTGGCTATCCGTACATTTTAAAAACAAGAAAATGGTGCCATCGGCTTAATAAATTATAAAGAATTTGAAATGATTTTACTTTTACTTCTATTTTTGATACTTAAGTATATTTTAGTAATTACATTTACTTTTGATACTTAAGTATATTTAAAACCAAAAACTTTTAGACTTATGCTCAAGTAGTATTTTACTGTGTGACTTTCACTTTTACTTGAGTAACTGTCTATTAAGGTTTCTATACTTTTACTCAGGTATGACAATTGTGTACTTTTTCCACCACTGGTCCTTGCTGGACGTCCACTGGGTCTGATGGAAGGACCAGGGTTGGGAAAAGAAGTGGCAGGCGATTGGATCTACAGAGGAGATCTCTCTCTCTCTCTTGTCACCCTCTCTGTCCTCACAGTGGTCGGTCTGTCTTGAGGTTTAACTCATGTGGGTGGAGCTGTGTAAATGTTTTGGATAATTTCTTTGCTTGGATGGCTTTTTGGCTCAGGTTGTCAGATTTTCTCAGATTGTCCAAAGTCAGGCAGTTAATCGCACAACAACATTTCTGGTGCTGCTGACAGATACTAGAGGGTTCCATTCACAAATGAAGCCGTGTCAAGCAACGTTACAGAAGATGGACTAAAGCAGCTTATAATGGGCAAACAACTTCAGAAACATGTATCTGTATTACAATTATCCCCACTTGTTTTATACACAGGGATGTTCTAGATTTCATGTAGGAAATAAACTATTTTGAAATCCAGGAGCCGTTCCCACCAGAATTAGCAGGACAATTAGACCAACAATTATTGTACTAAAACCCATAAACACTATCATTATGAACATGACAGTAAACGGCACTGCCATTTAAATAGAGTTGTGGCATGCTCCATGACGACTGCCTAGGAACTGGCCTCTGGAAACAACTCCACAACCAGCATACAAGGAAGCAAAACCACACCCCTGCGGCGTACACATGGGCGTCTGCCAATAATAACGCTTGGTGGTGCCAAAATAAAAAACACTCTTTGCCGGTCCACCTTGCATTTAGTCAGGGCTAAGTCTGGACCACCCCAGAGGCTGAGCCCACTAGACATTCCTTTCACTTCAAGTGCTCCCATCAAATCATTGCAGGTACTGGTTTGTGGTAAAGGTGCTTTATATTGCTCTTTGGTGTGCATTGTGTCTCTGTTATGAAAAGGGACACAAATGGGACACAAATACACAGACTATGTCTACCACAGGTGGCTGGTGGCATCTTAATTGGGGAGGATGGGCTCATAGTAATGGCTGGAAAGGAATAAATGGAATGGTATCAAACACAAGTGTGTTTGATACCATTCCATTCACTCCATTCCAGCCATTGTTATGAGCTGTCTTCCCTTCAGCAGCCTCCTGTTATGTCTACAGTAATTAGCCACGTATGTCCTTATGGGTGACATGTTGGAGGGGCAAAAAAACGGGCAAAAAAATGCAGATTGGATATTTGTGTTTGAGTCCTGACACAAAGCTTATCCACAGCCACTTGCGACAGTTAGCTTTGTCTTATCAGAGCCACATTTGCTATGCAAGGTGCTTTGAGGGCCCTAATCATACTTTGCTTCAGCAATATTGTGGCAATGGTGAGAATCACCATCTGTTTATACCACAGGAGGTTCGTGACACCTTAATTGGGGAGGACATGCTCGTGGTAATGGCTAGAGTACAATCAGTGGAATGGTATTAAATACATCAAATGCCATTCCATTTACCCCTCAGCAGCCTCCACTGGTTTATACCTGATATAACCATCCGACACAAAAATAAAGTGGATTTCTCTTGTAAAGGTATTTCCCCCCAACAAAACACACACACAAACACTACTGAGAGACAAAGCAGTCCATACCATGGCTTACACCCTTGGGCTTCCAATCCAATTTGAGGCCAAGGAGGAAGTCAATAGTTTCCTTTAGATAAGTTGTTGTTGCACACTGGTCACTAAACATTTTCCTATTGACCCAAAGTGCTTCAAAGCACCCATGAAAAAATTATGATACTTGTCTCTCTCATATCTAATGTAATTATCTCCATGGACTGGCCAGCTAATGTTTCATGGACAATAGTCTCCCTCTCCATAATGGCTCCTCTGAAAGAGTGGCACAGCTGACACAGATGGGCACAAACAAAGTAAACATACTAATATCCTGCTACTACAGTGATATTTAAGTAGAAAATAGAGACATATTTGTTCAACTAGTGGTAGCTTTGTAAACAAACAGTTGGTAGAGCATGGTGTTTGCAACGCCAGGGTTGTGGGTTTGGTTCCCACGGGGGGCCAGCACAGAAAAAAATAAATGTATGAAATTGTATGAAATGTATGCATTCACTACTGTAAGTTGCTCTGGATAAGAGTGTCTGCTAAATGACGTAAATGTAAAATGATTTGGGATGTAATTTGATCTAGCATTTTAATCACTGGTGATATGATTTGGAGTTTTTTAGGGCCTCACGAATAACTCTAAATATAAAAACAGTGTAATAGCACCTCATCCTTGATGAATAAAAGGCTCCGAAAATCATTTCGATGAGACATGCATTTAACTGGCCTGTGTTGTACAGTATTTGGCCTGCCTGTTGGCTGATATTGGCTCTGCAACATCTATTTCAAGTTCTGCTTTTGGGGATTGTGTCCTTTTACACCATTTTACCACTGTTGGTAAAACATAAACCCCCTTGCCTATTTCTATTGCCAATGTTCTTTAATTGTTATTGTCTTCCTCTGGTAATTTCATATGGATAGGGATGATGTTCTTTGAATGTTATTAATAAACAGCTGAAAAAAAAGAATGAAAGAGCTATGTTTATCAATTGCCTATCTCTGGTCTAAGAAATAAAATACATATTTTCTCAAATGTTTTGACTTAGTTTGACCAGTCATCATAAAAACCCTTGAAAAAAAATGGAAGCAATCCTGATAGAACTCACAATTAATAAAATCGACATTATGCTGGTCTCAGTGCTCTTATTTATCATAATAAACGATAACACCAACTCTGTCAAGGAACGTACAACCTCCTTTTCCTCTCATCTGCTGATGATGACGTTATACTGCAGATCCTGAGGTGACGTTGCTTTATCTCGCGAGCTTATGGAAAACAATCCAGACGCTCTCTCAGGCCCCCCTTCCCACGCCCAGTGCGCTGTGGGATAGTGGCACTATAAAGTATATCCTCTCTCGGAGAAAGATAAGAAGCCCGAGACGGGAGGGGATGAAGATGGCGGACGCCAAGCAAAAAAGGAACGAACAGTTGAAACGGTGGTTAGGGTCGGAGACAGACATCGAGCCTCCTATTCTGAAAAAGAAGAAGACGAAGGTGAAGTTCGACGATGGCGCCGTGTTTTTGGCTGCCTGCTCAAGCGGCGATACTGAGGAGGTGCTCCGAATGATTGACCGGGGTGCTGACATCAACTACGCCAATGTAGACGGTCTGACTGCCCTCCACCAGGTTTGTCATTTACAGCAATAAGCCTAGACACTGCCCATACAATAGCACGACAACCATATGTCTTGCCAAAGATCGTAGCTAACGTTACCTCCTGCCACAGTAATGGAGAATGGAGTAATTCCTGCTGAAGCTCAGTCTGTTTACCTAGCACGCCCGTCTTTTTTTTTTGGAAGAGACAGGGCCATTTCATTTGTTGGGCTGTTGATTGAATTGGATCAGAAGCGAAGGGGTGGATAAACTCAAAATACCTGATTGGTAGCTATGCTGTTTGATCTAGCTAGGTATGTTAAATGTATTCGTAGCTTAGTTAATGTTGAACATATGGATAGTAAGTTATTTGGTCTTTGTTTATCAGCAACTGATTCAAACATCCAATAGTCAGGAAGAATGCCGTTGACTGGCTTGCTAACATCTAACCTGCCACTTGGGTGGTGCAGTTAGCATAGCTAGTTAACGTCAGCCAGTTACTGTAGCTAGCTAGGCAAACCATTCTTGGAACTGATATGTCGCCCTGCTCTGGCTAACCTGTGTAACCTATGAAAGATAGCTTAACTCAATATTGTTGGTTTGTTATTTAACAAATACTCAATTATTACAGTCGTTGGCGAAGTTAACTGCTGCCAATTGTGTTTTATATTGAAGTTAATAGGAAGTACAGAAAATGTACTTGTTTGTTAGTTGATGGATAGCTAGCTTGCTACAAGTTGGCTAGCTAGCGTTAGCTAACCTGTGCAAATGGTGGAAAGAAGGTTTAGCTATCCAGTAGCACTGTTCGTTACCAAGCATAAGCTTCACTGCAGTCGGTCAGCAGGAAAACTCCATTAAAATTAAATGAATCAGATGTCAGCTTGGATCACGTCGAAGCTATAACATGTAACAATATTTTACAATTTGTTTTGCTACAGTAGCTATGCCGCAGTCTCTAGGCTGAAGGGCAGGACGACTGTACTGTAACTACAGTCATGACACTTATATTTTCAAGAAATATTATCTGTGCTTAACAGCAGATGTAACTATCTTAGGCTAGCTAAATGATCATATAACAGCACACTAACGTGTTACCAGCAAACGTTAGCCTCAGGAGCCACGTCTTTTGACATTCTGTAGCTAACATCACTCCTATAATTTCGATTATAATATTGTAGCAGATAACGTTACAATTTGTACCCATATTTTGTAATTGCAATTTGAGACTTCCTTGCATTCAAATCAGTTTTTTTGTAGTGTAATCTGTAGTGTCATATATCACATCACACATTACATGTATCACAATGCATTTGTCCTTTTTCTGTTGCTGCTCTGGTAAGGTGGGCACAGCCCAGTTATTTTTATATAAACAGATTGCACAGATCTATCTGCATGGATTGGCAAACATCAAAACTTGTGGTGTTTCAAAGTAGTTATGATAGTATACTTTTCAAATAGCCTAGCTAACATTCTTAGCATAACACTAAGTAAATGCTCAGAATTAGAATCATACGCTCATTTTTATAAAGGTTGTTACTCTTTGGAATTGGCTCTTGGCTCTAAATTAGGCTAGCTAGCCTATATCCTGCCGACGTGTTCGGATTGCAATGTTGCATTACTGACATGTGTTTTGCTGCACAGTAGATTGTTCTGCAGTCGGATAACAGCTGACGCATTCTCTCTGGGAGGTGTGAGGTTTACATGTCAATACCTGTCGCTTTCAGCTGTGTGAAAGAAGCCAACCCTAGGTTTTTGGGCTGTTAATGTTATTAGTCAACACTTTAGCTTATGTTATGGCAGGTGGAGCACCAGCCTGTTACCTTGAATACTGACAACCAAAACAGAGTGCCCGTGGAAGCCACAACCTCTCTAATTGAGTTGAAAGTTTTGTTCTTCAAACAGATAAACATAAACTTTTTAAGTCATGCTATTGTTTTGACATTGTAGCCATAGAATAACATGTTAACTGTTCATCAAAGGTTTTCACACAGGCGTAAATGCAAAATTGAGAAAATGTAGACCTGCCTCTCTCCCCAAATACATTTTAGTAAAGTCAGAATGAAACATTGTTTATTGAAGTCTTGCATGCTCACACTGTCTTGCACCTTACATCTACAATGATCTCATCACCCAGATGTCCTGTTTGCTAAGTGATGCATCACCCGCTCTTTCTCTTAAGTAGTGTGATGTGTGCACCTTTTATAAACTGTCATTGCCGGGCAAGGCTATATCCCCGAAGGCCGATCTCGGGGTGTAGAAGTGGTGCCATGTCTCTAGAATAGATGCTGCTGTATCACTAGTTGATTTTGGGGGGATGAGCAATTCACACAAATTACGTTGTCTTATCTGACATTAGATATGCCCTACTCGTCAGGGACTGTCTCTTTAATCAGCCTTTCTTTAGGGTGACTGAGTTTGTCTTCCTTTCAACTGGAATTAGTCAGCCCCCTGCTCGCTGGGTGAAAATATAGCCTTTTTTTTGGGGACCGGAGTCAACTCCAGGGACAAGCAGAGGTAATGAAAGCATTTGCGACGCAGTGCTTGAGACCTAACCATGTCTGGAGAGACTTGGAGCAGCTTTGTTTGCGTTCCAGCATGTGATCCGTTGGCTTCAGGGTCTTGGAAAACAGTTGAAGGCGATATAGGGATTGGCGTTTAGCGTGCTAATCCTAGGATTTCAGGAAGGTCAGGCTGATGTTGGTTTGCTCAAACCAACAGATTTGGTTTAGGGATGTGCATGGTTATTTGAATATCTGAACGAACGTTAGTATTCGAATTCTTTTGAGTGTTAATTTTAGCATCCAAAAATGTATAGGCCTATTTTAACACTGAAGGCATTTTCTAAATTTAAAATATCCATGTTACATGCAAGAATATACCATGACATTTCAAATTATACATTTAATAAAAACAAACCTTTCATTGTAGTTTATGACGTTCTCCCCATAAAAAAGAATGGTAGCATTGGCCAATCAAAGTGGCTCAATGGATAGCGAGCGCAAAATGTGGCCTCAATTAGCCTAGCTAGCTATAGTTGGCTAGCTTAGCTTCTCTAGGCTACTCCAGTCAAGATTGGCACTTATATGGGATAAGTAACATTGTGGCTTCTACAAGCTAGGTAGTCTTGGCTGTTGACGAGTAGCGTCACTATCTGCCTTAGTCTGCTCATTCCAATCTCACCGGCACCTCCACAGCTCCCTCGTGCAGCAGTGCTCAAGTTAAAAACGTAACAACAAAAAAATACATGTATTTCAAATATCCGGATATTTGACAAATCAAATTTTATTGGACACATGCACCGACTACAACTTTCCCAACAACGCATAGTTTATAAAGATAAAATAAAAAGTATAAACATATTTGCTATTCAAAATATCCTGGTACTATTTAATTGGTGACCTTTTTTCCAACCCCCATCTAATGTTGCTCAGTCTGGGTTGCCTCTGTTTGTTTTGGTTGCCACGTTAATTGTCCCTGATGGCTTTGCTAATCATTATCCACGTTGGGAATTTCTGCCTTCAAGGAGTAGGGCCAGTTGGCTTAGAGAGTCAAAGTTGTCAGAATGAATGGTTAATGACTCTCGCAGTGGGATGGACTCTGCTCCTATTAGCAGGAGGCCAGTAGTGGTAATGCACCCTAGTCCTGGTCTTGAATGGAAGTAAACCAAACAGTCTAGTAAGGATTAGTAGTCTGCCTGCGGTTTGACTAGCCTTTTTATTTATAGAGTCAAACATGGTGCCACGATTCACCACTACTGTAATAATTGGCTTAGTAGTGAGACTACGGTGGCTTTAACATGACTCTAATGCTGCTACCACGCAGGTATCTGAGTGACCACTGACCAGCCAGGCAGTGTAGGCTAATTGACATGGTATAGTGGCACGTCTCCTTTCAGTTACAGCTGTAGATCTGTTATTTTATCTGCAACAGTTGTTTATGGGGGTTGTCGGGAGCTGATCACATGCCCTGAACCATTTCCCTTCCTGGTGACAAGGCAGTGACCTCTAGCTTTGGTTGTAACAATGCTCTGTTTTTACACGGAGGGTCACTCACTCTTCCTTGGGTGCAGGGACTGCACTGCACTCCTGCCACTTCTGAGTGCCAGGTTATAAATACCACCTGCACCATTTTTTCTCAGTATAGCTTGGTTTGAGGAGATTATTCTAAGTTTGGGTATAAGTCATTGCCCCACTCTGGACTGCTTAGCTTTGTACTGGAGGCCTGGCATGCATTTGGAGTTTGTGGACAGTCTGGCTTGGAAGGGTTTGTCTATGTGGAACAGAGATCACCTACGAGCCACTGAACAATGGCCTCTGATGTTTACCTTTGTTGTGAATGACCACCACTGTTCTTAACTATGGACCTAGAGGACATTTGTCCCAGCCTTTCACAAAAAACGCGGCCTATTTCACTGATTTGAGACTTTGTTAATCTGAATCGGGGGTGTTAAGGCATCCGCATGCTTCCAGTTCAGAAGAGTTTGTGCATATATTATCCCAACATTTTGATGTTTTGGACTTTGGTGTGGGTTTTTTGGGCTGGTTGGGGGCACAATTTCTTTTCTGGAGGCAAGTTGAAGCCGAAGTCTACGCCCCTTCGTCGGTAATTGGTCAACAGTTGGGATTCTTCAATAGTCTTTGTCATTCAATTGGAGATGACTTGTTTTTTTTAATGCACTTTTTTTTTTTTTTTCTTGAAATACTGAATCAAACATCTTAGATGTAAATTTGCTTAACTAAGATCACCTTGGCAAAAACGGCAATTTTATGACATTTCTTGAGTTATCTTAGATTCATTCTGACTTTGGCTACGGCGTTTTACTGGACAAACGGTAGTGCCTTGTGCCTTTTTTCTTCCCCAAGCGAAGGTCTTTTTAAGGGAGTATGCGCGTACACTCGTTCAGCTACCTGAGTTTGACGAGGCGCCAGCTGAACTGAAGCATGCTGACGTCTTTACTGCTGGGGCACAATCCCTCACACCCTGCAGCCCTCTAGGACCACTGAGTAAATGTGTAAACCAGAATTGTAACGCTTTCCACACAGTTGCTCCCCAGAGGTGAGGGGGCAGGACTGGAGAGAGATGTTTGTAGATATGCGCTGGATGTGTAGCATTCTGTCCCTGTCCTCCTGTCCCGTGCATTCCTCGCATGACAGTCGGTGGAAAGCATGGCAAAGGGAGAGCAGGGCAAGCATTCCTCAGCTGTCACCTAACCCCCCCCCCCCCCCCCCCCCCCCCACCACACACACAGTCTTACCCTCTTTCTGGCCTGCCAGTCTCTCCCCAGGCAATGCCAGGACCCAGCTGACTGCCACCTACTGTGCCCTATCAAGGCAGGGCCTGCACAGTGAAACAACAGGCGTATTCACCCATATCTGGCCTTTCTCTTGAGTCATCCATATTGTCTATCATTGGTAATGTACTTAGTATATATAGTCTAGCTGGTACAGGTATTGTAAAAAAATAACATTTTTACTGGCTCATCAAAGTAGCTTTTTGTAAGTTGTGGTTTTAACGTCATGGTGAAGGTTTTACGACATCATTGGGATAGGCTCGATAAAATGGCAACTGTTCACTTTTTTTTTTACATTAGCAAAAGTTTACATTCCACGCCCTCACTATCAGTGTGTGAACTCTAACAATGTAACCATGGCAGTGTCTCGTCAAGTTGCTAGTGGCTTGTCTGCCGATTTGTGTACATACAGAGTTACATAACCACTCACTGAGCAGAGTAGCCAGCAGCAGTTTAGAATCACATGGACTGCATGAATCTTGAAATGGAACCCATGCAGACAGCAGTGCATGGGGCCCTCACTGCAGTTCCATCCAAAGAAGCACCAGTTACATTAACACATTACATAGTTGCTCCAGCCCCAACCCTGAGATTCTCAGATGTGGCAGAGGCTCTCAGTTGGCCAATGAGAGCTGGACTTTCAGTAGAAGTGTTGAGATTTTTGTTGTTGCTTGAATTCAATCTCTTGATTTAATTTGGAAAATGTACTTGATATTTTGAAGGTCTGGCCTTGTAAAGTGTTGTCTTCACACAGATCCTATTGCTGAACTAATATGTTCTGGAACATTTCTTCCACCAGTCATGCGGCGTTCAGATTTTTTCTTCTTCTTAAGGCTGTAAACTCACTTACCCTGGAGGGAAGCGGTGAGCTTTTTGGGTTACCACGGATCACCTGATCCGTAGTGAGAGTTGGTGTGTCAGGACCTGAAAGCGCTGCCCAATTAGGGCTAGGTTAAGTTGATTTGGGTTGAAACGAGCTGTGTGACTTTTGATGACGGGAGCACCATGTTCCTCTCATTACTAGGGACATTTGTCGTTGCTCACCTTGGAACATAATCAAAGGAACACACAACAAGACTGAATACTTTTAGTCAGTTCTTTTCCCCATACCAAGGTCCAGAAGATAAATGCAAATGCAGTTTCTTTTTCTTTTAGACATCATTCTCCACTTGATACCTTTTCCTGTAGATGTCACTCAAACAATGTCACTCTGAGCCGGTTTGCTCATTGAGGGTGTCTATTCCTAGCCCTTAACCAAAGTTGGAGGTGGCCTGTTTGGCAGGGGACTGGGTATGGAGGTGCAGCGTAAACACAGCACATGGCACTGTTTGGTTTGTGGAGGAGGGGACTCTTACAGTGGAATGCCCCACTTCCTTTGAAACCGTTCTGCGGAATGGTCTGAAACCGCTGCCTCTGGTGTTGGGCCCTGTCAACAGACATTAAATATTTGGTCGTTTTTGGAGGGCTTTTTAAGATTCACATTTCATTGGTGATAGAGGAGTTTAGCCGTTACTATGTAAAGCTCTTGAAGTACCTCTGGTAGAAAGGCATTATAGAAATCTATAAGAAAAATATTTCCACCACCCCTTTTGTTGTGGCTTAAATTTAGCATTTCTAATTTACCTGCCCAAAGGCAGCGAGTCATGCGTTTAATAATGCACATAGCAGCATGAGAATTGAGAATACATTAAAATGTCCCTCAGCTATTTATGCTATGGAATTAAGCCAATCTGAATCGTGTTACTCTTTGTCTATGCGTTCAGTCTGTCTTGAAGAAAGGTTAATTGCTAATAGAGTTGGATGTTTTCATGACCGTAGCAGTCGATTGCTTGTCAGTTTTGATGGACACGCGTGCGTTAATAACATATTATAATTCAAGCGTTACAGGTCACCCAACCCAATGTTGATTCAACGTTGCCTCTGAATCATCAGCGTAACCGTCACGGGCCTCTAGCCTGTGACAACTGTAATATTAGAAAAGGTCACAGAACTTGCACATTCTACCTGTTTATAATTGGTAGGTCTTGCTCTGTCAGGCGACGTTTTCATTGAAGTGATTCCACAACCTGTAATCAAGTGCAGGAAGTCCTTGTGTCGTTGCTCTCGACTGCTTCACAACATGTCAGGTAGTCTGCTGATCATGACACGTCGGCATGGCTTCCTTACGCAATGTGTCGCAGACACCTTCCATGCCTGTTCAACTCCAACTTTTCTTGGGTAGTTTTTCCAATGTTACCTCAAAATGTGTGTGTATATATATATGTATATGTATATGTATGTGTATATATGTGTGTGTGTATATGTATGTGTATATATATGTATATATATAAAATGCATAAACGCTCACATTTTCTTGAGACGTATTGATACCCAATTTCTTGATGCTTTAATTATGAAAGGGCTCGAGTGGTAGGAACTGTCTGAAGTATTTAAGACAAGCGTCACCACAGGTTGAAACTGGTTCATCTGGGATTGTAGATAGAATTCCTCAGCAGGGGTGTAAACTCGACCTTCTTTTGCCACGTATGTGCTCAGACAGCCAAGCAGGCTGTGGAGATGGACTTCACCTGTCACACACTAGCAACCGATAGGCTAGGTGCTCCGCGGATGTCGGCCGTGATCAAAACGAGACAATAAAGCTGGCGACTCGGCTATCAATTTAATTTTTTAAACCACAAGCTGCCATTCATCCACACCTGTGTACCACCCTCTCCCACAAGTACATTGATGTCACTGTGCTTTTCTGTACATGCAAACTATTTCTCACCCGAGCGAGAAGCTATAGATCTCTCACTATGTCATCAGGGCTCCTCGGGTCGCTGAGAAATAGTCCCGGCACATAGACCTGTTGACAACATCTGTGTAAGGTAAACTGGGATGAGAAGCTGCCAAGAGCTCTTTCTCTTCTCCCCGCCGCCCCACATCTCCGGCCACACTTGGGTTTTAGCATAGTATTGAGCTGCTGCAAAATTTTAGTGAGATGACTTCAGCAGCGTGTCTGTTTTTATTCACGCTGTGACAGTCTCCTCTGCTCTAGATGGGACTTTAAATCATCCCAGGGTTCTTTGCTTTCCAGCAGTCATATGCCTCACTGAGTGTGGGTTTATAAGGTGTTTTTGAACCGAAAACACCTGGAAGCTCGACACTGAGTTCCTCTGTCTTATGCAGCGAGGAGGACAATTAAGCCCAGTCTGTTTTTGTTGTTGTCCTGGGAGGGAGAAGTTACATTCTTTCAATTCATCTCAAAATGGCCTCATCTTTCCAGCCAGTGAAATTGGTGCGCCAGAAACTGTACTGACAGGTACAGGTGTCACATTAAAACACAATTCTGTGTTTTTCATGCAAAAAATTATGTATATGAAATACATTGCTGCATTTTGTAAACGCAGATCTAAAATGCTTATTGTAATTTCAGCTTGGCGTCAGACTAATTTAGTGCTTCAGTTGCACTTCTCCACTCAAATGCCTGTTTATGAATTCTCATCAATCAGCAGACAGCACTCTGTGTAGATACTTTCTCTGGGAAAAATGCGAGATTAACTTCAAGCAAATCATTAGGAAATGTAACTGGCTACATTCTTTCTGTGATAAACAGAAGTATGATGGCTGTTTTTTCTATTGTAAGCAACATAAAACGCAAGTGAAATTGTTTAAAATCAGGTTAATCTGAACTCTAACGTGATCTCTGAGGTAAAGCCTTGACTACAGCCTAGGTGAAGGACCGTAAGATGTAGGTCTAGACCACCCTAGAGTAGGAGTGAAGGACCTACAGCCTACTAGACATGACAGGCTTCACACCTATGTGGTTTCAAAGTGGGCTACTTGCCTTGCCTATAGTCAACCCAGTACACAACAAAGTCTTTAGCAACCTTTGTACAGGCTAACCAGTCTGCCTCTTCCCCACAGCCTGTGATGGATCTAGTTTTGTACTGAGCCACCACCAGCCTTGTGACTGTGCCAGTGAAACTGCTGTTGTGCAGACGGGGGCTTTTTAATTATAGGTGTGTGTATGTGTATTTGACTGCAGAGTATAAGCAGTGTCAGTGAATTGAGCTGGGTATCAGTGTGTTTGGCTTGTGAGTTTTGATGGCTGCAGGCATTGGGCATCATTCAAAACTACTGATTTTATGTAGTATCTCCAGGTACAGTAATTTAGTGGTGCCATTAACACCGCAGAACAGACCAGAGTAGGAAACTATTCAGAGCAGGAATATACTAGAAGGTAAATGTACAGTGAAGGGAAAAAAGTATTTGATCCCATGCTGATTTTGTACGTTTGCCCACTGACAAAGAAATGTTCAGTCTATAATTTCAATGGTAGGTTTATTTGAACAGTGAGAGACAGAATAACAACAAACATATCCAGAAAAACGCAAGTCAAAAATGTTATAAATTGATTTGCATTTTAATGAAGGAAATAAGTATTTGACCCCCTCTCAATCAGAAAGATTTCACATTTTACAAAATAAATAGAACTCTTGGTGTACCAATAATTTTGGTCCAATTTAGTCTCCTCGGACCACACTGGAGATTCATGTGAGCCTTCCAATGTAGTTGACATTTTCTGAGGCTCAGGGAGATTAGGTGTGTCTTCGGAAATCCCAACGCCCTAGTCTCCACCAGAGCTTTTGTCTCTGCTCAGGACTCCTCATGTGGATTCTCATTGGCTAATTAAAGGTGTGCCCTGCTGTCGTTGTCTGTTTTGAGAGGGCAGGACGACTGACAGGAATGTTTATCCTCTTCCTAAATGAGGGGAATAGGATGTAGTGGGGGATGGGGGTGTTGGAGAGATTTTCAGGCAGAGGAACAGGAAGTATTTGTTTATTTTTCTCATTTCCTCGTCGAGGCTCCACAAGTGAGCACGGCTTCATCTACTAACTCCTACTACTTCATCTACTAACCCCCCCCCCCCCCCCCCAATTACCCAGCATTCGCTCCACCATCACAGAACACACACCCAGCCCCTTTCCTACTTGAAAGCCCAGTCTGCACTATATGCCCCTCTTACATTGGTGAGCCAAGACAACCCTCCTAATTGTGTAAACTGTTTCCTCATCCAGTACTGTGTGGCTTAGCTCTTTAAGGAAACCACACTCTGATGCTTATCTGTGTCTTGACTTGTTTCTTCCCAAGAGTAGCCTTTTTGGTAATATCAGGAACGAAAGAGATCATGTCTTGTGAGCTAGGCCTAAGAAAGACGATATAATGTGCATGGACCTATGTGAGACATTGAGTTCAGATCACGTGTGGAGGTGTTGACGGTGGCACAGGGGACAATGGCTGGAGCCTTTACTCCAAAGGCTATGGAGGTAATTCATATTTTTCAACCGTTATGGGTTGTTTGAATGCCTGGCGGGCAGACACAAGCATACACACTGTCCCTTTAACCTCTGGAGTTCAGGCAGTGCTTGCCTGGAGAATGACATGAACAGGCTTCATCAGCACTTTCTGCTCATGGCTATAGGTTAACCCACATAATGCACGGTATTAAGGGAGATTGTGCTCCACACACACACACACACACACACACACGTGTTTCTGTGGCCGTCTGACCTCGTTGTCCCCTCATGCCCCCTCTCTCCTTGGACCACTGACAGTAACAGCTCATGGAAACAAACTTGGCTCTCAAGCAGGGCTATTGTTTTGGCTGCAGAGCGTAAGCCGAAATGTATAGTTACAATCTCCCTGGACTTTTTCCCCCTCTGCTTCAATCCTGGCCTTTTTCCATGGGAATCCCAGAGCCATATATGGTCGTTCTCAGCAGCAGTGGAGGTAGAGTTCTCTGTGTAGCCGGGTTACGGCTCCCAACAGGGCTCATCTAGTGGAGGAACCCAGCTGGCCGCCCCGCAGCGCTTTCCCCCCCCAACCTTTCCCCTGGCCTCCTGCAGTAGCGTTGTGCTTTTAACCCACACGCATTCGCTCACTTGCTCCCTCTTTTTAATTTTCTCTCTCCCTCACTCTCACTCACTCACACACACACACACACAGGCGGTAAGAAGGAATTCCTTTTGTGGAAGTGGCTGCGTGCCTCTGAGCCGGTGACATAGCCCAGTAGGTGTGGCCAGAGCGTCACTCCATGAAGCCCTGAGCCCCGGAGTATTACTTATCTGGGAAGTTCTCCACCGCTATGCTAGACTGTGGCTTGGCTGCAGCTATGCAAGGTGGCTGTGGAAAGGAAGCAAGGTTGTGAGGGAGAGAAAGGGGCCATTGTTGGTCTCCAGGAGTAGCTGCTTTGTCTCCTTACTGTTGCTTTATAAGGGAGTAAATGGGTCTTTTCCAAAAAGAAAACAAGAGCTCCACTGTGGATGCCCCATCTCCTGTTAATCCATTTAGTTGCTGACTCAAAAAGCCAGCAGGCATATTTGGGTTGTACATGTGATATTTTAAAGCCAGGCCCATGGATGTTTAGCTTTTTCTGACAGCTACTCAGATGTTGCACTGCCTTCCTCTCTCTCGGCTCTGAAATTAGATTACTAGTTTTGTTTTCTCAAAAGGCCAGTGAGGCTGATCTGAAACATGAGCAGACGGTTGACAAAAGGATAGAATGGTGATAGTTGCTACAGAAAAAATACAACACCAATTTTTTTATGGTGTTGATTGTGACCAATAATGCTGTCATTTAGATTTTATGAATTCATGTTTTTCAAAGAGCTCCAAGTGCTTGGTGGCTGTGCTGGTGCTTTGGTCCCGCTGGAGAGTGACTCAGGCCTCGCTCAGTCCTTATGGGTTTAAACAGCTGCTCAGTGACCACACTGTTCTCCACTCACGGCACACCGTGTTTTTGTTTATGATTGTCATCTGTTCTGAGCTGGTTCCTGTGCTAAAACAAATGTTTCTAAAACCAGCACTGGCTGTGCCATATCTGAACACCATTACCTAGTGCCCTGGATGTTTCCTGATCAGGAACCCACAATATAACCTACAGCTAGGGCCCAGATATGATCCTGGTAATGTTACATTTGCTTTATAGTCATTTAGCAGATGCTCTTATCCATAGGGACTTAAGGTAGTGAGTGCATACATTTTTGTACTGGTGAACCCACAACCCTAGCGTTGCAAGTGCAGTGGGAATTACCCAGGGTCCTAGTCATAGCTACTAGTGGTTGGAATGACCTGTTGGAGACCCGTCTGCTTGGTGGGTTTGAGGCCAGGGTTTCTGTTAGCTGGGAGTAGCTGGCCATTGTCTGATTTTTATTGAAAGTAACTTGAAAAGCCGACGTTAAATACAATTTGCCGGCGCGAAGGAGTCCCACTGCAAAATAATCACTTTTAGCCTATTCATTGATGGAAATACCAAACTATGCACTTTTTATTTTACCTTTATTTAACTAGGCAGGTCAGTTAAGAACAAATTCTTATTTTCAATGACGGCCTAGGAACAGTGGGTTAACTGCCTTGTTCAGGGGCAGAACGACAGATTTGTACCTTGTCAGCTCGGGGATTTGAACTTGCAACCTTTCGATTGCTAGTCCAACACTCTAGCCACTAGGCTACCCTGCCGCCCCAAATACATTTTGACTGGTCATGCTTATCGGTCTATAGGTTAATTTTGCATTATTCAGTGGAATTATCACATGCGTTCAGCATACAGAGCCTTTGAGTGGAAAATCTGTCAGATCAGCAGCATCTTTTGGGCTTTCAAGACAACTGGCAACTCTGTAAAAATGAGGTCAAATCATGTCAGTGATCTTCATGTGGGAAAGTCGGAGCACTAGAAAGAGGCCTGAGATTCCGAGTTGGATATCTGTTCAGAAATACTTTTCCCAGAAGCTATTTTATCGGAAGTCAGATTTCATAGTTCCCAGTTTTGAACGCTTCATCAGAATGTCACACCACTTTGCGGTGAGCTGGTGGCCATATACTAAATTGTTTTAAAACTGAATGTTTTAATACATGAGGCAACTTGCTTCAAAGTAACCTATTAGATCTCTTTCTAAATTTAACGGATATTTTCATCTGTCACATGAAACCGCTCGCATGTGCAGTGCCCTTTTGACAAGTCTTTTCCAACTAATTGCAATATGAAACGAACATTCGCACGTAGCTTACTGAATTGTGTACATTATAGGCGCAGCAATGTAAAGAAAAAAGTTCATCAACATTTTGAATCTAAACGTTCTGATCGGTTGCATCACTCGTTTCTGTAACTGTAAACATTTTTTTATTAATGTAGTCTAGGCGTACTGGTTGTGAATTTGGGATTTGTCTTACAACTGTTCCAGAGTAGGTTTGGAATATGGTATTTATTTTAGTTGCCCATCGGAAGGCCCTGCCAGAGGAAATGGGGGGTGGTGTGTGTCTTCTCCTTGATGTGGAGTCCTGCTAAAGTTAGCATGGAGCGCTCTGCACAATGACCCCCCCCCCCCCCCCCCCCCCCCAACTGTAGCAGTAGGAAGTACAGTGCCTTTTAAAGTATGGAAAAAGCCCTCTGTCCTTTTTCTGAACTGTACTATGGGTGGGAGATTGGGTTTGGAAGCTGTCACAGATTCATTATGTTGCATGAAAAGTTTTTATATTGTGTGACTTCATTGTAATTGATAGGAGAACCTGTGTACATGCATGATCTTTTTGGGTAAATACTCTTGGTTGGCGCATAATGTTTAATCACATTTTAATCAGGTGGAAGTCTTTGATGTTCCCTTTGACTTGACAGTAAAAGCGTATCTAAAATTGATTGTGGTCATACAGCAAAGTCTTCTGACTAATGCAACGTCTGCCTCAAGTCTGTACATGGATGAGACACGCCATTAGCAAGAAGTTGTATTTTTTTTGATGGGGGGGTGGTTTGTGGGTTTTTCCATAGAAATGGCTACAAGGATAACTCAAACTTCAGGGTGGCTATCTTAATGTAGGCAGTCACCATTCTATCTGTTGTATCCATTTAAGGTAATGGTTAATGGTGTCCTATGCTTTCAACCTGTCCAATAATATACTCTGCGATTCTGGAGATGAGCACTGGTACTTTGCTGAGAGGTCTAGCAACAGAGAACGGTGTTTTCTATCCTTTGACCATAACTGGTCATGAGAACAGCGGTGGGGTGACCAAAAACTCGGAACGTCCAAAAAGAGATGGAACCCTTCTCTCCCCCTGTTCTCAAGATTAGCTTTTGATCTTGTACTTGCGAGGTCTGCTCCGTGCGCTGCCTTGGGGGCTCTCTGAGCAACCCCAGTGTGCTTTAAATGAACTATTTTCTCTCTCTATTTATGTTTCTTACAAAGGCCCGACAAGACTGAACTCTCGTCCTCTTTTGGGCTTGGTTGCCACGGCAACAGCCCCGGCTCTCTTGGGGCGGGGAGGACGTCATTGGTGCATTTTTGGTTGTGTTCTGAGAACGGCTTCGCCCGTCTCCGCCCGTCTCCGCCCGCTAGCCAGGGCTCTTGAAATCTATTATTTTAGCATTAGGCTGGCGCGTATGGACACTATTCTTTCTGCTCTTAATGTGTCCATATTTATCTCTGCTGCTCGTGGTGGGTTGATTTTAAGTTAATCTATAGATGGTGCCCTATAATCAGCCCCATATGGGTGCCCTAAATTGAAGAGAATGTGTGAGGCGCAAAGGGCACTGCTTCATTGCCTTGCGGTTGGAGAAGGTCTCGACTGCTGGGGGACAGTCGCTCCTTGTAGCCTGAGCTTGTGAACACAGTCAGCATGGAGGCTACTTCCAAGCATCTCTTCCAGCAGACGAGGTTGGTTCTGTCATGTGTATCTTAAACATTCTACTGGTTGGTTCCCTCTTCACTTCCAACTGTCTTCTCCATTAAACCACGATTGACAAGGCCAGGACAGATGCCCACTGATGTGATTTCCTGCAGCTAGCAGGACCATGATGTGGAGGCATTTGGCTGTGCTAACATTGTGGTTTACAGTGTGAACCCAGTGTGTTTTCTATGGCTCAGGTTTCACTGGGGTGCTTAGGCTGTGCTCTCTGACTACAGGAGACACTCTACCTCCCACCCTCGGTGCTCTTTTGTGAAGTGTGCACTCATAGCCACAGTCACTTCCTGGCACATGCCGGCTGAAGCTCCACTGATGGGAATGGGTAATCGCATGTACACACACCCAATAAACACGCGCAGGTTTGATTTAGGAGTACTTTTCAGTGTTTGAAAAGAGCATCAGTTACAACAGTCCAGTGTTGTAGTGTTAGCATCTTATTTTCACTGGAGGGAACTTTAAACACTAAGTGTTCTGTCACGCAGCACTGAGATTGAGGTTTAACTAGCCTGCACTGAGGTAAATTCCCACAGTTTCTCTATTCACAAGCAGGCCTGGTAAGAATTGATCCACTATTATAAACTATTCCAGTAGCTGCCTTTTTTACTTTCAAATGAAGAGATTCATAAGAACGTTAGAGCTGCGTATCTTATAGAAATGCAAAAAAATATTGCAACTGGTAAGGATGATTACATCTCGATTTACTTAAACTTAATTAAACATAAACAGCCAGGATCACTTGCTAGTTCAGTAACGCAGAAAGAGCATCATTACCTGACTGAGTGGTGGATGTCATGAGATGATGACTTTGCTTTTCTCCGTGGTTGAACCATTTTAATGGATAAACAGACTGTTTTCAGAGGGAGAGGCACGTACATTTTAAAGCTGCGATATCTAACCTTTGGGCAAACTGACCAAATTCACAGAAATGTGAGTTATAGATCTGTCATTCTCATTTGGATGCAAGTCTCAGAAGCAGTAGATCTGTTCTTTGTGCTATTTCTATGCTTCAAACAGCTGGAAATACAATATTTTTGGGGGGTTATGGAAAATATATTTCACAGCGGTTTAGATGGTACAATGATTCTCTACACTAGCTTGTTTTGTCACAAAGTGAAATTAGGGGAACTATTAGAATGTTAGCAACCAGGAAATGGCAGAGTGATTTCTCCATAGTGCATCTTTAACTATTGACCAATGAAGTGGGGGATCCTGTCCTAATGTGAGTCATTGATTCATTTACTAAAGCTCTGTCAGTGTTTACTTCCCAGAACCCATCTCTTTCTCCATTAGAGAAGGGCATTCCCAGAACCCATCTCTTTCTCCATTAGAGAAGGGCATTCCCAGAAAGGCCACCTTGCCTGCAGGCTAAAGCACCTGCTATGGAGGGGGGGGGAGCATGCAGGGGCTGTGTCCCCCATTCTTCTCTCTCTCGTGTGTGTGGGAGAAATTTCACCTGGGCCGGAGGGGGATGTGCCAAGGTGCAGTTTGCCGAGATGGGATGGCATTTTACCCGGCGCGTACTGCTTGCCAGGCCTTGCCCTGACTTTGGACTTCTCATCTGCAGGGATGGCTGGGGGGAGGGAGGCAGCCCTGGTTTCAGGGCTAGGGGGGATCCATCCCTTATAGTTAGCCTCACAGTGTAAAACATTTTGACAAAACCGGTGTGTTCATGAGTTTTATTGACAAATGTCAATAAAAATAAAAAGTTGCCAAAGCAAATCCGAGGAAATGAATTTTTATGAATGCTGTAAGTACAGAAATGGTTTGCTCAGTAGGAAATGAGTGTCCAACTATGTGAGCTAAAGATACTGTCCTGGGATTTCCTATGATCTATGTAGAAGAACCCCTTACCTTCAATGACTCGTGTAGCTTGTGAGCATCATGGAGCAGAACATGTTACGTGTGTGTTTGTTTGATATAGTTTGGTTTGCGTTACATTCTGACAGCACAGGCTAAAAGACCCGGGCCCCAGGCCCTTTCCGGATCGGCTCTTGTCTCATAAACATCGTTAATGACACAGACTAATGGTTGGCGTCTTCGGATTCAGAATAAATGGATGAATCCGATGGTACAGCCCAGGAATATTTGAAAGGGGTTTGAAGTCCAAAACGCGCCGGCCTTAGTGGGACTCATTGGTTTATGAACATGCTGGAAGGGAAATGGAGAAGTAACCCCCGCTGATATACTCCGCTGCTGTCTTGTTATGTCCGTGTTAATAATACTGAAGAGGGTTGTGCTATCGACATTACGATGATGCTACATTTATTGTGCGATTTCGAGATCCAGCATTGCCCTCTCCTTTCTGCCTCTCCCCCCTCTCTCTCACTGTCTGCTGTGTTATGCAGACTGCAACATGTGACAAGGCCTGCTCTCTAGCTAGAACACTGGTCAAACAGTTTTGCATGGCGACAGGTATGTTTCCTATGAAGTCTGCAGTGTTTCCCCTATATTCAATAAGTTGTCTGTACCCCCACCCTTGACATGACTGCTGAAAAGGTTTTCCCCATATTATTGGCTGTGTGAGTGCAGAACAGTCCTGTCTGTCAGGGGTCAGCTGGGTGTGAGATGGGCTTTACTCACAATGTCTCCTGTTATTACCTACATTAATAGTCAGATTAGCTCCCTCTCTCTCCTCATAGTGTGTTTAGCCATCAAATAGAGATGGCTTTGTCTGCCTTGTTTGGCTTCAACCACCGAAACGCTGCTGCAATCCCCCGTCAGTAAGAAGCTGGTTCAACCCATTCCCGGTATTGCTCCAGTTGCATTTCTCAGTGGCTCCTCTATTGGTCAAGGAATGCCCCCCACACACACTTTAAACAGTGGTAGTATCCCTCCTGCTTCAGTGGGTGTCTCTCGCAGGCCGCTGAGCGATGCCTGGCTGCCCCACTCTCTCTGAGCGATGACAGTGTGTCAGACAGGTATGCCAGTTTCCCCACAGCTCTGCCAAAGGATGACACTCACCATCTTTTTCTGTCCTGTCCTTGTCCTGTCCCCCTGGCTGTCCTGTCCCCCTGGCTGTCCTGTCCCCCTGGCTGTCCCGTCCCCCTGGCTGTGCTGTCCTTGTCCTGTCCCCCTGGCTGTCCTGTCCCCCTGGCTGCCATGCTACTTTTCCCTGCGATGTTGGCAGTAACTCTGGCACCTGTCAGCTACAACCAATTCCAACCATTAAGGGATTACATTGTTGGGCTCCTGTAGCCGGTGGGCTTGTCCTCCTGTAGGGGATGACGTGGAGGAGAGGGGAGCAGCAGGAACCGGCAGTGAGTTCTCCTTAAGGGGTATGGGAGCAGTCAGAGACACGACAGAGGGGGGAAATGGTGGAGAGTTGTACACAAATCAACTGACCTAAATCGCTACTACCTTAGATGCCTATATTATCAGTCACCTGCAGGTATGAGTGTTCAGACGGTGCAGAGCACCGGTCTAGCTGTTTGTATACAATCTACATTTAGCTACATTATTTTGGTTTCAGCATTTAGCAGACACTCTCTTATCAAGAATGACTACATTGTGTGCGTGTCTAAGGGATGTTGACAGGGGTGACTGAACTCTTGACAGACAGACGGACATAGCGTCATCTTGTCACTCAGCCAGAGTGTGATTGTGAGCAGCTGTGTGGATTGCGCTCAGTGGCGCGCCGTCTGTCTCTGTCCGCCCTGCAGCGAAGTCAGACGAGCCCAGCCAGCCAGTGAGTGAAAGGTGGATACGCACCTGGATACACTCTTCCAAGCAGCTGCCGTGAACAGCTTCTATCCTACGGCCACGTCTTACACACATGTGGGAAATGTCCCAATGAGGGAGACTTTTGAGGATTTCAGGTACCCATGAGGATAGTAATACACACACACGCCCACGCAGACTGCTCTGGCCATGTACGATGCTGTAAACGGCCCAAATTTGGACAAGGATTCCAGCCAGATAGCTGTGAGTCCGGTGTATTTTATTTATTTATTTTTCTCCTCACCGCTTTTGCCGTCATAGCAGCCTGAGAGAGTGCGACACATTACAGGCAGCTTTTAGGAAGGGGGAAGCCTCAAGGTCTGAAAGTTATCAAGAGATCAAGGTTATGGAATGGAAAGCAGGGATTTCAACTAAAAGTCCTGGGTCCGAAAAGTAACGTTTAGTAGCAGTAGTACTCTCATTCAGTCGAAATGAGAGTAGGGGGGCCTTTCAGTCAATGATTTTGATTTGTGAAATCCACTTACTGAGATCTGAAACTGCTGCCGTCAGAAGTGAATGGTTGTTTAACTAATTTTGTCCAGCTTTAGTCCTGTCATTCCTGTGTACAATGTTTTGCCCAGCCTGGCTTTGTTTCTTTGACACCTGTCTTTCTTTCACCTTGTTATCTGGCTGGCTTTGAAGCAAGTGTCATTTTAACCCCTAGGTCGTCATTGAGGTCACTCTGGAGCTGGCCCAGCAGCCCCTAGTCCTCTGAACAGTGTCTGAACTCCCTACAGCACTCTCTCTCCTTTCGCTCTGTCTCTACTCCAGATCGTTGGCCTTTGTCATCCCTTTTGCCTCTAGGCAGGGAACGCCACAGCTAGTATTTGCACACACAGTTGCTGGCTCACTCCCACATGTCATTTATTGTATTGTTATGGTTTGTATTTGGATGCAACCTAAAATTAGCAGATTAGTCTTTACAGCCATTTTGTAGTGTCGTCGCTTAGGTCTGTTTTCCCTCCTCAGGTTTGTGCTCCTTGCCTCTATCAGGTCCTGGCTTGCATATTTGAAGGAAAAGAAAGCTCCTTTTGAATTTCTGACTTACCGGTTTCTTGTTCCTAGAATGCAACGGATTAGCCTATTCCTGAGGACTAAATACTACTGAGTCGAGGGTATAATGGCGAGTGTGTTTTGGGTAACTCAATGGTCTTTTCTGTCTAACCACATTTGACTGGAGTGAAATATCAGTCATGCTGTCTAGAGCAGCACATAAATCCATAGGTACAGCCTTTGAATGGGACAGCCTAAAACAGGGAGAGAAAATTCAACGAATTTGCATATGAGCTCTCGGAGACCGCCCAATTTCCCCCATCCCAACAGCAATAGTATACACTGAGGTATTGCAAACACCTCAGCTATATCCTGGCATTTTGGCCATGTTACCACCCCGCCAACAATTTTCTGGAGAAATAAGGCGCCTCTTTTTAAAACGGGGCGTGAGGCAGCTCCTACTGACACCACCCACTACCTGTCGGCGGGGTCAACCGGGTACACACACACACACACACACACACACACACACACACACAAGGTGCTGCTAGCTGGTTCCTGACACTCTGAGGAAGGTATCACACATGAACATAAGCCTACCTGCATGTCTCTGAAAGCTCGTGATTCTTCTCCTTTCGGGGGTCGTCACACAGTTTCTTAGTGTTAAATGTTGGACTTCTCAACGTACTTACTATTTCTCTCTCCCTCCCTCCTTCAGGCGTGCATAGATGACAATGTGGACATGGTGACGTTCCTGGTGGAGCATGGGGCTGCCATCAACCAGCCCGACAATGAGGGCTGGATTCCCCTCCATGCCGCAGCCTCCTGTGGATACATGGACATAGCAGAGTAAGTACAGCTGCTGGGCCAGAGAGCTGTCATGGCTGACGTGGCGAGGGTCCAGCTGGAGGCTGTTATGGACCTCTAGGGCAATGGCTGGTCTCTAGCCCCCCCCCCCCCACCCACCCGCACACAAATTGCTGCATTGGGATAACCCCATTATGTACCAGCCCTTTCACATTGCCTGACGACTCACCCTGAATTAAATTCTGCTGCTCTGATCGCTACATACATGATCGTATACATTCATTCCGGAGAAGAAACGTCAGTTTGGCCGCAGCGACGTGGATGGCTAGCCAGGCAATTCACCTTCAGCAAACCCGTTTTTTGCAATGGAGGCAATGACTCGGTTTTTATTTAACAAGTGTTTATTTTGCATCGCCAAGTGTTACTAGGCTATTCCCTGAGGTTTGTGGCTAGTTGAACACGTAATTGTGCGAATGCCTTTACGTTTGGAGAACATCCATTACCCCCATCCTGTATAGATCATTTTGGTCATCAATTAACCCTTTCTGTTCAATTATCTTAGACTGAAATGCAAAGCTAATCAATTAATTCCTAATAGCTGCTTTTTATGGAGCAGACCAGCCTGAACTTGTCAGGGGTCACAGTTTTTTCAATGGTCTGTTTCTCCAGGGTGCATGATTACATGTTGATGGGGGCAACCGCCTATCAGATGGCCCCAAAAACCGCTCACAAGTTCCTTGTGATGTAATCATTATAGAGAAATCGGGGGGTAACCATCGACATCGGTCATTACTCCAGTTGCTTCCAGTCTTTCCTTTCATTGTCCTTTTGAGGTAAGAAGGCTGTTTAAAGGGACAGAAACAGGGCCGGCAAGGAGGGAGATATTATCAGTAGACATTTTAAACAGGCTGAGAGCTGAAGGAGCTCACTTGCACTCATTGTGCTGTGACCTGTTTTACTTCTCTGTATTATATTACAGGAGCCTGGCGTGAGCGTTATCTCACACTGTGCAGTCCTGCTGCCCAAGTTAGAGTAGAAGTATCCTACTATGCTACCAAGGTTATTAATTGACAGAAATTTAGCCTTTTATGGCGTTTCATCAGCTGCAATTTGTTGTTGTAATTCCAAGAGCTGCCTTGTAGATATCCTTTAGACTTCCCTCTCACCCCTACAACAAATTAGTTATTAAAAATAAGTTAAAGCTGTCAAATGTTCAGTTTAAGCATTTTCATACAGTGGGGAGTAACTTATTGTCCCTCTACTGATCCCGTAGCGGATCAAGTAATGGACTGTCGTTTCATTTTGCTCATTCGAACTGTTCTTGCCATAATATGGAGTTGGTATTTTACCAAATAGGGCTCTCTTCTGTATACCACCCCGACTTTGTCACAACACAACTGGTTGGAAATTCCACAAATGAACTTTTAACAAGGCACACCTGTTAATTGAAATGCATTCCAGGTGACTACCTCATGAAGCTTGTTGAGAGAATGCCAAGAGTGTGCAAAGCTGTCATCAAGGCAAAGGGTGGCTACTTTGAAGAATCTAAAAAAAATATGTTTTAGATTTTGTTTGGTTACTACTGTACATGATTCCATATGTTATTTCATAGTTTTGATGTCCTCGCTATTCTACAATGTAAAAATAAATAACCTCTGGAAATGAGTAGGTTTCTCCAAACTTTTGACTGGTACTGCATATCTTGTGATATGCTATTTTGACCATATCTCTGTCCTAATAAGCTGGATTGTGCCGTCACCACCATCTTGGGACTTTTAATTGTTTTATTCTGTCACAGCATTCAACCTATTTAATGGTAAAATAATCTTTCAAAATCAAAAACCGTGATTTATTTTTATCAAAACCAACTTGACCTAAAAAGCACAAATCGCCCGGCACTAGATGGCAGGGTGAACTTCTAACCACAAGGCCAAACCACAACTTGTAAAACCCAGCTAAAATGGGTCAAAAGTGAATTCAAAGACAATGTGGAACTCTAAAATGTATCGGCGGTCACTGAATCTCCATTACAAGCGAAGTTACCGGAATGCGGTGTGTTCTAATGAGAAGGGTCTGCGTCTCTCCGCGGCTGTAATTGGTAGCAGCAGGAGTCAAGATCTCCTGCTGTTCCAAGAGCCTCTTCAATCAGCCAGCGTAGGGCGCAAAATCGGTGAGGAAAGATAATTGGAGAATGATTAATCAAAAAAGGGTGAATCACTAGGCTAATTATGCAGTGAATGTGTGAACTAGTTGTCTGATTAGCGGCAGGGTACTAGAATGACAGCATGAACCCTCTCGGGTGGTTAGGTCAGTGGAGGGGTACACCAGGAAATCCCTCAGGTGAATATGGTGTGATGGCAGACTGCAATTCAGTGTGTTTGTTGAAATGTGTGTTCCCTGATATCAGCAAACTCCAATTGATACCTGCCATTGGTCAGTTCCGGTGTTATGAGACTGAGGATGATTTCTCGACACAGATTTGTTTACCCAGCAGGTTAGGATAACTAACATGGCAGGTAAGGTAAATTAGCGTGGCAGGTTAGGAGCCTAAGGCTAGGAAAAGGGTTAGGCTTAGCTACAGTTGTTAACAATCTATTTTTTGTCACATGCGCTGAATACAGCAGGTGTAGACTTTACTGTGAAATGCTGAATTACAAGCCCTTAACCAACAGTGCTGTTCAAGAAACAGAGTTCAGAAAATATTTACTAAATAACTAAAGTAAAAAACATAAATAATAACTTGGCTATATACAGGTGGTACCGAGTTAGTGTGTGGGGGGGTGGTACAGGTTAGTTGAGGTAATTTGTACATGTATGTAGGGGTAAAGTGACTACATAGATAATAAACAGCGAGTAGCAGCAGTGTAAAAACGAGGTGGGGGGGCAGCAGCAATGTAAATGGTTCAGGTGGCCATTTGATTAATTGTTGGGAAAAGGTCTTGTCGTGCCCTCTTCACGACTGTCTTGGTGTGTTTGGACCGTGATAGTTCGTTGGGGATGTGGACACCAAGGAACTTGACACTCTCGACCCGCTCCACTACAGCCCCGTCAATGTGAACCACTGTTGTCCCCGAATGAGAAAAACGGCCACGCACCAATGGGTGTAACTTGATATCAAGAAATGCCTATATCAGAAAACGCCCTTAATTGCGCTCTAGAATTACACCTTTGTCCCTTAGGTGGTTAGGTCAGCGGAGGGATGCAGCATAAAACCCATAGGGTGGAGGAGTACAGCATTAAACTCCTTAGGTGGTTAGGTCAGCGGAGGGATGCAGCATAAAACCCATAGGGTGGAGGAGTACAGCATTAAACTCCTTAGGTGGTTAGGTCAGCGGAGGGATGCAGCATAAAACCCATAGGGTGGAGGAGTACAGCATTAAACTCCTTAGGTGGTTAGGTCAGCGGAGGGATGCAGCATAAAACCCATAGGGTGGAGGAGTACAGCATTAAACTCCTTAGGTGGTTAGGTCAGCGGCGGGATGCAGCATAAAACCCATAGGGTGGAGGAGTACAGCATTAAACTCCAATGGTTAGGTCATTGGAGGGCTATGTCCCTAGCCTTTCCCAAGGTCTGGGATTTCTGCTACCAGTGGGTTGTGACCAGGGTTTCCATTGGTCGGTAATAGCCGATGAATAAAATTGCGAAATAATGCTTTTTAGCCTTCATTGATGGACATAAAGCCTATTCACTGATGGAAAATCTGCTGCTACAGCATCTCAAACAGCAAATGCATAGGCAACAGAAGGCATGCTTCATCAGCGCGTCACACACCACTTTGCAATGATCTGGAGGCACTATGCATTAAAACACTATGAAAAAATACACCTAACATTTCGACCTATTAATCGGTCAAAAGAACAGACGACTCTCGGACAGACAATATTTATTTTTGTCGGACAGCCCTATTCACTTTAAAGCGCTAGCATGTGCGCTTTTGACAATGGTGTTTTCCCGATTTAATTGTATTATGAAATGAACATTTGCTTATAGCGCAATGCGTTGTGCGTGTTGCTGTGCTTTATAATGTGAAGAAATAAGTTTATCAACCTTTTTAAGCTAAACGTTCTGATCTGTTGCATCACTCTTTGCTTTTTAACGTGATTTAAAAAAAAAAAGTAGCCTAGACCTACTGGTTGTATGGAGGTGTGATCTATCATCCCAGTCTGTTTGGAATAAGCTATTTCTTTCTCGACAAGCTGACCAACAGGAAAGGTCTTTTTTTTCTTCTTCTTCCTACTATGGGGGATAGTAGATTGTCAAAGGTTAGTGATTTTGCTGTTCGTCACTCGTCTTGTTGGCTGAGAAAGTAAATGTGGACGATTTTATTTGAAGTGCGAATCAGAATTCGGTAAGAAAGACAACACATTGTTGGTCCTCGACTTGTATGTTCTGTTAATATGAATTACCATAATCTACATGTGATTTCTGTCATTTTGAGCACTGTTCGGTAAATTTAAACTCTGCCGGTCAAATGTCCGGCACCACATTTTCCTAACGGAATCCCTGGTTATGACGTACAGGTTTTCAAAATATATTCACTGGACTGTTTCCCTGCAGGTGAAGGGAACACAATATTGACAGTTATGGTAACTGGTAAATGAATCTATTTTCCAATCCTGTCTTGCTAGAATTTGGCCCATTTTTGTTTTCAAACTTTTCATAGGCCTACAGCAGTAGCTTATATTGGCCTAATACATAGAATGAGATGGACATGATTTCCTAGGCATTTTGATTGAACCTATATTCACTTGGGTTAAATAAGAGACTTGATCCATACATATTGATTCAGTGAAGAATTTAATTTACTACTACTGAATGTTACTAATTAGAGGTCGACCGATTTATGATTTTTCAACGCCGATACCGATTTATTGGAGGACCAAAAAAAAGCCAATGCCGATTTATTTTATTTGTAATAATGACAATTACAACAATACTGAATGAACACTTATTTTTACTTAATATAATACATCAATAAAATCAATTTAGCCTCAACTAATTAAACAGTTCAATTTGGTTTAAATAATGCAAAAACAAAGTGTTGGAGGAGAAAGTAAAAGTGCAATATGTGCCATGTAAAAAAGCTAACGTTTAAGTTCCTTGCTCAGAACATGAGAACATATGAAAGCTGGTGGTTCCTTTTAACATGAGTCTTCAATATTCCCAGCTAAGAAGTTTTAGGTTGTAGTTATTATAGGACTATTTCTCTCTATACCATTTGTATTTCATATACCTTTGACTATTGGATGTTCTTATAGGCACTTTAGTATTGCCAGTGTAACAGTATAGCTTCCGTCCCTTTCCTCTCTCCTACCTGGGCTCGAACCAGGAACACATCGACAACAGCCACCCTCGAAGCAGCGTTACCCATGTAGAGCAAGGGGAACAACTACTCCCAAGTCTCAGAGCGAGTGACGTTTGAAACGCTATTAGCGCGCACCCCGCTAACTAGCTAGCCATTTCACATCGGTTACACCAGCCTAATCTCGGGAGTTGATAGGCTTGAAGTCATAAACAGCACAATGCTTGAAGCATTCCGAAGAGCTGCTGGCAAACGCACGAAAGTGCTGTTTGAATGAATGCTTACGAGCCTGCTGGTGCCTACGTCGCTCAGTCAGACTGCTCTATCAAATCATAGACTTAATTATAACATAACACACAGAAATACGAGCCTTAGGTCATTAATATGGTCAAATCCGGAAACTATCATCTCGAAAACAAAACGTTTATTCTTTCAGTGAAATACGGAACCGTTCTGTATTTTATCTAACGGGTGGCATCCATAAGTCTAAATATTCCTGTTACATTGCACAAACTTCAATGTTATGTCATAATTACGTAAAATTCTGGCAAATTAGTTCGCAACGAGCCAGGCGGCCCAAACTGTTGCATATACCCTGACTCTGCCGTGCAATGAACGCAAGAGAAGTGACACTATTTCACCTGGTTAATATTGCCTGCTAACCTGGATTTCTTTTAGCTAAATATGCAGGTTTAAAAATATATACTTCTGTGTATTGATTTAAAAAAAGGCATTGATGTTTATGGTTAGGTACAGTCGTGCAACGATTGTGCTTTTTTCGCAAATGCGCTTTTGTTAAATCATCCCCCGTTTGGCGAAGTTGGCTGTCTTTGTTAGGAAGAAATACTATTCACACAGCTCGCAACTAGCCAGGTGGCCCAAACTGCTGCATATACCCTGACTCTGTTGCAGAGGTGACACATTTTCCCTAGTTAAAAGAAATTCATGTTAGCAGGCAATATTAACTAAATATGCAGGTTTAAAAATATATACTTGTGTATTGATTTTAAGAAAGGCATGGATGTTTATGGTTAGGTACACGTTGGAGCAACGATAGTCCTTTTTCGCGAATGCGCACCGCATCGATTATATGCAACGCAGGACACTCTAGATAAACTAGTAATATCAACCGTGTGTAGTTAACTAGTGATTATGATTGTTTTTTATAAGATAAGTTTAATGCTAGCTAGCAACTTACCATGGCTTCTTACTGCATTCGCGTAACAGGCAGGCTCCTCGTGGAGTGCAATGTAAGGCAGGTGGTTAGAGCGTTGGACTAGTTAACTGTAAGGTTGCAAGATTAAATCCCTGAGCTGACAAGGTAAAAATCTGTCGTTCTACCCCTGAACAAGGCAGTTAACCCACCGTTCCTAGGCCGTCATTGAAAATAAGAATGTCTTCTTAATTGACTTGCCTAGTTAAATAAAGGTGTAAAAAAATAAAATAATTATCGGCCAAATCGGTGTCCAAAAATACTGATGTCCGATTTGTTATGAAAACGTGAAATCGGCCCTAATTAATCGGTCAACCTCTATTACTAATACTACTTGGACTACTACATACCTGTCCTAAGTAAGGTGTGTGTGTGTTTGTGCAGGTATCTGATTGGCCAGGGAGCCAGTGTGGGGGTGGTGAACAGTGAGGGGGAGACACCACTGGACATCGCTGAGGAGGAGGCCATGGAGGAGCTCCTGAAGAATGAGATCAACCGACAAGGTACAGACAGACTGCAGCACTGACTCACTGTCTGCCCCACACTGACCTGCTAGTCAACAACAACTTTCTCTTCTGCTTTCAGTTGAACCATTGCCAGTCAAACATTGTCCACCAAGCATATCATTAATGGGGCTTTTTACATCGATTTGTAATTGGAAGGGATGTGCCTAAAACGACATAATGGGAATGTTTTTCATTAAGTTTTCAAAATGGATTACTTTTTAATGACAAATGAGTGCTGCTACTTTGCTAGCATCATTGTGTTTGCTATAGACCAGGCAGTTATGCACTGCCTTTCCAAATAGACAGTTAAGGGAGGAGAGTTGGTGTGTGTGCAATGGATCGTGGCACATGCATCTAGGCTGCTGTGGCCTCCGGTCATATCAGGCAGGTCTTGGCAGGCCTCCAGTGGCGTGCACTCAGCTTGGTTCAATAGCACTGCAGCCTCCACGGCCAACAAGCTCACTGGTCTAGTCTAACTCCCCTTTCACTACTTCACCCAATACCATTCTTACGTACATGATGTCCAGGTATAACATGCGTGTACTGTGTCAAAGGATTTATGAAATAAAGTGAGACCCAGTCCCGGCAGCTGCGACGCTTTGCCTCGGTGGAGAAGTTGCATAATGGAGATTAATGCGATCCACTTAAACTCTGTGTTTCTCTGTGATGATTCTAAACTGGATGGAAGAGTTTTTCTATTTTTGGCCCTGGGTGTTCTTGATATGATGACGTGTACCCGTCCCCTCTGGTGGGAGGCCTTGTTCAGACATGCTAATGGACCTGGGGACGAACTGCTCCTCTGCTCATGATGCCGCTGCGTTGTCGGCAGATTGTGGCGCTCTCCTTCACCTAGTAGCCAGTCCAAATGCAGCTCTCGTCAAATCCACTAAGTGTAGCTGGACACCTTCGCAGTGTTTACATTGTTAATCATGCTAGTCACCAGCCGTAATTAGAAGTTAGGTAGCAGCTTAGCTTGTCAGACACCCCCTCTGTTATTTGCACCCATGTCTGCTTAGGTTGCTCCTCCCCTGAGGTGTAGATGAGTAGAACTAGGGTTGGGCGATATGCCAAAATATCACATCATTGTCATTTTTTTTTTATGTTGACGTTGTTTTTGAATAAAGTTCTACATTTGCTTTATGGGTAGTGCATGACCCTACAGTGGCAACACATACATTCTAAGTGATTTCAATGGGTCTTTCTCCATTCTGTTTTATACTGTTCTTCAACCTAAAAAAAAAAATCCTGCACTTTCACCATTTCTGCATTTCCTGCTCTAATTTGAGACTTTCCCCACTGCCACGTAAGGGCTGCACAATATGGGCAAAAAAAACTAGGCCTTATTTTTGTAAACAAATGTTGCAACTGCGATTTAGATAAACACTTCGGTGAACTGTTGGAATCATGGAAATAGAATAATTATTCTAATTCTATAGTTAGAATATAAATAATAGTGGGCATTTTGAAGTGTTTGACATGACAATGAATGGAGTTGACAGGGTAGGAACCAAAGTGATGGTCAGTGTTTCCTAGGGGACCCTATAATCTTTGGCTACATCAAATGTTTCTTCATGTAGCCAACATTCATGCTTTGCCTATACCTCTGATTTAGAAGATACTGTTGCACAAACAACATGCTGATTTAGGCCTACACCAGCACTGGTATCAGGCTGTATTAACTAGCTATGTTTGCTCTGACCCAGTACATTTTATTAGCAAGCTAGCTAACTAGTGATAAGCATTAGCGGTAAACATGTTTTAGCTAAAATGTGAAAAGAAAAGACAAACTAGCTGTTTGCAGATGTAAGAAACACACTAATTATTGAACGCTTGTGGATTTATATTAAAAAGCAAAGTAGAAACATCGTTGTCAACATTGTTGCATGTGCTGCATTGACCATGCGGACTTACAGTTAAGGGTGTGTTCGTAAATTCACTTGAGTGCTCTGGGCATTCGTAAATTCAGAGCGTTGTCAGATTTGTCCATTTCGTAAATTCAGAGCGTTTCGAGCGCACAATGGATGCTCTGGCTGAGGAGTAGGGTTGATCTGAGCGTTCTGACCTCACAACGGCAGTCAAGCACCCAAGCTAACTGGCCAAAGTTAGCTAGCTTGCTAGTTAATTCCAGACATGAATGAGAACACCTCACTCATCCTTTTTACTTGCCCTAGTAGAGCTGGTTAAGCTGTTTTCATGTTATCCAGAGTGTTGGTGACTAACAATTTAATTACGCTTTTTTTCCAATGTTTACTGACGCCGGACATATTCAACGGGTATTGAGCGTTCGAAGGTTCATCAGTTATTCTGAACTTTGGCACATCGGAGTAGATAGGGCGCGTTCGTAAATTCACTCTGGCTATGTGTCTCATGGTCAAGCAACAACAAAGCGCTCCTTGAGTGACAGTGAGCTGGGCTAGGTCTGTGTGGGAAGTGGCATGGAGAGAGAAGAGGGGGATGACTCAAGTAGCGTATAAACTATCAAAATTGACGTTACACACAGCATATCACATTTTAACAAACCAAACATTCAAATACCCTTATAGTAGGTAAAGTACAAACCCAAACCGGTCCATTCTGCAATAATGGCATACTGTAAAATATGCTCTACAGCCCAGCCTTAAGTAGAACCAGACTATCCCCAGTAATATGATCCGGGTATGGAATATGGGTATGAGGTGAAGGCAGCAGTGGAGGGACCTGGAGCAGGGCTTGTCTGAGGTGGTCAGAGCCCTATCCTTTTAACACTCCAGTCCTAAGGGCTGAATGTGCAGAATTCATTCAGCAGTTATGACCTCTCCTGCTGTTTGTTAGCATGCTACGCTACTTAAGAGTATTATATAACGGAGGCGGCGGCTTATCCCACGGGAGCCCCGCGCGTCTCACGGCCGACTGCAGCTTTCAGCCTTCGTTTTCCGGGCTTGATGGATACGCAGTCTGCGGCTTTGAAGTGGGGCGTCAGTACGCCAGCTCCCAAGATCCCTTACTGACAGACACACAACCCCTGCCTGCAGCACCACAATGTTGCACACCACTGTATTTACCATCAGTCATATGACAGACATCAGACCACCGGCCTTTTTAATATGCAAAGCGTTTCTCCCTCCTGGCTGTATCTGATCAGTGATGCCACATCAGTTTTTGGGTCGATGGGCAGTTACACTGGCAATTAGTTTGCAGCGGAGTTGCAGCATGAGTGGAATTCTCAGGCCGTTAGATGTAACCCCAGGTAGGGAATGAATTCATGCGCATTGTTCTTGACCTTACCACAGTAATGGCTAGAGCAGCTCTCCGTTCTCCGTGTTCAGTAAGGTACAGTTATGTAACCGTGTTGTTCAGCTCCCTCTGTATGTTTAATGTGATTTTTCTCCTCCCGTCTCATGGTCTCCTCTCTAAAGAGATACCTTAGTCATGGGGTTAAACTCGTTAAGGAGTCACCACCATTACTGCGCGGCTGGCTCCACCTTCAGATCCCCTCTGTCTCCCAGACATTAGGTGACTGGGCCCCCACCCACTACCTCTAACTGCCCATAAGGGCTGTCTCTGATGCCCCACACACACACACACACACACACACACACACACACACACACACACAGTTTCCCTGCTCAGTGTCTTAGGGTAATTTAGTTTTGGCTAGTCAGCAGGTTTTCCTTCCGCTGAATTTAGTCCTGTGTTAGCTCATCCTCAGAGGTCCAGGCGACTTTCCTCAGAGGATTCTCATGTTTGCGCCAGGTCAGATTCTTTGGGATATTTTCCATTTTGGCTTTACCAGACCATATGTAGGCCTAGCTTTGAGAGAGGGGGAGGGAGAGTGGATGAGGACTGAATCAGTCAGTTTTCTGGTCTACTGGCTTTTCTCTATTTATTTTCTCAGCGTCCCGGTAGAAGGTGCAATTTTCTCTTGAAAAAGCAGCTTTGTGTCCAGTTCCTCCACCAGGCTGCTGTTTTGTAGTTCTACTTAGGATCTATTAGTCTCACTGCCTTTTTCTAGAACCAGTACAGGCTACTCCTTAAATGTCCCTGCTCTCTAGTAAGCGATGGGCCCTATTGTTACAGATGCAATAAACATTTATACAGGCCAATTATTGCAGGGCTAGTAATGTTGATAATGCCTTGACTAATAGAGTTCCCCTGCCTTGCTGGTGCATTTGTAAAACATGCATCTGTGAGGTTGTGGACATCTCACCTTTTGTACCACGGTCCACCAGTTCCACAGGCTGTATGCGCGGCAGCCCAGCAGAATAAAGGACTAATTGAGATCCATTATGACAGCAGTGCATTGTGTATTACACTGTAATGGCATCACATGGACTGGACTAAAGGGCAAAGCATTACTGAACACTGCAGCCATGGTGCCATCTGCCCCCAAGACCAGCCTGAACCCATTGATTCACTTCTGTATTGGAAAAATCTGTTTCATTGGACCATTCATTTGTGCAGTGAGTCAGGGATTTGACTTGTGGAGCCACACCCATCCCCCTTTCAAATGGAGCTTGTTTATTCCATGCAGCCAGACATCATAGTGACCCATGGTGTTGTTGATGAAAGGGATGGGGAAACTCAATGCAAAGGCTTCTAGCTAAACTATAAGTATTTTTGTCATAACCATTAACTCTTACTGCACAATGTGAAAGTAAAACCAAACTAGATGGACTGTGCAGCAGGATTGGTTCTTGGGCAGCCAGGAGTCAGTTTCAGACCTTCTGAGTCGTCTTCATTTCTTCCCACGATTGAAACGCAGCATGCAGACAAGCGGCGCTCTGTCAGTGAAATTGTGCAGGAATGTTTGCCAAGGTCCCCTAGCTGACAGATCTACGTCCCATCGTCCCTTGTTCTCCTCCGCTGGCACCAGGCCAGAACTTCTGGCTGGAGTGAACTGCACCCTGTCCTCCCTGTCCATCCAGCCTAACACACTGTCAGACAGTTGGATCTTCTTTTGTCCTTTTAATTAGTCACGCTTCAGCTCGCTAATCTCATCAACAATGACAGGTAGTGTTAACAAGGCACTTAACCAGCGCTGATTTAACTAATGTCTATCTGTTTCTGAATAAAATCAGCTATTCCTGGATCTTATATTTGATCTTAGTCAATCTTTATTTTTTTAATGCTGCTTGACTTTCCTTGGCCTTCTCATGAATGGAAAAATAAAGGAATTTCATGAATGGATAGAAAAAGGAAGTCCAGCCTTTTTTTTGCAGGAGCTGAGGGATGATGGTGCATCATACGGGAAACCCAAAACCTATAGGATCATCTGAAGTGTTGTTGGCTTCCACCCCAGAGCACTTAGTGCTCAACTACATAAACAATGAGCATATCAACTCACAGCTGAGTAGTCAGACACGCCTTCACCAGTCGCTCCAAATTTCAGCTGTCTCGGGTTCCAGTCGACTGTCAGCAAGACAATACACTCCTGTTCCTGCAACAGCCTGTATCCTGTATAGTGCCGGCCTATACCTTAGACATACTGACCCACATGGAAAACTTACTCTGTGTTTGCTCTCAGTCCCAGAGCAGTGATAACATGGACAAGATATTGAAATAAGCAATTTGTCAGAGGTCAGAGGCCTCTAGTCTATGGAAAAGATTGCTAGCTTTGCTCCCACTCACTTTGCACAACCACAAGTGGATTATTTGCTTAAACTACATGCCTTCATGGGTTGGATTTTGACACCTCGCCATACAAAGTATGTCAAATGTCCATAGCTCGCTTACAACACTGTGTAAACCATAGGGACATTTAGCCTGTTGTGTAATATTCCAGGTCAGATTTCTGCTGTGTAAAGGGTATCAGACTCATTGACTTTTCATCCATTGTTAGTTTCAAATGAAACTCTGGACTGTAGTTCCCCATTTGAGTGTGAGCCTTCAACTCATTCACTTAAGGCCATGTGTGGCAAGCATGTGTATCTGGTATGTCCAGATTCAGTGTTCCATTTTTGTCTTTTGTATCACTTCTGTAATATTGTGATGTTAGTTCCCTGGGGTTGAATGGCAGACAGGCAGCATTTATTTCCTGACAGTTTCTGCCTTCTACTGCTCTTTTGTAGCCTAGATAATCTCCAGTGTTTATAGGGACGTGCCTCTTTTTAAGTAGCAGTTAATCCACTGAGGCCAGACTAACAGTGGTCACCGTTACACTCCGCCCTCACCAGGCGTGGACATCGAGGCAGCCAGGAAGGAGGAGGAGCGGATCATGCTGAGGGACGCCCGGCAGTGGCTCAACAGCGGAACCATCAACGACGTCCGACACGCCAAGTCCGGGGGGACCGCACTCCACGTCGCCGCCGCCAAGGGATACGCTGAGGTTTTAAAGTAAGTCCAGATGCCTTACCTCGCCTTTACCTCTAACAAGCTGTAGCCCATCTTTGGATTCCTTTTTATTCTAGACTTATCGCCTTTAATAATGCTGATTTAAAAGATTTCCACTTACATGTTGTCGTTAGGTATTTGTTGTTAGGTGGATTCTGCTTATAGCCATGTCCCTTGTGGGATTTTACTTCATTACTGTGCCAGTGGTTATCAAGAGCCAATCTCTGGCCTGTCAGTACAGACAGACTGCCCAAGGGAGGGACTGCAGCACCCTGTCCATCTGCTCCTGGGAATGCAGCCAACGAAGTCTCCCACACACTCCACTGCCATAGTTGGCTAACACTAACATCTACCATGTTGAGTACCAGATACTCAGAGGTCAACATTTTTCCTGTCCTGCAAGATGTTTGACTGAAATAGGGTTCTTAAACCTTTGCATGAATGTATTTGCACTTATGCAAATAGTTGATAGAATACTTTTTGTTTTATTTGTGTCTTTGGGTTCTGTTTATGCCTAACTAATACGAAATACAGCCATAATGCTGGCACAGTAACTAAAGCCTGGACACTGGCAACGACTGATAAGATTAGGTTGCAGCACCAAATCCAAAAGAACAAGATTAGCTAAATCTCATAAACACTATTTTTGTTTCCCCCTCTGCGCCCCCCAGGCTTTTAATCCAAGCAGGGTATGATGTAAATATTAAAGACTTTGATGGCTGGACCCCGCTCCACGCTGCTTCACATTGGGGCAAAGAGGAGGCCTGCAAGATACTGGTGGAGAACCTGTGTGACATGGACCTTATCAATAAAGTGGTGAGTAGTACTTCTATGGAGTCTCCATTCTCTATCCATACCCTCTAAGGTTCAGTTGAATATGGAGCATGTACTGTACTGCACAGATATATGCTCTTCTCATAACACAAGTTCTGAGAATTGTGTTTCCTCCTCAGGGTCAGACGGCTTTTGATGTTGCAGATGAAGATGTCCTTGGCTACTTAGAGGAATTACAGAAAAAGCAGAATCTGGTAAGCCAGTGTGGCTAATGCTTACATAAGAGCTTTCATTTGAGCCTGGATGAACTGCATAACCTGCTATTAAAGCTTTCAAAAGTGAAACTCCGAGTCACTGGGTATACGCCTTGCAGGTGTAGAGGTCCTTGATCAAATCAGACTTTTTCTTCTTAGTTTTTTTACTGAAAGTTATGGCGTTAGGGTGCCAACTGCCTTCAATCATTTCATGTTTTTCTCCCGTTGCAGCTCAATAGTGAAAAGAAGGATGTTAAGAAGTCTCCCTTGATAGAAACGACGACCACTGGGGACAACAATCAAAATCTAAAATCCATTAAGAGGTAAATATCCTGATTGGGGGGAAATGGGGTGACATTAGGTAGACACTCAGTGAAATACAGTCATGTAATGGATTGTCTTTTATGCATTAACCCCAGGGTAGGTCGCCCACCCCGTCTTTTACACTGCTGCTACACTCTGTTATCTGTGCATAGTCACTTTAATAACTCTACCTACATGTACATATTACCTCGACTAACCGGTGCCCACTGCACATCGACTCTGCACCGGTACCCCCAGTATATAGAGTTAAGTTCATGTTTTAAGTATCCCTATATTTCTGTTATTACGGGGCTATCACTCTGTTTATTAGTGCGCCTGCGCATCAGTCTCGTTGTCGATGAACCTGGCCTGAGTGCAATGGCAGCCATGTGGTGTGCTAATACAGTTTAGTAAACGTTGTTTAACTGGAACCTTGTCGTTGTCATTTCGAGTTAACATATAGTCTCGCTATTGTTATTTTACTGCTTCTCTTTAATTACTTGTTCCTTTTATTTCTTATTTGTAATTTTTTAAACTGCATTGTTGGTTAGGGGCTTGTAAGTAAGCTTTTCACTCTAAGGTCTACACCTGTTGTATTCGGTGTATGTGACTAATACAATTTTATTTGAGGTCTAGGCCACGGGGCAAACTATTGCTAAAGTGCCTGTTTGAAATACCATACTTTCAGTACATTTTAAAGTATCTCCAAGTCATTGAGGCACCCTGATAATATGGAGGTTTATGGGTGTTGCTCTGAAATGGTGCACACATGTCTTTGTAGTCTAATAATAATGAATCCATGCAGACTGAAAGTACCAAACATTGTGTGTGTGTTCCAGCAAAGAGACCCTCCTCTTGGAGCCCGAGAAGCCCGCCCCGCGCATCGAGACCCTGGAACCGGAGAAGGTGGATGAGGAAGAGGAGGGCAAGAAGGACCAGGAGTCCAGCTGCTCCAGCGAGGAGGAAGAGGAGGAAGACTCGGAGTCTGAGACTGAAGCCGGTATGTTCAACCTACTGCAATGGTACAATGGCAGGCAGGGTGTTTCTAAACCTTGACCTGATTTCTGAAGAAGACCTTAGACCCGGTCTACATTAGTTGAACTGATTTGTAAATGTTGGAGTGTGTCGTAGATGTACTCTTTCGAACGGTGTCTGTACATACTTGTTGCAATGACATCAAACACGGTTGTCTGTGACCTCACCTATGGTTGTGCATCTTTATGAAAAAGTATAAACACAAAAATGACAGCATGACATGCACAAAATATGGTCAAAAAAGCATACCTGCTCTATTTTAACACCAACAAACCCATCCATTTAAAAAAAAAAAATCTGGTGCTAAAAAGACGTCTAAAGGGGGGTTTGGTGCTAGCACTTTAGCTAGCTAGCTAATCAGACCATATCTTGCAATGACGGTCTGCAGACAGTCTACCTGATTATCGTTTTTATGATTTTTTTTTTTTGGCCAAGAAATGCTTGATGTAATTTAATGGTCTACAGACATGTGGTTAGAAGAAGTATAAACCAGTTTTTATTTATCAATAACTCATACTAGCCCCTCTTCCTCCCCTCCAGACAAGAACAAGACGCCTGTCCCTATGAGCAACAGTAACGGCACTACTGTGGTGCCAACGCCGACCAGCGTTACGGTGTCCTCCACCTCCCCAACCAGCCCCACTAACCAGGTGACTCTCACCTCGCCTGTCAAGAAGGTACGGCCTGGTGGATAGGTCCACTGAAATCCTCCACTAGTCCTCGTCAGCCTCTTCTGCAGAGAGTTTATCACGCCTTTACAGCTCCCACTACTGAATAACTTTTTCTGGAGTCACATGACTGACCAAGTTGTTCCGTGTCCCTGAAGTTTGTTAGTTATAGAACCTAAATGGAAGGTTTAACCGCTGATGCGTTAGGAAGTAACCTGTAAACCGGGATACATGGCGACGAATGCAGCTTTCACATGAGGCCCTGAAATGAGCCATCTCAACTCCTCACCGGTATACAGCTCAATATAATTCAATGTCTGTTTAGTTAAAGCTTTAACACAAACCCGCACTTCATGCTTGGCTCAAGATACACGGGGTTTACATAAAGGGGGTTACCTGGGATTTGTTGCCGGTCACATGAGTAGTACAACACTTGGCTAGGTGTTGTCGCCGCCTGCGGTACACTGTGAACAGAAACAAATGTCAGAGGCCCAGGGGGCGTGAGAGTTACGATTAGTTGAAGAACAGGAGCGCTGGTCTTCAAATCAAACTTTATTTGCCACATGCGCCGAATACAACAAGTGTAGACTTTACCGTGACAGACTTTGAACTCCGGTACCGCTTGCCGAGCGGTAGCAGAGAAAACAGTTTCTAACTTGGGTGACTGGAGTCTCGGACAATTTCATGGGCTTTCCTCTGACACCGCTTATTATATAGGTCCTGGATGGCAGGAAGCTTGGCCCCAGTGATGTACAGGGCTGTTTGCACTACCCTCTGTAGCGCCTTACGGTCAGATGCTGAGCAGTTGCCATACCAGGCAGGATGCTCTCCATGGTGCAGCTGTAGAACTTTTTGAGGATCTGAGGACCCATGCCAAATCTTTTCAGTCTCCTGAGGGGAAAAGGTTTTGTCGTGCCCTCTTTATGACTGTCTTGGTATGTTTGGACCATGATAGTTTGTTGGTGATGTGGACACCAAAGAACATGAAACTCTCGACCCGCTCCACTACAGCCCTGTTGATGTTAATGGGGGCCTGTTTGGCCCTCCTTTTCCTGTGGTCCATGATCAGCTCCTTTGTCTTGCTCACATTGACAGAGGTTGTTGTCCTGGCACCACACTGCCAGTTCTCTGACCTCCCTATAGGCCGTCTCATCATTGTCGGTGATCAGGCCTACCACTTGTGTCGTCAGCAAACTTAATGAAAGTGTTGGAGTTGTTTGGCCATGGAGTCGTGGGTGAACAGGGAATACAGGAGGGTACAAAGTGCCCCTGAGGGACCCCAGTGTTAAGGCTCAGTGTGATAGACGTGTTGTTGCCTACTCCTACCACCTGGGGGTGGCCCGTCAGGAAGTCCAGGATCCAGTTGCAGAGGGAGGTGTTTAGTCCCAGGGGCCTTAGCTTAGTGATGAGCTTCGTGGGCACTATGGTGTTGAACGCTGAGCTGTAGTCAATGAACAGCATTCTCACATAGGTGTTCCTTTTGTCCAGGTGAGGAAGGGTGGTGTGGAGTGCGATTGAGATTGCATCATCTGTCGGGGCGGTATGCGAATTGGAGCGGGTGTCCGGGAGGATGCTGTTGATGTGAGCCATGACCATCCTTTCAAAGCACTTCATGGCTACCAACGTGAGTGCCACGGGGCGGTAATCATTTAGGCAGGTTACCTTCGCTTCCTTGGTCACAGGGACTATGGTGGTCTGCTTGAAACATGTAGGTATTACAGACTTGGTCAGGGAGAGGTTGAAAATGTCAGTGAAGACACGCATACTTTGAGTACACGTCCGGGTAATCCGTCTGGCCCAGCGGCATTGTGAATATTGACCTGTTTTTGTTCACATCGGCTACCGAGAGCGTTATCACACAGTCATCCAGAACAGCTGGTGCTCTCGTGCATACTTCGGTGTTGCTTGCCTCGACGCGAGCAGAAAAGGCATTTAGCTCATCTGGTAGGCTCACATCACTGGGCAGCTCGCATCTGGGTTTCCCTTTTGTAGTCCGTAATAGTTTTCAAGCCCTGCCACAACCGATGAGCGTCAGAGCCGGTGTAGTAGGATTCAATCTTAATCCTGTGTTGACGGTTTGCTTGTTTGATGGTTCGTATGAGGGCATAGCAGTGGTTGTACATGGGGGTGGGTAGCCTTGCTCCACATTGTTAATGGTACACTGTTGAACCCTGGAAGGACACAGGTAAGGTCATCAAATATTTTAGCAGTGTTGATTATTACAAGACACAATGAGGATGGGAATTTATTGTTAAAAAATGGCCCCCAGTTTCCCTTTGTCTGCTGCCCTCTGCAGTGCAGATGTGGTGTTGCAGCTGACAATGTACTGTCTCTCTCAGTGCAGGCCTGTTACTCTTTAGAGGGCACTTCTGCTTTATTCCCTCATAAGAACTGAGGCAATGGACTTACGCCACATTATCCTAATGATAGTACATGTAAAGTAAGAGTAGTTTGTAGTATCTTTCCTTCAACACCACTGGCACAGTATCATTAAACTAGAAAAAAACCTGTTAAGCTACAAACAATACCCGGTTTATACTACTTCTATTTTTACGTTTCGTTGAAGTCCAATATTTTGAAAAGGTCACGTTTTCCATTTAAGTTTCCCTTTATGTGCCCGAGGAAATTTCTCCCGTTGGATGTATCCTCCCATCTGATTGCATTTTCTTTGTGGAGGACTCTGCATTCAAGCTGAAGTCCAGACTATGAAATATACCCATCGCTATCCCAGTTATCCATATTTCCTGTTATCTCTCTTGTAGAAATGCTCTTATTCCCCTACTACTTTAATGCCTAGCGCACACACAACACAATGTCTTCTGTCTAACAAGAGTGATCAAAACAATTTAACAATGTCCGCTTTGAGACTAGCATTGTCTTGTCTTTTCAAAATGCCTCTCGTGTCCTGCGAGAGCTGTCACTCACTCAACCAATAGAAACGATTGACCCCCTTGTCAGACATTGTTTGGTGTGATCAGGCCTTAAAATATATCTTTGTCTCTCTGTGCTAGGAACTGTCTATCTTTGCTGCTGCTTCTCTCTCTGTTTTTCTCTCTCCCACTCTATTTGTCTCTTTCTCTCCGTCCGCCCCTCTCTCATCATGGCTCTTGTCTTGATTGGCTTTAGTCTGATTATATTACTGCCCTCATGCCTGTGGCGGAGCCAAGCTGTCCTGCATTGTGGCGTCAAGGCTTGCGCAAAACTGGCATTTCTCTTGTGCCCAAAAAACCCATGGTGAGGCATTGGTGTGTTCCAGAGTTATTAGTTACCCTGCCCTTGTTACCGCCGCACCAAACGACAACTTGCCTAATCACCTGACTTCAATAGCCCATCCAGTCAACACTCTTGCTAACCTAGTGACAGTCCCTTCCCCCCCACCAAAACATTTATTTTCTGCATGGATCTTCAAACACACTGTCCTATAATGCTTTCTCTGTGTGTCTGTGGCTCATGTGCTCCAACTATTGTTGTCTATTTGATGTTTCTGTAGCCATTATGTGTGCAGTATAAGTGTGCCCAAGGCTTGTGTGAGGACTCAATCACTAACTGGAGTTTCAGTAAACAGTGTTTATTCTCTTTAGTGTCTGATTGTAGGCCTGCCACTGCTGCTAAGAGTAAGGAGTTTGTACTCCGTCCCTCAGTCAAAAGTCTAGTACCAGAGTTTATTTATTCATTTTACCTTTATTTTAGTAGGGAGTCCCATTGAGACCAATGTCTCTCTTTCAAGGGAGCTGTCGACCTAGATGTGGTTATATTATTTCTAGGGGTGCAAGTCACTTGTGGTGTCTCGAGCATGTCTCCAGACCTCTGGTTCCCCCTCCAACATGCGCCTCTACTCAAACATCCCCCTTAAATTTGTCAATCCATGACACGTTATCAAGTGCTGCCAGAGATCAGACAGTAGCCTCTGCAGATTCATTCCACACCAAAACTCCTTTGCTTTTTGACCTCTTGATTAACCTCTGTGGACTGCTCTGTGTTCCTCACCCCAGAAAACTAAACCCCGGACTGCTGCCTTCGTCTGCTCTCTGTATACACCTGCATTGCTTGCTGTTTGGGGTTTTAGCCTGGGTTTCTGTACAGCACTTTGAGATATCAGCTGATGTAAGAAGGGCTATATAAATACATTTGATTTGATAAACCCCCCTTATTAATGTGTCTTTGCTAACGGCTAACCACTAACCCTTCTCCCCGCTCTCTCCCCCCAGGTGGCCCAGCAGGTGTCCCCTGCCGGTAAGGTCTCTCCTAAAGAGGTCTCCCCTAAAGATAAACAGGAGGATGACAAGACTAAGAAATCGGACGAGTCCCCGGCGTCGTGGCGCCTGGGCCTGAGGAAGACTGGCAGCTACGGGGCGCTGGCGGAGATCACAGCCACTAAGGAGGCCCAGAAGGAGAAGGACACGACTGGGGTGATGCGCTCGGCCTCCAGCCCACGCCTCTCCTCCTCCCTGGACAACAAGGACAAAGAGAAGGTCAGTAGCTAACTAACACCACGCTGTCTGACCCAGGCATCGGTACCGTTATGTGTCCCGTTCTGAGCTTGTCATTAGTGCTGACCCTATCATATATTTACTCCATGTCCCTATAGGACCCACTCAGTGCCCCTACTATAACAATGTGTCCCTGTCTAGCCTAGTCAATAGTGCTGATACTATAGATATTTGATGATCTGTTTCAAATCATGTTATATGTCCAGCTGCTTTGAACACATTGAAGTGTGTGTGTGTATTAAGATGAAGTTAATGGTTCACCGTTCCAGACTGTTTTGAAAAGTTGCGTTGCTGGATTGAAGTTGAAATCCACCGTCGACGGAGAACGGGTTTGTTGGCCGGGGGACAATGTATGAAGAATGTTAGTAGATGTAGCATGTTTGTTTGGGGTCATTTGTTTGAGCTCCTAATGTTTCATGTGCAGGAAAAAGACAAAGGAACCAGACTTGCCTACGTTGCCCCCACCATCCCCAGGAGGCTGGCCAGTACATCAGACATTGACGAGAAGGAGAACAGGTAAAGTGCCAGTGTGGTCCCTCTGAAGGGAAAAGTGCATTGACAGGAGCACCACCTGCTGTTCACTGCTGTGTTACAGGCCCAAAGCAGCACTGCATGTTGTCTTGATGTAGCCGCTCTGCTGCCTCTGAGTACTTCAGTTTACAATGAAAAATCTATAGATTTAAAAAGTAGGCTCATACATATTTCTATGACGTGTAGGAATTAGTTACTGGAAAATAATATTCTCACTGTTCACATTTGACCAGCATCAATCAGATTTGACAATATCACAAATATTGGTCATTGATACTTTGTTAGTCATTGCTGATTTTACATTTAGACACATTTTAGGATTTATCCAGTATTGACTTGTTGTAGCACAAGGCTGCGGGTCCTTGCCTGTATATTGTGGAGCCCTGGGTGCTATTGTAGTGTGTGGTTCCAATCCCAGGGACTCTGCTGCTAGTCTGGTACGTAGCGGCTCCTACACCAGGAGACGCTGGGACGATGAGCTGAAGAACAGTGAAGGAAGCGCTTCCACCAACCGAACAACACCCAGCTATCAGCGCAGGTTAGCCACGCTTCACTATATGCTACCTCTCAGAGTCCTCAACCTGACTGACTCACTACACCAGATCAGCGCATCCATTCATTCAGTACTAGTTCTGGACTTACTAATGACGTCGTGGACATATCCAGTTACACTTTTTAGTTGACTCTTAGTAGTTTTGCTCATTGCTAATGTCAATTTTGATTTCGGAGTGCCATTTGAAAACAGGGCATGTACATGCAAACATCTACTGAGAAAAGCTGTTCAAGTCAGTCCAACGCCTCTGTCACAAACGCCACAGTCTCCTGCATGACTGTACTAGTCCTGTCAGGTTTCTGTGCCTTTAGTTTCTCTATACTACACACCAGGTTCTACATTACAATCTGCCATGGTCATGCTCTTGCCTGCAAGGTTCCAAAACTACATTATCCAGAATCCATCACTATGGCTCAAGAAACCAAGACATGGACCAAGTGTATCAGAGCTTAGTGTTTATACGTTGTGTGTGTATGTTATATAAATGTGTGTGGTGTGCGCCCCCTTGCTAACATGCCTATCTTCGCCCCCCCCCCCCCCCCACACACTGCCAGCACGTCCCACACGCTAACGCTAGGGCGGAGCGGCAGCACGCGGGACGTGCCAGCCAAGTCCTCGTCTGCCTCCAGCTTGGACTCTATCACCTGTAACACTAAACCCTGGCTGTCACCCACCTCCCACTACCAGTCTTACAGCATTTACCGCAGGTATACCACCAGCCCCCACTGAACAACCTCTATCCACCTCTACTGTCTGTCTGTCACCTGTCTGTTGGTCTTGGCTACATAAGTGTTGTGTAGTTCCATGTGTCTTTGACGATTGGTGTTCTCTTGACCCTCCCATTAACTAAAGAGATCAACCCCATTTTGGAATACTGGGTAACGGCTAACGGGAGAGGAATTCATCTTCAAAGGCCACAGTGTTAACTGTTTTGGATCGCCTAGTTTTCATAACGTGTCATTCCTGGTATGGGTAATGGGTCCTCCCCTTTCCACCCGATCTTCTTTCCTGTTCTCTCGTTCCTTCTCTGACTGTTGTCCCACTGATATCCACAGTGGTTCCTTTGGCAGGAGGCACGAGGACCTGGGTTCGACCACCTCATCCTCAACTAGCACCACCACCACCTCGTCTGTTACCTCGCCCACCAGCCACCGTGACCGCAGCCTGCTCTCCAGCCAGGGCTCCTCCTCCACCCGCACCGGATCCTCCAGCCTCACCAGCAGGTACGCACACACGTAACACATGCATGTGACACACAGGGATCTCCCCCAAATAATGTAAGAGGAGCACTGCATCACTATGTAAAATAAGTGCATTTTATTTGTTATCATATAAGGCCATTTTTATCTAGATTGCTGGAAATGGCATTTACAGGTGATTAAAAACAATCCTGGGAGAACCCTACACACATGAATGTAAAAAATTGTTGGTCCTATTTTGAAGTCCTGTGTGTACAATTGTGTGGGTCAGGTACTGGGCAGAGGAGAGTGCGGAGAGGGAAAAGGAGCGGGAGAAGGAGTCTGCGGCAGTCATCCCTACGATTAACACTGGTTCTACCACCACCACCACGTCCACTACTGGCACTATCATTGGCTCTGACGGCAGGGAGAGACGCAGGTCCGACACGCGCACGTACGCGCACCCCCCGCCTACACACACACACACTCTGACATGGAAACACACATGGATGCCCACACGTGCACCCACAGGGGAAAAACAAGGATGTCACTGATACACACACCTTGTCTATTATTTTACACAAAGCTCATGTTTCTTCACTTGTTTATACAACTAGAAACAATGTAATAACTGCTGTCTCTCAGAAAACGGAATATCTTGAAGCTAGCAGGATCCTGTGCTGTTTGAGATTGCATTGCCTCTATTTGAGAATTGGGTGTGATCTCCTACAGTGTGTACACACTGCAGGAGGAGCTGGAGTCTGTTAAAATGAATGGGGTTAAGAGCACGTCTTCCTGTGAAGTCACTGCTGCTGAAAGAAGCCACCTGTTCTGGGAGGGGTCTAGAACCCTGACTGCTTCAGAAAGTTCTCCTTATAAGGAAGATGGGTTTCCCAAGGCTCACAAGTGATGAGTTCATATTTTTGTATGCAATGAAGGAACACATTCCCTCTTCAAAGAAAGCATTTCAATTATCTGTCTTGTTGCTCCCTCAATATTTGCAATATTTTGAGACTAACACTAAATTAAAGGTGAGAGGAGATTAAATATCTCCACAGCTGATAGTATAATACAAATATGGAGGTGAGCAGAAAAAAACACTTGAATGTAAGAGGCTATTTACTTGAACAGTTGTCAGTCTCATAACTACCATGTATATCATCCTTACGTGAGGCTTTAGCTTGTTTGTGTTGCAGGTCGTACCTCTCGCCAGTTCTCGTTTGTGTTGCAGATCGTACCTCACGCCTGTCCTTGTTTGTGTTGCAGATCGTACCTCACGCCTGTCCTTGTTTGTGTTGCAGATCGTACCTCACGCCTGTTCGTGATGAAGAGTCGGAGTCCCAGAGGAAAGCCCGCTCCAGACAGGCTAGACAGTCCAGACGGTCTACCCAGGTTAGTGAAGACGTCTGTCCTATCTCTGCTTCTGATCTGGCCCTAAATGGCCAATCAAATACTTGTCGATAAATGCAGTGTCAACTGAGTCACTTCTTATTGGACTTTTGTAATGGTTCATGGTTAGTCCATTTCTCTACTATAAGAGTCATAAGAAAAAGTAATGTGCATGTTATCAAGTATTCTGCCATAATGTGGCTTGGGTAATATAGCTGAACTGATTGTTAAAAAAAAGTTATTACTAGTTTGTTTTTATTGCGGAAACATAAACATTGTGTAAAGTGGCACACATTCCTAAGCGTGGTGAGTTTAAAAACAAAATTTTTTATGAGATTGTTTACAAGCTGTAGGGAACTGGGCTGGTCCTTTTCCACACTGTCACTAATACTATCTGAAATAAGTAAATATGGTTCAGCTTAAAATGCCAGAGAAAATTGTCATTTTTTTATAACCACAATAATGTTCACAGTGCAGTAAGTGAATGTCTGAAATGAGTTGTACTGTTTCCTCTTCCAAAATGCAGATTACTGCCATTTTGTAGTTTTTCCCTCCATGAGGAAATCAAAATGGCCAAATAAAAAACATTTGCTCCTGTAACCCTTTTCGGCAGAGATTCACTAAATTCCGTTTCCTCTCAGGGTGTGACTCTGACTGACCTCCAAGAGGCAGAGAAGACAATCGGCAGGAGCCGCCCCACACGGACCCGGGAGGAGGAGAAGGAAGAGAAGGAGAAACAAGACAAGGAGAAGCAAGAGGAGAAGGAGACTGGTGAGACCAAGGAGGACGACTACCGGTCGAGGTACCGCAGCTTCGAAGAGGTATGTGATGGCTTCCCCAAGAGTTATTTACGATGCTCTCTTATCCATCTGGAAATACAACATGAGTTTACTGTTGATGTGTAAACTGACAATCACTTTTGAGGTTTCAAAATAAATTGGATACATTTTTTGGCAGTTTTCCTCAAGCCCTGGTTGTTTGATCTGAAGACGGTAACCATTCCGGACTTCCTGTTCTTTCTCCTCTCTCCAGACTTACCAGCGCTACCGTCCCTCCACCACCTCGACCACCTCCACCCTGAGCACGGCCTCCACCCCGTCCTCCACCACCTCCAGCTCCCTCAACAGGCCCAACAGCCTGAGCGGCATCACTTCCTCCTCCAGCTCCCTCAACAGGCCCAACAGCCTGACCGGCATCACCTCTTCCTACAGCCGCTCCTCCAGGGACACTGAGAAAGGTCAGCCATGAGAGCAGAGCTACGGGTTTAGATCTCTAAATGCTATGGATTGTATTAAATCTCATATGTTGCTGCCATTCGGTGTATCAGTATGATACATCTATGTACACTCATACCTCTGTCAGCAGTGCCATTGATTGTTACTGAGTAGACGCACATGCACGCACAAATATTATACTGAGATAGGTCTGCTGTTGAAAGCAGGAGTATCTGTTGAAAAAAAGAAGCTTGAGTTGTACTGATGTAGAATATATTCCCATATTGAGGTATGGCTGGAGTATGTAACATAATACAGTGCCTTCAGAAAGTATTCATTCTTGACTTATTCTACATTTTGTTACAGCCTGAATTCAAAATGGATGAAATAGATTTTCTCACCCATCTACACACACTATCCCATAATTAGTGAAAACATGTTTCAGATATTTTTGCGATTTTATTGAAGATGAAATGCAGATCTCATTTGTACTGAACAAAAATATGAACACAACATGCAACAATTACAATGATTTTACTGAGTTTCAATTCATATAAGGAAATCAGTCAATTTAAATAAATTCATTAGGCCCTAATCTATGCATTTCACATGACTGGGCGGCGGCGCAGCCATGCATGGGCCTGGGAGGGCATAGGCCCACCCACTTGGAAGCCAGGCCCAGCCAATCAGAATGAGTTTTCTTCCCCACAAAAGGGCTTTATTATAGACAGAAATACTCCTCAGTTTAATCAGCTATCCGGGAGGCTGGTCTCAGACGATCCCGCAGGTGAAGAAGCCGGATGTGGACGTTCTGGTGTGGTTACGTGGTCTGCGTTTGTGAGGCCAGTTGGACGTACTGCCAAATTCTCTAAAATGACGTTGGATGTCGCTTATTGTAGAGAAATTAATGTATTTCTCTGGCAACCGCTCTGGTGGAACTTCCTGCAGTCAGCATGCCAATTGCAAGCTTCTTTAAAACTTTTGAAATCTGTGGTGTTGTGACAACACATTTTAGTATTTTTATTGTCCCCAGCACAAGGTGCACCTGTGTAATGATCATGCTGTTTAATCAGCTTCTTGATATGCCACACCTGTCAGGTGGATGGATTATCTTTGCAAAGGAGAAATGCTCACTAACAGGGATGGTAACAAATTTGTACACCAACATTTTAGAGAAATACGCTTTTTGTGGGTATGGACATTTCTGGGATCTTTTATTTCTGCACATGGGACCAACGCTTTACATGTTCCCTTTATATTTTATGTTTAGTGTGTATATAAGTATTCACATCCCTTTGCTATGACACTCCAAATAGTGCTCAGGTGCATGCAATTTCCTTTGATCATCCTTGATGTCACTACAACTTGATTGGAGTCCACCTGTGGCCAATTCAATTGTTTGAACTTTTTTGTTGTTGAAAGAAACACGTGTAAGGTCCCACAGTGGCTGTCATTGTAAATAGGAATTTGTTCATAACTGACTTGTCTCATTAAATAAAGGTTAAGTCAAATAAATGTCAGAGCAGAAACTATACCATGAAGTCCAAGGAACTCTCGGTAGTGCTCCAAGATAATTGTGATGACGCATGTATCTGGAGAAGTGTATAAAACAATTTCTAGAGTTTTGAAAGTTTCCAAGAGCACAGTGGTCTCCATTGGGAAATAAAAAAATAATAATATGGAACTCTGCCTAGAGCTGGCCAGCCGACCAAACTGAGCAACAGGGCAAGAAGGACCTTGGTCTGGGAGGTGACCATGAAGCCAATAACCACTGACAGAACTACGTAGTTCCTTGGCTGAGATGAGAACCTGCCAGAAGGACAATAGTCTGGCCACTCTCCCACAAAGCCCAGATTGGTGAAGTGCTGTAGAGACTGAGGCCACTCCTGAGAAAAAGGCACATGACGGCATGCCTGGAGTTTGCAAAAAAGGCACGTGAAAAACTTAAGAGCATAAGGCAAAAGATTGTGGTCTGATTAGACAACAATGTAATTCTTGGCCTGAATACAAAGTGCTATGTCTGGAGAGAACCAGGCACAGCTCATCACCCGTATAACACCATCCCTACCATGAAGCGTGGTGGCAGTAGCATGCTATGGGGATGCTTTTCAGCAGCATGGACTGGGAGACTGGTAAGGATGGAGGGAACAAGGAATGGAGACATGCAGGCAATTTCTTGACGAGAACCTGCTTCAGAGCGCAAACGGCCTTAGACTGAGGGCGAATATTTACATTCCAACAGCAGAATGACCCCAAGCATACAGCCAAAGCAACGCTGAAATGGCTTCAGAACAAGAATGTAAAAGTACTTGAAATCTGTGGAAAGACTTGAAGATTGCTGTTCCCCATCTAATTTAAGAGCTTGAGAAAATCTGCAAGAAAGAATAGGAGAAAATCCTAAAATCCAGAGGTGCAAAGCTGATACAGGCACCGAAGACTACTCAAAGCTGTATCGCTGCCAAGGTGCTTCTTCAAAGAATTGACTCAGGGGAATACTTATGTAAATTTGATTTCTGTATTACATTTTCAATAAATCTAAAAACATGTTTTCACTTTGTCATTATGGGATATTTTGTGTAGATGGGTTTACAAATTATCAATTTAATCCATTTTGAATTCAGGCTGTAACAGAACAAAATGTAGAACAAGTCAAGGGGTATGAATACTTTCTGAAGGCACTGTATCTAATAGCCATGTGAGCTCAGACTGGTTAACCAGAATTCCACCCAGGCAGAGGATTGGGTTGCTTTAAATGACATGCCTTAAATGAAACATGACCCTGCCAAGCCACACTGTTTCTTGACTCACTACTCGCTTAACCCGGAAGCCAGCCACACCAATGTGTCGGAGGAAACACTGTACAACTGACGACCGAAGTCAGCTTGCAGGCGCCTGGCCCACCACAAGTAGTCGCTAGAGCACGATGAGACAAGGAAACCCAGCCGGCCAAACCCTCTCCTAACCCGGATGACGCTGGGCCAATTGGGCCCCGCCCCATGGGTCTCCCGATCACCTCCGGCTGTGACACAGCCTGGGATCGAACCCGAGGCTGTAGTAGCGCCTTAGCACTGCGATGCTGTGCCTTAGACCGCTGTGCCACTTGGGAGGCGCAAACCAAAGATTTAACCTAAGGTTTACCGAACTAAGCTTTGATGGAATGAAACTTTGATGTCGGCACACACTGACTATAATGAACACTATTGATGGACATGCTCATTTATTGGGTGACAGTTTGTCACCAGTTAGGCTCCTCAGTAAAGTCAAATGCATTTCCAAAATTAGATTTTGATTTTGACAATGTAAACCGGAAGAATTGGAATTGACCCCAAATGTACTAGGTCCAGTGCATGTGGCTCACTCAATCTCTCTGTAATTGACAGAATCCGAGAAGAAGCAGGAGGAGGAGAAGGAGGGAGAGGATAAGTCCCAGCCCCGCTCCATACGTGATCGCCGGCGGCCCCGTGAGAAGAGACGCTCCACCGGGGTGTCTTTCTGGACCCAAGATGGGGTTTGTGACATACACACTGACACCTTAATGTGGACATGCCTCAAGTGTAATGATCAGAGCCCACTTGACCCACCCTTAAGGCAATAAGGATACATGTCAGTTTGAGGTAAAAAGCCATTTTATAGATTTAGCAGTACAACTACTCTCGAGGTACTACATTGAAGTGCACTCCAAGAAACACCTCTGGATGTAGCTGATTGGGGAATTTCAGCCAGACTTTGGGTTTATTCTGAGAATAACTGTCCCGGGGATGTTCCTGACCTCCTGTCCCTCCTTGCATTCCAGAGTGATGACAATGACCCAGACCAGTCGGCGGACTCAGAGGAAGGCAGCATCAAGGGTGAACCTCAGGTAACCTTAGTCCACACAACCATGCAGAAATAAACCCACAATAGATGCAGTAAAGAGGTCATTGGAACGCAGGATGCTGTGATGCCCTCATTGGCGCAAATCCCCACAAATCTGATCGAACTAAGTGGGTATTTGTCAAATCCGTAATGATTTTTGTATTCATTTGAAACGGGCTCAAGGTGGTTACTAAAGTCTGATTTGGATATTTTGGGCTGTTTTCGCTGCATAATATTTTAAAGTTGTCCCTTTTTCACGTGTTGAAGAAGTGACTGCTATATGCTAACTCACGTTTGTATGAGATGGTAGCATAGCTAGCATACAGAGATTAGTTATGGAAGGCAGTCGTTTTTAACTGAAAGGCATGTCCACATTAGTGTCAGTGTGTGTATATCACGAACCCCATTGATTGGCGACTATGACATGAACATATACATGGACATGTATTGGGGTTGACATCCATACAAGCGTTATGCTCAGATTTATACCTCAACATATTGTGAAATATCCGTAATAAACAATAGCCTATAGGCTGTTTTTGCTGGAGGGCATTGAGGATATTCCACTCGTTTCCATGGCATTTCCATTGTTTTGGTTGAGTTCCATTGACCTCTTTACCGCAACTGTCTGTGGTCTAACCTCCAGCCTGAGACCCAAACTAAAGGATAGACTGTTTTGATTTAACACTTTTAGTGAGTGGCCATTTTTTTTGGTGAAGTTCAACAACCCCAATCAACTTTTTTTGTTCTTTTGTCTATAGTCACGGCCAAGCAAGTGCCCCTGCTTTTTCTTTATTTGGCCTGTTTTGGCCAGCTTTGGTACTGTAAAGACTCCCTCTTCTGCTTACTTTGGATTTAATGGTTCCTCCTTTCCTGTGATTGTCCTGTCGCTAAGGTGACCTCAAACGCAAAGCACTCTCCACCATAGTTCAGTAAGTTCCAAAACAAGCCACCACACAAAGGAAATTGTCTTGTTCATGTCAAAGGTTGAATGTACAAGCAGTTTTCACTATTAGGAAAACTATTCTGCAATTGGAGGAGGAAATGGAAGGAAATAAAACATTCTGGGCTAGTTACTTTTTTGGACTAGATATTGACAATTACTTTTAAGATTTTTATTTTTTCACATGCAGTGAAAAATGTCCATTCTGCAATCCGCGAGGACTTATTTTTAGTGGACACGACGTCCACCCTGTAGTCATAGCTAAAGAACCCCCAACTGAGTTCCTTTTGTAGCTTTGGGAGGGAGATGAGAAGGTCGGTATGACTAACAAAAAATGTGTCGGGCCTCTTTGTATGTAAAGAGAGCAGCATTTTGTTTATCTACAAAGGACTCATGCAGAAACTTCCTATCTATATTGTATCATTAATTCAATTTAGACTTACAAATGACCAAACTCAGGCTTGGATACTACTGGAGGCCCCTTCGGTCTCCACAGTTGGGTAAAGCTGCTTTTAGTAGATTTTAATTCTTTTTGCGACCTTCATGTGGAACAACTTCCATAGCTCTGAAATGAGATCTACTCGTCCTCCTTGGTCAGTTCAGAGTAATGATCAGTGACCTCTCTTGATATATCTCTGTTTTAATACTTTTTGTTATGTTGTATATTGTATCTGTTTGTATTTATGCAGAGCTCATCTGTAAGAGACCCTAGTCTTGTTATGACTTCCCTGTCAAATAAAGATTAAATAAGATGGAGTCTCCCTGGCTAAGTCTTCCTGTTTTGGAAGGGGTGTGTCCTATGCAGTGCTGCGGAGCGGACAGTGATGTGGCCAGGCGCTTGGCTGCAGATCAGACGCACACAGTGGGAGGAGAAGGGCTGGTGGACGGAGCAACCAGCCAGAAAGCCAGCATATCTCTTTGTTGTTGAAGGCTGCACGTTGGGGCGGGGCCTTAACGGAACACTAAATAGGAAATGGTCTATTATCTCTGCATGGATAGGAAAGCATTCAGGAAGGGCTTGCTCCCTCCTGCCAGAGTTGATTTGGGTTTCTCCCTGGGCTTGGAATTGCCAGGGACCTCACGATACAATGTTAGGATACTTAGGGGCCGATACGATGTGTATTGCGATTTGATGTTTAAAACTATTGATCACTACATGTCTGCTACAGAGAGACGAGAGCGCATGAGAAAATGACTTTTGATCAGTCATGGAAATAAAAAAGCTGAAAAAACATGTTGGCTCACTATTTAAGATGGAGAACAAGCTATAGCATGAACAATACAGGAGTTTTGGTGCAGATACAGTCAACTAACGTTACCTGGCAATTAGGTTTGAATAGTTTCCTGGTATTTTACAATGTTCCATCCTGAGAATAAATCACTTTTCTCCCGTGTAACCCGGTACTTCCCATCAAAACCGGAAGTGTTATTCAAAAGCATAATAAAGCATATAAATAGGCCTATGTCTGGATTTGATTAGAGCTTTGTTTGAAAATTCAAGCCTGATGCAACCTGAGCCTGATTAAATACATATTATGAGCCCTACATTAATGACAATGCGTCGAAAGCCAAATGATTGGGACGTTATCCAATACATAGGCTATATGATATATAAGCTACTGCACATTACACACTACAGATAAACATAAAAGCACATAGCATAGCTACATCTATGGGTAAGTAAATTAAACAAGTGGCAGTAGTCTTGAGTGTGAACTGCATTATATGGACTGGAATTACGCACCTTGTTCAAACCATGATAAAGCAGGTGCAGCACATAGTTACAAGCTAGCAAATTTGACATTTTTCAAGATATTTCCTGTTATTAGCCTACCTCTTTTCTCTCTCTAGTGTTGTTCCATTCCTTCCTCGCTTTCAACAGTTAAATGAAATAAGTTGTGTTGTCCTTCATCATTCTAATGACATGCTTGAATAATGTAAGACTAGAATGAGATGCAGAAGGATTCTCCATGAGGATTGAATGGTTAATGGGTCTGAATAAATGACTACTATAGTCTAGCACATTCGCTCTTTCAAACTACCTGTGAGTTCTATTGGCTGTTGTGTTTAACATTCGGACACACAACTCTTTGCTCTCTTCGAAAAGTCTATTGGTATAAGAAATTCAAAGAAAATGTCCAGCAAGTTATTCTAGTCTAGCTTTTCCTGCATGGGACTCCTTTTTTAAAGGCCAGCGAGCGGAGCACAGGTGTGTGCGTATTGCGCAAGAGACGGAGGCAATAAATTAGAAACTTATTAAGCATAATCTCTCATCAACCTTGAACAGGATTGTCTATTTTGGATGCAATTGGAATGGAATTGATGGAGAGCGAGAGTGCTCGCCCGTGGATTGATTTAAAGCAACGATATAGGAGTTTTAAAACGCTGCAATTAAATAAAAAATAAAAAATCTTTACAATTGGATAAAAATGTGACCCCCGAAAGCCAGATGGAGATGTGTAAATTAGACGTTCAGTACAAATCAATACTTGCAGTCAAAGTATCAATATAATATTGTGATATGTAACTAGTTTCACCTCTCCAGTTCTGCCCACTTGATTTTAGGTGGTTAACGTAGCTGGCCTTTGGTGGTGAAAGTCAAGGATAACTGGAGTTAATGACGAATGTCCCTGCATTTATCAATTACTTGCAGTGTGAAGTGAAGCACTTTTTTTTTTTTTGTTTTTTTTCTTGACTTGAGGGAGATTTGAATTTATCAAGATCTTCAAAATATATCACAACCTGAGGGAAGTAGGTTAAAACATGCTTTGGTGTTTTTGTTAAGCAGTATATTTTTCGGACACCTGTAATTCAACCAGTTGTACATGTCAGTTTTCTTCCCTCTCACCATTTTAATCTCTGTAGCTAAGGTCTTAAAGATATGCTGACACACAAGTGCTTTTCCTTGCGATCGGGCTCCTTCAGCTTCAGGAAGCCAACAGCAATTTGAACACTGCTGTAGGCTTGGCCCTCTGACCCACATCCCGCCTGCTCTGAGGCACTCTGCTGGAGCAGCGGGAGCTAGGAGAGGCTGGGATCAGGGGCAGGCCCTTAAGGCACTGGAAGGCTTGGCAGCCATTCAGGAATGTGTGTGGGCGGGGGCTGTTACAGTGCAGAGGGGTCAGGTGCTATGAGAGGGGCTAGACACTAATTCGTCCAACATCTAGCTTTGTCAACTCTTTGCAAGTCAATGATGCAGACCTTTTGAAGCCAAGGAAATGAATAACCTAGCAGTATATCTAATTTAGTATTTACAAAAAGATGTGCTAAGAGAATAGAATGCACCTTAAACATCCTGTTTTCATTGTGTTTGTTGTGATGCTCCAAACATTCCCCAGCAGAACAACAAAACCCTCATGCACTCTAATTGATCATCTATATTCCAGACACTGCGCTCGTCTAGACAACATGAAAACTGCTCTGAATCGGTCATGTGGATTTGCTTGTATTAACATAGGTAAAGACATTAAATCACTGCTGTTTTTCTTTTCACAGAGCGACCGACTTTCCAGGTACGTGCCAAATTCAGTATATTCTTCAGGTCTGTCCAAATGGCACACTATTCCCTATATAGTGCACAACTTTTGACCAGGGCCCTATGTAGAGAATAGGGTGCCATTTGGGAATGCATCCTTCCTGTCTATTTACCCTTCACTTGGAGGGCTTGTGCCACTTTGGATCAAATAAACCGTTGACAACCTGGTATATGGCTGTGTAAATATTAGACATGGTCAATAAGATACTGTAGAGCCAAGTGTCCATGTTTTTATTCTCCTTTTCAGGAATGAGAGCAGCACTTCCTCTTCTGACCGCTATGACCACCTGGGTAGCCGTGGCTACGGCGAGGGTCGCAGGTCATTCTCAAGCAGGCTGGACCGAGACGATAGCACTGACTACAAGAAGGTACTGGAGCTCCAAGACACTCACCTTCTCCATTTTTTATATCACACCAGCCTCAATAACAACACCATAGAAATAGTCAAATTTTCCCTGTGAAGTTACTTTTTTCTGACTGTTGTTTTTCCTCTCTCAGCTTTATGAGCAGATCCTAGCTGAGAATGAAAAGCTGAAGTCCCAGTTACGTGACACAGACCTGCAGCTGAATGACTTGAAGCTACAGCTGGAGAAGGCCACACAGGTGAGGCACTGGGGCCAGGCTGCACTGTACAGTTGGGGAAATTAGAATGTAGCATTAGGATCACTCATTGTGAATAAATAGGACTTTCTCGCTAACTGTGGGTTATCGACATTGCTTGTATTACAGAGGCAGGAGCGCTTTGCTGACCGGTCGCAGCTTGAGATGGAGAAAAGGGTAATGATTAAGGGTTTTATGTTTTTAACGTAATCATTTTACCCAACAAATGAATGAACTTACAAAATGAGTTGTATGAATGAAAGGCACTTACAAATAAAAGTATTACTGGTTTGAACTGAATTGGTAGTGGTTAACAGCATGGTAATCAATGCCAACTGGTTTATGTCTGAAGGTTACAAGCAGGCCCCAATTTCAGCTGGGTGGTATGGTCTTATAAACCTGACTACTTTCTCCGGTCTACTGCCTCTCCTGCTGGCTGGCTCACCATGCCCGTATAGTTGGCTGGGGGGCGTGCAACCCCACCCAAGCACGAGCTACCTACCTTCTCTCACGTGTTTTTGTACATTTTTAGCCAGTGTGTGGTCACTTCTTCTCCAGGGTTGTTCTTTTTGCCTAGTGTGTGTGTGATAGCGAGTGAAACAATCCATCATGTATAATGTAAATGTGTTATCTTATGCATGTGCTTTTTGACGTTCTTTTTGGCAAGTGTTCACTCACATCACTTTAACGACTGACACAAATGTATGGGGTCAATTTCACATCTTATGTATTGAATTAAAATAAATCATGAACATGAAAAATAAAGTTGAATGTAGACATATTTTTTAGGACGGGTGAAATAATGGATGTTGAAATCAAAAACCAAACAATAGTCTGCTAAAAGTTTTGAGAATGACAAATATTAATTTCCTCAAAGTTTGCTGCTTCAGTGTCTTTAGATATTTTTGTCAGATGTTACTATGGAATACTGAAGTATAATTACAAGCATTTCATAAGTGTCAAAGGCTTTTATTGACAATTACATGAAGTTGATGCAGAGAGTCAATATTTGTAGTGTTGACCCTTTTTCAAGACCTCTGCAATCTGCCCTGGCATGCTGTCAATTAACTTCTGGGCAACATCCTGACTGATGGCAGCCCATTCTTGCATAATCAATGCTTGGAGTTTGTCAGAATTTGTGGGTTTTTGTTTGTCCACCTGCCTGTTGAGGATTGACCACAAGTTCTCAATGGGATTAAGGTCTGGAGTTTCCTGGCCTTGGACCCAAAATATTGATGTTTTGTTCCCCGAGCCACTTAGTTCTCACTTTTGCCTTATGGTAAGGTGCTCCATCATGCTGGAAAAGGCATTGTCTATCACCAAACTGTTCCTGGATGGTTGGGAGAAGTTGCTCTCGGAGGATGTGTTGGTACCATTCTTTATTCATGGCTGTGTTCTTAGGCAAAATTGTGAGTGAGCCCACTCCCTTGGCTGAGAAGCAACCCCACACATGAATGGTCTCAGGATGCTTTACTGTTGGCATGACACAGGACTGGTGGTAGCGCTCACCTTGTCTTCTCCGGACGAGCTTTTGTCCGGATGCCCCAAACAATCGGAAAGGGGATTCATATTGAAAATGACTTTACCCTAGTCCTCAGCAGTCCAATTCCTGTACCTTTTGCAGAATATGAGTCTGTCCCTGATGTTTTTCCTGGAGAGAAGTGGCTTCTTTGCTGCCCTGCTTGACACCAGGCCATCCACCAAAAGTCTTCGCCTCACTGTGCACTCACACCTGCCTGCTGCCATTCCTAAGCAAGCTCTGTACTAGTGTGTGCCCCGATCCTGCAGCTGAATCCACTTTAGGAGATAGTCATGGCGCTTGCTGAACTTTCTTGGGTGCCCTGAAGCCTTCTTCACAACAATTGAACCGCTCTCCTTGAAGTTCTTGATGATCCGATAAATGTTTGATTTAGGTGCAATCTTACTGGCAGCAATATCCTTGCCTGTGAAGCCCTTTTTGTGCAAAGCAATGATGACGGCACGTGTTTCCTTGCAGGTAACCATGATTGACAGAGGAAGAACAATGATTCCAAGCACCACCCTCCTTTTGAAGCTTCCAGTCTGTTATTCAAACTCAATCTGCATGACAGAGTGATCTCCAGCCTTGTCCTCGTCAACACTCACACCTGTGTTAATGAGAGAATCATTAATGATGTAAGCTGGTCCTTTTGTGGCAGGGCTGAAATGCAGTGGTAATGTTTTGGGGGATTCATGGCAAAGAGGGACTTTGCAATTAATTGCAATTCATCTGATCACTCTTCCTAACATTCTGGAGTATATGCAAATTGCCATCATACAAACTAAGGCAGCAGACTATGTGAAAATTAATATTTGTGTCATTCTCTCAACTTTTGGCCACGACTGTAGAATTGTAAACAAAAATAATACATGAAAAGCAAAACCCCAAAACTTGTAAGAAAGTAATTTTAAAGCGAGAGCAAAAAATATTTTATCTAACTACTTAGGTAAACATATGAATTACCTGTTGCACAACGTTCGGCGCAGGTGTATGGCGAACCATTTGCCAACACCTGCGCTGAACGTTGTGTGACAGATGGTTTGCCATTAAATGTATTAGATAGACATGCTTCTAATATCCGTACATTATTGACCCGTGACTGACAGTTTGAAATACGTTAGCTAAAACGAGGACATCAGGCTTCTACTTCAGTAGGCAATAGGGGAAAAAGCCTATCATGTTCATTGATTGGGTTAAGACGAACCGTCACTCCAAAACTAGCGGACCAATGGAGACTTATCTACGCCTCCCTCTAAACCCCGCCTTTCACGGAAAAATAATGCGTAACTCGCATTTGAAAAGACTGGATAAGAGCGTCTGCTAAATGACTTAAATGTAATGTAAATGAAAGAAAAGATACAAGTAGCGTGACCAAAGGGTAGTACATGCAGGCAAGACCGTAGGCAAAATCTATTCAATACGATTGGTTGCTGGGAAAGTTTAACCGAAAAAGATTTTTGCATTCGTTTGCAAATATTTTTTAATCATTTGTCATAAAGTTTTGCTCTCGCTTTAAAATTATTTGTTTACAAGTTTTGGGGTTTTGCTTATGATGTGTTATTTTTGTTTACAATTTTTTATATTGTTTGGTTTTTGATTTCAACATCCAGTATTTCACCCGTCCTCAAACATGTTTACATTCTCAACAATTTTTCATGTTCATGATTTATTTTATTTTGAATTCAATACATATGGTGTGAGATTGACCTCATAGAAACATCACCTTAACGACTGACGCAAACATCACCTTAACGACAACAGGGACATGTAGTTCGCATGGTGGACAAGAGAAAAAGTTTATCCTGAACTCCAAACATCTTCCATGAATGATTTACTCATACCCTATTCTATTGCTTTAGTCTGCTTATTAAAGTCCATATTGTCACTGGATTTTAGATGACCTTCCCTTGATCTCCTTCCCCTGGTCTCCTTCCCCTGGTCTCCTTCCCCTGGCATTCCCTAAAGTCCACATACCTCCAAACCTTCACAGCTTGGGTCTGCCGGCGTAAACGAAGCCAACTGCTTCTTTTATTTTAGCTGTATTGACCCTGCCAGTATGGCTGACATTACCCATGAGTCATTTCATTAACTTGTCATGTTTAGATAACCACATCAGGAGAAGATGGGACATGCAGCACTAAACATGTTAGGTCTTTTAGATTAGTCTCCATGGTTCTGGCTTTGACATGCTTCACAATCATGCGCGTGCACCTCACCCACTCTCCTCTCGCCTCTGTCTCTGTCTTCAAAAAGCTCCTCAACCTGCATCTGTTATCTGACCTTCACACCTCATCTCCAGTCACTTTATTGCATATAACTGCAGCTAGGTTTTACTATCACAGTGTCGATTTAGTCTTTGTTTTAGTCATAAAATACCTTTTTAGGCGTAGTCACATTTTAGCCACATAGTCGGTGCATTTTCTTCTATTAAATAATGAATATGTAGGCTACCTCTAACATTGATATTGTGGCAGATTGTAAAGCCTTGGCTACAGGTTAAACAATTTACAACTGATTTTCTCCCCATCATAACCGTCAAGGGGGGTAAATAAGTGGTTTCTTAAAAAAGGGCGAATTTAAGCTTTCCAGAAAAGTCAAGTATTACCGTACTCCTAATATTCAACAAATGGCATTCGTTTTTCCCATAGGAAAAAAGCAACCACTTGCATTTGCGCATCGCTGCGTGTGAGTGGCAACACAGATGAATAATAGCGCAGGGGAAAATAGAGCTTCTGATGTGATCAAAGCAAAAATAGCCAACATGAAAGTGAGTTAACATTACTGTTCTAGTTGAGCTTAGTTACAAGTCAAGTGTCCTGGCATCTGGCTTCACATCAGTTCAAAAGATTGACTTGTGATTGAAGTGACCTGGGTAGCTGTGTAGGAGGAGAGCTAGGTAGATCAGCTCAATCACACCGTGCAGCTGAAAGATGTCATTTCTGCAAACTTGTCCAATCCTAAACATGTATGCTTGCAGAATATTTAATGCAGTCCTCTCATAGGCAGAATTTGCATCCTTCATGTTCCGTGGTCTGCAGCTGATTTGAGCTGTTCTGCCCAGCTCTCCCACACAGCTCCAGGCGGTCACTCGTCAATCTTTTGAACTGATGCGAAGCCAGGTGACTGTCGACTGTTGCGGCTTTAGCGCCGTGGTCCGCATGTCAAGGCAAATTAAATGTCCATTCCTGTCACATTTTCATTGACTAAAATGAAAGTAATTGGTAATCGTTATCGTCCCCCCGCCACCCATGGAATCTCGTTATCGTCATAGTATTAGTCAGGAAAAATATTGTTGACGAAATGAACACTGCTATCAGAGCCAGAGTCACTTAAGGCTGTAACAGCTGAGCTGCTGAGCCGAGGTATGGCCTTCGTTTTGGCCACGAGGTGTGAGGTAACATAACTGAAGCAGTTTGTGGGAGCATGTATGCGGTGGTTGTCTTGTGTGGTGTTTTCTATGCTCGTCTCCTTCTTTAAACCCGGGGTTAACATCTGTTTGTCCCCCTCCCCGCAGGAAAGAAGAGCTCTAGAAAGGAAGATCTCTGAGATGGAGGAGGAACTCAAGGTACTGTCTTATGTGACTGGGCCCTCGATGTATGTTGTTGGGTGTACGTCCCTATTTGTGTGTAGGGCACCAGAAGGTTTTGAGTGACATAATTGCATATTTCCCCTTTAAGATCAGGAACAGCAGTCAATATGCCAATGTTAAACATACTGTATACTTTAGCTGGACCACCAGTGTACTATATTGGTATGCCCTGTTGAAATGTATTGCTGAACAAAGTTACTTTACAGGATAGCATTTTTGCACAGACTATTTTTCTCTCTGCCACAGGACCAATTTGAGGAGGGCCAGAGGCAATTCAATGTCTCATTTGATAAACTCTCTGGTGCTGTGAATTATAGCATTGTAGATGTATAATGTAACAATCCTAACTGACAGTCAGCATAGTGCTGTTTTCACTGTTACACTCCCCAGTATTTGATTTGAGCCCCCAGTGTATCCTATCTGTGTGTGTGTGTGTGTTCAGTGTTGCCACATTTTGGGATGTGCTATATAATCTATGTTGAAGTAACGCGTAAACCCTTCTAACTAAGGAGATTGGATGTTCTCAGAAACGGGGCCACAAAATAAGCAAGTGTTTTCTTTCTTCCCAGCACTGCCATAATGTAGTGATTTATTTCTAGGTCATAGGCAGCCCAGCGACCATACCTGTCTTCCTCTCTCTCTCTATTCTACTCTGCTACTGTAGATTGCCATCTCTCCTACATGCCAGCCTGCTTGGAAAGCACTTGTCATTCCTCCAGTTCCAAACTCTGTCCCATTTTCCTAACAATCTCCTTTTTCTGTTTTTGTCTTCTTTTCCCCCTCTTATCCTCTCTATAATTTGTATTGGCCCCCCTTGTCTTCCATTCTTTCTCTCCCTTCTGGTAAACTCTCCCATCTCACCCTTTGCTCTGCCCTCTGCTGGTTTGACTCTCTCGCTCTCCCTCCTGTCTCGCTCTCCCTTCTCTCTCGCTCTCCCCCTCTCTCTCCCTGTGTTGTGGTTTTCCTGCAGAACCTCCCAGAGGTAAAGCAGGTTCAGGCCCTGCGTCAGGTCAAGGAGCGGCTGCAGGCAGAGAACAGGGCCCTGGCCCGCGTGGTGGTCAAGCTCTCCCAGTCAGCCTGCAGCCAGCTGCCCCCCTCCGTGGACCTGTAGCCCTGCCCAACCGCTCCTCCTCACCCCCTCACCCTCCCTTCTCATGCTCCATTCGTGCTCCGACCTCACCCATAGACAGGCAGGTCCCCAGCCGCCCAACTACAAGGTTATCTCCCCCCCTGAGACTGACTCCCCCTACCTCCCCTGTCCTCTCTGGTTTTCATATTGGGGAGTGTGTTTTGACTGGGCACTTTCCATTTACAGTACCTATAGTTCACAGTATAGTTCAATGTTATTTTCAGTCAGGTAAGTATCAATTCAGGTGTTAATTTCCATATAAGCAAATGTACTACTTTATTGTTAGTGCAGCACCTGAAGTATACATTTTGTACTACATGATTAGGTCTTTATGCAGTTGATTTTACTAGATAATTTGATGTACTGTAAAGGAGAGTGCCCCATTTTGTTCTTTTCCCCCCAGTGTGCAGTCTTGAAGTCTTTATCAGGGAGTGCCGTTGTTTCGTTCGGCTTGTTTCTGGCTTTGCATGACGTGGCTTCCTTTTAGTGTCAAATGGCGGACATATTTTTTTTAATGGAGGACGGACACTTCCTTTCCCCTCAGTGTCTTTCTCCAGTCCTACCCCCGTTTCAATTGAGTCTTATAGATGACATCAACCCAGCTTTGAGACCGGGTCACCCCTATACTGCAGGTTTACACCTGGTCTTATTTAATTTCCCAGTGACCTAGACATATTAATTTGGCTCTTTCTCATGATTTCAATTTCCATTACATACCGTAAGAAGCTCAGGTTGGTTGATTGTCATCTGTAATATAATGCCTTTATAGTTTTGCAGTGGACAGTGAAGATTTGCTCTTGAACTCCCAGGATGTTCAGTTGTTCTCTATGTGAGTGCTGAAGTGTTTCAAGAGGGACTGGGTAATCCGCCATGGTTGCTCTGGCCAAGGCAATGCTGGACTGCATGGCTTTATGAATCTGCTTAGCCCAGTATGGTTTTAATTGATGTTGAGGGAATTATACTTGGAAATGATCATCTGTGACTCATTGTGATTAGTTATTTTCATTTGTCAAACATACTGGTTAGTATTTCGTACGTCTCTCGTAATATTACCCACTTAATCCACAACAATTTGGCACCACACTGATGACTAGTTAGTTTCTATTGCAGACTAAACTCAAACTGTGACCAAGATGACAGGCAGTGGTGTAGTTATGTTAGTGAATAACGTAACTACTGTCATTGTATTAAGGCAGAGATGTAGTAATGCCATTTTTCATATAGCAGTTTGTTTGGAAATTTGGTTCAGGGCAGAAATGGGTATTGGGTGGGTACTGACTGCGAGATGGCGTTAGCTTTACGCGGGATAAGTCTACCTCACAAAGACAAATAGAAAAACCGAACGATTGCAGAGGCATTATTTGATGCTGTAACAGTTTGAGTTGTCGCTCATGCATTTTTTTTAGCCCTCTATGCTTCATACAAAGGAGCACTGTTTGTGCTGCCAGGATTTGTGCTGTGTATTTGAAGAGTGTGTTGTATTCCTGGCTGCCAGTGGAGCCACCTCCTGTTCTGCATGGCTATTTAGCAGAGACTTTGGACCGGGGTGTGCTTGCTCCATTCTCAACGAAGAAAATAAAGACATGGGGGGGGGGAGGAATGGTTGAGACTGGCTTGTCAAAGATGTTGATGACATTCTGCAATTAACAGTTTCTAAAACTGGGCTGACTGGTAAACCTCAACATGTCTCTATGGTGACATGTCTCTAAGCCCGTTTCCACCTCTCTTTTTTTGTTCTCTTCCAGACGCTACCAGACTTGAAAGCAGACAACCAGAGACTAAAGGACGAGAACGGAGCTCTTATTCGAGTCATTAGCAAGCTTTCCAAGTAGAACAGACCCCCTGCCCTCCTGCGCCCGCCCTCCTGCGCCCGCCCTCCTGCACCCGCCCACTCCTCCATGGCAGTGACTAATGGAATTGCAACTTTTAGGTATTAATTGCAAGAGACATCCGCAACAAGACTCCTTCTCAGCTCTTCTGTCCCTCTCTCACCACCGCGTCCTCCATGTCCTCCCTCTCTCCATTAGGTTATTCTCCACTTCAACCTGTGGCTGCTCTCCAGATAGAACCACTGAGTTTACATTAGCAGAGGATAGGGTTGTGAATGGCATGTAAAAGCGTTTGCGGGCGGGGAAGCCTCAACTATTTAACCAATAAGCCTTAGTTGTACATAAAACACTTGTATCGATCTCTCGGCTGTCACAGAAGAACAGTTATTTCACACCTGATTTTATTTGTGCCACAAACTCTTATTTGATCTTTTTGTTTTCATTTCCTGTTTGTTCCTCGACCTACATACAAGGGTTGTGCGATGTGTAGTTGTCCTATTCTTTCTGACCCCCTCTCCCCCCAGAAGAAGTCCTCCCCGTTTTTGGAGGCTCTGTCTCACAGCAGAAGACTTCCCAGTGGTACCCCGTCTTAGTGCACGCAACCCCGACACACACCGCACACGCACACACCTCTATCCACGCCACTCACCCCCTTTCCATTTCTGTACCTTTGTGTGTCTCCCTCAGAGGTAAATGGAATTATCGCTTTACAGAACAGGTGGACTTGGTGGAATTTAAGCTTTCACTGTATGTGCAATATGCATTTATTTCTAATAAAAATGCTTTAATGATGAGTCCATCACTAGTAGGATTTTCACTCCTCTTCCATCTTTCCATTGCTCACCCCTTTCACAGACCCTCTCCCCCCCTCTTTTTTTTTAAGGTTGTAGTCGTTGGTTTATACTCTGTATTTCTCACTTCGTTTTAGCAGGTACTGAGTGATGCTGTATATACCTGTATGTATCGTTTGAGACCAGCACATGGCATGCATTTATGGTTCCCGTCTGTTACTATTAAAAATATACAAACTCCAGAGGACAAAAAAAGTGTGTTTTTAACTATTTTCTTCATTTATAGTCTAAAGACATTGGATTACAATAGGGCCTCTCTCTTAAAGGGAATGGCTGGCAGTGTTCAGTGCTTTTTCTTTCCAGTTTTAAGTGTTCACGGTAATTGTGAGATACAAGTAATATAATTGCTTCACTACATTTCACACATTGTATTCAGTATCTTTGGATGAGTGCTGTTCATTTTCTTTTCAGTTTTTTTTAAGCCGTAGTATTAGCCAAGGTGTTGTCACTAAAAGATCTTAGGTATTGCTAACCCAGTCCTTTTTACAATGTCTACATGCACTGTCAATGCCATGTGAGGAGTATTTGATGACAGCCACCATCAAATAAAGTCCATGCATCAAACACATTTTCTGCATTTCAGTGGCCTTTTTAAGGATACTGTAGTAAAGAAAACGTTGCCTCTTTTGGTTTACATTTTTGCTGTTTTTTCCTTTTTAAATTTCCCATCTTGTAAAATAGGCGTGTGGCTTCATACATGCGAGCTGTGCTGTGACTACCAACCACTGAAGAGTTCATTAAAAATAAACTTGTACATTGTAAAGCCCTTGTGTTGGCTATTTTATTCTTGTCATTCATTAAATTGTACACTTGAAGGTGACTTTATAGCCCTTCAGGGATGCTAACCTGTCACTTCATTGTGAATAGTTTCTGTCTTGACCTCTTTCTGCAGTGATGCCTCCATAGCACAGCAGAAACATGTTACGAGAATGGTTTCTTGGGTTGTCGCTGCTGTGTTATGGACGTCCCCAACTCCAACTGGCTAAAGCTGTGGAGGACCTTCAAAGATGTCTGTCAACTACCTGTATTTTATTTAGGACAAACGAGTGTACATGTTTTTAGAAATGACAAGGTCTACTTATTCCTATTCATGTTTCCCAATAAAATGTTCAAGTTTATTTTAACCCACACGGAACACCTGGCTCAGCTGGGGAGAGCCCAACAACCATGCTCCTCTAGGCCTACATCCACCACCACCTCAAGTCAGTTTGTTTCAACTGCAATAATAGGGATGAGATTTAGACCCATGTCAACCATGGATTAGTTTCCACTGGCCCATAGATTACTTTCAGGGTGAGGAACCATCTAACCTCGTCCCCAGGGCTATTGCGCATATAATCCTGGGATATCAACGACTCAAAGTTGGACTTGGTGAGCGTGACTGTACTGAGTGAAGTATTTCATTGAATGTTTGCGAATCACAAGATTGTGAGGTTAGGGGTATGATTTGTCACCACAGGAGATTAGGATATTAACACAGGAGTTTAGGTGAATTTATATAGCAGGTTAGGAGAATGCGGTTAAGGTTAGGAAAAGGGTTAGGGGTAAGCTAATGCTATAGTTGTCAACTGTTGTGCCCGACGCGACCGCTAGATGGAGCTGTAAGCCTACGTCAACTCCATCTAGCCTCAACAGTAGAAACGGAAACAAACCATCTGTGGCCACAAATGTCTGCTTTTGGATACTCCGTTACTGCAATAGACCCACTCATATAGAGTGATTGCTAATTATGTGGAATCATCTTTCTTATGTTGTATGCTACCTTCTAGAAGACAATTACAATCGTTATGTCCGATAAGGGTGCTTTAGACCCATTTTAGAGGAGCGGGAATACCTTGAAAATGATCCCCATAGTCTTGAGCTGGGTGTTACCTTGTCACTAGTGTTGGTTCTACAAATGTTTGTCACTCCTGTGCTTGTGTAACAGTAATGAGCCCTCATCTGTCCTGGAGTGCTGTAACTGGTTGAGGAGCTTAATGTTGAGCGCTAGAACTGCAGCGTGGGAAATGTAGTTTATAAACACTTTGCGGACCACCAGCCTAAATTGGGACCTGTCACCGGAAAACATCCAGGGGTGTGCAGATATTTCACCGGAGCACAACTTGGCATTTGACCAGGAAATGCAGCTGATGAGCCAGACGGACACTTCCTGGCCCACAACGGCTAGGTGACGTCAGATGACCCCCTGAGGAACTTTGCAGAGCCAGGTCAGCTGATAGTTCAGTAGTACTAGGTTCCAGGTCAGCTGATAGTTCAGTAGTATTAGGTTCCAGGTCAGCTGATAGTTCAGTAGTACTAGGTTCCAGGTCAGCTGATAGTTCAGTAGTATTAGGTTCCAGGTCAGCTGATAGTTCAGTAGTACTAGGTTCCAGGTCAGCTGATAGTTCAGTAGTATTAGGTTCCAGGTCAGCTGATAGTTCAGTAGTACTAGGTTCCAGGTCAGCTGATAGTTCAGTAGTATTAGGTTCCAGGTCAGCTGATAGTGCTGTTGTAACTGTGGCCTAGTTTCGGCCTAAAATTGTCATATCCAGTCTATACCAAAAGGGGGTGGTAAAGATTGACCTTTCCCTGAGAAATGTGACTCTTTTTCATTTTAGATATCAGTGATATTTCTAACGTCTGTTTCATCCCTGTCTGGTTCTACCTTGTAGGGGAGAGCTGATCTGCTGGGGAGACAGCCTGAAGCTGTGCTGAGGGAGAGCTTATCTGCTGGGGAGACAGCCTGAAGCTGTGCTGAGGGAGAGCGTATCTGCTGGGGAGACAGCCTGAAGCTGTGCTGAGGGAGAGCTTATCTGCTGGGGAGACAGCCTGAGGCTGTGCTGCTGAGGGGAGAGCTGATCTGCTGGGGAGACAGCCTGAAGCTGTGCTGAGGGAGAGCTGATCTGCTGGGGAGACAGCCTGAAGCTGTGCTGAGGGAGAGCTTATCTGCTGGGGAGACAGCCTGAAGCTGTGCTGCTGAGGGGAGAGCTGATCTGCTGGGGAGACAGCCTGAGGCTATGCTGCTGAGGGGAGAGCTGATCTGCTGGGGAGCCAGCCTGAAGCTGTGCTGAGGGAGAGCTGATCTGCTGGGGAGACAGCCTGAAGCTGTGCTGAGGGAGAGCTGATCTGCTGGGGAGACAGCCTGAAGCTGATCTGCTGGGGAGACAGCCTGAAGCTGTGCTGAGGGAGAGCTGACCTGCTGGGGAGACAGCCTGAAGCTGTGCTGAGGGAGAGCTGATCTGCTGGGGAGACAGCCTGAAGCTGTGCTGAGGGAGAGCTGATCTGCTGGTGAGACAGCCTGAATCTGTGCTGCTGAGGGGAGAGCTGATCTGCTGGGGAGACATGAAGTATTACACAGAGATCACGACCAAACAATTTACAGGCGTACACCTGGACAACTGTCACTCCGCTCCGCTACACTTGCATGACCGAGATACAGTATGCTGATCTGACTATAGATCCACACATTCATATCTGCATATCCTGGTGAATATTTTCCATGATACTCTTAAACTGAATGTACTGAGTATTACAGGTGTTACTAGGCCAACATTATCCTCTATTGCCGGGGGGAAAACGTTGAAGTCTGTCTAGAAAAGGGGACCCCTAGTCTTCCTGCCATCTTGTGTGAATGTGCTATGGAACATCTAGAGCATTATGAAAAATGACAAATTATGTCAAATAAATTTAAGTACATACAGTGCCGTGAATATCACAGCACAGTAGTGTTTACTGGACCAATGCATTGTCCTGACTGAGCATGATGCTAAATCTGTCTGTCTCTCCTGCTCTCTTTCTATTGATTATCTTATTCCACAGCTTACTTTGATTCTCACATCTTTTGTAAAGATTCCTAATATTGAGTTGCCCCCCCCCCCCCTTTTTTTGGTGGCCCATGTTGACTCTGATGCTTCCCACAGTTGTCAAGTTGGGTGGGGGACCATTCTTTATACCCACTGGAAACGGTTGAGCGTGAAAAGCCCAGCAGCGATGCAGTTCTTGACGCAAACCACTGTGCCTGGCACCTACTACCATACCCCATTCAAAGGCAAATAAAGCAGGTGTTCTTAATATACAAAACATTAAGTGTATAACTATATTTTCCATTATCACCGGACTACCTTTGCACATTCACTTAAACATAAATTGATTTTGTTACTACATTTCCCATCACCCCTTTAATCGGGCTAATTCCCACCATTAACTTGTTTGTTGCCTGGTAATTGACATGTCCCCCTCCCCTCTGTGTGTCGTTTTCATATTTACTTTATTTCTTGCCCAGCCTGTACCCCTTCACTGTCCCCTTCCCATCTCTCTCCCTCTCCTCCTCTCTTGTCTCATATCTATCTCTCTTTCTATATCCCGTTCCCATCTCTCTTCCTCCTCTTTTCTATCTCCAATCTCACTCTTTCTCCCTTCCCCAACATTGCCTGTGTTGCATTGTGTGCCCTGGCCTGTGTGTGTGTGGTGTGGCTGTGCTGTGTGTAGTACATGCTGGAGAGAGCTCGCGAGCTGAAGCCGGACCTGTATATGGTAGCTGAGCTGTTCACCGGCAGCGAGGAGCTGGACAATGTCTTCGTCACTAGACTGGCCATTATCTCCCTCATCAGAGGTAAGAGCCTGGGAAATGCACAAATGGCACGTAATCTATAGCCTGACTGCCAGTCTATTTGTGAAATCATGACAACTCCTTGACAATTAGGAAATGAGTTGAGCATTGGAGTGGACCAGAGCACATACAGATCTGGGACCAGGCTACATAATCTGGTAGAAATTGAAAAATAAATGTTCACTGTTTCTGTTTTGCTTCAAGAGTTGGATATCGCCTTTATTCATGGTATGAAATGCCTTATCATGAAATATTGATACACATGAAATTAAATAAATCTGCAATTGATTGTCTCTTGGCCAAAAAGGACCGTGGTGGTAATATTTGAAGTGATCTATGAATAAATTGACAGATTCATTCAGCTTGAGTTAGTTTTCCTATTAATGACCATATTGGCTATAACCATTTGCCTGTTTTATCTAGTTGCTACAATAGTGATCTCTCTCTCCTCTCCTCTCTGTCTCTGAAGCCATGAGTGCAGGAGACAGTCACGGGGAGGGCAGGCTGGTCTTCACATTTGGTGGAGAGCCTGTGGGCTCGGTCGTTCTGCCCAGCCTCACACGTCTAGTGCCCTTTATCGCCCATGCCATGTTCCTCGACGTTACCCATGACAACGATATGGTCCAATTCACGAACCTATCAATATAACTCCTTGTAACCCCTACTGCCTCTGATCTGGCAGAATCACTGAACACAAATACTGTATTTATGAATGTTGGAGTGTGCCCCTGTCTGTTAATTAAAAAAGCAAAAAAATGGTGTCTGGTTTGCTTAATGTGAGGAATTTGATGTATAGCTTTGACTTTTACTCAAGTATAACAATTGTAGTATTTTTTTCCACCACTGTACAAAATCTTTAAAAAAGAGGTGGTGGTGCTGGAGGTCAGGACTGTGGAGAGGATCGGATCGCTGGGTCATACCAGAAAAACAGGAATGGCATCAACAGTCTGCCTAAGCACACTGTAGAGATCAGAGAACACATCCAGGTAACATGAGAACAGCACCATAGAATTACAACTTTACATCCCAGCTAGGGTTACAGGCGTGTCTCTGTATATGCCTGGCAGTTGATTGTACACAATGGGCAATTTTAGTTTGTAAGGCATGAGAGCCCGGGGATTATTGTGTGATAATTAAGGGCTGTTCTCAGACCTGATGTTTTGTGCTTGGGTCACTTCAGTCTAAACACATGTACATGAGTTCTATTCCTTTTGTAAGGCACTGCTAGTACCATTATTTCTACTGGAACTGTCCAGCAACATGACAGCAAGATTGTGAAGCATGCTGATGTCACTGGTAAGGGCCACAGTGAATTTGTTAAGCAGACTAAATTTGAACAGCTCACCCTGGTAGTGTGATATTGTTCAGGTAAGAATACACTGTCCTATTGAGATTGTTTCAGGTGCCCTATGTATCAAGTGTCAGAGTAGGAGTGTCCCGTGTGTTCATGTAATATGATCTAAATGGGTCCTAAATCAGCACTCCTACTCTGAGACAAATGATACACATGGCCCGCGAGTGAAAAGTCATGGCTCATCCTATATAACTACTGCTGTACACTCCCTTTCTATTCATATACGGTCTATGCACATTACACACCATACATACACTGAGTATACCAAACATTATATATGTATATACACACACATATATACAGTACCAGTCAAAAGTTTGGACACCTACTCATTCAAGAGTTTCTTTATTTTTACTGTTTTCTACATTGTAGAATAATAGTGAAGATATCAAAACTATGAAATAACATATGGAATCATGTAGTAACCAAAAAAGTGTTAAACAAATCAAAAAGTACATTTTATATTTGAGATTCTTCAAAGTATCCACCCTTTACCTTGACAGCTTTGCACACTGCATTCTCTCCAACAGCTTCATGACCTAGTCACCTGGAATGCATTTGCGGAATTTCTTTCCTTAATGCATTTGAGCCAATCAGTTGTGTTGTGACAAGGTAGGGGTGATATACAGAAGATAACCCTATTTGGTAAAAGACCTAGTCCATATTATGGCAAGAACAGCTCAAAGAAGCGAAGCGAAACGACAATCCATCATTACTTTAATTAAGACATGGTCAGTCAATCCAGAACATTTCAAGAACTTTGAAAGTTTCTTGAAGTGCAGTCGCAAAAACCATCAAGCTCTATGATGACCGCCACAGGAAAGGAAGACCCAGAGTTACCTCTGCTGCAGAAGATAAGTTCATTAGAGTTACCAGCCTCAGAAATTGCAGCCCAAATAAATGCGTCACAGTTCAAGTAACAGACATCTCAACATCAACTTTTCAGAGGAGACCTCGTGAATCAGGCCTTCATGGTCAAATTGCTGCAAAGAAACCACTAATAAGGACACCAATAAGAAGCCAAGAAACATGAGAAATGGAGATTAGTCCGGTGGAAATCTGTCCTTTGTGGGGAGTAAGTGAACGGATGATCTCACATGTGTAGTTCCCACCGTGAAGCATGGAAGAGGAGGTGTGATGGTGTAGGGGTGCTTTGCTGGTGACACTGTCAGTGATTTATTTAGCATTCAAGGCACAAATAACCAGCATGGCTACCACAGCATTCTGCAGCGATACGCCATCCCATCTGGTTTATGCTTAGTGGGACTATCATTTGTTTTTCAACAGGACAATGACCCAACACACCTCCAGGCTGTGTAAGGACTATTTGACCAAGAAGGAAAGTGATGGAGTGCTGCATCAGATGACTTGGCCTCCACAATCACCCGACTTCAACCCAATTGAGATGGTTTGGGATGAGTTGGACCGCAGAGTGAAGGAAAAGCAGCCAACAAGTGCTCAGCATGTGGGAACTCCTTCAAGACTGTTGGAAAAGCATTCCAGGAGAAGCTGGTTGAGAGAATGCCAAGATTGTTCAAAGCTGTCATCAAGGCAAAGGGTGGCTACTTTGAAGAATTAAAAATTGAAAAATATATTTTGATTTAACACTTTTTTGGTTACTACATGATTCCAAATGTGTTATTTCATAGTTTTGATGTCTTCACTATTATTCTACAATGTAGAAAATAGTCAAAATAAAAAAAAAACCTTGAATGAGTAGGTGTGTCCAAACTTTTGACTGGTACTGTATATAAATTCCGGAGACTGATATTACTCATTCTGATATTTCTTAATTTCTTATTTCTTTAAAACTTTTGGTATTATGTTTGTATAAGCATTTTGCTGCACCTGCGATAACATCTGCATTTGTGTACGCAACCAATACATTTTTATCTAATTTGAAGTACAACTTACCAGACTGTAGTTTACAGACGGCTGTAGTCTGTAACCCATGTTGTCCTCCCAGGATGAGTCTGGACCCCAAGTTCCAGGAGTTGGTGGGGGTTTGAGGAGACATCTCGTCCACTTCTGTAATCACTACAAGACAGGTAGTGTGCTTGACGCCAACTCCCCAGCCGTACTCACTACTCCACCGGCAGTACAGTTACTCAACATGATTATTTTACTTGGTTGTTTTTGTGATGAATCTCAGCCCATACAATATCTGACGTATGCATTGCAGACATAGGGCCTGTTCATTCACATAAGTAACTACCATAAGACTTTGCTGTCTTCTACTGGTAAATGGTAATCCACCTCCTTAGCAAGCAGTAGACTTACAAACCTAACAAAACGAACCACATCACACAATCTCTGCAGCTGTGTTGTATTGCATTGATTATGTACTGGTTACACTTAGTGTACAAAACATTAAGAACACCTGCTCTTTCCATGATAGGCTGACCAGGTGAAAGCTATGATCCTTTATTGATGTCACTTGTTAAATCCACTTTAGTCAGTGTAGATGAAGGGGAGGGGATACGTTAAAAATATATTTGTTAAGCCTTGAGACATGGATTGTGTACAGTATAGTGAGTGTGGCATTCAGAGGGTGAATGAGCAGGACAAAATATTGAAGTGCCTTTGAACGGGGTATGGTAGTAGGTGTCAGGCACACTGGTTTGAGTGTGTCAAAAACTGCAACGCTGTAGGGTTTTTCACGCTCAACAGTTTCCTGTGTATCAAGAATGGTCCACCATTGAAAGGACATCCAGCCAAGTTGACGCAATTTGAGTCAACATGGGCCAGCATCCCTTTGGAACACTTTCGACATCTTGTAGAGTCCATGTACTGATGAATTGAGGCTGTTCTGAGGGCGAAAGGGTGCAACTTAATATTAGGAAGGTGTTCCTAATGTTTTGTACACAGTTTTTTTTTTTAGACTGGTGGTGACTAACAACAAATGCTGTTCTGCAGTTAAATGATATGATGTCTCGTGTTGTCCCTCCATGTGGGCAAGTGGTTCCAGGCTATGTTCACATATCCCTTGTACATCACTCGTTACCTGGTGCCATGCTACTTTGACTCCATCATTGTTGGGGCCTATACAACCATCAATAAAATGTAAAACTGGGTTTAATAACAACTTGCTATTCTTATTTATAAATAAAATAGAAAAATCTGAATTTGTCAGTGAGACTAGTCATGACCGGAGTAAAAAGAATACTGCTGTTCTGAATTAACTTGAAAATGTTCCACAAACCTCTAAGTTCATGGACAGTCCTTCAGTTTGTAATATTTGTGTGTTAAGCTTTATCCAGACTGGTTCCACCCTGGTGAAGCAGTTAGCTCTGGGCTCAGTACAGATGTGTGGTGTGGGCCTGCACCTGGCCCTGCCTCCCTCGCACCCATGCTGCACAACGTGCCCTACCGTCTCAATGATATCTCCAATGATAAAGAGCACTGATGTGTTTCCCTGGCTGCAGGTAAGGCTTTCAATTCAGTCAAGTTCAATTTTAATCCAATTCATAACAACTTTATTTTTGCCCTTCTGGTTATGGAAAATCCCCCTCTCTGTACTGTTACAGAGATACAGATACATCCACATAATGTTGCTCCCTTTCTTTCTCTTTCAGTTCCTGGTTGGCCGATATTAATGTTTGTCTTTCTGGCACATTCAGGTTTCCCTCATTTTGCAGCTGGGATCTTCCGTTGGTGGAGCCGGGACAACTTCATCGTGCTGCGAGGTCTGATGCTGGTGACAGGAAGACACCTGGAGGCCAGTTATGTCTCACACTCTCAGCTCTCACCCTCGGCTCTCACCTATAAAGTTTCCACGTGCATGGAGAATAAAACTATCCATAAAAAGTAAGAAACTCCAGTGCACCTGTGATTTTGGATGCTGCTAAACAATTGAATGCATCTCACATAAACGTTTTGGTCAACAGACCTTTATCAGGGTTATACAGATGATTGCTTGAATTTATCTAATGGCTTATATCTGTCACTTTTTTCCACATAAACTTCATCCTGGTGTTTGCAGGCAGCCTGAGGTGTGGCCTGAACCCCAACCTGCAGTGTCAGGTGACTGGCACTCGCTATAACTGTCATGACACAGTGTGGTGTTGGCTGCAGTGCGTTCATGACTACTGCAACATGGTGCCTGACAGTGTCGACGTCCTCAGGTTCCCTGTGGCCAGGATGTACCCCACAAACATATCCAAGCCACAGCCTGCCGGAGCCTGGGTACACACACACACACACACACACACACACACACACACACACACACACACACTTTTGTAGACAGTGTTCTTGTGTATTCTTGTGAACCTCTTGGTTCACGACATTCCGTTCTTGCTACGCCATTATGCTGGTGTCAGTTATCAGTTAATCTAACTATTCTCTCATCATTGATTTGCATACCACTGCTGGCTTGCTTCTGAAGCTAAGCAGGGTTGGTCCTGGTCAGTCCCTGGATGGGAGACCAGATGCTGTTGGAAGGGGTGTTGGAGGGCCAGTAGGAAGCACTCTTTTCTCTGGTCTAAAAACCCAATATCCCAATGCCCCAGGGCACTGCCCTGTGTAGGGTGCTGTCTTTCGGATGGGACGTTAAAACGGGTGTCCTGACTCTCTGAAGTCATTAAATCCCATGGCACTTATTGTAAGAGTAGGGGTGTTAATCATCACGGTCACCTAATAATCCCCAGTTTACAATTGGCTCATTCAACCCCCTCCTCTCCCCTGTAACTATTCCCCAGGTCGTTGCTGTAAATGAGAATGTGTTCTCAGTCAACTGACCTGGTAAAATAACGGATAAATAAATTGTTTTAATTTACTTATTTCAGAAATTTGGGGATTTTCTGTATAGTTGTCTAATGTTTGTAGGGCATATTACTGTGTTGTAATGTTGCTCCTGAATCACTATGATAAATACAATATGTTTTTCTTGAGTGTACTTTTAACAAAGCTGAGATTTACTTCAAAGTGTAGCAATGCATGTGAAATCAATCACTGACAAATACATGGTGGCGTAGCGGGAATATGATAATGCCGTAAACCAAGAGGTTGTGAGTTCAAATCCCAGGTGAGGACATGTTTAATAATAATGACTGTATATATGAACATGCACAACATAATCATGTATGTCAAAGTGTGTCATATACTGTATGTATGTTAAAAGCACTGTTTGTGGGTGTCCTGAACATTGCCAACATGCAAAGAGTTGTTAAAGTGGCAATCAGCAGTAGAAACAATAACAAAGTGATTGCCCCATCCCTGATTCAGTAAAAAGCAGAGTTACTTGGGCTGGAGAATGTAACTTCTCCCAAATTCATAGACAGTGATATGGAAGCAAGGACTGATCATCCATGATATCAAAATCATAGTTTTAACCATGTTTTGAGGCTAGATAGTGTTTGTTTACATTTTCTTTGTTTACAAACATTGAAATAAAACAAGCTTATTTTTGGGGTTCTCATGGGTACGACAGTTAAACTAAGCTCATGAGGCATTTATGAGTTATATTCTTCAAGAATCAATGGGTACAAATCATAATGTACACGTCCCAAAATGAATGTAGCAACTACGGATTGCCGCTTTAATGGATCAGTGGTTCACCTACCAGGGCCTTGATGGGCTCAGCAGCAGTAACAAGGGATGGCGTGTAATGAAACAAGTTTTAATTGGGAGAACATTTCTTTGGGACCATCAGGTGAACATCAGTCTTCAGGGATGTCCCAGGAACAAGCCGGGAACTAGACAAAAAGCTCCACGGGACCATGAGAGAGTGTCCTGTGTTTAAAATGTTCTTGGACACAGGAATGTTCTTCCAATGTTCCAATGAAACATATGGTTCTCCAAACCCTCAGAAAGCTGGACACATGAATGCTCTTGCAACATCCCATGAAACATGTCTGGAACAGTAATATTTTATATAATGAAAACATGGTAACCATGTTATGGGTAACTTCTGTTTGACATGAAGGGAATGGGGGGTGTCTCTACTTTTTGCCCCCTCCCCACACATACATTTTTCAAGAGAAATGTGTTGCTTTAGCAAACACACTTCCAGTTTAGTGGGCAGTGTTAACTGTGAACCCTGATCCCAGAAACAAGCAATCAAGAAAACGGTAATATTTGTTGTGCTATCAGGCCTATGTAATGAATGGTGAGACTACTTTCTTAATAGATGACAAAATATACTGTTTTGAGAAACGTACTCCAAGTTGCAAGCTATGCAACTGCCATACCTGGCCTGAAGTAAGTTCTGGCCTGGTGCACCAACTGTAATGTCATGTTAGGCCTACAGTGTGTTCACAACCAAGATAAACCAATAACATGTGTAATTAGGGATAATCAATATACAGACTTCGCTGCGGATTCTGGTAGAGAACACGCTGTAGGCCAAACATCACTGTCATCTGAGGCCTACAGCATGTTGTATGCGAAGCTATTGCAAATAACAGTTTAGAGGGTGTTAGTTAATTTTGCTAAATAAATCTTGTCATTAATGACAAATTCTACTCTTTTGATGGAGTGATTTTAATTTTGAGATGGGTGTTTTAAGCTTTGATGGTGTTAGTGCATTTTGCAAGAGAAATGTGTTGTTTTGGCAAACCCACTTCAGTTTAGTGGGCGCGTTAGTTTGTCTCGATTCATTGAATGCTGAAGGAAACTGCAATCCACATGAGCAAAACTGGGATCCAAATAACCGTATATCCAGTTAGCCTAGTAATTTCTGATTGTTTTCACACTAAATGCAAATGCTAAACAGTTTTTTTAACAGTAGATGTAACTATCACAATACAGTTTTTGCAAAACAGTGGAACCACTCTCTATACCAACATGTAAACTCCATTTGCATAATTGTTAACCTTGGCCTACCCCAGCCAAACCCTAACCCAGACTGGGCCAATTGTACGCTGCCCAATGGGACTCCCAATCACGGCCGGTAGTGATACAGCCTGGAATTGAACCAGGGTCTGTAGTGACGCCTCTATAACTGAGATGCAGTGCCTTAGACCGCTGTGCCACTCGGAAGCCCAAGTTGCATTGGGCAGAATATCAGATCTCACAACGATTGGAGGAGTGTTAAACATTACCAGTGTATCACCAATACTCAGATTATCATTATTTAGACACCCCCCCCAAAGTTGGACTTTTATTGCCTTTAGGGGAGCTCATGTCTCATTCACGGGAGCTGCGCCCCCCCCTGGCTCCCCTGTAATTCGCACCCTGATGACGGGTAACATTAGAAAAACGTTCTCTCTCCCTAGAATTGTTAGCTGGGATGTCTGTACCTTGTCTCTCTCTGTGTTCTCCAGGCTCCAGAGCTGTTCACAGTGGATAGAGTCTGGGGAGTCACTAGAGATGGCAGAGCAGAAGCTACTCGGTCCTCTGGGAATGAACACTACTTATGACCAGGACCCATAGGGAGTAGAGTATAATTTCAGACACAACCACTGACATGTTTCGTCCACACATTCACATACAGTACATCATTCTTCTTCTTGTGTTGTTGCTTTATTTAGACACATCAGATCAGAAGAGAAAGGTGAAAGATAGAGGACAAACAGTTATAAAATTGACAGCGTAACAAAGATTCGCTCCCCAGCAATAGTCAGAAGACGTCTGTGTTACTCACTAGACTAGACCCAGCTCTTGCACCACACTCAGACTTTCATTCTTAACCTAGAGTTAACATATTATCTATTTTCTTTCCCCTCATGAAGTGACTTGAAGTACTGTGGTGTCTATGATAACGCTCTGGATAGCGAGGATTTCAATGTTGCTAAGGGCTTCAAATACCACTAAGGATCCGTTAACGCATTTACAGCCCACATAAACATTTCTTAGTAGCTAGGAACTGTACTTTTCCAAGAAGATGGGAGATCTACGACAAGACTGTTAACCTAGTGAAGAAGAGGCTTAACATTCACCTGGAGAGGTAAGACACAAGCCAAAGAATTTAAGTGACTGCACATACTATAACATTCTCAATTGTTTAAATGGTAAGTGACCAAAATGGTCACAGGATGGAATCATGTTTTTTGGGAGTCAGAAGTACATTACATTTTTCCATTGTTTCACTCAATTGATATGATTGATTGTAATTGTCACATAATCAATATTTTCTCTTATCACCTACCAGATTGTCTTGGAAGGGTCTACTTGAGCTGACTAATGACAACGGCCAGTACTGTCCCTTCAGCTTTGAGACCCAGGCCTGGTCTTTCACCACCTTACTGGAGGTCCTACAAGATCTGTAGATGGAGAATATTTTCTCCTCTTTTATTTTCTACTTTTCTCTTCTCAACACATTACAGTTTCAACCTCCCAGTTTTCAAAAATATTTCAATTATGACAGTATTTTCAGTGAAGCCATTTTAAACAGTATGTCATACGCCATAGCTGGAACCCTGTGTCTAGCTAAAAAAAAAACGGACTTTAACAACATAAGAAACCTCTAAACCGCTCAAACTCTTTGTTCCATCTGGATAGTATGCCAATGTGTGTTTTTATAAATGTGGCTTGCATGGTCAATGTAGGTCTAGTCAATACATCTTGAATTGCTTTGAAATCTTGTAGACTATAATCTTTTAGTACTTTAGAAGTACTTTTTTCTTAATTCTGCACTCATCCCTGCCAGGTTGAATTGCCCTTCTTCCAGTTCTAAATGCTGTCTCATACTATAGCCTATATATTTATGCCCTCGTGACTGATGAGACAAACTGTGAATCAGAAATATCAAATATTTTGTGAAAATCTTATCTATAAATCCACATGCTACACCACCGACCACTTTAATAAAAAATAAAAAATGTTTGTTCCAGTTTAAACTTCTATGCATAATACCAGTAGAAATAAATAATTTGAAATAATTCTCTATTGCTGTTTTCTGCAGAGTCATGATGATTCAGCCCCTCTTTTCTGCAAAGTCATTGTTTATTCATCCTCTTACCGGAATATCCTACAGATTGTTATTAGATACTGGGAGTGGCATTGCCCAATGTGTTGATGTTTTTCTTCGCCCATTTAGGTGTGGAGAAAAAGGAGACGCACATCGTCTTAGTCACACACACAAAGAAGGAGGAAGATCATGGGAAAAACACAGTCTGATGTACAGAGCACTGCACAGGCATTATAAACAACCGCACCTGCACATCTTTATTCATTGCACACATTCCTGAGTGAACCACAACCGCTCAACCATGCCTCCCCAACATCGAACTAGTCACTAAAACAAATGAGCACACTTAAACACCTGCACGTACATCATCAATCAACACACATTCCTGAGTGAACGAAATCTGCCAAACCACACCCAGACACACATCGGAACACCTGACCTACTTAACGTACACTACCGTTCAAAAGTTTGGGGTCACTTAGAAATGTCCTTCTTTTTGAACGAAAAGCACATTATTTGTCCATTAAAATAACATCAAATTGATCAGAAATACAGTGCAGACATTGTTAATGTGGTAAATGACTATTGTAGCTTGGAAACGTCTGATTTGTAATGGAATATCTATATAGGCGTACAGAGGCCCATTATCAGCAACCATCACTCCTGTGTTACAATGGCACGTTGTGTTAGCTAATCCAAGTTTATCATTTTAAAAGGCTAATTGATCATTAGAAAACCCTTTTGCAATTATGTTAGCACAGCTGAAAACTGTTGTTCTGATTAAATAAGCAATAAAACTGGCCTTAGACTAGTTGAGTATCTGGAGCGTTTGTGGGTTCGAATACAGGCTAAAAATGGCTAGTAACAAAGGATTTTCTCTGAAACTCGTCAGTATATTCTTGTTCTGAGAAACAAAGGCTATTCCATGCGAGAAATTGCCAAGAAACTGAAGATCTCGTACAATGCTGCATACTACTCCCTTCACAGAACAGCACAAACTGTCTCTAACCAGAAAAGAAAGAGGAGTGGGAGGCCCCGGTGCACAACTGAGCAAGAGGACATTAGAGTGTCTAGTGTGAGAAACAGACACCTCACAAGTTCTCAACTGGGAGCTTCATTAAATAGTACCCGCAAAACACCAGTCTCAACATCAACAGTGAAGAGGTGATTCCGAGATGTTGGCCTTCTAGACAGAGTTGCAAAGAAAAAGCCATATCTTAGACTGGCCAATAAAAAGTAAAGATTAAGATGGGTAAAAGAACACAGACACTGGACAGAGGAACCCTGCCAAGAAGGCCAGAATCCCAGAGTCGCATCTTCACTGTTGATGTTGAGACTGGTGTCTTAATATAACCTCGGCTCCTGGCTTCACTCACATTGTCTTTCTATTGTCACTAATGGGAAGGGTAGGGGTTTCAGCACTTGTGTCCTAATCTCGTTCACCAGAAACTTACTGGTTACTTGGCGTCTTTTGGGTTCCATGTAAAACCTGGGTTCTACATGGAACCCCAAAAGGTTCTACCTGGAACCAAAAGGGGTTCTTCAAAGTCTCCTATAGGGACAGCCGAAGAACCATTTTGGTTCTAGATATGACCTTTTTTTCTACTATTGGAAGTTGATATAATGTCAAAAATAATGTTATTTGAACAATTCATGTTCATTACCCTTTAGTGTCATATTTTGAACTGATAGTAGATCAATTATACTTAAATGTTTGTAGGCTATGAAATATATATATTTTATATGGCCATCGAAATGGTTATAAAGGGTTAATTAATAATAATCTATTTCTGTTTTACTTTATTATTGTAATACAGTCCGTCTGAAGCTCTGTGAGATGGAAAGATGCCATGTCTGAAGTAGGCTATCTGTAAAGGAAAGGCTTCTTCACTAGAGGCATTGGACCCTTTTGAATGTGTATGAAAGTTATTTCCTCAGAGCAAGCGTGTTTGTATGTTTTGTATTAATCAACATTCAAATCCTTCCATAGCCTACTCAGCGCTTACTATCAGTCGCAACCGTAAGCAGTTAATTGTTTGAGTATTTCACTTGTCTTAAATTTGAGTAGCTAAGTTTTGTATGGCAGGTCACACTCCAGGTGTGCCTGATTAGTTAATTGCTCAAGCCACAGTGTAAAACCAGTGTTTTTAGAATGTTCTAATCTAGAAGGTCCATGTCTGAAAGGTTAGATTTAGTTTTATCACATGATACTGCCATTAAGTTTTGTTTTATCGTTTTTGCTAAATGAAAGCTGCAATGTGTAACTTTATAGAGTTATAGATCAAGTCTTAGACTTGCTTTCTCATTGAAAGCAAGTCTAAGAAGTTGTAGATCTGTTCTATGTGCGCTATTTCTATGCTTCCCATTCTTAAGTTTTGTTTTCGTGTCTTTTACTTTTGGTTTTGTTCCCCAGCTTCAAACAGATGAAAATACAATATTTTTGGTTACTGAAAATATATTTCACAGTGGGTTAGATGGTACAATTATTCTGTACACCAGGGGTATTCAACTCTTACCCTACGAGGTCCGGAGCCTGATGGTTTTCTGTTCCAACTGATAATTATTGCACACACCTGGTGTCCCAGGTCTGAGTCAGTCCCTGATTAGAGGGGAACAATGAAAAAATGCAGTGGCACTGGCTTCGCGGTCCGGAGTTGAGTTTGGGGCTCTACACCTGCTTGTTTTGTCACATAAACTGAAATTCGATAAACTATTTAAAAAAATTGCAACCAGGAAATGGCGAAGAGATTTCTGCACCTTTAAGTCACGTGTCAAACTCATTCCACGGAGGGCTGAGTGTCTGCGGGTTTTCGATCCACCCTTGTACTTGATTGATGAATTAAGGTCACTAATTAGTAAGGAACTCCCCTCACCTGGATGTCTAGGTCTTAAATGAAATGAAAAAAACTAAATCCCGCAGACACTCAGCCCTCCGTGGAATGAGTTTGACACCCCTGCTTTAAGTACTCAAGCCTACAGCCAGCTTTGTCACACTAGCTATCGAGGGCCCGGTTTCCCAAAAGCATCTTAAGGCTAAGTACGTCGTAGGCGCATTATTACATCTCCGAGTTGTTTCCCAAAGCCATTTTTTTGCACTTGAAAACGACCGTAATCTAACACCTGTCTCAGACCGCTCGTAGAACAGCTAATTGGGTTGTTAGATGCTTTTTTGCCCTCGCGCGTCACTTTATACACAGAAGATCTCTGCTAAATATAGAATCACATGGTTTATCCGCCTCCCTGTGACACCAATAACTTCAAAACAAAGTTGACTACAAATTCAAGGTTGTGATGTCTTTGCAATTGATACAAACAAGCGAAATATAAAAAGATGCTTCAAATTAAAACTGAGATGACGCATTAAAATATACTATACAGTAGGCTATAGGCCTATGTCAATGGCTACGCCGACCCCGGTCAACAGCTCTGCACCCCCCACAGCAACTTGCCCAAGCCTCCCCCATGTCTCCTTCACCCAAATCCAGATAGCTGATGTTCTGAAAGAACTGCAAAATCTGGACCCCTAAAAATCAGCTGGGCTAGACAATCTGGACCCTCTCTTTCCAAAACTATCCGCCTCAATTGTTGCAACCCCTATTACTAGCCTGTTCAACCTCTCTTTTGTATCGTCTGAGATCCCCAAAGATTGTTAAGCTGCCGCGGTCATCCCCCTCTTCAAAGGGGGAGACACTCTAGACCCAAACGGTTAAAGACCTATATCTATCCTACCCTGTCTTTCCAAGGTCTTCGAAAGCCAAGTTAACAAACAGATCACCGACCATTTCGAATCCCACCGTACCTTCTCCGCTATGCAATCTGGTTTCCGAGCTGGTCATGGGTGCACCTCAGCCACGCTCAAGGTTCTAAACGATATCATAACCGCCATCGATAAAAGACAAAACTGTGCAGCCGTATTCATCGACCTGGCCAAGGCTTTCAACTCTGTCAATCACCGCATTCTTATCGGCAGACTAAACAGCCTTGGTTTCTCAAATGACTGCCTCGCCTGGTTCACCAACTACAGTGTGTCAAATCGGAGTGCCTGTTGTCCGGACCTCTGGTAGTCTCTATGGGGGTGCCACAGGGTTCAATTCTCGGGCCGACTCTTTTCTCTGTATACATCAGTGATGTCGCTCTTGCTGCTGGTGATTCTCTGATCCACCTCTACGCAGACGACATCATTCTGTATACTTCTGGCCCTTCTTTGGACACTGTGTTAACAAACCTCCAGATGAGCTTTAATGCCATACAACTCTCCTTACGTGGCCTCCAACTGCTCTTAAATGCAAGTAAAACTAAATGCATGCTCTTCAACCGATCGCTGCCCCCACCTGCCCTCCCGTCTAGCATCACTACTCTGGATGGTTCTGACTTAGAATATGTGGACAACTACAAATACCTAGGTGTCTGGTTAGACTGTAAACTCTCCTTCCAGACTCACATGAAGCATCTCCAATCCAAAATTAAATCTAGAATCAGTTTCCTATTTTGCAACAAAGCATCCATCACTCATGCTGCCAAACATACCCTCGTAAAACTGACTATCCTACCGATCCTTGACTTCGGCGATGTCATTTACAAAATAGACTCCAACACTCTACTCAGCAAATTGGATGCAGTCTATCACAGTGCCATCCGTTTTGTCAACAAAGCCCCATATACTACCCACCACTGCGGCCTGTATGCTCTCGTTGGCTGGCCCTCGCTTCATATTCGTCGCCAAACCCACTGGCTCCAGGTCATCTATAAGTCTTTGCTAGGTAAAGCCCCGCCTTATCTCAGCTCACTGGTCACCATAGCAGCACCCATCCGTAGCACGCGCTCCAGCAGGTATATTTCACTGGTCATCCCCAAAGCCAACTCCTCCTTTGGCCGCCTTTCCTTCCTGTTCTCTGCTGCCAATGACTGGAACGAATTGCAAAAATTACTGAAGCTGGAGACTCATATCTCCCTCACTATCTTTAAGCATCAGCTATCAGAGCAGCTTACAGATCATTGCACCTGTACACAGCTCATCTATAATCTTTGCTCCTTTGCACCCTTGTATCTCTACTTGCACGTTTATCTTCTGCACATCTATCACTCCAGTGTTTAATTGCTAAATTGAAATGATTTCGCCACTATGGCCTATTTATTGCCATACCTCCCTAATCTTACTTCATTTGCACACACTGTATGTAGACTTTTCTATTGTGTTATTGACTGTACGTTTGTTTATTCCATGTGTAACTCTATGTCGCACTGCTTTGCTTTATCTTGGCCAGGTCACAGTTGTAAATAAGAACTTGTTCTCAACTGGCCTACCGGTTTAAATAAAGGTGAAATAAAAATAAAATATTTAAATACATTTCATGTTCAATCAATTGAGTTATTTTTTGTTACTTGTAGGTTACTGTCTGTAATTTGTCTCAATATATTTTATAATGTGTAGCCGAACGTGTTGTGCCAAATCTTCATTTAGTGCATTAATATAGGGTAAGCATTAGATTAAGCTGCCTCTATCACGTTTCAGGGAAGACCCAGATGCAAGAAGACAATGTCAAAGTAACAAAAGTTTATTGCTTGAACGGGGCAGGAAAAACGACAGGTCAAAGGCAGACAGAGGTCAGTAATCCAGATCAGAGTCCAAAAGGTACAGAACAGCAGGCAGTCTCAGGGTCAGGGCAGAGAGAATGGTCAAAACCGGGAAAACTAGAAAACAGGAAGTAGAAACAGACAGGAGCAAGGGGAAAAACGCTGGTAGGCTTGACGAACAAAACGAACTGGTAACAGACAAACAGAGTACACAGGTATAAATAGATGTGGCAGGTAGACTAGTGGTTAGAGCATTGGGCCAGTAACTGAAAGGTTGTTCGATTGAATCTCCAAGCTGATAAGGAAAGAATATCTTGTTATGCCCCTGAGCAAGGCAATTAACCCACTGTTCCCCGGGCGCCGAAGACGTGTCTGTCGATTATGGCAGCCCCCCGCACCTCTGTGATTCAGAGAGGTTGGGTTAAATGTGGAAGACACATTTCAGTTGAATGCATTCAGTTGTACATGAACATCCGTTCATTGTGTGGACCGACTACAACGAGTGACAAGTATCCCCCTTTCCCTAAATACATTGGGGATAATGGAGAAGATGGGTGACACCTGGAGGGGGTGGAGACAAGCACAAAGACAGGTGAAACAGATCAGACAGTACCCCCCCTGGAAACAGGAGACAAACGGCAATGAGACATGGATTTTGATTCTAGACACATGAAAAGTGGGATGTATACAGAGGGTACGGGGCAACTTAAGACAAACAGTAGAGGGGCTAATGACCTTGGAGATGGGGAAAGGACCAATAAACTGGGAGGAAAGTTTGCGGGACTACACCCGGAGGAGCAGATCCCGGATGGATAGCCATACCATCTGCCTGAGACGATGCCGGGGTCCTTTGGCGGTCCACTTGTCATCGATACCTAAGGTGGTCTTGAGAAGGGCCGACCGGGCTCTCTTCCAGGTACGACAACAGTAACGGACAAACATCTGGGCCGAAGGTATGCCGACCTCATGCTCAGGGAAGAGCGGTGTCTGATAACCCAGGGAACACTCAAAGGGAGAGTGTTGCGAGCGTATTCGACCCACACTAGTTGCTGGCTCCAGGTGGTGAGGTTGGTGGAGACCTGCCAGTGAAGAGTCGTCTCCAGGTCTTGGTTGGCTTGCTCCGACTGGCCGTTGGACTGGGGGTGGAACCCGGAGGACAGGCTGGCCAACAACCCAATGAGTGTGCAGAACACCTTCCAGAACCGGGACGAGAACTGAGAACCCCAGTCAAGGACCATGTCCACTGGGAGTCCATGGAGCTGGGCCGTCTCTTTGGCAGAGGGTAGCTTGGGGAAAGGAATGAAGTGGGTGGCTTAGGAAAACTGGTCCACTACTGTCAGGATGGCGTTGTTGTCATCAGACGGGGGGAGACCCGTGACAAAGTCCAGGGACGGTGAGGGACACCAGTCCCTCACCGTCCCAGTCGGTATGAGAGGGAGAAGTTGAACTGGGTGAAAAGCAGGGCCCACCTAGCTTTCCTGGAATTGAGACTCTTGGCGGTGTGGAGATATTCCAGGTTCTTGTGGCCTGTCCACACAATGAACGGACGTTCCGCCCCCTCCAGCCAGTGCCTCCACTTCTCCAACGCCATCTTCACCGTGAGAAGCTCACGATTCCCCATATCGTAGTTCCTCTGTATTCTGCTTAACAATTAAGACCGAAGTCTTTATGTTATCTGTTTTATCATGTCACAAAGTGTATTGTTTAAATTTTCTTCTGTTTTAGAGAAAATTTTGTGTCAAATTTGCAGTAACTACAAAATACAAGTAAAAACTAAGGAAAACAGCAGTAAGTAAAGTTACTGCACTCTGGCTTTGTTCCACCATGTTTTGACTGCAGTTACTATGGTTTGCCTTGGTATTCTATCGGGTTCCGAGTTCAGGCCATCACGATCATGACACACCATGAGACAGCCAAGAAAGTTGGATAAACACATTTGCTTTACCCATGTAGTTTTAAGGTCATACAAAAGGCAGAGTGCAGTATCAGCAGTACGCCTTCTGTCTCTCCTATCGCTATAGGTACACCTTCCTGAGAACTATGGCACTATACTTTGCTTAAACCTGTTCTGCCTTAAAGATTAGATGCCTATAAAGATTAGAATGTTCCATTGTGGTTAGACAAAAAGATCACAAAATAGTTCACACATTCATCATTCAGGGTTACCGTCAGAGATATGGTCACATTTCTGTTTTGTCCACAACATTTTCCCTACTTGTAGCAGGTCGCGTTTACAGAAATATTTTTCTATAACCATGATTTCATGAGAAAGTGTTTCTGCAGTGAAGGGTGTGTAATGCAAGTCAAGGTGTCCTTGGATGAATGTCAACAAGCTGTATAAACAGCATTGTTAAATGGCAACTCCGCCACTTTTCAACTATTCATTATCTCCAGCATCAAACCGGGACCTACATGTGAAAATGGTGCGTTTCTGTGGTGAAAAAGATTAGAAGAAAAGTCCTAAATGTAAGAAAAACAGTGATTTTCAAAACTGGCAATGAGTTTCTAGCCAGAGGGAGGGTATTTTCTTGCTCCCCATGTTACTGCGAATCTCATAGTGTTTGAAAAATCACCGTTTTTTAAAATGTAACTTTTGATGTCATCCGGTAGAACTTTAAGGTTATATTGTTTTCTACAAAATGAAAAAATGCACCATTTTCACATACTGATTTGGAGCTGGAGATAATGAATGAGGTTGAAAAGTGGCAGTTAATTTGTGGAATTTCTTTCTTTCTTAATGTATTTGAGCCAATCAGCTGTGTTGTGACAAGGTATGCAACCTTTATTAAACTAGGTAAGTTAGTTAGGAACAAATTCTTATTTACAATGACGGCCTACCAGGGAACAGTGGGTTAACTGCCTTGTTCAGGGGCAGAAGACAGGTTTTTCCTTGTCAGCTCGGGGTTCGATCCAGCAAACTTTCGGTTACTGGCCCAACGCGCTAACCACTAGGCTTCCTGCCGTAGGTGTGATATACAGAAGAAATCCCTATTTGGCAAGAACAGCTCAAATAAGCAAAGAGAAATGACAGTCCATCATTACTTTAACTTGTTATGGCTAGGGGGCAGTATTTTCACAGCCGGATAAAAAACGTACCCGATTTAATCTGGTTATTACTCCTGCCCAGAAACTAGAATATGCATATATTATTAGCTTTGGATAGAAAACACTCCAAAGTTTCTAAAACTGTTTGAATGGTGTCTGTGAGTATAACAGAACTCAAATGGCAGGCCAAAACCTGAGAAGATTCTGTACAGGAAGTACCCTGTCTGACCATTTCTTGGCCTTCTTTGCCATCTCTATCCAAAACAAAGGATCTCTGCTGTAACGTGACACTTTCTCATGCTCCCATAGGCTCTCAGAAGGCGCCAGAACGTTGAATGACTCTGCTGTAGCGCATTTGGTAAGTGGTCGATCTGAGAACAATGAGACGGGGGTGCGCGTGCACGAGACGACTCCATGTTTACATTTTCAGTATTTGAACGAAAACAACGACTCCCGGTCGGAATATTATCGCTATTTTACGAGAAAAATTGCATAAAAATTGATTTTAAACAGCGTTTGACATGCTTCGAAGTACGGTAATGGAATATTTCGTTACCCTTCGGATAGTGTCTTGAACGCACAACAAAACGCCGCTATTTGGATATAACTATGGATTATTTGGAACCAAAACAACATTGGGTGATGAAGTAGAAGTCCTGGGAGTGCATTCTGACGAAGAACAGCAAAGGTAATCCAATTTTTTTTATAGTAAATCTGAGTTTGGTGAGTGCCAAACTTGGTGGTTGTCAAAATAGCTAGCCATGATGGCCGGGCTATCTACTCAGAATATTGCAAAATGTGCTTTCACCGAAAAGCTATTTTAAAATCGGACACCGCGATTGCATAAAGGAGTTCGGTATCTATAATTCTTAAAATAATTGTTATGTTTTTGTGAACGTTTATCGTGAGTAATTTAGTAAATTCACCGGAAGTGTTCGGTGGGAATGCTAGTTCTGAACGTCACATGCTAATGTAAAAAGCTGGTTTTTGATATAAATATGAACTTGATTGAACAAAACATGCATGTATTGTATAACATAATGTCCTAGGAGTGTCATCTGATGAAGATCATCAAAGGTTAGTGCTGCATTTAGCTGTGGTTTTGTTTTTTTGTGACATTATATGCTAGCCTGTTATGGCTAGGGGGCAGTATTTTCACGGCTGGATAAAAAACGTACCCGATTTAATCTGGTTACTACTCCTGCCCAGTAACTAGAATATGCATATAATTATTGGCTTTGGATAGAAAACACCCTAAAGTTTCTAAAACTGTTTGAATGTTGTCTATGAGTATAACAGAACTCATATGGCAGGCAAAAACCTGAGAAGATTTCATGCAGGAAGTGGCCTGTCTGACAAGGTGTCGTTCTTCTTGTCTCTGTTTATTGAAGAGTGAGGATCTTAGCTGTCCCGTGACACTTCCCACGGCTGCCATAGGCTCTCAGAAGGCGGCAAAATGCTGAATCGTGGCTTTGCAGGCTCTGGCTGAAACAAAGTAGCGCGTTTGGGTAGTGGCTGGTTACAGTACTGTGAGACTCAGGCTCGTGCCCGCGTCGACCGAAAGCTTTGTTTTCTTTCCTCTGTTTAGCTAAATGGACATTCCCGGTCGGAATATTATCGCTTTTTTACGAGAAAAATGGCATAAAAATGGATTTTAAACAGCGGTTGACATGCTTCGAAGTACGGTAATGGAATATTTAGATTTTTTTGGTCACGAATTGCGCCATGCGCGCGACCCTGATTTACCATTTCGGATAGTGTCTGGGACGCACGAACAAAACGCCGCTATTCGGATATAACGATGGATTATTTTGGACCAAACCAACATTTGTTATTGAAGTAGCAGTCCTGGGAGTGCATTCTGACGAAGACAACAAAAGGTAATCAACCTTTTATAATAGTAAATCTGATATTGGTGAGTGCTAAACTTGCCGGGTGTCTAAATAGCTAGCCCGTGATGGCTGGGCTATGTACTTAGAATATTGCAAAATGTGCTTTCACCAAAAAGCTATTTTAAAATCGGACATATCGAGTGCATAGAGGAGTTCTGTATCTATAATTCTTAAAATAATTGTTATGCTTTTTGTGAACGTTTATCGTGAGTAGTTTAGTAAATTGTTAGCAAATTCCCCGGAAGTTTGCGGGGGGTATGCTAGTTCTGAACGTCACATGCTAATGTAAAAAGCTGTTTTTTGATATAAATATGAACTTCATTGAACAAAACATGCATGTATTGTATAACATAATGTCCTAGGTGTGTCATCTGATGAAGATCATCAAAGGTTAGCGCTGCATTTAGCTGTCTTCTGGGTTTTTGTGACATTATATGCTAGCTTGAAAAATGGGTGTCTGATTATTTCTGGCTTGGTACACTGCTGACATAATCTAATGTTTTGCTTTCGCTGTAAAGCCTTTTTGAAATCGGACAGTGTGGTTAGATAAAGGAGAGTCTTGTCTTTAAAATGCTGTGAAATAGTCATATGTTTGAAAAATTGAAGTTTTTGTATTTTTGAGGAATTTGTAATTCGCGCCACGCCTATCATTGGATATTGGAGCAGGTGTTCCGCTAGCGGAACGTCTAGATGTAAGAGGCTGAAAAATGGGTGTCTGATTATTTCTGGCTGGGTACTCTCCTGACATAATCTAATGTTTTGCTTTCGTTGTAAAGCCTTTTTGAAATCGGACAGTGTGGTTAGATAAAGGAGAGTCTTGTCTTTAAAATGGTGTAAAATAGTCATATGTTTGAAAAATGGAAGTTTTCGGATTTTCGAGGAGTTTGTATTTCGCGCCACGCACATCATTGGATATTGGAGCAGGTGTTCCGCTAGCGGAACGTCTAGAGACATGAAGATCAGTTAATCCGGAAAAGGTCAAGAACTTTGAAAGTTTCTTCAAGTGCAGTCGAAAAAACCATCAAGCACTATCATGAAACTGGCTCTCATGAGGACCGCCAAAGGAATGGAAGACAGAGTTACCTCTGCTGCAGAGGATACGTTCATTAGAGTTACCAGCCTCAGATATTGCAGCCCAAATAAATGCTTAAAAGAGTTAAAGTAACAGACACATGTCAACATCAACTGCTCAGAGGAGACTGCGTGAATCAGGCCATAGTCGAATTGCTGCAAAGAAACCACTACTAAAGGACACCAATAAGAGACTTGCTTTTGCCAAGAAACACGAGCAATGGACATTAGACCGGTGGAAATCTTTACTTTGGTCTGATAATTCCAAATTTGACATTTTAGGTTCCAACCGCTGTGTCTTTGTGAGACGCAGTGTAGGTGAACGGATGATCTCTGCATGTGTGGTTCCCACAATGAAGCATGGAGGAGGAGGTGTGATGGTGTGGGGGTGCTTTGCTGGTAACACGGTCAGAGATTTATTTCAAATTCAAGGCACGCTTAACCAGCATGGCTACCACAGCATTATACAGTGATACGCCATCCAATCTGATTTGCGCTTAGGGGGGCTATCGTATGTTTTTCAACAGGACAATGACCCAACACACCTCCAGGCTGTGTAAATGTATTTTATTTTATTTAACCTTTATTTAACTAGGCAAGTAAGGCTGTGTAAGGGCTATTTGACAAAGGAGGAATGGAGTGCTGTATCAGATGACTTGGCTTCCGCAATCACCCGACCTCAACCCAATTGAGATGGTTTGGGATGAGTTGGACCGTAGAGTGAAGGAAAATAAGCAAACAAGTGCTCAGCATATGTGGGAACTCCTTCAAGACTGTTGGAAAAGCATTCCAGGTGAAGCTGGTTGAGAGAATGCCAAGAGTGTGCAAAGCTGTCATCAAGGCAAAGGGTACTTTGAAGAATCAAAAATATATTTTTATTTGTTTTAGACTTGTTTTGGTTACTACATGATTCCATATGTGTTATTTCATAGTTTTGATGTCTTCACTGTTATTCTACAATGTAGAAAGTAGTGCAAATAAAGAAAAACCCTGGAATGAGTAGGTGTCCAAACTTTTGACTGGTACTGTATGTGAGGCTTGATGTTTATTTCCCAGGTGTATGAACAATGAGGACAGTTACTGTGATGTCGATGAGAACCAATGGCCAAATGCTCAAGATGGGCTTGATTCAAACTAGTGGCTGCTAAATGTTATGTTTCATTCAATTCCTTTGTTTCGTTTGATTACAGTTATCGGTTTGGATTTTTGTACTAAGAGTTTAGAAAATTCACCACATACTTGTGATAATTGCACCAAAGCTAATGTAAAAAACTGTATGCCTGGAAGAAACATTGGTACGGTATTGTGGGAAGCAACCATAGAGATGTATACAGCCCCACAGTGGAGGTGAACTAATACCCATAAAACCTAGCGGTCAAACAGGGAATTTTGAAAAAATTTCAGCTTGTCCAAGAGATATACACGGTTATCAAAACATCACGCCAGGGTAAGCCTACACGAAACACAGCTCTTATTTTAAATGTTTCTAAAATCCCCCATGGGAAAAATTAATGGTGGAAAAACAATTGGAACCTTTTTCCTGTTTGACTGCTAGGTTTTATGGGTATTATGACTCATATTGTCGTACTCTATAGAGGTCTCAAGTGCCCAAAAGCCAGTTTAACATGGGCAGCACCATTGAGGACTTTCACCATTTTAAAGTAGTCAACTGGATGGGAACTAGATTCAGCCACGGGACATTTTTTTTTTCTTGAGTGGATGGTCAGGGGGCTGGAACATAATTACAAATAATTTGTAGATGGCAAATTGACTGCAAGAAGCCTAAAGTTTCGAGCTCTATACATCTCTATGGAAGCAACCTGTTCATTCATAACCCATTGGGAAGGTGGTATTTACCACATACGACTCTGAAAAATCCACTTGAATGCCCCTCCAACTGGTAATTACTAAAGGAAAACTCGTCTCTCATACCTGAGCTCCGACTTCTCCCACATGCTGACCTCTGACGTCAAGGAAGTGACCTCGATAACAGCATTTTCGGCAGTTAAATGCAATAACAAAACACAATTTCTTAAAAACAATCTATTCATGTGGTTTTTGAACACTATCATTTGTTTACAAGCATAATAGCTGTACTTTTAGTTTATGGTTGACAGAGCTTGTTGGCGAACTTGGCCATTAGCCAATCAGCATTCCAGGGGCGGAAATCCCGGGGGGGACGGGGGGGACACGACCCCCCCATCCTGGGAAAAATATGATTTGTCCCCCCCAATATATCACTGAAACATAACTATGTAATTTAAATAATATTAATAATACGCAATGAAAGCAATTGTGCTGATTATAGACACTTAATAGCGCGTTTTTAAGTTTCAAAAGATTGCGACCCCCCCGCCCTTTGCCTCACAATGGTTTGATCCACTGCCAGTTCCTTAGTTTGCACGTAACTGCCGTGAGGTTCATCCAGTCAATCGCGCACACACACACTAGCTGAATATGCAGAGATAGCACGCAAATATTAACTATTAAGCTAGCTAGTACCTATTCCATTTATGTGGCGTCGTCAAAGATGGAATCAGCATGCAGATGATGTAAGTTAGTGCTTCAAAGTGCCTGTGATAAGGTTAGCGATAAACTGAAGTCCAAACTGAACAGAACTACACTCTCTTCTACCATTGTCTTAAATATATTTAATGGTCTCGTTGCAAAAGCTAAATTGTCGCAAGGGAACTTTTATTTATTTATTTTATTTCACCTTTATTTAACCCGGGTAGCAAAGATTATAGCAAACACCACTGAAACTGAATTGGTGCTCGCTAGCTTTGCAAATTCAGCTATTGTTGGAAGCCAGCCAATATGAAACAAACTATTAAAATTACAAAAGGTTGCAGCATATGTTGTGTAAATGGTGAACTCATACAGCTGTCAACTCTTGTCATTTTAATCCGTTTCACATTTGCCAGCTACCTTTTAGATCGAAGCCCAAATAGAATGATTGAAGATGATAGAAGCCCATCTCCTACTGTAAATAACCTACACACTGTGTGTGTGTGTAGCCAGCCAGCCAGCCAGGTAGAAAAATGGCAGAAAAATAAAAGACGGACATCAGAGTATTTTTCAATACACCAAAACGCATAGTAAGAACCCTAGTAGCCTAATATCTCAAAGACTAGTTGATAAAATGTTCATAAGAAAGAAATGAAATTCTAATGGAAATGTTTCACAATGATGTCATTAGGCAGAGCAGGCAACAGATGGCACACAGACAGCAGAGTTGGGGACAGATATGCAGGGACAGACTGGCAGAGACAGGGAGTCTCAGGTAAGTTTGTTGAGTCTTTGTTTGGCAACATTATGAAAGGTTCTCAATTTTTTTGACTTGTAAAATAGGAACATAATTGGAAAATGCCATGGATACCCCCACTCTCAACTTAAACTGGTGACTGAACTAAGATTTGTTAAAGGCAATGGTATTGCTGTTGTGATTAGTTGTGTAGTTTTGGGTACCGGTAGTTAGGAGTACGGCAAACACCTTATTTCTTTGGTTCCTCAATATACATTTACCATGTTACAATGTAGGCTATGCGTTACAGCACTACTTTTGGTGTCCCCCTCAGGAATTGCTCTTGAGAAAATTTCATGTAATTGTCCCCTCCAAAGTGGATATCAGATTTTCGCCCCTGCAGCATTCTATCAAGGAGTGAATGCATCCAACTAGTATTTACGACATCACAATTGGGCATTTCCACAATCTCACTTGGTTATGAACGCAGCGTAACCTGTCGTGAATAGTCTACTCTCCACCCACAAGGCACTATAATACAAATTCTGCCCCTCACCCAAACTTCACAATTTGCCGTCATCGGTGGGTTATGGTCAACATCAGTAGGCTATTTTTAAAATTTTCGTTTTAATAATTTAATCTAAATGGAACGATACATATTTATCATTGTGTTATTGGCGTGTTGTCTGTGGCCGGTGCGGTGCTACAGCTCCGGAAAGGTGACTGGGGCGTGTGACAATATGACACCGCAACACAAAAAAGGCGCGCAGCAAAGCCCCGCTCCATTCTCTGTCACCACTGACCGGTTCAGCTTCAAGGAGGGCGATGAAATCATCGGTGAGACATCATGTAGTTTTCTCTATTACTGGAGGGTTCATGCAGAGATATTGAACCCTCACCACTAGGCCTATAGGTTTTAGTAATCTATATATGGTTTGGCTGTTATGGGTAGATATGCTGAAAAGTAGATATGGAATGAATAATGGTCTCCATCGTCTATGGTGGTGTTTAAATCAACTAAACACTGTTGTTTACAGTCAGGCTCCTGGCAGCTTCCACTCCATTCATTGGGTTTATGTTACAAGCCAGAGAGGTTGGAGGAAGCAGTCCTCTGGGATCCTTCACTGTAACAAGTGGAGAGGCCCAGCTACTCACCTGCAACGGACTACCTGTGAGTCTATTCCCACAGAGACTGTATAATTCCATTTCATTATGTTTATTCCCACCTATCTATTACCACCTGACCTATTGCCTACTTTTCTGTTATGTTATGAGAGCTACAGTATTACATATAACCAGGGCCGCAACTTTGGTTTTAGTAGTGGGGGGGCATAACTTTTTTTTGGTATTATTATTTTTATCCACTCGATAAACACTCCAAACAGCATACCTGACCGCTTGGAGGTATACGCATGGTCCTAAAGCACACCAATGCCTCGTTTTGTATCACATTTTTTTTTTGTATTTTTTATTTCACCTTTATTTAACCAGGTAAGCTAGTTGAGAACAAGTTCTCATTCCAATGATAGGGATCCCGAGTGGCGCAGCAGTCTAAGGCACTGCGTCTCAGTGCTTGAGGCGTCACTACAGACACCCTGGTTCGAATCCAGGCTGTATCACATCTGGCTGTGATGGAGTCCCATAAGGTGGCGCACAATTGGCCTAGCGTTGTCTGGGTTTGGCCGGGGTAGGCCATCATTGTAAATAAAAATTTGCTCTTAACTGACTTACCTGGTTAAATTGCAAAAATGCAATTTCAGAATGTGAAAGTTGCACCTCTGCATATAACATTGAAACAGTAATGGTTGTTTAGATCTTATAAATGTATTTATGAGACAGAAGAAAACAAGTCTTGATTTACAAAAACAGATCAGTTATTCCGTGTTCCTGCATGGGTCCTCCTGCTACCCTGTCGGGTAGAGTAGAGGCTGTAAGTCTACACTAAAAACCTTTAACAATGCAGTATAAAAAAAAAAATAGCAGTGTCAATATAGAAGTAAAAAATAAAAATAAATGTAAGTGTCAATGCCAGTAGAGAAAGAACACAAGAATGTACATGTACTGATACGATGGCAGGGATACTGGTGATACAGTTGAAGTCGGAAGTTTACATACACCTTAGCCAAATACATTTAAACTCAGTTTTTCACTTTATTTCTTTCATCACATTCCCAGTGGGTAAGAAGTTTACATAAACTCAATTAGTATTTCGTAGCATTGCCTTTAAATTGTTCAACTCGGGTCAAACGTATCGGGTAGACTTCCACAAGCTTCCCACAATAAGTTGTGTGAATTTTGGCCCAATCCTCCTGACAGAGCTGGTGTAACTGAGTCAGGTTTGTAGGCCTCCTTGCTCGCACATGCTTTTTCAGTTCTGCCCACACATTTTCTATGGGATTGAGGTCAGGGCTTTGTGATGGCCACTCCAATACCTTGACTTTGTTGTATACCTTGACTTTGTTGTCCTTAAGCCATTTTGCCACAACTTTGGAAGTATGCTTGGGGTCATTGTCCATTTGGAAGACCCATTTGCGACCAAGCTTTAACTTCCTGACTGATGTCTTGAGATGTTGCTTCAATATATCCATATAATTTTCCTACCTCATGATGCCATATACTTTGTGAAGTAGCACCAGTCCCTCCTGTAGCAAAGCACCCCCACAACATGATGCTGCCACCCCCGTGCTTCACGGTTGGGATGGTGTTCTTCGGCTTGCAAGCCTCCCCCTTTTTCCTCCAAACATAATGATGGTCATTAAAATGCAAATCATTTTATAACATTTTTGCCATGCGTTTTTTTCTGGATTTTTTTGTTGTTATTCGGTCTCTCACTGTTCAAATAAACCTACCATTAAAATTATAGACTGATCATTTCTTTGTAAGTGGGCAAACGTACAAAATCAGCAGGGGATCAAATACTTTTTTCCCCCACTGTACTGCCTGAATCTCAGGTGGGAACAGTTCCGGCGACCTTTATGATTGCACATTCGGCAAATCACCAGCAGACGGAGTTCCCTTTGAATCCATTTTCCCATTCACTGTGTTGGTGGTGCTCATAAAATGTATCATAACTCAAAGGTGGCACCACAGGTCCCAGAGTGGTGGGGTGATTTTTTTCTTCTTCCTGAATGTAACCAGGTAAAACTCAGAAACCTGATTGTAGCAGGCACCTTAAGGGTTCCCCTATTTTCTGGGGCAAGTAGACTGAGAAGTCGGGAGAGTTGAGCCTGCTCTGTGGTTGCCCCTTGGAAAGTGGGAGCGCGCTCTGCTTTCTTTGAAGACGTATGTCTTTTGAGATATTCATATTTTGAATGTTGAATAAATTAAAGTATATTTTTGAATATCAGAATCGAGACATACTCCATATTTTGAAGCACACTATCAGGAGTATAATGACACAGATGTTGTCTGTAACATGTACGGTTCACGGATCATAGGATCTTACAGGAGGCATGTATACAGTGCATTTGGAAAGTTTTCAGGCCCCTTGACATTTTGTTACGTGACAGCCTTATTCTAAAATGGATTAAATTGTCCTCCTCAATCTACACACAATAGCCCATAATGACAAAGCAAAAACAGGTTTTTAAAAATGCAAATTTATTACAAATAAAAACCGGAAATAATGATGCTGCCACCACCATGCTTCACCGTAGCGATGGTGCCAGGTTTCCTCCAGACATGACGCTTTGCATTCAGACCAAATAGTTCAATCTTGCTTTCATCAGACCAGAGAATCTTGTTTCTCATGGTCTGAGAGTCCTTTAGGTGCCTTTTGGCGAACTCCAAACAGACTGTCATGTGCATTTTACTGAGGAGTGGCTTCTGTCTGGCCATTCAGAGATGGTTGTCCTTCTGGAAGGTTATCCCATCTCCTTAAAGGAATTCTGGAGCTCTGTCAGACTGACCATCGGGTTCTTGGTCACCTCCCTGACCAAGGACCTTCTCCCCCGATTGCTCAGTTTGGCCAGGCGGCCAGCTCTAGGAAGAGTCTTGGTTGTTCCAAACTTCTTCCATTTAAGAATGATGGAGGCCACTGTGTTCTTGGGGACCTTCAATGCTGCAGAAATGTTTTGGTACCCTTCCCTCTACACAATCCTGTCTTGGAGCTCTACGGACAATTCCTTCGACCTAATGGCTTGGTTTTTGCTCTGACATGCAATGTCAATTGTTTGACCTTATATAGCCAGGTGTGTGCCTTTCCAAATCATGTCCAATTAATTGAATTTACCACAATCAAGTTGTAGAAACATCTCAAGGATTTTCAATGGAAACAGGATGCACCTTAGCTCAATTTAGAGGCTCCATGGCAAAAGCTCTGAATACTTATGTAAATAAGGTATTTCTAAAAACCTGTTTACACTTTGTCATTATGGGGTATTGTGTGTAGATTGACAAGGAAAACATTTAATGTAATACATTTTAGAATAAGGCTGTAAAATAACAAAATGTGGAAAAAGTCAAGGGGTCTGAATACATTCCCAATACACTGTTGGTCTAAAAGGGCCTAAAATGGCCACTTTCATCATGATGCCCCCCCCCCCCCCCCCCCCATGTATTTTATTTTTTAATACCAATGTAAAAAGCATAACAAACATCCCCCATCCCAATGAAATTTCTATGTGAGAATAGCCAGAACAATCTAAGAAACCCAAAATATCTTTGGGTCTCCCTGGCATGGAATCACCCTGTTGCATCTGAATAAAACGAAATCTTCATGGATCCTTTTTTTTTCCTTTTCTCAGAATTCTGCAATTTCTCACACATCAGATTCACCTAAATCCTCCATCCATGGAATATGGAGGGCCCCCACATCAGGCAACCTCAACTCCATCCAATTCAGGTGATTCACCCATCCAATATCTCCTAGCTCGTGAACCAGAATGTTCACGTCTTATACCCTGGGGCCCAGTTTCCGGTACACAGATTAAGCCTCGTTCTTGACTAAAACGCACTTTCAATGGAAAATCCGTCCCTTAATGTCATTACATTGCTTTACTATTTGTTCTGCCATGCCATTTTTACAGTGCATCCTTTGTAAAAGATTACTCCACCTTCTGGGTTGGAGTGAGAAGTTCTCCAGTTACATACAACGTTGCTGCTGCAGCCCCAACTAACAACAAATCCATATCCTTCACCTCTACCTCCTCCTTTGCCTCATCTTCAAAAGTGAGTAAGGTTACATGAATATTCAGATTAATATAATAATTTGATTAAAACATTTGCATGCTTTGCAAGAAGAATGATTTCCCTAATAATCCTGTTTATATGGACACGAAATGATGGGACTTTGATAAATGCAGAAAATTGCCAATCAAAATATACGTGGTAAAATGTTATTTTTGGGAAGCCTATTTGATTCTGACTTCTGACATTTTTAACTCCCTTCACTCATGCAAAGGAGGGAGGCTTGCACTGCTGGCTTTATCACATGTGCAGATCAAATACACCGCTGGAACTACGATTAAGGTGTTGACACTCTTCAAAGGTGCTATCTAGAACCCAAAAGGGTTATTCGGCTGTCCCCATAGGAGAACCCTTTGAAGAACACCTTTTGGTTTCATGTAGAACCCTTTTGGTTCCAAGTAGAATCATTTTGGGTTCCATGTAGAACCCTTTTCACAGAGAGTTCTACATAGAATGCAAAAGAGTTCTACCCTGGAACTAAAAAGGGTTCTACCTGGAACCTTAAAGGGTCCTTCTATGGGGACAGCTGCAGAACACTTTTGGAAACCTTTTTTCTAAGAGTGTACATGTCCTAATAATTCGAAAGGTTGCTCAGAAACCAGATGTTTTAATTGGCGTATGCTTACTTAGATTATGAACTTACGCCAATTAAGATAAGCAGAGTAAGGTGTTTACATGACTAATGCCATACTCGGCCTACTGTCATAATCAGTTTAAAATCGAATTATTAGTGTGCATGGAAATGTACTCAGTATTTCCATTGAAATCCTTAGTACTTATGGTAATAGATAATAGTACAAATAGGTTTTATCAAAAACATAAACTTGTCTTAACAATGTATCACAAGTGTAATTGATAGTCTATCAAAAGGGGATACTTATATTTGTCCTGTTTCATTGCATGTAGAAGTGGGTAACCTGTACGAGCGTGAGGTGAGAAATGGAAATGTGTTTTTTTGCATTTCCCAACTCCCCCTGAGAGTGGGGTCATTGACGGTGACCCTGGAGCAATTAGGGTTAAGTGCCTTGCTCAAAGGCAGATCAATAGATTTTTCACCTTGTCGGGTCAGGGATTCGAACTAGGAACCTGCCGCTCACTCTCAGATAATATTGTCATATTACATTTTCAAACAAACAATAACATTTATTTTTACATCAGTTGTCCCAAAGTGCATTACAATAACATTGAATATGTTTGTAATAGTTGTCCAACTCCAGCACTGGATGTGGCAGCACTAAGGTCTGTTTCAGCCAACCTCTGAACTGTGACCCTGGGGTCAGTCCAGACTGTTACTTCCTGTCTGCCATGACTTCTCCTGGTGATACAGCCGTCCAGCTGGAGATGACTGGCACTTCAGATGGCTACATCGCCATCGGCTTCTCAGATGACCAGAGGATGGTAATGTAGCCTTTTCAGAAGTAGTGCATGCACATCCTGCAATTCAATATGCTTATTCAAATTTCGAGGCACTCGTCCAGATACTTTCACTTCAACGAAAATGGTGAACAAGTTTATTTTTAAAACGAAGAGGGATTGTATGAAGGCAGTTGGAAGGCAGCCAATAAACTGCAGGAGCATTCAACAGTGTGCTATTTTTATTTTATGAATTTTTGTTTATTGTACCCTGCGCCTTCAAGTGGCCTGTGGCAGGGTTGATTGTGTTCCTCTCATAATCTGTTTTCCTCTGCATCACATAAGGGAAATGATGACATCTATATTTGTGGAAGGGACAGTGGCGGGCTCATCCAATTGCAACACGCCTTTTCAACAGGAAGGAAGATACCGGACATACTTCCTCTGGTACTTGCTTGCTATTATGACATATGAAAAGCAAAGAGGATGATAGCAATTGGAATATGGACTGGAATGAAAGTTCTGATTTGACTGATTTGAAATGGAATGGACCCCCAACCCTGATGCTATAATGACTCACAAAACAATCAGTGATGACTCAAATGTCTCTTGTGTGTCCTTTTCTAGGGAAATGTTTCTGATGTTAAATCCTCAGTGAATAATAGTATCATTAGCTGTTCCTTCACGACTAGGAACCCCATTTCAACTCAGCGATCCGGAGGGTCCAGTTCCCTCTATTATCTCATGATCGTTCACGGGCCCTCCAATAATGGTACAGTATGAGCCAAAAGCTTACAGCATTGTAGCACCAGTACTGGTACAGATGAAGTGGTTGTATCCCTCTGTCATTTTATTTACATAATGCTATGACATCTTTAGATAATAATGAGTGACATTACATGGACATGGAAGACGGGATCTTAAATCAGCACTCCTACTCTGAGATATTGTATGAATACGGGCCCTGTTATCTAATAAGGATTCTAATATTGTGGGCCTGGTACTGATGAAGAAAGCGGTCTGCTTCCGTCTAGCAGTCATATGTTTCATAATATCATTTTATTCTATTTCTCTTCCATTTCACTTTTCGGTTGACTTTGACAGGGACGATCGGCTTTCATACTGGCACCTTCATCAGTGACACTAAAGTGGATATTTCAAGTCCTCAAGTTGTTACAAGTGAAAAAGAGCCACCTATTATTAAAGCACATGGTAAGGTTGCCGTTTCCTTGGTGAGAAGAGTTTGCATGCATAACCTCGAACAAATTGTTATACGGTAATACACTGATTATAACTACATATACAAGCTTATAGATTTGTGTATTGATAATGGATTATTGATTTATTATCCTGTTGTACTTCAGGTTCCCTGATGTTGATAGCGTGGATGACCACAGGTAGTTTGGGAATGATCATAGCCAGGTATCTGAAAGGTGTGGCCAGGGGGAAACATTATTTTGGGAAAGATGTTTGGTTTCTGGTGAGTTTCTATAATACTGTCCCTAATGTGTTAGTGTAAGAAAATTAGATTGTACAGTAAGTTAGATTGTACTTGAAATGTTTTCACTGCTATCGAATTGGTGCCTTTTCTACATATAGCGTGACTGGGAGAGTATGTCAAGCAGGCGAGGAAGCTATACTGTTAATTAAGCAAGCAGACTGACGCCCGTCACGTTTCAAATTTCAAGTTTTATTAGTCGTATGTACGGGATACACACTGTCCAACAATATGCTGACTTGCAGGCTCCTTCTTGAAAAATACAACAACAATAAGAAAAAATATATATATAAGAAAATGAACATAAACATTAGTAATGTTTTTAGTTCCAAATAATAATGTCACATAATCTGTACTCTTGGCTTGCATGTTCCTCAGGCGCACGTGTCTCTTATGACACTCACTGTTGCCGCCACCATCATCGCCTTCATTTTGGCCTTCTCAGAAGTTGGGGGCTGGAGTGGGGTATGTATCATAAACCGTTACTGCGCGCCGATTGTTATTTAAAACAGACCTATCTGACAAATGCTGTGCCGTCTACAGTTTTATGAAACCTACTCTATTATGGAAGGCTCAGATAATTGAAATAGTTATGAGAGACAGTTTATGAGCCCATTGTGTTTATAGGGAGCCCATCTGTGTTTATAGGGGGCCCATCCTGTGTTGGGCTGCATCGTTATGATCCTGGCCTTCTTCCAGCCTATCGCTGCCATGTTCCGATGTGGACCTCATCATCACTGGTAAGGGATACAGACTCATACCTAGTGTATGTCAGTTTGCTCATGTGTATGTAAATCCAAAAGTGGCTTGTTTTCTCAAGTGAATGTATTATTTTTGTGTTATTGTTTTTTCACAGGCGATTCCTCTTCAATTGGTCGCATGCTTTGAATGCAGTGGCAATAAAAGTTTTAGCTGGTAAGGAACTGTGATCATGACATTGTTTTTGTTGGATTTTATTAGTATAGTACAAAGTACCGTATCTTCTCAGCCAATATCTGTCAAACATGTTTGCTGTTGCACTACTACCATGTTAGTAATTGTGCTGACATTATCTTCCAGTGGCAGCCATATTCACTGGGCTGTCGTATTTTAGCACCTCTGAGGATAGTTGGCTTCTGAAGGTGATGGGTGGGTTTGTTGGATGGGAGGCAACGCTGTACATCCTGCTAGAACTCCACATGCGCTGGAAGCTCAATGGTGAGATCAAATACATAATGATATCGATCTTAATTTTGTTAAATTCAGGTTGATGATATGTAGCCCCCCTGTAATATTGAATAACCTTATATTGTGGATCTGCCATATAACTTTTGTTGGCCTCTTGGCCTACGTCAAAAGCTCTGACGAAGGACAAGAGGCCGACACGTAAGCTTGAATAAACAAAGTGATACAAGCAAGAGAAGTGTGCAGGTTTCTATTTTCTTTTCAAATACTTCAATATAACTTTGGTTGTTCTTCTAGATCATGCAGAGAGTGCTTCTGAATCGGTACGCTGAATCCCACTATTTAATCCCACACATTTAAATGTACTTATTGTGTCAGTGAATTAGTAAGTGACTCATTCTTAACAACTATTTTGTCTGCCACGGCTGTACTTGACTTTTCATTTCTCCCCCAGACAAGAATGGAGTTGTTACTGCTGGTCCTGTTTTTCCTTGGAAATATAGCCTTTTTGGTGGCACTACTTGTTGGAATTGGCTCGTCATGAAGATCTGCTGAGCAATGGACTGAGATCGGAATGTTGTGATACAGTATATCTATAAAATAGCTCACTGTACAGTATATTTTAAGTTGTTTTATATTTGTTTGTTGTCAAATGTTTTAAAGTATCTGTCCATTGATTGAGGGTTGAATGCGATCAGATCATCAATTTATACAGTATCCCTCCATATACATATGACAGACCTTCCACGAGGACGGGCATATTGGAAATTTAACCAGGGTTTATTGACTGACACTACTTTCTTAACACAAAGTAAGGAATTCTTAACAGGCTTTTTCTTGCACAATACAGGTTCAGTGGACCCAATTATTGTACCTTTAGAGGCCATTGAATTCAATTTTCATCCCAAAAACGGTATCGGTCAACAGAGAAAAGAATTTAAACAGAAAGAGAACATCTAACATTACACATCAATGGTGTTGAATGTATTACAGAATCCCTGAATAATCTACACACAAAACAAAAGGAGATTGAGGAATTTATTCAGGAAAGACTGAGTTAAATTTGTTATTTTTTTCCCAGAGCAAATTCAATATAGTAACCCGACCAAAAAGAACCTACAGAAAAAAGTTACAAACGATGGAGAAATCCTTCTCACCAAAGGAGATTCTGAATGAGGAAGGTCCTCCAACCTGAGTTGATGATGAGTTTTGTGATATACAGTACCAGTCAAAAGTTTGGACACACCTACTCATTCAAAGGTTCTTCTTTATTTTTACTATTTTGTACCTTGTAAAATAATAGTGAAGACATCAAAACTATGAAACAACACATATTGAATTATGTAGTAACCAGCAGTGTTAAACAAATCAAAATATATTTTATATTTGAGATTCTTCAAAGTAGCCACCCTTTGCCTTGATGACAGCTTTGCATACTCTTGGCATTCTCTCAACCAGCTTCATGAGGTAGTCACCTGGAATGCATTTCAATTAACAGGTGTGCCTTGTTAATTTGTGGAATTTATTTCCTTCTTAATGTGTTTGAGCCAATCAGTTGTGTTGTGACAAGGTAGTGGTGGTATACAGAAGATAGCCCTCTTTGGTAAAAGACCAAGTCCATATTATGGCAAGAACAGCTCAAATAAGGAAAGAGAAAAGACAGTCCATCATTACTTTAAGACATGGTCAGCCAATTTGTAAAATTTCAAGAACTTTTAAAGTTTCTTGAAGTGCAGTCGCAAAAACCATCAAGCTCTATGATGAAATTGGCTCTCATGAGGACCGCCACAGGAAAGGAAGACCCAGAGTTACCTCTGCTGCAGAGGACAAGTTCATTAGATTTAACTGCACCTCAGATTTCAGCCCAAATAAATGCTTTACAGAGTTCAAGTAACAGACACATCTCAATATCAACTGTTCAGAGGACTAAGTGAACACGACTGGTGGAAATCTTCCCTTTGGTCTAATGAGTCCAAATTTGAGATTTTTGGTTCCAACCGCCATGTCGTTGTGAGACACAGAGTAGGTGAACGGATGATCTCTGCATGTGTGGTTCCCACCGTGAAGCATGGAGGAGGAGGTGTGATGGTGTGGGGTGCTTTGCTGGTGACACTGATCTATTTAGAATTCAAGACACAACTAACCAGCATGGCTACCACAGCATTCTGCAGCGATACGCCATCCCATCTGGTTAGCGCTTAGTCAGACTATCATTGGTTTTCAACAGGACAATGATCCAACACACCTCCAGGCTGTGTAAGGGCTATTTGACCAAGAAGGAGAGTGATAGAGTGCTGCATCAGATGGCCTGGCCTCCAAAATCACCCGACCTCCACCCAATTGAGATGGTTTGGGATGAGTTGGACCGCAGAGTAAAGGAAAAGCAGCCAACAAGTGCTCAGCATATGTGGGAATGCTTTCAAGACTGTTGGAAAAGCATTCCTCATGAATTTGGTTGAGAGAGTGCCAAGTGTGCAAAGCTATCATTAAAGCAAAGGATGGCTACTTTGAATCTTAAATATAAAACATATTTTGATTTGTTTAACACTTTTTTGGTTACTACATGATTCCAGAATGTGTTATTTTATAGTTTTGATGTCTTCACTATTATTCTACAATGTAGAAAAAAGTGAAAAGAAAGAAAAACTCTTGATTGAGTAGATGTGTCCAAACTCTTAACTGGTACTGTACATTTCCCCAAAAATCATGTTAGACTATCTGCTGCACAAAAATATATTGTGAAGGCCTAATTTCACAGGACTAACTATGGTTGGCAATTGATTACTTTCAGACGGGGAAAACGCCTGGCCTCGATGGCATTCCAATAGAGATAGGCTTTTTATGAACTACTGAAAGATCAATTAATGTCATGTTTTAATTACTCGTATATAAACTATCAGACACACAAAATGAGAGACTGATCTTTCTCCTACTGAAGCAGGAGCCAGGGAGCAGTACAAAGAGCCAGTCTCTTTAAAAAAATTGGAGTCACCCCACCATGCTAAAATATTGGCAAAATGTACTGCTCATAGAATTAAAAAGGTCCTACCGGTAAATTAAGAGTCAACAACATTATTTGGGTATTAGCAAACAGAATATGAGTTTAAAAATGAGATAAAAAATAAAACAAGATTTTCACTGGACAGTTACTTTAAAGAATTTGCTGTGAGAATCATGCCACACAAATACCTATTTTTTTCACTGGATGGCAAAGTTGTGTTTTTATTCTCTGTCACACCATTATCATTATATTACATGACATTTAATAGTGGAACTGATTTATAATAAAGTGATTGCTCAAAATCTGTACAACATTTTACAAATAATGAATTTCTTATTTACATTGCTATTATAATCATACAGTATATTGGCACTTTTCTTCAAATAAGTTGGACAAATATAAAATTGTAATATCTTTGGCTGTGAGTGAAAGCCAAAGATATAAAACATTTATTCGTCCAATGTCTGTCATGTTTTTGGATAACGTGATTAAATTGTCAATTCTCGTGTTCACTTAGTGCTAGTGCGCAGGCGTAGTAATCCCAGTAAAACTGGATCTAGAAAGATGGCAAGCCTCACGAAACGGCGTATACGAACGTCCATCTTGGATGCTGTCTCTACAGGCTCTTGTGACAAGGTAGGGTTGGTATACAGAAGATAGCCCTATTTTGTAAAAGACCAAGTCCATATTATGGCAAGAACATCTCAAATAAGCAAAGAGAAACGACAGTCCATCATTACTTTAAGACATGAAGGTCAATCAATTGGACGGCCAAGAAGATGCACGAAGCTGAAAAGTTATCACCGTTTCATTAGAACTACAACTCCCACCAGCTGTATAGCTCACGTTCTCCACTTTTTGGGGGGGCATTTTCTAAAAGTACTGGCAGTCAGTAAAAAAAAAGAAGAGGCCTGGAGCTAATGGGTTCTTACCATACTGTAAATCCTCAGTTCGAACAGGCACGCTCCTCCATGCTATCAAGGCTGAAGGAGAAGGCTAGTTCAATTTGAGTTTTTTCCAACTTTCGGCGATGTATCCCACTTATGTCAAATATTTTTTTATAAAAGGCATTTGGTATGAGTCAATGCGAGAAGTGAGAAATTATTCCTTATTTGTTAATTATCTCTAAATATAAAGGCACAACCTAGAGTCGAGCCAATGTCTTAAGTAGATGGACATGTTATGACTCCAACCTCGTGAAAGTGATAACTGAAATGTTTTATTTTAGGTCAAAAACGACTTTATATCGAAGGAGTGCCTTTGATTTGTCAGTCTGCACATGCACAGTTCCGTTCGCACAACACGACAGTTAGGCAGGTTGTTTACTTGTCTCATGATTATACTGTACGTTCCATGTATTGGGCCTAATTACTCTATTTAAACTGCGCTTTAGTATTTCATTTTCTTATGTTTGTTCATTTTTTCTTAATTTTCTTCTTTATTGTAGTTGTTGTTTTATCTTTTTGTTGTCAATGTGGAAGATAACTGAAATTCCAATAAGCACATTATTACAAAATTAGAAAAAAAATAAAGAAAAAAAATAAAAATAATAATATATGCATCACATTCCCAGTGGGTCAGAAGTTCACATACACTCAATTCGTATTTGGTAGCATTGCCTTTAAATTGTTATATATATATTTTTTTCCATATATATATTATCACAAAATTAGGCTGATGGCATCCCCTGGTGGATCCAGTGTGTTATGGCTGCTTGCAGAAAGTAAGTCATTGGCCATACAGTTATTATATCGACAAACATAGTAGGCTATGTTAGCCATGTTAGTGTCTCTGTCAAAACTACTACCTGTATTTTGTTTATAACAAACAAGAGTGTACATGTTTTAAGAAATAATGTCTACTCATTCCTATTCATGTGTACCAAGTAAAAGTTCAAGTTTATTTTAACACACATTGAATGGAAACACCCAACTCAGCTGGGGAGAGCCCAACAACCATGCTCCTCTAGGCCTACATCCACCACCTCAGGTCAGTTTGTTTCAACTGCAATAATAGGGATGAGATTTAGACCCATGTCAACCATGGATTAGTTTCCACTGGCCCATAGATTACTTGCAGGTTCGTGTTTTTCGTCATGAATCTTGTTCTGGAGGCAGCTCTGCAAAGTGGTCACTAGCTGGCACAGCCACAAAGTCATAAAATCAGATTTGAACCTTAACCCACTGCTAACCCTAATGGCTAACCTTAGATGAAGACCAAAAAGGTCATTTTTGTTTTCAATATAGCCAATTTTGACTTTGAAACTGGTCTGTCTAAGGGGAACTTGCTCAGTTCTGCCTCCAGGACAAGACCCATGACAAATGTCAAACTACTTCAGGGTGAGCAACTGTCTAACATCAAGTTAACTTGGCTGGTGCCTCCCCCCGGGGGTTGCAGTGTGTTATGGCCACTTGCAGAAAGCAAGTCATTACCTACCCCTCTACAATTCTGATATCTATGAACATAGAGGGCTATGGGTGGTTTTTGGGTGGTCTGGTTGACACAATTGAATGTTCCAATATTACAGTAACATCTGTGTTTTTATGCGTGCCATCATGTGCTTAATTGTATAGTTGATGGAAACTGGGGCGAGTGAGAGATGGACCAGTCCTAGGGAAGTAAGCCAGCAGAGGGGCTGAGCATTGCCCTGAGTCCCTTCTTAAAATAAGATGCTCTTCCTCAAGGTTGGGTTGCTGTTAAACACTTTGTGACAAATATTGCTTTTCTATTATGCTGTGGTTGAGGATGAGTACACAGGACCAAAGGTTTAAGGAGGTAAGATCACGTCGATAATACAGTGCTTTGTACTCATATGCATGGTACGGTATAGAGGCCACTGCAACTCATACCATGCTAGACTATGGACTATATGGAATCTCCAGTGGTGTAAAGTACTTAAGTAGAAATAGTGTAAAGTACTACTTAAGTAGTTTTTTGGGGTATCTGTACTTTACTATTTCTCTTTTTGATTACTTTTTCTTCACTACATTCCTAAAGAAAATAATGTACTTTTTACTCCCTACATTTTCCCTGATACCCTAATGTACACATTACATTTTGAATGCTTAGCAGGACAGGAAAATTGTCTAATTCACACACTTATCAAGAGAACATCCCTGGTCATCCCTACTAACTCTGATCTGGCAGACTCACTAAAACACACAAGATTCATTTGTAAATTATGTCTGAGTTACAGTTGAAGTTGGAAGTTTACATACACCTTAGCCGAATACATTTAAACTCAGTTTTTGACAATTCCTGACATTTAATCCAAGTAAAAATTCCCTGTCTTAGGTCAGTTAGGATCACCACTTTATTTTAAGAATGTGAAATGTCAGAATAATAGTAGAGAGAAGGATTTATTTCAGCTTTTATTTCTTGCATCACATTCCCAGTGGGTCAGAAGTTCACATACACTCAATTTGTATTTGGTAGCATTGCCTTTAAATTGTTTAACTTGGGTCAAACGTTTCAGGTAGCCTTCCACAAGCTTCCCACAATAAGTTGGGTGAATTTTGGCCCATTCCTCCTGACAGAGCTGGTGTAACTGAGTCAGGTTTGTAGGCCTCCTTGCTCGCACACACTTTTTCAGTTCTGCCCACAAATTTTCTAAAGGATTGAGGTCAGGGCTTTGTGATGGCCACTTCAATACCTTGACTTTGTTGTCCTTAAGCCATTTTGCCACAACTTTGGAAGTATGCTTGGGGTCATTGTCCATTTGGAAGACCCATTTGCGACCAAGCTTTAACTTCCTGACTGATGTCCTGAGATGTTGCGTTAATATATCCACATCATTTTACTTCCTCATGATGCAATCTATTTTGTGAAGTGCACCAGTCCTTCCTGCAGCAAAGCACCCCCACAACATGATGCTGCCACCCCCGTGCTTCACGGTTAGGATTGTTTTCTTTGGCTTGCAAACCTCCCCCTTTTTCCTCCAAACATAACGATGGTCATTATGGCCAAAAAGTTCTATTTTTGTTTCATCAGACCAGAGGATATTTCTCCAAAAAGTACGATCTTTGTCCCCATGTGCAGTTGCAAACCGTAGTCTGGCTTTTTTATGGCGGTTTTGGAGCAGTGGCTTCTTCCTTGCTGAGATGCCTTTCAGGTTATGTCGATATAGGACTCGTTTTACTGTGGATATAAATACTTTTGTACTTGTTTCCTCCAGCATCTTCACAATGTCCTTTGCTGTTGTTCTGGGATTGATTTATACTTCTCGCACCAAAGTACGTTCATCTCTAGGAGACAGAACTCGTCTCCTTCCAGAGCGGTATGATGGCTGCGTGGTCCCATGGTGTTTATACTTGCGTACTATTGTTTGTACAGATGAACGTGGTACATTCAGGCGTTTGGAAATTGCTCCCAAGGATGAACCAGACAATTTTTTTCTGAGGTCTTGGCTGATTTCTTTTGATTTTCCCATGATGTCAAGCAAGGAGGCACTGAGTTTGAAGGTAGGCCTTGAAATAGATCCACAGGTACACCTCCAATTGACTCAAATGATGTCAATTAGCCTATCAGAAGCTTCTAAAGCCATGACATCCTTTTTTGGAATTTTCCAAACTGTTTAAAGGCACAGTCAACTTAGTGTATGTAAACTTCTGACCCACTGGAATTGTGATACAGTGAATTTTAAGTGAAATAATCTGTCTGTAAACAATTGTTGGAAAAATTACTTGTGTCATGCACAAAGTAGATGTCCTAACCACCTGGCAAAAACTATAGTTTGTTAACAAGAAATTTGTGAAGTGTTTGAAAAACGAATTTTAATGACTCCAAGCTAAGTGTATGTAAACCTCCGACTTCAACTCTATGTCTGAGTGTTGGAGTGTGCCCCTGGCTATCTGTCATAAAAAAATGAAATGGTGCCTTCTGGTACGCTTAATACAAGAAAATTGAAATGATTTATACTTTTACTTGTAATACTGAAGTTTAAAACCAAATACTTTTAGACTTTTACTCAAGTAGTATTTTACTTGGTGACGTTCACTTTTACTTGAGTCATTTTCTATTAAGTTAGCTTTACTTTTACTCAAGTATGACGATTGGGTACTTTTACCACCACTGGGAATATCCCATCAAATGTGACATCTATTGTTTTAAACTTTCTTGTCTGCTCCTCTTCTTTTTCTCTCTCCCAAATCAAATCAGAGTTGATTTGTCACATGCACAGGATACAGCCAGAGTAAACAGTATAGTGAAATGCTTGCTGCTTGCAAGCTCCTTCTCAACAATGCAGTGATACTAAGTTATATAAAATAAATACACACAAGAATATACACTACAAGGTCAATATCAGTGGCAACCAATGTCATGGATACTGGTGACAGTTATTTAATCAGGGTTAAGTTGATCCAGTGATCAGATGGGGAACAAAGGATCTTACATCCACCTAAGAGGATCAGACCTCAAGCCAGAGTTTCAACAGTTCACTGCTTTGGTCAGTACATATCTCTAATAAAACTGATGGAGTTGTTTATTAATAAATAATATTTAATCATTTACATTGACTTCTCTTGGCAGAGAGAATGCCCTGCTCCAATGGTGCTCTTCAAAGAACCAACTCCAAGCTTAGATAATACTTTGGGGATAAGAGTCAGCATGCAAAATACTTGTATTTTTCCTTTTTCTTTTTGCACAAGCATAATGATAGTGGGACTGAGCCTGGTCTGTGTCTGGTGTCCATATGGACATTCCTCCATAGCTACCTCAAACACATTGTCTTCTTCAGGACCTTGCGCAAAGCTAATGGGAAAAATATCAGTTGGGTAGCTTCCCAGGTTTAGAAAATGACCAGAGATAATTATAGAAACAAATTGATTTAATTAGTGTAGTTTATTCATTGCTTTCCCAGCATCCCCAAGGGAGAGAGTACAATGGTACTGTAGACCAGAAATTGTCATAATGTCATATGCTTGCATTACAGACCAAGTGTTTGAGAAACATAGTCAGGACACTGCGTATGTGGATTTCTTATTAGTATCTGATGATACCATTATGATCAAACCAAACACATCTAGAGGACGGTTGTAGTGGTTTCTGTGTGTTTAATGACACACACACACACACACACACACACACACACACACACACGGGCTGGAATCGCTCTTCTCACTGCAAAGGATGAATGTGTTCTGTTTTGCCTAAACTCCACTGTGAACCTGTGGACCAGACAGAAAACATTTAGATGACAACCTATCTGTTTTCCTGAGATTTCAGTAGGTAAATAGAATGAAGCATAAACATTTCATCAGAGGCAGACTTCATCTGTTGTATTTGATAGGGTAGAATTTTCCCTCACTGAGGCTCAAAGCAAATCACTGGGGGCTTAGACCCAAAAGCTGCTCATGATTGGTAGCGAAGCCTGATTTTTTGATTCCTGACAACTGTTCTGCCATAAGATTATGTGCTTTTCTGGGTTTGAAATCATCCAGAGAGGGGAATTAGATCTCCACAGCAACTCCTGTCGTACACCGCATTCTGATCCCTTCCCTTCTCTCCTCATTTTTTCCACTGCTGTCTGTGCCTTATTCATCTCCCTTTCCTCTGTCCTGCACTTTGCTGAAGTTGCAGAGTGTGGTGTGAGCGAACTAACAGAGGCAGAGCAGAACAGCTGACGAGCACAAAGCTCTCTGCCGCCCGTATCAGACACGCTGGTTGAACAAAGCCCCTCTGCTCCACAGACAGACAATGGTACAAAAGCTGACCGGGCTGTTACAACATGTGCCATACTCGCATTACGGAAGCCCAGATCTGGTCGATTGGACTATTCAAACGAGTTGGATGCATGATTAATGAAAACGCAGTGTTAATTGGAGCAATTAGAAGAACATTGTGCTTTGGAAGTGTTCAAATTGCCTGTGTGTCTGTCTGTCTCTGTATCCGCTGTCATTCCCCACATACAGTACAGTACAGTTGGGCGGTTGGGAACGGGGTTACAAAACATTGGGAGTTGCCATTCCCACCCTCATACTCTCCGCTCCCTTTCACTGAGGTGTCAAACAGGGAGTCATAAACATAGCCTTACTGCAGCAGACAAACCACATATTATTCAGGCACTCAGGGTATAGGAATGGATTAGACGAAAGCAAGTTCAGACAAGACAACAGCACTTTTATGCAGCTAACCATATTAGCCTATTCTAGCCATGTTTATACATGGTTCTAACATGCAGCCTTTGTCTTGATCTTGTCCACACTCTGATTGTGCCCACATTTTTAGTGTAGATGATTAAAAGAAGCATTGTGATCTGACAAGTTTAAATAGACTAAATCAGGTCAAGATCAGGAGGACGAAGGATACATGCTAACGGAAGACAGAAATAGGGCTATCGATTCATGCACACTCTGCCTACGATGGTATGATACATCTACTGATGCAACATCTGTAGCTGACATCCTATTGGCTAAACCACAGTAGAAGCCAATCAGCAGAGGGATGTACTGACTCTGTGGTACAGAAAATGGAACAGGTTGGCTAACTGTCCCACTTAGTCACCCACCACATCACACTCACCAGATGGCACCCCGCAGATGGCATGAGCAGCCGTTGGAGGGCACAGGAGGGGTAACGGACCTACACATACTGGACAGAGAGAGAGAGACGAATGGATCCATGGAGTCAGAGTTCACATCACCAGAGGAGTACAGGCAACCCTAAACCTGACTGGGGCCTTTGGTTCAGTAGAGAATGATCTGGTTCTGATGTGGCTAGTCAACTTCTTTACATGTCATTTGGGGTAATCTCTCTCTTCCCTCACTCCCTCAGTGTGTGAGGAAGTCTCACCCAGGGCTCTGTTGTCCGTCTCCGCCTCACTTCCTTCCTGCCTCTGGCCAAGCTTCTTTCAGAGGGTCAGTCAGCAATGTTGTACATTCTGCTGAGAGGCATATGCCTTTTCCTCAGCTCTTCTGGTATGTCAAACACACTCACAAAACTTGTAAGGCGTATGGTGCAGTCTGTGTTGTGAGTCTGATTGTCCAGTCACTTACAGAAAGGAAATAATGACTCAGACTTAGACCATAAAATTAAGTATTATGACCCAAAATGGGTAAATAAGGGAATGTTATGTAGTGGTGAGGGATGATGCCGTTTGGTGAAAGTATCCCTTCGGAATGTGAATGTTTTCATAGAGTTAGTACAATATACACAGAGTGTACAAATCATTAAGAACACCTTCCTAATACTGAGTTGCACAACCCAATAAGGGATCATAGCTTTCACCGGGTTTAACCAGGTCAGTCTGTGTCATGTTTTGTCCACTCAGTCTAAGTTTATATCCACAAAAAGCTCCAGTTGAAACTGAACAAAGGGAAATCATTTTCCTTTTATAGACCACCTCATGGCTTTTAACTTAATGCATAACTGTGGGATGGATAAAAAACTGAACCAAAAATGTTGGATATTATGTTATGTTTTGAGATTACTGGCTATGAAGATTTTACTGTTCGGCTGCACTCTGTATTTTTCTATAACTCCACCGGAAATGTGCAGTCTGGGCTATGTGTAACATGGAGGAGAAAGTTATCTTGGCATTTACTGAAAATACTAGACTGCTTTTACAGAATGTCTTTAACCCACCAGAGATAAGACTTAACACTGTGAGACATTCAGAAAGGGAGTTCACACACTTATCTCTCCCAGTGGAAATGCATTATTGGAATGCTAAGTGGGGTTAGTTGAAAGAGGAGCACAGTTTGTGTTGGCATGGAGCGAGCCGCTGTGAGCGACAACAACTGCCCTCTCGTATTTCAGCTTCCCAAAAAGCAGACAGAAAAATGCTAAATATGCAGCAGTGTGACCTCAACCCTTAGATGAGCCACTATTTTAAGACAAAGGTGTCTAATTCCTTTCACCTAGGTACTTTTCTCCTTTATCTCCAATAAATCATTTCAGCACGTGTACAATACTGCCTAATATATGTAGTTTACAAACAGTAGATTATTATATAGACAATGTATAATGTAGTTCAATTGGTAATGGATGACCTCATTGTTGAGGAATGTGTTTTACTTCTTAAATTGCTAGTAGTATTATATGTTGTTATTACGTTGTATGTTTCAATGTTGCACATTTTATCAATTGTGTTCATGCAGGGCTCCCTTGGAAAAGAGGCCTTGGTCTCAATGGGACTCCCTGCTAAAGGTTAAAAAAAAAGTTTTTCTAGGGCCTGAAGCTTTTCCTGGTCAGGTCACATGGTCAGAAAAAAAAACCTGTCCTCTGACTGTGTGCCATGTCTTTATTGAACACATATCTGGACATTGACAATGTTGCCTAAACACCAGTGCAACCTTAGGAAACAGGCTATAGCTTCCTGCATATCGACCCTGAGCACACTCCTTCAGCAGTAACCAACCCAGTGCAGCAGCACAGCTAAGCTATGGAGCCATTATCACGGCATGAAATTAGGTTTCAAACAGCAAGAGCCTATAAGTTTAGGGCTTGTCCGGGGCAAGTAGCGATGGAGTAATGGGCCCTCAGAGGGAGGCAAGAGCTGCACAGAGAAGTGGAATGGTAATGAGAACACAGATTGAATAGCTAGGAATGTCAACCAGAGTTATTGCACTGGAGCAATGCATTCATCGCTACACCGCAACAGATGCAGCAGTATATTTCCATAAACAGAGATCCATAAACATAAGGACCAAATAAAATGTAAATAACTCCAGGAGGTATGTCAGCTTCCAAAGCATGTTGCAAGAGAGCTGAAAATAAGCACTAACCGTATTCACATAATCACAGCTTATGTGAATATAGTGGGTTCCTAGGTTCTGTTTGGTATGATTGTAAAATATCTTAAACCGAACAGAACCTAATCAACCCAAACAAGACAGTGACCTTGACTGAACAGCCAGTATGCAGCCAATAGCACCCCCTGCATTCACATAATTAATCTGGTGTGGTGAATGGTAAAGGTGCTATTGGCTGCATACTGGCTGTTCAGTCAAGGTCACTGTCTTGTTTGAACCCAGCTAGGATATCTGAGTGAGTCTTCTCCCATTCATCCATATGGCTGTATTACCATCACTATATAAGGGTGGCAGGTAGCCTAGTGGTTAGAGTGTTGGGCCACTACAATGACAAAATAAGATTATTTACAAAAAAAGAATTTGTTCTTAACCGAATAAAATGTAATTTAGTTCTTGACTAGTTAAATAAATTAAAATATATATTTTTTAAATCGCTGTGAATCAGTCTGGCACCCTCACTCATCCTAGGGTTATTTTAAACCAGCTCTTATGGGAAGTGTGGAAACAACTATGCACTTACATCATGACCCTCACACATAGCCACATAGTGGGTTGGTATGCCTGTTTTGTTATTGATTGATAAATAATGTTCACCTCTGAAGCGCTCTGGGGCTGGGTGACTCATCCAACGCCTTACCGCCACTGACCTCGTTCGTCTTACCCATGTGGGTATAACCAATGAAGAGATGGCACGTGAGTACCTGCTTCTATAAACCAATGAGATGGGAGACGCAGGACTTGCAGCGCGATCTGCGTCACAAATAGAACTGACTTCTATTTTACATGCTGACTACACCTCTCGTGTTGTGTGCAAAATACAGTTCGAAATCTATATTATTCAATTATTGAACCCACACTGCTCACGAGCATCTGCGTTGCCAAGGGCTAAAATAGAAGTCAGTTCTATTTGTGACGCAGATCGCTCTGCAAGTCCCGCCTCTCCCATCTCCTCGTTGGTTTATAGAAGCAGGTACCCACGTGCCATCTCCTCATTGGATATACCCACGTGGGTGACTGAAAGACGAACAAGGTCGGTGGCGGTAATGCACCTAATTTATGAAAGTTGCCAATTGCAATATAAAGTCCAGAGAAGAAAAAGCCTGGAAGGTGGAGAGATGACTAGAAACGATTTGGCTGACTGTTTTGTGTGTGGATTAATTGTCGGAGTAGAGGACCTTGTGCATTTCAGGTAAAATAACAACTCAACGTTTATATCCCAGGACAAATTAGCTAGCAACAGCAAGCTATCTAAATAGGACAAATTAGCTAGCAAGTGCAAGCTAACTAGCTAAATTCCCATAAATGTTTCATGCTTTTTGACCTGTCCCCAAATTAATGTAATTGGTTCAGAGTTTGTTTTGATATTTTAACCTGGTGTCATGATCGCGTTTGGTGTGGGGGGACAAAATAAACTTATGCACGATAGCCAGTTTGGGTTCCGTGTTAGCCCTTGGCAACGCAGATGCTCGTTGGCGCAATAATTCAATAATATAGATTTCTAAATGTATTTTGCAATGCTCGTGCACGCGACGCTAGCGGTGTAGTCAGACTTATAGCTCCTCCCACCAGCCTCCACCTATACAGCCTATAGGTTAAGAAGGATATACACTATATAGTCTGATTAGGCTGAGACATTTTTCTTCTTGTTTATTTCCACTTTGTAGCCTAGATGCTGTAAAAAAGAAACATTTAGTTGGAAAATATCAAAGAAAGGTGTTTAGACACAGCAAGTACAACGCAAACATTTTTAATAACGGAATAGGCTACATCCATTTAATTTCGTATGTATTCGTGAGTCTTCGTATGGGTTCGGAGAAGCCCAGGAGAGGGAGCTGAGTCCGAGCCGCACTGTTCCCTAGGTTGCATGTGACTAATCGAGTTTGCAGTGAAGTAGGCTACAATTCGTTTCTACGGAATTTTCACCTGAGAGAGCGAAAGCACTGCAAAATAACAGGTGAGTCTTATTAGAAATGCATGTCACTGTTATAATGGTCCACTAAGTGATTCATGTTATTTCCAATAAGTTACTTTAACATTTTGGGGGTGAAAATATAACTTCTAAGAATTATCGACTTGTGATTATCTACTGTAGCACCAACTTTGCTATGAGTTATATATAGTTCAAACCCTGTTTGTATATGGTAAGGCTAGTTTGTAAAAAATAATTGGATACACTTTACACACGGATAGTAATTTCGAAATGAGATCGTTTCATTGGAGTTTGGACCAAATTTACACTAACTGTGATTCTCCATTACCTGTAGACCGAGTCGTTTTGAGAAATGTGGTGCCATTAGAAGCGAAGGACGATTGCACGGTAACCTGATTAAAAACGGAAATTACAAATTCACTGCTGAAGGAGCGTAGGTTTACAAACTTAGTAAAGCCACTGGTGAAAAACCCACACATTCAAAAAGGAACATGGCAACGGGTGGATTTAAACCAAATGCACAGACAGACTTTCTGGAGGAATGGAAGGCTAAACGGGAGAAAATGAGGGCAAAAATGCTCGGGGACATCGCTGCGGCCACCGGCGCGTGCACTGGTGGTATTGTCCCTGCGTCCCTGGGGAGCCACAGCAACAAAAGTGAGATGCGCAATGCTACCTCGAGCACCGAACTTAACAACAACGGCAACCCGGACCGCGGGACATCATACCCCATGGCTCGCTCATCATCCTCCTCAGCCTTGAAGAGACCTGACGATGACCCACACCCGACACCAGCCGTCAGAGGAGCGGATACACTGGGGAGTAACCTGAAGAAGACACCGCAGCCGGAGAAAGTACCCAGCACCCCACAAGAGTCCAGCCCCACTGCATGCAATGACCATGGCAGTGACAAGGAGAGCCCCTCACCCAGTAAAGGCAAAGAGAAGAAAAACAGTGGTCCAAGCGCCAGGAAGGGGAAAGGACAGATAGAGAAAAGAAAGCTGAGGGAAAAGCGCAGATCAACAGGTGTTGTCAGCATGCCATCCACCGAGGTGAGTCCAAGCTGTCTGTAATTTTCATTTATTTACAAATCATCGCCTAGTTATTAAGCATGATGCATGGTGTAGGATGAGACTGTTTACACTGTGCTGGCAACCTGTAGGCCTATGCGAGAAATAAAAGTTGATGAAACCACTGGGGAAAAGACGGCATTAAAGATGGACTTATCTGTCCATTAGGTTGTCATTATCTTTATGAAACAAACATTTAATGTACCAAATGGGACGTTTGTGGGAAAATAATGGTTTGAGACTGAGTAGCTTTAATGACTAATGAGAAGTATTCAAATGGGGTTAAAAAATGTTCTTCTGACCTTCAAAAGGCCTACATAAACATGTCTGTTGCAGCTGAGTGTTTATGAAGACCTTCTGTCTAGCAGAGACATGAAAAAAGTCTCCATGAGAATGCTGAAAATGTGTAGAGAGAGCAGTATCATTGTTATTGCACTTAAATCATGTCACAGCCTGGCAGCAGGGACGCTGATGAAAGCTTGTCAACCACCAGTCCGCCACTCAATAATATGTCTGTCCTGTTATTCTAAGAACTTCCACCATCAGGGAAATTATATGTATACAGTGCCTTCAGAAAGTATTCACACACCTTGACTTTTTCAACATTTTGTTGTGTTACAGCCTGATTTTTAAAACGGATTAAATTGAGATTTTGTGTCACTGGCCTCCACACAATACACCATAATGTCAAAGTGGAATTATGTTTTTAGAAATGTTTACAAATTCATAAAAAATGAAGCTGAATTGTCTTGAGTGAAGTATTCAACCCCTTTGTTAAGGCAAGCCTAAATAAGGCAAAAAATGTGCTTAACAAGTCATATTAAGTTGCATGGGCTCACTCTGTGTGCAATAATAGTGGTTAACATGATTTTCAAATGACTACCTCATCTCTGTACCCCACACATGCAATTTATCTGTAAGGTCCCTCAGTTGAGCTGTCAATTTCATACACAGATTCAAGCCAAAGCCTCACAATGAAGGGCACTTATTGGTAGATAAATAAATAAAAAATCAGCCATTGAATATCCCTTCGAGCATGGTGAAGTTATTAATTACAGTTTGGATAGTGTATCAGTACACCTAGTCACTACAAAGATACAGGCGTCCTTCCTAACTCAGTTGCTGGAGAGGAAGGAAACAACTCGGATTTCACCATGAAGCCATGATAGGAGAAAACTGAGGATGGATCAACAATGTTGTAGTTACTCCACAATACTAACTTAAATGACAGAGTGAAAAGAAGGATGCCTGTACAGAATAACATTTTTACAAAACATGAATCCTGTTTGCAGTAAGGCACTAAAGTACAACTGCAAAAAAATGTGGCAAATAAATTAACTTTAATTCCTCAATACAAAGTGTTATGTTTGGTCCAAATCCAACTCAACATATCTCTGTGTACCACTCTTCATATTGTCAAGCATGGTGGGGGCTGCATCATATTATGGGTATGCTTGTCGTCGGCAAGGACTCCAGTGTTTTATAGAATAAAAAGAAACTGAATAAATCTAAGCACAGGCAGATCCTAGAGGAAAACCTGGTTCCGTCTGCTTTCCAACAGACACTGGGAGACAACATTGAAAGTTCCTGAGTGGCCTACTTGCAGTTTTGACTTAAATCTCCTTGAAAATCTATAACTAGACTTGAAAATGGCTGTCTAGCAATGATCAACAACCAACTTGACAGAGCTTGAAGAATAAAAAATAAATAATGTGCAAATATTGTACAGTCCAGGTCTGCAAATCTCTTAGACTTACCCGGAAAGACTCACAGCTGTAATTGATGGCAAAGGTGATTCTAACAGGTTGATTCAGGGGTGTGAATACTTACGTAAATTAGATGTTTCTGTATTTCATTGTCAATAAATTTGCACAAATTTTAAACATGTTTTCACTTTGTCGTTATGAGTTATTGTGTGTAGATGGGTGAGAATCTTTTCGATTTAATAAATTTTTAATGTAGGCTTTAACACAATAAAATTTGGAATATATCAAGGGGTATGAATACTTTCTGAAGGCACTGTATAACGGGCATGTTTTATGATGTTGACACTGGCTCAGTGCCTTGAAGCCACAGAGTGTAGTCTACATATTAGGGTTCTGGCTTTTCTGACAGCTGCCCAGACCCAGAGCATGCTGCCGACTGGAGTTTCACCTGGAGGTTGACCAGTGTCTCAGTTGGCTGGTGACAGCCTGTTATTAGGCGGTCGGCAGTGCCAATCAAGGAGTTTGAGAAGCTTGTCAGAAGCCAAGCCGTAATGCTAGGTTTCAACCCCACAGATCATGCCAAACTATGTGCGATCATGCCCCATGCAACAATATTGCCTGTGTTTATTGCGTTGCATCTGTCCATGGTAACTCTAAACCCCGACATCGCGATCACTGTATGATTTGGACCCTCTTCACACAAGGCCCCTTGTGTTATGAGTTTTATTGAAAAGGTATGCTGGGGCATAATCAGCCTGCATGTTCTGTGGGGCACAATAGCTGTTGAGGGGGTCTCAGAGCAATAGGGAACCCAATCGCGCCACTCTCCCTATGATGGGCTGATAATGGCTTCACGGTTAACCGAAGCAAACACTGGCTTTTCTGTGGACTGTCAATTAGGACCACCTCCTCCATTCCAGGAAGGTGTCTCGTTTCAGCCTCCCTGTCCGTCTCACCCTCTCTGATGGAGAATGGTATGTGTCTACTGGCTGTTGGGGACCTCTGACCTGCTTAACAAATGCTTACTGAACAATGAAATACTGCTTAAGTTCACGCTCAGACAGCGTTCAGACAGCGTTATCTTCAATCTCGCTCTCTCTCCTTTTCTCTCTCTCTTTAGAATGTGTGTGTTGAGTCAGTGGTCCGTTTCCTGTTGGCCTCACAGTGGCTTAGGCCTAGTTGATGAGCCTCATTGTCTGGGGCCATCCATGTTTTATGACTAGCAGTGTGTTATAAGGCTCTGCTTGGAGACTTGAGTTGCTTTCACTCGGGTGCGTGAACTTTGTTTCATGTGGAGGGCTGGATCTCTCTGATCAAGGCTGTTGTCTGGAACACCCAGGGCCGTTTGTCAGTAGCAACGTGAACAGGCGGTATGATAGGGCAGGCTACACATTGGTGCCAATTAGCACTGGGCAATTCCATGCTAACGGAATATGCTGAAACTCACATTTTTCACTTTTAAAATGTATACCAAACAAAAAGCATTGATTTCAAAGTTTAACAACATACAACTCTATGCACAAGGGCTACTTTTAACGTTTTCCATGGGAAATTTAGCAAAAACACAAAATTTGCATCTGCGCTGTTTTTCCAGTAAATGTTTATTTATTTATTTTCTGTGTAAATTGTACCAAATGTGCATAGAGTTGTACGGTTTGTTAAACTTTGAAATCAATGTTTTTTTTGTTTGTTTAGCATACATTTTAAAGTGAGTCTCAGCGTAATTCCGTTACTGTGGCGATAGGTAGCTTAGCGATTCTAGGAGCGCTGGTCCAGGAACCAAAATGTCACTGGTTAAAATCCCAGAGCCGACTTGTTAAAAAAATCTGTCATTGGGCCGTTGAACAAGGCACTCAACCCTAATTCTGCTAAATGACTGAAATGTCAAATGTAAAAAGGATAGGGCCGAGGGGATTTCTCAGAGCTTCTTCCTGGTTGCTGTTTAATCACTTTTGTGTATTTTATGCATATCTGTCATGAGCTAAGAGGAGTGTGTGTTCCCTGTACATAATCATGCTGATATCTTTCACTCCACGGACAAAGCAATGTGATTCTAACATTTTGTTTTCCTATGAGAATCTGCATCAACAAAGTGCTAATACATGGAAGGCCCATTGCTTACCAGTTGGCTTTGCCTCACAATGTGTATGGCCCATTGGGAGATAAAGCCACAGCTCCAGCCTGATTGGTTGGATTATCATTTTGAGCTCAAACTGCAACAGTTTTGTTTTGTGAGGCTACAACAAGGTAGCACAGTTTGAACCCACCGTTTCTAAAGATCCATCGGATCCTATCTAGCTCTGGATATATGCACAACAGGCTCTCTCCAGGTGAGTGAGTTGAGTTTTATCTGCAGACAGACCACAAATGTATTTCAAAGCCTTCATGCTACAATTACACCATCTAAACATCTGTAAACCCTCTTGAGTGACATACTGTCATGTTGAAACCCAGTGTTTCTTCAGCATCACTTGCTATAGTTGTGCTTAAAGTAGCAGTGCTGTCAATGAGGGGTAAAGCAGAAAATATGGTATGTGGTGAGACAGAGTTTTGCCCTGTAACTACATGAACTCCCCCCTTGACCTGTACTGAAGCCCTGGGGAATGTAACATTGATGTGATAAAGTGGCCTGGCTCTCTAGTTTTTATATTTTTATCACCCCTCTTGCTTTCAAAAGAATTCCTGGTCAAGCCAGTCTGACTCTCACATCCAGAAGGTGTGGGAATGTGCACACCTCACAGCACGACGCCTCTCCACCATGTGACCTACTTGTTGTGTGTATGTACTGACATGTACAGTACCAGTCAAAAGTTTGGACACACCTACTCATTCAAGGTTTTTTTTAAATGTATTTTTTACTATTTTCTACATTGTAGAATAATAGTGAAAACATCAACTATGAAATAACACATATGGAATCATGTAGTAACCAAAAAAGTGTTAAACAAATCAAAATATGTTTTATATTTTTGATTCTTCAAAGTAGCCACCCTTTGCTTTGATGACAGCTTGGCATTCTCTCAACCAGCTTCATGAGGTAGTCACCTGGAATGCTTTTCCAACAGTCTTGAAGGAGTTCCTACATGCTGAGCACTTGTTGTCTGCTTTTCCTTCACTCTGTGGTCCAACTCATCCCAAACCATCTCAATTGGGTGGAGGTCGGGTGATTGTGGAGGCCAGGCCATCTGATGCAGCACTCCATCACTCTCCTTTTTGGTCAAATAGCCCTTACACAACCTGGAGGTGGGTTTTGGGTCATTGTCCTGTTGAAAAACAAATGATAGTCCCACTAAGCGTAAACCAGATGGGATGGCATATCGCTGCAGAATGCTGTGGTAGCCATGTTGGTTAAGTGTGCCTTGAATTCTAAATAAATCACCAGCAGTGTCACCAGCAAAGCACCCCCAGACCATCACACATTCTCCCCCACACCATCCTCCATGCTTCACGGTGGGAACCATAGGGATCATCCGTTCACCTACTGTGCGTCTCACAAAGACACGGTTGGAACCAAAAATCTCAAATTTGGACTCCTCAGACCAAAGGACAGATTTCCACTGGTTTAATGTCCATTGCTTGTGTTTCTTGGCCCAAGCAAGTTTCTTCTTCTTATTGCTTTAGTAGTGTTTTCTTTGCAGCAATTCAACCATGTCTCCTCTGAACAGTTGATGTTGATGTGTCTGTTACTTGAACTCTGTGAAGCATTTATTTGGGCTGCAGTTTCTGAGGCTAATAACTCTAATGAACTTATCCTCTGCAGCAGAGGTAACTCTGGTCTTCCTTTCCTGTGGCGGTCCACATGAGACAGTTTCATCATAGCGCTTGATGGTTTTTGTGACTGCACTTGAAGAAACTTTCAAAGTTCTTGAAAATTTCCAGATTAACTGACCTTCATATCTGAAAGTAACGATGGACTGTCGTTTCTCTTTGCTTATTTGAGCTGTTCTTGCCATAATATGGACTTGGTCTTTTACCAAATAAGGATCTTCTGTATACAACCCCTACCTTGTCACAACACAACTGATTGGCTCAAACGCATTAAGAAGGGTACATTAAGAAGGCACACCTGTTAACAAGGCCACCTCTTCGCAGACAACACCATTCTGTATACATCTGGCCCTTCTTTGGACACTGTGTTAACAAACCTCCAAACGAGCTTCAATGTCAAACAACTCTCCTTCCGTGGCCTCCAACTGCACTTAAACGCTATTAAAACTAAATGCATGCTCTTCAACCGATCGCTGCCCGCACCCGCCCGCCTAGCATCACTACTCTGGACGGTTCTGACTTAGAATATGTGGACAACTATAAATACCTAGGTGTCTGGTTAGACTGTAAACTCTCCTTCCAGACTCATATTAAGCATCTCCAATCCAAAATTAAATCTAGAATCGGCTTCCTATTTCACTACAAAGCCTCCTTCACTCATGCTGCCAAACATACCCTCGTAAAATAGCCCATCCAACCAACCTCATCTCCATATTTTTTTTTCAGATTTTTTTTGCACATCAGTATTTCTACTTGCACATCCTCATCTGTACATCTATTACTCCAGTGTTAATTGCTGAATTGTAATTACTTCGCCACTATGGCCTATTTTATTGCCTTACCTCCTTACTTCATTTGCACACACTGTATACAGATTTTCTGTTGTGTTATTGACTGTACGTTTGTTTATCCCATGTGTAACTCTGTTGTTTTGTCGCACTGCTGTGCTTTATCTTGGCCAGGTCGCAGGTAGAAATGAGAACTTGTTCTCAACTGGCCTCCCTGGTTAAATAAAGGTGAAAAAAACATCTCTATATATTTGAAATGCATTCTGGGTGACTACCTAATGATGCTGGTTGAGGGAATGCCAAGAGTCTGCAAAGCTCTCATCAAGGCTACTTTGAAGAATCTCAAATATAAAATATATTTCGATTTATTTAACACTTTGTTGGTTACTACATGATTCCATATGTGTTATTTCATAGTTTTCACTATTATTCTACCATGTATATAATTGTAAAAATACAGAAAAACCCTTGAATGAGTAGGTGTCCAAACTTTTTTGGACTGGTACTGTATATGTAACTGATAGATGCATGCACACACACAATACATGTTGTTTTTAAATGTATGTAAATTGTTGGCGTGGGCTAATGGGGATCCTAATAAATCAAATCACACATCCTAGCGCGGCAGACCTCTCATGCTGCTACACTCTCTGCCCGTCCTCTGGGAGCTGTATATGTTTTAGCTCCTCTACTTCCTTACCTTATGCTGGGGCTGTGGTACTTTCGCTCATCCATCTGTGTTCAGTTTCCACCTCTGAAGATACCCCTCTTCCTGCTGTAGAACGATCATAAATTATTATGTTCTAAAGGCCTCCCACAGACTGCAGTTATGGAGTTGTCATTCACTTCTTCTAATAGGCATGAAAGCAATGGCCAGGGAAAGTTTTGAGTATCAGTGCAATAGGGTGTTATTTAATTGTAAGGTAATTAGATAAAATGTAAAGCTTTCTATACATCTGTTTTAAATGAATGTAAGTGTGCCATTGGGTGGAACCTGTTTTACTTGCTCCTAAAACCTTTCCCAAACAAGGTCACATCATCACTGGAAATACCATAGGGATTGGATCATGGACTTGGATAAGCAAGGAATTATTTGGGCATGGTTTTGGGTTGTTGGTGGAACAAAAGTTATTTGTGAAGTTATGTTAAACTCTAATCCAAAGAGTGTTTTTTTTCCCCCTTTTTTTTCTAATACCCAGGCTCCTTTGCCAGTTATGTGAGTTTACAAGAACATTTGACAGGTTGACTAATTAGCAGGAGTTGTAGATTGTTTACGAGAATCTTTCGCAAAATATGTTATGAGGGGTGGGACTAATAGAAAGAAGTTCCAATAGAGCTGTGTGGTGAAAATTAGGGGAATTCCACAGGAAGTTGTGGAGGAGGAAGAATGTGGAACTACTGTTCGCATTGTTCCATGACATGGTTACCAAGTAGGCCCCTAATACAGGGGGCACCCGAAGTTCTCTCAGCACCTCATAAAACACCCCGCTCCCGCTAATGGGATGTGGCACAGGGTTTTGTGCATGTTTTTGGAATGTTGCGTAAACGACAGCTCTCATTAATGTGCCCTCTGACTAGGTGAGGCCCAGTGAATAGCCGTCCATTACCCTGTCAGGTTTAATCATATCACTTAATCAGACCAAGGGTATGTGAAAACTGGAGCCTTCACTCAGAATACAGTAGTCCTGGCTGCTCCTCTAATAGCTCTCTGACTGACCTGGCCTCTGCTTCCTCCCCACATCCTCTTTGCTTGTCACAGGTTAATGAGCTCACTTTCTGGCAAGGAATCCAGTTTTAAACGTTTTGTAACAAAACACGATCACAGCACAGGGGTATTTTTGATAATGTATGCATTTCAGCAGGCCTGACAAGAAAATAGCCTGCCTAATTTGGAGTCCTGTTCTGAATGTGTAGGTTTGTAGAGTGTTCTGTTCTAACCCAGGCCATAGATTTCTCTGCTGTAATTGGGTCAGTGCTCTTTTAGTTATGAGGCTATAGGAGCTCCATGTGGTAGATTATTATTGCTCCCCTGCTCTGCCTCTCTCCAAGAATGCAAACCTGATTGCCCAGGGTCAATGGGCATTGACGTCTGGAGCACGTGTCTGCTGAATGAGTAACAACCCGTTCCCCTCCCTTTATCACAACAGAACCACACAGTCTTGGTCCCAATGGACAGTAGTATGCCGGACCCTATGAATCTACCTTTTACAGAGACGCCTGTTTGCACATTTTGTTTGCCTGAGAAATTACATGCTCCTCTGTCACTGCTTGGATGACGCAGTGGCTGTCTGACTGGCCAATCATTAACTCGCAATCAAAACCAGGACGTGCAGCAATATGGGAGTGTTGTTGGTTACTTAATATGGTCTTGTTGAGGTTGATGTCCTACTGTGTTGTGGAATGTGACTATGAATGATGAGTCAGATGTTCTAATAGTAAATCATAGCGTGACTGATCTTCCCTCTTGGTGTGTTGTTGACCCATACTTTAAACTATTCGTTGGACACAAACAATTTGGTACCAATTCCCCACGAGGCACTTCATGATTTACAGTAAGACCTAGAGTAAAATGCCAATGCTTTGGAAATGTGTCACGGAACATGGAAGCCTTCTCCTTTGAATTAAATGGGGATTTCTAAGTCGGCTCCCCTCATTGAGGTTAACACCTTCATAATCCAGTAGCAGATGTGGAGACAGTGATTTCCTTTCACCTGTCATACGTTTAGGCTTAAGTTTTCCTTTTTCCATATCTGTTCCCTCCAATACCAGCCATCACGCTAATAGTATTAACATAAACTGTTGCATGTTATTGTAACTGAAATGTCCTGCCCCTGATATCTACTAATAGCTTATGGTTTCACACGGACGCATGGGGTAGTGGTTTTCATGCCTCCCCTTTAGAAACTGCCGCTTAGCCCCCCCACTGTGTTCTTGTGGAAGCTTGGGCTGCCACATTCAGCTGCTGCATGCAGAGATCCCATAGAGAGATTAAGTGGATTGGGGTTTGTCTTCTGATCAGCTTGCTGATTGACAGTAGCTGTGGTGTGTGTGTGTTGTTTGTTGGACATTCCTGTGTGCTTGGCAGCAGTGGGGGATTTGTGAGTCAGCTGAAATCAGGCCACTGCATGATTAGGCATTCAGAAGAACTGTCCGTTTCGATTCATTACAGAACAGAATAGTATGCGCCTGCTACTTGTCTCTTTCTCTCCTCTTTCTATGAGCACGGAAAGAGTTGTTTTGGGGTGTTCTTCTTGGTAAAACCTTTCGCTTAATTTTTATGGATGAGCTCTTTATAGTGGATCTAAAAGAGTTCCAGAACGTTATGTTGGTACTGCACACACAGCTAGAGAGATCCAGCACCACCACAGGCCAATGGGTTCTCTCTCCTCCCATTATGGCACCATGGTTCCCTGTCAGACTTTGTCCCCTGATAAGCGTCAGCAGAAGTAGGCTACCGTATCAGACACGGCAGCATAACAATATAGCTAACCAAGGGGATGAATAATGAACATGCAAATCATACGTCATAAAAGTCTTTGCTCTTTTCATTCTGCTTCACTGGGTGGAGAGCGTGTCTTCTGGTGGAGGCTGTCAGGAGTCTTTGGCATTCCACTGTGTGCTGCTGGGAGGACGGTTGGGTGGGGGGGGGGGGGTCTTAAGCCTAGCTTTCCATCTTTAAAAACACATTCACTTTACATGCATACCTGAAGAGGCTTAAGTTGATTTGTTGGAAGCCGGAGAAATGGGAGGAATTCATAATGCTTAGAACATTAAATTTCTTCAGACTGTTGACGTGTATGTTGTTAGTGTGGCTCATCTTGTTGATTTATGGAAAATACAGCCAGGCAGGCTCACATCAAAAGAGGAACCAAATGGAAAAAGTGGTTCAGGAAAACAGCTTGAGAATGTAGCCGATAAACACTCTAAATCGAATGAAAATGTGGGTTCAAAGTGTCTGTGGATATAAAGCCTTGATCTTTAAGTTGTTGAACCAAACAAAGACGAATGAATGTGTTTCAGAGGATTAAAGTAACTACATGCCATCCTACCCCTGGCTATAAAGCTGGAACCTCATTCTCTGTGTGTGTGTGTGTGTGTGTGTGTGTGTGTGTGTGTGTGAGGTGTGTCCTTCCCCTACTGATGCTGTTGTGGGTAGACGGAGGGCCAACTTAGCTGTGTTGAACTATGATGCATTACTGGCTCGCACCCCACAATGTCCACAACAGACCAGCGATTGGCTGCAACTGGCAGCATACCTACCTTCCGCCCATCCCATGTGACCCACGTATGTGTTCCCAGGTGGCCTTCCAACCAAGACCCCAACCTCTCACATCTTTCCTCGCTTCCAGCAAGCCTCTGGGGCACTGGGATGCTGGCCAAATCCATGTTGTTTTTATTTTTGTGGTGGAAGCTGGAAGCCCCAAAGACTCCGTTATGTGGATCAAGCCGGCCATGTGCTACGGTCCGGAGGAAGGCTTGGTTTCCTCCCTGAGACTGCTAGGAGGCGTACAAGGCCCAGAGACATGGAGCAGAACACCCGGATTAGTAGTCACCCCATTGTTCCAGACCACTTGCTCCTGGTCTGGCCCGCTTACACCCCTCAGTGACATCCCGTCTTAGAGAACGGTTGTGCGTTCTGTAACGCCCACGGCGACGATTAACCCAGCCGACGGTTCCATTCTTCTGCTATCTGAAGAGATAGCTTTTTTTAATTTTTACTTTTATTTAACTAGGCAAGTCAGTTAAGAACAAATTCTTGTTTTCAATGACAACCCACTGTTCCTAGGCTAACTTCCTTGTTCAGGGGCAGAACGACAGATTCTTGCCTTGTCAGCTCGGGGATTCGATCTTGCAACCATTCAATTACTAGTCCAAAGCTCTAACCACTAGGCTACAATATTGTACCCGGTGGCCTTAGGTGACACGTGGCCTGGCATGAAAAGTAAACACGGTGATCTAGAATCACATGGGCAGATGCATAAACAAACCCTGTGTCAGTGTCCCCAACCCGGAGCTGAGGAATCTTGACAATATGGACACGCCCTGTCAATAGGCACACTTTCCTCATCACACGTCCTATCAAAACAGAGCATCCAGGTAGCTACAGTATCTAGGGTCATTCTGTTTACTCAAGGCTGGTTTATTACACCCCATTGCATGCGTCTTGGCATTTAACAAGCTGTCAAGTGCATGGGTGGTGAGCCTCCATTTATCACTGATAATCATAGCCATTATGAAGAGGTGTTGGCATGTATGGTATCTTTCTTCTAAGTGAAAGCTCAGAGAAGCCTTTGTCCAAGACCGCAGTGACCTGCCCACCATCGCAGTTTGAAACTAAACAGAGTAGCACTTCTTTGTCCTCATCAAATGTATTTGAAATGTATTTTCACCATGGGGGACTTCCATCAAAGGACCCATGAGCTCCAACATGTTCATAGTAGAATATCAAATTGGGTGCCAAATTAAATCTGTTTTATATTTTTGGAAAATGAAGGCAGTTATTTTTTTTTTCAGCTGTTTTCCATCTTAAAAATTAGACATGAGTAAAGGCTTTGATTTCTGGGTAAAAAGATGGAAAAGGGGTCTTAGAAACCCAGAAAAAGTCTTAAACTGTTTCAGAAATACATCAAAACACAATGTTGACGTAAGGACTCCTGCCAAATAATATCAACTTTATATTTAATATTTTTTATTGTTAAGCTTCTGTACATTTTAAGAAATATTGCCTTGTAATTCCATTACCAAAAAACATCTTTAAGATATTTTCTAATTTCTCTCCCTCATGAGAAAGGGAGGATAATGAAAGTTCACAGACGTATCAAGTAATGGTAGACCTACCAATTAGTTACAGTGATTTTACTTTTATCATTAAGTGTTTATTAAGTGATTTAAAACTCGTAATTCCGTTAGCAAATTGGTAATGCTAACAACTGAAAACTAAAGACTGGCAAATCCAGCTTATAAAGTTATACAAGCGTAGCTAGTAGCTACCGAATGTCATTTTTGGTGAGTGTAGACATTTACAAGCAAATGTGAACAAGATAAATTATTGCAAATGTACAATGTTGTGATCCATGTTTTTCTGAAGGAAGAGCAGCATGTGTACATGGAGCAGAGGGGAGAAGAACGGAGCAGAAAAAAACCCACTAGTGGGAAGCACAAAAAAACTCATCCGGAGCTTTGACTTCTGGCAGAAAGCCATTCTAAGATATCTGATGGCAAATATTTTGTAGTGAATTGCATACAAGTGTAACTTCTTCACCTCATGTGCACCGCATAACAGAGACTTGCCGATAGATATAAAACGCTATGGACTCACCAGATCATTGCCTTCTCCCGTTGTGCTATTTACAAACATACACGTGACTGGCTCAACTGTTCTGGGGAACGACGGTAAGCTTCATAATGTAAACTAATGTGACGGGTGAAATGAAGAAAGCAATCTGCTTTATCTCCTAATGTATTGCAGTTGACTGCAAGTATTAACTTAAAGTAGCTACAAATAGTCACATTTATTGAAAAACGTAAAATAAATTGTATTGACGGTATAGCGAGAACATCCTGTGTCTTTTTCCAAATACCCCAGTATACGGTATACTACCCAAGTGTAGTACAGATCATGGACCAATTATAGAATTCCGTTACCGGAATTCCTTTACCGTGTGTCAATCTACTTCCCTTACTGTAGTTCAATAACCGAAACAATTGTTTTCAAACTCAAGGTGCGATGTCATAGCTGACGCCGCAATGTTTCTGCAGACGTCTTTGAATCTTAATTCACAGCAGATGTTTTTGGAAAACGTGTTTGCATAAAAACCTGAGGGAGTTTTTACCCTAATTCCATTACAAAAATGTGCATCTGCACAGTTCTTCCACTAAATTAGTTTTTGTACAATTTTCAGAGGAAATTGTTAAAAGTAGTCCTTGTGTATAGTTTTAATGTTTGTTAAACTTTGAAATCAATGTTTTTTGGCATACATTTTAAAGTAAAAAAACGGAGTCAAAGGGCAGTTCCGTTACTGTTGAATTGCCCAGTAGCAAGCAATTCCACAGTGACAAAGGGTTATATTAAACAGCGACACTCAGAACGGCAATGTAATTCCAAACAGACAGAGCATGTCCATGTCATTTCCTCTCTGTTTGTCTCTGGGAGTCTGTTCACACCTCCAATGTAGATCATCTGCTCGCTTACATTGTAAAACTGTCCAGTGGTCAGATCAGTGCAATGAAGTCTGTTACCCCCCCCCCCCCCCCCCCCCTCCCCTGTCTTTCAAAAGTACTCTGTTGCATAATTAATGCAGGCTTAATTGGTTTTGCCAGTTTGCATCACCCCTCATCTAAAACCCTGCACAAAAGTTGAAGAGCAAGAGTCTCTGAGAGATGGAGAATGCCTCCCTTTAATCTCCTGGATGATGACTGCATTTTCATAGAGAAGAAACCAAATGATAATTTCCAGCAGGCTTGCCCTGCGCCATGTTGCCTCCGCTCCTCTGTGGGTATGAACCTTTTTGTCTGTGGAGCCCTGAGGCCCCTTAAAAGATGCACGGCCAATGAAACGCTCCACTCTGGTGTGACCGATGGGATTCTCATCCCCAAAACGCCCTCATTGATTGTGGATGCCTGGTCTGGGATTCCACCCGTCCCCTTTTCTGCTCCCTTTTTCCATTTCTTATTCTTCCTCTCTTTTATGCTCGGCTAGCTGCTCGAGTCTTGCATGGTATTTAGCCTGTGGATACACATGATTTATTTATGTTAGGTCGGTTCCACATTTTTGCATTCCTTTAATTCTCTGGACTGGGGACTAGAGGTCACTCCTCTCTGGGTTGTCTTGTGAAACTGCTCATTTGCATGGCAGTCCTCTAGTCTAGTCTGCCCAGACCGTGTTTGTTTGTTTGTCCACTGTCCAGAGAATCGGAGATGCACTGCTCTTCCTTTTGTGTGGCCCGGGCTCATGAGTTGTGTGGCCCGGGCTCATGAGTTGTGTGGCCCGGGCTCATGAGTTGTGTGGCCCGGGCTCATGAGTTGTGTGGCCCGGGCTCATGAGTTGTGTGGCCCGGGCTCATGAGTTGTGTGGCCTGGGCTCATGAGTTGTGGTTCTCTCTCTCTGGCTCTTTCTTTCGCTCTGTCTGTGTCTCTTGCTCAGTCTCTCTCCCCCTTCTTTCCCTTTCCCATGTGGGCCAGTGGTGAAAGCTAGATAGCTGGATCCTCCCCCAGCAGGATGAAGGGGCTGGTGCCGTCTGCTCCCTCTGTCCATAGCTCTGGATTTATTTTCCTCAGCCTCAAAGGTCACACAATCAAGTCCAATAGTCCACGGACCAGCATTATCTAGAGAGGGAGAAATGGACATGGAGGATAGAGTGCCTCCAGTCAACTCTCCTTTTGAGGTGAATAATGCAAATGAAAACCGCATGCTTCTGGGTATATGGAATTTAACTTTCAAAGGAATGCACAGGAAGAAAGTCAACCAAATTCATACAGTGCAATGCGCTAAGGCATTAGCCAATGTAATGTATTAATATCAGACAGATGTTTCATGACAACACTCCCCTGTTGGTTATAATAATGATATTTATATTGAACACTTGTGTCTTTTCGTTATTTATCTACCTAACTTGGTTATATGCTTGTCGTTTTAATGTAACGACAGGGCATTGTGCCAAAGCAGTATAACGTAGTAGTAAATCATGGCTTCCTGTTTCTGATTCTCTTAAAATGTGTTAACAACTTGACATAGGGTTATAGTGGTCAGGAGGATATTCTCTCACAGAATAACTCACTTAGCCTTCATTCTGGGAACGTTCTCCCAGTATTCCCAGTGAGTATAACTCCGATACCAACAGGAGAACGATGATCTTCACAAGGGGAGCTCCCGAAAGAGCTGATCCCCAAATTTTACGAGGACATTTCCAGCAATTGAGTTTGACTGCAGCAGCAGCTTTTTGATGAAAATTAAATTTCCTGTTTCCTGAGCTTCGCCGTTAGCCCCCCACGCTAACACAACAGCCTTGGTAGGAAACGCTATTTGCTCTGTGAACAACAGTCATTTAAAATCACTCTTTTTACAGTTCAGCTCTTGTACTGATGCCTTGTCTTGTGTTGTGTGTCATGTCTTCACATCTATAGTTCTCAGGTGAAAAGGGGCATAGGGAAATGCTGTTTTTTCCCCCTGATCAAACATGGACTTAACCTTTCCCACAATTCCCAGTGATCCCAATGGCTCCTGCTTGGAACCCAGACAGTGCTCTCTATGACTCATGGTCTACTCTAGTCTGCCAATGCCCTAACACAATGGCCACTGTACACAAAGCCCCCTTTCTCATAGGAATGCAAAACATGCCTTAACCGTTTCCCGACACAGAATATTGGGAGATTGTGTTACTCGTTAGGCATGCCATGCAAGGTGCGCTTTAGTTTCCCTGAATGTTACTCCCAAAACCACATTGTCCCAAGCACAATGGTTAAACCACAGTAGGAGTGGTTTCTTAATCATTAAAACATATGACACTTTGAGGTGTCTTCTATCAGAGTAACTTAGCACTTTCCCCCAAATCCTCAAAATGAGGTTGTCACCACCATCAACCCACAGTAGGTGTTCTCTAACATAATACCTAATTATTAGTATTATTCGTTGGGAAAGTTTTAGTTTCCTGGAACAGGCAGTGTTGGCAGAAGGTGAGTGAGGGTTTTCTGATGTTTCTCTTTGCTGCTAAAAGTCAGGGGGAGGAACGTAAAGTATATGTCACGTTAGACACTTCAGACAGATTGTGGAGGAGATAGGAGGCACAAAGCCTTGCAGCAGTCACATGCAGACTGTCAGGTTTTTCCTCATGTTCCCAACAGTCCCTCGCTCTCCTTTCTTCTTTGCTTCTCTCAATTTAAGGGGTTTTATTGGCATGGGAAACATATGTTAACACACTCTCTCTCGCTCTCTTTCAATTCAAATAACATTCTAGTTTGCTATGTTTTTTTTGTTAATTCTTTCCAATGTGTCAAGTAATTATCTTTTTGTTTTCTCATTATTTGGTTGGGTCAAATTGTGTTGCTGTCCTGGGGTTTTGTGGGGTCTGTTTGTGTTTGTGAATAGAGCCCCAGGACCAGCTTGCTTAAGGGGCTCTTCTCCAGGTTAATTTCTCTATAGGTGATGGCTTAGGTGGTTGTAGAATTTAACGTCTCTTGTCTGGATTTTGATTATTAGCTGGTATCGTCCTAATTCTGCTCTGCATGCATTATTTGGTGTTTTACATTGTACTTAGAGGATATTTTTGCAGAATTCTGGATGCAGAGTCTCAATTTGGTGTCTGTACCATTTTTTTGTTGTTGTGAATTCTTGGTTGGTGAGCGGACCTGAGACCTCACAACCATAAAGGGCAATGGGTACGATAACCGATTCAAGTATTTTTAGCCATATCCTAATTGGTATGTCGAATTTTATGTTCCTTTTGATGGCATAGATGGCCCTTCTTGCCTTGTCTCTCAGCTTGTTCACAGCTTTGTGGAAGTCTTTTGTGTGCTCTAGGGCTACGGTGTCTAGATGGAATTTATATTTGTGGTCCTGGCTTAAGCTGCATCCCTGTCTCACCCTACGGCCCTGTGGAAAGAAATGTCTTTTGCCAATTTTAACCTCACATTTGTTGTTTGTGTACATGGATTTGATCCCCCCACTTGAGGCAGTAGTTTTGCAGCAGATGACTGTTGCGTAATAAGGACAGTTTTAAAATGCCTGGAGGTGATGTTGCTTCTTTGTTGTCACATGCCTGTAGTGTGGAGGCAGTTGGCTTCCCGTCACTCCCTCTTCTCTCTCTCTTCTCTACCTCTCTCTTTCTCCCTCTCTGAGGAGGGTTAATATCTCCGGAACAATTACTCAGAAAGTACAGACCTCAGTGTTCTGAATCTTTCTCTCGCTTTGCTTCCTCTCTCCTTTTGATGAATTATTGTTGTGAGATCCAGCGTGCTGTCACATGCAGAGAGATGGAGGGAGAGGTTCTGCAATGGTGCGTGAGGATAGAACTGCCTCTATGTCTGCCGCCAGCCTACTTAAACGAAAGCTGAGAAAGTTCCAGTAAAACATCGGGGCTTTATGTTAAAATGATTATTAGTAGTGGATCAATTGGTCGTGGAGGCTTGTTATGTAATGATATTGTGAACAGTGTATTGTATAACCCTATCAGTGTAGATATCAGATATGGTATAGCCATTACAATAATAGAACTATAGGGAGGCCTGTCATCCAAGTACGTTGTGCTGCTACGCCGATCGTTAACATTGTTTTATATCAGGGTGAATTCACACCGTCACCATCATCATGATCATCGGCATGGATATAAAAGGATATCATAGGATAAGCAGGGGTAGTAGCCTAAATTGGTGCTTGCATGACCATCATTAACACAACAGCACCCGCTTTAAACCTGTTGGCTTCTGCTGTCCTTATCAGGTAATTAAATCTATATTGTGGAGTCACACGGTTGCCAGAGTCCCATTAATCAGATGAACATGTTTTCAGTTGGCTTCCCTGATAACATGTGAAACACTGCCTCCTCCCTCTCCGGTCCTTTTCCCTCCCTCTCACCCCCGAGTGGCGCTTTGAAGCAGGCAAATGGATCGCTTTGGTTCTAAAATATTCAAGGAGCTGCTATCAGCTAGCTGTGATAAATGATGTGGTGCCGTGACTTGATATCTCCCCGTAATCTCGCTCTGGAGGCCTTCTCTTTCGTGTTTTGCCTATTTTTTTAGATGTAGTCAAAATCGTCCATGCCTTAGATGTATGCCTCCAAGTGGTGTTTGAGATTTAGTTCAACTTGAGATTTTTCCTCATTGTCCGGTTTATGCAGGCATGCGTACACTTTCTGCCCTATGATTGTTTTGTCAACTCCTCATTGGTTGAACTTGGCTGCTTGCATATCTGCAAGGCTCTGAAATCCTCACTCTATATCACTTCCCCTGCCTCTGTCCTTCTCCACAATTTTCCCTGATGAATTCTTGGAGACTATTACTGAGTGAATGCTTGACCTGTTGGTCTACTTCCAGGGAAATCCATCATCTGCACCCTGAACTCTCACTCTTTCTCTCTCTCACTTTCTCTCTCTGTCTCCACCTCACACGCTGAACTCCCCTCTGCCGCCCTTCCCTCTGTGCCAGATAAGAAGTGATGGGGTGAGAGGTCGTAAACACTGTAATGGCGGTGGCCATCTTGGTCTGGCTTCAGATCCAGAGAGCAAGGGAGAGAGGAGGTTACTTTGTCCAGGCAGTAACATTCCCAGATCCTCGTGGGGGAGCAGGTAGCGATTATTATTTTTTATCATGAATGACAAACGTCATGCTGGGCTGCACTCTTGGCCGTTTTCATTGATTGTTTGTTTCTCTGTTTCCACGTTGGACCCTCCGGCTCCCTTGAAAGCCACACCGGGTCCATTGCACATTTCTGTAGTGATCCTCTCTGCAGGCGAGACTTAAGCAAAGGGAGGAGATGTATACTATGAATGCGACAGTAGACAGACTAATACACAACAGAGATGGTGCTTTACCCTCTAGGTGTTGTTTAGATAAACGAGGGAGGAAGTTGCCATGCGGCTGTCCTCTGCTGATGGGAACCAATGGAATGTGAAGACCTCTAGACGCCTCTTATCCCGCAGCTACCTGTCCCGGAACCACACCTGGTGTGTCAACTGTCAACCACCCACACGGCCCACTAATTATGGAAACTGTTGGTGTAGCAAATGGCGCCTGTTGAAATGGCAGCAGTTTTACAGGCGTCTAACCAATTGTGGTTTTTTTTCTCGTGCTATTTGTAACTTATTTTGTACATAATGTTTCTGCTACTGTATCTTACGGCAATAAAATAGCTTATGGATATCAGGACAACGATCCCTCACCTCGGATTAGACAAAGATTTTTTCTTCAACAAACAGGATGCACAGGACATTCTCCAAACACCCGACAGGGCCAACATCCCCGATATTGGCAAGAGAAAGAGAGGCGGGTACAGAGCGGGGTGCCTCGTAAGCATCCGGAGAAGGCGAGTGGGAAAGCTGCCGTTACCGTCAATATTACTCGCCAACGTACAATCATTGGACAATAAATTAGACGAAGTACGATCACGAATATCCTACCAACGGGACATCAAAAACTGTAACGTCTTAGGTTTCACAGAATCGTGGCTGAATGATGACATGGATATTCAGCTAGTGGGATATACGCTGCACCGGCTAGATAGAACAGCACACTCCGGTAAGACGAGCAGGGGTGGTCTGTGCATATTTGTAAACAACAGCTGGTGCACGAAATCTAAGGAAATCTCTAGATTTTGCTCGCCTGAAGAGTATCTTATGATAAACTCTTGGCAAATAGTGTGTTCTACAGTTTTTCTATACTTTTCGTGGCTGTTTATTTACCACCACAGACTGACACTGGCACTAAGACCACACTCAGTCAGCTGTATAAGGAAATAAACAAACAGGAAACTGCTCACCCAGAGGCAGCGCTCCTAGTGGCCGGGGACTTTAAGGCAGGGAAACTTAAATCAGTTTTACCTAATTTCTATTAACATGTTAAATGCACAACCAGAGGGAAAAAAAATTTCTAGATCACCTGTACTCTACACAGAGACGTGTACAAAGCTCTCCCTCACCCTCCATTTGGCAAATCTGACCGAATATTCTATCCTCCTGATTCCTGCTTACAAGCTAAAATTAAAGCAGGAAGCACCAGTGACTCGGTCTATAAATAAGTGGTCAGATGAAGCAGATGCTAAACTACAGGACTGTTTTGCTATCACAGACTGGAACATGTTCCGGGATTCTTCCGATTGCATTGAGGAGTACACCACATCAGGCTTTGGCTTTATCAATAAGTGCATCGAGGACGTCGTCCCCACAGTGACATTTTACATTTACATTTTAGTCATTTAGCAGACGCTCTTATCCAGAGCGACTAACAGTAGTGAACGCGTACATTTAATTTCATGCATTTTCTTTTTGTACTCTATGATAATGTATTCATATTATTACTACTACTCATTCTGCATATTACTAGGTGTTCAGAAACATTACAAAATAAAATAATCCCAATCAATTTCCACTCTATGATTTAGGTTGATGTATGTATAAAATATGGCAAATAAACTCAAAACATGAAACACCTAATCCATAATAATGAAAACACACTCTCCCTCTCTATAACGTATTGATAATGTAAATACACTGACCCTCTATGATAATGCATTGATCATGTAAACACACTCACCCTCTATGATAATGTAATGATCATGTAAACACACTCACCCTCTATGATAATGTATTGCTCATGTAAACACACTCACCCTCTGATAATGTATTGCTCATGTAAACACACTCACCCTCTATGATAATGTATTGATCATGTAAACACACTCACCCTCTATGATAATGTATTGATCATGTAAACACACTCACTGTGACTGTACGTACATACCCCAACCAGAAGCCATGGATTACAGGGAACATTTGTACAGAGCTAAAGGGTGGAGCTGCCGCTTTCAAGGTGCGGGACTCTAACCCGGAAGCTTATAAGAAATCCTGCTATGCCTTCTGACGAACCATCAAACAGGCAAAGCGCCAATACAGGGCTAAGATTGAATCGTACTACACCGGCTCTGATGCTCGTCTTATGTGGCAGGGCTTGCAAACTGTTACAAACTATTACAGACTACAAAGGGAAGCACAGCCGCGAGCTGCCCAGTGACATGAGCCTACCAGACGAGCTAAATCACTTCTATGCTCGCTTCGAGGCAAGCAACACTAAGGCATGCATGAGAGCATCAGCTGTTCCGGACGACTGTGTTATCACGCTCTCCGTAGCCGACGTGAGTAAGACCTTTAAACAGGTCAACATACACAAGGCCGAGGGGCCAGATGGATTACCAGGACATGTGCTCCGGGCATGTGCTGACCAGCTGGCAGGTGTCTTCTCTGACATTTTGAACCTCTCCCTGACTGTCTGTAATACCAACATGTTTCAAGCAGACCACCATAGTCCCAAGCAGACCACCCTCCCCAAAGAACACTAAGGTAACCTACCTAAATGACTACAGACCCGTAGCACTCACGTCTGTAGTCATGAAATGCTTTGAAAGGCTGGTCATGGCTCACATCAACACCATTATCCCAGAAATCCTAGACCCACTCCAACTTGCATACCGCACCAAAAGATCCACAGATGATGCAATCTCTATTGCACTCCACACTGCCCTTTCCCATTTGAACAAAAGGAGCACCTACGGGAAAATGCTATTCATTGACTACAGCTCAGCGTTCAACACCATAGTACCCTCAAAGCTCATCACTAAGCTAAGGATCCTGGGACTAAACACCTCCCTCTGCAACTGGATCCTGGACTTCCTGATGGGCCACCCCCAGGTGGTGAGGTTAGGTAGTAACACATCTGCCACGCTGATCCTCAACACTGGAGCCACTCAGGGGTGCGTGCTCAGTCCCTCCTGTACTCCCTGTTCACCCACGACTGCGTGGCCAGGTACGACTTCAACACCATCATTAAGTTCGCAGATGACGCAACATTGGTAGGCCTGATCACAGACAACGACGAGACAGCCTATAGGAAGGAGGTCAGAGATCTGGCCAGGTGGTGCCAGAATCACAACCTATCCCTCCACGTAACCAAGAGTAAGGAGATGATTGTGGACTACAGGAAAAGGAGGACCGAGCACACACCCATTCTCATCGACAGGGCTGTAGTGGAGCAGGTTGAGAGCTTCAAATTCCTTGGCGTCCACGTGTGGCTCAGTTGGTAGAGCATGGTGTTTGCAACGCCAGGGTTGTGGGTTCGATTCCCACGGGGGACCAGTACGGGGGAAAAAAATGTATGAAATGTATGCATTCACTACTGTAAGTCGCTCTGGATAAGAGCGTCTGCTAAATGACTAAAATGTAATGTAAATGTCCACATCACCAACAAACCTAGAATGGCCCAAACACACCAAGACAATCGTAAATAGGGCACAACAAAGCCTATTCCCCCTCAGGAAATTTGGCATGGGTCCTCAGATCCTCAAAAGTTTTTACAGCTGAAACATCGAGAGCATCGTGACTAGTTGCATCACTGCCTGGTACGGCAACTGCTCGGCCTCCGAATGCAAGGCACTACAGATTATAGTGCGTACGGCCCAGTACATCACTGGGGCTAAGCTGCCTCCCATCCAGGACCTCTACACCAGGCGGTGTCAGAGGAAGGCCCTAAAAATTGTCAAAGACCCCACCCACCCCAGTCATAGACTGTTCTCTCTACTACCACATGGCAAGCGGTAGAGGAGTGCCAAGTCTAGGACCAAAAGACTTCTCAACAGCTTTTACCCCCAAGCCATAAGACACCTGAACAGGTTATCAAATGGCTACCCAGACTATTTGCATTGTGTCCCCCCCCAAACCCTCTTTACACTGCTGCTACTCTCGCTTTACCATATATGCATAGTCACTTTCTATACATTCATGTACATACTACCTCAATTAGCCCGACTAACCGGTGCCCCTGCAAATTGGCTACCCGGACTATCTGCATTGTGTCCCACCACCCGCGAACCCCTCTTTTACGCTACTGCTACTTCCTGATTATCATACAGTTGAAGTCGGATGTTTACATACACTTAGGTTGGAGTCATTAAAACTCATTTTTCAACCTCTCCACAAATGTCTTGTTAACAAACTATAGTTTTGGCAAGTCTGGTAGGACATCTACTTTGTGCATAATACAAGTAATTTTTTTGCAGACAGATTATTTCACTCACTATATAACAATTCCAGTGGGTCCCAAGTTTACATACACTAAGTTGACTGTGCCTTTAAACAGCTTAGAAAATTCCAGAAAATGTCATGGCTTTAGAAGCTTCTGAAAAGCTAATTGACATAATTTGAGTCAATTGGAGGTATACCTGTGGATGTATTTCAAGGCCTACCTTCAAACTCAGTGCCTCTTTGCTTTTTGTAGACCTCCACAAATTTCCAAACACCTGAAGGTACCAAGTTCATCTGTACAAACAATAGTACGCAAGTAAATAACACATTGGGACAATGCAGTCGTCATACAGCTCAGAAAGGAGACGCGTTCTGTCTCCTAGAGATACTTTAGTGTGAAAAGTGCAAATCAATCCCAGAACAACAGCAAAGGACCTTGTGAAGATGCTGGAGGAAACGGGTACAAAAGTATCTATATGCACAGTAAAACGAGTCCTATATCGACATAACCTGAAAGGCCACTCAGCAAAGAAGAAGCCACTGCTCCAAAACCGGCATAAAAAAGCCAGACTACGGTTTCAACTGCACATGGGGACAAAGATCGTACTTTTTTGGAGAAATGTCCTCTGGTCTGATGAAACAAAAATAGAACTGTTTGGCCGTAATGACCATCGTTATGTTTGGAGGAAAAAGGGGGATGCTTGCAAGCCGAAGAACACCATCCCAACCGGGAAGCACGATGGTGGCAGCATCATGTTGTGGGGGTGCTTTGCTGCATGAGCGACTGGTGCGACTGGTGCACACAAAATGGATGGCATCATGAGGGGAAAAAAATTATGTGGATATATTGAAGCAACATCTCAAGACGTCAGTCAGGAAGTTAAAGCTTGGTTGCAAATGTGTCTTCCAAATGGACAATGACCCCAAGCATACTTCCAAAGTTGTGGCAAAATGCCTTAAGGACAACAAAGTCAAGGTATTGGAGTGGTCATCCAAAAACCCTAGCCTCAATCCCATAGAAAATTTGTGGGCAGAACTGATAAAGCGTGTGCGAGCAAGGAGGCCCACAAACCTGACTCAGTTACACCAGCTCTGTCAGGAGGAATGGGCCAAAATTCACCCAACTTATTGTGGGAAGCGTGTGGAAGGCTACCTGAAATGTTTGACCCAAGTTAAACAATTTAAAGGCAATGCTACCAAATACTAATTGAGTGTATGTAAACTTCTGACCCACTGGGAATTTGACAAAATAAATAAAAGCTGAAATAAATCATTCTCTCCACTATTATTCTGACATTTCACATTGTTAAAATAAATTGGGGATCCTAACTGACCTAATACAGGGATGTTTTACGAGCATTAAATGTCAGGAAGTGTGAAAATGAGTTTAAATATATTTGGATAAGGTGTATGTAAACTTCCGACTTCAACTGTATATGCATAGTCCCTTTAACCATACCTACATGTACATACTACCTCAATTAGCCCCACTACCCGTTGCCCGTATATAGCCTCTCTACTGTATATAGCCTCGCTACTGTTATTATTCACTGTCTTTTTACTGTTGTTTTTTATTTCCTTATATATTGTTCACCTAAAAATTGCACTGTTGGTTAGGGCCTGTAAGTAAGCATTTCACTGTAAGGTCTACACCTGTTTGTATTCGGCGCACGTGACAAACTTTGATTTGTGTGTATGTTCCTGGCGTGAGGTGATTCCTCTCGTCACTATCTCTGGGGCGACTTCCAACTTTGTTGTTTCTAATCTCTTTGTGTTCCCTCATCCTGCGCCGCCAGGTTAAGGGAAGCGATAGGAGGATTTCAGTAACGGTTCTCAGGTAACACAGTGGCCATTTTTAAATCTACTGTCTCGGAGTGATGGAAGGGGCCGTTGGGTTTATGAGTAAATTACCACCAGTGATCCATTCTAACAGAGAGTGTGTGTTAGGCCTGTCATTGTTGCTCTAAGCCCACCCGCTGTCTCTCTGTCCTAACTGTTTTGCCAATGGAGCGGCAGTGCAGGAATGCACTATTCACGCAACTCTGCTGCCTTGCCTAGGCCAGTCTGCCAGACTGCTTTCCTTTGTCAGCACTTCAAAACAAAAGTCCTCAGACCAGACCTGGGCAATTTGGCTACATTCTCTCTCTCTGGCCCAAACATTGCTGATGCAGAGGAAGTTTTACTGTTGTTGGGAATGTGCGTTGTTTTTTTTGTGTCTTGTTCTGCCAAGAAGAGCACCCCCTCCCCTTTTCTTGTTTTGCAATGAGGGGAATGTTGTGCCACAATCAGTAATCTAGTCGGAATCAGTGTTTCCTCTGAAAAGAGTTGCAGTGGGGGGAAACGTTTGCCGGGGGGGGGGGGGGGGGGGGGGGTTAATATAGGGTAAATGCACATGGGCAACCCTGTAGTTTTGGGGTCATCGTCCCCCGGATAACTTTTATGTAGAAGGACTGGTAATCTCAGTTCAAGTGACTTTTTAAAAGGACATTCTATTCCAAAAGGAATTTAAATCAAATTAGGCTAACACTGTCAAAAATATAATTTCCACCTCCAGAAATGAGCCCAATAACATATTGGACCATGCATATAGCCTATTCATGGTCAATATTATCAGGTATGCTATTAGCAATAAGCATTATCATCTGTATCCCAACTGATGCAGCATAGTGGCTATAGATAAATGGGCAACCCAATGCTTCAGCCTATCTGCATTTACCCTATTGAGCTAATCATTAGCTAAATCCCAAATGTGATCTTTTAAGTTATCATCAAATTGATTAATTTTATATCCCAAAAAACTTGCATAAATACAGGGAATATAATGTTAGGGTAACATAGGGTAAAACGGCACCTGGGGTAATACGCCCCTACCTCTACATCTCACAGAAACCACCCCACCCATCACAATTTGTCACTACAAAAAAAGATTTTGAGGTGGGTCTCGTTTTACCCCAAGCTGCCCTACAATTGACCTGTTCCATTCAGCCCCACTCTCCCCTATGTACTCATGGTGGATTGCTGCTGCTAAAAACTCTGGGTTTATAATTCGCAAAATATTTAGTAGTTGAGAAATAAATAAAGTAGGAATGGAAAGCTGGGATTCTCCTCTTTATAAGAAAAGCTATTAAAACTGATGTTTTCCCCACGATTGCATTATGAATTGTTGTGCGTTGACACTGCTTGTCAGAATTCATGTTTCTCTCCATATACATGCAACTTGAGAGTGATTTTTCTCTTGCATTGAACTATTCTAACTTAGGGTTGTCTGAATTTTCTATTCATTACTCATTTTGTTGCAGAGGAAAATAAATGTGGACTGTTCTAGCATCTTGAAAGTGTGCCTCTGCAGAAATATTTTGTTGCCGTGGCGGCAATCATTTTGCCATGGCGCAGCGCCACAGTGAATTAACTGCCGCGGAAACACTGGGCTGAACGCTCTGTACCACAGTGAAACAATGGACCTCATTCACAATGAATGGTGTCTCACCAGGATGGGAGTTTCTCTCCACTTTTTACAGCAGCCATGGCAGCACCACACCTGTCTTGCGGTGTTTGACCAACATTTCCAGGCTTGTCTTTCAAATGCACACAGACAAAGGAAGGAATGCCAATTTGATGGCATTGTGGCATTCTCGCTTGATATGGTAATGAAGTAGCTTGAAGCTGGCTTGTGTGTGCCAAAGTGAAAGTTCAGCTTTCTCTAGCCTCAAATAAACAACTTTCACTCATGAAGCTTCACTTAATCTGTTTTATGTGACTGTAAACTGAGTTATGTGCTTCCCAAAAATATTTCATCAAAGGGAGCCGCACATTCCATATGGTAGTGGGTTGTTTTCAGCCTCAGAAGTAGAGCTGTTTCTATTTTAGTCATTTAGTAGATGCTCTTATCCAGAGCAACTTAAATGGATACAGTTTTCCTACTTTTTTGTACTGGTCCCCAGTGGGAATTGAATCCCAACCTGGCGTTGCAAGCTCTATGCTTTACCAACTGAGCCACACGCGCAGCAGAACTCTCTTTTATACCAGACAAGACATGCCCAACACCATCCTCATTATGACAGTGCCAAAGAGGTGTTTTACTGCCTCTCTATGCCAAGCATATTTCAAGCTGAGAGTTTAAAAGTTTAACATTTTCTCCCCATCTGATCTTGAGCAAAACAGCTGTTTTGATGTTTTAGCCTCAGAATTCATGAATTTCCGTTTGAATAATAACTTTCTTGTGTTTTCTCTACTCTCCCTTGGAATATTATTGTATTAGAAATGTTTTCCATTTTAAAATCAATGACCATGATAATCAAGATGGCGCCGATTAGAGGTCGACCGATTATGATTTTTCAACGCCGATACCGATTATTGGAGGACCAAAAAAGCTGATGCCGATTTTCTTTTTATTTCTTTGTAATAATGACAATTACAACAATACTGAATGAACACTTATTTTAACTTAATATAATACATCAATAAAATCAATTTAGCCTCAAATAAATAATGAAACATGTTTGATTTGGTTTAAATAATGCAAAAACAAAGTGTTGGAGAAGAAAGTAAAAGTGCAATATGTGCCATGTAAAAAAGCTAACGTTTAAGTTCCTTGCTCAGAACATGAGAACATATGAAAGCTGGTGGTTCCTTTTAACATGAGTCTTCAATATTCCCAGCTAAGAAGTTTTAGGTTGTAGTTATAGGAATTATAGGACTATTTCTCTCTATACCATTTGTATTTCATATACCTTTGACTATTGGATGTTCTTATAGGCACTTTAGTATTGCCAGTGTAACAGTATAGCTTCCGTCCCTCTCCTCTCTCCTACCTGGGCTCGAACCAGGAACACATCGACAACAGCCACCCTCGAAGCAGCGTTACCCATGTAGAGCAAGGGGAAAAACTACTCCAAGTCTCAGAGCGAGTGACGTTTGAAACGCTATTAGTGCGCACCCGGCTAACTAGCTAGCCATTTCACATCAGTTACACCAGCCTAATCTTGGGAGTTGACAGGCTTGAAGTCATAAACAGCGCAATGCATTGCGAAGGGCTGCTGGCAAACGCACGAAAGTGCTGTTTGAATGAATGCTTACGAGCCTGCTGCTGCCTAACATCGCTGTCAGACTGCTCTATCAAATCATAGACTTAATTATAACATAATAACACACAGAAATACGAGCCTTAGGTCATTAATATGGTCGAATCCGGAAACTATCATCTCGAAAACAAAACGTTTTTCCTGTCAGTAAAATACGGAACCGTTCCGTATTTTATCTAACAGGTGGCATCCCTAAGTAAAAATATACCTGTTACATTGCACAACCTTCAATGTTATGTCATAATTACGTAACATTCTGGCAAATTAGTTCGCACCGAGCCAGGCGGACCAAACTGTTGCATATACCCTGACTCTGTGTGCAATGAACGCAAAATGACACAATTTCACCTGGTTAATATTGCCTGCTAACCTGGATTTCTTTTAGCTAAATATGCAGGTTTAAAAATATATACTTCTGTGTATTGATTTTAAGAAGGGCATTGATGTTTATGGTTAGGTACAGTTGTGCAACGATTGTGCTTTTATCGCAAATGCGCTTTTGTTAAATCATCCCCCGTTTGGCGAAGTCGGCTGTCTTTGTTAGGAAGAAATAGTCTTCACAGTTCAACGAGCCAGGCGGCCCAAATTGCTGCATATACCCTGACTCTGTTTGCAAGAGAAGTGACACATTTTCCCTAGTTAAAAGAAATTCATGTTAGCAGGCAATATTAACTAAATATGCAGGTTTAAAAATATATATTTGTGTATTGATTTTAAGAAAGGCATTGATGTTTATGGTTGGAGCAACGTGTACCTAAGCGATTATATGCAACACAGGACAGGCTAGATAAACTAGTAATATCATCAACCATGTGTAGTTAACTAGTGATTATGATTGATTGTTTTTTATAAGTTTAATGCTAGCTAGAAACTTACCTTGGCTTCTTACTGCATTCGCGTAACAGGCAGGCTCCTCGTGGAGTGCAATGTAAAGCAGGTGGTTAGAGCGTTGGACTAATTAACCCTAAGGTTGCAAGATTGAATCCCCGAGCTGACAAGGTAAGAATCTGTCGTTCTGCCCCTGAACAAGGCAGTTAACCCACCGTTCCTAGGCCGTCATTGAAACTAAGAATGTGTTAACTGACTTGCCTAATTAAATAAAGGTGTACAATTTTATTTTTTTAAATCAGCGTCCAAAAATACCGATTTCCGATTGTTATGAAAACTTGAAATCGGCCTTAATTAATCGGCCATTCCCATTAATCGGTCGACCTCTAGCGCCAATAGACATGGCCGCCCTGTTTCTGGCTCCTAAGCAAATTTGCACAAGCATTTCGCTACACCTGCAATAACATCTGCGAAATGTGTGTGTGTGTGTGTGTGTGTGTGTGTGTGTGTGTGTGTGTGTGTGACCAATAACATTGGATTGACATTCAGAATTCTACAAACACCACTTGGTTCAGAACCCAGTCTTTGTGCCTGCCTCACTGGTGAATAACTCTTCCTCCAAAGTCAAATCAAATGTTATTGGTAACATACACATGGTTAGCAGATGTTAATGTGAGTGTAGCGAAATGCTTGTGCTTGCTTCTAGTTCCGACAATGCATCTAACAAGTAATCTAACAAATTCACAACAACTACCTTATACACACAGATATAAAGGGATGAATAAGAATATGACATATAAATATATGGATGGCCATGTGGCACAGGCAAGATGCAGTAGATTGTATAGAATACAGTATATACATATCAGATGAGTAATGTAGGATATGTAAACATTATTAAAGTGGTGTTATTTGGCCAGTGATTTGAGTCTGTATGTTAGCAGCAGCCTCTCCATGTTAGTGATGGCTGTTTAACAGTCTGATGGCCTTGAGAATAGAAGCTGTTTTTCAGTCTCTCGGTCCCAGCTTTGATGCACCTGTACTGACCTCGCCTTCTGGATGATGGCGGGGTGAACAGGCAGTGGCTCGGGTGGTTGTCCTTGATGATCTTTTTGGCCTTCCTGTGACATCGGGTGCTGTAGGTGTCCTGGAGGGCAGGTAGTTTGCCCCCGGTGATGCGTTGTGCAGACCGCACTACCCTGTGGAGAGCCTTGTGGTTGAGGGCGGTGCAGTTGACGTAACAGGCGGTGATTCAGCCCAACAGGATGCTCTCCATTGTGCATCTGCAAAAGTTTGAATGTTTTCGGTGACAAGCCAAATTTCTTCAGCCTCCGGAGGTTGAAGAGGCGCTGTTGCGCCTTCTTCACCACGCTGTCTGTGTGGGCGGACCATTTCAGTTTGTCCGTGATATGTATGCCGAGGAACTCAACTTTCCACCTTTTCCACTACTGTCCGGGGGGGGGGGGGGCTCTGCTGTTACCTGAAGTCCATGATCATCTGCTTTGTTTTGTTGACGTTGAGTGAGAGGTTATTTTCCTGACACCACACTCCGAGGGCCCTCACCTCCTCCCTGTAGGCTATCTCGTCGTTGTTGGTAATCAAGCCTACCACTAGTGTTGTCTGCAAACTTGATGATTGAGTTGAAAGCGTGCATTGCCATGCAGTCATGGGTGAACAGGGAGTACAGGAGAGGGCTGAGCGCACCCTTGTGGAGCCCCAGTGTTGAGGATCAACACTGGGGTGGAGATGTTGTTTCCTACCCTCACCACCTGGAGGCAGCCCGTCAGAAAGTCCAGGACCCAGTTGTACAGGTTGGGGGTCGAGACTCAGGGTCTCGAGCTTAATGACGAGTTTGGAGGGTACTATGGTGTTAAATGCTGAGCTGTAGTCAATGAACAGCATTCTTACATCGGTATTCCTCTTGTCCAGATGGGATAGGGCAGTGTGCAGTGTGATGGCGATTGCATCGTCAGTGAACCTATTGGGGGGGGTAAGCAAATTTGAGTGGTTCTAGGGTATCAGGTAGGGTGGAGGTGATATGATCCTTGACTAGTCTCTCAAAGCACTTCACGATGACAGAAGTGAGTGCAACGGGGCGATTAGTCATTTAGTTCAGTTACCTTAGCTTTCTTGGGAACAGGAACAATGGTGGCCATCTTGACGCATGTGGGGACAGCAGACTGGGATAGGGATTGATTGAATATGTCCGTAAACACACCAGCCAGCTGGTCTGCGCATGCTCTTAGGACGCGGCTCGGGATGCCGTCTGGGCCGGCAGGCTTACGAGGGTTAACAGGTTTAAATGTTTTACTCAAGTTGGCCACGGAGGAGGAGAGCCCACAGGCTTAGGTAGCGGGCCGTGTCAATGGCACTGTATTGTCCTCAAAGCGAGCAAAGAAGTTGTTTAATTTGTCTGGGAGCAAGACTTCGCGACGGGGCTGGTTTTCTTTTTGTAATCCGTGATCGACTGTAGACCCTGCCACATGCGTCTTGTGTTGAGCCGTTGAGTTACGACTACTTTGTCTCAATACTGACGCTTTGCTTGTTTGATTGCCTTGCGGAGGGAATAGCTGCACTGTTTGTATTTGGTCATGTTTCCAGTTACCTGATTACAAGCGGTGGTTCGTGCTTTCAGTTTTGCATGAATGCTGCCATCAATCCTAGGTTTCTGCTTAGGAAAGGGTTTAATAGTCACAGTGGGTGCGATATCTCCGATGCACTTGGTAATAAACTCACTCACCGACTCAGCGTATACATCAATATTATTGTCTCAGGCTATCCGGAACATATCCCAGTCCACGTGATCGAAGCGATCTTGAAGAGTGGAATCCGATTGGTCAGACCAGCATTGGATAGAGCTGAGCACGGGCGTTTCTTGTTTTAGTTTCTGTCTATAGGCTGGGAGCAACAAAATGGAATCATGGTCAGATTTGCCGAAGGCAGGGCGGGGGAGGGCTTTGTATGCATCGTGGAAGTTAGAGTAGCAATGATCCAGAATGCTACCAACTTGTGTCGCTCATTCGATATGCTGATAGAATTTAGAAAGTCTTGTTCTCAGGTTAGCTTTGTTAAAATCCCCAGCTACAATAAGTCCTTAACCCCTGTGCGGCCTGGGACGGACATCCAGCGAAAAATCATATCGCCATTAGCATAACAACATTTAATTTTTTTCTTTCATTTTTTTTTCTAATTATATCGTTTTATAGATACACCTCTCCTGAATCGAACCACGTTGTCCGATTTCAAAAAGGCTTTACAGCAAAAGCAAAACATTAGATTGTTAGAGGAGTATATCGTAAAAGTAGCCACATAGCCATTTTCCGACCAACCACATGCATCACAAATAACCAAAAAACAGCTAAATGCAGCACTAACCTTTGACAATCTTCATCAGATGACACACCTAGGACATCATGTTACACAATACATGCATTCTTTTGTTCGATAAAGTTCATATTTATATATAAAAACAGCATTTTACATCGGTGTGTAACGTTGACTAACTATTTTCCCTCAAACGCATCCGTTGAAACAGAGCTACAATTTACTAAATTACTATTCGAAAACATTTTTAAAATGTAATATTGTCATTCTAAGATTTATAGATGAATATCTCTTGAAAGCACCTGTAATGCCAGATTTAAAATTAACTTTACTGGGTAATCATACTTTGCGATGAAAGGGGATGCGATACTCTGAAAAATAGGCTAACGTTACAGGTCAGCGCCATCTTGGAACAATCGCATATCACATCTAGTCTTCTATACTATTGTCAATAATCCCTTACCTTTGGTTGTCTTCATCAGAAAGCACTTCCAGGAATCCCAGGTCCACAACAAATGTATTTTCGTTCGAAAAAATTACTCCTTTATGTTCCAAGAGCTTGTTCTTGTTAGCACGTCTGAAGGCTGATCCAAATGCTCCGTCGGCCGCGGGACAGCCATTTCGAGAAAATGCATTTTTTTCCCATTTAGGTTCGTTCAAACATGTCAAACGTTGTATAACATAAATCTTCAGGGCGTTTTTCAACAAGAGAGCCAATAAGATTCAAGGAGGATGATTGCATTGTCTTTCAAAACGTTTCGAAAGGGGAGGGAAGCCAGGGCCGCCGGCATCATAATGGTGATGGCCCTCCTCATGTGACCAATTTCAACAGCGTCTCATTCATTCAGTTTTCACAGTAGGAGACTCAAACCACTTTGTAAAGACTGGGGACATCTAGTGGAAGCAATAGGAAGTGCTCAATGAACCATAGCTCACGGTGTGATTAATAGGCAACGTGATGAAGTTGAGTTCGCAATTCAGAATTCTACTTCCTGTTTCGATCTGTCTCGGGGTTTTGACTGCCATATGAGTTCTGTTATACTCACAGACACCATTCAAACAGTTTTAGAAACTTTAGGGTGTTTTCTATCCACAAGTATTAATTATATACATATCCTAGCTTCTGAGTTTGAGTAGTAGGCCGTTTAAAATGGGCATGAATTTTTGTTCAAAATGCGCTGTGGCGCCCCCTATCCTAGGCGAACGTCAAGAGGTTAAAGACAATACTCTCCTTTATCTAACCACACTGTCCGATTTCAAAAAGGCTTTACAGCGAAAGCAAAACATTAGATTATGTCAGCAGAGTACCCAGCCAGAAATAATCAGACACCCATTTTTCAAGCTAGCATATAATGTCACAAAAAACAAAACCACAGCTAAATGCAGCACTAACCTTTTGATCTTCATCAGATGACACTCCTAGGACATTATGTTATACAATACATGCATGTTTTGTTCAATCAAGTTCATATTTATATCAAAAACCAGCTTTTTACATTAGCATGTGACGTTCAGAACCAGCATTCCCGCCGAACACTTCCGGTGAATTTACTAAATTACTCACGATAAACGTTCACAAAAAACACAACAATTATTTTAAGAATTATAGATACAGAACTCCTTTATGCAATCGCGGTGTCCGATTTTAAAATAGCTTTTCGGGGAAAGCACATTTTGCAATATTCTGAGTAGATAGCTCACCATCACGGGCTAGCTATTTTGACACCCACCAAGTTTGGTACTCACCAAACTCAGATTTACTATAAGAAAAATTGGATTACCTTTGCTGTTCTTCGTCAGAATGCACTCCCAGGACTTCTACTTCAATAACAAATGTTGGTTTGGTTCCAAATAATCCATAGTTATATCCAAATAGCGGCGTTTTGTTGTGCGTTCAAGACACTATCCGAAGGGTGACGCGCCTGGCGCATTTCGTGACAAAAAATTTCAAAATATTCCATTACCGTACTTCGAAGCATGTCAAACGCTGTTTAAAATCAATTTGTATGCTATTTTTCTCGTAAAAAAGCGATAATATTCCGACCGGGAGTTGTTTTCGTTCAAAGACTGAAAATGAAAACATGGAGACGTCTCGTGCACGCGTGCGCCAGTCTCAATGTTCTCTAATCGACCACTTACCAAATGCGCTACTGTTTTTCAGCCATGGCCTGCAAAGTCATCATTCAACGTTCTGGCGCCTTCTGAGAGCCTATGGGAGCGTTAGAAAATGTCACGTTACAGCAGAGATCCCCTGTTTTGGATAGAGATGATCAAGAAGGCCAAGAAATGGTCAGAGAGGGTGCTTCCTGTTTGGAATCTTCTCAGGTTTTGGCCTGCCAAATGAGTTCTGTTATACTCAGACACCATTCAAACAGTTTTAGAAACTTTGGAGTGTTTTCTATCCAAAGCTAATAATTATATGCATATTCTAGTTTCTGGGCAGGAGTAATAATCAGATTAAATCGGGTACGTTTTTTTATCCGGCCGTGAAAATACTGCCCCCTATCCATAACAAGTTAACCTGTTGAGGACAGACGTTCCGCTAGCGGAACTCCGTTCCACCTGCGGAACCCCTAGCCAACAGCCAATGGCATCGCACGGCGCGAAATACAAAACCAACTAAAATACCACAATTCAATTTTCTCAAACAATCAACTATTTTACACCATTTTAAAGATAAGACTCTCGTTAATCTAACCACATTGTCTGATTTCAAAAAGGCTTTACAGTGAAAGGAAAACATTAGATTATGTTAGGAGAGTACATAGACACAAATAATCACACAGCCATTTTCCAAGCAAGCATATATGTCACATAAACCCAAACCACAGCTAAATGCAGCACTAACCTTTGATGATCTTCATCAGATGACACTCCTAGGACATTGTTATACAATACATGCATGTTTTGTTCAATCAAGTTCATATTTATATCAAAAACCAGCTTTTTACATTAGCATGTGATGTTCAGAACTAGTATACCCACCGAAAACTTCCGATGAATTTACTAAATTACTCATGATAAACGTTGACAAAATACATAACAATTATTTAAAGAATTATAGATACAGAACTCCTTTATGCAATCGCTATGTCCGATTTTAAAATAGCTTATCGGTGAAAGCACATTTTGCAATATTCTGAGTACATAGCTCGGCCATCACGGCTAGCTATTTTGACATCCGCCAACTTCGGGGTCACCTAAACTCAGAATTACTATTAGAAAAATGTGATTACCTTTGCTGTTCTTCATCAGAATGCACTCCAAGGACTTCTACTTCAACAACAAATGTTGTTTTGGTTCCAAATAATCCATAGTTATATCCAAATACCTCCGTTTTGTTCGTGCGTTCAGGTCACTATCCGAAGGGTAACGCGCGAGCTCATTTCGTGACAAAAAATGTCTAAATATTCCATTACCGTACTTAGAAGCATGTCAAACGCTGTTTAAAATACTTTTTTATGCTATTTTTCTCGTAAAATAGCAATAATATTCCAACTGGGCAACGTTTTATTCATTCAAAGACTGAAAGAAAAACATGGCGAGTTCTCGTTACCGCACGTCTCCAGTCTCACTGTCCCCAAGCTGACCACTTACAAACTCTGCTCCTATACTTTGCCTAGAGACAGCAGACACCCCATTCCACTTTCTGGCAGCTTTAGAGAGCCAATGGAAGCCTTAGAAAGTGTCACGTTACCACACAGATGCTGTAATGTCGATAGAGGTGCAACAGAAGGACAACAAATGGATTCCTGTATGGAATCTTCTCAGGTTTTGGCCTGCCATATGAGTTCTGTTATACTCAGACACCATTCAAACAGTTTTAGAAACTTTAGTGTTTTCTATCCAGATCTACTAATTATATGCATATTCTAGTTTCTGGGCAGGAGTAGTAACCAGATTAAATCGGGTACGTTTTTTATCCGGACGTGAAAATACTGCCCCCTATCCCAAAGAAGTTAAGGCCCTAGGATTCATATTTGCTCTTCATGCAGATAGATGTAACTGACATTTGATATGTGTCAAGCTTAAAGGCTTTATGCAAATACACCTCATTCATTCACTTCCTCCTTCCATATTGAAGCAAAATAAGTAGCATTACTCATGTATGTTATCATTGTCATGTTTGATAGGAAACTGTGATGCCCCAGAGTGTTTTTTTTTTAAGATGGCAAGTTTTGAAACTGTTCAGTTACTGTGTGTGAGAGTGTGTATTGACTATTTTAGAGAGAGTGTTTCATAAGACTGGTCCAGACTCTTACCTTAAAAAAAACATGACAGAATGAGAATCTGATAAACGATTGCTGAAAACCAGCCTGTTTTTGTTTTCCACACTCTATCAGCTCTGCTCTACACTGTCTGTCTGGTTGTTAGTTTACTTTGGGAGGAAAACAACTTAGTCATTCGACAAGTATTTCTGGTTTATGGAGTTATTTGTTGTACTCCATTTTAGATAATGTTTGCTAGATGCTAAATATGGCTAAGTTAGATCTATGTTGGTGTTCTGTGTCTTCCATCGAAGCGGAGCAACACAGGCACATCTCTGAAACAGATGAAAAGGGGTTTGGAGACAACGGGGCCTGCAGAATTACGTTGGGGAAAATGATGGGCTTAAAAATGTATGTTCAAACTATTGCAATACATTCTCCTTGAAGCCCTGGAGAAACATGAGGAAGGTTGTGTTTTCTTCTTTTTCAAATAAAGATAATGTTTTAACATTTCTGTGTATCTGTAGCATTTGCTTTAGGAAAAATACTCTTCTCTTCCTGACCTGTAGTGGGTATCGCCACACTGACCAAACAAGCAATGCTAACACGATCATTGAAGGTCTTTTAACTTACACTGAAGAAACCGTTGTTTACCGTCTTTCATTTATTGTAATGTGTTAGTAATGAACAGATTAGCATTTTATGGATCTTCACTTGAGCCATAAACTCAGGAACTCTGCAACAACAGGTGTAGTTCACATGAGCTGGCGATTTCCACTGCCTTGGCGTGACACCCTCTCACTTCATCAGACATCCAGATCTCTCTGAAGTGTCTCCAGAAGAACAATGCCCTTGAAGCCATCAACACATCCTGGATAAGAGCCTTGCCAAACTTTAAATAGTCTTATGTAACACTGTCGTAAGAATCAGCCATTGATCCAGTTTCTCCCCACATTCTCCCTCTCCCACTTAGTCTCTCTCTCTCAAACTCCACCCCTCTCTCTTTCTCGCTCGCTCTCTCTTTCCCTCTCAACCCCCCCCCCCCACACTCGCTCTTACCCTCTCTACCTCTGTCATCGTCTCCTCAGTTCTCTCTCTCTCTCTCTCTCTCTCTCTTTCCCCTCTCCCTGTCTTCATCTCCTCAGTTCACCCTCTCATTATGTTTCTATAACCCCTTTCTCCCCCTCTAGGCATTGAAACATTGTCAGTGTGTTCTGCCTGTATAATAAGTAGATGTCACAAGTCGGGATATGCCAGTCAAAACAGAGTGTCTTGGGATTTCCTTGACTTGCTCCGTTCACACATTGATCAAAGCACAATATGACAAACATTGTGCCCAGTCACCATCCTGGGCTCCTTCCATCTGGCTTCTTAGGTACTTTATCATTGCTACTACAGTTGAAGTCGGAAGTTTACATACACTTAGGTTGGAGTCATTAACTCGGTTTTTCAACCACTTCACTAATTTCTTGTTAACAAACTATAGTTTTGGCAAGTCGGTTAGGACATCTACTTGGTGCATGACACATGTAATTTTTCCAACAATTGTTTACAGACAGATTATTTCACTTATAACGCACTGTATCACAATTCCAGTGAGTCAGAAGTTTACATACACTAAGTTGACTGCTTTTAAACAGCTTGGAAAATTCCAGAAAATTATGTCATGGCTTTAGAAGCTTCTGATAGGCTAATTGACATCATTTGAGTCAATTGGTGGTGTACCTTTGGATGTATTTCAAGGCCTACCTTCAAACGCAGTGCTTCCTTGCTTGACATCATGGGAAAATCAAAAGAAATCAGACCTCAGAAAAAAATGTGTAGACCTCCACAAGTCTGGTTCATCCTTGGGAGCAATTTCCAAATGCCTGAAGGTACCACGTTCATCTGTACAAACAATAGTACGCAAGTATAAACACCATGGGACCACGCAGCCGTCATACCGCTCAGGAAGGAGACGCGTTCTGTCTCCAAGAGATGAACGTACTTTGGTGCAAAAAATGCAAATCAATCCCAGAACAACAGCAAAGGACCTTGTGAAGATGCTGGAGGAAACAGGTACAAAACTATCTATGTCCACAGTAAAACGAGACCTATATTGACATAACCTGAAAGGCCGCTCAGCAAGGAAGAAGCCACTGCTCCTAAACCGCCTTAAAGAAGCCAGACAACGGTTTGCAACTGCACATGGGGACAAAGATTTGTACTTTTTGGAGAAATATCCTCTGGTCTGATGAAACAAAAATAGAACTGTTTGGCCATAATGACCTTCGTTATGTTTGGAGGAAAAAGGGGGAGGCTTGCAAGCCGAAGAACGCAAATGTGTCTTCCAAATGGACAATGACCCCAAGCATACAGTGGGGGGAAAAAGTATTTGATCCCCTGCTGATTTTGTACATTTGCCCACTGATAAAGAAAGGATCAGTCTATAATTTTAATGGTACGTTTATTTGAACAGTGAGAGACAGAATAACAACAGAAATATCCAGAAAAATGCATGTCAAAAATGTTATAAATTGATTTGCATTTTAATGAGGGAAATAAGTATTTGACCCCCTCTCAATCAGAAAGATTTCTGGCTCCCAGGTGTCCTTTATACAGGTAACGAGCTGAGATTAGGAGCACACTCTTAAAGGGAGTGCTCCTAACCACAGCTTGTTACCTGTAAAAAAGACACCTGTCCACAGAAGCAATCAATCAATCAGATTCCAAACTCTCCACCATGGCCAAGACCAAAGACCTCTCCAAGTATGTCAGGGACAAGATTGTAGACCTACACAAGGCTAGAATGGGCTACAAGACTATCGCCAAGCAGCTTGGTGAGAAGGTGACAACATTTGGTGCGATTATTTGCAATTGGAAGAAACACAAAAGAACTGTCAATATCCCTCGGCCTGGGGCTCCATGCAAGATCTCACCTCGTGGAGTTGCAATGATCATGAGAATGGTGAGGAATCAGCCCAGAACTACACGGGAGGATCTTGTCAATGATCTCAAGGCAGCTGGGACCATAGTCACCAAGAAAACAATTGGTAACACACTACGCCGTGAAGGTCAAGAATACATATACATGCCCGTCTGAAGTTTGCCAATGAACATCTGAATGATTCAGAGGACAACTGGGTGAAAGTGTTGTGGTCAGATAAGACCAAAATGGAGCTCTTTGGCATCAACTCAACTCGCCGTGTTTGGAGGAGGATGAATGCTGCCTATGACCCCAACAACACCATCTCCTCCGTCAAACATGGAGGTGGAAACATTATGCTTTGGGGGTGTTTTTCTGCTAAGGGGACAGGGCAACTTCACTGCATCATTTGACGGGGCCATGTACTGTCAAATCTTGGGTGAGAACCTCCTTCCCTCAGCCAGGACATTGAAAATGGGTCGTGGATGGTTATTCCAGCATGACAATGACCCAAAACACACGGCCAAGGCAACAAAGGAGTGGCTTAAAAAGAAGCACATTAAGGTCCTGGAGTGGCCTAGCCCGTCTCCAGACCTTAATCCCATAGAAAATCTGTGGAGGGAGCTGAAGATTCGTGTTGCCAAACGTCAGCCTCGAAACCTTAATGACTTGGAGAAGATCTGCAAAGAGGAGTGGGACAAAATCCCTCCTGAGATGTGTGCAAACCTGGTGGCCAACTACAAGAAACATCTGACCTCTGTGATTGCCAACAAGGGTTTTGCCACCAAGTACAAACTCATGTTTTGCAGAGGGGTCAAATACGTATTTCCCTCATTAAAATGCAAATAATTTTATAACATTTTTTACATGCGTTTTTCTGGATTTTTTTGTTGTTATTCTGTCTCTCACTGTTCAAATAAACCTACCATTAAAATTATAGACTGATCATTTCTTTGTAAGTGGGCAAACGTACAAAATCAGCAGGGGATCAAATACTTTTCCCCCCCACTGTACTTCCAAAGTTGTGGCAAAATGGCTTAAAGACAACAAAGTCAAGGTATTGGAGTGGTCATCACAAACCCTGTCCTCAATCCCATAGAAAATTTGTGGGCAGAACTGATAAATCGTGTTGCAAGCTAGGAGGCCTACAATCCTGACTCAGTTACACCAGCTCTGTCAGGAGGAATGGGCCAAATTCAAGCTTGTGGAAGGCTACCCGAAACGTTTGACCCAAGTTAATCAATTTAAAGGCAATACTACCAAATACTAATTGAGTGTATGTAAACTTCTGACCCACTGGGAATGTGATGCAAGAAATAAAAGCTGAAATAAATCGTTCTCTCTACTATTATTCTGACATTTCACATTCTTAAAATAGTGTTGATCCTAACTGACCTAAGACAGGGAATTTTTACAAGGCTTAAATGTCAGGAAGTGTGAAACTGAGTTTAAATGTATTTGGCTAGGGTGTATGTAGTATCATAGGCCCACCATGTTGGCCTTATACTTATTAGCTAATGCTATTCTCCTTTTGTGTTGAGTAGTTTAGTGCATTGCCTTGTGAAGCAGCAGGTGTGAAAGGGCGTTGGCTTAACATGTTCTGACTGGATTGTGTATTGGAAGGGTAGGACTGGGAGAGACTCCTCTGGGGGACATGCGAGAGAGAGACAGAGAGAACGAGTGTGGGTGTGTGGAAGATGAGTGTTATTGAAGCCGTGTGCTGTTAAAACCTTGTGCTTGTGGGGATCTTCTACAAAGGGCAAATAGTTTAATTGGATCAAATAACTTCTGCTATCAGAGAGGTGATGGAATTTAATTATGCTCTCTTCTGCGCTTCACGGAGGATTTGAGGTTCTTAGACTTTGGTTTCAATTTCAAATTACTTATCGGCCCTGAACCAACAGCCACATTTTTTGCTCAACATCAAAGCACACATTTTAATACCAGGTTAATTTAAGCTAAGCAGTGGCGGCCGAAGTTGCTACATGGTTAAATAGCCTTTGTTTGATAATGTGATTTATCAGCTTATCTTCTCAGAGTGGGTGGTCTTGCCCTCTCAGGGCCTGGAGTTGATGACTAAAACAAGTTGATTTGAACCTGTAGTCTGTAATTCACGCTGATGATTCTCATTACCTCACTCAGTGTGGCCACCACTCTGTTCTCACTCAGTCTTAGGGGTGGCAGTGTGTCCCTTAGCCAGACTTGTTTTAACACAGTGGGCTGCCAGAGCTGGTAGCGGGGGTGGTGGTGTTAGGCCAGCCAGCTTGTCCCGGAAAGGAGGGTAAACTGGCATTAGAGCCCTGGTTCATACTTTATAGCTCAGTAGTGCTGTGAAGTGCTTTATCAGCCTCTGGCATTGGTTGGGGATTTGGCACGGCGGGCATGTTTTTTAATGCCCAGTGTACCAAATCCCTGTCTGTTTGTCTCCATGTGCAGTGGACGTCATCGTGTCTATGAACAGATGCCAATGAATCTCTACCCTTTTGCATGACTCTCTTCTCTTCCATAGTGCTTGTGGGTTTGCAGTGCATGCTGGGACTTGTGCAAAGCTTCATTGGACAACTGGGGTATTTTGGTATTACTCCATTCAAAGTGTACCTATGGTTTGTGGATTGTATTTAAACACTGTTTTTATGGGCTGAACTGAAGATGAGGTTTAGTAGCTCTAGAGATGTACATTAGGACTGAGGAAATCAGATGGCTGTTTCTCTCCAGTGTACTATACCCTTTAGGGGTCTGGCAGGAATGGGCTGGGTTGTCGTCCTGCAGGGAAAATAGTTCCTCTACAAAAGATAAGGACCATTAAACACTAATGCAGAACATAATCAAAACTTAATCAGTATGGAGCACAAACTGGTATGGAACACGATGGTGAGCCTACTTGTTGTGATTATTACAGCATTCTGTTAGACCCAATTGAGATTACATGAGAGAATCACACAGCCAAACCACAGGCAGAGGCTTCTCCCTCCAGCTCCCATCCACCTACATGTGATTCCACCCACAGCAGGCTACGTGGAAGAGAGAGCCTCTAGTGCTGCTATAGCACACTGTTCAGTCCGAAGTACTCAATCTAGAAACAAATAGTATGTTTATTAGAGAAAGAGTTCACAGACCGAAGAAGCCTCTCATCTGCTCTGATCCAGCCTCAGGAGAGTTGCATTACCCCAGCTTGTCCTGATTCAGGAAGCATGAAATACACAAAGAGAGAGGGCGATATCAATATTTCCCCTTCATATCTGGCCCTGAAATAAGTGGGATGTCTGTGGGTGTTTTGTGTGGGGTCTCGATCTCTCATAGCACTCTGGGCAATTTCCTTGCTTATAGAACACTGTTCAGGTCAGGTTTTGTCTGTCATTTTCATCAATCCCATACTTCCTAGTCTTCAACACCATTTTATTACATAGTTGGTTTGGATCTCCTGTCCTGAGGTTCTAACCAATAACAGGCCTAGAACCTCAATGCTTCTTAACCTGTCTGGGAACCTTGCGTCCCACCCTAGTCAACAGCCAGTGGAATCGCGTCGCGCGAAATACAAATACCTCATAAATGCTATAACTTCAATTTCTCAAACATATGACTATTTTACACCATTTTATAGATGCACCTCTCCTGTCCGATTTCAAAAAGGCTTTACAGCAAAAGCAAAACATTAGATTATGTTAGAGTACCCAGCCAAAAATAATCACACTGCCATTTTCAAAGCAACTAGCATGCATCACAAATACCCAAAACACAGCTAAATGCAGCACTAACCTTTGACAATCTTTATCAGATGACACTCCTAGGACATCATGTTACACAATACATGCATTTTTTGTTCGATAAAGTTCATATTTATATATGAACGGTGAATAAGCGCTACAATTTACAAAATTACTATTCGAAAACATTGTTAAAATGTTATATTTATAAGAATTATAGATTAACTTCTCTGGGCTAGGCGGGACGAATTCGTCCCACCTACGTAACAGCCACTTTAAGCCTGTGGCGCGATTTTCAAAACCTTAAAAATCCTATTACTTCAATTTCTCAAACATATGACTATTTTACAGCTATTTAAAGACAAGACTCTCGTTAATCTAACCACACTGTCCGATTTCAAAAAGGCTTTACAACGAAAGCAAAACATTAGATTATGTCAGCAGAGTACCAAGCCAGAAATAATCAGACACCCATTTTTCAAGCCAGCATATAATGTCACCAAAACCCAGAAGACAGCTAAATGCAGCACTCACCTTTGATGATCTTCATCAGATGACAACCCTAGGACATTATGTTATACAATACATGCATGTTTTGTTCAATCAAGTTCATATTTATATCAAAAACCAGCTTTTTACATTAGCATGTGACGTTCAGAACTAGCATACCCCCCGCAAACTTCCGGGGAATTCGCTAACATTTTACTAAATTACTCACGATAAACATTCACAAAAAGCATAACAATTATTTTAAGAATTATAGATACAGACCTCCTCTATGCACTCGATATGTCCGATTTTAAAATAGCTTTTTGGTGAAAGCACATTTTGCAATATTCTAAGTACATAGCCCAGGCATCACGGGCTTGCTATTTAGACACCCGGCAAGTTTAGCACTCACCATAATCATATTTACTATTATAAAAGTTTGATTACCTTTTGTTGTCTTCGTCAGAATGCACTCCCAGGACTGCTACTTCAATAACAAATGTTGGTTTGGTCCAAAATAATCCATCGTTATATCCGAATAGCGGCGTTTTGTTCGTGCGTTCCAGACACTATCCGAAATGGTAAAGAAGTGTCGCGCGCATGGCGCAATTCGTGACAATAAAATTCTAAATATTCCATTACCGTACTTCGAAGCATGTCAACCGCTGTTTAAAATCAATTTTTACGCCATTTTTCTCGTAGAAAAGCGATAATATTCCGACAGGGAATCTCCTTTTCGGCAAACAGAGGAAAAAATCACAAAGGCGGGGGCGGTCGGGTCACGCGCATAAGCCCAGAGTCCCTTGATCGGCCACTTGAGAAAGGCGATAATGTGTTTCAGCCTGGGGCTGGAATGACGACATTCTGTTTTTTCCCGGGCTCTGAGCGCCTATGGAAGACGTGGGAAGTGTCACGTTAGAGCAGAGATCCTTAGTAAAAGATAGAGATGGAAAAGAAGTTCAAGAAATGGTCAGACAGGCCACTTCCTGTAAAGGAATCTCTCAGGTTTTGACCTGCCATTTGAGTTCTGTTATACTCACAGACACCATTCAAACAGTTTTAGAAACTTTAGGGTGTTTTCTATCCATATGTAATAAGTATATGCATATTCTAGTTACTGGGTAGGAGTGGTAACCAGATTAAATCGGGTATGTTTTTTATCCAGCCGTGTCAATACTGCCCCCTAGCCCTAACAGGTTAACATCTCGTGAATGCAACAGGGTTGCCAGATTTAAAAATAACTTTACTGGGAAATCACACTTTGCAATAAACGAGGGGCTATGCTCAGAAAAATAGGCTAGGCGATACAGGTTAGCGCCATCTTGGAACCATCTAAAATCAAATATACTATTGTAAATATTCCCTTACCTTTGATTATCTTCACCAGAAGGCACTTCCAGGAATCCCAGGTCCACAACAAATGTAGTTTTGTTCGAAAAAGTTAATTTATGTCCCAATAGCTCCTTCTTGTTAGCGCGTTCCAAAGACTACTCATAATGTACGAGGCGCGCCGGACTTGTCGTCACAAATGTGCGAAAAATATATATTTACGTTCGTTCAAACATGTCAAACGTTGTATAACATAAATCTTTAGGGCCTTTTTCAATCAGAGCTTCAATAATATTCAAGGCGGACGATTGCATTGTCTTACTAAACGTTTCGGAACAAAAGGGTACCCATGTGCGCCCGCGACATAGTAGTAATGGCCCTCCCCCTATGACCAACTTTCCAGGCCTCTCGTTCAGTCAGTTTCTACCGGGGAAGACTCAAACCACTTTGTAAAGACTGTTGACATCTAGTGGAAGCCTTAGGAAGTGCTAAATGAATCCTAACTCACGGTGTGTTTCATAGGCAAAGTGTTGAAGGTGATTCCACAAATCAGATTTACACTTCCTGCATGGAATCTTCTCAGGTTTTGGCCTGCCAAATGAGTTCTGTTTATACTCACAGACACCGTTCAAACAGTTTTAGAAACTTTAGAGTGTTTTCTATCCAAATCTACTAATTATATGCATATTCTAGTTACTGGGCAGGAGTAGTAACCAGATTAAATCGGGTACATTTTTTATCCGGCCGTGCAAATACTGCCCCCTAGCCCCAACAGGTTTTAAGCCCCTGTCATCCCGTTGTCACCACAGCGTCAACCATAGCCCAGCGTTCTTGCACGGCGTCGACGCCGAAAATATTTGGCCGGTGGCCCCAAAAATTGAATCACTCAACCAGACTATTTTCATGTTTGGGAGCTGTTAGAAATCTGGTTTATTTGTTTAAAAGTCTGCTACTCATCCCTTGCTATGGCTGGGAGTGCAGAGAGCTCAAAGCAAAACCTTCAGAAACTTGATGAGCTTCCCACTGGCCACCACTGCTCAGACGATCCGCACTCGGTTCATTTACATTCCTCTGATCTTAGAACTCACTCTGGGGCCTCAGAGACTCATTACATTTTCCCCAGAACACAAGTTATCTGCAGACACACACACACACACTGGGCCCCAGTTTGGGATTCATTAAAGTCCATATTTTACCTTCTGTGTGTTTATACAATGGGCTTGAAAAGTTAACACCGTTATTACAGTATGTAAGTCACAAAGGAGTCTTTATGAGATTAAGCATTATACATATATGATATACCCCAAAGCCATACTACTTTATGAGTATCCCATTAACAATTGTTATACCTTTAGAGTTTTAATGCAGAGAGAGTATTTTAGACTTGTACATGGGCCCCGAGAGACTAGTCTCCGGGCCTTCTGCCCTCATTGGACCAACCCCAGCCTGAACCAATCAGAATGGGAGTGTGGTAGCTGTCCTCAGCACTTGTCCACTCGTCACTCTTCACCCACTGCCCTGCCTTGTGAATATGACCTGGCTTGGACACTGTGATTCTTGGATTTTGATCTATGTGTGGGTTAGTTGAACCACAATAAACATATGTGCAAGTGTACATAGTGCATGCTCTCGGTTTTGCGTCGTTAAATGGTAACAAATGGGTGCGGAATGTGTTGACGTTGTTAGGTTGTGCTGCCGCAAGGCCTGTGAGGAACCCGGGAGCCTGTGTTGCGCTGTGTGATTTATCCAGCCTTTACATGGGAGCTCTGCTCGGCTCGTTAGTTCCTCATTAGTTAATGCCCAGGAATTCAGGGAGCTTCTCTGTCTTGCTGAATAATAAACTCTTCAGCTGAGCTCTTTTTTTTTTTTTTGTAGAGAACATCTGTGTTTTTCCGAGCCTCCTGTTTCCAGCTTCCCTTTCGGTCCCCCTTTCAAGAACCCTTGGAGGAAATGAAAGTAGGAATGAGCTTTGAAGGGACTTGGCTGGGGGGGAATAAGAGGTGGGAGGGACGTCTTCAGTGTTCTCCTGTTTTTTATTTTTCTCCCAGAGGGCTGTCAATCAGATATAGTAGTCCCCCGGAGTTCCCACAGCCGTGCGGTAGGTAGTTAGGTTAATGTAGGTGTTCAGTCAGCCCTGTGTGTGTTTGGAGAGGCTGTTCTTGTGAGCTTAACACTGGACTTAACCTCAATCGGGGGGCTACCCATGCAAGGACCAGGGTCATACACATTTCTTTCTTTGGGCCATTTGGCTTTTATACACATTCCTTTTCAAATGCTTTGTTTGGGAGAAGTGCATTAACATAGTTCTCGAAATAGAAATGTCTAATAAACACTATAATGTAAATTGTGTCAACCGCAAAAGTGTTAGTCAAAGCCCAAGAGGAGGATGTCCATCAATTTGATGCCAAACCTCAACTTTGCACCATGCTCCTCAGTTTATGAATTGCCATGTAAACATGCAGCGTTAAACCCCTCCAAACGTCTCCCCCAAGGAAATGCCATATTTAGTGAGGTATCGCCTTTATGTAAACTGTGTACCGTACATCTGCACAAATGAGGATTTCTGTAAATAAATGGTGGTTGATGGAACATGGATTGGTTTTGATGGATTGATATTTTTCAAGAGTAGCAACCATTCATGGATCTGAGGGTGGCTGGCATTTTTCCCTCCATGTACTGAGCGGCTTAAAAACGCTGCCTCCTCATGTGTTTGACGAACAGATGATCCGGTGTACAACTGGGAGACGACGCGGTATACTCTGTGTGGCATTTCATTTTAGAACCTAGCCTAATTAAACATTTGCTCCATCTTTTGATTCCTTACAATTAAAGGGGGACGATACAAAAGCTAAGAAGGAAATGAGCATGAATGACAAAGCTAATAAGAAAAGAGGACAGTTTGTTTCCCAAGGCTCGGTAATCCCATTACTACATTTGATTCTTGGAGTCAGTCTTGGTGTGTTCTGTTTTTCTCTCATTGTGAGAAAAAGGAGCTCCATCTGAAATAATTGAATTGTGACCTACTCTGGATCAGTGCCCTGTGCTGGTTGCCAGAGCTATTTGTTTTGTTGCTATAAGACATTATCTCCTTAATTAGCTTGTTGTAATGCTGAAATTGCTTTTAAACAGGCCAATGCCCTTAATCAGATGGAGGAAAAATATCCTATGGTGGAAATCAAGTCTGCAGTGCCATACTTTTCTAGTGGCCCAAACTAAAAGAAGAGTCCAGCCTTGGAGCTGTTTGAACCAGGCTACACAGCAATACCCCACCACTCTAGCATTCCTGAGAGTGAAACCACATTGAAGGCAGTATGTGTGTGGTATTTGATTGAATGATGAATACTCCTTCAAACTCAACCTCCAATGTGAAGTGAAGGATGACGCGGGCAGTAGAAAGGGACAACATGTTCTCCCACTACTCAATGTCCTCAGTTCCCCCTCAATAACAGTGTGGTTTGTGCTATCACACTACTTTGAAATTGCCCTGTGTGCCAGACCAGACTATTTTGGTGTTCAACAACGCCACATCATTACAAGACCAAAAAATGTTAGCTAAAGCAGAAAATGAAACGGACGGGCCTAACAGAGTATGAGAGAGGTAGAAACTATGCATTTAACATCAGATTGTTCTGATTGATACATATACTTCTGCACTCTGTCCAGCTCCATGCTCCCTACATGTACTTGAGGTCACTGTGTTTCTAGGAGACCCGTTGGATGTGTGTGTTGTGTTGTTGGAGGTGTGTGTTGTGCTGTGGCTGTATCTGTGGATGACCTGTAAAGGTGTATAGTAGAGGAAGGCAGCTGCCTGGCAGGGGAGGATGGTTCAGTACTGCCATCAGGTGCCTTCAGGCTACTACTGCTCTGCTCTCTCCTATTGGCCCATCAGTAACCATAGAGACACAACACACTGGTCTGACTCACCGCTACTTTTCTTTTTATCTCATCTCCTTCTGTCACTTGATGAGCAGGCACCCTGATGCGTTACAGAAGAGCTGCACAGCCATCTTATTCGCATCTCCCTCTTGTATTTGTTTAACCTGAATCTAAAGAACCTTGTTTCCAAGCAAAGGTTGTGACAGTTATTGAGACCTCTCTTGGAAATTGACTCCACAACCTTGCGGTCAGAGAGGACTTGTTCCATTCTCATGCATTGTGTTTGTCCTGGCTCTGTGTTTTACAGGGTCGTAGTTGTGATTGTATTTGGTTTTACACATCCTTTCTCATGTTCTAGACAGAATATATTATTCTACCCCATGAAAGGACAAAGGAAGCTGGTATTGTACACAGCCCTTTAGGTTGTTTGGATTCATCCTGGCCATGAGAAGTGATGATATCTTCCAGTCTGACAACGTGATAGACATTTGTTGCTGCTACTGCTCTAGCTGGCTGCGGTGGACCGGCTTTACTGCAGCCCAGCGTCTCTCTGGCTCTTTTGATAGCTCTATGAAACCCCAATAGTCCCAGAGTTGAGAGACTGTATGAGAGTGAAGAAGCTGCTGCCAAGAAACCGAGCCAAAAAACCGCGAGGGCTCACACAAAAGGAGCGAGGGACTGAATGGCGCTTGGCTCTGACTGTCGTTGGGACGAAGAACCAATGGTTTTCTCTTCTTTAAGCGTCCCGAGGGGTCTTATTGGCTCGTACTGGCCCAGCCAAGACATCTCTTCATCTCTCTATTACCTCCTTTTGTTGGGGCAAACCACTACTGACACAATAACCCAGTGTTAAGTGCTGCTGTTGCTGATTCCCCTGCTGCTTGGATGAGCCCCCCTCTCTGTGCCAGGTTGCTAGGTAGCCTTAGATCCAAGCATTCAAAAGGCTGACACAGAATATTATGGGGTGTCAGCTATTGTGTAATGCCCCATTTCTGTACTGGTATTCTTAAAAACAGGTCAGACAGAGGTTGATGGGTTGTTCATGTGTACAGATACTAGGCATTCCAGAAATGAAGGCTGTGTGGAGAATGTAGGTCTGTCTGCCTCCTACAGGGTGTATGAGGCTAGAGGTCAGGTTGTAATGGGCTGCAGACACAGTAGGACTGGCTCAGGAGATAAGCAGACCATTAAAACTTGGGTTAGCCTCATACAGTGCATTCGGAAAGTAATCAGACCCCTTGACTTTTTCCAGACCCCTTATTCTAAACAATTTTCCTCATCAATCTACACACACAACCCCATAATGACGGAGTGAAAACAGGTTTTTAGAAATGTTTGCCCATTTATTACAAATGCAAAACAGAAATACCTTAATGGGAGAAACTCCCAAATACAGGTGTGCCAAGCTTGTAGCGTCATACCCAAGAAGACTCGAGGCTGTAAACGCTGCCAAAGGTGCTTCAACAAAGTACTGAGTAAAGGGTCTTAATTCTTTTACATTGAAGTTTTATATATATTTTTTTTAGAGATGTGGAATTCTTTTTTTATTTTTTTACCTGTTTTTGCTTTGTCATTATGGGGTATTGTGTGTAGATTGATGAGGGGGAAAAAACAAACAAAAAGTCAAGGGGTCGGAATACTTTCCAAATACACTGTATATCTGTCCCATCGTTCCCTCCCTTCACCGTGGTGACTGCCGAACAGCACTGCCCACCTCCCCTGACGCCCATACATCCCCCTAAGCGTGAGTCGGCAGCCAACGGAACGGCCACGCATGGTTGTCCATTGAGGATGGATGGAAGGAAGGGAGGGGACTCATTTGAGGCTGCCCTGCTTTCCCTTTTGTCTCCCGGCTACCTGCACTGCTTCCCCCTGCATGCTTCTGTAGGACTGTGTGCGTGTGGATGGTGTGGTGAATGACAGAACAATGGAGGGAGCTCGGCGGCCTGGCGCTGGATGAGAAACGGCCTCACACCACGGGGTTGTTCTACGTGTACCGGAGTGCCAGTCTAGGTCCAAAAGGCTCCTTGACAGCTTCTACCCCCAAGCCGTAAGACTGCTGAACAATTCATCAAATCGCCACCCGGACTATTTACATTGACACCCCCCCCCCCCCCCCCCCCCCGTTTTTACACTGCTGCTACTCGCTGTTTATTATCTGTGCATAGGCACTTTACCCCTACCTACATGTTTTTTTATTGATTTATTTTTATTTCACCTTTATTTAACCAGGTAGGCAAGTTGAGAACAAGTTCTCATTTACAATTGCGACCTGGCCAAGATAAAGCAAAGCAGTTCGACAACATACAAAAACACAGAGTTACACATGGAGTAAAACAACATACAATCAATGATACAGTAGAAAAAAAAACTAAGACTATATACAATGTGAGCAAATGAGGTGAGATAAGGGAGGTAAAGGCAAAAAAGGCCATGGTGGCAAAGTAAATAAAGTATAGCAAGTAAAACACTGGAATGGTAGATTTGTAATTTGAAGAAAGTTCAAAGTTAAAATATAAATAATATGGTGCAAAGGAGCAAAATAAATTAAATAAATAAATAAATACAGTAGGGGAAGGGGTAGTAGTTTGGGCTAAATTATAGATGGGCTATGTACAGGTGCAGTGATCTGGGAGCTGCTCTGATAGCTGGTGCTTAAAGCTAGTGAGGGAGATAAGTGTTTCCAGTTTCAGAGATTTTTGTAGTTCGTTCCAGTCATTGGCAGCAGAGAACTGGAAGGAGAGACGACCAAAGGAGGAGTTGGCTTTAGGGGTGACTAACCTGTATCCCCGCATATTGACTCGGTACCGGTAACCCCTGTATATAGCTTCCATTATTTTTATTTAATAGTTTTTTACTTTAGTTTATTTAGTAAATATTTTCTTAACTCTATTTCTTGAACTGTACTGTTGGTTAAGGGCTTGTTTAGTAAGCATCTCATGGTAAGGTCTACACCACGTGTATTCGGCGCATGTGACAAATAAAATGTGATTTGATTGTTTGAAGACTGTGACCCTCGTGGGGGGGGTGGGTCCAGGGGTTAGAACCGCCCCATGCTAAAAGCGGGGTGTGTGTGTGTGTGTGTGTGTGTGTGTGTGTGTGTGTGTGTGTGTGTGTGTGTGTGTGTGTGTGTGTAAGTATTCGTGCCAGTGCTGAGGCCGGAAACAACATTAGGAAGTTACGCCTCGATCAGACAGACCGCGTCATTGCATCAATGCGGCGTAATAAATTCTGCAGTCAATTTTTTTCAATGTTATCCAACATTTTGTTCTGGATGTGTGTGCAACAACATTTCAACATTCACCTTTTGCTGCTATTTCTGTCAAGTCTACGGATACAATTTGATTAGTATGTTGGATTTATCCATTGGATATGAATCTACTTCTGGTGTATCCAAACGCAATGCTGCTGTCAGTCTGATTGAGGCGTTAGACAAAACACAGGACCAGCTTCCCCATATACCACCACCGTACACCCTGTTATTTCTTCTGGTTTACAGGGATTCCTTATGATGGTCCTGGTCCTGGATCCAGAGCTGTGGGTCTAAGTACTCTGGCAGGTCCCAGCCACCATCAGCCTGGTCTCACTGTTTCACACTGGTTTGAGTTACTGTACATTACAGGCCCCTTAGCTTGTGGATAGAAGAGCCAGATGTTAAATGTATCCCATCTACATTTGCTTTCAGACAGTTTCAAGGCCCTCACGCCAACTCTGGAAACGTGATGGTATTGTTGTTGTTGTCATGCCAACAGGAAGACTATCAACCGTGTCATACTAGAAGAGTTGGACGTAACTGTTTACATAACTGTTGGTATCATTTGAAAACCACACTGCCTTTGAATAGCGGCAGCAGGTAGCCTAGCGGTTAAGAGCGTTGGGCCAGTAACCGAAGGGCTTGGTTCAAATCCCAGAGCCGGCAAGTTGGAAAAATCTGCCCTTCTGCCCTTGAGCAAGGCAGTTAACCCCCAACAACTGCTCCACAGGCACCAATGATTGGAACATGGATTTAAGGCAGCCCCCCCGTACCTCTCTGATTCAGAGGGGTTGGGTTAAATGCAGAAGACACATTTCGGTTGAATGCATTCAGTTGGTGTGAGGGCCTTGAAACAGTCTGCAGGCAACTGAAGATGCATTTAACATCTGGCAAATGACTAGTTACCCCCTTTCTCTTTCCCTATACCTGTGGACAGGCATGTCTGAACCTCGAGTCATGCAGAGGTTTCCTGTCATCATGGTAGCACAATGAGTCTACCTGCACCAACCAGCTGCTCTAGGGTAGCCAGAGCAGTGGACCGGACCGAGTGTGTTTGCAGTCGAGTGTGTTTGCAGTCGAGTGTGTTTGCAGTCGAGTGTGTTTGCAGTCGAGTGTGTTTGCAGTCGAGTGTGTTTGCAGTCGAGTGTGTTTGCAGTCGAGTGTGTTTGCAGTCGAATGTGTTTGCAGTCGAATGTGTTTGCAGTCGAATGTGCGTGTGGCACTCCTCCCTGGTCAAACACTAGAGAAAACAAACAGTAGACTTGCCAATGGGGGTTTAACTACAAGTTGCATACTCTTCTGTCAGACCCAGGTAAGCAGAGTTTATGCAGGAAGCTAGAGTCAACAGAGATAAAGACCACCTGGCCAACAGGTTAGTTTGGTCTGCACAGTATACAGTCCTGCTGGGATGCTTCTATAAGAGGATTTGATGTATTAAACACTGCTCTCATTGGATGCTGATGAGCCCAAATGTGCTGAATGGACTCCAACATAGAACTATTGCGCTGAAATCGTTTGTCTTGAATATTCATGTTTTATTTCATGAATGGATGTCCTGGTATGAAAGATGTACGTTATGGTCCAAAATCATAACAGCTTGAACGGGCTATACATGTGTCTTCACGTCAAGCTGCCTTTTTACACAGTTGTCATCCCTCCACTGTTCTGGAGGGATGACAACGGTGGGGAGAGTGGATCTGTTGGCCATCACAGTTACAAGGTGAGTCTGTAATCTTTTTTAAAATGCTTGGCCGTCTAAAGACAAGATCATACTGGCTCTGTTTTCTCCAAGACAGTCTCATGTGTTCAGTAGCCTATTTCCTCTGTTGCATAAATTCAACCAAACATCCAGCTGCTAATTATTCATTAGGAATGAAGAGGCAACCATATAATTAAGCAATTCTCCATACGACTGGAAAATTGCTACATCGTAACATAAGATCAGCGAATGACATGCATTCATAATATTTTACATGATTTTTCAGAGCTTGTTATGTGGCATCATCTTCTTACCAAGGTTGTTTTCTCCGTTTGAGTCATTTTAAATAATGCTCACCTGAACCCATCATATTTTCTGTCTGTCACTGTCTCTGACTGAATGGCTGTCACTGTCTCTGACTGAATGGCTGTCACTGTCTCTGACTGAATGGCTGTCACTGTCTCTGACTGAATGGCTGTCACTGTCTCTGACTGAATGGCTGTCACTGTCTCTGACTGAATGGCTGTCACTGTCTCTGACTGAATGGCTGTCACTGTCTCTGACTGAATGGCTGTCACTATCTCTGACTGAAAGACTGAATGGCTGTCACTGTCTCTGACTGAATGTCTGTCTGTCTGACTGCACGCCACATTTAAGGCTGGGAATAAAACACGAGGCAGAGAACTCTCCTAGTAGCAGGATGCCTATGAAAATCAATGATCATTTTGCACCAGGAATGCGTAATGCAATACATGTAATTAAGTATGTTGTCACCTATTTGTATCCATTAAAAAGCCTTTGATATTTTCATGGCGGTTGAGCAACTCACTAAACTTTCATTCATTGTTCTTATGACCGGTCTGTCAGCTCGCAGATGAAACCGGGGAGAGGTCATGACCACACATCCTCTGAGGTCAGGGGCACTGCTTTAGGAAGGATGAGCCCTGTCAGGAGACTGATTGGTGGTCCTTTGTAGCTCAGTTGGTAGAGCATGGCACTTGTAACGCCAGGGTCGTGGGTTCGATTCCCATATGTAAAATGTTATGCACGCATGACTGTAAGTCGCTTTGGATAAAAGCGTCTGCCAAATGGCATATATATTCAAGGTTTACTAAGGTCTGCCTCAGGCCTCTCCTGGGGGCCACGTAGACTGATGGACAACCAAACAGCATAGTACATTGTTATCCATTAGCTACACGTGGCAGTTACTGCTCCATTTCATTGATTCTCTTTCTCACAGTCGATACAAAATCGTAATGCTCTCCGAAACAAGACAACCCCATTCTGTGATACAACATTAGGAATGGGGTTAGTATAGAGTGCTGGGTGGTATTGCAGTGTAAGCTACCATTTTAGGAGTTTAGGCCCTGAGTCTGTTTTAATCCTTCTCTGCCCTCTCTCAAACTCTTCCCCAAAGCCTCATAGCATGCCCAGCAGTTCAATTCCTGGCTCTTCGTCCAAACCACAGAGGTTATAGAGCATAGAATGAGGCTGGCAAAACAAGAGCACAGTGAGAGGCACAGTGCATTGTTGTTGCATGGTCTATTCCCACAGATGGATTAAAGCTGGGGCCAGAGGTCAGACAGTAGACCTCTGCTTGGCCTCCTGGCTGCCCAGGTCTAACTACAACAGAGAGGGAAACTGATGCTGCCACTGTCTCATGATTGACGACCACGGAGGAAATATAGTGTGTTTCCTTGTAGTTGTGGCCTATGTTTTGTAATGGCATATTTTTACTGTCACCCCACAGGGAGATTCTGTCCCTGTGAGGTCTGGTGAAGTATTAACCATGCTTGTTAAAACATTATTGCTGAAAAGTTTTATAAAAAGGGGGAAATGTGGACTTCTGCTTTAGACCCAGTTTAATGGTCCTTTCCCAGTCCAGGCTTGTGCTTGATAAACATTGATTTAAAAAAGATATATACATAAAGAAGTTGTACTCACAGCCAAGACAAGCTGCATTTTATGAGAATGTCTTATACACAGTTTGACTTCAAGGCCCAAACCAACCCCTGCAAGGGAAAAACAAGTTTATTTGGAATTTCAACCCAGAAGTTAAATGGAAAAACAACATATTTTGGGAACAAAACCAGTCTGGGATTAACATGGGTGATTAAATCCCGCTTTCTGGGTTTGGGGAGAGAGTTGGCACTGACTTAAACCATCCCTGAGCCTCTGAGGTTGGCCCCATAGCTGACCAGCATCTCCATCTGTCTGACAGCCCACTGAGCAGTTTGCAGCCTCTTCATCGCTCTCATGTGTGTGTGTGTGTGTGTGTGTGTGTGTGTACGCGTGTGTGCGCCATCACAGCTTGCCTAAATCCTGGCACTGAACACCACTCCTTTGGACTCTTTCTGCCGCCAAAAGGCATTGTGGGTATTGCACTTTGTTCTCTTTACTCAGTGAATCAACCATAGTTTAATTCAGCGTTCACCTAATCTGCCTCCATGATATTATTATTCCACGTAGGACCATGTCATGTTGTTACGATAACCAGACAGTCATATTTTATCCCCCCGACTCTCACCGTGGATGTTTTTTTCTCCCTAAGATCTCTGACAGACCTGAGTTCCTCCAGTCCCTCCAGAGAGCTCTGTGTTGTATTTGTGAGCCAGGTCCTACCTGAGGCTGAACGAACAACGCTGATGATTAATGGACAGTGGGCAGTGTGTGAATCACCTCAGTGCCGTTGTTCCTCTCCTTTCCTCACTGCTCCTCTCCGCTCCATCTCTAACACATCATCCAAATGAACTCGGTCAGTTCCAGGGCATGCGGCAGGTAATTAATGCACACAAGTCATTAAACACGGTCGCACAATACCGGCGTAGCAGCAGCCTCCAGTGGGAAGACAAGACCAGCGGACGGAGGTGCCCTTTGCTTGTTTATTAATACATTTGAGGAGTAAACGGACAGAGCGCTGGCACGTTAACAAGTCAGTGCTGGCGGTCAGCTTCGATTTTTCAAATGGGTCTTCTGGGGAGGGAGGGAGGGAGGGAGGGAGAGATGATATTATGAGTGTTAGTGTTAAGGAAGGGGATATTAGGTATGACCACACTGAGGAGAGAGAGAGAGAAGATATGTGTTTAGGAAGGGGATATTAGGTATGACCACACTGAGGAGAGAGAGAAGATGTGAGTGTTTAGGAAGGGGATATTAAGTATGACCACACTGAGGAGAGAGAGAAGATGTTAGTGTTTAGGAAGGGGATATTAAGTATGACCACACTGAGGAGAGAGAGAAGATGTTAGTGTTTAGGAAGGGGATATTAAGTATGACCACACTGAGGAGAGAGAGAAGATGTTAGTGTTTAGGAAGGGGATGTTAAGTATGACCACACTGAGGAGAGAGAGAAGATATGAGTGTTTAGGAAGGGGATGTTAGGTATGACCACACTGAGGAGAGAGAGAAGATGTTAGTGTTTAGGAAGGGGATATTAAGTATGACCACACTGAGGAGAGAGAGAGAAGATATGAGTGTTTAGGAAGGGGATGTTAAGTATGACCACACTGAGGAGAGAGAGAAGATGTTAGTGTTTAGGAAGGGGATATTAAGTATGACCACACTGAGGAGAGAGAGAAGATATTGTTAGTGTCTAGGAAGGGGATATTAAGTATGACCACACTGAGGAGAGAGAGAAGATGTTAGTGTTTAGGAAGGGGATATTAAGTATGACCACACTGAGGAGAGAGAGAAGATATTGTTAGTGTTTAGGAAGGGGATATTAAGTATGACCACACTGAGGAGAGAGAGAGAAGATATGAGTGTTTAGGAAAGGGGATGTTAAGTATGACCACACTGAGGAGAGAGAGAAGATGTTAGTGTTTAGGAAGGGGATATTAAGTATGACCACACTGAGGAGAGAGAGAAGATATTGTTAGTGTCTAGGAAGGGGATATTAAGTATGACCACACTGAGGAGAGAGAGAAGATGTTAGTGTTTAGGAAGGGGATATTAAGTATGACCACACTGAGGAGAGAGAGAAGATATTGTTAGTGTTTAGGAAGGGGATATTAAGTATGACCACACTGAGGAGAGAGAGAGAAGATATGAGTGTTTAGGAAAGGGGATATTAAGTATGACCACACTGAGGAGAGAGAGAGAAGATATGAGTGTTTAGGAAGGGGATATTAAGTATGACCACACTGAGGAGAGAGAGAAGATGTTAGTGTTTAGGAAGGGGATATTAAGTATGAGTGAGAGTGAGTGAGAGAATGTTATGAGTGCTCTGCCTATATGAGCTGTCTGCAGCTATATTTCTGTCAAGGAGTAGCTGTTGGAAATTGTTCTTGAGGATAAAAATAAAAAAATCTTATAACAAGGTGAGGATGCTGTAAACTGTTCAGATTCTTCACCTCCATTTACATAAGCAGTGTTATTTGAGACACAGAAATGTCCATTCAGGGAGGTATAGACACCAAAAGTCAGACATTTAGCAAATTCCTCCTGCCATGGCTACAGCATTAGAATGATAGATTGCAGATCACTTTACCCCAAAAAGACCACAGTTCCACCCAGCACACACATTCCTAATAGACCGCCACAGTCGGGTCCAGATGTAGCTTCTTAACTGGACTTGTCTTCCCATGAACACCGGTGTTATGGCGTTTGGAGACCTCAATAACATGTTGAGTAAACGCTCTTCAGAGGCCTCGCGCTTTACGCCTGCCGAGATTCCACACATTATAAACAGGAAGAGGAAGGAATGTTGGGACTCGGCTGCTTCTTTTCAGAACTCACTCCTCCACTTCCCCTCTCCCCTCTGGTGTGTGTCATCATCACCACTTTATCTGAGCCCCTCCACGGGAGGAAATGTACTCACTGTTTCCCAGGGCAACCACTAGTGCCCACTTCCTGCTTTCAGTAGGTGATACTTGTCCCTAGTTGTGGTGTGTATATGTTCTAAGTGTGTTTATCTGTATTTTAAATATAGCTGTCTGTTGGATAATTTGTTACACCATGATACTGTATACCCATTGTTAATAGTTAGTTACTGTACATTAGTCATATACAGTATACTATTATTTGTATGTCTCTGCCTCCAGTATGAAGTTTTGCGAGCCATTGCTAGCTAGCATTAGCACAATGCCTGGAAGTCTATGGTATCTACTAGCATGCTAAGGACAGTATCCTATAATACTTCACTATAGGACTTGGTAATGTGAAAGGGAATGCTGGACCAAGGTTATATATCCATGGTTCTGTTGACATAAACCTATTTGACCCTGTGGACTCGAGTACAGAGACAAAATATGGCTTAACATAGTCTCCTCACTGGCTGAAATCAGAAACAAAAACATCCCTTTAAATGGATGAGCCTAGATCTCCCATGGTTTTATCTGGAATAAGACAAATGCATGGAAATGATTTGAAGTAATAGTGGGTAAAACAGCCAGCACCGTGATCCAAAATAAATGTTCGTAACCCAGTTTCAGATATAAAGTCCCTCTGTTTGGGAAACTGTTGCATAGCAACGTTTTTAGTCCTGAATCACTGTGTCGATGTAGACGGACTTCTGTTAGACTGTGTAATGTCCCTCGTTATTCCATATGTGGCTGTTATTAGTATCTATGTTTCTGAACCCTGGGGTCTACAGCTGTGTATTGCTGTAGGCAGTTGAGGGAGCAGGGAAACGTTTTGGCGAATCAAACAGCACAGAGCATCCCTGTGCCCTTTGCAGGGGTCAGACTGCTAAAGGCAGGCAGTGTGTGTTTACTGAGGAAGTTTACACGGACACAGGCAGCATGCTCCTGAAAGTCTGTGTCGTGTGTGTGTGTGTGTGTGTGTGTGTGTGTGTGTGTGTGTGTGTGTGTGTGTGTGTGTGTCAATATGTCATAGGCCAGACGAGAACAACTAGCGTCCACCTCTGGCTGAGTTAGAGGAGAAAGGAGTTGGCATTTCCCCAGGTGTGCTGATAAATGTTTTGGCAGGAAGGTCTTTGCAAATGACTACGTTCCTTTTTAGACTTTTTTAAGGCTATTTTTACCATTCAAGGGCCTGTTCGTTCGGTAAGCACTTTTTTCTTCGTTGCACAGCGTGGCAATAGGAAAGACTGTTTTTTGTTCTGTACGAGTGGGAGGTTGGCTCCTGTTTCTGTCAATACAGATGATACAACTGTCAAGTTCAAACTGCATTTTCTCAATGTATCTTCATTTATTTTGATGCACTACTTAACTTAATCGCATATTTCATGACTAAGTCGCCTAAATAGGAAGTCAAGATGATATATTATAAACCATTTAAGATGAAGCTGAGAGCAGAGATGCCTCAGTAAAGTTGGAAGCCTTCTCAGAAAGATGTGAACAATTTATTGCTGTGCCCTGGCTGACCCCTACATCACATGGTGTTGTTGACTCCCAGTGTTTTCGGGGACATTCCACTTGTCAGAAAGCCCTCTCTGACTACACATCCACAACAGCAGTGTAAGGACCCCTTGCCGGCCGTCTTCCTGTTGCCTGCGTGTCCCAGTGAATGTGGCCTAGGCTGTGTCAGAGCTGTCCAGGGGCTGTGAAAGAAATCATGTCTTAAGAGGATTAAGGGGACCTGGGCCACATCTCTCCGGAGGTTACCACGGTTACAGTGAGAATGACCCCGGCTGTCACCGCACGTCAACAGTGGTGTCTCACTCCCCGTGCCTCTCTATTTCTCTGTATCTCTATCGCTGTATCTCTATCGCTGTATCTCTATCGCTGTATCTCTATCGCTGTATCTCTATCGCTGTATCTCTATCGCTGTATCTCTCTCTCTCTCTTACGATAGATGTCGTTACTTAGTGTATAGCATAGTTTATTTTTATTTGCACCTAAAAACCATTCAATAAGTTGACCCCTCTATTCACACCTTAATTATTCAATAAAGGTGTGTTCATCTCTCTGTCTCTCTGTCTCTCAGAGCCTGGATGAGCTGGATGATGACGACGGAGGGGATAAGGCGAAGGAGGAGGAGCAGCAGCTGACACAGCTCAACACGGAACAGAACGAAGCCATGACCTCTGACCCTGGGGCTGCCACCCACTTACTACAGGTGAGGACAAGGTCACATGTCACCCAACCTCACTGACCTTTACCCCTTAGTGTAATACCTAGGGCCTGGAGTTTAGCCTGACCATGTAACTGGACCAGGAAACACTCTGGACTGAAGTCATATCAACCAATAAGGCTTTTGGCTCCCCAAGTTATTGTACACACTTATATGGTTATTTAATCACTGAATCAAAATGGATCCATATACTGGAGAACACTGAATGGTGCCATTTATGAATTATGGCTACTACTATTAAATAATCGTATTTTGAGCTAAGACCATACTTTAATAAACAATTAAATAATGGGCAAAAGAATACCAGTATAGTTTTTAGAATGATTTGCCATTCAATGCGAACATAGTTTGGAAATGTGAAGTACAATACTTTGTCCATTAGTTAGTGATCAATAAAAAGGTGTGTTCTGCTCCGTTCTCAACCACCACCAAACAGCAGACATCACACATACAGTTGAGACGACCACAGGTTCAAGCTGCATGTATCGCCCCTTGATGGAGAGCATGTTGTGGGGTTAAGGGCCTAACATAAGGGAATGTTTTGAGGATATGAACCCAGCAGCCCTCCAGTTGTCAGATCAATTCTGCCATTTTTTCTTTTCTCAACACCCGACCCAGGATTAGAACCAGCCACCTTTCGGTCACAGGCCCAACTCCTTAGCCACTGGACTACCTGCTTGACTGGTTCCAGATAAGAAGAAAAAATGAACATGAGTTAATCTCCAGAAATAAGCATGAGTTAACCTGACAAAATGCTATGCAGACATAGAATTATTATGATGTAGAAGAACAACTTGCATGTCGTTGTCCGCAGCAGCCGAAAGAGAGAGCCTCTGATAGATCTGGGTTACTGCCAGACAGAGCAAAACATAGATTGTGTGTTAAAAGTCATGCAAGGATTAACTAGGCTATTGAATCACCAATACTTATTATTCATCATTTATTATAAATAATTTATACATACCTCTTCTCATTCAGAAACAGTCTTCTAATGGTTTTAATGAACATAGTCCCCTCAATTGACTCTGAAATGAAAGAGAGAATTAGCTAATTACCAATGTCAGACTGAGTCTGTAGCTCTATTTGGCATATCCCATAATAAAAAATGGTTTATTGGAAAGAGAAAGCTAGCTTGTGAAGTGGCGAATTAAAGTAACCTAGCTTTTTCTGTTTCGCTAGCTAGCTTACAAACATGCTCATTCTATTAATGTTTCGACTTTATTTATCTAGTATATAGCTTATAATAAGACTTTTGGCTTCATATATTTTCATTAAATAATCAACTTTGCTTACCTTAATACATTGAAAAATAACGTGCTAGTTGCAAGTTGGTCCAACCACCGTCCTCTTGCTTTGTCATGCTGGAATGGATTGGCAGTTGGTATTTGAATAGGAATGGTAGTTACATTTTGAGTTAACCATATATTTTTATATACGATTGTGTGCTTTTATTAAACACATGATTTCCTCTTGCTTCTAGCTAGAATTTAGTTTGCAACAGCACACTTTGTGCCTGGCTGTTTGCCACTAAGACCTTGGCAACAATGTTGCAAAATATGACTGGCAAGGGAAAGATTTAACGTGTCAGACGTCAGCTCGGCATTTTTCTGAACAGGTGAAGTCATGCAGCATCATTAATATGGATATTAATGTCAATGGAAAACAGCTCAAACATATTAAGGGGGAATGTTAGCTGTCATTTCAGAGTTTGATGTGACTGGGTTAGCTTTTGTTTGCTGTTTAATTTCTAAAATCCCCATTACACTCTGGGGTGGGATAGAACCCTCAAGGTTCTTTGTCTTCACTGGATATATATATAGTGTTCTTTAATATAATCCGAAGAATCAAAAGGTTCTATATAGAACTCCAAAGTACCCTTTTTTCTAAGTGTATAGTACAAAACAAGATAGATCTCTTGATTCCCATGGTGATCTACAGCTGAGTCCAGCCCCAACTTACACACTCCCATCCCTTGAGCAGAATGCGATGATGAGATAGATAGATACCACAGTGCCACCAAACAGAGGCACTGTTGGTCAGAGAGAAAGAACTCCATAGGCTGCTTGAGAAGGAGAGCGCCACAACCAATGCATTGCTCTATATAAACCAGCTCGTATGGCAAAATTATGCACTACAATACGCTACGAAATACACATGCATTCTCGTTCCATATAACCATTCTCTGGGTGTGATGACATTAGCAGTAAGCTGTGTTTTTGAGACGGACACAGCTCAGCTCAGCTCAGCTCATCTCCAAGGTCTACAGGGCTAAGTGCTAACAGGTTCATTTGGAGCCTGTGTTGCAGCAAGTCTCTCTAAAAACACACTTCAGAGCCGTATCAGGAATTCATCTGCATGTATGACATGCTATTGATATGGAGCATGCGGTTTGGGAACAGAGGAGTCCTCCCTATTCAGGCCCCTGTGTTAATAGATATCATAGGAAGGCCAAACTGACTGACTGATACACACATGAAGCTACAGTATATGGTTTTGCAAACAATTATGTTTTGATTGTGCAATTGATTTTAAAGCAAACCATTCCAGAGCATAACATACGTGAATAAGACCGAGTCCCTACTATCAGGTTGGTTATTATTGATATGATTTTCTATAAGCAGTGACGTTGGAAATATAGTTTTCTGTTACTTTCCCCTTGAGTAGATCATTACTGTGCACTCAACAAGTGTGCAATTGAAGTGCTGTCAAACGCTCTATGCAGAGACATGAAAGGACTTGAGAATATGTCGGTAACGAAGGCAACCGCGGAAGCACTCGCCTATGAGCTGGAATATAATACGATTTGGATTTCCTCCCTGTTATATTTACAGACATTGGTTTCTGTATGTACAATACAGTATCAGATGATATATTCATATAAAGCGTTTCCAAATGTAGTCAATAATTGAATGTATCAGTAGGTCCACAAACAGTTAATTCACTAGAAATAAGAGTCACCCAGCCACTCGTTTAACCTATGTGTCGTGTGTAGACATGCCGTATAGTGAACCCAGAAGATTAAGCTCGCGTAACACATCCTTCCCGCTGAGACATAAGCAGATTATACTTCAGCCATTGGAAATGAGACATGGAGGTGCCTGCTGAGCCCACCTTACCACTACAACATATTCCCCTTAAATCAGAGCAGATGTGGGCACTGCCACGGCTAACCACTGGGGATCTCCTGCACTGCATCTCACCCATTGCTCTGTCCACTCCCTGCCTTTGGTGTAGGGATTTTTGACGGTCATATTTGGGTGTGTGTCGTGCCGTTGTGACCTTAGTGACGAGCTAACAGAGGAATATAGACAGGAGGGAAGGAGAGACAGAGAGAGAGAGTAGGGGGGGGGGTTTGGGGGGGAAGAGAGAGCAGTTTGTAGAGTGGATTTACAGGGAGCTGTCAAGCCGACATCTGTAAAGACGGAGCATTCCAAAAATGTGCCATTTCATTCTGACCCCATTTATCACACAGACAAGGGGTTGCCATGTTGTCTGTGTAATATACAGCTACCTCGAGATCAAACTGTCAGGCTTTTTAGCTTCTGCACTGGTATCAAGATGTCTGGACTGAGACGGGACTGGCAACTTCAAATACTAAGAAACGTTGCCGTTTGTGCAGAACAAAATAATCCCCTATCGTTTTGAGTCCACACAGTGTTGCATCAATAATAAGCGAACTTGATTCATGAGCTTTCTGACTTTCATTTGATGGTTGATCAGTATTTCTCTCTTTTCATCCTTTCTTGGGTCTGTCTATCTGAACAAGTAAAACACTGTCCTCCCCTTCTTCCTCTGTGGAGCGCTGTGTGTTCCTGCCCTATAACAACCCGTTAATGGAGATGATACTAGGTAATAGCAGTGTAGCACTGTCCAGTAGGGCTGTGACAATGCCAGTATTGCAATATGTTTTCCATGGCAAAAATGAAAACACGAAGCAGACCAAACTCTTTGGTCCTTTAAAAACCTGCTGTATGTAAAATATTGTGTGCTACAGCTTGGAAAATGAATGAACGTGACTCTGGATGACAGCATAATGATTTTTGTTTCCAACATCGGGGCTGTTTTCCTAAAGACGTTAAATCCACTTTGTGTTTTGTTTCCTTGCCACGATACTAAGGAGTATCACGATACTGGTATCCTCCCGGCCCGTCTCAGTGAGACCCCCCCCAGAGTCCTGTAATGGCTGCAGCACTATCTCCTCCACTGTCATCCTCTCTCTGTTCCTACTCATCTATTTCATATCCCCATCTCCTGCTGCCAACCCATCCTCCCCCACGCACTATCACCTTGTGATACACATGGAGTCACACACACACCCGTACACACGCACATACACAAATACACACACACACACACACACACATTGGTGTCTTTCTCTCCTTGCCTGTGTTTGCGTTCCTCTGTGAGGTAGTGTAATCAAGTGTAGTTTCAGTGATGTCCGTGTCACAGAGGCCCTCTCTCTGGGGACCCCATGTGGTCCTGGTTATCAGGCCTTACCCCTCTGTGGTATGTGAGCCGTACAAGGAAAACACTTCCCTAAACCTGGAGCCTTGTCAGATAAACAAAACCATTTTTTGAACATTTTATTTCACCTTTATTTAAACCGGTAGGCCAGTTGAGAACAAGTTCTCATTTACAACTGCGACCTGGCCAAGATAAAGCAAAGCAGTGCGACACAACACAGAGTTACACATGGAATAAACAAACGTACAGTCAATAATACAGTAGAAAAGTCTATATACAGTGTGTGCAAATGAAGTAAGATTAGGGAGGTAAAGAAATAAGTAGGCCGTAGTGGCGAAATAATTAAAATTTAGCAAATAAACACTGGAGTGATAATGTGCAGAAGATGAATGTGCAAGTAGAGATGCTAGGGTGCAAAGGACCAAAAATAAATAAATAACAATATGGGGATGAGGTAGTTGGATAGGCTATTTACAGATGGGCTATGTACAGGTGCAATGATCTGTCAGCTGCTCTGATAGCTGATGCTTAAAGTTAGTGAGGGAGATATGAGTCTCCAGCTTAAGTGATTTTTGCAATTCATTCCAGCCATTGGCAGCAGAGAACTGGGAGGATAGGCGGCCAAAGAAGGAGTTGGCTTTTGGGGTGACCAGTGAAATATACCTGTTGGAGCGCATGCTACGGGTGGGTGCTGCTATGGTGACCAGCGAGCTGAGATAAGGCGGGGCTTTATCTAGCTAGACTTATAGATCACCTGGAGCTAGTGGGTTTGGCAACAAATATGAAGCAAGGGCCAGCCAACGAGAGCATACAGGTCACAGTGGTGGGTAGTATATGGGGCTTTGTTGACGAAACGGATGATACTGTGATGGACTGCATCCAATTTGCTGAGTAGAGTGTTGGAGGCTATTTTGTAAATGACATCACCGAAGTCAAGGATCGGTAGGATAGTCAGTTTTACGATGGTATGTTTGGCAGCATGAGTGAAGGATGCTTTGTTGCGAAATAGGAAGCCAATTCTAGATTCAATTTTGAATTGGAGATGCTTCATGTGAGTCTGGAAGGAGAGTTTACAGTCTAACCAGACACCTATGTCTTTGTAGTTGTCCACATATTCTAAGTCAGAACTGTCCAGAGTAGTGATGCTAGTCGGGCAGGCGGGCAGGTGCGGGCAGCGATCGGTTGAAGTGCATGCATTTAGTTTTAATTGCATTTAAGTGCAGTTGGAGGCCACGGAAGGAGAGTTGTATGGAATTGAAGCTCGTCTGGAGGTTAGTTAACACAGTGTCCAAAGAAGGGCCAGAAGTATACAGAATGGTGTCGTCTGCGTAGAGGTGGATCAGAGAATCACCAGCAGCAAGAGCGACATCATTGATGTATACAAAGAAAAGAGTCGGCCCGAGAATTGAACCCTGTGGCACCCCCATAGAGACTGCCAGAGTTCCGGACAACAGACCCTCCGATTTGACACACTGACCTCTGGCTGAGAAGTAGTTGGTGAACCAGGCGAGGCAGTCATTTGAGAAACCAAGGCTGTTGAGTCTGCCGATAAGAATGCGGTGATTGACAGTGTCAAAAGCCTTGGCCAGGTTGATGAATACGGCTGCACAGTATTGTCTTTTGTCGATGGCGGTTATGATATTGTTTAGGACCTTGAGCGTGGCTGAGGTGCACCCATGACCAGTTCGGAAACCAGATTGCATAGCGGAGAAGGTACGGTGGGATTCGAAATGGTCGGTGATCTGTTTGTTAACTTGGCTTTCGAAGACCTTAGAAAGGCAGGGTAGGATAGATATAGGTCTGTAGCAGTTTGGGTCTAGATTGTCACCCCCTTTGAAGAGGGGATGACCGCGGCAGGTTTCCAATCTTTGGGGATCTCAGACGATACGAAAGAGGTTGAACAGGTTAGTAATAGGGGTTGCAACAATTGCTGTGGATAATTTTAGAAAGAGAGGGTCCATATTGTCTAGCCCAGCTGATTTGTAGGGGTCCAGATTTTGCAACTCTTTCAAAAGATCATCTATCTGGATTTGGGTGAAGGAGATATTTGGAGGCTTGGGCAAGTTGCTGTGGGGGGTGCAGAGCTGTTGACCGGGGTAGGGGTAGCCAGGTGGAAAGCATGGCCAGCCGTAGAAAAATGCTTATTGAAGTTCTCAATTTAGCGGTGGTGACAGTGTTTCCTAGCCTCAGTGCAGTGGGCAGCAGGGAGGAGGCGCTCTTATTGTCCATGGACTTTACAGTGTCCCAGAACTTCTTGGAGTTTGTGCTACAGGATGCAAATTTCTGTTTGAAAAAGCTAGCCTTCGTGGGACGAAAAAGCTATCTAAGACATTTTGAGCGGGACTGAGGGCTCTACAGTGAAATAAAGCAATAAAAACTAGCCAAGACAGCAGTAGACAAGGCATTTTGACATTTGAGAGAGGCATAAAGCAATCACAGGTGTTGATCAGGAGAGCTAAGACAACAATGGGTAAATGGCGAAGAAAGGGCAGAGCGGGTCAGTTAGACACATACAGTGCCTGAGTTCGAGGCTGGGGCCGACAGGTTAACAAAATGAGGTACCGTATTATTGAAACAGTCCAGGGGGCATCAGCTGAGTGATCATAGGGTCAAAAGAGTAGCAATAGGTGAGTCAGGGTGCTGTACGGTATTTACTACAACGCTGGGCGAGCAGGGGACACAGCATTCAGAAAAAGCTAACTGGCCGGGGCTAGTAGATGGTTCTGTAGATGCGGCGATATCGTAACAGAATAGCCTGTTGAGTCCACATCGGGCGATCACGTCTGCAGCCCAGTCATGATGGATCGGCGGGGCTCCGTGTCGACAATAAAGGGTCCAGGCCAATTGGCAAAGGAGGTAATTGTAGCCCTAGAATTAGTTGGTATATGGGCCTAACTCGAGGCTAGCTAGTGCTTTCTTCGGGACAGAGGCGTTAGCTAACAGTAGCCACTCGTTTGCAGCTAGCTAGCAGCTAGCTAGGAGTAATGATCCAGTGTAATGATCCAGAGCGGCAGGAATCCGGTGATATGGTAGAGGGAAGCAGTCCGATATGCACTGGGATTGATATCACGCTGTGCAAGACTGGCAGGTGTTGTCCGAGCTAGGCCTGGCTGATGCCGGGTGAATAAAAAGTTGAGGACCGCTAGCCATGGCTAACAGACTACTAGCTAGTTAGCTGGCTAGTTCCTGATGGAAGTTCCAGTTATAAGGAATAAAAATAGCAGATCTGTACCACATTGGGTGAGGCGGGTTGCAGGAAAGTATATTTAGTTTGTAGATAGAAGTGAGATTAAGATATATACGAAAAAGACTGGCTATTTACAAGGGATATGACACGGGATAAGACAAATATACACGTCCTACTGCGCCGCCATCTTGGATTGAGAATATACTCTACAAGGTGTCGAAAGCATTCCACAGGGATGCTGGCCCAAGTTGACTCCAATGCTTCCCACAGTTGTCAAGTTGGCTGGATGTCCTTGTTGTGGTGGATCATTCCTGATACACATGGGATACTGTTGAGTGTGAAAAACCCTGCAGCGTTGCAGTTCTTGACACAAACCGGTGCACCTTGCACCTACTACAGTACCATACTCCGTTCAAAGGCACTTAAATCTTTTGTCTTGCCCATTCACCCTCTGAATGGCACACATACAATCCATGTCTCGATTGTCTCAAGGCTTAAAAATATTTTTGGGGGGCCTCCCGAGTGGCGCAGTTGTATAAGGCACTGCAGTGCTTGAGGTGTCACAACAGGTCCGGGTTCAATCCCGGGCTGTGTCGCAGCCGGCCGTGACTGGGAAGCGACACGCAATTGGCCCAGCGTCATCCGGGTTAGGGGAGGGTTTGGCCGGCCGGGATGTCCTTGTCCCATTGCGCTCTAGCGACTCCTGTGGCTGACCGGGCGCATGCACGCTGACACAGTCGCCAGTCTTCTGGGTTAAGTGGGCATTGTGTCAAGAAGCAGTGCGGTTGTGTTTCGGAGGACACATGGCTCGACCTTTGCCTCGACTGTAACTTCCAATTGGATATCACGAAATTGGGGAGAAAAATGGGTAAAAAAAAATCCTTCTTTAACCTGTCTCATCCCCTTCATCTACACTGATTGAAGTGGATTTAACAGGTGACATCAATAAGGGATCATAGCTTTCACCTGGATTCAACTGGTCAGTCTATGTCATGGAAAGAGCAGGTGTTGTATACTAAGTTTAAATATATACACATGTAGCTACAGTATATGGTTTTGCAAAACAATGATGTTTTGATTGTGGTACTGTATGTGCAAATGATTTTAAAGCAAACCCTTCTAGAGCATAACTACATGAATAAGACACATATACACACACACACACCCCATTGTGGTATCCAACACCTTAACAATCCTCATTTGCATTTTTAATTTGCACCTGTCAGTCCAGCAAAGCTTGAGCATCTTTTCTTTAAGGCAGGCACTTTCTCCTCCCTGCCTAGACAGTTTTCAAATGCATTACATTAAGGTTCCCTGCTTAGATGTAATGTTCTTTAAGCTGTTCAGAAATTTGGTTGTATAGCCTGAGACAATATTTTCAGAGGGTATCACCTTTGTTGATCAAGATGACAAGTCTGTAAATCAGGTTACCCAGATTAATATTTATCCGTTAGAAGACTGCTGCCAGCTAAAATAGGTCATTGGCTGTACTCTTCTCATTTTTCCAGTTGAATTCTTAGGCCTCACCTTTTGAAATGTCAATCGTGGACTCCTAATATGAACGAGAGCCTCCAGAGTAACAGATAGGGATATTTATCAGCTTTGCAAGGAGACATAGATGGAGAATGCTGGAATGCAAAAGTAGGCCTATTGTGGAACTTTTATTAGGCATGCCTTCTGGGATTTCAGACGTTTTAATGGCTGTCTAGCGCACAAAGGCTGTCAGATTGCAAACACATAAATTCCTTCTTCTTTTTTTAAATGTGCATGTAATTTATGAGTGGGAGAACATTGTCATGAATTATATATTTGGCCATGGATAGATGGGCAGACTGACACAGACTGACTGACTCGAAAAGCTGCCAACTTTACCATGAAAGGTATTGTCTGTAACAAAGCCTGTACATTGATTTCCTTCGGCGAGATAGTCTTTAATGCAGTAATATGTTTAAAAGTCCCGCCAATGCCTCAGTATGAAATGTTGCCTTTTGTCATACCGGCTTTGGCACACAAAATAAATCATGAACATTCTATTCTTGTCCGACGTCAAACCTGTCAATACAAAGCTTCACTGAATGCTTCACTGAATTCCTTTTAATGCATTTATTCTCTCCATTTACATTAAGTAGTTCTGTCCTTGAGCTGGACTTGTCTATTGTCACAGAAATGCATTTAGCCTGAGGGAATGAACACAGGAATCTGCCATTTCATATTTTTGTATTGACATTTAACAGGTACATTTTTAAAGGTCCTTATATTTACCTAAGAACTTATGGGTAAATATACATACGTGTCAAACTTAAACTACAAGTCGGCTTTTAATGTGAACTTTTATTAAGCATGCCTTCTGGGATTTCTGAAATTTTAATGGGCTGTGAAGCGCACGAAGGCTTTCAGATCGCAAACACCCATAAATTCCTTTTTAAACAATGTGCATGTGATTTATGAGAGAGAGAGCATTGCCACTGCACTATTCCTCTTTTCCAAGAGTCATACAAAGCTATAGGCTACAATATCTTGTTGACATTTATGTTGAGCATGTTTTCATACTGTAGTGGGAAGTAATATTTGACAGTGTAGATATTTGTACAGTGTAGATGATATTATAAATACCTGAATATGCAAGAACACTATAATTGAGTTACAGTAATAGGCAATCAAGAAATGTTTGAGAATGAAATTCGAAATACAAGTGTATTTAACTACTTTGGAGAAATGAATGGATTCACATACAAGGCTGAAGCGGAAGTTACAAGGCTGAAGCGGAAGTTACAAGGCAATACTGACATTAACAAATCATTATTCTATGCATGATCCGAGAGAGGAGAGAAATCATAGCCTGAAAAGCCATGCCCCAGAAATCTATGGGGTAGAGAATGAAGGAAAGAGAGGGAGTATCTCACTACAGCAGGTCAGGAAGAAAAAAGAGAAAGAACAATGAATCTTAGACTTTTATAAGCATCTGAGTTGGTTGGATTCAAAATCTGAGTTGTTGGCCAATAGTATTACTGTAAAGTTAACCTCCAATCAGATATCAGATCTATATGATGTGACCTCTGCTTCTCAGAGGTGAGACAATGGGGGTTGGAGAAATAAAACTGAGAATGTTGAATTCTTAAGAAAACACAGAGGAGTTTATTGCATACGGTTGTTAAGTGTACTTCAGGGGCTGGGCTGTCCTACCCTACAATTAGTCCTATTTACTGTAGATAACTATCTGCTGCCTACTATTAAAAAGGCAGTTGGCGAGGACGTTTGTTAGCAAGATATCAATGTGCATGATATCTAACAAAGCAGAGTGAGGGTAGGAAAAAAGATGAAACGTGGATAAAACTGTGACTTTTTCAAATCATCCCATTGGATGTTCATCCAGGTCAGCTTTTACATTTCTTTTCATTATTGGAAAGAGCAGATTCTAAGGTTTCTAACATACAATCACTTACAAACTCTGAAAAATGAGGGCATGGGCTCTGTTTCAAAATATAACTTTTTTTTTACATGGTAGCGTTTCCATGCGTTACCGTGACACTCAAGTTGTGGGAAAATATTATTATTTTATTATGTTACAGTATATTCATTATTATTACTATAAAATGTGTGTTGACTGTGATCAGAGCAGGAGAATGTAAGTACGTCTTGTCTGTTTAATTAACAAAATTTAACAGACAACTAATAAAAGACTAGTAACATAATTAAACCATAAAATATGCTATTTCATTCCTTTGAAAATGCATTTTATTAGTCTTATGGTTCTTAGCACCTGCCTAAACCAAATGAATCATGGATTTCTTTGTGATGGTGTATATACATACATCTGCATACCCCTACTCCCACTATCACCGGTGCCGGCATGTGCACAGTATATATAAATGGTTTATGCCGGCAAGAATGTGGTAAAAATGGGACTGTTTGAAAGGGGGTCACCCCCCCCCAAAAAAAAGTTTTTACAGGTAACGTACACAAATCACACAGGATTTACAGTATCACACAGACAGACTCCTGTCTGTGCAATATAGAGGTATTTTTCAGGTTGATTGTTTTCTATTGTTAAGATCCCATTGTACATCTCTTTCTTCCGTCATATGTATACCTATGAAAACAAAAGAACGCCAACTGTCCCTACCCCGGCTTCATAAAAGACACAACTCTGCACTGACTTCGCTTTCAGCCTCCTAAAATCTAAATTCAGAGACTGGCTTCCCCCTGACCAGAGGCAGGAACACCCTCAGCCTAAACAAACTGACTATACCAAAGTCTAGAACAGGAAGGTACATCACCAAACCAATCCCATATATCTGCTCATTGATTTAATGAGTCACTTTAAGACTACAAGACATTATTTATATATATTTTTTGTTACTCGTTTGTTTATTTTGTTGCTGTTTTCCATTAATATGTTGTATGCTCATAGATTTCTGTTTGTATTGACTTCTATATGAGTGTTATCAAAGAACTTGAAACATAAGAGCTGGAAATGTAACATGAATACAGCTCATTCATAGTGTTGTTTCCGATGCTCTCTGCTTTTCTGAGGCCTGTCTGTTCTCTGTAATAGTGGCTCTTAGGGCCGCAGCAGAGGCTGTTAAGCAAGATAAATAGAGCCCACAGCCCCATAATGCAATGCTGTGAAGTATCCTCACTTAAATTTCATTAACCTTGTCTCAGCAACTCCCAGCCCGGGATGCAAGACAGCACACAGGGAAGCAACCGCCGCACGGTGGACTGTTAATGTGATGAATGCAAACTGGGAGAATATCTGAGAACAAGCCATTTTTTTTTCAACGTGGCACGCAGCAGCAGCGTCGTGTTTCTCTCTCACACACAACTCTCGACAGAACATCCAGGCAGGCCTCGGAGTCCTTGACTCCCTTGGTATTCATGAAGCCGTGCAGAGCAGCACACAGCTCCGTAAAAGGGCTGACAGACACTCACATTTAAGCCAGTACGGTTGTGTAACCATTGTGTGTGTTTTATACACACCAGATTAAGACACTTTCAGGTATACATGCATGTTGGGTTGTGAGCATGAAGACATTCATTCCGTTCTCTGCAAGCTAATGGACAAAAAAGGACATCTTGTTTTATCTAATCAAATATCTATTTGATCAAGGCGTTGTGCACCACAACATGCGATAGCTGCTGTAATCTACTACTCTCTTGATCGTGTGTTTTATAAATCCCAGGGTTTATAGGGAAACATTTGCTATGTTCACTAACCTTTTGGATCTGATTTTGATCTTATCACTGTGGAAATATACAGACAACTGCCAAAATAAACGAAACCCTCGAGTAAATGAGGGATAAAAGTACTATATATTGAAAGCAGGCGCTTCCACACAGGTGTGGTTCCTGAGTTAATTAAGCAATTAACATCCCATCATGCTTAGGGTTATGTCTAAAAATGCCCAGTTGCTCATTATTTTGGCTACTATGGCTAAAAGAAGAGCTCTCAGTGACTTTGAAAGAGGGGTCTCAAAGGAGCATAGAGAATTTAAAGTGTGTGTGTGTGTCTGTCACCAGATCTCAACCCAATTGAACACTTATGGGAGATGCTGGAGCAGCGCCTGAGACAATGTTTTCCACCACCATCAACAACACCAAATGATGGAATTTCCCATGGAAGAATGGTGTTGCATCCCTCCAATAGAGTTCCAGACACTTGTAGAATCTATGCCAAGGCGAATTGACGCTGTTCTCGCGGTGACCCAACGCCCTATTAAGACAATTTATGTTGACATTTCCATTATTTTCGCAGTTACCTGTATGTGGCTGGTGTACACGCAATGCATTATTAGTATTTCTCATACTAACACAAGTAGAAAAACAACAGTTGACAGTAAAGCCCTGTCTCAGTGCCTCTTTCATAAAACTGTCAGCAGTGTTTCCACCATAGAGGAGGATATAAGCATAATCATCCCGAAGCCCAAGGACATGAATAGATAGATAGATATAGAAAGCCAGAGCTTCTAGGAACAACTGTATCAATTCATAAACCATAGTATTTTACACACTACACTTACAGATTTGCATTTAGACAACCATTTGAAGTGCAATATGGAAGTTCTGTACCATACAAAATTATTCTGATTTCTCTATAGCGAGAAAGCTATGTCTTATGTACACTGCTCAAAAAAATAAAGGGAACACTTAAACAACACAATGTAACTCCAAGTCAATCACACTTCTGTGAAATCAAACTGTCCATTTAGGAAGCAACATTGATTGACAATAGATTTCACATGCTGTTGTGCAAATGGAATAGACAACAGGTGGAAATTATAGGCAATTAGCAAGACACCCCCAATAAAGGAGTGATTCTGCAGGTGGTGACCACTTCTCAGTTCCTATGCTTCCTGGCTGATGTTTTGGTCACTTTTGAATGCTGGCGGTGCTTTCACTCTAGTGGTAGCATGAGACGGAGTCTACAACCCACACAAGTGGCTCAGGTAGTGCAGCTCATCCAGGATGGCACATCAATGCGAGCTGTGGCAAGAAGGTTTTCTGTGTCTGTCAGCGTAGTGTCCAGAGCATGGAGGCACTACCAGGAGACAGGCCAGTACATCAGGAGATGTGGAGGAGGCCGTAGGAGGGCAACAACCCAGCAGCAGGACCGCTACCTCCGCCTTTGTGCAAGGAGGAGCACTGCCAGAGCCCTACAAAATGACCTCCAGCAGGCCACAAATGTGCATGTGTCTGCTCAAACGGTCAGAAACAGACTCCATGAGGGTGGTATGAGGGCCCGACGTCCACAGGTGGGGGTTGTGCTTACAGCCCAACACCGTGCAAAGATGTTTGGCATTTGCCAGAGAACACCAAGATTGGCAAATTCGCCACTGGCGCCCTGTGCTCTTCACAGATGAAAGCAGGTTCACACTGAGCACATGTGACAGACGTGACAGAGTCTGGAGATGCCGTGGAGAACGTTCTGCTGCCTGCAACATCCTCCAGCATGACCGGTTTGGCGGTGGGTCAGTCATGGTGTGGGGTGGCATTTCTTTGGGGGGCCGCACAGCCCTCCATGGCTCGCCAGAGGTAGTCTGACTGCCATTAGGTACTGAGATGAGATCCTCAGACCCCTTGTGAGACCATATGCTGGTGCGGTTGGCCCTGGGTTCCTCCTAATGCAAGACAATGCTAGACCTCATGTGGCTGGAGTGTGTCAGCAGTTTCTGCAAGAGGAAGGCATTGATGCTATGGACTGGCCCGCCCGTTCCCCAGACCTGAATCCAATTGAGCACATCTGGGACATCATGTCTCGCTCCATCCACCAACGCCAAGTTGCACCACAGACTGTCCAGGAGTTGGCGGATGCTTTAGTCCAGGTCTGGGAGGAGATCCGACAGGAGACCATCCGCCACCTCATCAGGAGCATGCCCAGGCATTGTAGGGAGGTCATACAGGCACGTGGAGGCCACACACACTACTGAGCCTCATTTTGACTTGTTTGAAGGACATTACATCAAAGTTGGATCAGCCTGTAGTGTGGTTTTACACTTTAATTTTGAGTGTGACTCCAAATCCAGACCTCCATGGGTTGATAAATTGGATTTCCATTGATTATTTTTGTGTGATTTTGTTGTCAGCACATTCAACTATGTAAAGAAAAAAGTATTTAATAAGATTATTTCATTCATTCAGATCTAGGATGTGTTATTTTAGTGTTCCCTTTATTTTTTTGAGCAGTGTATTTGAAGCCCTAAAGCCTCTAAGTAAGTGTGATTCCTTTTGAAGTTCTTCCAGAGTTTATTAAGGGGCCTTTCTGGTTCTGCTGTCAGGGAGACCGCAACAATGGGGACTAAGGTCCTCCACCGGCACTAACTAAACCACACTCTCTGATCGAGTGGAGGAGCACACCAGAGGAGTCTCACTGTTCAGGGCCTGAGGGGATGAATAGATATCCATCCGTAGTGTGTATGCATCTCTGGTCCTGACTTTTTTTTTTAAATGCGATTTTTGTACCATCGGGGATCAGTGGGGGCATTGCCAATGTATGGACCTTTAACTCTAAGATTCTGCTAGAATGGGGAAAATGATTAACGTGTGCACCTCGCGTTACACAACTGATTGTATGCATGGTACAACTGGAGGCTGTGTGGTGATAGGTAAAATATTAGATTCAGAGGAGCTATCTATATCAATTCAGCAGTAGAGGTTCAGGAAGGTTTATACACAACATACAGGCTTTCTGTTATATCTACTCCTGATGACTCTCTGCTGATGTTGACGCAATGCTATTTTGTTGTCGTGTCTCTGTGTTGCACACAACCACATGCCCCTGCACTGTATGTGTGTGAGCCTAGGTGTGCGTCTGTACGTGTACGTCTGTCTGTCTGTCTGTGCATGTGCGTTTGTCTGTACCCAAGGCAGATTAATGAGGAAAGGTGGGCTTTGTGTCAGGCAGCGATGAGCTTTTCAAGCTGATTATTTTAAGAGAGTCTCCTCGGTGCATTTCACAATCTGGACACAAGTGTTGAATACGAAAATGCTGACTAAACAGTTTCATAACTCAAGCTACAGATCATCGTTTTCCTCGGGCATAGTATTCATCCAAACAAACATATCCGCCTCTGTGTTTGATAGACTTCCCTTGCCTTTGTTCATGTATTTCTTAGCAATTAGAAATGGCCCTCCCCCTGACATAGCCAACCAGTATGTAATATGTTGTACAAAAGAACCCTGGTCCTTTTGTTGTCTGAGTATCCACTTCCTCTAACATGGTTCTCCTTTGTTTTCCTAGGATACTCCAAGATCCGGGAGTGGCCACCACCAGAGGTGAGAAACCTTCCCTATTACTTCTGTTGAGAATGAGGGCGTATATTATTGTTTCTGGTATGGTGGGAGTGAATGTGGTGATAAGTGAAGAAACAGAGAACCTGGAAGACCAGGAAGAGAAGGCAGCAGTTTAGGTCCTTAATTACCATAGCAGATGACCTTGCATGTACTTAAATAGATTTAAAAGTTTCACAATTGGAAACTGTCCTCTGTGTTTACGGTGCCTGTCAGAACATCTAGTTCCAGATTTTGATTTAAACGCAGCTTAACTCGCCGGGTGTCCTCTACCTCGGACCCTGCTCTAGGTACGCCAACAACAGGCATGTACATTTTGTTCAGACTATCGTTTGCAGGCAATGCAACGTTGACGTGACATGAGGGCATATCTAGCCGATCCGATGTCTCAATAAGGAGTTGAAGTTCAATCATGGTCGGAAAGAGTTGTTGCTGATTACAGCTTACATCCACTTTATACCACACACTTACTATGATTGACATATTGGAGCATACATGAGTCAATTAATCCACACCAAGTCAGTATATTTCTTGCCTATGGTGTGGCCATTGACACCTCAGTTTATCTTCCTGCTACACTGCTAAATGTCCAAAGCCATAGCCATTGACACCTCAGTTTTGCTGGACACCACACTGCTAAATTCCTAACCACCATTTGGACATTCTTTTCCACTATTTGCATAAGGACAATCACCATCAAATTGTTAAGTTCTGTGTGATCCCGGCCAAGTTCACACCGGCTGACGCTCCCAATCTGGCCCAGTAATGATGTCCTCCTGTGATTGGCTGGCCTCCACTGTCGGATGGTCCAGTGTTGTGGAGCAGAGTGGGCGCCACAAGATGGCTGAGAGATTGGACAACCCTGTCTCTGTGAACGCCAACGAAACTATACAACAGGCTGCTAATGCATTCACACCATCCTCTCTCGCTACACTATCATTGTGGTCGAAATGGGCTATTATAGCGATCAGCCTGTTGCTGGTTGTCAGTCTTTGGAGATGGTTTATGACTTTAAGATGGATGGGCCTTTTCTGTTCCCCTGGGCTCTGCTAGCAGACCACACCAGGCATCTCAGTGCTTGTTGTGTGTGGCCATTGGGTTACTACTCTGTTATTGGCTCTGCTTCTCCTCTCCAACCCCCACCTGCTGAGACCTCCAGGAGTGGATCATTGCCTCTGCCTGTCTCCCATGTGCTCTCTATGGGGAGCTAATGGACCAGATGGGATGATTAGCACTGAGGACATGGCTGTTTAGACTGGGTACCTGGCAGATGCCGCAAGCCCTAGAGACAGAGGGAGGGGGGGGGGGGTGGAGAGGGATGGGGGGAGGAGGGGATGGAGAGGGATGGGGGGAGGAGGGGATGGAGAGGGATGGGGGGAGGGAGGGATGGGGGGAGGGAGGGATGGAGAGGGAGGAGAGAGGAGAGAGAGAGAGATTGCATCTACAAGGGAAGAGTGACCACGAAGACCCTCAGCAAAAAAATAAATAATGACTTGCCGAGGATAGCATTTCAAGGACTTTATATCAAAAGCAATGGGCACAACACTCTTTAGTTCTGATGAGTGAAAATAATCTCTGTGGGCTCAGCCTCTGAGTTACTGAGGAAGTAAATGTCAAATAGCCCCAAAAAACTGCATTATTATCTGAGTGTCTTTTATTATGAGTGGTGGAGCCTCCTGGCTAAAGAAAGAGATGGAAGGGGAGATAGATCTGATTTCTGCCTCTAGGGAGCTTGTGATTGTTTAGTCTCAGAAATGGTATATTTTTTTACTGCTCAGCATAAGTAGGTATTCAACCTCGTTTAAGAAGTATTGAAGTTTGCTTTCCTGTAATGCAGACATGCTGTACTCCTCCAAGAGACTGGGATCAATCTTAGCTTAACTGGTCTATTGAATGCCCGGGAGGGAGGGAGAGATCCTCACTAGCTGCAGACCAAGGAACTCATAGCACCTCTCTTCACTAGCCGATGAATAGGGAAGCTTTGTTTGCTAATGACATGAGTGGATTTATGCAGGGCGCTCTTTACACATCTCAGCCTTCAAGATGGTCATATTGAAATTGCCTCATATTCAGAATCCATTCTTCGCCCTTCGAGATACATCTCTGACTGCTTTTATGTTCTAATGGAATAGAAGGTAAAAAAGCTTCAGAAAGGTATAAATACTTGTTCTCCTCAGACTTAAGTTTGACCGTTGGAGCTGTGTATTGTGTGTTCAGCAGGCTCTGAGTCATACGCTGCAACAGCTTTTCACTTTTTATGTGATGCTTTTCAATGTCAGGGAACTTTCAAAAGGTTTACACGTTCCTTATTGGATTTACTTCACAAACTACGTGTGGGTGCGCGCGTTGTGCACGTGTACCGTACCCAGTTCTATTATTGACCTGAGTCAGTGTTGAAAGCATGGACATTGGTGTTGGTCAGAAGTATTGATGTGTGTGTTGTGGCAGCAGCAGCTCTGGGGGTCCTGGTTCTGAGGAGGCGGCGGGGGGGAACAGTCGACACCGCCGCAACCGCCACGGCAACGCCGCCGCACCCGGAGGATTGGAGAGGAGGATGGAGGAACTGGAAAAGGTACTCAAAATTAGGCTTCCTCTACCATTCCCCCAGAAGTGTGCACTCGGTCACTCCCCCTCATGCATTGAACGCATTGGATTAGTGCAAGCATAGCTGGAGGAAGGTTCTGCATTAGGCCTATAATTCACTAGTTGACAACTGAATTTCAACGCAGGTCTATCCAGCATCACTATCCAATGTTTTTATTTATTTCACCTTTATTTAACCAGGTAGGCTAGTTGAGAACAAGTTCTCATTTACAACTGCGACCTGGCCAAGATAAAGCAAAGCAGTTCGACACATACAACAACACAGAGTTACACATGGAGTAAAAAAACCATACAGTCAATAATACAGTAGAAAAAGTCTATATACAATGTGAGCAAATGCGGTAAGATAAGGGAGGTAAGGCAATAAATAGGCCATGGTGGCGAAGTAATTACAATATACCAATTAAACACTGGAGTGATTGATGTGCAGAAGATGAATGTGCAAGTAGAGATACTGGGGTGCAAAGGAGCAAGATAGATAGATAGATAGATAGATAGATAGATAGATAGATAGATAGATAGATAGATATAGTATGTGGACGAGGTAGTTGGATGGGCTATTTACAGATGGGCTATGTACAGGTGCAGTGATCTGTGAGCTGCTCTGACAGCTGGTGCTTAAAGCTAGTGAGGGAGATATGAGTCTCCAGCTTCAGTGATTTTTGCAGTTTGTTCTAGTCATTGGCAGCAGAGAACTGGAAGGAAAGGCGGCCAAAGGAGGAATTGGCTTTGGGGGTGACTAGTGAGATATACCTGCTGGAGTGCGTGCTACAGGTGGGTGCTGCTATGGTGACCAGTGAGCTGAGATAAGGCGGGGCTTTACCTAGCAGAGACTTGTAGATGACCATGCGCCAGTGGGTTTGGCGACGAGTATGAAGCGAGGGCCAGCCAACGAGAGCGTACAGGTTGCAGTGGTGGGTAGTATATGGGGCTTTGGTGACGAAACGGATGGCACTGTGATAGACTGCATCCAATTTGCTGAATAGAGTGTTGGAGGCTATTTTGTAAATGACATCGCCGAAGTCAAGGATCGGTAGGATGGTCAGTTTTACAAGGGTATGTTTGGCAGCATGAGTGAAGAATGCTTTGTTGCGAAATAGGATGCTCATTCTAGATTTAATTTTGGATTGGAGATGCTTAATGTTTATAATGTGACTGATGTTTGAAATATTAAAATACGACATGTCTTAGTTGATTATTTCAGAATGACTATTATGCTTCTTGGTACATTTGATATTTTATTGTTGGTCTTTGATATCCTTCCTGTCTACTGCTATTTCTCTTTCTATATTCATCTCACATTTCCTGAAAGCCCTGTGTTGTCTGTCTGTTCGTCACAGGGGCAGAGATACTTTGATAGCAGCAGGGCCTGGGGAGAGGTGACCTATAATTGTTTTTAAAGCGTCTATCAGCATCCTGATAAATCTTGAGGATTTATTTTTAAAAGATGAATTCCTCTGAGTCGTTTGAGCGGCTGCCCAGTCTGGCCTCGCTGTTCATCTTCAATCAGATGTAGCCCTTCCTATATTCCTGTCTGCAATAACTCCTCTGTGTTCAGTCAGAGAATGTACTTTACTGGAGTTAGGAAGAGGGGGAGTTCTCTCTTCCCCAACGCTCTGTACTCCCTCTCAATCACTTTTTAGATTCTCAAATGTCACCCCGGTCCAGTCCATTTGTAAAAGAAAAACTACTGCTTTCACTTGCCACGACGCCTGTAAATTAAGAGTTTGCACATCACTGGCGAGTTCGAGAGAGCAGTCAGTGCACTTTAGTTTTGTATTGATTTCAGCAAGTTCTGTCGCTGGTCTCAGGCTTGTTGTTTAAATGCAGTATATTTCATTGACAAATGTGCAGTGTCCTTGATTGCTTTGAGTATCCTATTGTAGTGTCATTCATCATGATAATGAAAGTATTACTTTGAACCTTCCGTTACCCATGTAACTCGGGTAACCCTCCATAAAATAACATTTATCTTCCACGTCCTGAAGGTTTATGGTTGCCACGGTATGGACATCATGCTATGTGGGTTTCCATGGAAACCAGTTCAGGCTTAACTTTGTTTTTACTACAGATAAGTTGGAGAGGCAGATTCCTGGCGAGCCTTCATTTAGCAGCGTAAAGATCAACGTGACTAATGTCCACATGGCTGAGGCTTCTATATTTGTTCTCTCTCGCTGTCTCTCTGACTCTGTCTCTCTCTGTCTGTGTGTGTGTGGACCGTACCAAAGTGCTGCAGTAGGTGTTCTAACGTTAAACAGCTCTTTGTCCGTTCTTCCTCAGGAGCTGGCCAGACAGAGGCAGGAGAATGGGCAGCTGCTGAAAGCCCAACAGGATAAAGACGACCTAATTGGAAAGCTGAAGGAGGAGATTGACTTGCTGAATAGAGTGAGTGTTGGAGAGGGTTTGCCCAGGGTTGAGAAGGTAGAGTTGGGCTAGGCTGGGGGGTGTTGGAGACAGTCATTCAGGGTTGAGAGGGTGGAGGTGGGCTAGAGTGTTGGGGAGGGTCACCTAGGGTTGGGAGGGTAGAGGTGGGCTAGGCTGGGGTGTGTTGGAGACGGTCACCCAGGGTTGAGAGGGTAGAGGTGGGCTAGGCTGGGGAGTGTTGGAGCCGGTCACCCAAGGTTGAGAGGGTAGAGGTGGGCTAGGGTGGGCAACCACTAAGGCACTGAGAGTTAAGTCATTTATAGGTATTTTGAAGAGGTTACTATACAGATGTTAGAGCAACAAGGCTAGATCTACTTTCACAATTATTAGTAATTAATAGTATGCTCCTTAAATTATAACATGTGATTATGTATGGTGCCCTTCTAGTCTAGAACACAGGTATAGTAATGTATATCTATGTGTTTTTTTTACCAGTAATCCTTTGATGGACAACTCTGTCTTGCCACGTCTAACTGCCACAGTTAAAGATGCACTATGCAGAAATCGCTCTGCCATTTCCTGGTTGCAAAAATTCTAATAGTTCGCTTAATTTCAGTTTATGTGACAACTGGCAAGTATAGTGTAGAGAATCATTGTACCGTTTAAGCTGTTGGGAAATATATTTTCCATAACCCAAAATATTGCATTTTCAGTTGTTTAAAGCTGGTGTACAAAACTAAAAGTAAAAAATGTAACGTAAGGGAAGCATATAAATAGCACACATTGAACAGATCTACCACTTCTTAGACTTGCTTTCAATGAGAATGACTGATCTATAACACCTATTTCTATGTGAATGTTATTATAGTTTCTCTTATTTGTCAGTTGCAAGCTTGTCATTTTTAGTAACTGTGCACTGCAGAGGAGACTTGGAGATATTCAGTCTCACACAGCTGTGTTGAGTGAAGCCGAGGACTAAATAGAACCGATAGCGACGTGGTAATTTGGCAATCTGCAGGCAATCAGCTTGATATTGTAAAGCTGCTTCTCGGATAAGCAGAAGATTACAATTATCCAGCGCTTGCAAGGATTAACACTCGCACAGGCACCCCCCAAAAAAGGGATTTTCTCATGTTCTCTCTCGCTCTATTTATCTCCCGTACCCCAACCTCTGAACTGGATCTGATTTGGTATTTTATCAACATTTTAAACTCATTGTCAACCGCACGGGTCGTAACCCCATCCGGTTTTGGTCTGCAGAGCCTGAAGTAAACGATATGCAGACCCGTTCAAGGTGCAGAGCTCTTCAGTTCCACTCCCCTGCACCCCTTGGCAGTTTGGAGAAACAACTTTTGAGTTTCGCTGTGTGCCTCCTAACTTAAAACAGCTGCTCTTTTCAAAACATGACATTTTCCCTTCCCTGACAGTCTATTGGATCTAGTCTTAAGAAAACACTAGGCCCTTGCTATAAGTCAAGAGTCCTTATGCCAATCAACATCCTACACACTGTGGTTAAGAGAAACCCTTCTACTGTGGAGTGCAAGTCTGATTTCAATCATCCCTTGAGATGTAATGTGACTTATAACCACTAGGGTTATCAGCCTGTAATTAATTCATCATTAGTCAAGAGTTACTACATCTCCACTCCTATCCGCTCCTGAATGTTATGTAACCATTTAGTAGTCCATGCATTAGGCTATATCCACAGACTCTGAATGTAAAGAGACAGCTGTGTCATGTGCCTCTTTCTCTAGAGACCAATTATATTACTTCTCCTTGGCACCAGGGAGTCAGATCTGTGACAGCCTACAGGCCCCACCCCCTGTCTCCATACCTACTGTAGACCCACACTGTATACAGAGAGGCAAATACCCCACACCCTGTCTCCATACCTTCTGTAGACCCACACTGTATACAGAGAGGCAAATACCCCACACCCTGTCTCCATACCTACTGTAGACCCACACTGTATACAGAGAGGCAAATACCCCACACCCTGTCTCCATACCTACTGTAGACCCACACTGTATACAGAGAGGCAAATACCCCACCACCTGTCTCCATACCTACTGTAGACCCACACTGTATACAGAGAGGCAAATACCCCACCACCTGTCTCCATACCTACTGTAGACCCACACTGTATACAGAGAGGCAAATACCCCACCCCCTGTCTCCATACCTACTGTAGACCCACACTGTATACAGAGAGGCAAATACCCCACACCCTGTCTCCATACCTACTGTAGACCCACACTGTATACAGAGAGGCAAATACCCCACCCCCTGTCTCCATACCTACTGTAGACCCACACTGTATACAGAGAGGCAAATACCCCACACCCTGTCTCCATACCTTCTGTAGACCCACACTGTATACAGAGAGGCAAATACTCCACACCCTGTCTCCATACCTACTGTAGACCCACACTGTATACAGAGAGGCAAATACTCCACACCCTGTCTCCATACCTACTGTAGACCCACACTGTATACAGAGAGGCAAATACCCCACCTCCTGTCTCCATACCTACTGTAGACCCACACTGTATACAGAGGCAAATACCCCACACCCTGTCTCCATACCTACTGTAGACCCACACTGTATTCAGAGAGGCAAATACCCCACACCCTGTCTCCATACCTACTGTAGACCCACACTGTATACAGAGAGGCAAATACTCCACACCCTGTCTCCATACCTACTGTAGACCCACACTGTATACAGAGAGGCAAATACTCCACACCCTGTCTCCATACCTACTGTAGACCCACACTGTATTCAGAGAGGCAAATACCCCACACCCTGTCTCCATACCTACTGTAGACCCACACTGTATACAGAGAGGCAAATACTCCACACCCTGTCTCCATACCTACTGTAGACCCACACTGTATACAGAGAGGCAAATACCCCACCCCCTGTCTCCATACCTACTGTAGACCCACACTGTATTCAGAGAGGCAAATACCTCACCCCCTGTATCCATACCTACTGTAGACCCACACTGTATACAGAGAGGCAAATACCCCACCACCTGTCTCCATACCTACTGTAGACCCACACTGTATACAGAGGCAAATACTCCACACCCTGTCTCCATACCTACTGTAGACCCACACTGTATTCAGAGAGGCAAATACCCCACACCCTGTCTCCATACCTACTGTAGACCCACACTGTATACAGAGAGGCAAATACTCCACACTCCTGTCTCCATACCTACTGTAGACCCACACTGTATACAGAGAGGCAAATACCCCACCCCCTGTCTCCATACCTACTGTAGACCCACACTTTATACAGAGAGGCAAATACTCCACACCCTGTCTCCATACCTACTGTAGAACCACACTGTATTCAGAGAGGCAAATACCTCACCCCCTGTATCCATACCTACTGTAGACCCACACTGTATACAGAGAGGCAAATACCCCACCACCTGTCTCCATACCTACTGTAGACCCACACTGTATTCAGAGAGGCAAATACCCCACACCCTGTCTCCATACCTACTGTAGACCCACACTGTATACAGAGGGCAAATACCCCACCTCCTGTCTCCATACCTACTGTAGACCCACACTGTATACAGAGAGGCAAATACCCCACCTCCTGTCTCCATACCTACTGTAGACCCACACTGTATACAGAGAGGCAAATACTGGGGTCCTCAGAAACACAAATTCCTCAGCATGTCTCCCGATGTTGTTATTTTGTATTTTTCCAAGGTTGATGGCATTCATTCACTCACTCACAAGGTTTCATAGATCATTGTCTAGCTCCTGGCATTGAATATTGAGAAGAAACATCAACAGCGGGTCTCTTTCCTGTTGGTTTCATCAGAGGTCAGAGTTTCTGTTTCCTGAGTCTACAGTCATAGGCCAGTATTCCAGTGTTCCCAGCGCTCTGAGACCATCAACAGAATCTCCCCATCGCATGACCCCTCCTCCTGTTATCTGGGTAACAGGTTTTGGCAATGTTTTTGGCATTAGGAAACCTAGCAGGAGGCCTCCAAAAGCCTTTCATCTCTGAAATATTCCAAAAGAGAGTATGCAGGCCTCCTCGATGAGGCATTCCAATGCAAACAAGCCCTGAGTCTCCCCTGCCAACAAATACAGTTGCTGGTCAGTGTTGATTTTGCACATTTCAGGAACTTGCAAGGGTCCTCTATGCCTGGCTGTCTTTATTATCGTCACATTTGTTCGTTAAGATAGGCTGTAGAGACTGCAGTGGCTATAAGCCATCTGGTCATGTGGAGGAGGCCATATAACTGTTGGATCTGAGAGCCCTGATAGCATCACATGAACAGGACCTCATAAGACGAAGTCTCCCGTTGGGAACACTCGCCGGTGCGATAGTGATCAGAAATGTCCCTCTGAGCGGTTACTGCAAGGCCTGATGGGAAGGCAGGAGATAAGGAACAGATCCAGTGTGGCGTCTCTTTCTCGCAGCGCTTGAAGATTGAACTGTGACTCACTAGCAAAGTTTGTTTGTAGCGAAGGCTTGGATAAGGCTGAGGTGCTGGCAGACAATATGACCCCGGAGGACATCTGACTCTGGCTACATAGAATAAAGGCTCAAGCAGGTTGCATGCAAGTTGAAGTACATGTAGATATAATCTATGTTGGGAGATTCAATGAAATGTGAATAAAGTTATTAGTCGGTTGTAACTTTAAAACATTCAAGTGGTATGCCGGAGGCCAGAAAAACAATGTCATGGCTATCGAGTGAATCTAGCAGCCGTCTGATGCGAAATGAGACGGCTTTTCTCCCCTTGTGTCAGAGCTCAGACAGTGAGCTGTTCTGTAGCCACACCATGTCTGTGGCTCTGTGACCTCCAGTGTTTGACTTGCAGACTACCTCGCTTTTTAAGTTTCCGACAAGTGCGGCTTAGCTAATCCTGACGGTCGCCTGTCGCTGCTGCCAGTGATGGAGGAAGCTGAAAATGAGAAGTGTCACTTTTAGATCAGCGCTTTGATGAGAGGGCGTCATGGCAACAGGGCTCCTCATTTGTGCCTAATTGGAGCTGTTCAAGTTTAATTCGTTATTTTCAAGGCAATTCTGCTGAAGGGAGACCCGGGAGGTGAAACTCTTCGTTCCACCTCTCGCTCTCTCATCTTTCTCTAAACTGACAAGCTAACTCCTCTGAGGTAAAAATAAGGCAGATCTTGCATAATGATGGTATATGACTTCCTTTAGATCAAGCTGAAGTGGAGCTGTCTCCTTTGTTTTTGTTTTGCAGGACCTCGATGACATTGAGGATGAGAACGAGCAGCTGAAGCAGGAGAACAAAACTCTCCTGAAGGTGGTGGGCCAGCTGACGAGGTAGAACCCAACCAGCCACGGATCCCCACTTCCAAAAAGAAAACAAACCACCCCCCACCCCTCCAACGGAGTGCCCCTCAAGGCCTTACACCCCCTGCTCTCACCCACCCTTCCCTTTCCACCCTCGTTCCAAGTCCAGCAGCAGCATGTCCTTTCTCTGTGTCGGTGGTGTCCCTGTTGTTGTCGATGGGTGGAAGAGGACATTTAAGAGTAGCTTCTAGAGCCTTTGTGTCTTAAACGCACCTTGAGCGTCCTCCCTAAGGATGCTTTTATTCAGTTCTGAGGGGAAACTGAAGCCACCGAAAGCTCTAGTCCTATTTAGATCCCATGGGGTGTCTAAATGAGGTTCTGTGATGGTATATTTAATGTAAATCTCTTGTACATAGGCCATTTAGATTTGTTGTTCTTTTTGATGAATCTTAAAAAGGAAATTGAATGTACGTGGTGCATCACCGAGCACATGAGGGATGTTTTGTTTGTTTTAGGAACTTAAAGAGTTCTTGGACATTTTGACTCTAATGATCTGTCGACCAGGGTATATAATGCTTGCCTAGGTTATGTGCAACCGGCTCTCTGTGCTTCTGTTTATCTGCATCATTACAGTGTAAATGCATTGTCAGGTCAGAGGCTGTGTTGTCCTTCAAAGCACTAAAACCTGGTCTCCATCTGCACGTGAAACAACTGGCTCTGTGATGGAGCCTGTGTCATTTAGACCAAATTCAAGACAAAATCCCTGCTACCATCAGCCAAAGTGGGCATAATGCCTTGCATGTTACGGAAGTCTTTTTTGAAAATCCATTAGTTCCATTTCCCCAAGGGAATAAAAAAAAAGCCTGGTGCTTTTTCTGTTCATGTCGATGCCGCTTTTACTCTCTTGTTCCGATTTCTACTTGGTACATTTTAATCAGTGGGGTCGTTTCAGCTAAACCTAGGGTATGCCAGTGACATGGGTGGGGGGGATAAAGTTGACGCTTTATTTACTGCGTTTTATACACAATTTAAAACTCTAAAATGCTATTCAGAGAACAGCAAAAACAAGCAAAATTTACTCCAGTCATAATACGCTAAACTGCTATTGCCTTTTAATGGGGATTGGAATGATTTTAGTAGCCTATTTTATATTGTTGGTGTTGAGCTAGGATATGATGACTGCCATACTCTGCCAAACCCAATTGACGCCCTGATTTTAATCCATGTGGTATATTTTAAACCTGAAGTCATTCAAATATATATATCCCCATTATAAATCATAAAAAGCAAGCAATTTGTTTTCATTAATTCTATGCTTTATAGCCATTTCAATGTGGAAAATGAAATATTATAGTATTGTATTTCTACTGGGGTTACACCCCAGTAGAAATACATGTGGAATCTTTTGAAATGCGTTTTGCATCTGTAACTCAAGCGTTTACAACTTGTTTTGTTTGCAATATTGATAGATGTAGCTGCTCTTGGTATATAGTGAGTAAGAGTTATAGAGTAAGCTACTGCAGTGCATTTTGTTGTATGATAACCAAATCAACTGAAGGAACATACTTTTTGAAATGCATCTCTTTTTGATTTCTCAAGACAGTGATGTGGCTGTGAGAAGTTCTATTACTTTTACCCCGTCCGTATTTAGATCTTTGCATTACATACAGGGGCCCATTTTTGTGCTGAAACAAATGTGTGGCTCTTGCATCATGTATTCTGTAAAGCCCACTGGGTGGTAAAGATTTTAGGTTTTTAGACTTTACTGGGGTACGTCTTGATATAGAAACCCCTCTTACCGGTAGACACACACATATATATATATATATATCACACACACACACACACACACACACACACACACACACACACACACACACACACACACACACACAGCCCTTACAGGAAAAAACACGTGAAACAATGTGTTTTTGGAGCACTTCACGTGATGATGTTTCACATAACCTTTCACATTTTGATTCAAATGTGAATCTTTTGGGGATATTTTTCACTTGAGATTTCACAGGTGATGCCCTGCAAATAAAACAGAGTTGTTAGAACACACAAACAGTGCTTTTAACATCATGTTTTCAACTTACATATTTGGCACACTTTGACATACATGATTACATTGTTTATGTTTGTTTATACAGTAATTATTATTCCACATGTCCTCACCTAGGATTTCAACTCACAACCTTTTTGTTCATGGCATTCTGACATATTCTTACACTTTGGACTTCAAAGTAAATCTCAGCTTTGTTAAAAGTACATATTTATCGGAGTGATTCAGGAGTAACATTAAAATAGAATAATATGCACCTACAAACATTAGACAACTATACAGAAAATCCCCAATTTGCTGAAATAAGTAAATGTATTAAATGATGAGCGAATAGTCAGATTAACTGTGAGCTAAAATAGCAGTGTAGTCGGCACTATTTTGGTAAGTGTAGAGGTGTAGTGGAAAGCTGCAGAGTTTGTGGTGCAGCAGAAAGATCAGTTTACCTCAAATCCAGAGGTGGTTAGTTCAAATCCCAGGTGGGGTCATATTGAAAAGTCAGTACTTAACTACTAAGTGATCATGTCTAATGTAATTATATTGACATTGATTAAATATGTTTTAACTATTTTAGCAGAACAGCTTACCACTTACTTTAAAACTCGCATACCATGTAATTACTTTACTTATCATTATGTTACGTCCGGATGAATGGTAAAGCAAAGGTCTTGAGGACATCTTACAAACATCCTAACATGTTCCTCAATGACTGTCTTCGGATGTTGTGTCGTGGTCCCCTGGAGGTTTTCCAAGGATGTCCCCAAGGATCTCGTTAGGACGTTCTTGGAATGTTGTGTCATGGTCCCCTGGAGGTTTTATCTAGTTCCAGTTTTGTTCCAAGGATGTCCCCAAGGACCTCGTTAGGACGTTCTTGGAATGTTGTGTCATGGTCCCCTGGAGGTTTTATCTAGTTCCCGGTTTGTTTCAAGGATTTTCCCCAGGACGTTTTTAGGAAAATTCTTGGTATGTTGTGTCATGGTCCCCTGAAGGTTTTTGTCTAGCTCAAATGTTGTCACATGTAGTTTCATGCTTTCACATGTTAAGTTTTGCATCACCATCCCCACATTTACTCAAATGGTGTCAAGTGTAGTTTAATGGTGTCACATTGACATTTTGCTTCCCATGTTGTCACATTTATTTTACATAATATCATGTTATCACATGTTGTTTTACATGTTATCACATGAACTTTACGTGATCATGTGACATGTTGTTTCTGTAAGGGACACACCTCTTTCTCTCTCTACATTATGCATGTACAAAAGATGAAGTCATTTAATAAAAGTTTGATTATCTCTCTGTCGACTCGTTAGTGTTCATTAAGGCTAATTTGATGTGATGATGCGATGCCACTGAGCCGGTAATGTAACGTGACAGCGGTGGTTCAGTTGTCACAATAGACACACTGTGTGCTCCCCGACCATGGTTATTCATCATCGCCAATCACCTCGCAGTCTGACTGGGAAGGGACCACCCATCCCTGGCAAGCATCGTCTCCAAGACACTGCGACGCTGGACTAATATAGCAATGCCATCCAAGTCATTAGTCTCCCTCACCTTGAGAGAAGAGGGACAGGAGGGCTTCCTATCAGGACTAATGTAAAGGTAATTGTCTCATCTTCCTAGAACTGCCCCAGGGCGGCCCAGCACCATTCCTATTAGCATTTTTATAGGAAGTTGTAAGGTGTGTGTGATTTAGTAATATATTATAGGAGACCTGAAACGATTCTGTTCATTCCTCATCCTTCCTCTAGTTTGTGAAATAATCTCCTTTTTAAACTCCCTGCTTTGGCTTTTATTCCCGTCTTGTTATTCACAAACTTGATAGTCTTGACTGCTTCTCCTCTGCTTAGCAAAACTAGCATTAACTGAGTTTCAACCCACTATCTGTAACTTCATTTAAACCCCCTCATCTGTTCCTTAACCAGCCCTCTGAAAGGCCCTCACCACCACCACATAGCCTCAGGGGGACATGTTTAGAAAATGGAGGTATGTAGGTTTTGTTCATGCTAAATTAATGTAATTATTATTCTTACTTGTACACGACACAGTTGGGCTCTCATCAAAGCTCTAACGACACTAATGAAATTACAGGACTGCAGCGTTATCAGATATCATTTTACCTTTGTACTTTTAAGGAATAACTCCGTTTTTTTGGTAGATCTGAAATGTAACAGAGGTAGCATTTTTTTATTTCAGTGAAGACCTTAAAGATCTTCACTGAGATGAGGCCTGGAGGCTAGTTGATATGGATGGAATGGCCACATCTGTGTACACCGAAATGCATTTGATCTTGTGGAACTGATAGTCATTGGAGAAAAAATAAAACAAACCCTTATCTTGTTTCTTGAAGGAGGCCATTTTTCATTATCAGCAGTTTCTTGCTCTTGGTCCTCAGAGCCAATCTCTTCCATCTCTGGGATCTCTGGTGCAAGGAACCACTCACCCAGCTGAGGATGGCAGGGGTCGGGGAGAGAGATAGCGGGAGAGAATATATGTGGGTTATTTCGTCTCTCCTGAATTGGCTGGCTGGCTTGGAACCATCTGCTCAGAAAAATGCCTCCTAAAAAAAAATATTGCCCATATAGAATTTTGTTTAGAATAAGATAACATTTTTCTAAAACCTTTTGTAACCAGTAGATCATGTTCTACTGATATGGAACCTACGAGATCTCCCACACGTTGCACTTTTGTAACACAGATTAATAGCGTTGGCATTTGTGGAAGCCTGATGGACCTCTGTGGCTTGCTGCTGGACTAGTGAGGGATTTGTTCAACTTGTGCTCTCCCACCAACGCTCTGAAACGCAAACACCATGTCAGAGAGAGGGGGAGGTGGAAAAACACAAGACCCATGCATTTCCCTCAACACACCAGGGCCACGGCCACAAGCTGGGCTGCCCTTTCGGAAATGCCCTGTAAACGTCAATAAGGAGGAAAGGTGCCATTTTCACACCAATAAGCAACATAAACCATTGACAGACCAAAGGCATTTCATTCACCACAGAACTCCTACAACTGTATGATTCGTAGGGCGATAGATTCTCATACTTTCATTTTCCCACAACTGTTACCATAGCAATGACTGAGATATGGTTTGGTGTAAATCACACGTTATTGGTGTTTGTGTACTTTGGTTAGGCTTATAGTAAGTTATATGTTATTGCTGTAGTATTACATTTCTGATACAGTATGTCTTATGTGATTTGTAAAACTCTGCAAGCATTTCAATATGATAGAATATACTGCATATTACTGCCATTTCACCTATAGGTATAGTGGGATAGTTACAGTATATACCTCATGTGACCCATGATAAGACTATGCAATTAGCCTGTTTTATCTGATTCCATAAAGATAAAATATGCAATAGACTATTGTTGAGTTAGTAATAAGCAATCAAGAAAGGAATAGGAATGAAATTCGAAATACAAGTGTATTCCATTAATTTGTAAGATGAATGCTACATTATACAAGGCACAAACTTAAGCTACGAAGCATTAACAAGCATTACAAGGCACTTTTCGAAGGATGCTCATGGAGAGTGAGAGGTCATAGCCTAAAAGACCATGCACTAAGAGTCCCTGGGGTGAAGGAAGGAAGAAAGTGTATCTCACCGACGCAGGTCTAGAACAAAAGAGAGAAACAATGAATTTTAAGACCCCTTTATAACATCTTGAGTAGTTTCGATTCAAAATCGGAATTGTTGACCAATATTATTACTGTAAAGTTTACATCCTATAGGTCTGATATCTGATTGGAGGTTAAGACAACAGAAGCTCTGCTTCTCAGAGGTGTGATGAGGGGTTGGCAAGACAACACAGAGAACGTTGAATTCCTGGGAAGACAATAAAACCCCTTTGTTGATAAGAGTCCCTTCAGGGGCTACATAGGTATAATAAGGAATCGGTAAGACTTGATGAAGTTGATCCTCTTTCTTGTTGACTTAATATTTATATTCTACTTTTTTTGGGGGTGGGGGGCTGACATCTAAGTAAAAACGGAAGCACAGCATGTCCTCTTGGCTTTGCTGAGTGCCCATCTGCATTCTGAAATGACAGTTTCAGTTTCTCTTCCTCTTAGTTGAGTGCCTCTCCTCAAACCCACATAGACATTGGTCTGTGATGGCCAGTGGGACAAGAGATATTGTTCGAACTGAATTTCTGTATGTGGTCTTTTGTCAAACTTGAGGTCAAGTTCACTTTAAGGCAGGACAGTTGGATAGCCAGGCACTGTAGTAATGGTAGTTATAACATGTAATTTTATTTTCTTAATCCACTGGTGCCTCATTGTCCTGATCACTGTTGCGTTGGAGGCACCAATGTCACCTTGAAGCTGCATCCTCAAAATGAACTACATCAGCCTCAACATGGATTGTGTAAGTCAGAATGTGTTCAATAGTATTTGTGTACAGTTGTCGATACTCTACTCATGAAATCCTCATACAAGATATGGAATTGTCAAGTCCCATGATTAGAACCAGAGCACAACAGGCTTCAGTACCTCTTTTCTCAGCTGGGAATAAAGTTGGCTGTTCCAAAAGATCATTTTGGTCACCATAGCAACGAGCTATGATGCGAATCCCGATCAATCTTTCTAAACTATGGTCTGCGCACACCCATGAAGAGACACACACAACCTGCCTGGCTGCTAATTCCACCAACATCTTTTGCATTGTTGGGTGAGAACACTAATGACAGAATACCTCATATATAGACTGGGAATTTTGTTGCCACTTTTTTTATTTGCTGGACAAAACTACCTTGAGCGCTACGTATTTTAATAATGTGGAAGAAACGAGTTGAAATAACATACATATCCAATGTCTTCAACTTTCGAAGGAATTTAAATTCAAAGAATGACTCACACAACCTACACTGTGTAGATAGCAATCATGTTCAGTACCAGATATGTTTTTCTACCCTGCTTCAGTTGCTCTGCTCTACCAGTGGATGGCAGTGTTCTCACCACATCCATGCAACCTATTCAATCCACTACACTGGGGGTGTCAAACTCATTCCACTGGGGCCGAGTGTCTGGTTTTTCCTTTCAGTTAAGACCTAGACAACCAGATGAGGGGAGTTCCTTACTGATTAGTGACCTTAATTTGTCAATCAAGTGCAAGGGTGGAGCGAAAACCCGTAAGGCACTCGGCCCTCCGTGGAATGAGTTTGACACGTGCACTACACTGATTCATATCTCTCTTTGCTACACACACAGGGGTGGAAATCCCGGGGGGGACGGGGGACACACGACCCCCCCATCCTGGGAAAAATATGATTTGTCCCCCCCAATATATCACTGAAACATAACTATGTAATTTAAATAATATTAATAATACGCAATGAAAGCAATTGTGCTGATTATAGACACTTAATAGCGCGTTTTTAAGTTTCAAAAGATTGCGACCCCCCCCCCCCCCGCCCTTTGCCTCACAATGGTTTGATCCACTGCCAGTTCCTTAGCTTGCTACGTAACTGCCGTGAGGTTCATCCAGTCAATCGCGCACACACACACTAGCTGAATATGCAGAGCTAGCGCTCAAATATTAACTATTAAGCTAGCTAGTACCTATTCCATTTATGCGGCGTCGTCAAAGATGGAATCAGCATGCAGATGATTCAAAGTCCCTGTGATAAGGTTAGCGATAAACTGAAGTCCAAACTGAACAGAACTACACTCTCATCTACCATTGTCTTAAATATATTTAATGGTCTCGTTGCAAAAGCTAAATTGTCGCAAGGGAACTTTTATTTATTTAATTTCACCTTTATTTAACCCGGGTAGCAAAGATTATAGCAAACACCACTGAAACTGAATTGGTGCTCGCTAGCTTTGCAAATTCAGCTATTGTTGGAAGCCAGCCAATATGAAACAAACTATTAAAATTACAAAAGGTTGCAGCATATGTTGTGTAAATGGTGAACTCATACAGCTGTCAACTCTTGTCATTTTAATCCGTTTCACATTTGCTAGCTACCTTTTAGATCGAAGCCCATATAGAATGATTGAAGATGATAGAAGCCCATCTCCTACTGTAAATAACCTACACACTGTGTGTGTAGCCAGCCAGGTAGAAAAATGGCAGAAAAATAAAAGACGGACATCAGAGTATTTTTCAATACACCAAAATGCATAGTAAGAACCCTAGTAGCCTAATATCTCAAAGACTAGTTGATAAAATGTTCATGAGAAAGAAATGAAATTCTAATGGAAATGTTTTACAATGATGTCATTAGGCAGAGCAGGCAACAGATGGCACACAGACAGCAGAGTTGGGGACAGATATGCAGGGACAGACTGGCAGAGACTGGGAGTCTCAGGTAAGTTTGTTGAGTCTTTGTTTGGCAACATTATGAAAGGTTCTCAATTTTTTGGACTTGTAAAATAGGAACATAATTGGAAAATGCCATGGATACCCCCACTCTCAACTTAAACTGGTGACTGAACTAAGATTTGTTAAAGGCAATGGTATTGCTGTTGTGATTAGTTGTGTAGTTTTGGGTACCGGTAGTTAGGAGTACAGCAAACACCTTATTTCTTTGGTTCCTCAATATACATTTACCATATTACAATGTAGGCTATGTGTTACAGCACTACTTTTGGTGTCCCCCTCAGGAATTGCTCTTGAGAAAATTTCATGTAATTGTCCCCTCCAAAGTGGATATCAGATTTTCGCCCCTGTACACACACTGTACACATAACCTTGTTCTGTTTGGATACAACAGTCCTGCCTGCCATATCTCAGTTGTATGTTCATGAGAGGACTTTTATTTTTATTTTTAACTTATTTTTATTTCACCTTTATTTAACCAGGTAGGCTAGTTGAGAACAAGTTCTCATTTACAGCTGCGGCCTGGCCAAGATAAAGCAAAGCAGTCCGACACAAACAACAACAGAGTTACACATGGAATAAACAAACATACAGCCAATAACATAATAGAGAAAAAAAAGTCTATATACAGTGTGTGCAAATGAGGTAAGCTAAGGCAATAAATAGGCCATAGTGGTGAAATAATTACAATTTAGCAATTAAACACTGGAGTGATAGATGTACAGAAGATGAATGTGCAAGTAGAGATACTGAGGTGCAAAGGACCAAAAATAAATAAATAACAATATGTGGATGAGGTAGTTGGATAGGCTATTTACAGATGGGCTATGTACAGGTGCAGTGATCTGTGAGCTGCTCTGACAGCTGGTGCTTAAAGCTAGTGAGGGAGATATGAGTCTCTAGCTTCAGTGATTTTTGCAGTTCGTTCCAGTCATTGGCAGCAGAGAAATGGAAGGAAAGGCGGCCAAAGAGGAATTGGCTTGGGGGTGATCAGTGAAATATACCTGCTGGAGCGCGTGCAACAGGTGGGTGCTGCTATGGTGACCAGTGAGCTGAGATAAGGCGGGGCTTTACCTAGCAAACACTTATAGATGACCTGGAGCCAGTGGGTTTGGCGACGAATATGAAGCGAAGGCCAGCCAACGAGAGCATACAGGTCGCAGTGGTGGGTAGTATATGGGGCTTTGGTGACAAAACGTATGGCACTGTGATAGACTGCATCCAATTTGCTGAGTAGAGTGTTGGAGTCTATTTTGTAAATGACATCGCCGAAGTCAAGGATTGGCAGGATAGTCAGTTTTACGAGGGTATGTTTGGCAGCATGAGTGAAGAATGCTTTGTTGCGAAATAGGAAGTCGATTCTAGATTTAATTTTGGATTGGAGATGCTTCATGTGAGTCTGGAAGGAGAGTTTACAGTCTAACCAGACACCTAGGTATTTGTAGTTGTCCACATATTCTAAGTCAGAACCATCCAGAGTAGTGATGCTGGACGGGCAAGCAGGTGCGGGCAGTGATCGGTTGAAGAGCATGCATTTCGTTTTACTTGCATTTAAGAGCAGTTGGAGGCCACGGAAGGAGAGTTGTATGGCATTGAAGCTCGTCTGGAGGTTAGTTAACCCAATGTCCAAAGAAAGGCCAGAAGCGTACAGAATGGTGTCGTCTGCGTAGAGGTGGATCAGAGAATCACCAGCAGCAAGAGCAACATCATTGATGTATACAGAGAAAAGAGTTAGCCCGAGAATTGAACCCTGTGGCACCCCCATAGAGACTGCCAGAGGTCCGGACAACAGGCACTCCGATTTGACACACTGAACTCTGTCTGAGAAGTAGTTGGTGAACCAGGCGAGGCAGTCATTTGAGAAACCAAGGCTGTTTAGTCTGCCGATTAGAATGTGGTGATTGACAGAGTCGAAAGCCTTGGCCAGGTCGATGAATACAGCTGCACAGTATTGTCTCTTATCGATGGCAGTTATGATATCGTTTAGGACCTTGAGCGTGGCTGAGGTGCCCCCATGACCAGCTCGGAAACCAGATTGCATAGCGGAGAAGGGACAGTGGGATTCGAAATGGTCGGTGATCTGTTTGTTAACTTGGCTTTCGAAGACCTTAGAAAGGCAGGGTAGGATAGATATAGGTCTGTAGCAGTTTGGGTCTAGTGTGTCTCCCCCTTTGAAGAGGTGGATGACCGCGGCAGCTTTCCAATCTTTGGGGATCTCAGATGATACGAAAGAGAGATTGAAAAGGCTAGTAATAGGGGTTGCAAGAATTTTGGCAGCTAATTTTAGAAAGAGAGGGTCCAGATTGTCTAACCCTGCTGATTTGTAGGGGTCCAGATTGTGCAGCTCTTTCAGAACATAGGCTATCTGGATTTTGGTGAAGGAAAAATGGGGGAGGCTTGGGCAATTTGCTGTGGGGGGTACAGAGCTGTTGACCAGGGTATTGGTGGCCAGGTGGAAAGCATGGCCAGCCGTAGAAAAATGCTTTTTGAAATTCTCAATTATTGTTGATTTATCGGTGGTGACAGTGTTTCCTAGCCTCAGTGCAGTGGGCAGCTGGGAGAAGGTGCTCTTAATCTCCATGGACTTTACAGTGTCCCATAACGTTTTGGAGTTCGTGCTGCAGGATGCAAATTTCTGTTAGGAAGCAAAGGCTAGCTTTTTCAAACTGCCTGTCTATATTGGTTCCTAACTTCCCTGAAAAGTTGCATATCGCGGGGCTATTTGATGCTAATGCTGTACGCCACAGGATGTTTTTGTGCTGGTTAAATTAAGTCAAATGCTGTTGTTTGTATTACATAGAAATACCCTTTGCACTGTACAGTCACAAATGAACAGCATGTTCTAAAAACTGGTGTTGTTATTATGCTAACGTGGCATGCTAGCCTGTGGAAACTCATAAAGCCCCTGTGGGAGTTCTGTGTTATACAATAGCCTCCCTCTCACAGCTCCACCACTAGCTATGGACTAAACACAAAGGCAGAAGACTATTACTGTCAATACTATGGAGGCAGAGAAAAGAAAGGATCTCTTGAGTCTGCCAATATTCTGGACTGTAAAAGCTGATAATATTTGGGACCGTTGGACACTTTCATTTGTTTCATGGTAGTGATGCATTCCAATGTAATTCTTGACACAATAATAGTAGTTGTCACGTTATGAATACGAAAAGCCCTCAAATAGGTTCCGGGTTGCTTTTTCCAGTGAAAGTGCATGGATCTCAAGGTTGTGATGGTTACACATAAAGCCACACAACACACAGAATATGAAACATCTCTGGGGAGCATCAATGGTCCCTGAAGGTCACTTTACTCTGTTTCCATGACAGCCTGTCTGGCTCCCCTTCTGGGAAAGCTTGTTGCTGTTGTGGTTTTGTTGTTATGTAATATGATTTAAGGGTCCACTCACATACATACACACACACGCTGCCTCTCTCTCTCTGTAGAGACGCAAACACGCACAACACGACTCATTCGCTGGGCTGGTGCAGAGACAGCGGAACACCTCCAGGGGATAATGTTTGTTGACAGCTGTGATAGGACTGTATCAGACAAGTCAGACAAGTCATGTATAAAAACTTCCAATTCAGTTTCTGTGGTAGAATAACATCCAGCTATCATTGAATCAATCAATTATAGAATCCACCCATCCATTTCCATTGACATGATCAACACTTTATTTTCCAGTTATGAACTCACAGGTGATTGCCAGCAGTGTGGGAGTACGGTTCATCAGTGCATGCCCGTTTCCATGAGCGCTCACTTTTTATTTATTTATTTATTTTAGCTTTATTTTAGCAGGTGTCTCATTGAGATAAAACATACATTTTAAAAGAGAGACCTGGCCAAAATAGCAGCACACAAAGCTTCAGACACATTTACAACATAAACACGAAGCACCACAGTTTAAAAAAACATACATTTACACATTGAGCAGCAAGATGGTGTGGTGTGTTGCAACCAAGGGTCAAAACATTGACGACCCTCCACTTAATTTCCCATCATAGTGTTTACCCTAGATTTAAACCTGCAATTTCAGGACCTTTTGAAGCTTGTTCCAAACATAAGTGGCAGAGAACTGTAACGCTTTCCCCCCTAGCTATGTACAGGCCTTATACTATGTTCGTAACCAAATGGTAGGTGGAGGATTACCACTTATGTAGTCAAAAATACCAGTTGGATGCATTCACGTGCTTTGAACTTGTTGAGCAAAGCCGATTCGCTAATGGCCAACAAGCGCCGTAAACCATAAACTAAAAGTACAGCTATCACGCTTGTAAACAAATTATATTATGTTCCAAAACTGTATGTATAGATTGCTTTAAGGAAAATAATGTTTTGTTGTTGCATTTAACTGCCAAAAATGCTGTTTTAGAGGTCAGTTAATTAGTCATCATGTAGAAAAAGTGGGAGCTCAGGATGATAAATGAGTTCCCTACTACAAAAAGTGAAATATAAGCAAGCCTAAATATCTTACATTAGGTGATAATTCACTTAACGTTTGTATTTTTTTTCTTTTATTTCTTTCTTACCAAGCTAAATTATCTAATGATGAGTTTGCTTATTTTAACCTGAAAAGCCCTAACCTAAAGTAATTGATCTTATTTGAATATATTTTTTAACATATTTTACCTTAATGAGATGATTAAGGTCAAATATCTTATAAAATATATTGAAATAAGATAAATGTGTAGTAATCGCCAGAGGGCCATTAAAGTGGATTTCCCCAGTCGTAAGTGGTAAATTCCAACTTCCCACTTGGTTACGAACGCAGCTTCAGTCACAGTCAACAAAACACCGTCATGTGAGCTCAGGCGATAGTTGTCATTTGTCTGCTGGACAATGCAGATACACAGGTAAAATGGGAGCTGTCTCAGTATGGCCTTATAAACAAAAACGTAACAATGACTTAGTCTCTGAATTAAGGCCAGCCCACTCTCTTATAGAGGGTACAGTGATGAGTGAGGGCTTTGGAGTTTGTAACAAACCTCACCGCCCAACAGTACACAGTGTCCAGCCAACATAATGAGGCCACAGGGGCATATACGTACAAGATATCACCATAACCAATTACAGGCACGAAGGTAGCGGAAACAAAGCCTCCTTCTCGCTTCAAAATAAAAACGTAACTTATTTTGAAAATAAAAACCCAACTTGGGGGTTAGTATCACAGGAGGATCTAACGAGCCAATGATCCCACTGGGGATGCCCCTCTGACACAGGTTAAATTACGCTCTGAAGGATGGTGGACACAGACCCTGCAAGAGGCAGCAGCATCTTCTGAGAAGCCTCCACATAGGAGGAACACAGAGGCAAGAACAACAACAATACAAAGAAAACATCCATATTGGATGTGGAATGAATTATACAAATGCCTCCCTGGAAATACAATCTGACACCACCGCAGTAGTCCTTAATGAATAAAAGTGATTTCACACCATCAGGGTATGTTTGGCTGATGCTTGGCTCCAGTGCTTTGATGCTCCAGTGGAGCAGCACAACAGTGACACACCCGAGCTTAGAGGGTCGACGCGGTTCCCTGAGCGCAAGAAGCAGGTGACACATGACTGGAAAGGTCGCTCTCTGCGTGGTCCTGCCTACGGCTCCACCCTGCCAAGGCATGTCACCAACCTCACGGAACGACAGCGGTGCCATAGCCAGGGTCATGTTGGCTTGTTACTGGGGAGAGATGGAGGACACTACTCTAGTTGTGTAATCAATGTATTTTTCCCAACAGATGAGAGCTCTGTTTGTATAGTATATCATGGAATCCTTAGTGACTGTGAATAGACTTTTTCATTCCAAAGAACAAACCGTGTAGCTACAGAATTCAGAGGATATTTTGCATTCAAGACCTGGCATTGAAGTTATTAAAATTCCACACTCATTTTGCAATGAATAGCCTACTTAGATTCCTCATAAATAATTTCTATTTTTCTATCTATTTCACAAGCCTAAACGTTCCTGACTAAATGAAATAGGGACATTCAGATGGCGCAACATTGCAGATATTTTAAATTATAAACCGGGTAGTTTGGGTTCTGGATGCTGATTGTCTGAAAGCCGTGGTATATCATACATTATACAATGGGTGGGTCTAATCTTGAATGCCGATTGGTTAAAAGTGTATTCCAGCCAGTGTCTATTCCACAAGTTATCACCGGCTAAATCTATGACTTTAAAATGCCTATTTACTCTGTTCCATCTGACTGCACAATCCACTGTCTCATCAGCCCAGCCAGACAATTTATGAACTTGATCTCCACTATAAAAAACATCTAGACATTATCTCACATTTCTTTTAGACTAACATTTAGTTTTCAACAGCAGAGATTTGTATACTAAAGAGAGAGCACATTTTCAATGCCAGGCGAAATCGTGCCTCATTAGCTCATTGTTATGGATGTGTCCAAATAAATGTCACAGCTTAAACAAATGCAGCTACTGTTCTGTCTGCACTGTTTGACGTGAAGGTAAGTCAGCCGTAGTTGGCTAGCTAGCAAGCAAGGGAGAAGAACGTTGCCAGCCAGTATGGCAATGGAACATGTAGAATGAACGACTGGGTCGCGTCCATAGAAACAGAACAAAAAGACTGAACGACTGGGTCGCGTCTCTGGCAACCGAACCAATAGAACGAATGACCAGCCGGCTTGGGTAGCAACCCTATAGTAGATTTGTTTTTCGGGACTATATCCTGTGGAAGGATGAAATAGTATGAATAAATACGTTTTTAATGAAAATATGTCAATCATTATTTGAATATGTTGGTAACCCTTTGTATAAAAGTGATAATTCCCTTGATGCCGGTGTTTGGAGGATATATTGGCACGGTTTGCCTAGACTTCGTCTCGGGCCTAACAACACCCGTGCCAACATATACTCCAAACACTGGCCTCTCAAGCATTATCAATTAATTATAAACTTGGTGGTTTGATCCCTGAATGCTGATTAGCTGAAAGCTGTGGTATATCAGACTGTATACCACGGGTATGACAAAACATTTAGTTTTAACCACACCCCCTCAGGCCTTATTGCTTAAATATACCACGAGTATGATGCAAAATGACTTGTTGTTTACTATTCTAATTGCGTTGGTAGCCAGTTTCTAATAGCAATAAGGCACCTCGGAAGTTTGTGGTATATGGCCAATATACCATCGCTAAGGGCTGTATTCAGGCACTTCATGTTGCGTCGTGCGTAAGACCAGCCCTTAGCAGTGGTATATTGGCCATATGCCACACTTCTTTGGGCCTAATTACTCAAATATATTCTATTGGCCAGATCATATAGGCAATGATGACTTCATGACATGTAGTCATTCATTTCCATAAAACAACATATCTATCTGCTTGTTTGAACGTCGAACGCACATGCCAGGTGAATTTGATTGCACTAAATCGGTTTGGGCCTACTAGCAGGCTACTTCCCTACGCTTAAGATAAACAAGCTGGGAAATGGCTTATTAAAAACAAACCTTTCAAAAATGTCACCAAAATGATGAAAATCACAAGTGTTGAGACAGCACCGAAGTGTAGATGGAAAACTTTGTGTGACCTTCATCCCACGGGAGGAAGGTGAGTCACTGGCCAATCACAGTTGCAAAACAAAAGACGCCATTGCAGCATCTCTCAATTTATCATAACAAGGACAGGTCACAAGAACTAGTCATGAAACAAAACATATTCACTGGAAGCAAATCATTCATTAGAATAGCCTAGTAGGCCTACTCGCATTTATGAAAACACTGCCATTGTCAGACCGCCACTAACGTATTGCTTACAACTGAATAAGATTTCACTGTTGTATGCAAGGGTCACCGTGACAGGTAGCCTCTTAGAATCAGAGAGTGAAATACTTACACACTTGTAGGCTCAGCATTCCCCAAAAGTCCCATTACAAGTCAGAATGTTGCACAAACTTCATTTTCAACTTACTTTTCCTGTTGTCCGCCGGTTTTCTCCCTATGTCGGAGGTAATTTGATACAACATATCCACAGGGAAGTGTTATCAACCCGACCTTCAGTACACTGGTCTGTATATCGGTTTGTACTTCCGGTGTTTATTTTCAATACTGATGCAATTCGCAAGTGAGAAACACTTGCACAATATGGCTGAGCCTAACTGAACCACAGACCAAACTGCAAACAATTTCAGCTGATTGTGAGGAAATGTGCTTCAGTTGACAACGTTCGGTTACATTTGGTTAGTGTTTACATATTGTGCATCATCTGCTATGCCTTAAGAGATTGAAAATACAAGTGACAGAATTGAACACTTTCCTGTGGATACCAAATCTCTACCTCCTACTGCCAAAAGCACCAACAGCATGTACTGTACAACCGGTAAAGTAACTGTAAATACACTATATATACAAAAGTATGTGGACATCCCTTCAAATTAGTGGATTTGGCTATTTCAGTCACACCTGTCAGGTGTATTAAATCGAGCACACAGCCATGCAAAGACAAACATTGGCAGTAGAATGGCCTTACTGAAGAGCTCAGTGACTTTCAACGTGGCACCGTCATAGGAATCCACCTTTCCAACATGTCGGTTCATCAAATTTCTGCCCTGCTAAACTGCCAGCACCATACCATCCTGCATCCCACTGCTGGCTTGCTTCTGAAACTAAGCAGGGTTGGTCCTGGTCAATCCCTGGATTCTGCTGGAAGTGGTGTTGGAGGGCCAGTATGAGGCACCCTTTCCTCTGGTCTAAAAAAAAGAAATATCCCAATCCCCCAGGGCAATGATTGGGGACATTACTCTGTGTAGGGTTCCATCTTTTGGATGGGATGTTAAACGGATGTCCTGATTCTCTGTGGTCACTAAAGATCGCATGGCACTTAACATAAGAGTAGGGGTGTTAACCCCAGTGTCCTGGCTAAATTCCCAATCTGTCCTTCATACCATTAGGCTCACCTAATCATCCCCCCCTTCTTCCCTGTAACTATTCCCCAGGTTGTTGCTGTAAATGAGAATGTGTTCTCAGCCAGCTTACCGGGTAAAATAAATAAAGAAATAAAGCTGCCCTGGTCAACTGTAAGTGCTGTTATTGTGAAGTGGAAACGTCTAGGAGCAACAATGGTTCAGCTGTGAAGTGGTAGGCTACACAAGCTCACAGAATTGAAATGCTGAAGTGCGTAGTGTGTAAAAATTGTCTTTGCTCAGTTGCAACACTCCCTACTGAGTTCCAAACTGCCTCTGGAAGCAATGTCAGCACAAGAACTGTTCATCCAGCTTCATGAAATCGGTTTCCATGGCCGAGCAACCGCACACAAGCCTAAGATCACCATGCGCAATGCCAAGTGTTGGCTGGAGTGGTGTACAGCTCGCCACATTTGGACTCTAGAGCAGTAAAAATGCGTTCTCTGGGGGGATGAATCACGCTTCACCGTCTGACAGACAAATCTGGGTTTGGCGGATGCCAGGAGAATGCTACCTGCCCAAATGCATAGTGTCAACTGTAAAGTTTGGAGGAGGAATAATGGGGCTGTTTTTCATGGTTCGGGCTAGGCATCTTAACGCTACAGCATACAATGACATTCTAGATGATTCTGTGCTTCCAACTTTGTGGCAACAGTTTGGGGAAGGCCCTTTCCTGTTTCAGCATGGCAATGCCCCCATGCACAAAGTGAGGTCCATACAGAAATGGTTTGTTGAGGTCGTTGTGGAAGAACTTGAATGCCCAGCACAGAGCCCTGACCGGCAAGTCCCCGCCGCAATGTTCCAACATTTAGTGGAAAGCCTTCCCAGAAGAGTGGAGACTGTTATAGCAGCAAAGGGGAGACCAACTCCATATTAATGCCCATGATTTTGGAATGAGATGTTCGAGGAGAAGGTGTCCACATACTTTTGGTCATGTAGTGTATAATTTTATTCAACATTCTGGCTTGTAGATCGCATTGAGTCTTTTTTAGGGTAACTTCGGTCAGACTGAACATTTCTGGAGTAACCATGGTAACAGTCTGATGTTTAGGCAATGTGACAGGCTGTTGACATGTTTTGCACAATCAGTTCAAATTTCACTCCAAAATCAGTCTTTGAGTCTTTTTTAGGGTGACTTTAGTCAGACTGAACATTTCTGGAGTAACCATGGTAACAGTCTGATGTTTAGGCAATGTGACAGGCTGTTGACATGTTCTGCACAATCAGTTCAAATTTCACTCCAAAATCACTGCCAATATGAGAGACTGGTGTGATTCCAGCAGCCATCACCAGATCAGTCATCTTGAATTCTGTTAAATTGTATTACTGTATTTAAATGTAGTTTGGAAACATCCCACAGCATCTCAAATGGCACATTTAGCTACCTAGATCAGGGGAAGACAAGCCTGGTCCTGGAGTGCTACAGGTACTGCAGGATGTTGTTCCAACTAAGCACCACACCTGACCAACCGAGGTAATTGGCCTAGATGATCATGGCTTTTAGATCGACATTTCTAGTGCATTGATACTAGAAAGGGAGAGTAACAGGTAGTTTTAATACTTTTCCAGAGCCATTAGTGAGTGAACCAAGGAGATGGCATTGTGGTGTGTGTGTGTCTGTGTGTGTGTGTGTGTGTGTGTCTGTGTGTGTGTGTGTGTGTGTGTGTGTGTGTGTGTGTGTGTGTGTGTGTGTGTGTGTGTGTGTGTGTGTGTGTGTGTGTGTGTGTGTGTGTGTGTGTGTGTGTGTGTACCATCAAATAGATGAAAGCGGGTTAGAGTTCAATGGGCCTTTGTTGTGGTGGGAATTATTCAAAATATTCCTACTACAGGCAATGTGTTAGGGTAATCTGCCTTGACAATTTCATCTTTCTGCTTTGATCATTGGTTGTTAGTAAGCAAGCATCATAATATATAGGCAAGCTTTACCTTGACTGGATGATGGGCATCAGCTCTTACAAAGATGTTTATGAGTGTATTTGAAGTGCTTTGATAAATCAAAGGCTCCCCTCCATACAAAAATAACATTGAAAACACCACTTAGGTGAGTAATCTCACGCAATCAGGATCAAAAATGTTTTGTACATAATGTTGCTGCTACCGTCTCTTATGACCGAAAAGAGCTTCTGGATATCAGAACTGGGATTACTCACCTCATATTGGATGAGGAATTCTTCTTCAATGAGTCGGACGTGAGAGATATACTACGGACACCCGACCAGGCCCAGATCCCCGTGATTTGTGGGAAAAGGAAACGTAGGTTTCGCGGAAAGAGATGAGGATGCCTTGTGAGGATCAGGCAACGGGTGGCTAATCTTCCCTTGCCTCCCATTCCGCTAGCTGACGTTCAATCACTGGAAAATAAATGGGACGAACTGAAAGCACGTATATCCTACCAATGGGACATTAAAAACTGTAATATCTTATGTTTCACCGAGTTGTAGCTGAACGACGACATTAAGAACATACAGCTGGAAGTTATACACTCTATCGGCAAGACAGAAGAGCAGTCTCTGGTAAGACACGGAGCGGGGGCCTATGCATATTTGTAAACAATAGCTAGTGCATGACATCTAAGGAAGTCTCAGGGTTTTGCTCGCCTGAGGTAGAGTATCTCATGATAAGGTGTAGACCACACTATCTACCGAGAGAGATTTCATCTTTAGTTTTTGTAGCTGTCTACATACCATCACAGACAGAGGCTGGCACTAAAACCACACTCAATGAACTGTATTCCACCATAAGCAAACAAGAAAATGCTCATCCAGAGGTGGCACTCCTAGTGACTGGGGACTTTAATGCAGGGAAACTTAAATCAGTTTTACCTAATTTCTATCAGCATGTTAAATGTGCAACCAGAGGGAAAAAATGTAAGACCACATTTACTCCACACACAAAGCTCTCCCTCGCCCTCCATTTGGCAAATCTGACCATAACCCTATTCTCCTGATTCCTGCTTACAAGCAAAAATTTAAGTAGGAAGCACCAGAGACTCGGTCTATAAAAAAAGTGGTCAGATGAAGCAGATGCTAAACTACAGGACTGTTTTGCTAGCACAGACTGGAATATGTTCCGGGATTCTTCCGATGGCATTGAGGAGTACACCACATCAGTCACTGGCTTTATCAATAAGTGCATCGAGGATGTCGTCCCCACAGTGACTGTACGTACATACCCCAACCAGAAGCCATGGATTACAGGCAACATTCGCACTGAGCCAAAGGGTAGAGCTGCCGCTTTCTAGGAGCGGGACTCTAACCCAGAAACTTATAAGAAATCCTGCTATGCCCTCTGATGATACATCAAACAGGCAATACAGGACAAAAATCGAATCGTACTACACTGGCTCCAACGCTCGTCAGATGTGGCAGGGCTTGCAAACTATTACAGACTACAACGGGAAGCACAGCCGAGAGCTGCCCAGTGACACGAGCCTACCAGATGAGCTAAATAACTTCTATGCTTGCTTCGAGGCAGGTAAAAGTGAAACATGCATGAGAGCATCAGTTGTTCCAGACGACTGTGTGATCACGCTCTCCACAGCTGATGTGAGTAAGACCTTTAAACGGGTCAACATTCACAAGGCCGCTGGGCCAGACGGATTACCAGGATGTGTACTCCGAGCACGAGCTGACCAACTGGCAAGTGACTTCACTGACATTTTCAACCCCTCCCTGTCTGTAATACCAACATGTCTCAAGCAGACCACCACAGTCCCTGTGCCCAAGAACACTAAGGTAACCTGCCTAAATGACTACCGACCCGTAGTACTCAAGTCTGTAGCCATGAAATGCTTTGAAAGGCTGGTCAAGCCTCACATCAACACCATTATCCCAGAAACCCTAGACCCACTCCAATTTGCATACCGCACCAACAGATCCACAGATGATGCAATCTCTATTGCACTCCACACTGCCCTTTCCCACCTGGACAAAAGGAACACCTACATGAGAATGCTATTCATTGACTACAGCTCAACGTTTAACACCATAGTGCTCTCAAAGCTCATCACTAAGCTAAGGACCCTGGGACTAAACACCTCCCTTTGCAACTGGATCCTGGACTTCCTGACGGTTCGCCCCCAGGTGGTAAGGGTAGGTAACAACACATCCGCCATGGTGATCCTCAACACAGGGGCCCCACGGGTGCGTGCTAAGTCCCCTCCTGTACTCCCTGTTCACTCATGACTGCAAGGCCAGGCACGACTCCAACACCATCATTAAGTTTGCTTATGACACAACAGTGGTAGGCCTGATCACCGAACAACGATGAGACAGCCTATAGGGAGGAGGTCAGAGACCTGACTGTGTGGTGCAAGGACAACAACCTCTCCCTCAACATGATCAAGACAAAGGAGATGATTGTGGACTATAGGAAAAGGAGGACCTAGCACGACCCCATTCTCATCGACGTGGTTATAGTGGAGCAGGTTGAGAGCTTCAAGTTCCTTGGTGTCCACATCACCAACAAACTAACATGGTCCAAGCACACCAAGACAGTCGTGAAGTTGGCACAACAAAACCTATTCCCCCTCAGGAGACTGAAAAGATTTGGCATGGGTCCTCAGATCCTCAAAAGGTTTTACAGCTGCACCATTGAGAGCATCCTGACAGGTTGTATCACTGCCTGGTATGGCAATTGCTCAGCCTCCGACCGCAAGGCACTACAGAGGGTAGTGCGTATGGCCCAGTACATCATCGGGGCCAAGCTTCCTGCCATCCAGGACCTCTATACAAGGCATTGTCAGAGGAAGGCCTTAAAAATTGTCAAAGACTGCAGCCACCCGAGTCATAGACTGTTCTCCCTGCTACCGCACGGCAAGCGGTACCGGAGCCAAGAGGCTCCGGTACTAGGTCCAAGAGGCTTCTAAACAGCTTCTACCCCCAAGCCATAAGACTCCTGAACAGCTAATCAAATGGCTAACCAGACTATTTGCATTGCCCCCTACATATTGACACATTGACTCTGCACCGGTACCCCCTGTATTTAGCCCCGCTATTTTTATTTACTGCTGTTCTTTAATTATTTGTTATTATTATCTCTTACTTTTTTAGGGATTTTCTTAAAACTGCATTGTTGGTTAAGGAGTTGTAAGTAAGCATTTCACTGTAAGGTCTACACCTGTTGTATTCGGCGCATGTGACAAATACAATTTGATTTAATTTGACGTACGCTTTCAGTGGCTTATTGACATCATCTCCCTTTAGGGTATATACGATATACGGGTACATCTTTTTTCGTCCTCATTCAAACTTTTTATATTAAATCACAGTGTTCAGAACTAGCATCACCTGTTATAATCTAGCTATCACTCTCTCCTTTCCTGAAATAAACAAACATCTCATTCACAAAACCACTCTGCACTCCAAAGTGAAACGGATAACCAATCAGCAATAGACAGTAACTGTTGTTTTGCTGGTCCTTTTTATTTACAAGGAGTTAGCTTGCGTGAAATAAACATACTTTTTCTGTTGGTGTGCATCAGAGCATTCTAAAAAACACTCTGAATGTTCCCTAATTTAAACGGAATAATTGAGAGCGGAAAATAGATAATATCATAGTTGCACTCAACACGGTCCTTCTTTCCCAACTGGAGTAACTGATGTGTGAAAAAGACAATATTCTTGCTCTAATTAACATGTCTTGGGAACAGAAAACAAAAGGCTTTATTTTACAGCCATTGTCCCTGCAGAATAATGATTCCAATATAGAACAGCAACTTCTTGAGAAAAACATCACGACTACTGATGGAGTTATAGACCGTATAATATTCGGGCCAAACTGTACTGTAGGTCGTCATGATTCAGTGTCCATGAAAGACACCATGATACGTTTTCACTAACTCCTTATAGTACGTACTAAGTGCGCAGTTGACTAGGGTGCGACTCCACAGTCAAACAATTGCAGGTCATCACCGCCTCTTTGAACACACTCCTTCGATGACTGCAGCTGAGATATCATATCCTCTCAGGCCTGCGAGCTGTTCACTTCATAGCCTGTATAGAATGGCCATTATGCTCTGTCATAAAAGGACTTGAAAGGGATATATCCACTTGCCACTCCACAGACAATCATGTACCAGGAGAAGATGGACTTGGCAGTAGCAGGATATGAGGCAATGGGATCTAAGGACTTGACGTTCGCTCAGCTTAGGGGATCAGGTAGGTTCTCAGCCCAGGGAGTGTTCTCCCACAATGCCATTGTGCAGCAGTGCACAGCTGGGAGGCGAGGATAGCGAGTGTGTCCGTCTGATCTTGTGACTTGGCCCAGTGTGCCCTCAAGACACATTAGTCTCTGGGTTTTTAGCTATAGGTTTCAGTGTGGAGCTTGACTGTGGGGTTTACAGTACCCACAACCCCCGGTGGCTCTGCAGCAGAAAGGAACAGACCCCTACAGGAGGGTTTTGACTAGGTGATATACAGCAATGAATGGAAGTGATTTTTTATAGCAGGTTAGGAGAATTAACATAGCAGGTTTGAGAACCAGGTTAAAGTTAGGAAAAAGGTTAGCGTTAGATTTAATGCTTTCCTAACCTGCTACGAAAAGTCACTTCTGATTGTAGCTGTACTCCATCTAGTCACAACCCTGTAGGAGAGCATTCTGGTGACTAGACAGTGGTGGTTGAGCGGCTCCAGCTGACTGGCTGCAAAGCTGCAATCAGCCGGCCCTCACACTCTGATTTGCCTGCTGTGTGAGAGTTAGAAGGGGAAATGGGATCATGACTCAATGTTTGTTGTGGTTGACGAGGTTCATGAAAACTGTGCCATTATATGCTATTCTACCCCTTGTGAGTATTTGTGTGATGTGAATTCATTCATGAAAAGGACTGTTTGGGTGCTATGACATTTTCAAAAAGAATGACTGAAAGCATGCCTTAGAGCAAACAGCAATATGTCTTTCACAGCTAAAAGATGATGCATGTTGTACATCTTATCAACACCCCTTTTTAAGACCTGGATATTGAGGCATTGTGCCACCCCTAGACCTTGTCTGGTCCTACGTTGCACTCTGAGAAGGAGAGCGACTATGTGATCTATCTGATTAGAATCATAACCAGGCAGGTTTAAACCCTGCCTCTCTGACTCAGGCAGCTAAAGAACAGCGGATCAAGAAAGGGCACCTTGTGCCCAAGGTACAATATACCCAGGATCACATCTACCTTAGTCGTTGTACTTGCTCGAAGCTACGAGTTAGGTTTAGAGTATACCAAACCAATCTATAGTAACCCACATCTAACATTTAAAATATATTGAGTACAATACTCATTCAGTTCCATTTGTACCAGATAGTTAAAGCTCCCTGAGCGACTTGGACGTGTCTGCATGCCGCCTAAGCATGTTTTTATGTCGACACACAGTGGGTTGCTATTTATCCTGTCATAGCTGAATAGTGTATATGAAGCTCACTTAGTGTATATGAAGCCCACTTTAAAATGGCATTATAAAGTGGTCTGGGACTTCCACTGACACTCATGTTTTATGAAAGACGACGTTCCACTTTGTATTTGAATAATTTGTGTAAAAATAAGCTTTAAAGCCTTTCCATTAGTAAAAGGTCTGAAAATGGAGCAAATCTGTTTTGTCAATATAAAATGTGGTTTTTCGATGCACTAAAAGTCTGAGTAGTTGTAATGCAAATGGCGAAAGCAGAAATACATCTGCTAATGTCAGTCAGCAATACAGTGAGAGAAAAGGTGAGAAAGAGGAAAGGCTATATGGTAATTTATTCGGCTGGAAATGAATGAGGTTTAATATCCCCCACAGTGAGGCAATACGCCGCAACTCCCATCACAGTGTTCTGCTGCATCTGTGTGAGATTAAGAAAACCTGCTCAAACTTCTTAATTCAACAGATAAACAAAAGGGATGGCATGTGTGCGTCAGCACGCTTTCAGTAAACGTACAGATTTACCTTATTCATGAAACACCTGAACTTTCATTTTCATCACAAACTGCTGCTCCTGTTGCTGAACTTTGCAAAACACTTGGTGATTATAGCTTCAGACGAGAGAGATAATGAGAGGTCCACCCTTTAAGTGCAGTGACTGACGGTGAACACATCTCTCCCATTGTTCTCCAGGAAATCACCACCCCTGGATTAGATCATTTTTCTCTCAGGTGTGGGAGTTGTGACTGTTTTTAACAGAAGCACTTGACCATGCCTGCTGCCCACTATAACCCCCACCGATGATTTGAAATGTAAATTACAGAGTTGTCTCGCAAGCATGCCATGTGTGACAAAGCCTCCATTCTTATAAAACAAAAGTATTTAATAGAGCACTTTTGAGTAATGACCCCTTTGTGTCATGTAATGAGGTAAATTATGGATAGAGTCGCATCAGGAAATTACAGTGTGTCAGTCATCTCTGTCATTTCTACTTAAACACCTGTTTGATTTGTACTGGCCTCAGATCAGCTTCCATCCCTACAGGAGTGTGTGAGGGTGTTAGTCTGGCACAAACTTCTGCATTAAGAGCAGTTTGTTGTTCGTTAGTGCATTCTTTTTTTTTCTTTTTTTTACAGCACTGTCACGATATCTACACATTGTCGTAGAAGTGTGATGTATGGATAAGTAATGACCTCTGTTGTCCATGCTAAACCTGTGTTGAGGTGAGTGAGTACGATACCACATACAGCAGTGGGGGTAGGCTAAACTACAGAGAGTTAACATGACAGTGATTGACTGGGGTAATATCTGTTCACTGGGGCATGTAAGGTGAAGATAACGTGTGTTTGTCTTACAGTAAAGGAGGTGTATTGTCCAGGGGCTCCCCAAGCATCACGGTTCCCATCAGACTTCGCTGGAGGGAGTGCCAGCGCCATTACATTAACTACTAGCCTGTTGGTTGACAGAGCCTCAGAGAATAGGAAATGACTCAAATGTCTGTAGATAGCCATGCATTATTGAGTATTACTGAATATACTGAAAGCTACAGGATAGTAGTTATTTGTCTCAGGCTCTGGGCTGTGTGGGTCTAGCATGTTGGAGCTGTGTGACTCCACATCCCGTGTATTCTCGTTACGAGAGCCATAATTAAATCTCGAGCTAGCTGGTGTGATCACGTGTCTACCCGCCTAAAAATAACCTCACTCCCAACATACAATGGGGATAATTCCCATAGCTATAAATAGACTCACTGGAGGGAAGTAGGGGATTAAATCACCAGTTAGCGATGGCTGCTATAAGGAGGAGTTTCAACATTGAGCAATAGATTGATTCCAGTGCCGTCAGTGACATAGTAATCTGCATTGTGCAGTAATTAGTATCTGTCAGGTAAATGAGGCTCATCCCATTACTGTACTGTGCTATGGCCCATCAATGGGAATCCTCCTCTGCTAGTTGCCACAGGAATGGCTTGATTAAGATTAAAATAAAGAAAATAAGAAATTAAGGCAGGTAGCCTAGCGGTTAAGAGCGTTGGGCTGGTGACTGAAAGGTCGCTGGTTCGAATCTCTGAGCTGACTAGATGAAAAATCTGTCGAAGTGTCTTTTAGCAAAACATTTAACCATAATTGCTTCTGTACGTCGCTCTGGATAAGAGCGTCTGCTAAAATAGTTTGAATGGGTTGTTTCACTTTAGCCTATAGGACTAGGGCCAATAGATGTTCATATTGCGCAGGCGCCACTCTCAGGTCTCAGACAATAATGCTTTCATGACCAAAGACAGTGTCATTACGCAGATACATGTATATGACATGCACCTCCCCACGGCAGCCATTTCGCTGTCCTTATTGTACCCCATATCCACCTCCCTATGCATTAATTCAAATGGCGCATTGAGCGTCTGCTGGAGTGTTGATAAGACTCCTGAGAGCCCCGCTAAGGCACTCGACCGTTAATCAAATTAATAGAAATGCTGTACACCGCTCCTACCTGCCACAGTCCTCATTATTAATGCATGAGGGCAATTCCCCACTAACAGAGTGATGCTGAGGCTGACCTTTTCACCAAAAAATGTATGCCAAGCAAAAAAACATTGATTGTGATGTTTTACAAACCACACACATACAGAATATGCAGAAGTCTACTTTTAACAATTGCCACTGAACATTTTACTAAAACACATTTACTTGAGGAACACAGCAGATGCAAAGTTTGGTAACAGAATGACAGTAAAATCTCAATTTCTTTTATGCAACCACATTTTCCAAAACACTGTTAAATATCTACTCCAAATTAAGATTCAAAGATGTCTGCAGAAAGAATGGGGTGTCTGTATTAATATGACACCTTGATTTTGAAAAAAATCTAAACTCAGCAAAAAAGAAACGTCCTCTCACTGTCAACTGTGTTTATTTTCAGCAAACTTAACATGTGTAAATATTTGTATGAACATAACAAGATTCAACAACTGAGACATAAACTGAACAAGTTCCATAGACATCTGACTAACAGAAATGGAATAATGTGTCCCTGAACAAAGGGGGGGTCAAAATCAAAAGTAACAGTCAGTATCTGGTGTGGCCACCAGCTGCATTAAGTACTGTAGTGCATCTCCTCCTCATGGACTGCACCAGATTTGCCACTTCTTGCTGTGAGATGTTACCCCACTCTTCCACCAAGGCACCTGCATGTTCATGGACATTTCTGGGGGGAATGGCCCTAGCCCTCACCCTCCGATCCAACAGGTACCAGACGTGCTCAATGGGATTGAGATCCGGGCTCTTCGATGGTCGTGGCAGAACACTGACATTCCTGTCTTGCAGGAAATCATACACAGAACGAGCAGTATGGCTGGTGGCATTGTCATGCTGGAGGGTCATGTCAGGATGAGCCTGCAGGAAGGGTACCACATGAGGGAGGAGGATGTCTCCCCTGTAACACACTGCGTTGAGCTTGCCTGCAATGACAACAAGCTCAGTCCGATGATGCTGTGACACACTGCCCCAGACCATGACGGACCCTCCACCTCCAAGTTGAACCCGCTCCAGAGTACAGTAACGCTCATTCCTTCGACGATAAACGCGAATCCGACCATCACCCCTGGTGAGACAAAATCGCGACTCGTCAGTGAGGAGCACTTTTTTCCAGTCCTGTCTGGTCCAACGATGGTGGGTTTGTGCCCATAGGCGACGTTGTTGCCGGTGATGTCTGGTGAGGACCTGCCTTACAACAGGCCTACAAGCCCTCAGTCCAGCCTCTCTCAGCCTATTGCGGACAGTCTGAGCACTGATGGAGGAATTGTGCGTTCCTGGTGTAACTCGGGCAGTTGTTGTTGCCATCCTGTACCTGTCCCGCAGGTGTGATGTTTAGATGTACCGATTCTGTGCAAGTGTTGTTACACGTGGTCTGCCACTGCAAGGACAATCAGCTGTCCGTCCTGTCTCCCTGTAGTGCTGTCTTAGGTGTCTCACATTACGGACATTGCAATTCATTGCCCTGGCCACATCTGCAGTCCTCATGCCTCCTTGCAGCATGCCTAAGGCACGTTCACGCAGATGAGCAGGGACCCTGGGCATCTTTCTTTTGGTGTTTTTCAGTCAGTAGAAAGGCCTCTTTAGTGTCCTAAGTTTTCATAACTGTGACCTTAATTGCTTACTGTCTGTAAGCTGTTAGTGTCTTAACGACCGTTCCACAGGTGCATGTTCATTAATTGTTTATGGTTCATTGAACAAGCATGGAAAACAGTGTTTAAACCCTTTACAATGAAGATCTATGAAGTTATTTGGATTTTTACGAATTATCTTTGAAAGACAGGGTCCTGAAAAAGGGAAGTTTCTTTTTTTGCTGAGTTCATGTTGGTTATTGAACTACAGTAAGTGAAGTGGATCAACAACTGGTAACAGAATGACGGTAACAGAATGACATCATGGGTCTTTGATCTGTACTATACAGAAATACATAATTATGAATGTCATTATCTTCACTGTGATGTATCTTAAATAGGTACACAAAGGTAGAAAAATGTAATATCCTCTTTTTCATGTTTGGGTATTATTCTACACATTGGCTATTATTGTAAAGAAATCTGCCCCCAAACAAGACCAAATTTGCAGTGGTGGAAAAAGTACTAAATTGTCATACTTGAGTAATAGTAAAGATAGAAAATGACTCAAGTAAAAGTGAAAGTCACCCAGTAAAATACTACTTCAGTAAATGTATAGAAGTATTTGGATTTAAATATACTTAAGTATCAAAAGTAAATGGAATTGCTGAAATGTAAAAGTATAGGTAGGTAGCCTAGTGGTTAGAGCGTTGGACTACTAACTGAAAGGTTGCAAGATTGAATCCCCGAGCTGACAAGGTAAAAATCTGTTGTTCTGCTCCTGAACAAGGAAGTTAACCCACTGTTCCTAGTCCGTCATTGAAAATAAGAATTTGTTCTTAACTGACGTGCCTAGTTAAATAAAGGTAAAATAAAGACAGTAAAGAAAAGTAGAGTATTATACACTTCATGGGTGCTCTACTGTACTTTACTGTACTGGGCTCTACTGTACTTTACTGAACTGGGCTCTACTGTACTGGGCTCTACTGTACTGTGATCTACTGTGATCTACTGTACTGGGCTCTACTGTACTCTACTGTACTGGGCTCTACTGTGCTCTACTGCAACAGATTTTTCAGTCACTCCGTTACCGATTTAGTAACAGAGGGACTCCTTTTAATCACTTAATAATTGTTATATTTGCCTTTACTTGTTACTTCTGTAAACTTTCAGAATCCTCGCTCCTCACGAAGGAGAGAAAGTAGACTATCTTAAAGATATGTGGGGTTTTGGTAACAGAATGACAAGACACTAGACAATATTTCTTAAACTTACGGAAGGCAAATAATTTCTGCAAAACTAAATATATATGTTGATATTAGTTGGCAGGGGTCTTTTCTTCAGCATTATTCTGTTTGTATGTATTTCTAATACCTTTTAAGACTTTTTATAGTAGATGTTTTTTCAGACCCATTTTCCCATCTGTGTGACCAGAAATCAAAACCCTTGTTTATTCCGCATTGTTGGAATAGGAAATATATCTATGTCTTTGTTTCCCAAAAATATGGACTTTTAGTTTTCATAGGACACCAACGTTGGTATGCTCCTATAAACTTCACATGTTGGTTCTCATGGGTCCTTTTACATGGAAATGACCATGAGCATCAGACAGCATACTAAAGAGTCCAGAACGTTCAGGGTAAGGCTGAGCCTGAGGAGGCCGGAAACGGCTCATAAAAGGATCTTCATTTAGTCAACATTTTACTTCTGATGAAAATGCTAACTTGTAGTTTATTCAAGGTTTAAAAACGCTTCTAAAGTTTGTAATTTCCACTTTAAAATGTCAGACTTGATTTGCCCTTATGTAAAATGTATTAACCTCTTCAAAAAAATGTCCATAAATTATTATCCACATAATAATTCACATTTCCTTTTGCTGCAGAATTAATTTCCTGCTGTAGCAAACTGTCTCTAATTAAGATCCTACATCTCTACCTTTTTGTTTGTTTTATGAGCCATCAAACATCTCAAGACCACATAATGTGATTACACATCTCATTACACCATCCACTTTCAATAAAGAGCCTCCGGAGGCAAGTTTTGGAAGCAGGGAATGTGTAATTAAGACACTCTCAGAGAAGGCCTGATCAAATCCATGGATCTGAATATTTTAGTGTTCTGCTGGGGATAACCTTAGGCCTGCCTGTTAGCTCTCTCTGTGTTTATGTAAGATTGTAACCAATTTGGGCAGCTCAGCCTCTGTTTTGTAAAGGCTTGACATTGCCCATGGCTATATTCAATTGTTACTTTGATAACATTTCTCCAGTTATACAACAATATATATTTTGTAATTTATTTCAATATATGCCATCATACATTACCTGTGGTTCTATGAAGGAGGAGAAGGAACTCAAAATATAGATTTTATTCCCCCATCAACTGTTTCCCAAGGATTTCCTATGTTTCAATGTAGATCTAAACTCCTCTTATTTGGTATGAACAGAAACACAACATCCTATCAATACTGTCAGCAAGGCACACCACAGGCACTTTGGACTTGGATTTGGGCTGGAGGGCAAAAGTGTGAGGCATCTTCATATGGCTCTTGAAGAATGTTTCTGCTCTCAGGCAGACAATCTAGCCCCTCTTATCCCGCTCCTAAAGAGGGCTGAGACGACAGACAAGTCGATAGTATATGATGCACATGTCTGTGGAGCCTCCTGGGCATATGGTGACTGCAGGCTCATCTAGGCGCATGAGCAGAGATCAGGTGGCTGGAGGTCTGGATCCACTGATAGTAAGAAGTGGCTCCCCGCCATCAGAGGTGGGCCTTCAGTTCTAAACCTGTGCACTCGGTATACCCTTAAGAGGATTGAACCCTTTAAAGCTACTGTAGTCCCCCACCATCTGCTGTTGATGTCTCTAAGCATATGGTGTAAATCTGATTTACCTTAAAGGTAGACCCAGTGAAACGACGTTGCAACGAAGAGCACTGCAGATATTGAGATGAGCACAATGCAAGACTTGCATGCATGCAACGACATCTTGCTGAGTCTACCTTTAAGATATGGCAAATTATTAGTGGTAAATATGGCCAGTATCACTCCAAATGATATACATTATCTGGCATTAGAGAAGAAGAATGCGATATGATTGTGATCATTTCATTTAATGACCTGAGTGACCTTGGCTCTTCATCTCAAGGGAGCTTCTCCTTTGAGTATTTGCTGCTTGTTTACTTGACAGACTAGATAATAATCACAGCTCCCCATTAAGTCAATCATGCACATTGTGCATGCAGAGGATTGCCTCACGTTTCGTCTAATGGCTCATCTCCTGAACTCAATTTCCATATAACAAAAAGAAACGATTAGTATTAGTAATCTGCCAATAAAATCCCAGCACAGCGACACAGCCTCCCTAGATGAGGGATGGAAAGAGATGGGGGGAGAGAGAGAGAGAGTGAGTTGGAGGGAGAGAGAGACAGGGAGTGCAGGAGAGAGAGAGACACAGTAAAATAGAGAGCGAGTGAGACACAGAGAGACCAGAGAATGGGAGATATACGGAGGGAGAGAGAGGATTAGCAAGTCAAACAACTTGAGGAGTGGTGGGCCCTCATTGACCCAGTGTGTACCTGGGGTCACCTTGATTGGAAGGAAGAGAGAGTATAGGTTTACTGGGAGTATGATGCACAGCCCTGGAAATGGAATCCAATCTGGCTTATTTCATGCACACTTTGCCTAATTTACAGGAAATGGTAAACTCATGGCCTCTTATGATTCAAATTCAGTTGGAATGCCAGTTTGGAACCTTGCTGTTGAAGGATTTCCTAACACTCCTGTTGATGCCTATCAGTAGTTTCAGAAGAAAGTTATTTGTTTCTGGACATTTTGAGCCTGTTATCGAACCCACAAATGCTGATGCTCCAGATACTCTACTAGTCTAAAGAAGGCCCGTTTTATTACTTCTTTAATCAGAACAACCGTTTTCAGCAGTGCTAACATAATTGCAAAAGGGTTTTCTAATGATCAGTTAACCTTTTAAAATGATAAACTTGGATTAGCTAACACAACGTGTCATTGGAACACAGGAGTGATGGTTGCTGATAATGAGCCTCTGTACGCCTATATAGATATTCCATAAAAAAATCTGCCGTTTCCAGCTACAATAGTAATTTACAACATTAACAATGTCTGCACTGTATTTCTGATGAATTTGATGTTATTTGAACGGACAAAAAAAATTGTTTTTCTTTTCAAAAAAAGAACATTTCTAAGTGACCCCAAACTTTTGAACGGTAGTGTAGGTATTTTTGAAATACCCCAGTACACGGTATAAACGGTATATTACCCAAACCTACATCCAATAAACATGACTGTAAAGCCCAACATTCTAATCTGAATGTCCCTCCTAATGGTTAGTAAATTCCATGGTTTCCAGCCAAACATTCTTCCCTAACCCTCCATCCCTGTCCTTCTGGGGGAATCAAATAATGTTTCATAGAGAAATCAATTCAGCTTTAGAAATTCTTGTAATTATTTGTCAGTATTATGTCCGTGGAGAATGTGTGTCACGTTGAACACCTTACCCATTATGTCTGGGGTTTGAACCCCGGTGACCTCTCTCTGTTGTGTCTTTTCTGTGTAAACGGGCTTAATTATGTGAGCGAGTGCTTTGCCAGACAAAACAGATCAATGTGAAGGCCGATGGGTTGAGCCAACAGCATGCTGAGCATTACTAATAAGACAGGGCGATGATGGGATTATTTAAAGGTCTATGAATTTCATAGATCAGCAACAATGTCTCATCTAAAAGAGCATCGATCACAGTTCATCATTTTGATGTCATTCCGCTTTTCATCCACAACAAGGTGTTCCTGAAGACATCATATTGATTGGAAGAAAGAATACTTCAATAGCAACGTTGATCGCTTGAATCGTCTCTTAACTCGTTTGCAATTAATGAATCTATTGTAGTCCGTGGCTGTTGTTTTGTTTGTGTGCGTATCCGAGGAACATGCATAAGCCGAGTCACCTCTGGTGCGACTCTTAGTAAGGAAGCATCGACGTGGAGAGGAAAACTAGATTAGTTATGCATGCCATTTTCCAGATGGAAATATGGTCAGTTATTCTCTTGACTCAATTTCCTCTACTTCCTTCACCTGATGGGGAAGCTGTGCCTCTCACAGAGAAGACCTCAGATGGGTAATTTGGACACTGTGGCTCTCATTTCCATGCTGATGCACTTGGCCTCGTTTTCGTAATTTCTCGTCCTCCCGCCTGTCGCCCGTCTCGTCTCCCTCGCTTCCCTCGCAGCATCATCTGGGGCAGGTCTGGCCTTGTCATCCAGCCATTGACAACCACACGAGCTGACAGCCGCCCACTCGGCCCCGCCGTCTATGCTGTGCCGTAACACATCCTGATCCACCTACACCCCTAACTCTCCCATCCCCCCATCTCCACCCCGGGTAGATTCGGGGGTGACATGGCGCTCTGCCGTGTCACATCATCCATCAGGCTGTCAGAGGCTGTCGACCGGACCAGGAATGCCACGGATCTGTAAACAACGGAGTGAGAGACGCATCCGTCCCTGGGTCCCGTGCAGCAGGCCAAGCAAGCCTTTCCTCCTGGATGACTCACTCTCCCCCACGCCACGCCAGAGGGGACACACAAAGACACAGACAGAAGCTACTTCTGATCAGCACACCGCCAGGTGGAAATGACTAACACCTCTTGATGCATGTTGTTTCTGTGTCTGCACACCCTGCCGGAACCATGAGAATGATCAATGAACTATGTTACTCTGTGATGAGGGAATGATGTCATTATATCAATAGGGAGGAATTGATAGAGCACCTGGCGGAGTGGTCGATCTTGTCAACATGCTTAAATTGAGATGTTGAAAGGATTCTTCTAAGGCTGTCTGGCAACAGCAATCTAAATCCTCATTATAGCATAACCATAGGAAAAATGTATTTATCTCAAAACATCACCACTTTTCTGGAGCGGTGATGCACATAAGAACTCATGGCGAGAAGGATTACATTTTTTTTTAATTATACCGGAACATTTGAGTTGTCCAAATTATTAAAAAATCGTGATCAACTCAGGACTGACGAGGTGATTTTGTGGTTGTCACTCTGAGGTGATGACATGAAGACTGTGACAGTTTTATTGGGTTGTATATTTTCTCTATTAGGGCAGAAAGACTTCAGGTGTCTACGGACGGATTGGCTGTTGATGACTACATGCAGAAACAGGCATGCACACTTTCATTACCCACTCGGCCAAACAGTAATCTGTCCGTGCAGATGGCTGAAGGGGGGATTCATTTGCTTTTTTATTAGTCTGTCGTTTTTTCCCTCACCACATGATTAATATTGTCACTTTGATTTTCTCGTCAGGACATTAAATTAGAGACCATGTGACTGCAGACCGTGGAATCACAACTAGGGGTGAATGACATTATGTCAATCCCCTGTGCCAACTTCATATTGCCCCCCCCCCCCCCCCCCCCCCCCCACCCCTTCCCTCTTAGTCTCTTAGTCTCTGAAGTCTAACCTCCAGAAAATCTAATGTTACTGTCGGGCCAGCCAGGGCCTGTTGGAGCGTAGTGGGTTGAGGTGTTGGCTGGGGCTTGGGCAGACTGCCGCTGGGCCAGGCTATGTGTGAAGGCCAGCGGGGAGGGTACAGCTGGTGTCCCCACTGTGGAGCGCACAGCCAGGCCATCTCTGCTGACAGGGATTCAGCCCAGAGCCACTGAGCTGCCGTATGGCCTCCAAAGGGGATGGGTCCGAGACCCCCCTCTACAATCAGCACAGAGATCTATGGCCAAAGCCAAAAGTATAGTAGGGCAATTCCACGTTAACAGAGCAACACAGAGACTTAGATTCTTCACTTTAAACTACAACTCTATGCACTACTCTAGGACTACTTGGAACAATTGCTACATATTTGTTTTACAAAAATACATTTACTTGAAGAACAGTGCAGACGCAACGTTTTGTAAGAGAATGACGGCACAAACAGCACAAATCACCGTTCTTCAAGTAAATTTGTTTTTGTTAAATCTTCTGTGGAAATTGTTAAAAGTAGTCCTTGTGCGTGGCGCTGTATGATTTGTTTAACTTTGCAATCATTGTTTTTTTGTTTGACAAAAAAAGTGAACAATCTGAGTCTGTGTCACTTTGTTACTGTGGATTTGTCCAATACACAGTTCAGTAAACTCAGTTTGAGATGTGGAATTTCAATGGCCGCAAAGTTCCAAGGCAATTACATGTAAGTATGAATATTCTAATGTTTCTCTACTAATGGCTCTGTGTAACTGTGGTGTGCGGTAGGAAGATGACCTTGGAGTGTGGGAGGCGGGGATAGCTCAGCAGGGAGCTTGGTGACTCACCTATAAAGAGAAGCTTTGGAATTTGTGAATCGTGGTTGTAAATCGTGATTCTCGAAAGGGTATCTTTTGAGGAAATTGGACATTGGGCAATTACTGGATGTAATGGGGCTTGCATATGAAAATGTTCATTGCCTTTTGTGAATGAATTAGACCAGGGGAAGCTTGATTTCTAGTTGAATTCATACATCAGTTATGTTGATGTGCATTGTAAAATCTAGTAGATATAGTCATGTGCCTGTATTCATGTAAATGACCTTATTATGTAGAGTAAAGATATAGACTGAAAGGCAAAGGAAATCAAAATGACATTTGTATGGAGGGGGGTTCAAGCTGTCATTTCCAATGTCATCCATACCAATAATCTTCCTGGCTAAAATGGCGACTGATCTTTACCATTCTGAAGGACTAGCTTTTGTCATCATGTTATTATAGCCGCTGACCAGGCAGCTGTTAGTGCTACACACCAAAGTTAGTTAGAGAGGATTTCCATTGGTACTCCCCCATCCCAGAGTTCACAGAGACTGTTTACCAAGAGTGTACTGTAGGGATTTGTGATGACTATCTGTATGAGGTAAGCAGTTGTTCAGAGACACCACCAGGCGTCTAACTGCGCCTAACTGCAGATGCACAGCGTATCTACATGTATACTGTATGTAACATATTTGTTGGCAGGGGCCGATGTCAAAGTAAATCCTAAAAGGGTCAGCTACGTTATTAAACATGACCCCCATTCACCCACTCAGGCTAGTTCTGTTCAGAAAATACTACATGGTTTGCCCCACTGTATTTTGAATTTCAACTATAGCCGTTTTGAATGAATAAAGCATGGCAAAGTAATAGAAGTGAAATTATTTTACTCGTGCTGTTCATAGTGATTCAGTTATTTTGTTTTCCTCTCCTCCTGGATGACTCACTCTCCCCCACGCCACGCCAGAGGGGACACACAAAGACACAGACAGAAGCTACTTCTGATCAGCACACCGCCAGGTGGAAATGACTAACACCTCTTGATGCATGTTGTTTCTGTGTCTGCACACCCTGCCGGAACCATGAGAATGATCAATGAACTATGTTACTCTGTGATGAGGGAATGATGTCATTATATCAATAGGGAGGAATTGATAGAGCACCTGGTGGAGTGGTTGATCTTGTCAACATGCTTAAATTGTAAATCCTCATCATAGCATAACCATAGGCTAAATGTATTTCTCTCAAAACACCACCACTTTTCTGGTGCGGTGAGAATTTTCTAATTATACCGGAACATTTAAGTTTTCCAAATTGTTTAAAGAATCGTGTTGAACCCCATCCACTCAGGACTGGTGAGGTGATTTTGTGGTTCTCACTCTGAGGTGAAGAAATGACAACTTGGTGTGCCCCTCTGTCTTTTGAATTTAAACTAGAGCCCTTTTGATAATGCATAGAAAAGCTATATTTTATTAGACTCGTGCTGTTCATAGTGATTGTTATTTTGTTTTCAACAGATTATGCCTTTAAATCATGTCGAACACACACACACACACACACACACACACACACACACACACACACACACACACACACACACACACACACACACACACAAAACTATACAGGAGAGATGAGGTGGAAGCCAGACGGCTGCCGCTCAATATGACATCTCCAGATTGAGATTAGCCCCTTTTCACTCCCAGAATGCCCCAAGGCTGTGTTTGACACTGTGTGTGTGGGAGCATGAAAGGAGTCTGAGCGCCCTCCATCATGACCTTTCAGCCCAGCCAGCCCTGCTCCTCATTCAATCCCCTATTGATTCCTTCCTGGTATTTCAGAGATTTTGATTTGAGGCACAGAGGAACACTTTCTTGAACGGTGAACTACTGTATATTTCCTTCGTGAATTCCATCTCCTTATAAACGTAAAGTTCCACTAGGGAATAATGTGTATGTTGCATAATGAGGTATTGTACGCAATTTCCTGTAAAAATATATACTTTCAGCAATGTTATCATGGTGCCCGGTGTTACACATCCTCATCAAATAACTTTCCTGAAGGATACAGAGCAGGCCAGAGGATAGCACTTATTAGATGGTGTTGCTGATCTCCTTCCAGGCTGTTTCAAAATGAATGAAGGCAGGCTGGTATAACATGGAGTGTTAAGCATCCCCCTCCTACTGTCTGGGTCAGAGTCATGACCCATTCATCATTTTAATGAAAGATTGCCTTGCAGTGTTTTTCAAGCTCCTCTATGGATGAGCCCTCCCTTCCTCTCTGGGGAAATCATGTCTCCTTCATGGGTATGATCTGATGGGACCTGTGTGTGTGTGTGTGTGTGTGTGTGTGTGTGTGTGTGTGTGTGTGTGTGTGTGTGTGTGTGTGTGTGTGTGTGTGTGTGTGTGTGTGTGTGTGTGTGTGCGAATGTACAGTATGTCTTAGTGTGTGTGTGCAGAGGCAAGACAGGGTTTTCCATGCATACAGAAAACACTCACCCTTCACACACTCGCAAGCACACACACAGACACACACTCACACAGCTCCCAAAGGGGGGATTTTTGGGAGTGTCCTTGCTTGTCATTGATGGTGTGCCCTGCGATGGTGGGCTCAGACACAGGAGGGGATGTTATGTGTGCTGAAAGGGTCATCTTACTTCACCGCTGCCAGAGCAGAGCACGACAGATTCCCCGTCCCTAGCATCTCCCCTCGGCTCAACCAATCACAGCCAAGGACTCTGTGATGTAGCGCCCCTCTCACTTGAGGGATTCCGAAGGAACTGCCGCGTGACGACGGCTCGCTTAAACAGCCCACTCTCCCTTCTCTCTCTCTCTCTCTCTCTCTCTCTCTCTCTCTCTCTCAGCCCAGCGCTCGGTGCATCCACTGTTGTTTCTAACGGGGGATAATAGAGCGTCACCCGTACTGCTCCCTCAACTCTGGCCACAAAATAAAGGCGGCAGACGGTGACAGCATCAGCATAAGCAGCAGGAGGCTCCTCTCTGCTCTCCTCCTCCTCTCCTCTTGTCTGAGACTCCTCCTCCTCTCTCTCTCTCTCTCTCTCTCTCTCTCTCTCTCTCTCTCTCTCTCTCTCTCTCTCTCTCTCTCTCTCTCTCCCAGAGACTCCCTCGTTCCCTCCAGATGAGATCTTCTCCACATCCGGACGGACAGATCGGGAGCTGACAGCATGCTGTGCCAGGTAAAATGAGACATTCCCTCTCTGGGGTACCGCAAAAGTTATGGGGATGAGTAGCGTGGAGGTGGAGGAGGGGCTGTGTTTGTTTGGGTTGAGTGTGATTGCTATCGGATTGATATTGAGAAGAGGAGTGGAGGGAGAGGGGCAGGGGAAGTCTACTCTCTGACAACTCCCACCGCTTTGCCGTGGCACCATTTTTGGCGCCCATTTCTGTGTGGCTGCGCCCCAGCGGGCGAGGTGTTGCCGTGGTTATTAGGAGATGGCAGTGTGTACAGGTTGAGATGAGGTGATATAAGCAGAGAGGTGGGTAGCTGGAGGCACGGCTCCGGTTGGGAAACAGAGACCACTGTGTTGATGTCTGGGTGGATGGATGGAGGGATGAGGAGGAGGGAAGGGGGCGGAAGACGAGCAGCTGCTTTCATCCTGGGGAAGCTAATCCCTCTCACCATCAGATAAAATGGCCCGGCTGTGGCTCCGTCTTTTCCTCCTCCATCCGTCACGTGATGGTTTATCTTTGGCATGACTTGCTTAGGGAGGAACGGAGCACACTATTGATTCGGAAAAGAGCTATAATGCCATTTGGAATAGGGAGCCAGACGTTGCTCTCAATCTTTAACCCCTTAGTTGTGCTGCTTCCTGTTTCTGCACAGGTGTGTGGGACAAACATAATATACATTCAGTATCTTCTTTGCACAGCAGTCTATAGCTGTTGATATGATTGAAAAGCCGCTGCGAGCCCTCGAGCTGCAAACATCTGTCATTGTCGTGATTGTTGGAAACCCCCAATAGGATAGCTTCTTATCACCACTCTCAGGTGGCGCCAGGTCCACTAACATGGGGCCTTTGCCACAGTGAACACACGTACTGTGATATCCCCATGTACTGAGCCCATTGTGAAACATGTCAAGCATATCCCTAGTTATTGTACTGTTGCTCTCTCTCGCTGACAAACAAGGCATGGGCACAGGTCGCCTGTTTCCCCGCCCGCCCATTATTACCTCGTATCTCAGGTGGTATGGATAAGCCCGTTGCTATGAGAGTCCACCTGAGAGAGACTACCGAGCGGGTTTGCTCAGCTGTAGCCCTGGGCTCATGCAATTGAGCCTCTCAGCCCCAGCCTCCCTCGGTCGCTGTGAATACATTAGCCGGGAGGCGCCCATGTCAAACTGTTGCCAGGTGATAGTAGCGAGAAGGGAAGCAACTCTCCCTCCTGCCCTCCCCCTCCCTCTTGCCCTCCCTCCCTCCCGCAACCCACCCTTCCACCTCTCCCAAATCACAAAAACCTCCCCAGCTCATTTCCCCAGACAGCAGCTTGTTGTATACATACTGTCTGCAGACACTTCGTTTCATAACCACTAACTGAATCAGATGTGATAGGGGAAGATGGGGCTTATCTCTAGCTGATGGATGCCATGTGCACTGTGTTATTGTAATGACTTATTGAAACACAACAGGCAGAGAATACTTCTGTCATTCATCGGTCACATGGGAATACAGGAAACATTGTTGTGGTAGATCTGTGTGACATGGTTTTCCCATCCATTTACATTTATATTTGAGTCATTTAGCAGACACTCTTACCCAGAGCAACTTACAGGAGCAATTATGGTTATTGAAAGATTTGTTTCACCTAGTCTGCTCTGGGATTCAAACCAGCAACCTTTCAGTTACTGGCTAAACGCTTTGCTTCCTGCCGCCACAATAAGGCCAACTAGGCCAATAATCCAATAAGGCCTCGAGAAACCCTAACAAGACAATGTCTGTGAGAGGAACAACCACCCAACCAGAGAGGGAGGGACAGATGTTGACCTTAAATAATTCAAGCATCCCCTCTGTCGCCGAAGGTGGCATCATGTTTTATCATCCTTGTTAAATCGTCAATAATGAGGAGGACTAGGAGGCTGCTGCCCCGAGCCTGATGTGCAACCAGCCCTAACCTTTCGTTTCAGCCCTGGTTATTTTGGGCTTGCCTTTTCAAAACCCAAGGCTTCTGGGTCATAAAGGGCAGCTGGCAGGATGACTTGGTGTTTGCTCAGAGCTCGTTATTTTAAACAACTGTTGTTAATGAGAGCTGAGGATTGAGGAGGAGAAGGGGGAAGAGGAGGTGAGAGGGAGGAGGGGGAGGGCGCTGTTGTCGGAGCAAAACAGGCGGTTAAAAATAGTCTCTATTATGATTCGACATTGTGCGGCCGTTTGGCAGCAGGTTGCTCTGAAAGGAAGTGCACCGATCAATGACATGCTCATGAAGTGGCCTGTGTCTCAGCGTTGGCCAATGATGAATGCTTCCAATATCAGGACCTGACGTCCCTCTCACCTTTCACTGTCTGCAGCTGATCAGGCTGTCCATGTCAAAGGCAAAAGCAATTTGAAAGTAGCCACAGAAACAGTCACGTCTGCTGGCTAGATGGTACAGATACAGGACCGGCTCCAGGCATAAGCGACATGAGCAGTAAGTCATGGCAAAATGTGTCGAATTGCATGAAATTACAGTAGCTTTAAAACTAAAAACTGTTCTCTCCACCCCATGGCAAAATTAGTAGAATTGCAGAAATTCACTTTAAAACATATATTTTTCTCTCAGCTGTCAAGAGGTGGGACCACTGTACAGCCGGCCCTGTACAGATATGAGAGAGTCTGAGTGTGTCTGTCGAGAGGTGGAATGGGCTGTTATTTTCATCTAAAAAAGCTTTTATAGCCACCTATAAAAAGCAATGCATTTTAGATTCCTTGAGTGTGAAGAATCATAGAGCACCTTTTAACATCCAAACCAATGACAAAGACAGATGATCACAGAGCAGGTTGTAGTTGGCTAACCATTCTGCATGGACCAGATACATCATGAGGGATAGAGGCCCCCAGGGATGTGTAGTGTAGCCGGATAAATCATGTTGTGTTCAGGCAGCAAGTCGTCCCAAGATCAGATTCACAGTGGAGGAGAGTGGGAGAATAGTGATGACATATCTAGTGCAACAGTGTATATATGTGGAATCACCAATCTCGATAAACCATTTCTGTATGAACTTCGATTTGAGCACGGGGGTATTGTCATGCTGAATCGTCTAAAAATTAAGATTTCCCTTCACTGAAACTAACCATGAAACACAGCCCCACCATTATTCCTCCTCCGCCAAACTCTACTGTTGAAACTCTGCATTGGGGCAGGTAGCGTTCTCCTGGCATCTGCCAAACCCAGATTAGTCCGTCAGACTGCCAGATGGTGAAGCATGATTCATCACTCCAGAGAACGCGTTTCCACTGCTTCAGAGTCCAACAGCGGCAAGCTTTACACCAGTCCATCCGACACTTGGCATTACGCATGGTGATCTTAGGCTTGTGTGCAGCTGCTCGGCCATGGAAACCCCATTTCATGAAGCTCCCGACAAACAGTTCTTGTGCTGACATTCCAGAGGCAGTTTTGAACTCGGTAGTGATTGGTGCAACCGAGGACACTATGCGCTTCAGCACTCGGCGCTCCCGTTCTGTGAGCTTGTGTGGTCTACCACTTCTTGGCTGAGCCGTTGTTCCTCCTAGACGTTTCCACTTCACAATAACAGCACTTACAGTTGACCAGGGCAGCTCTAGAAGAGCAGAAATTTGACGAACTGACTTGTTGGAAAGGTGGCACGTTGAAAGTCAAGCATTGAATTCCAGTACATTTGTATCAGTAATGTATTTGGCTACCACCACCACTAGAACATTGCTGTTTAAAAGAGTTTGTTGTAGGGGAGAGAGTGAACTCAATGGCACGTTGGGGGTTGGTTTCAGGCAAGGAGGGATTGGTGGAAGGAGGAGCTCTCATTTGACTAGCTGTGTTACCATGGTGCTACACTCAGTACAGTATGCCCACAGTCAACCAATGTAATGTAAGATCCTCATTCAAACAACTGGCTCACTGGTGAGCATGAAACTCAAATGGCTTGTTGCACTTTGAAACACTATTTGTTAGCATTGAATTCTAGCCTATCGATCTCCTCTGTTTTGTTTGTGATGGCTTATTTCTGGCTTTGCTGGGCTTGGTCCTGTGGTATTACTCTGTTATAAGGTCTGGCTCTGCTAATCTAATTAGGCTGGTTTAAGACTAAATCCTGATACAAGGCTCAGTGTTTAACAAGGTCTACGGGACTCAGGGCTCCTTGATCTCTGTTAGACCTGGGGAGATAAGGCAGAGATTACATGATCAATGAGGCCTTTACTATAATACAGAACCAGTGTACACCACACTCAACATTTCCTGACAATGCAATCACTGGCACTGCTGATGCTGGGTTGTAATTGCAGAGAGAAAGGGTGGATGAGAGGCATGGACATCTTTGTTTTGTGGTATTGCTCCAGTTCTGTCTCAGACCCTGAATGTACTGTATGTACGAAGGATATTGTGATGAGTTTGAAAGTGACTCACTGACACTGAACTCAACTGGGTGAGGGTTAAGATCCTTCCCTTCATGTGGAAGTTTTTCAGGCCATTGCCATTGGTGCAATAGCAAAACAAAAAAACAAACAGCTCTTTTTAACGAGGCTCAATCTGTTTAGCCTACAAATGTTGTTGTCCAACATTTCTATACATATTTACAGAGTGCGCTGTGCTGAAAACAATTGCAGTTCCATTGCAGTTAGTCCTGTGGACCCAATGACAGTAGACAGGCTGGAAACAGTGTGTTTAATGAGGCCTGTGGAAGTGCACAGTCTATATTGGATATGTCTGTTTCCTATTTGAGCCGCAACAATGGAATGAAGAAGCGCATGAAGTGACAATTCAAAACAATTGAATGGATTCACAGTAGTCAAAACTAATGAACACCAACATTTCATCATCCTGCATACAATCTTTTTTTATTGAGGAGGAATCCAAACTAACTGGCAAATGAGATACAGTTGAAGTCGGAAGTTTACATACACTTTAGCCAAATACATTTAAACTCAGTTTTTCAAAATCCCTGACATTTATTCAGAGTAAAAATTCCCTGTCTTAGGCCAGTTAGGATCACCACTTTATTTTAAGAATGTGAAATGTCAGAATAATAGTAGAGAGAATGATTTATTTCAGCTTTTATCACATTCCCAGTGTGTCAGAAGTTTACATACACTCAATTAGTATTTGGTAGCATTGCCTTTAAATTGTTTAACTTTGGTCAAACGTTTCAGGTAGCCTTCCACAAGCTTCCCACAATAAGTTGGGTGAATTTTGGCCCATTCCTCCTGACAGAGCTGGTGTAACTGAGTCAGGTTTGTAGGCCTCCTTGCTCGCACACGCTTTTACAGTTCTGCCCACACATTTTCTATAGGATTGAGGTCAGGGCTTTGTGATGGCCACTCCAATACCTTGACGTTGTTGTCCTTAAGCCATTTTTCCACAACTTTGGAAGTATGCTTGGGGTCATTGTCCATTTGGAAGACCCATTTGTGACCAAGCTTTAACTTCCTGACTGATGTCTTGAGATGTTGCTTCAATATATTCACATAATTATGCCATCTATTTTGTGAAGTGCACCAGTCCCTCCTGCAGCAAAGCACCCCCACAACATGATGCTGCCACCCCCATGCTTCACGGTTGTGATGGTGTTCTTTGGCTTGCAAGCCTCCCCCTTTTTCCTCCAAACATAACAATGGTCATTATGGCCAAACAGTTCTATTTTTGTTTCATCAGACCAGAGGACATTTCTCCAAAAAGTACGATCTTTGTCTCCGTGTGCAGTTGCAAACCGTAGTCTAGCTTTTTTATGGCGGTTTTGGAGCAGTGACTTCTCCCTTGCTGAGCGGCCTTTCAGATTATGTCGATACAGCACTTGTTTTACTGTGGATATAGATACTTTTGTACCTGCTTCCTCCAGGGTCTTCGCAATGTCCTTTGCTGTTGTTCTGGGATTGATTTGCATTGTTTGCACCAAAGTACGTTTGTCTCTAGGAGACAGAACGTGTCTCCTTCCTGAGCGGTATGATGGCTGCGTGGTCCCATGGTGTTTATACTTGCATACTATTGTTTGTACAGATGAACGTGGTACCTTCAGGCATTTGGAAATTGCTCCCAAGGATGAACCAGACTTGTGGAGGTCTACAATTATTTTTCTGAGGTCTTGGCTGATTTCTTTTGATTTTCCCATGATGTCAAGCAAAGAGGCAACGAGTTTGAAGGTAAGCCTTGAAATACATCCACAGGTACACCTCCAATTGACTCAAATGATGTCAATTAGCCTATCAGAAGTTTCTAAAGCCATGACATCATTTTCTAGAAGTTTCCAAGCTGTTTAAAGGCACAGTCAACTTAGTGTGTGTAAACTTCTGACCCACCGGAATTGTGATACAGTGAATCATAAGTGAAATAATCTGTCTGTAACTAATTGTTGGAAAAATTACTAGTGTCATGCACAAAGTAGATATCCTAACCGACTTGCCAAAACTATAGTTTGTTAACAAGAAATTTGTGGAGAGGTTGAAAAACGAGTTTTAAGAGTTTTAATGACACCAACCTAAGTGTATGTAAACTTCTGACTTCAACTGTAAGTATGGAAGAGAGCATAATAGGTGCTATCTAGAATCCATAGATTAACCCTTTTTGGTTCCAGGTAGAACCTTTTTGGGTTCCATGTAGAGCCCTTTCCGCAGAGAGTTCTACATGGAACCAAAAAGGGTTCTCCTATGAGGACAGCCCGAAGAACATTTTTGGAACCCTTTTTTCTAAGAGTGTATGCTAGAGTACAAATTCCTTTTTTGTCAAGCCATTCAGCCGGACATTTGAACTTCCGACATCTCTTCACCTGTTCAAGCAGCCTTTAGTTTATGGCCACATCAAAGATAGGTATTGTCATTTATAAGGGATGGGAGAGGTATAAACAGGGGAGAAGTAGAACATGGTGGGCCAAAAAATATATAATAATTGTCAGCCAACAAACTTACTGTACTACTCCCTCAAAGCTGTAATTTCAAAATCCCTTTAAGAGGAAATTGCTTTTCGCTTTCTACATTTTTTTAATATCCAGATTTTTACTGAGCCAAGTGAAACGCATCTAATACCCAGCTGCATTTTGCTGTTGCTACCCTGAAGGTGGTGCGGAGACAAGTTATTAGAGTTTAATACCATCTGTATGGGCAAAACTTCTCAGAGAGACCTGCCCTGGAGGAGAAACGCTCAACGCCAGGTTTCTGAGCATATTAATAATTACAAAGCCGAGCCACAGAGGTGGGTTGGAGGACATTTTGACTGTTTTATGAAGGCAATAAGGGCATTCAAAGGAGTGCTGTTTACCCCCCCTCTTCTCCCCTCTCCCACTTTCCTAAAATGCACACACTCAGCCACTCCGTGGCATCCCAAGATGCATCTGTGGTCAGCATGCAATGAGTTGATTAAAAAAAGCTCCTACGACAGAGGATGCTGTTTCATTTCACTATGTCTAGTATCTGTAATGACTGTCTGAGTTGTACAATGGTTTTTGGCTAACGTGGTTTGGACAGTCTCGTCAGAGCAATAAGGCTTGTTTCAGTGGGCACTGTGGTGGTGAGTCATATTGTGACCCTCATTCATCAGAGCCATGACCACAGAGAAAACCCCCTTTCACTGCTTTATAAGGTTAACAATAAAAACAGGATCGGGAAATTGGCTCATGCCGTTATATTACATTTAGGGTGAAAAGACATGACAGCTAGACTGAATAGCTTCTTAATACAGTATATATTTGGACAAAGCAGCCTAGTCTGAGTACAGAAGATCCACGTTGCGGGTTATTGAAGAGCTTCTTTATGTTGTTATATTGCATTTTACTATAAAAGCGCATTCAGTTACTTATCTCCTGTCCCTCTGTTGAAATCCCTCAAATAGGGCCAGCATGACAGCTTCGAAATGAGAGAAACTACTTCCAAGAGATTGGCCTCTGAGCTATTGCACAGCAACAATAACAGCAAGTGCCTCTGGTGCCCTTGGAAGATGCATGAGTCATAAAGGACAGGACAGACAGCAATGTACAAGACACAGCGCCACCATCAAGACATAAAAGCAATTACAATCAATGTCTTACTGCTGCATCCATGTCAGAAAACATCCTTCGTTGAGTTTGTGTGGACATACTAACTTGATTAGCCTAGTTGAAACGAATGACATCCGTACATGTGGGTATGGACGGTCTTTTTTTGTGTACAGATCATAGCTTCCTTTTGCCCATACATCCTATAGCCCTAACATTGATTATAAACAGTGTATTTAATTTCTGGTTCTTGACCTCCCTCTGCCCTGATGTGATTCGGTAGGAGGAGATTTGGTTGGATGAATCCCACACTAGCCAATAACATTCCTCTATTGTTTTACTACCAGCCAAGGTCATTGTTGATCCTTGTTGATAATTTACTAAGGAGGAATGAAATGTGATATCCTACTGTTATTGAATATACAAATACAGTCAGTGTGGCCATAATGTGTAGTAAACAGTGAAATCTGGTATGTGGATGCTAGTGTCCCTCCCTTCCGAAGAGCAAGGCGGTAGTAAACATTGGAGCTGCTAGACCAATGGCAGCCCCAGCCCGTCTCATATTAGAATGGAACCCCCCTTCTGGTCACGGCTCGACTCGACCCTGATTGAGGAGGAATGCCGAATGATAAGAAAAGGTATACCTTTCCCACACCTGTTTCAACCCCCCCCCCCCCCCCCCCCCCCACCCACCCTCTTTGGAATGAATAGCCACTGTCGAGCTCCGGTGATTCTCCATTACTGCCGGTGGAAGGTGTGTGTGCCTTTCATGGCCGCCTGACGAGATTAGCCTCTGATACAAACATCCTTGTTTGTCACCATGGCAACCAAGTCTCCCGCCTGCCGTGGGTTGTCATGCCGCCTCTTCCTCCCTCACCCCTCCCTCTTCCTCCCTTGTGAGCGCTGTAGATGAACACAAGCAGTTCCCTGTTACAAGCCACAACGTGCTCCATCTAGTTATCTCCCTAATCTGTAAAATGAGCCTCTCCCTCTTCAGGCCACTGTCTTCAGGGTGCTGCGTTTACATTACACCCCCAGTCATGGCTCTTCAATTTTTCTCTCTTGCGGCTGAAAGATGAAATTGCCCGCGAGCAGAGCTCGTGTCAATTGCTATAATAATAACAGCAAAATAAACCCATAGCTCTGCCTCTGCTGCTCTCAGAATGAAAATAAAAAAAAGTGAAAAATAACGACAACTAGCCTAGTTTCATATTTTGTTTGTTTGGTCTCCCCTCCCTCCATCAATGGAACAGTCTGACGGATTTGGGGATCCCCTGAAGGATAATACAAATGAGTAGGCATGCTTACGGAACGGCACATCCCACTGGGCACACACCTGTTGAATCAACGTTGTTTTCACGTCATTTCAAAGAAATTATGTGGAACCGACGTGGAATAGACGTTGAATTGACGTCTGGGTCCAGTGGGATGTATCTTCACGAGAGAGAGAGCCAGGCTTCTCCACAGCCAGACAGAGGAGGCCTCCCCAAAACATGTCCACCCAGTCAGACAGAAAACAATACTTATTACCACAGCGCCAAGAGGGCAACTCGCCCCATTGGGGATAATAGCTAGGCATCTGGTTAAATTTGCTAAACTGTAATACTAGCTCTGTGTCTAGTCTGAAGTCTGGAGTGTAGTAACAGATAATATTCCTCTCTATTAAACCTTGGGACTTTTGTATTGCACAGCTTGAAGCATAAGATTTAACGTTTTCTATTGAATAAATGTAGAGAATGTAGAACATTTGCATATTTGGCCATTTGTATCACATTTGGCAGCTATTGAACGACTTTGATGAAATCCCATATTGCAGCATTAATAGAGGCTATTTTCTCCTCTCTTCAGTGGGCGGTGGCTGGAGAGTCCATATTGTTGCTGGTGGGGAAATCTCAGCGCATACATTTGCTGTTCCTTATCTCCTAAATTAACTCATTACCTTGACATCCTGCCTTCCATCCACTGCACAGATTGGCCTTGAATTTCTAATGAAACATGGCTGTCCCCTCCTATATGTACGGTGATGGATATCCAGCCCAGGTTCTAACTCTCGCCACTGCTCTCGCCATTGATTTTGACTTCACTCTACAGCCAGATGAATACTCTTGAGGAGAAAGAAAATGAAGTAAGATAAGATCTGAGGCAAAAATAGAACTCCCTCCTACAGTATATAGACTTCCTGTGGCCATGTCCCCTCTGAACTGAAGGTATATCAAACCCCGAGCAAGGCTCTGCTAGCATCGCTCTGCTGCCTGCAACACCACCAAAGCAATCTCAACAAATAGCTGTTTGCTCAGCGCACAGAGGACCCCACTCAGGGGATTTCTTGTCATTGTTCCACCACTACAAAAGTGAGGTAGCTGTCGATAACAAACAGTTGTGGGCGTAAATTGGGTGTGCAATTTCCCCTTGGCTTGCGGTTTGATTGATTGTAATGGGCAGTGAGATGAGAATGGGAGTGTGTGTCCAGGCCAGGAGGTGGGAAGGCTTTTAGATAGATCTCAGCTGGATCTCGTCTGACCTTGTCCATCTGCTAGGTCTCCCCAGCATGGGGCCAACACCTAGCAACACCTAGCACAACCAACAGCAAATTACTGCTACAAGGTGGACTATATGGATGAGATACAACTGTCTTCTGGGGCGTGGAGCATGCGTAACACCCATTTCCTTCCCCTGTTGATAACCTATACTCTTCCCATTTGCTACTGGGAACCAAGAACCTTAGGTGCCAAACCATTCTATTCACGTCAATTACTTTTTTTCCTGGCGGTTTATTTTAATTGCATATTATATGCAAATTGGTGCAGGATGATATAGATCTCACCTGAGATATGGTGGATGATAGCAGAGATGTGATAATGGCAGATTCCCCCATGTTTTTATCTCAGAAACATACTCAGTCACTAAGAGACGTTGATTATGCATGCATTGTGCATTGTAAAACAAACTCTTGAGGCTGCTGGCATTAATGACAATTATGCTAATGTAGGAAACAATCAAGGTATTTCACCCCAGTCCAGATGCATGTGGAACATGCAGCATTGTTACAGATGTTGCTCAGTAAATGATTTATCAGCTTCCTTCCATGGAGTGTAAAATGGGTTAAACTAATCAACCTTGCACACACAACTGTAGCAGTGCTTTCAAGAGGTGTATGCTAAAACTTGCTAATACTATGCTAATACAGTAATACATTGAATTATTCAAAGGGCTTTGTTAACTCCAACAAATGAACCTTAGATACATTTTTCAGCTTCTATCAGCTTTCCTTTATATGGTCTTTGTGTGCTCTTTGTGAGACAAAAAAAAAGATGTGACACGTTTCTCTGATATTCACCTGTTAATATTATCTTTGCAGAAATCAGATTCATACAGTACCTAACTATCTTATGACAAGATATTTGAGTTAAACCCTTTCATAATTAATATAGCATTCAATGCAAAAAGAGCATGTTATTTGATGTTATTTGAAAGAGCATTTATTCCAGTCTCTTGTTGACTAATTCCCTTTGACTCATGTCTACTGTCTTCTTGTCTAATCTGACACCTGTGACAGCACAGAACACTCTGATTGGTTAGTGTGCCCCACCCTAGGGCAGCACAGAACACACTGATTGGTTAATGTGCCCCACCCTAGGGCAGCACAGAACACACTGATTGGTTAGTGTGCCCCACCCTAGGGCAGCACAGCACACTCTGATTGGATAGTGTGCCCCACCCTAGGCCAGCACAGAACACACTGATTGGTTAGTGTGCCCCACCCTAGGGCAGCACAGCACACTCTGATTGGATAGTGTGCCCCACCCTAGGGCAGCACAGCACACTCTGATTGGATAGTGTGCCCCACCCTAGGGCAGCACAGAACACACTGATTGGTTAGTGTGCCCCACCCTAGGGTAGCACAGCACACTCTGATTGGTTAGTGTGCCCCACCCTAGGTCAGCACAGAAGCCGATGGAGAAGGATTGGACTTGTTCACCTCCAAGCCATTCTGCTTAGCCCAATGTTGGCTATGCTGTGGTCTGTTCACCTTAATTTAAGGATCATAAATCTATCCATAGAAATAGTCTTGCCTTGAGAGGAAACAGACTGCTCTGGTGATCAATCATATGTCGAAATGGTCCTCACATGTTCCTCATCAGCATCAGTGTTGTTGCATCAATGTCATTCATGATTTCCTTACATTTTGTCAATATAAAAAAATGTTTTATTGAATAGGCATTTTGTGTTACCCCTTTACACACATGGGAATTGGCCTGTATGGATAGGGCTACATTGAAGAAGTATGAAAAGTATATGTGTCACGCCCTGACCATAGAGAACCCTCGGGGTTCTCTATGGTGTTTTAGGTCAGGGCATGACTAGGGGGTGTTCTAGTCTTTAATTTCTATGTTGGTGTGAGTATGGTTCCCAATTGGAGGCAGCTGATGATCGTTGCCTCTAATTGGGGATCATACTTAGTGTGGTCCTTTTCCCACCTGCGTTGTGGGATATTGTTTTGTGTGAATGCTTATGTGCGCTACGTTTTGCACGATCGTTAGATCTTTGTGTTTTTTTTTAAGTTTCACGAGTAATAAAAGATGTGGAACTCTACTCACGCTGCGCCTTGGTCTAGTTATTTAAATGACGGTCGTGACAATATGCATAACCATGGTAGCAATTGAAAGGAAACAGTTTGGAGGGAATGGGGAAGTTATTAGACAAAAGGTGACCAAAGGTCAATCCAAACATTACACTGGTTTATGTGCATTTTACATTTACTGTACTTTTCACAGCATTTGTTGATAATGAAATCTGAAAATACTCTGGATACGTTCAGTAACATGATAAGAATGTGTTGTAGGTGCAACATAATGTAAGACAAAAGAATGACAAAGGTTTGAGTGTCTCCAAGTGGACACAAACCTCTCCAAAGTGTGCACAGTTACTAAGCAATTTCAATGCACTTTATGACCCAAAGAAGGTGCTTTTTTTTTTTAGCTCTCCTAGTTGTGCCATTTAGGAACTACAGCAAGCACACTTGTAGTTGTTTTGTTTGGAACACAACCCGCATCCCTGTCATCACACAAACGGTCCATTATAAATCGGAATCTGGGTCAGGTGGGCATGATTTGAAGGCTTGTTCTATTGCCAACATGACTAGCTAAGGTATAAAATATGATCTTACAGTGTTAGGTTTTCAGAAGGCAATTCAGAGAAACAGAGCGTAATTTTTGTGCGCATAGAAAGGAGTCATGTGCGCATCCAGGTGCGTGCTGCAAATTTACTTCACAATTAACAAACATATGCTCATTCTGTTCAGAAACAACCCAGGGTATGACGACATGTCATCTTGTAACTGTACATCAAACATAGAGACCATAAATGTTGAAACTGTATATGACATGAGTTTTATGATTTGGAGATGTGATGTGCACATTTGGACTCACGGGTGTTTGGCTTGCTTGTATGACGTCAAAGCAGTACTTATTATAATGCAGTATTTATTATAATCCTCAACGTCTCATCTTTCAAAATATATACATTGAGTCCTCTTAATTTACAGCATTTCTCTCACTCGGACAACAAAAAATGTGCAAAAGTTGCCTGATTTGCGGGAGTGGTGGTTCAACTTCAGAACGTCTGTCAGTCAAAACCCATTCAGAGCTCTGAATCGCAGAGCCAGAACTCTGACATTATATTCCAATTTAGGCGCTTATTAGTGCCCAAATATGCCATTTTCAACCTGTATACGGGTACGAGTGTAAAGGGCTATCACACTAGAATAGATGTATTTACTCACGTTGTACTCACAAAAGAACAGCAGACAAATACAAAATACCAGATATTCTTGAAAATGAAAGAGCAGGAACTTGTACGCCTGCAGCAGTAGCCACTAAACACCACGGGTCCTAGCTACATGGAGGGTTTTTAAAACTGTTTCTTTTTAGTGGCCGGCAGGAGGCAAGGACGGCCTCAATGTCAGAGCTCTCACCCACCGTGCTTAGTTCCTCCAGCCCTCTGGGGCCCCACTCACATATTCCAAGAATCTTCAATCAATAACCTGGCAACCCAGCCTCCCCGTGCGGCCTCCCAACCCTGCTAAGAACCCCCAGGAGGCCATGGGGTACAGCCAAGCACAGACAGTCACGACCCTCCAGACGGTGACTAAAAGTGGCTGTGTTTGTGCAGCATTCACAGACCTGTACAGCATGCGGATAAAACAAGAAAGGTCAGTGGATCTGCACCAGTCACTCCAGCTTTGTGAATTCATAAAGGCATCCAGGCCATTAACACACATGGGTTCATTGCTAGAAGGTGTACGTGAATCACTGTAGTGGATTAGAGGCTCTTAAAGATGTGAGGTTCATTTGCACATTAGTATTCCCACCCATATAGGCTGGAGTCGTTCACTCTTTATGATAACTCAAGCAGAGTGGTTCATTTGCCTATTCGGATGATGGAGAGATGGCTGTAGTGAGGTTTACTGCCTCTAGATACTGCTGCAACCAGAAATGTGACGGCCCCTTTTGATGAATCAGTGGCCACCAACAGACTGACTCTCGTGACGTGATGTCATCTGCATCTGTTCATATGTAAATATTAAATTATGCCATTATTGGAACATGGATAAAGGAGATTGGAACTGAGCTCAAATGTCGTGGGAGGCAGGAGCTATTTTGGGAAAAAGATGGAAGAGTGGAGTGTGTATGCTACATTTCAATGGCGCTGAATGGCGTTTCTGTGAGCTACAATGAAGCCGTACTGCCCCTGAAATAGCACCCCATTTCACCAGCCATCTGCAACTCACGCGGGGCACCAAGACCTTACACCTGTGCCGATGCCTCTGCCAAGCTTCTACACCCTCATGAAAAAGTATTACTGAATTACTACTCATCACTACTTCACAAGAGCTTCCCTATACACAAAACCTGCTAGTTTTACTACTTGATTACTATTGTGATGTCTAGTACACCAGTCGTCATTTTTGTAGTAATGAGTGATACATTGGTACGTTTCACTACTGGTGAACACTACATATTTACAATTCAAATCACTAGATCCAGTGGCTTGCGAAAGTATTCACCCCCTTGGCATTTTTCCTATTTTGTTGCCTTACAACCTGGAATTAAGTAGATTTTTGGGGGGGTTGTATCATTTGATTTACACAACATGCCTAACACACAATTTTTTTGTGTGTAACAAACAGGAAATAAGACAAAAAAACTGAAAACTTGAGTGTGCATAACTACTCACCCCCCCACCCCAAAGTCAATACTTTGCGGAGTCACCTTTTGCAGCAATTACAGCTGCAAGTCTCTTGGGGTATGTCTCTATAAGCTTGGCACATCTAGTCACTTGGATTTTTGCCCATTCTTCAAGGCAAAACTGCTCCAGTTCCTTCAAGTTGGATGGGTTCCGCTGGTGTACAGAAATCTTTAAGTCATACCACAGATTCTCAATTGGATTGAGGTCTGGGCTTTGACTAGGCCATTCTAAGACATTTAAATGTTTTCCCTTAAACCACTTGAGTGTTGCTTTAGCAGTATGCTTAGGGTCATTGTCCTGCTGGAAGGTGAATCTCTGAATTTCCCTGTATATAGCACCACCCATCATTCCTTCAATTCTGACCAGTTTCCCAGTCCCTGCTGATGAAAAACATCCCCACAACATGATGCTGCCACCACCAAGCTTCACTGTGGGGATGGTGTTCTCTGGGTGATGTGAGGTGTTGAGTTTGTGCCAGACGTAGCGTTTTCCTTGATGGCCAAAAAGCTTAATTTTAGTCTCATCTGACCAGAGTATCTTCTTCCATATGTTTGGGGAGTACCTTTGGGGAGTACTTGTCTTTTGGCGAGCACCATTTGCTTCTTTTTTTTTAAGCAATGGCTTTTTTCTGGCCAGTCTTCCCTAAAGCCCAGCTCTGTGGAGTGTACACTTAAAGCGGTCCTTTGGACAGATACTCTTTGGTCTCTTTATTGTCTCTCTGATTAATACCCTCCTTGCCTGGTCCGTGAGTTTCGGTTGGCGGCCCTCCCTTGGCAGGTTTGTTGTGGTGCCATAGTCTTTCCATTTTTGAATAATGGATTTAATAGTGCTCCATGGGATATTCAAAGTTTCTGATATTTTTTTTAACCCAACCCTGATCTGTACTTCTCCACAACTTTGTCCCTGAGCTATTTGGAGAGCTCCTTGGTCTTCATGGTGCAGCTTGCTTGGTGCAGACTCTGGGGCCTTTCAGAACAGGTGTATATATACTGAGATCATGTGACAGATTTTGTGACACTTAGATTGCACACAGGTGGACTTTATTTAACTAATTATGTGACATCTGAAGGTAATCGGTTGCACCAGATCATATTTAGGGGCTTCATAGCAAAGGGGGTGAATATATATTAAGAACGCATCACTTTTCCGTTTTCTATTTTTTTAATTGTTTGGACTATTTTGTGTATGTCTATTACATGAAATCCAAATAAAAATCAATTTAAATTACAGGTTGTAATGCAACAAAATAGGAAAAACACCAAGGGGGATGAATACTTTTGCAAGGCACTTGACTACTGTGTAATTACAGAGCTTTTTGGAATCTACAACTTAAAACCTACACATGTTCACTACGGAATTACTAAGTAATGCCTCCACATTACTGCTGTAGGTCTACTCAATCCCTATTGAATTACTACTGCCATTTGTGTGTGTAGTGTTGTCACTACTGATCACTACTGAATAGCTCCTGATCCTTTTGTATTTGTATTGCTATTGAAAATAGACACATTTACTACTGTTTACCTATTCAAAATCACTATTGGCATCTTCTTGTTTCACCATTGTGTCACTACTAGACTAGTACACATGTTATTTCCTCAAGTTTATAGCTGTAGTTACGTCATCAAACAATAAATAATACGCTTGTACAAACGTAACAGAATTTTTTTAACGTGTTAAATGAACTACTTATCAAATTACATATTTACAAAAAAAGATTCCCTTTGAAGCTGTGTCACGACTTCCGCCGAAGTCGGTTCCTCTCCTTGTTCGGGCGACGTTCGGCGGTCGACGTCACCGGTCTTCTAGCAATCGCCCACCTTTCATATTCCATTTGTTTTGTCTTGTTTTCCTGCACACCTGGTTTACATCTCCTCTTAATTACTATGTGTATTTAGCCCTCTGTTCCCTCCATGTCTGTGTGGGGTATTGTTTATTGTCAGGTTGGTATGCTTCCGGCTGGTGTGCGCCGGGTTTTGTTTTACACCTGTGCTTTGTGGCAGCCGGTACTTTGTACTTGGTTATTTGTACATTGTGCTGCCTCACCTGTTCTTTGGGCATTTGTTTTTGTGACACGGTTGCGTTCTGTTTATTCAATGCCTCAGTAAAGTGCTTTGTCCACTCATCTCTGCTCTCCTGCGCCTGACTTCCATGCACCAGCTACACCCACCGTGCTTGTCTTCATTCAGCATTGACTTAGCTATCTTCAGATCCTCTTTTTCTTGCAGCCATATTTCTCCGCCATGTAAACTTTTAGAAAATAAAGACAAGCACAAGAGACAACCAATTATAAGCCATTATCATTAATCTGCTAACAGAGGTCCAATAAGACAACACAGAAAAACATTTGATAAACAATGTCAATCTTACCAACAATGGCCTCCAGTCTTCTTATGTCGAGGGCCTCCTTGGTGGCAGGTCAAAAGAGGTAAGTGGAATGTGTATGTTTATCAATATGAACGTACTGCACATTTCCATTCAAACACACACACACAGTACTTATTAGCTAGCATGACGAAAATAGAGGCTATATAGCTACATTTCTCTCTCATTGTCACTCAATGCATAGGTTTACCTCCGCTGTATTCACATCCTACCATACCTTTGTCTGTACATTATGCCTTTAATCTATTCTACCGTGCCCAGAAACCTGCTCCTTTTACTCTCTGTTCTGAACATACTAGACGACCAGTTCTTAAAGCCTGTAGCTGTACCCTTACCCTACTCCTCCTCTGTTCCTCTGGTGATGTAGAGGTTAATCCAGGTCCTGCAGTGCCTAGCTCCACTCCAATTCCCCAGGCGATCTCATTTGTTGACTTCTGTAACCGTAAAAGCCTTGGTTACATTCATGTTAACATTAGAAGCCTCCTCCCTAAGTCTGTTTTATTCACTGATTTAGCACACTCTGCCAACCCGGATGTCCTAGCCGTGTCTGAATCATGGCTTAGGAAGACCACCAAAAACCCTGAAATGTCCATCCCTAACTATAACATTTTCCGATAAGATAGAACTGCCAAAGGGGGCGGAGTTGCAATCTACTGCAGAGATAGCCTGCGGAGTTCTGTCTTACTATCCAGGTCTGTGCCCAAGCAAGTTGAGCTTCTACTTTTAAAAATCCACCTTTCCAGAAAAAAGTCTCTCACCGTTGCCGCTTGCTATAGACCACCTTCTGCCCTCAGCTGTGCCCAGGACACCATATGTTAATTGATTGCCGCCATCTATCTTCAGAGCTCGTGCTGTTAGGTGACCTAAACTGGGATATGCTTAACACCCCAGCCATCCTACAGTCTAAGCTTGATGCCCTCAATCTCACACAAATTATCAATGAACCAACCAGGTACAACCCCACATCCGTAAACACGGGCACCCTAATAGATATCATCCTAACCAACCTGCCCTCCAAATACACCTCTGCTGTCTTCAACCAGGATACACAGGCAGTTAGGAAAGCAAAGGCTATCTTTTTCAAACAGAAATGTCCATCCTGTAGCACAAACTCCAAAAAGTTCTGAGACACTGTAAAGTCCATAGAGAATAAGAGCACCTCCTCCCAGCTGCCCGCTGCACTGAGGCTAGGAAACACTGTCACCACCGATAAATCCACGACATGCTTTCCACCTGGCTACCCCTACCCCTACCCCGGTCAACAGCCCTGCACCCCCCACAGCAACTTGCCCAAGCTTCCCCCACATTCACATCCAGATAGCTGATGTTCTGAAAGAGCTGCAAAATCTGGACACTTACAAATCAGCCGGGCTAGACAATCTGGACCCTCTCTTTCTAAAATTATCCGCCAACATTTTTGCAACCCATATTACTAGCCTGTTCAACCTCTCTTTCGTATCATCTGAGATCCCCAAAGATTGGAAAGCTGCCACAGTCATCCCCCTCTTCAAAGGGGGAGACACTTTAGACCCAAACTGTTATAGACCTATATCTATCCTACCCTGCCTTTTTAAGGTCTTCGAAAGCCAAGTTAACAAACAGATCACCCACCATTTCGAATCCCATCGTACCTTCTCCGCTATGCAATCTGGTTTCTGAGCTGGTCATGGGTGCACCTCAGCCACGCTCAAGGTCCTAAACGATATCATAACCGCCATCGATAAGAGACATTACTGTGCAGCTGTATTCATCGACCTGGCCAAGGCTTTCGACTCTGTCAATCACCACATTCTTATCGGCAGACTCAACAGCCTTGGTTTCTCAAATGACTGCCTCGCCTGGTTCACCAACCACTTCTCAGACAGAGTTCAGTGTGTCAAATTGGAGGGCCTGTTGTCCGGACCTCTGGCAGTCACAGGGTTCAATTCTCGGGCTGACTCTTTTCTTTGTATACATCAATGATGTCGCTCTTGCTGCTGGTGATTCTCTGATCCACCTCTACGCAGACAACACCATTCTGTATACTTCTGGCCCTTCTTTGGACACTGTGTTAACTAACCTCCAGACGAACTTCAATGCCATACAACTCTCCTTCCATGGCCTCCAACTGCTCTTAAATGCAAGTAAAACTAAATGCATGCTCTTCAACCGATCACTGCCCGCACCTGCCCACTCGTCTAGCATCACTACTCTGGACGGTTCCGACTTGGAATATGTGGACGACTACAAATACCTAGGTGTCTGGTTAGACTGTAAACTCTCCTTCCACTCACATGAAGCATCTCCAATCCAAAATGTAATCTAGAATCGGCTTCCTATTTCGCAATAAAGCATCCTTCACTCTTGCTGCTAAACATACCCTCGTAAAACTGACTATCCTACTGATCCTTGACTTCGGCGATGTCATTTACAAAATAGACTCCAACACTCTATTCAGCAAATTGGATGCAGTCTATCACAGTGCCATCCGTTTTGTCACCAAAGCCCCGTATACTACCCACCACTGCGACCTGTATGCTCTCATTGGCTGGCCCTCACTACATATTCGTCGCCAAACCCACTGGCTCCAGGTCATCTATAAGTCTTTGCTAGGTAAAACCCCGCCTTATCTCAGCTCACTGGTCACCATCGCAGCAACCACCCGTAGCACGCGCTCCAGCAGGTATATTTTACTGGTCACCCCCAAAGCCAATTCCTCCTTTGGCCGCCTTTCCTTCCAGTTCTCTGCTGGTAATGACTGGAACGAACTGCAAAAATCACTGAAGGTGGAGACTCATATCTCCCTCACTAACTTTAAGCACCAGCTGTCAGAGCAGCTCACAGATCACTGCACCTGTACATAGCCCATCTGTAAATAGCCCATCCAACTACCTCATCCCCATACTGTTATTTATTTTATTTATTTTGCTCCTTTGCACCCCAGTGTCAGGGGCGTCGTAAAGGACAGACCAAGGTGCAGCGGGTATTGTGCTCATCTTCTTTACTTTATTTAGAGATAACACTTTTACAAAAAAATAACAAAACCGACAACTGACAGTTCCGTCAGGTACTTACACAAACGGAAAACAACCACCCACAAAACCCAAAGGAAAACAGGCTGCCTAAGTATGGCTTCCAATCAGAGACAACGAAAGACACCTGCCTCTGATTGGAAACCACACTCGGCCAAACCTGGAAAACGAAACATAGAAAATGAAAACTAGAACCAAAATCCCCTAGACCAAAAACCCCAAAACACACATAACAAACACCCCCTGTCACGCCCTGACCAACTACAATGACAAAAGACCCCTTTACTGGTCAGGACGTGACACCCAGTATCTCTACTTGCACACTCATCTTCTGCACATCTGTCACTCCAGTGTTTAATTGCTATATTGTAATTATTTCACCACTATGGCCTATTTATTGCCTTACCTCCCTTATCCTGCCTCATTTGCACACACTGTATATAGCCTTTTTCTATTGTATTATTAACTGTATGTTTGTTTATTCCATGTGTAACACGGTGTTGTTGTTTGTGTCGCACTGCTTTGCTTTATCTTGGCCAGGTCGCAGTTGTAAATGAGAACTTGTTCTCAACTAGCCTACCTGGTTAAATAAAGGTGAAATAAAAAATAAAATAAAATGTCAATGTGGCTAGCAAACAGCTAGGCTAAACACGAGCGTTTTCGATAGCAAACTTTTTAATGTGGTTAAAAAGTTATATAAACAACTAAACAACGACATGAAAGTATTCACAAAACATAAAGGAAAGTTAAAACTTATAGATGGCGCCAGCATAAGGGCTATGAAAGAGGATGACAAAGGATGGAAGATGATTGCATTGTCAAAAACAGTAGCTAGCTGACAACAACCAACCGCTTCCTGTTTTGTCTTCTTCTGTGGTCATGAAAAACCGGTGTAGTCTGGCTTCAGTGTTGTGACAACTTAATTACTACCAACTTCAAGTAGTACAAGTCTCTACCTGATTATTACTGGAAACTACTGTTTTCTTACTGAACACTACACAACTCTACTTGTGTATCTTGAGTTGTGCATAAGATACATCTTCACTACACAATCTATACCAGTCTCTACATAATCACTACTGCACGAATAGGTTTTGTTAAGGAATTCAGTAGTATTTTTTCATGGGGGCATTAAGACACCCTGTAACTGTCAGTTTGTCCTTAGTAACCTGGTGTTTGCCCTTGTCTCAGGGCAATGTCATTGAGTCAACATATTTATACATTTTTTTGGGGGTGGGGGGGAATGATTTGTGAAATGCGGAATCCCCTGTGGAAGAAATGGTGTAAAATCCTCATGAATAATTCACCATTGACTGGTCAGACAGGAAGGAAACTTTTATGGGACGTTCAGATTTTATCATATGTTATCCTCAAGCTAACAGTGTTGTTAAACTGTATTTGGACATGCTAATCTCAGAGCTTACTGTTATGATGTGTGGCATTGGCAATGGAGGTTAGCAAAGTGGTTTGCTTTTGTTCCCAGAATTGGACAAAAAAATCCCTTCTCTTCTGTCATCCACTGTTGCAAAGTGTTGGCTCTTGATTGACCCCTGTCTGTGCGGTGTCGGAACAGTAAATACACTCAACAGCCAACTCTATATCATGCCACAGATCACAGTACACTGAGTGGCTCTCTGTTTACTATTCATCCACTTGCTATCACTTCCTTGTTTGCCTCTATTTCTCCCCCCTCTCACTCCGTCTCTCTCCCTCCTTATCTCCATCTCTTTCGCGCTATACATCCTTTTCACACTCTCAATAGATGCCGCTCTTCACTAGACACACAGCCATAGGCAACATTTACCATTCATTAGGCTTGCGGGACATTCACAAAATGAATATGTGTGTGCATGGCCGTACATTGTCCTCTCTTGTTTATCTCCATTAATTTCCTGTCCTTTATAGTTGCCCCTGGATGCAAAAGTATTGTTTCCGCCCGGCGCCTGGTGTTGGTCTGCTTCAGCAAACATCCTTTGACGTTGATTTGACAAATTGTTTGTGTTCCAGATGCACTGAGTCCTTTGGCCCCAGGGCACCATTTGCAGAACAACGATTTTACCTTTGCCTTGATCAATGACTTTACTTGGCTTCTATCAAAGGAATCAGAGCCGGATGTATTTTCATAGGACATCTAACTACCGGAAATCTCCAAAGTGATCATCAGGGGGTCTGTTCAATAACTGAGCCTTGTGAATCACACTAATGCTCTCTTAAATCCCTCCGATTTCCTCCACATTATTTAACCAAATTTCTGCCCAGTTTGTCAGGTAATGTTATTTGAAGTTAGGGGGAATGTATTTGAGTAGTGACTCTGGTAATTTGATACAGCCAGTGAACTAGTGGTTTAAACACTGAGTCGATGCCAATGTGTCTCCAAAGTCTCATGGATTTCTCACATGTGCAGCTAAATGAGCAGAACAACAGATTTTTACCTTGTCAGCTTGGGGATTCGATCTTGCAACCTTTCGGTTACAAGTGCAATGCTCTAACCACTAGGTTACCTGCCACCCCATTCATAACTACATTTGACTTCTATTCATAGACAGAGAACAGTGAAATCCCATGTCATCTTGTTATCTCTCTATAAAAGGCCGTATTTATTTACTCTGTAACGTTTTACCATTAAATGTTGAGGAGGAATGATTGGTTAGGTGTGTTAGCTAGTACAGGGTTGATGGTTGAAGCTGAGTCTGTGTTGGGCCTTTCATGCCAGCCAGATAACACCTCTAGTTCCAGGGTGCTCTCCCAATGTTTCCCCGGATTCCATGTGGGACCCTGGACCCAGTCCCTGTTCTGCTCGGCTAGCCTGGACACAAGCCCTATCAGGGTCTCATGTGTTAGTTTCACACCACACCAGCACCTCTTCCTCCCTCTCTGCCTGGCTGACAGGCACGTCCTCCACAGGGCAGAACGCCTCCGTGAGGAGGTGACACCGAGGTGTGTGGACTTAATGAAGGGGCTGACGTTAACAGAACAGTGCCAACCACATGACTCCTCCAGTGCATCATCTGTTCTCCCTCACACCTCAGCCCCCACACAGTCACAAACCTACAGTATATATGTGGATGTGTGACTGTGAGACACATGTGCCTTTGACATGTATCACTAGCGTCATCATTGACAAGTATTAAATACCATATTATTATGTTTGTCCTTTGAAGGTTTGGCTGACAGAATACTGGACTCTCTGATCTTGTCTGAATTCTGCAAGTTAAGGATGTGCTGTCCTCTCTGATTATTAAGCATTGTGGGTTAAACACAAACACAGAAGGGCAATTTGCTGAGTTCACCAGCTTGCAGTATAGCAGATTTCAGCAGCAGCCTAGCGGACAGCTCCTCACAGCAACAAGCTACAGTGAGGTCTCAGAGACCACTTTCTATGCCATGGCATGTACCTAACATAGTACTACTATACCATACAGTTATTCTGTTCAGAACAATGGTATGTATACACAATTTTTAAGAGTGGTTTCCTTACTTGTCCTGCTATTTTCCAAATACAGTGGGACATTTTGTTTCTCATTAACTTGTGAAATGAGGTGAATGGAAAGATGCAGCCGTCCCTGTCCTGTTTGTCCCGAGGCGGCTTCCGTATGTCCCGCCATCAGTCAGGAAGTCATTGTGTCAGATGTTTTATTCAAGACATCTGGGTGTATTTTTGGCACCTGGCTGGTCCATCTGACCCACATCAAACAGCCCAGACACCTGTTCTACAAAGACACTGGGCTGTTTATCTGCCCCTCCCCCCCGGTCTGATCAGATCAAAGGAAAGGGAAACTTTCAACCAGGGGAACATTGGCTGAGATCCAAAGTTTACTTCAAAGCATGATATCTCTTTGTGGGTCATTTGCGTTGATCAAATCACTCGTTTTGCCTTCCCTTTTGGACCAAAAGATGTATCTGTCTATTTAGCCGCCGTTGTCTGTTCTTCCATTGTCCTTGCCAATGGCAGCATTCAACTCAACTGCCACAGAACTGACAGGTCCATCTAGACAAACGTCAAAAGATACATCAGGCCTCGTCTCTCTGGCTATCTGTCTTTAGTGTCGGTGACACGAAGTGGAGAAGCCGTAAACTGATGGGCAGTGAAAATCTTAAGACCTCTCAGTTGATAATGGCCCTCTCTCTTTCTACAGTTGAGTCCGTGGGGACGATTCCACACACTTGGTGTTTTTTAGATCCGCACATCTTTTTTAATGTCCACTGTTCAAAGCAAATTGTGCTTTGAGATTTCACTTGACTTAATGGGATTTGGCTGTGAATGGCTGTTTCCCCGCGCCATTCAAAGTCTAACGTTCCTTTTTAAATCAAGTGGTTGATGTGCGGAGACTGGGAGCTCATCAGGACGCCTTCTGTCCTGTTGCATCCTTTTGATCACAGTGGCAACAACAGAGAAAATCATCTGTCTCATGGTAGTCAGATCATGTTGTGACCTAGAAACAAATTAACACTGTAGCATAAAAACACTTTATGCACATCATTACGCTGACAAATAACCTTAATGTGGTATACATACTGTGAATAATGCCCCGTCATTACATCCATCACTTCAATGCCACGTCTTTGGGGACTTAACCTCAGAGGAGAATCAATGCTGCACAAAGGCACTTGGCCCAATATTCCAAAGATGCAGGATACTCTTACCCAGAATATTATGATAGAAATGTCACAATGTCCATGTGAGAGAGGGGCTGGGTAAATGTGAGAGCCATGTCAGAGTTTGAAGTACAGCATGTCCCCCCAGAGCAGGGTGCTCCTCTTCCTCTCATTTCCTTCTTGACTTTAGGGGACAGCATGGCAGCAAGGAGAGGAGGGAGAGCAGGGTGTGTATATTTACAGTCTTACAATGTCATGGGTAAAGGACTGTCACAAAACTAGACATGCTCAAGTCTGTTCAATACAGAATGCCACCATACATCTCAAAAATACCACCAACTAGACAGGTGATAAGTTAGCTTGGCGTATGACAATTTAGTCAAGCATGTGTGTGCATGTGTTCTTACATGTGCACGTGTGTGTGTGTGTGTGTGTGTGTGTACCCATGTCAAGCATATTAGTTTCGAGTGAACCTTTGAGTTAGATAAGCCTGCGGAAAGGGTAAACCCTCAATGTAGATTAACCCCACTTGTTCTTGCTACCGAGGATAATTTGTGACTTTTAATAAAACCAAGCTCCTCCTTTTGAAGATAATTAAACCTCCAAATCAGAACTCCTCGAAAGAAGCAGACCGAAAAGAGGGACCGTCCAGAGAATCACTCTCTGTTCCCTATAAAGAATTGTGGAGGTATACAAATAAACATTTGCATAACAAGCCTATCTGCTGAGCCTATAAAGTATTGGGGGAAAAGTGTTCAAAAGAAGCAGACATCAAGGACTTTACTGGACGTTGACAATCAGTTTTTGTTTAAAACCTCTTCAGCGTCTCATCCCGTCAGCGGGATCAAAATCCAGCGAAAAATCATATCGCCAATTAGCATTAAAAAAAATCATAATTTAAAAAAAAATATATATATATATATATATATTTTTTTTTTATAGATACACCTCTTCTGAATCGACCCACGTCGTCCGATTTCAAAAAGGTTTTACAGGAAAAGCAAATCATTAGATTATGTTAGATGAGTCCATCGTAAAAAGAAGCAACATAGCCATTTTCCGACCAACCACTTGCATCACAAATAATCAAAAAACAGCTAAATGCAGCACTAACCTTTTACAAACTTCATCAGATGACACACCTAGGACATCATGTTATACAATGCATGCATTCTTTTGTTCAATAAAGGTCATATTTATATATAAAACAGCATTTTACATCGGCGTCTGACGGTGACTAAATAATTTCCCCTCAAATGCGTCCCGGTAAACAATGCTACAATTCCCTAAATTACTATCCGATAACGATTTTTTAAATTTATATTGTCAATCTAACATTTATAGATGAATATCTCTTGAGAACACCTGTCATACCAGATTTTAAATTAACTTTACTGGGTAATCACACTTTGCGATAAAAGGAGATGCAATACTCAGAAAATGAGCTAATATACAGAGCTCGGCGCCATCTTGGAACAATCGCATGTCACATCTCATCTTGTATAATATTGTCAATAATCGCCTACCTTTAGTTGTCTTCATCAGAAAGCACTTCCAGGAATCCCAGGTCCACAACAGATGTATTTTCGGTCGAAAAAGTCCATACTTCACGTTCCATTAGCCTGCTGTTGGTAGCGCGTCCTAGGGCTCTCTCCAAGCGCAGGGCTGAAGTTCCGGATAAAATGAGATTCTCCCGCCTGTAGGTTCGTTCAAACATGTCAAACGTTGTAAAACATTAATCTTCAGGGCCTGTAACACCAAGAGAGCCAATAAGATTCGAGGGGGATGATTTCATTGCCTTTCAAACCGTTTCCAAAGGTGGGGGTAGACATGGCTGCCGGCGTCATAATGGTGATGGCCCATCCCCTGTGACCAATTTCCAATGAGTCTCATTCACTGAGTTTCGACTGTATAAGGCTCAAACCACTGTGAAAAGACTGGCGACATCTAGTGGAAGCAATAGGAAGTGCTCACTGAACCATGGTTAACGGTGTGATTTATAGGGAAAGATGAGAAGTCGAGTCCACAATTCTGAATTCCACTTCCTGTTTCAATCGGTCTCGGGGTTTTGACTGCCATTTGAGTTCTGTTATACTCACAGACACCATTCAAACAGTTTTAGAAGCTTTAGGGTGTTTTCTATCCATATATAATAAGTATATGCATGCCCTAGCTTCTGAGTTTGATTTGTAGGCCGTTGAAAATGGGAACGATTTTTTTTCAAAATGCGCTGTGGCGCCCCCTATCCTAGGGTATCCTCAAGAGGTTCAAAGTCAATGTTTTTTAAGACCATTTTTTACAAATAGACCAGAGAACACACCGATCACGTCCACGGTCGTGCAAAGGCACAAACGGACCCCTGTCTTCCTAATAATGTGCTGTAAAATGACTTCCTCCCTTAGTGTCTGCGGTAGCTGCTAAGGTTAGCCATCTGGCTTTACAGGTATTAAGGGTGCATTGAGCATTTAATATGAAATCAGAGCAGTTTAATGGCATTTGGCACCTTTAGCCTCGTCAATTTGAATGCATGGCATAAACATCATTCATCCATCTACGGTAATGGAATTCTACTAGTGTTATATTAGTCACCTCCCCACCAGCCCTATTCACCCCCATCCTTCTATATCATGGACTGTGGCTTTACTTTATGTAGTTCCTCACCTACAGCCATGTTAATGACTTTCCCTCTATATCATGGAAATGTTCCTGCGCTCATTAAAGCTATAATCCGCTGTTGAAACAATAACAAAGTAAGGACCACACCTCTGTTTTAGGTAAAAAAATCTGAATTCATAGACTGAGAATGGATGCAAAGACTGACCATTCCTGATATCAAAGTTATAGTTTTAACCATGTTTTGAGGCTACAGTATACAGTTTTAGTTCATTTACATTGGAATAAAACAAGCTTATATTTTGTGTTCTGATGGGGTACGACAATCTTACTAAGCTCACAAAGCATTTCTAAGTTCTATTCTTCAAGAATCAATGGGTATATGTCATACATTTTTATGTCCAAAAATGCACATAGCAAATGAGGATTCTAGCATTAAAGACTCATGAAAATAAAATACTGTCTCACACTTTTACCGTACACATTCTATTTCAAACAAATCAGTGTATTTTTCTTACCTGCTTAAAGGATAGGTCATGAAGATGGTGTGGAGCATAGTGTTGCAGTTCTAAGTTTGATCATGTTGACAACTACATTTCTTACCCTAACAGTAGATTGTCTTCCTTTGATTTAATGTGATAACACACGCAAAGGCACCCAAGGTTGCCATATGTTATGCAGCATCAAATATCATCTTATGGTAGTAATTAAAGAGCATCTGTAGAAATCTGTGTAGCAATAAGTATCATCGTCAACCGATTCTGATCATCATTCATTCTTGTAATTAAGAATCAAATACCAACGTGTCTTTAAGCATCACATTGGCAGTGTCTTGGTAGTCTGATTGAATTCATTGGTCCAGTCGTTGGCAAAAAGGGGCCCTGCCCAAAGGGGGGAGCGGAATGGCAGGTGGTGGGGGAACAGAAGAGTGTTTATGAGGAATCTATGATTAGATTAGATTAGAAAACGTTTTTGTCCATTAAGTTTACACAGAGTGGGAAAATGTCTTTGGCGCTCTGTCTTACAAACAGACAAAAGAACAGACATAAAAACATAGTCATTACACACATTGAGCATTTCCATGTCAATTCATCCATCTTATTAAGGATTGTCACTGCAGAGGGGATGAAGGATTTCTTCAAACGTTCCCTCTGTGCCGGGTGGCACCTTTAGTCTCCGGCTGGATGGCAGGCAGCATACGGAAGGATGCGTACAGTGTGTGGGTGTTGTCGTTGAAGACCTGGAGTGCATTCCTTGTAATGTTCTGTGTGTATAGTTCTGGGAGTGGTGGCTGTTTGCTTCCTACTGTTGCACTGGCCTGATTGACAACATGTGCCAGTTAAATTACACGGTGGAGGGTTTGATTAGCTTTTTATCTACTGGCGGGGCTCTCCAGGATGCTGCGTGGAGATGGATGGGCTGATGAGGACTGACGTTGTTTATTTGGTCGGTGTGCTCCGGTGGAAGAACGTGTCAGGCACCGACGCAGACGCATCTCAGATCAGGTGAGCAGCAGACTCACTCCTCACCCCTCCTTAATGGCCCTTGGACCCCCCCAGCCCCTCCCGGTACTTGGAACATTATTGATATTTATGCATTCCAAATGAGCCGTTGCCAGGGCCCAGAGGTCTCTTACGGGACAGCGAGTGGAGAAACGTTTTTTTCTTTTTCTCTTTTGAGGTCCGATTTCTGGTCTGTGTTGAATTTCCTGACCTTCTGTATTGGCTTCTCCTAAAATCAGAGGTGAGTCTGTCAGTCAACTGACCCAGACAAGGCAGACAGGCTGCCTCCGGGTCCTAGTGAGATACTCATGATGAGAAATTATAATCCCGCAAATCAATCCATTTACACCTGGGAAATATATCGATTTTTCTCCATAAACTATAACCTTTGGACAAATCTGTGTTTCACTGTAAAAATGTACAAATGCTATCTTTGCTAGCATGAAGGTAAGCATACAAACTAAGCTAAAGATTTTCTCTACATGCCAAGGTCACCTTGAGGGTCCAGTACCAGCATCTACAATTCTCAGCCAGCAGCTATACTGTGTATGACATGATGTCAATATCTTTACTCCTCCAAATTTGGCAGTGTACTTTAGTTTGGTTTCAGAAGCTACTGGCAGGGCATAACATGACAACATGATGTCCTTTGACCTGAAAATGACTCCTCCAGTAGCTCCTAGGTAGAGAGAAGGAGTGTAGTTTCTAGTAGCCATTACAGACGTACAGAGACACATCTGACTCATCTTTCCCAAAACAGCCGAGTGATTTCAGAGATGGCTTTCAAGTCCCTCCATCTGTCCCTTGCTAATCCACCCTTATCTCACATCATTGTACTCTCATCTCTCAATTTTCCTCTTTTGTTTTGTTTTTGACCGAAGATGCTTGTTTTGTTTTCTGCCCCAGTGAAGTCATGCGATAAAACACAGCAAGACCCGGCAGAGATTAAGATAGGAAACAGTGGAGATAGAGACAAGATATTGGAGGAAATAATGCCAGAAAGGGGTCTGTGTTTTGTGGTGCATTCCCCTCACTTAGAACTAAAAAGCTGTCTTGTTCGACAAGCAGGCACGCACAAAACAAAGACCAGAGCTGAATTACCGTGGCTAATACATCCCAATGTTTCCAAAGTGGGCCTAAGCTTTGGCAGAGTGTCTGCTGCTGTTGTGCTAATAGGACTTGATGAAAGTCAATGCCTGGGCCGTCTCCCCACCCACATAGATTTAAAGGATGGAGAGGCACAGGATTTTATGTAGGCAAAGTGGATATGGATTGATGCTGTATATTCAGACTGGGGTTCTAATGCAGAGACAGAGCAGAGGAGAGGTGTATTAATCTGTGATCGCAACCATGGGTTATAGAGGTATTTATAATTCCTGGGAAGCAATCAATTCTGTGTCGCAAGCAGCGGAGTGGTGAGTGTTCAAGGTATAATTCACAGGGTGTTGGTTTGACTCTGTTTTGACAGACTACACTTTTCACGCTCTCTCTGAAAACAGTGGTGAGTTTCCTAGAAAAGACATGAGCCCTCAACCTGTCTGCACTTATCAGACACATTTTCAAGGTGTCTGCCTCGGGTTTCAACCCATACAGGAGAGATTGAGAAATGTTGAATAACCAGGATTTCATGTTCATATCTAGATGACTAGGTTTAAGGGTGAGTCTTGCGTCAAATAACAATAACAATATCACATTCACACTAGTTCCCTCATGCTGTCCTTAGACAACATGAAGTAAACATTTACCGTACCTCACACTTACTACCCCAGGAGGGAGAAATTACACTTTAAATGGTCTGTAGTTTCCATTTGATTTGCTTTGACAAATTGAATAAATTGGCTTTATGGGCCAAGTCTCTTCACACAATGGCCTCAATTACTCTCCTTGCTGTTATTATTGCAAATCGTGTTGCTTTTATAACAAAAATGACCTTGGCATCTGGCGCCGCCACTAGAGCCGTACTTGACTTTAGCATTGGGAATCATCAGAGTGCAAGCTCATGCTAGCCTCTTTAGGGCATGTGAAGCTACCCTGTCCCTGAAGGCTGTGTGTCAAAATGTTACAGCCCTTCTCGGTCACTCTAAATAAACAAAGGGGAAACGGCCCTCCAGTTTGGAGGCAGCTGTAAGACAATCTACCATTGGTGCACCTTATGTCATTGGGTATTTAAGCCGTTCATCCTCAGTCCCAGCAAATAGGATATGTACATCTGCTTATATTTTCTTCAAGCAACTAGCTATATAGGCTAGATGTGACACTGCGGTCCTAAATTATATCACCATTGCCCTTGATTTTAAGCAATGTTGTGCTGCTATTGACTTGGCCAAAGCTTTTGATACGATAAACCATTCCATTCTTGTAGGTCGGCTAAGGAGTATTGGTGTCTCTGAGGGGTCTTTGGCTTGGTTTGCTTACTACCTCTCTCAAAGAGTGCAGTGTATAAAGCTAGAACATCTGCTGTCTCAGCCACTGCCTGTCACCAAGGGGGTACCCCAAGGCTCCATCCTAGGCCCCACACTCTTCTCAATTTATACTGAACAAAAATATAAAGGCAACATATAAAATGTTCAAATAAAAGATCCCACAAAAAGTGTATTTCTCTCAAATGCTGTGCATATTTTTTGTTTACTACCCTGTCAGTAAGCATTTCTCCTTTGACAACATAGTCCGTCCACTTGTGAGTTTGTCTAGATAGATGGTACACTGTCCTTCTCTCAGCACATTTCAAATCTGCAGGCTAAGGTTAAATCTAGACTTGGTTTCCTCTATCGTAATCGCTCCTCTTTTACCCCAGCTGCCAAACGAACCCTGATTCAGATGAACATTCTACCCATTTTAGATTACGGAGAAGTAATTTATAGATCGGCAGGTAATGGTGCTCTAGAGCGGCTAAATGCTCTTTACCATTTGGCCATCAGATTTGCCACCAATGCTTCTTATACTGTAGGACACATCACTGCACTCTAGTCTCTGGTCATCTCTGTATACCCGACGCAAGACCCACTGGTTGATGCTTATTTATTAAATCCTCTTAGGCCTCACTCCCCTCTATCTGAGATACCTACTGCAGCCCTCATCCTCCACAACACCCGTTCTGCTAGTCACATTCTGTTGAAGGTCCCCAAAGCACACACATCCCTGGGTCGCTCCTCTTTTCAGTTCGCTGCAGCTAGCGACTGGAACGAGCAGCAAAAACACTTAAACTGAACAGTTTTACCTCCATCTCTTCATTCGAAGACTAAATCATGGACACTCTTACTGACAGTTGTGGCTGCTTTGTGTGATGTATTGTTGTCTCTACCTTCTTGCCCTTTGTGCTGTTGTCTGTGCCCAATAATGTTTGTACCATGTTGTGTACCATGTTGTTGTTATGTTGTGTTGCTACCATGCTGTGTTGTCATGTGTTGCTGTCTTGCTATGTTGTTGTCTTAGGTCTCTCTTTATGTAGTGCTGTGTTGTCTCTCTTGTCGTGATGTGTGTTTTGTCAAATATATATATATATATATATATATATATATATATATATATATATATATATGATGATGATGATGATGATGATGATGATGATGATGATGATAGATAGATAGATAGATAGATAGATAGATAGATAGATAGATAGATAGATAGATAGATAGATAGATAGATAGATAGATTTAATCCCAGCCCCCATCCCCACAGGAGGCCTTTTGCCTTTTGGTAGGCCGTCATTGTAAATAAGATTTTTTTCTTAACTGACTTGCCTAGTTAAATAAAAGTGAAATAAAATAAAGAATATTCAGGAGACACGTTTCCTGTCGGTAGCCCACTTTTGGTGCCCTGAAGCTTTCTACCTCAGCAGTAGACGTAAGAATGAAAAGGTCCAAGATGAGTGGCAGGACTGAAGCATGGGGCTGCACATGAAATAGGGTTCATCACTGCAGGTCATCACAACCAATTTACCAGCAACCAACCACTTAGGTGACTCACTGCCGTACAATAAAAGCCATCCTTCAACAAAAAATGTATTTAACTAGGCGAGTCAGTTAAGAACAAATTCTTATTTACAACGACGGCTTAGAAACAGTGGGTTAACTGCCTTATTCAGGGGCAGAACAACAGATGTTTACCTTGTCAGCTCGGGGATTCGATCCACCAACCTTTCAGTTACTGGCCCAACACTCTAACCACTAGGCTACCTGCAGCTCAATCCTAAGCAACTTTTAATGGTGATTTTCAATTTGCTGTTGTATATTGTCCAGAGACTGGACGCCTGGAAATGTAACATTCATCAGAATAACATGCCTCTGACACTTGCATATCCAAGTCACAACAAGATGACATAGCAGTCTGATGTGTGTCTTTGTCTTGTCCCATCCTGTCCATGTATATATCGTTTTGTTCGTATATATTTCGTATATATTTTAATCTCACTTTTCATCTATGGACTGAATATACTCTCCTGCAACCCGCCTCACCCAATGTGGTACGGATCTGCTATTTTTATACTTTAGAACCTGAACCCCCTTCAGAAGCTAGCCAGCTACCTAGCTACTAGCTAGTAGTCAGTTAGCCACTGCTAGCGGTCCTCACCGTTAACTCGGACATCAGCCAGCCTCAACCCGGTCAATTCCTGCAAGTCTGGACAGCGCAATATCAACCCAGAGCATATCGGACTGCTTTTTTTCTACCACATCTCCGGATTCCTACCGCAAGCTCTGAACCTTTACACCGGATCATCGCAGCTAGCTAGCTGCTATCCGAGTGGCTACTCCTGGCTAATATATCTGTCCCAAAGCAAGCACCAGTTAGCCATGAGCTAGTCTGCAACTAGGCCCATCTGCCGGCTAGCCAAAGAGGTCCCCCAGCCAATTCTTGGGCTACAATACCTATTTTTCCAATTGGCCTGGGCCCTTTACTGCCGACACGGAGCCCCGCCGATCCATCACGACAGGTCTGCCGACGTAACCGTCCGAGGTGTTCTCAACAGGCTCTTCCATTGCAATGTTGCCGGATGCCCATCTGCTAGCCCTGGCCCGCTAGCTGTCAGAATCATCGTGTCTCCAGCTTGCCTAGCTTAGCAGCGACTACGGAATTGTCTCCCTGACTCATCTAGTGCTACTCATTGGACCATATGATCACTCGGCAACACATGCCTCTACCTAATGTCAAAATGCCTTGTCTATTGCTGTTTTGGTTAGTGATTATTGTCTTATTTCACCGTAGAGCCCCCAGCCCTAACCAATATGCTTTAGATAGCCCTTTTGTTCCATCCCCCACACATGCGGTGACCTGACCTGGCTTAACTGGTGCCTCTAGAGACCAAACCTCTCTCATCATCATTCACTGCCTAGGTTTACCTCCACTGTACTCGAAACCTACCATACCTTTGTGTGTACATTATGCCTTGAATCTATTCTTCCACGCCCAGAAATCTACTCCTTTTATTCTCTGTTCTGAATGCACTAGACGACCAGTTCTTATAGCCTTTAGCCGTACCCTTATCCTACTCCTCCTCTGTTCCTCTGGTGATGTAGAGGTTAACCCAGGCCCTGCAGCCCCCAGCACCACTCCCATTCCCCAGGTGATCTCATTTGTTGACTTCTGTAACCGTAAAAGCCTTGGTTCATGCATGTTAACATTAGAAGTCTCCTCCTGAAGTGTGTTTTATTCACTGCTTTAGCACACTCCACCAACCCTGACGTCCTAGCCCTGTCTGAATCATGGCTTAGGAAGGCCAACAAAAATCCTGAAATTTCCATCCCTAACTATAACATCTTCCAACAAGATAGAACTGCCAAAGGGGGCGGAGTTGCAATCTACTGCAGAGATAGCCTGCAGAGTTCTGTCATACTATCCAGGTCTGTGCCCAAACAATTTGAGCTTCTACTTTTAAAAATCCACCTTTCCAGAAACAGGTCTCTCACCGTTCCCGCTAGTTATAGACCCCCTTCAGCCCCCAGCTGTGCCCTGGACACCATATGTGAATCTAAGCTAGATGCCCTCAATCTCACACAAATTATCAAGGAACCTACCAGGTACAACCCTAAATCCGTAACCATGGGGACCCTCTTAGATATCATCCTTTACCAACTTGCCCTCCAAATACACCTCTGCTGTCTCCAACCAGGATCTCAGCAATCACTGCCTCATTGCTTGCGTACGTGATGGGTCTGCGGACAAACGACCACCCCTCATCACTGTCAAATGCTCCCTAAAACACTTCAGCGAGCAGGCCTTTCTAATCGACCTGTCCCGGGTATCCTGGAAGTATCATGAATCCCGCTTCCTGAGTCTGTTTTCTGCCTGAGCTGCCTGTTTTATGTTTTGGAGTTGTTTCCTAAGGTTTCTGAACACACCCTGTCTGGTTGCCGGGCAACGAAGCTAGGCAGGTGGTCTCTTGATTACCCGCAGCTGCATCTCATCAGCCATCTGCACACCTGGTCCTGATCATCACCTCTTCTCTTCATAAGCTCTGACCTGACATCCATTCCCTGCCGGATCGTTAGCAATGTACAGTATGTTGTGTCAGCGTATCAGCCTCATGTTACCAGAGTTAGTTTTGTTTTTCTGTACTTTTTGCCGGTTACTCACCCCTGTTTACTCTGTCTACAGTCATCCTCCCGGAACATTCACCCCCCTTGCCTGGTCGTCGGTGGTTTCAATGACATCATTGGATCTGCCTATTCACTCTCATCAACTCACCTCCACTGCCGCTCCGCCTCCTGGATTATTCTATTTTCACCTCGAGTCTGTAAATAAATACTCACCTTCATTTTACTCACCTTGTCCTGTTCTGCTTCTGGGTTCAGCTTTAGAGAACCGTGACAGGAAGGATATTGACCTCATCCCGTCAGTAGAGGATGCCTGGTTGCTCTTTAAAAGTGCTTTCCTTGCCATCTCTAAAGTCCATGAAGAATAACAGCACCTCCTCCCAGCTGCCCACTGCACTGAGGCTAGGAAACACTGTCGCCACCAATAAATCTATGATAATTGAGAATTTCAACAAGCATTTTTTCTACGGCTGGCCATGCTTTCCACCTGGCTACCCCTACCCTGGTCAACATCTCAGCACCCCCTGCAGAAACATGCCCAAGCCCCCTCCCCCTGCTTCTCCTTCTCCTTCACCCAAATCCAGACAGCCTATGTTCTGAAAGAGCTGCAAAATCTAGATCCCTACAAATCAGCTGGGCAAGACATTCTAGACCCTCTCTTTCTAAAATTATCCGCCGAAATTGTTGCAACCCCTATTACTAGCCTGTTCAACCTCTCTTTCGTATCGTCTGAGATCCCCGAAGGTTGGAAAGCTGCCGCGGTCATCCCCCTCTTCAAAGGGGGAGACACTCTAGACCCAAACTGTTACAGACCTATATCCATCCTGCCCTGCCTTTCTAAAATCTTTGAAAGTCAAGTTAACAAACAGATCACCGAATATTTCTAATGCCACCGTACCTTCTCCACTATGCAATGTGGTTTCCGAGCTGGTCATGGGTGCACCTCAGCCACGCCCAAGGTCCTAAACGATATCATAACCGCCATTGATAAAAGACAGTACTGTGCAGCCTTCTTCATCGACCTGTCCAAGGCTTTCGACTCTGTCAATCACCACATTCTTGTCGGCAGACTCAATAGCCTTGGTTTCTGAAATGACTGCCTCACCTGGTTCACCAACTACTTCTCAGACAGAGTTCAGCGTGTCAAATCGGAGTGCCTGTTGTCCGGACCTCTGGCAGTCTCTATCGGGATGTCACAGGGTTCAATTCTCGGGCCGACTCTATTCTCTGTATATATTAATGATTTCGCTCTTGCTGCTGGTGATTCTCTGATCCACCTCTACGCAGACAACACCATTCTGTATACATCTGGCCCTTCTGTATACATCTGGCCCGACTAGCATCACTACTCTGGATGGTTCTGACTTAGAATATGTGGACAACTACAGTCGTGGCCAAAAGTTTTGAGAATGACACAAATATACATTTTCACAAAGTTTGCTGCTTCAGTGTCTTTAGATATTTTTGTCAGATGTTACTATGGAATACTGAAGTATAATTACAATCATTTCATACGTGTCAAAGGCTTTTATTGACATGAGGTTGATGAAAAGAGTCAATATTTGCAGTGTTAACCCTTAACCCTTTTTCAAGTCCTCTGCAATCCGCCCTGGCATGCTGTCAATTAACTTCTGGGCCACATCCTGACTGATGGCAGCCCATTCTTGCATAATCAATGCTTGGAGTTTGTCAGAATTTGTTGGTTTTTGCTTGTCCACCCGCATCTTGAGGATTGACCACAAGTTCTCAATGGGATTAAGGTCTGGGGAGTTTCCTGGCCATGGACCCAAAATATCGATGTTTTGTTCCCCGAGCCACTTAGTTCTCACTTTTGCCTTATGGCAAGGTGCTCCATCATGCTGGAAAAGGCATTGTTAGTCACCAAACTGTTCCTGGATGGTTGGGAGAAGTTGCTCTCGGAGGATGTGTTGGTACCATTCTTTATTCATAGCTGTGTTCTTAGGCAAAATTATGAGTGAGCCCACTCCCTTGTCTGAGAAGCAACCCCACACATGAATGGTCTCAGGATGCTTTACTGTTGGCATGACACAGGACTGATGGTAGCGCTCACCTTGTCTTCTCCAGACAAGCTTTTTCTGGATGCCCCAAACAATCGGAAAGGGGATTCATCAGAGAAAATGACTTTACCCCAGTCCTCAGCAGTCCAATCCCTGTACCTGTTGCAGAATATCAGTCTGTCCCTGATGTTTTTCCTGGAGAGAAGTGGCTTCTTTGCTGCCCTTCTTGACACCAGGCCATCCTCCAAAAGTCTTCGCCTCACTGTGTGTGCAGATGCACTCACACCTGCCTGCTGCCATTCCTGAGCAAGCTCTGTACTGGTGGTGCCCCGATCCCGCAGCTGAATCAACTTTAGGAGATGGTCCTGGCGCTTGCTGGACTTTCTTGGGCGCCCTGAAGCCTTCTTCACAACAATTGAACCGCTCTCCTTGAAGTTCTTGATGATCCGATAAATGGTTGATTTAGGTGCAATCTCACTGGCAGCAATATCCTTGCCTGTGAAGCCCTTTTTGTGCAAAGCAATGATGACGGCACGTGTTTCCTTGGAGGTAACCATGATTAACAGAGGAAGAACAGTGATTCCAAGCACCAACCTCCTTTTGAAGCGTCCAGTCTGTTATTCGAACTCAGTCAGCATGACAGAGTGATCTCCAGCCTTGTCCTCGTCAACACTCACACCTGTGTTAACGAGAGAATCACTGACATGACGTCAGCTGGTCCTTTTGTGGCAGGGCTGAAATGCAGTGGAAAAGTTTTTTGGGGTATTTAGGTAATTTGCATTGCAAGGAGGGACTTTGCAATTATTGCAATTCATCTGATCACTTTTCATAACATTCTGGAGTATATGCAAATTGCCGTCATACAAACTGAGGCAGCAGACTTTGTGAAAATTAATATTAATGTCATTCTCAAAACTTTTGGCAACGACTGTACAAATACCTAGGTGTCTGGTTAGACTGTAAACTTTCCTTCCAGACTCACATGAAGCATCCCCAATCCAAAATTAAATCTAGAATCGGCTTCCTATTTTGCAACAATGCTCTTGCTGCCAAACATACCTTCGTAAAACTGACTATCCTACCGATCCTTGACTTCGGCGATGTCATTTACAAAATAGACTCCAACACTCTACTCAGCAAACTGGATGTAGTCTATCACAGTGCCATCCGTTTTGTCACCAAAGCCCCATATACTACCCACCACTTCGACCTGAATGCTCTCGTTGGCTGGCCCTCACTACATATTCGTCGCCAAACACACTGGCTCCAGGTCATCTATAAGTCTTTGCTAGGTAAAGCCTCACCTTATCTCAGCTCACTGGTCACCATAGCAACACCCACCCGTAGCACACGCTCCAGCAGGTATATTTTACTGGTCATCCCCAAAGCCAACACTTACTTTGGCCGCCTTTCCTTCCAGTTCTCTGCTGCCAATGACTGGAACGGATTGCAAAAATCACTGAAGCTGGAGACTCATATCTCCCTCACTAACTTTAAGCACCAGCTGTCAGAGCAGCTCACAGATCACTGCACCTGTACATAGCCCATCTGTAAATAGCCCATCCAACTACCTCATCCCCATACTGTTATTTATTTTATTTATTTTGCTCCTTTGCACCCCAGTATCTCTACTTGCACATCATCATCTGCACATCTATCACTCCAGTGTTAATGCTAAATGGTAATTATTTCGCCTCTATGGCCTATTTATTGCCTTACCTCCGTACTCTTCTACATTTGCACACACTGTACATAGAGTTTTCTATTGTGTTATTGACTGTACATTTGTTTTTTGTGTAACTCTGTGTTGTTGTTTGTGTCACACTGCTTTGCTTTATCTTGGCCAGGTCACAGTTGTAAATGAGAACTTGTTCTCAACTGGCCTACCTGGTTAAATAAAGGTGAAAAAAAATAAAAAAAATAAAACATGAATAATGAAAAAGGGCACAGGCTTCAACATAAACATACTGATGGATGCACTATGGAATATGGGATGCGGTGAGTAATAGATTGCAATGCCATAGAAAATCATTGTGGATGAATGACACGATAATTGAATGTAAACGCGTGTCATTTAGTCGCTGTAGGTTAGACTCAACCTATGAAGAGTCCCAGATAGTATATGAGGTTGTTCACCCAAGCATAATCATCTTTGACATGATGAGATCCTCTGTACTGTCCTGTACTCTTGTTAAGCGATAAGAAATTATCCAGCAAAGTTGAACCACGTGGCCCTATACTAAGAGGCCTGGGTCGATGCGATGGTCGCCCAGAGTCATTCTTATGACAGTTACCCTGACCTGTCAGCATTCATATCTCAGGGTGGTGGCGTGGCCTTCCTGACGCAGAGGTTAGGGTTGTGACGGAAGACAGGGGTGCAGGAGGTAGGGTCTGGGGTCTGTCCAGAACCCCTCTACCCTCCTCCCTCCATCCCCCTGCTCTGCCATTGGCTCCAGTGTGAGTAGTGAAAGGTCATCCTCTGCTGTCCTGTATTATCTGCCCTTTCTGTTCAGCCAAGATCCCCCACTGCTCTCCAGCCTGCTGTCTCTGTGCCTCTCTGTGCCCTGCACCACACAGCCTCCACCAGTCAGACATGAGATTAAAAACTGTCTGTCGGTCTGCCTGTCTGTCTGCACGCTGTCCATCCTTCTGCTGTACTGCCTCTCTGTGCCCCGCACCACACAGCCTCCACCAGTCAGACATGAGATTAAAAACTGTCTGTCGGTCTGCCTGTCTGTCTGCACTCTGTCCATCCTTCTGCCGTACTGCCTCTCTGTGCCCCGCACCACACAGCCTCCACCAGTCAGACATGAGATTAAAACACCTGTCTGTCTGTCTGTCTGTCTGTCTGTCTGTCTGTCTGTCTGTCTGTCTGTCTGTCTGTCTGTCTGTCTGTCTGTCTGTCTGTCTGTCTGTCTGTCTGTCTGTCTGTCTGTCTGTCTGTCTGTCTGTCTGTCTGTCTGTCTGTCTGTCTGTCTGTCTGTCTGTCTGTCTGTCTGTCCGTCCATCCTTTGGTCTCTTTGTCTCTCTGCCTCTTTGTGCTCTGCACCACACAGCCTCTTCCAGGCAGAGATGAGATTAAACACTATCTGTCTCTCTGCACACTGTCCCACTGTCCATCCTTCTGTCTCTCTGTGCTCTGCACCACACAGCCTCCACCAGGCAGAGATGAGATTAAACACTGTCTCTCTGCACACTGTCCTACTGTCCGTCCTTCTGTCTCTCTGTGCTCTGCACTACACAGCCTCCACCAGGCAGAGATGAGATTAAACACTGTCTCTCTGCACACTGTCCTACTGTCCATCCTTCTGTCTCTCTGTGCTCTGCACTACACAGCCTCCACCAGGCAGAGATGAGATTAAACCCTGTTTGTCTGCACACTGTCCTTCTCTCTCTGGTTATAATTTCCCATTTTAAACAAACATGGAGCTTCTCTAATTACCACTGAGCCTGATTAGCAGTGTTGGACCATGGAAAATACTTTAATTACTTCCAGGTTGGCATCCTCTATTTGTCTCAATGCAAGGACTTTGGCTCTCTTTGTATCTCTCTTTCTCACCTCTTTTCTTACCTTCCGTTTTATTACCCCCCCCCCCCCCCCCCCCCCCCCACCATTATCGCTCTCTCTCTATCCCCCCCCTCTCTCGCTCCCTCCAGTTTTCTGGTGATCAGTTATTGAAGTATTATCACACTGGTGCTGCCAAAGGCTTACAGTGATCAGGACGTGTCTAGCTACCACACAGAACACAACACGACAGGCTTCCAGGCACTGAATGTCCTATCCATGTTTTTGGCAGCGGTACAAATATTTGGCAAGATTAAGTCTGATTAATTACTTGCAGTCCATAGTTTAGCACCAATAGTCACTAGACACAAAATGACAGCACAGTAAGAGACTGTAACTGTTCACGGCTCCTTTGTCTGAATGCACATTTATTGAAAATTAATCCATGTTAACAGTCAAAACAATAACAGAGTTATTCACAATGTGAAAGAATGGTTACATAGATTAGTCTGTAATCACCTCTCTCCAGGCATACATGTGTTACTTTCTTACTAATGTAATCATGCGGCTTGAACCAATTAGTTTGCAAAAGTGTTTTTTGTACTTAAACCAAATTGTTATGAAAAATCTAGAAAAGAAAACAATTCAGCTATGAAAATAGTGTGTTGCAATCGCTGGTGGTCATAAAGGAGCAGTTTCCCTCTCTCTCTGCTCCGCGATTATGCATGTAACTGGCACAAAGTGAGTTATTTATATTTTGTAGTGTGTCGCCCCACTGCCATGATGTATTGCCTGATTGCCACAACTGTTTTTCTGGGTCAGACAGAGCTCACACACACACACACACGCACACGCCACACACACACACACACACACACACACACACACACACACACACACACACACACACACACACACACACACACACACACACACGAACAAAGCGTATATTTCTCACCTCGATGCTCCTCTTCCTCCCCATCTAAATATAAACGGGACTAACGGCGTGACGATAGCGCTCACCCTCAGTCAAGATGGCGACCCCCCCCCCTTCAGCAGTCCCTCACACGGCCTAGCAGGGCTGTTTTTCATTTGCTAGATCCATGTTGTTTTCTAACTGTCATTAATCAGTGCAGTGTGTAAAGCACCAAGTCCCATTTACACCTGAGCTTTTTGTGTCTCTCTGCCAATAATGCATAGGTAATAAACGTGGAGCTGCCAGCTATCGTTTGCCTCTTTCAGTGCCCCCAGGGGAACCTGTCAGGTGGGTGCTCGCCTGGCGGCTGCCTACGTTGCCAGACTAGAGCTTGGCATGGCCCCCACCCGCCCCCCTCTCTCTGTCCCTCTGTCCCTCTGTCCCTCTGTCCCTCTGTCCTCATACACGAGATCGCACAAAGGCAACAGACCAGAGGTGAACTATAATCTATGTAACGTTGGGCGTACACATCACGGCAGCCAAAATGTCTATTACCTTGTAGTCGAGATCAATATGACAAATGACTGGGGAAAATAGAATTTGGACTCATGTAGTGTATTAGGCAATTCAAGCACTGCGTATGTGCCATGGAAAGGCAGCATTGCTTTGTATTTCTCATCAGGTTTTCTCACATAGACCTATACATTCTACTCACATACTCCTTCTCATTGTAATTATTGTGGGCATTCTGGTAATCACCTGTACCACCGAGTGTAGCTAATGACTGTTGACTCATGCTTGTTCTCTCTTTAGAAAACTAGCAAGAGCAGTTGTGAGTAATTTAGCATAAAATCAAATGATGACAGTTGAATAGGATGAAACCACATTTACCTACAATGTGTTAATACACCATCTGTAATTGAATTTCAATAACAATACTGAAACAAGCCAAGACTCACAGCAGAAAGCAGTAGGTGTAAAACAGGCTTTAGTGACTCCACACTACAGTGTATGATAAATCACTTCCTGTTTGTCATAAACATACTGAATGTGACCTCCGCCTAATCCCTAACGTGACCATATTATTTTAGGTACCAGGGACAATATTAGGAACGTCTTCCTAGAGATGAGTACATGGCATTCCCGCCGAGCGCTGAAGTGTCATCCGGCCCGGGCTCATCACGACCTTCCCTGTCACCACGGCTAACGGCGTTTGTCACCCGTATCAATCATCCCACCTCTGCCGCAGCCGCCTCATCGGTCATTGTTTCAACGTTGAGATTTTTTTCTTGCCGTCTTCATGACCACCATCCATCACACTCAGATGAGCTTTCCTCCTCCTCTCCTCCTCCTCTCCACCTACAGAGAAGATAAAAGGAACTTCTCTTTCACTACTTCTCCATACTTCTGTATAATTCTCTCTTTTATATTTTTTCGTACTGTAGGCTGTCTTTGTTTTTCACTTTTGCGCTCTTTCTCGCCCCATTGGGAGTCCAAGTGTTAACTACTTTGATCACTTAAATGGAGTTTTCCTCAACACACATGGGGAATGGACTCTTGTCACTTTTAGTAAGGCGATTCAGGTAGAAGCAATATGTTGTTCATCTCTCTACCTCCCCTCTCGTCTCTCTCTGGGGTGAGGTGTGCTTATTTCCTGTCCTGGCAGAGGGAATCGGCCCCTGAAGGGACGATCGAAACAGGGCGAGAAAAAGCCTCAGTGTCCCCTGTCACTTTGGGTTTTAAGAGCTTACTTTACTGTTAACGTAGTGGGGCTTCAATGGAGGAGCCTGCGGGGGATATAAGCGCTTAGGGCTCTCTGGGCGCAACTTCAATTGGTTATTGATTTCAGATCTTAATGAAAAAATACAACTTTACTTTGGGCTTATCAAGCTGCGAAAACTAGATATCTACAATATTACAGTTTATATTGCGGATATTGGCTGCTCTTCTCGTGTAGAATTAAATTCTTTCTGTCTTATTTTCTGTCGGTTCAATCAAGGTCACAGTCTGCAGATATCAAATGTGTCAACAAATGCAAGTTAAAAGCCCTGACCTGGATCAGATGGGAAAATCAACCCAGTAGCTAGTAAATAAAATCAGTTTTTTTGTCACGTGCGCCAAATCCAACAGGTGTAGACCTTACAGTGAAATGCTTACTTACAGGCTCTAACCAACAGTGCAATTTTTAAGTAAAAAAAAAGGAATAGGTGAACAATAGATAAGTAAAGAAATAAAAACAACTGTAAAAAAGACAGTGAAGAATAACAGTAACGAGGCTATATACAGTAGCGAGGCTATATACAGGCACTGGTTAGTCAGGCTGATTGATGTACAGTTGAAGTCGGAAGTTTACATACACCTTAGCCAAATACATTTAAACTCAGTTTTTCACAATTCCTGACATTTAATCCCAGTAAAAATGCCCTGTCTTAAGTCACCACTTTATTTTAAGAATGTGAAATGTCAGAATAATAGTAGAGAGAATGATTTATTTCAGCTTTTATTTCTTTCATCACATTCCCAGTGGGTCAGAAGTTTACATACACTCAATTAGTATTTGGTAGAATTGCCTTTAAATTGTTTAACATGGGTCAAACGTTTCGAGTAGCCTTCAACAAGCTTCCCACAATATGTTGGATGAATTTTGGCCCATTCCTCCTGACAGAGCTGGTGTAACTGAGTCAGGTTTGTAGGCCTCCTTGCTTGCACATGCTTTTTCAGTTCTGCCCACACATTTTCTATAGGATTGAGGTCAAGGCTTTGTGATGGCAACTCTAATACCTTGACTTTGTTGTCCTTAAGGCATTTTGCCACAACTTCCCACAGCTAATGCTATAAGGACGTTGTTAAGTTGTCTGTTTTGGCGGGCTTTGTGTGCAACACCACAAGCATATTACCCTGGGTCTGTTAGTTGACAGAGGTAGGTATATAGGACATATAGTTAGCCAGCTAGGACAAAGATAAGAACAATCTCACCCCCTCATACTTTACATTTGCATAATTTTTGGGGGTAATTTAGCAGACGCTCTTTCAGTTCTGCCCACAAATTTTCTATAAGATTGAGGTCAGGGCTTTGTGATGACCACTCCAATACCTTGACATTGTTGTCTTTACACAACTTTGGAAGTATGCTTGGGGTCATTGAACGATTCTCCTTCCTGAGCGGTATGACAGCTGCGTGGTCCCATGGTGTTTATACTTGCGTACTATTGTTTGTACAGAAAAGCGTGGTACCTTCAGGCGTTTGGATTTTTTTTTCAAAGGTCTTGGCTGATTTATTTAGATTTTCCCACGATGTCAAGCAAAGAGGCACTGAGTTTGAAGGTAAGCCTTGAAATACATCCGCAGGTACACCTCCAATTGACTCAAATTATGTCAATTAGCCTATCAGAAGCTTCTAAAGCCATGACATCATTTTCTTGAATTTTCCATGCTGTTTAAAAGGCACAGTCAACTTAGTGTATGTAAACTTCTGAACCACTGGAATTGTGATACAGTGAATGATAAGTGAAATAATCTGTCTGTAAACAATTGTTGGAAAAATGACTTGTGTCATGCACAAAGTAGATGTCCTAACCGACTTGCCAAAACTACAGTTTGTTAACAAGAAATGTATGGAGTGGTTGAAAAACGAGTTTTAATGACTCCAACCTAAGTGTATGTAAACTTCAACTGTAGGTATGGTTAAAGTGACTATGCATATATGATAAACAGAGAGTAGCAGTAGGGCAAAAGAGAGGTTGGTGGGTGGTGGACACAATGCATATTGTCCGGGTTGCCAATGTGCGAGTGCACCGGTTAGTCGGGCTAATTGAGGTAGTATGTACATGAATGTATAGTTAAAGTGACTATGCATATAGATAAACATGATAAACAGAGAGTAGCATTAGCGTAAAAGAGGGGTTGGGGGGGCAAACAATGCAAATAGTCCGGGTAGCCATTTGATTACCTGTTCAGGAGTCTTATGGCTTGGGGGTAAAAACTGTTGAGAAGCCTTTTGGTCCTAGACTTGGCGCTCCGGTACCACTTGCCATGCAGTAGTAGAGAGAACAGTCTATGACCAGTACTAACTCTAGTACTAACTCACAACGATGATGTTGAGGATAGAGTAGGTGATGAAAGTTCCTATTTTTCTCCATTACAAGCCATTTTGGTTGCTTCCTGGTGGGCGTCAGGGCCAGTCAGCGCGTTTGTGATTAGCCAATCACAACCATTTATTTCGGCCTGTGTTTGCGCATCTATCTCAAGAGGTGTTAACCCTTTGAAGAAAATGGTCTCTCAACCTGAACCGTCTCTGTAAATCGGAACAGTCCAAGAAATAGATTGAGGTGTTGTTTCATTGGGAAAACGCTCAGTGGTATAGCACTCAGGGGAGGACATGCCTGCCGTGGTAAGGCCTTGATTTTATCTCTCCATTTAGGCACGATTGAAGTCTTTCCACAAGGACCACTGAGCCACTTACAAACACAACAGAGCCCTGACCAATCCTACAACATCCTTCTTTAACTGTGGCTTTAAGACCATGGCTGGTTGTGCCTACTGCCTTGTGGGAATATATAAGTTGACTGTTCAGTGAACAAAACAGCATAGAGTTCATCAATACAGTACAAGACACAGACTAAATGTATGTGTGGATGTTGAGGATTGGTGTGTGTGTCTGTACAGGATTAGTGTACAGTATATGTACGAGGTTTGCAAGTTTGTGTGAAAACTTGAGGAAACCTGCATCGTGACATAAGACGGTTACACAACTGCAAGAAGTGGTTGTTGAATATGCATACACAGCGCTCTCCCACCTCCCACTTAGCTACCCTTTACACCCCCCACCCCCCAGTGCAATCTTCACATGCAAATGCCCCAGTCTGTGGGTGGGCTGTTGCTGTGTCAGACCCGGGAACAGAAATTACATTTGCATGTGATTGAGGAGGACCGGGTTCCCAGTAGGACCGCATCACAGTAAATAAGGACAGTCAGAGAGGGTCATGATTGCACACTTCCCTGGTGCACTTCAAAGCACTCAAAATTACAGCCTCCCTCTCTGCCTGCGAGGGGGGCGGCGCCGCCATCTTTTTAGGGCCGTCTCTGAGCTGTCACCCACTGGAGTTAACTTCTGACACTGCAATTGCAGGATAACTCAGCGGGTAACACAGCCTCTGGTATGGTTGTGAAGTACAGTATTGTGGTTGTGACATGGGTATTTTATGTCTTGATATGAGTATGACTTGTTATTGGTCTAAACTACCTGAAGTGCCCATGGTGTGCATTTTGATAGAAAATACAGTGGAAAATTCTATCAGAAGTTTTGGAAAGGTGAACTGTAATGAGGTGAAAGTGTCAATGAACACTTTATGATAGACCATTATTAGGAGAGAAATTAAATCAACTGGCTACTTACATCGCTTAAAGGCCCAGTGCAGTCAAAAACGTGATTTTTCTGTGTTTTGTATACACTATGAGGTTGGAATAATACTGTGAAATTGTGAAAATGATAATAGCTGTTTGAAATGGTGTACATATCCCAGAAAAGTTGAGTAATCTTGCAACTATTAACTTTGATGGAAAACTTTGCAAAATTGAATTTTGAAACCATGGAGAAGGAAACACCTATCAATTTACTGGAAGATTACCCTGACTAATTATTTAATGATATCGCAGTTCACATATTTACTACGACTTAGGAGAATCCTTTTTCAAATCATATGACAAAACAAATATTCCACTTTATTTGGAATGGAAAACCAGATAAAGTTAAACAAGCATATTTATATAACGAAAAGGAGTTTGGAAGGTTAAAACTTAAATATTAAGGCATTAAAGCTCTCTCTTAAAGCCTCCACTGTATCCAAATCCTATGTTTCAGAGTGGGCTCTTTGCCTTTTTGTTTGACAATGGATTCCTGTTTAATGTATCCTCCTTTCTAAATAAAGTCAATAAGTCAATGCATGTCATGTTTATAACCAGGCTTCAGAAAAGATTCAGAGGTGATAAGTGCTGCCTCATTGGACTATAAATTATGACTTCCTGTGTTATACTTAAAGATTTTAGCATATTCTATTCTACTGCCATTTACAATATGTTCATATCAATCAATCAAATGTATTTATAAAGCCCTTCTTTACAAAGCATGGTGGCTAGGAAAAACTCCCTAGAAAGGCCTGAACCTAGGAAGAAACCAGTCCTCTTCTGGCTGTGCCGGGTGGAGATTATAACAGAACATGGACAAGATGTTCAAATGTCCATAGATGACCAGCAGGGTCAAATAATAATAATCACAGTGGTTGTAGAGGGTGCAACAGGTCAGCACCTCAGGAGTAAATGTCAGTTGGCTTTTCATAGCCGATCATTCAGAGTATCTCTACCACTCCTGCTGTCTCTAGAGAGTTGAAAACAGCAGGTCTGAGACAGGTAGCACGTCCAGTGAACAGGTCAGGGTTCCATAGCCGCAGGCAGAACAGTTGAAACTGCCGCAGCAGCATGACCAGGTAGTCCTGAGGCATGGTCCTAGGGTTCAGGTCCTCTGAGAGAGAGAGAGAGTGAGAGAGAGAGAGAGAGAATACTTAAATTCTCACATTACACTGGATAAGACAGCTCCAGATAACAGACTGACCCTAGCCCCCCGACACATAAACTATTGCAGCATAAATACTGGAGGCTGAGACAGGAGGGGTCGGGAGACACTGTGGCCCCGTCCGACGATACCCCCAGGACAGGGCCAAACAGGCAGGATATAACCCCACCCACTTCGCCAAAGCACAGCCCCCACACCACTAGAGAGATATCTTCAACCACCAACTTACCATCCTGAGACAAGGCTGAGTATAGCCCACGAAGATCTCCCCCACGGCACAAACCCAAGGAGGGAGCACCAACACGGACAGGAATATCACATCATATTCCTATATTGAATTATTCCTTATTGTTGTTGCATTGCCAAGAAGGAACCTGCAAGTAAGCATTTAGTTGGACGATGTATACCATTCACATCTCGTACATACGACTATTAAAAACTTGAATTGCATTATAGTCAGCCAGTTTGTGTGCTACCCTTCCTACACACAGATGCACACATACACACACTAACACGTACACAGGCAGTGAACCGTACACCATCAACAGCCCCGTCCAGCACAGAGTAGTTCACATGACGCAACTAGACGGCTTATGTAACATTATAGCATGTATCCCTCCTGGAACTGGAGCAGAAGAGCATGTGAGACTTAGCAACACTGGAGTCTCTCTCTCTCTGTCTATCTCTATGTCTCTCTATGTCTTTATTTCTCTCTCCTTCTCTCTTCTCTCTCCCCCTCTCTCTTTCTCTCACTCTCTTTTTTTCTCTCTCGCTTCATCTCGTTCTATTTCTCTGTCTCTATCTCTCTCGCTCTCTCTTTCTGCCAAGCCCGCTCAATACGTATTGACATTAAATCACATGAGCACAACGCACGCTTACATCTTTTTATTCTACATTTGGAAATGTCAAAGAACTGCGACCTGTGTATAAGCGTGAACCATGATGAGAACTTCTAACACGAGTCTATGGCTGGTTACATTTTCATTAGACACTAATGAGCAATCAATGTGATTTTTCTGAAGAGACGTCCGCCCGCCGTAGCACTGCTAATTACGTTATTTTCTAACTTGCATACAGTAGATGCAAATGGAGATAAGATCAGCAACACTAGGCCTATTGGGCTGTGGCTGAGCATGGCCCGAACTGAAGCCATTGTTTACCAAGCATTGATAATTAATGTAATGTGGCAATGGGAAATTATAGTCTTAATTTTGCCATTTCCAATGGACATTAAGTCCCAATTAAGACTTGGAATTGAGCATTGTGAAATGAAAGGACTCGTCTGACATTGATTATATGCATGATAGAACACTGCAGCTGAACCAATCAGATATTCCAATTGCCGAATGAACATGTGAACATGCCAGGCATAATAATCAGCAGTGCTTGACTTGGACTGAAATAGGTGCCGGTACTCATTTTGGGTGCCGGTACTGTTTAGGTGCAGGAACTCCTCAATACTTTTGAGCTAATATTCTATAAGAGGTGCAGGAACTCAAGCAGAAGATAATTTGAGTTGCCGGTACTCCGTTCCGGTGAGCTTCTGCCCAAATCAATTACTGATAATCCGAGCAATTAAAGCATTTTGCATATAAAGCCCAACAGAACTCGTTGTCTGTTCCCTCAGTAGTGAATGCACTGACTGTACAAGTTAGCCTAGAGTGTGTTAATGTGGTTTTCTATGTACAGTTACACTGGGTGTGATGAATGGCGTCTTAAATATGATTTACCATTATAATAATCTAAAATGTTCATAAAACACTGTAATGTACATCACAAACTTCCAGTTCTTTATTCCCCATGTCTTCTAGACCCAATCGAGTGCACCAACCCCCATTGTTACTGTATGAAACCTCAGCTCGGGTAACAGAGGACTTACTCATTCTAACTTGTGATGTGCTGTTGGGCTCATTGGAGTGGAACACGACACAAGCGAGTGTACAGTCCCACCACGGCCTTCTGCCAGGGCCATTTTTAAAGAGCCACTTAGGCTCCTACAGATGTAGGATCTTAATTTGATCACCCTGTTGCAGGAGAACATTCCTGCTATCCAGCAAATGCAAAACTTGTAGTGCATTTGAGGTTAAAATCGCTTCTGAAGTTTGTGATTTCCACTTTGAAATTTCAGACTTCATTTTCCTGTCTGAAAAATGTGTCAACTCTTACACAAATGTCTAATTCACACTTCCTAGAGGGGAGAAACAGAAACATACACCCTATGTTTGTTTTTAGTAGCGCTATGACATCAATCACAGGAGGGTCTCAATAGAAGAAGTCAAGTATGAAAATGAACACTCCAGGAGTAACAAAACAATATGAGAGAGAGAGAGAGAGAGAGAGAGAGAGAGAGAGAGAGAGAGAGATAAGTCAAGAAACATACTGTAGAATCTCTTCTATGGCAGTCCCTTGGCAACCCAGTGGAACGTACAGGTTGAGCTGTGTGTGATGGCTGCATAGGGTAATTATCTGGCGTTCCCTAGAGACAGAGCGTCTCCATAGCTTCTTCAAGAGTCATGTCTATACAGTACAGTATGCTGGGTCCCATCCAGGTCCAGAGGTCAGCTCATAATGACTGTTTAGATGGGCTAGTAGGTGACTCATCATGTCAGTAAACACACAGGCTAATACATAACCTCCTATCAGTGCAAGAGAGCATGTTTGATGCAATCACATGCATGTACACTAGTCATATAGTTCTAGAATCACAGTATACTGTATGTACACATGCAAGCATACATTCACACTGTTCTATGGTTTCTGTCTTGAAGCCCATGCTGTAAGAGCATTAATTGAATGCAGTGAGGGAGGGACATTTAATTCCTGTCAAGAGTCACACCTTGGGACTTTGCGGGCTGATTAAAGCAAAACACAGCTAACCTTTAAATGCAATTAAAGTGAGATGTCAACTGGAAGCTAACCTATAGGTTGTGCAGGATGTTCACTTTCTCCTTCCTGTTTCATTCTGTCTATGGAGAGCAAAACCTCAGGCAAGATGTCTCTGGTTCTGGAGACAGAAGGGAGAGGGACAACACCAACTGAGTAATTGGTCTGCTGTTTGAGGAGTGGATTTGTCTACTCTACAATGCTTGATGCCATTTCACTTCTGAATGACTGGCTGATTGAAATGCCAAAATTAATACTGCGGATGAGAGAAATCACTTTTCTTTGCTAATTTCACAGCCCCTAATAGGTTAGATTGGCTTTAATATTAGGGCTTAACGAAGTCACAAATCACACACACTCACCATTACTGCGCATATCAACCTTGAGTGAAAACGGGGCAATAAACAAGGCATACATATCTTGAGTATGATGAAATTGCCTGTCCAGTTGAAATGTTTTCTTTTCAAAACACATTATCACAACCCAATATCATTGATTTGTCCCACAGTTCCTTGAACGGGTGTTGACAGTCTGTAAACCTGGCCTTTGTATGACACGGCAGCCTCGCTGAGGCAACCCACACTCCTCTCTGTCTCAAGACTGCTTCTAGCTGTCTCTTCCTCCAGGCCTGTGCTCTGTTGTTAATTATGGATTATGACCATGACAAGAGGTGGGTGGTGGGGCGTGAGGCAGAGGCACTTCTGCCTGAACAAAAACAAGCTGATTAAGCCTGAGGGAGCTGCGTCACGGGAAACGCTGAGAGGAAGATGGGATCATTCATCAGAGACAGAGTGACTGAGTGAGTTTCCCCTGAAATCAGCACTCCAGTGTCACCACGGCTCATCCATGACCTCCCCAACTCCACAGACACACTTGTAAGGTCGTTCTCATCATCATCAGCCACAGCTGGTTCGTATTTGGCCCTGCTGTGTGTTTCTTGACCACTAGCTTGAATTCCGTCCAATTGGCGACAGATTTTCATGCGAATATTCTGAAATCCGCATAAAGACAATATGCACATCTTCCCACCAGGGAAGTGTTTCCAATAAATTGACTTGTTGCAGATAAGTCTGTGAGCGATGACATTGTGCAAATAAAAATACCTTTTGCAGTTAAATTTCCATGTACCAAATAAAAAATACAATTGAATCACATTTTCAACTCTACTGATGGTTTTCTCACAAAGAATGTTGCGTTATATAGCAAGTGTGCCCACTCTGGTATTGTCATGTGTGCTCTCAGACACAGTGGGGATATAGCCTACAAGGGATGAGATTATTATGTACGAAAGAGCGAGATTATTTGTATTTGTCGAACGGTAGCCAAGCATCGGTTATCATGTCACCAGAATAAGACCCTTGATATTCATTGGAAAGGAGCATCAAGCGTATCACCTTGCACTTTCATCACCCTGTGAAGTTCATCATAATGCTGTTACTGTGGGTTTTAGGAGGATCGACTTTGTTTTGACTATATACAGCATCTGAGAAACCATCTCTGTTTTGAAGGTTTCGAACTGGGGAAGCACTTTATACATGTATTGTAATGTTCAAGGCCAGTGCTATGTGTAATGTTCTGAGAAAGGGTTCTATGACCGTTGCTGTAATGGTACTATTTTTTGGTCCACCACATAGAACTTAATGGCAGCCTAGCAGGTATTACAAAGCCAACATTAGGTCTCCGTGGTGTATTCACCGACTGTAAGTACCATTAGTCATAGTTCAGCACTGTGACTTTCATTATACCAATGGCTTTCATGGATCATAATAATATGTTATTTTCAATCATTATTTTTCAATGTTCATACAAAGAGTTTCATTCAAATTCTTAAACCATATATATATATATATATATATATATATTATATATATATATATATATATATATATATATATATATATATACACACATTTTCAGAAATTTTGACAAGTTCGTTTTTTTTTTTAAGAACTTTTGAAAGAGAATAGTGTGTTTTTCACATCTAGCCATGGCATGACAGACATTTTGCTTCAAATATATCACTACATGGCTTCCATTCATATAAACAATCATACACTGCTCAAAAAAATAAAGGGAACACTTAAACAACACAATGTAACTCCAAGTCAATCACACTTCTGTGAAATCAAACTGTCCAGTTAGGAAGCAACACTGATTGACAATAAATGTCACATGCTGTTGTGCAAATGGAATAGACAATAGGTGGAAATTATAGGCAATTAGCAAGACACCCCCAATAAAGGAGTGGTTCTGCAGGTGCAAGGAGGAGCAGGAGAAGCACTGCCAGAGCCCTGCAAAATGACCTCCAGCAGGCCACAAATGTGCATGTGTCTGCTCAAACGGTCAGAAACAGACTCCATGAGGGTGGTATGAGGGCCCGACATCCACAGGTGGGGGTTGTGCTTACAGCCCAACACCGTGCAGGACGTTTGGCATTTGCCAAAGAACACCAAGATTGGAAAATTCGCCACTGGTGCCCTGTGCTCTTCACAGATGAAAGCAGGTTCACACTGAGCATGTGACAGACGTGACAGTCTGGAGACGCCGTGGAGAACGTTCTGCTGCCTGCAACATCCTCCAGCATGACCGGTTTGGCGGTGGGTCAGTCATGGTGTGGGGTGGCATTTCTTTGAGGGGCCGCACAGCCCTCCATGTGCTCGCCAGAGGTAGCCTGACTGCCATTAGGTACCGAGATGAGATCCTCAGACCCCTTGTGAGACCATATGCTGGTGCGGTTGGCCCTGGGTTCCTCCTAATGCAAGACAGTGCTAGACCTCATGTGGCTGGAGTGTGTCAGCAGTTCCTGCAAGAGGAAGGCATTGATGCTATGGACTGGCCCGCCCGTTGCCCAGACCTGAATCCAATTGAGCACATCTGGGACATCATGTCTCGCTCCATCCACCAATGCCACGTTGCACCACAGACTGTCCAGGAGTTGGCGGATGCTTTACTCCAGGTCTGGGAGGAGATCCCTCAGGAGACCATCCACCACCTCATCAGGAGCATGCCCAGACGTTGTAGGGAGGTCATACAGGCACGTGGAGGCCACACACACTACTGAGCCTCATTTTGACTTGTTTTAAGGACATTACATCAAAGTTGGATCAGCCTGTAGTGTGGTTTTCCACTTTAATTTTGAGTGTGACTCCAAATCCAGACCTCCATGGGTTGATAAATTGGATTTCCATTGATTATTTTTGTGTGATTTTGTTGTCAGCACATTCAACTATGTAAAGAAAAAAGTATTTAATAAGATTATTTCATTCATTCTGATCTAGGATGTGTTATTTTAGTGTTCCCTTTATTTTTTTGAGCAGTGTATATAACTTTTCTCGCAGCTCCGGTATATAAATATTTTTTGAGGCCTTGCTCACAATTCCCTAAACGATATACTGTATGTGAGGCTCTTGATCATATCTTTGATCATGACACTGGTGAGGAGGAGAGAGTCCTTGTTAAACTTTGACACAAAGTAGTCTGTGATAAATAGCACAATATGTTTCATCTGACAATTTGTTATAGTCAAAATAATCCATACATTATGCTTTTTTTTAACTCAAAAACAAGTTTTATGAGCTCTGGTCAATGAGGCCTACAGGCCATGAATAGCAAATAGTAGTTCAAAACTTGTAATGTTCACAAGAACTTAAGTTGATAAAAAGATCTAACACAACATTAGGTGATAATATATGTATTTATAATCAGCTATAATGGGGCGGTCATTTTGGACCGGGAACACGGAATTAATTAACATGAAACGAACACAACAGGAGTGTTAAGCATCGGCACGAATCTCGTATCTGACGTCACCACCCTTTCCCCGCCATTGAAACCGGCGTGAAAGATTACAGCCTCACTCACTGTGTGCCGTTTTCCCATCAGCCCTGCAATTGTATCAGGTGTACTATAAATGCAGACGGTTGCGTCTGTGTGGCTTTGAGTGGTCGTCCGGAGGGCCAAAAAATGACCACAATGTATTTTCAGACATCAAAACACATTCAGTTATTCAAACCATGCCCAGCCTGGCTGGGGCTAATAGTGCTACAATACGGCAATTAGTTCCGTTCCACTCTAAAATCTTTCATCTTCAAGACATTTTTTGAAGAGAAGAGGCAGAGATGGAACCAGAGAATTGTCAAAATATGAACAAACTTCCACCTCTCCGTTCTGTCAGGGTTGATCGACACACAGCCAGTAGGATCATTTGGAAATGAAACAAAATGTCAAACTGCACCCCGTACAGACGAGTCGCGCTCCTTAGAATACTGAATTCTCCACAGCGTCTGTCCGCAGCAAGAGGTCTGCACGCACCCTGATGGTTCTCCAAACCGAACTAAATGGAGAATGAAATAGGCCTATCAGTAACAGTAAGCATACATAACAAGGATGGAAAATGTAACCACACATAATAGAAAGGAAAAGCTGGCCTTCAGGCAGTTACAAGATCTCTGCTGTGAAAATGATGCCATCTCCAGGACTTTGACATGTGCTAATGATCTTGCTCCGATACAATGACAACCTATTTCAAATTCTCCACAATAGCCTAACCTCGGGTTGTATTGTGTTCTAAATCTCGAAACGATTGTGTTCTTTTATTCACAATAATCCAAAGAAATACAATGGTACAAAGTAAGTTGGTTACAAGCTTGGTACCATACGACTGTAGATACAGGGCAGGTAGACCCACCTACAGTACCCACACCAGGCTCCACCCCAGGGCCCTTCTCTCCCAGCCCAGTAGCCTGTGAGACAGACAGTACAGTGTAGGGAGTTGAGGAGTGGACTGACTCCTTCTCTTCTCATCATCCTCATCATCACCGTGATCCTCCTCCAGTCTGTTGGGCTAATTTAATCCCCAGCCCTCTGGTGCCAGCCGCAGGCCTGATTCTGTCCATGCCTGCATCAAATAAACCCGATTAAAACAGCCTAATCTACGGGGCTCGAGGATGATGCGGTGTGTACGTGTGTCCCTGCGTCCAAGAGGACTTTGTCCTATCCATCTCATTACTGAGAGCATGCCAGAAATAAGAATGGAAGTTAATAAGGAAGGCATGGAGGTTGTAGACAGCTGCTATTGATGAGGCGTTACCTTAATGCAAAGTCATGCCTCTGAAATGAAGGAATTTAACATATTTTGAATACCTGAGACCGATTTTCCGCATCACGATATTGTATGAAAATTCACTCAAAACAACTGGTGTCTGGAATGGTGATATGGTTGAAATGGTTATATAAATACTTGCTTTTGACAGGTTCAGGGGCTTCAAATAATTTCACCGCCAGAGGTGTTTGCTTGTGTGAGTGTGTGTGCGTGTGTGGTGCTGGAAGAGATAATTAAGTTGAGTTCCATTGAGATCAAAAGGAGGTCCCAAATGTCATAGTGATTAGGTGGCTTTTATCTGGATGACATACATACTAATGGCTGTGTCTGTGTACATACTCTACCTGCAATTCAAAGAAACCGGTTGGAGGTCATTTATTTTCCGTTTCATTTCAACTAAATGATGTGTTAAGAGGCAGTGTTTTGGAATTGTGTGTTAAAAAAATATATATATTACATTTATTAGGGAGTGGGGTCAGAGCTTGTCATGGCAAGAACACACTTTCCTAATTTGAAACAGTTATGTGAAGTAGCTTATTTTCTCCCCCAATGTCCCTCAGTTTATTGTGTCATATCAGCAATCTTCCACATTCTCCTCCTCTTTGTATAAGTGATGAACTGTAAAAAGCATTTCTGTCAGTAAAATAGCAGAGATAGTGTGAACGAACGAATCAACTGCACTAGGCATCTAAATGCCAAAGCACTTCTCCAGCGGTGCCAAATTGAACTATCACTTCATATATTTTAGATATAGACCAATCTTGCTCTTTTGATATCCCAACTCAGTATTCAGCTGCCACTTCATAGGACCGTGGCCTTATGCCGTGCAGTTAGTTCTTGTGTGGACTGACTCCAACGGAGGCTGCTAAAAGGGAGGACGGCTCATAATAATGGCTGGAACGGAGCGAATGGAATGGCATCAAACACATAGAAAGCATGTGTTTGATGTGGTTGGTAGCATTCCACCTATTCCCGCTCCAGCCATTACCACAAGCCCATCCTCCCCAATTAAGGTGCCACCATCCTCCTGTGACTGACTCCATAGAGGCGTAACAGCTTTCTGTTACCTTGGTTCTATTCTTCTTACTACAGTAATCAGATGGATAGTTTGTTAGTGGCATTGTGAACATGTTGTTCTTCTGTAGGTGTTATGCTCTATAGAACACTACACTACGCTTTCCCAACTGTTGACAATGTCTTAGCGTGACAACTACTAAGAGACTAAATGATTGCTGATACATCTAACATACGTATGACCTTATTAATCTAATTTCAAGTGAACAAATATACAACTAATTATGTTTAACGTCTGGATGCATGCCATATCTGAATGGATTCATTTGTCTAATTTGCTGTTACTTTAGCTTTTCACCATATGTAGTGGTGAACTCCTGAGGCAGACTCAATCTGGGTGAAGCTGAAGCAGAGCTGAGGTTCACACCTCATACCTCATTTCACCCCTTATCACTCTAGTACACTAATGAGTGTTGCCTAGTAACCAGTGAAGCAGCTCTCATGAAGTTAGCTTTTCAAAGAGTCACGCTTGACGGGATTTGTTTTTGCTTTCCATGTGCCATCTGTATCCACATTAACATCAGAAAGGTCATCCTCTGCTTGAAAAACAATTATAGGGCGTAATTACCAATCATTTGAGATTTTTAATGCAATAACAACTCAGATGACTGTATCCATATCTGTCCAGAAGGCAGGTTAGTCATTAGGCTCTGGGCTTGCTGTAAAAAAAATGTATCCAGCCGTTGCTCCATCTTTTACCTGCTTTGGCCACATCTGCTCTTGTTGTTGATGCTTTCTTTTTGATTGAATTTGATTAGCTATTGAAGTGGAAATCAATTGAGGTTTGATGTGATTTACATTATGACATTTAGACACACGCATACATTTAGTAAATGTATATTCCTACTCACTTCTATGGCTGCCCTGTCAACCTAAATTACCTGAACAAATGTACAGCTCCACGTAATCCATATAAACATAACTTGCGTAGTTTCAGAGCATATGGTTGTAGTCGGATTAGCATTTCATATTCTGTCAGACAAGCCTAAATATGTCCATAGGGGCGGCTGGACAAAAGCTCTCCAGTGTGAAGAGAAGCTTGAAATGGAATTACCATTACCCAAATCATAGCCCGTAACATCATATTATCACACATTTAAATACCCTGTATGCTCTCCCATCATGAAATAATGATTTCCGTTGAGACCTGTAGAGAGAAGGAGCCAAATATGAGTCAAATTAGAAGCAATGCAGAATGTGTCGTCCGTGATTATTCTGCAGGCGATTATCTTGCACCTGCAAAACCCAAATAATGCTTTTTGATTGCATGATTATCCAGCGTGTGGATTCAGAGTGCTGTCATTCAGCTCAAAATTGCTCACCCAGAGGATTCTATTGAGGTTAGATCAACGCTGTGTGTAGCATTCTCAGCTGAATGAATGGTCAACTCTCAAACTGATGGTTCCTGAAAGTTTAATGCGGAACCCTTCCCACAAACACCGTAAGAGCTGATGGAAGAAAAAAAAAATGCTCTTACAATATGAACAATACAGTCCACAAACAATACACTTTTACATTAGCGTGTTTCATATATCAAATGCATCAATAATCATGAGAATTTCTCCCCAAATAGTTGATTACGTTCTAATAGATTGCTAATGTGGCGCAAGATGGACTAATATTAGCCAGCACAAACAGTGGAGCTAGGCTACGGCTAATCACGTCATATTGCTAGCAGACGTCAGAACATCGATAACACAAATATCCGTTCAGTACACGTTCAAAAGAATTAGAAAGATTTGAAACAAGACCAATATTTAAAGACAGTAAATACCTTGTTCTCTTTCTATCTAGGTGTTAAGTTCGACGTTGTTGCTTGGATACTTGAATAACCTTAACAAAAAGTTATTTTAATTTTTCTCTTACGCCCGTATCTCATATAACCTTTGCGCGTAAAACAGAGAAGGCAAAAAACCTGCTGTCAAAATAAAAGTCACACTAAACTGTCAAATATACAGTGAGGAGTGAAAGCTCGTACAAAAAAACAAAAGTCAAAATATAGAGCAGACATTGTGATCTGACACTCGTTTTAAGGGGTTCATTTAAACTGTGCTCATGAGAGAGAGAGAGAGAGAGAGAGAGAGAGAGAATCCAAAAGTAATCCACTCAGTGGAGAGGGTCATTTCTACACAAGTTCCTTAATCTTTCCAAAAGTAGATTCCCAGTAGCCATCAGTCCTAGCTTGGCACCAGTTTAGTAGACTGGCCAATAGATAGATGATGTACTATGTATCTAAGGCGGTGGGTGGGTCTTACTGTACGACAAGTGTATTGTTATAGAATTTACTGTATGATTCTAGCTTATCTTTGTTTCTTTTGAATGAGACTGTGTTGGCGTGATGTTCAGCCTAAGTAGGTTGTGGTGAGCAGTGGTGAACACTGTGTGTACGGCCATTTCGTCCACTCGGTCATACAAGTCTCCAATAAATTGCAAGTCTCCAATAAATTGACCAAGACTTCACAATATGTTAAGTCTGCTTACGGTTCCTCTAGGTGCCATGACCTCCAATACCCTTGAAATTCTCTCCTGTACATCCAATATCATGGTGTTTACTGTATTCTGTACCGAACAGAAAGGCCATTGTTGGAGGTTTGCTATTCACAGGCCGAATCTGAGTTTAGCTGTCTCTGTCAAGGTCAGACCACAGGAGAGGTGGGCAAGACCTGCCAGCCTGCCAATGCTGTGTCATCATGAGGGGCGTCCAACTGAATGTAATTACACCGCCTGATGATTCAAGTGCTCAGTGCCGGCTCCAGAGGCGCGTACACGCTACCCTGCTCTAAACGTAGAGATACTCTCTTTTTATAGACCTAGTTCTTCCCAAAATTCATGCTCATGCACTCCTCATCCCACTGTGCCACCATGTCTTACATTGGTCTGCCTGTGGCAATATGGACGTTTGCTGCTATTATTCTCTGTTAGATTGAACAGTGATTGATAATCTAATAGATTCTCGAATGGATCCAATACTGTCCACTTTTCTACATGCTGATGTGAGGAGAAAGCCCAAATGAGCCACCAGAATGATAACCTGGGACAATACTTTATCTTCCGCCTCGGTTCCTTCTACCTCATTAGTTCTGCTTAACTACGTTCATACGAGGCGCCCACGCTCCTTCAGTTTAGTTTTGTGGAGCCGCAATAACGTGTGAAGGTGGGCTGTCTGCTGTGATTGCTACCTGCTGGCTCTGTCAGGAGAAAACAGCTGTAGGTTTGATGTTTCAGCGCTGCATCCTCATCAGGCTTTGTCCTGATCAGTCAGGATTCACTCCCCCAGCCTGGCTTTGAAACAAGTCTTCAACCCCCAGTTCACAACTAAAGATATTTTAAAGGTGCTTCCTGTTCGATTTTAGATTTACTGGTAAAGGCTTTTGAGTTTTGCTTATTAGCAACAGCAAAAAATCCCGCCCTCCAGCATGGGCATGGGTCAGTGGACGTGTAAGACTTGGAACTGAAGGATGCTGGATGATACTAGGCCTGGTCCATCAATGTATGCTCTTTTAGGTCCAATCAACCAACCAGACACCAATAAAGTCCCCCAGTCTCCTTGTGTCCTTTACATTCCTGTCCTCTATCCACATAACATTTGCCTACATTGATTTACGATTGTGTGTCTGTCTCATCCACTCACCTAAGTAAATGGATAGAAATTCAATTTATTGTGAGATGTCAATTAAATCGGTTGACAAAGGGAGCTTCCAGACATGGCAATTTGGGACGCTTTTTTCTTCTCAGAGTCTGTAGCTGCATGATTATCAATGGTGTTTTGATATCAAGGGAGAGAGAGAGAGATGTTGACTGACAGGTCTGGCCAATGCTCGCGCTACCAGATCATAGCTGACGGCCAGCTTCTGTGGGAGAGAGAAAGACAAGAACTAAGGAAAATAAAAAGAACGTGTTGCAGTAGCATTTAATTATCCTACCAGCTTCAATAGACTGTTGAATCGAATTTGGCCAAACTCTCTGTGGCTCGCCTTGCCTCCGTATTAATAAATGTTTCTTTTGTTTTTTTTTACAGTTCTCTATTCAGCCTGCCTGGCAAACAAAGAAGCCATTCAACAGAGTGAAAGTAATTAGGTTATTTTCAGGCAGCAATGAGTTATTGGAGGACAATGACTATTGTTTGTAGTGTTGGGAGGACTACCATAGAGTTTGTCCGTGGAGGCTGTGTCGGTGAAGATTTAGCATTTTGGGATATTTTGAGAGGAACGAGGGGACCATGAGATGGAAGTTCCACGTACCAGAGGCTGAAATGAACCTGACTCCGATTGGGGACAATGTCTCAGAGCCAAATTGACTTGGACGTTTCCTCTGGTTTTCTCGTTGAACTACTGTAGCAACAACTATCGGTCCGGAGGCCTCTTTCAGCTCCCTCCAAAACAAGTAGTCAGCTAAATAAAAAGAGTCTGTCTCTGTAATCACACATCTCCATGTGTAAGTATTAATGCAACGCTTCACACTGCGTACAATCTTTGTCAACAGCAGATCAACAACAAATGTGCAAACGGCCTTGATTGCAGAGAGGATAATTTCCATCCGAAACCTGTTGAGTGGTACGACGCCATCCATTATACCCACATCAAAATGAAAGTTGCCCCGTGTGAAAGGGATTGGCAGAATAGAGGTTGATCATAATTGCCTAGTTCACGAGGGCCCGGGCAGATTTCCTCTGCCAAATCTATTCTTCCAATCCAAATCTGTCTTCGATCAGCTTGTTCTCAAGGCTGCGTGGTGTGATGATGCTGCTGGCTTCAGGGAGGAGGGAAGCAATGGAAAGACTCCATTCTGCCTGCATGGATTCTCTATGGAGTAAGACTGAGACTTTCAGATTAATGAAAGCTCGCCTCCTTTCCCTGTCAGGGGCAATATCTCCATGCCGGATATTGGCTCTGTGTTGTTACCACTAAACATTATGCCTCCTCCACTAGCCCTCTTCACTGGTTTCTATTAAATACATATTGTCAAATAAAATCTATGTCGTCTGGTCGTCCATTGTGTGTTAATGTTCTCTCATAATTGCATGTGTACATGTTGCGGTTGTGTTAATAACCGTTAAATGTGTAAGCCTGTGGCAGAAGATGAATGGATCTGTAATGAATGCTCAGGGAGAAAAAGGTGTAGATTCACCAGCAGAGCGCGGCAGGTGTTTATTTCGCCTTCGCAGAAGGCAGGAATCGTGGTCACAGGCAAGCAATGGTCATACACAGGTAGGCAAACAGGCAGAAGAATAAAAACTAGGACTAAAGGCTAGCACTGGTTCTCACGAACAAGCTAGGAAAAGGCTTAGTAGAGTCAAAATGAACAATACAGTGGGGGGAAAAAAGTATTTCATCCCCTGCTGATTTTGTACGTTTGCCCACTGACAAAGAAATGATCAGTCTATAATTTTAATGGTAGGTTTATTTGAACAGTGAGAGACAGAATAACAACAACAAAAAATCCAGAAAAACACATGTCAAAAATGTTATAAATTGATTTACATTTTAATGAGGGAAATAAGTATTTGACCCCCTCTCAATCAGAAAGATTTCTGGCTCCCAGGTGTCTTTTATACAGGTAACAAGCTGAGATTAGGAGCACACTCTTAAAGGGAGTGCTCCCTACCGCAGCTTGTTACCTGTATAAAAGACACCTGTCCACAGAAGCAATCAATCAATCAGATTCCAAACTCTCCACCATGGCCAAGACCAAAGAGCTCTCCAAGGATGTCAGGGACAAGATTGTAGACCTGCACAAGGCTGGAATGGGCTACAAGACCATCGCCAAGCAGCTTAGTGAGAAGGTGACAACATTTTGTGCGATTATTCGCAAATGGAAGAAACACAAAAGAACTGACAATCTCCCTCAGCCTGGGGCTCCATGCAAGATCTCACCTTGTGGAGTTGCAATGATCATGAGAACGGTGAGGAATCAGCCCAGAACTACACGGGAGGATCTTGTCAATGATCTCAAGGCAGCTGGGACCATAGTCACCAAGAAAACAATTGGTAACACACTACGCCGTGAAGGACTGAAATCCTGCAGCGCCCGCAAGGTCCCCCTGCTCAAGAATACATATACATGCCCGTCTGAAGTTTGCCAATGAACATCTGAATGATTCAGAGTACAACTGGTGAAAGTGTTGTGGTCAGACGAGACCAAAATGGAGCTCTTTGGCATCAACTCAACTCGCCGTGTTTGGAAGAGGAGGAATGCTGCCTATGACCCCAAGAACACCATCTCCACCGTCAAACATGGAGGTGGAAACATTATGCTTTGGGGGTGTTTTTCTGCTAAGGGGACAGGACAACTTCACCGCATCATTTGACGGGGCCATGTACTGTCAAATCTTGGGTGAAAACCTCCTTCCCTCAGCCAGGGCATTGAAAATGGGTCGTGGATGGGTATTCCAGCATGACAATTACCCAAAACACACGGCCAAGGCAACAAAGGAGTGGCTCAAGAAGAAGCACATTAAGGTCCTGGAGTGGCCTAGCCAGTCTCCAGACCATAATCCCATAGAAAATCTGTGGAGGGAGCTGAAGGTTCAAGTTGCCAAACGTCACCCTCGAAACCTTAATGACTTGGAGAAGATCTGCAAAGAGGAGTGGGACAAAATCCCTCCTGAGATGTGTGCAAACCTGATGGCCAACTACAAGAAACGTCTGACCTCTGTGATTGCCAACAAGGGTTTTGCCACCAAGTACTAAGTCATGTTTTGCAGAGGGGTCAAATATTTATTTCCCTCATTAAAATGCAAATCATTTTATAACATTTTTGACATGGGTTTTTCTGGATTTTTTTGTTGTTATTCTGTCTCTCACTGTTCATATAACCCTACCATTAAAATTATAGACTGATCATTTCTTTGTAAGTGGGCAAACGTACAAAATCAGCAGGGGCTCAAATACTTTTTTCCCCCACTGTACCTCACAAAGGTACAAACAGAATGAACTGAACTAAATAAGGAGCTGATGAGACCAGGTGAGTATCTAACACAGGTGAAATCAATGAACAAAAATGAAAGACAGGGATACGTTCAAGAACACAAAAAAACAGGGCTACGTTCAAGAACACAACGAAACAGAGGTTGACTAAGAAAATAAATACAGAACCTTACAGGATCCTAAAGACATTGTTGCCATGAACAGCAGGATGGACAGCTGTTCCCTTCCATAACAGCCGTTTAACTTTGAGGAGAAACTGGGATAATCACTTGATATATTGGGTTTGTTTGTGCAGAGACACTAGCGTCATATGGCACATTGGAGGAGTGTGAGGCAGTAAAGTGGTTTAATCCTAAATAATCTTAATGGAGTAATGATTTTTAATTATTTTACTAGTTGTTTGCCGGCAAATGACGTGTTTGTTTTAAATAAGGTTTATTGAATGTGCATTTACACATAACTAATAATGAACTATCATTGACTTTTGGAATTGAAAATAATTTCTTCGGTGGAGGTTTTCAAGTATTGGTTATTGCCTACACTTCCTCACCTTCTCCATGCCCAATCAAAATCATGGTTACCAGTGTCGTGGCTCAGAAATCCAAATGAAGTCCTACCTGAGTGGCCTCCCACCAGCACTCCCTCTCACCTCCCCTCTCTGCCCCAGCCCAACCCCGTCCCCATGTCTTTGATATCTGGAGTAATTAGCCATCACCTGTGAAGTAGAGAGGGGAACCAGGGCACCTCCCTGCAGCACTCCATTTTTCCTGGTAATGATGATAGTTTCTTCCAGGCAACGTTCCAGCGCATTGCCTATCAAATGTGGCGAAACCTGAGGCCAAGACCTCCACAGCGGGACGGCCCGACAGGAGAGATACCTACCTGCAGGATTTTATTAGCCTCCTTGCTATCTCCTCCTCACAAGACTGACCTGAGAAAGGTCAAAGGCAAATTCTTTCGGATGTTGATTCTTCCTCGCTGTGGCTCAATTTGATTTGCGAGCACCATTTTGGCAAAGAGAAAATTGGGTACACAAATTATGTGCCCACAAATAGAGGCTGTTTTTATTTAAAAAAATGGCTAATAATCCAGCAATGGTACATTGCACTGTATGTAACTCATTGCTGAATGATATTGCTCCATGGTGCCTTACAGTAGTAATGCTTAATTTGTAATGCTTGTTCTTTATGGCAGATGTACATTGTCATTACCCCCACTTACTTTGATTAAAAAGCCATCTTTACACAAAGGGGGGCAATGTAATACCTCTCCCCCATTGATTTTATGAATCTTGTTGCTGCATGCCAGAATGGCAATAAAGCCTCTGCACCGTGCCAATGTCAGTCCACACCTCTGACAAACTTGTATATGAAATGCCTGCTATGGGATTCAGTGTAATGTAAAGACGTTAAGATGGTCCTTCATTTGTTTTGAGGGGGGGGGGGGGAAGAAGAATTGTGAGATGTTCCGTAGGGTCACACATAATACATTGTACAACCTTGTACAACCTTGTACTTTTCCCTCACTGAGCAAAAGACAGGGGGGTTAAATAAACCACAATTTATGAGAATGATTCCGATATCATGGTTTCTTCTGCTCTGCCGTGAAGAAATGCTGTTCCCTGACCATTATTCTAAAGTGCAATGAACTGTGACATCACGGAAACAATGTAACACAGTATTTTGACCTCTTTGCATCAGACCATTGTTTAGCTAACCCACACACACACTTCAACTCAACAGTTTAACCTACCACCTAACTGAGCTTTTAGTTGTCACTCGCTTGAGCTCGTTCAATCGATAGACCACGCAAGGCCGTGTCACATTAAAGCAAGATGTCTCCATTGAGATCAAATGGGCTTCTTTGCCTTTGTATGGAAAACACTACAGAAGACATATGTGATGAACCTGCCCTGTCAGGGCAGCAGAGTGGGCTAGTGGTAGTGCGTCTGCTCCCTGGACAGTCACAGACAGCCATGGATTGTCTCTGATGCCGACAATTCTTGCTTTCCGGAATTTTTCAGGTAGGTTAAGAATAACATGCCTCTACCTCTTTTTTGTCCAGTTTCTGAGTTTTCTTAGACAGTAAATCTCGTTCTTCCTCATCTCCTTGCAGTCCACCTCTATGACAGCGACGCACCCTGCCTGGCTGCATCTGCATTAACGTAGGATGCATTGTGGGTTGGTCATTGTCACATGCTACTTTAACGCCCGTCATAGAGCCGGCTCCCTCTGTGCTCAGCAGCGGCAATGAATTAGAGACATGAAAGGTGGAGTAACATTTTGTGAGGTGAGCTCAAAGTGACATATATATAACCTAGCTGGTAATCAAAGGCCAAACCAGTGGAATCAAATGGCATGAAGGGACAGAGTAGATGGGAATTCAGGAAGTGATTATTTACCTGCAGCATTACCTCAGAGGGCAAGAGAGGACTATGAACGACATAGACAATCAACAAAATTGGGTTGAAAATGTGTTTCGAAAAGGTTCACAATTAATAATGGCGGAGTTCATTTGGCTGAGGAGTGCAATCTTGCGTAAAAGGGCAAACCTGTTGATATCAATTATGAAAGGCGCAAATCTATCCATTAAATCGAGTACTTTGTCGTTTCTATTCATTTAATCCTGTTAACACTTCCACTGTGGTACTGTAACTCTTAACCCTGTCAACAGATCCTTTTCTCTCATTTCAGCTCATATTCCCCAGTTCAATGCTATGCCTCCAAGGGCTGAATTTGCCACATACCTCATTCAGTGCCTCTGTCAAACTTCTGAAATACTTGGATGAAGGACCATACAAGCTTAATATTAAAATGCATTTAACCTTCTAAATGAATACTGATCTGCCTGCTCCACAGTTCGACTGAGTTGTATATAGCCAAACTTTGGCCTTATGGAAAAGGTTACCCCTGGCTTTCTCTGGCTTGCTGTACTATCAGTGTGTGCTCCAGAGAGTACCAGCATGCCACAGAGCCAGTTAGTCTGACAGAACCAGTCCAACTAACAGAGGGAGCCAGAGGGAAGGTGCTGTATGTGTCAAGCGTAAATACCAAACTCTGATCCAGCCAATCATGGCGCCCTGTGGGCATCGTCTGATTGGCTTGGCCTTGCGTCAGGGAACACTCTCTCCCCCGACAGCCATTACAGAATCCCATCATGCCAGAGTCATTTTCTCTCTCTTGATTTCTGGTTCCAGTGAGAAACTAAGTGTGTAGGTCAAACTAACTGCTGCTTGTTACATTTAGGCAGTATTGACTTCTAAATGCCTTCTGTCTGCAAGTGGGGAGGCAGGCCTGGGGAGTGGGGAGGCAGGCCTGGAGAGTGGGGAGGCAGGCCTGAGGAGTGGGGAGGCAGGCCTGGAGAGTGGGGAGGCAGGCCTGAGGAGTGGGGAGGCAGGCCTGGAGAGTGGGGAGGCAGGCCTGAGGAGTGGGAACTCCTCTTGGACAGAGGTCGGTCCCTCTGCTTGATGTACAAAAGGAGTTCAACGGGGAATCAGGAGGAACAACACTTCTGCGTTTAAATGCTAAAATGTGTTTTCCAATTAATGTTATTTTGTAAATGGCCTCCATTGCCAATCAGTGCCATCCACATTGCATCTGTAGTAGATTAGAGACCCCTTGTCGATTAGGATTTGGGCTGGGGGTTGTGAGGGGAATGCAAATGGCTGATAATTGAGCCGATCATGTGATGAACCTCTGAATCCATTAGATAACTAAGCACCAGTAGATTACTGATGAAACTGAGGAAGGCCCATTAATTCCCCAATGAAAGAGGTCTCTTCTACTAGGGGGTGACAGACTTGCTAATGGACCTCCCTCAGCACAACCATGCTGTTAGTCTATTGCTCCCCCCAACTGTAACCAAAACTATTGAAGAGCTTCTGTTGTTGTTCGTGTCGAGTTTGTCATCCAGTTGGCTCTATAGTGAATTACATAGTGCCGTTACACAGAGGTGGCAAAATCTAAGCTGTGCTTTGAAAATCTGAACATGCAACATGCAAAGAAAGAACAATCCTCCACTGTGAAGTGTATAGCCCTCAGCTGTGGATCAACACCACTGTTTTGCGTTTGAGGGGGTAAAGCACCTTTAAAACATTGAAATGGATAGGCCATTGGGGAAGTTGGTGCCTGGTCCCCAGAAATCCACACACACACACACACACACACACACACACACACACACACACACACACACACACACACACACACACACACACACACACACACACACACACACACACACACACACACACACACACACACACACACACACACACACAGATAGAATAGCTATTTTTAGACCTGGCTTGACACCCTCAAATGAGCCATATCTTGTGCTCTGCTTAGCCAGGTCCTTATTTGGAAAATCAAAGAGTCAGTGAATGCCAATGAGGCTGATCTCCCTGAGCATTTGAGCTCTATTCTGGGATGATAACTAACTATGGGCAGCCTCCAAGGGGGAGAGCGAGCAACCTCATGTTTATTTCCAGGCCCGTTATTTTCTCCTATGCCGGAGATTGATTTGTCTAATCTCTCATGAAATAAATTTTTAGTGGAGGAACGGCGGTGGCGACGCTCAAAGCCTTCCTGCTGGCCACTCCCAAATATCATTGGCTAATTAATGGCTATTTACATATCAGTCTCCTGTAGCAGAATGGACCCCCTATGCTATTTATGCTCAGCCATATAGAATTATGAATCAATAAATGTTTTTTCTCCTTCATCTACATGGAAACAGAGAGACATATTCATTTTTGTTTTGGAGAGAAATTGATATTCCACCTTGGTAGTCTGCTTAAGCATTCGAGTGGCAGTACTTGGGGAAGTTCTAAGGAGGAGAAACTTTAAAAAAAAAGAAAAGTTCAGTAAAGTGAATCTTAAAGGAGTTTCTGAGATTGTTGGAAACTTTTTAAAATGTTAATCACCCCGAGACACCCCTGTCTGAAGAGAAGGTGCTGTCAGTGAGGTTTAAAAGAAGCTTGAAGATGTGCCAGGTCTCTGTCCTGTTAGATGCCATGTTTCCACCTTTCCACACTCTTCCACACACCATGGACAGCCAATTAGAGGAGATTTCTGTCCATAAGCCCCAGCTATGTCAGAAGTATGACCAATGACAAGGTGTAATGAGACACATGGCCTTTCCCTGGTGACATTAGTCAGCCTAAGAACAACCACAGCCACAATGACCGACCAAGTCCAACTTCTGCACACCCGGATGATCAAAAAGCTCCGTTTCTATTGAAGCACGGAATGTAATCGCTTGACACCCTCTACCAAAGGTAACAAACAACTTTTTCAGGATGGTTACCCCTCAAGCCATGTTTCTCATCAAGTGTTTGCTGTGCCCAATGAAATCCCGCAGCAAAGGATGCCAATTCTTTTTCCTCAGGTGGAGGAGAACCCAACTCCTTTCCAAGGCCGTGAGGCAGCACACCGTCGGTGGGTTATTGTGTTTCTTCACCGATGAGGATGATGCTCATGGTTTATGCATGGAGGTCTTTTCTCTTTGAAACACAGAGAGACCGAGCAGCGTGAGTGGCGCCATAGAGCCTGAGTGAATGCTTCGAGATCTGTTTATTGACTTCTGGTTGTTTTCTATTCCTCTCTGTAGTCCGTGGCAGCCCTGGTTGTTGTTATCATCTGAACCTGGTTGAGTGGCTGGGATCCATTTTGTTGCTTTGTGTGTGCTTCATTGTCTGCCATCTGCCTACTGCAAATGAACCCACAATGTCAATTTCTGTGTCCTTTTGTTCTGGCACGGATCACTCGCGCCCACCCTGAAATGGGAAATGGATGTGACTTACATGTTTAGGACTGCGTGAGGTTTTGAAAATAATTAAATGTATTTTATGTTGGTATCTAAGAGGGTGGTATTGTTATAAGAATATGTAGCTGTAGTCAACTTTGCAAAATAAATGTGTTCCATTTTGATGCACTGAGTGCTAAGCCAAATGGAATCATGTTCTGGCTGCAGCCATGCCATTAAGGGAGGAAAAATGGATTTTGTGAAAAACAACCGAATGACAAAGAGGTAGAAAGGTAATGTTCTTTTAAAAAGCCTCCCATCTGTCCATTTTCATGGCTCCGAATCTGTCAGAACTTCTAAATGAATAGGGTCACCTCTATGTCAACATTGTGAAGTAAAACCCAGTAAAATGCCTTCAGTAAGATGCTTCAATGCTGTCCCTTCAGCTATCTGTGGCTTTATCCATCACTTACTGAATCAGGAGTGTATTCACAGCTCTTAGTTATCACTCACTGGAGTTTGAGTCATGTGAGCGCATCATCACTAGGCTGTGAAAGGAAAATGTCACCTCCACAGGAACAGGATGGAGAGGGGCCTCTTAAGTGGAAGTACGTTGTCGTCAATGCTTTCCAAAAACAGAACCCGAATTAATCACAAAGGTTGTTTGCTATCACGTACAGCTTTTGGCAATTCAATCATACCAGGGTGCCATTAGTGCTGTTGCCAAGTTTGAAAAAAGTACAAAGATGGAAACAAGTATGAGGTCAATAGTGATGTCATACATTTTGGCATGAACAGGATCTCGATGGTTGAATGACCTTTTCTTCAATTCACTGATCATTGTTTGTCTTTCATCAATCCACATCCAATTTAAAACCAACCCCAGTAAAAGAAGTTACATGTCTGACAGAAGCTAAACTGGATTTATTGGCTAATAGTTGTGATACACTGTACAGCTTCTGGTTGAAGGCCGTGGGCAAGGTGCATTTTGAGAGTACAAGCAGAACCACAGTGGCACAGTTACAACTCTATTTTCAAAAGTATTGTTGACTCAGCCAAGTCACGGCACAAATTGGATCTTCCACAGAGCCAAGCTTGTGTGATCAAGTGATCTGTGACACATCATGCACGGGAAGATTTTTGTTTAAATCAGTGCTGTCTATTACATAACCCATTATGATGTATGATGTTGCTTATATGTGATTTGAGAAGCATGTGTAAGGCATATGAAGACATTATGAATGCTGTATAAAGCCTTTATAAGGTAGTTATCTTGTCTCAGTGTATGCATATTCGTGTGCATCTTCAATGACTTTAAAAGCCACTTGATCATATTCAGAGCTCCTAAATATGTACGTTTTACAGACTCTTAAAAAAGCAATACATGACTAAAATGGAAATGTGTCAACTTTTCAAAACTGGCAACTTGTTTTTGCAACTGCCACATAATGAATCTAGGGCAAGATGATGTACCTTTTGCATTATGCAATAGTAAGATGAAGGAGTAGGGAGAGGAACTTTAGTCTGACAATGTGAAAAAGATCAGTTCTAAGCGTCATTTTTGACAGCATCCTTACAAGTCACCACCTTTTCAACTCCACTGTCTGTCAGATTGACAGGACAGTAAAACAAAGGGAAAACCGTTCTATTTTTCACAACATACCCAACATATACGCGTGTTAATCTCACTTCTTCTCCACATTTAAATTCAGTTACTGACATGGGAGTGCATTTCCATGTCAAATTAGCTGTTCACGTCCTGAAACACCATGTCGCTGTCCATGGTGCTGGATTCAGATAAGTCGCATACAGCCTAGTTGTCGGGAAAAACGATGTAAACAAATCGGAACAGGGTAACTTTACTGGGCTACCTCTATAAGCATACAAACAACTGACTTTTGTTCATTAAGGTACAGTAATAGGAGTCATAACATATAGGCTACCATATGACTAGTGGAATTACGCGATTCACATAGAGAGGGAGAAAGAGACGCACATGATCATTGGTTGAATACTATTCGGCGGTCTGTTGCCAGACGTGGGCATAGTCACTACACTAGTCTATGGATCTTATGGCTGGATGCGATTATCAGTTGCATCCGTGGATTTAGTAGGTGAGTAGCTCATCCTTTTGATGTGTTAGTTGAAACTAAATCTAGCAACATTGTGAGGAAATGAAATAGATGTTTTGCCCATTCATTTGGAAGGAAACGTGCTTATTTGTCTCGCACGCTGCTGTGTGTAGCCGCTTGATCTGTGGGTGTTATTTTGTTCATGGTTAGAGCGATTATTGCATATACATAAAAAGACTATACATTCGTACATTGTCAGTAGCACACTTAACATGAAATATCCTTCGTTTTCGAGACAGAATACGTTTTTTTCTGTAAAGGAAGCGTCTTTGATTAACATGGCAATGAGCCAATCTCTTATTGGAAGTTGGTTGGTGGTGTAAAGGGTAATTTAATCAAAATAGAAAGTCAATTTGAGCGAATTAGTTGTTCGTTTATTGGCAACAATCTGACAATTCTTTAGGTAAAAAATTTATAGCCTGCCCTGTTCCGTAGTAAGAACAATGAAATTTGCTTGTTTCCTTGGTTCGCTTTCTAAATATTGCGTAGTTTAGAGATATTTACATTCGAATCTTAAGAAGCCTTAACACAAAGGTTGAAACCGTGATGATGGTTTCTTTTACATTTAGTGCATTTCCTTGATGATAGCTTATGGTTGCAAATAGAGGCATACATAGTCTATGCCATATATACTCTACTGCAGGGTTCCCCAACTGGCGATTTTATTTGACGCGCAAATCCGCTCCAAGTGATTTGAATTTTGGAAATCTGTTCCAAAGTATTCCCACGCATAATACAAATATGTGACCTATACAAATGTAAGAAATGTTTATACTTATTATGTTTTAGTAAAATATTATGTCTGTTTTGGGCTTCTTGCGGTCAATTTCCAAATGAATTATTATGTGCTGTCCCCTTGACCATCCAAGAAGAAATCGTCCCGCAGCTGAATTTAGTTGATGATCCGTGCTCTACAGGTCAAAATGCTTCTCTCAGTAGGTTTGTGTGTCGGCATCAGCAACCTCCAACTATCTAGCTTTTCTTAATTACCAGAATCCATTTCTATTACCAAACCTCTCTGGAGTACAAACCTACTTCTTTCTCACTTTTAATTTGTGTGCACTTCTATACACAGGTCCTTATTTGGTCATTCAGATCATAATAATTGAATCTTCCCTTTTCAGATCTGACTTGGTACCCCAGTATCTTAATTAACAGGTATCATATTGCCTCAATGTAAAACTCATGCATTTGGGCTATAGCAAAACTGTTATTCAAAACATAATGAATCAAATGTTCAAATTAAGGTAACAGTTGTGAGGGCTACTGGGAGTCTAGGTTCGTCTGCTGTCATTGCTGTTTTACCATGCTCACCTACTTCCCGCTATACAGTATTAGACTTGAAGCAGAAGCTTCTATTCAGGCAAGAGGGAGGCTTCTTCCTTTGTGAGAAAACACACTCATAGTCATGTTGGAGTTCACTGAACCATATGTTTGTTTTATGTTGCTTTGGCCTACTTTCACTCTTGTACAGTATGATTCTCTCTCTCCTCTCTGTGACTGCTGCTCTCTGGTGACCCTCATCTCTTTCTCTTGGATGGCCCTAGGCAGTTCTGCCTTTATATTGAATGTGTTTGGACACGCATGCCAGATCTAATACCAGTGTCTGTCTCTTCTGCAGTGAACCAGTCATAGGAAGAACAACAAGGAATCTACACCGACTGAAGACGTTGTAAGTGTCTGATTACATTTTTCCTTGATTCAACATGTAACATTTCACAAATTGTGTTGCGCTTGCAGTGGTATATATTTCTGGCAACACCATCCCATCCCAAATCTAATGAAACAACCTTCAAATCTGTCAATTTCGATTTTAAGATCAACAAATAACCTTAAATTCATTCGATTTTCATCTCTCTTATCAAACTTAAGAGAACAGATAAATACATGTATAAGCCTACTCAATAAAGTAGTATTTTTCAAATTATTTTTCTCAAAAGCCTTTATATATTGTCTCATACAATAATCTGTACTCTTAATAATCACTATTATTGTTCTTATTATTATATTAACATTTTGCCGACCCCACTGCAATTCCCCGATTTAGGAATACCACATGTTGCTCGACCTTTTGCGTGAATCACAGGTTGATGTCAATGGGAGACTTATGCAAAAATGTGGCTTATATGCTCTTACTGTATCTACATGCATTTAGCCTATAGCACCTGAGCAGTACACACACAGTGAGTTACTCCATGGGACATCTTATTGAAACATTTTAAAAGCAGCTGACGCACATACTGTCACTCAACTTACCGTATCAAGTTAGTGAATTGACCAGGGAACCAGAATGCCTGATGTCCTCTGGTCTCGTTTGGGATGCAGACGTTGTCCTGCTGCCTGCTCTAATGAGATCTCTTGGCGGGAGAATCTAATATTCACCACCGAGGCTACAACATGGCCCCCAAGTCAGTGACTCTGAGGACTGTATGTTAATCCAATGGAGTGGAGTCATCTGTGATCAAGAAGAACTAGAGAGGCAATAGAATAGAGCCACACTCCAGAGGAGAATGTTCTGTAAGGGATCTGTAGTGTGTGTCATATTACCAATAGATGGCAGTGAAACATGACATTTTCTCTCCACAAGTTCTGATTTAGGATCAGTTTTTTCTTTTAGATCACAATGAATATGATTACATGAACAGGGGAAGCTGATCTGAGATAAGCACTCTTACTCTGAGTCACTTGACACATACGACCCCTCGTCTTTACAGTAGAGTATGTATGTTTGCTCGTTTTTGCTGGTGGCTGGGTTGGAAGGACAGGCAGTGACAGTATAGACGAGTAATTAACGCTGCCTCATTTTACATGATGGAGCACCAAGTTGTCTCCTGTGGTGAATGGAGCTCCCTGCATCTGTCCCAACTGTCACCTGTGATTGATGAACTCCATGTGTCCCAATACATCTTCAAGGCTCTTCGCTGCTGTCTCCCCCCCCTCACCACCACCCTGATCCCCATCTCCCAGCCTCATCCTATTAGCAGGCATATTAACCACCACCCATGTTTTATGATCGGGACATAATCCCACCTTGTCATGGTGGTCTGTCATTCTAGTAAGACAAGTCTCCTTGCTACCATCCTTGTGTTTACTCTTTGCCAAGTGAGTCCCTCCTCTTCTCCACATAGCCTCCCCACCTTTGAGGCAGGGACAGGGGTGTACTGGCAACAATCACACCCCCTTAATCCATTTAGATCCAGGACATAATCCGGACAGTGTTTCCTGGCATTAAATGCATATTCACACCTGACATGTTGTTGTGGGAGATGGGCCAGATCTGATGGGAGGACAGTAGCAGGTTTATAGGCTCTCTCACCACCAAGGTCGAGCCTGTCAATGTGTCAGTGTCTTATAACACCTTCCATAGGCTTTGGGCTTTGAGGCAGTAGCCTGGCCCTGTTCCACAACACTGATCCTGGCCTGATTCTGACAATCTCACCCTCTATCTGGGGGAAGCCCTTTGAGGGTTCCCATCACCTGCCTCTCCCATCACCTGCCTCTACCCAGTCTCCCACTTTAGTCTGGGAGATGACAGCGTTTAGAGTGCTTGCGCCCACATAGATTATGCTAAATGGTATCAGTGTAAGATATTGTCACAATCACAGATTTGCAACAAAGCCATGAAGTATTGAGTTTGAGCCAGGCGACGAGTTGAACCAGGGAACACTTGTTATGATTTAATGTTTTCCTCTGATACTTGGTAATAACTTTACAGTTTACCGGCTCACTGAGAGTCATCAATCTGCTGGTGGATGTCATCTTGCTCTCAGCTCCCAGCTGCTTGGAGAGACAGACAACCATCTCATTCACTCAGTGCTCAGTCAGTCATATCTCCCAGGGAGAGAGAAGTGAGTGGGATGGAGATAAGTGCTGCAAGATGGAGCCCCTTCATTTAATGCAAAGCAGATAGACATGCAACAGAAAACATTCACGGTCACACAGATTGATACAAACAACTTTGAATTCACTCTTGAGTGTCATAGTACTGTTTTGGTGTCAATATAGCACAGTGATTAGCGACAATTATAAACTGGGTGGTTCGAGCCCTGAATGCTGGTTGACAGCCGTGGTATATCAGACCGTATACCACGGGTATGACAAAATATATATATTTACTGCTCTAATTACGTTGGTAACCAGTTTATAATAGCAATAAGGCACCTCAGGGGTTTGTGGTATATGGCTAAGAGCTGTATCCAGGCACTCCACGTTGCATCGTACTTTAGAACAGCCCTCTGCCGTGGTATATTGGCCATATAGCACACTCCCCAGGGCCTTATTGCTTAATTATAAAGTTGACAGAAAAACGTTGGTTCACCGACTGTAATAATTGACATGAGGAGCTGTGAGGATGAGGTGTAAGGAGGTTTTATGGGGATATTTTACAGGGTGTATCCATCGCCCTAGCTGTCTATAACCAGACTGACTACTCCCCCTCCAGAGTACATTAAGGTCTCTCAGAGTGGGCTTTCAGACCAGACTCATTTTAGACATAGTTCTCTCTCCCTCTTTGGCCAGGGTATTACAGCAACCAAAATGAGCTCCTCTTTCTCCTCAGACAAGGTTAGTGTTCACCTGCGTTCCCTTATCTAACGGGACAGGCTATGCTCCATGTTCGTCTTTGAATCTCAGCCATTATACTATTTCATTTCCTCCCTAATTCGTTTAATCAGCCGCTGGGTCCCGCTCCTCAGATAGGGCCGGGGTGACACCAAACGCAATTCACATCTCCTTCTTTGTCCTCGGTTTCTGCGCCATGCAAAACTCTGTGATTGTTCTTTAATAACAGAGTGTGGATGTATCCAGGTTACCATTGTGGGGACGTAATTTAATACCTAATGTTGTCCCTTTGAGGAAATTACAGGGAAATTGAGGGCTCGCTTCGGAATGAGGTCTTGCATGGATACTGTTTCACTGAGAATAGGGCCGTACAGCTTTTAATCAAACAGAGTAGAACATTAGCAGTTCAATTGATAATCAGTTTAACTTTGGCAATTCAAATTCTACAGTCATTCTTTATCTTGGTGTAGGTTGCCAAGTCAACTTCTCTCCTCAACCTTCTTCCCAAGGAGCATTACGTTGCCTCAGCAAAATGGATGACTGAATGAGATGCACATTTTATTTTACCTTTATTTAACCAGGTAGGCAAGTTGAGAACAAGTTCTCATTTACAACTGCGACCTGGCCAAGATAAAGCAAAGCAGTTCGACACGTATAACAACACAGAGTTACACATGGAGTAAACAAACATACAGTCAATAATACAGTAGAAAAATAAGTCTATATACAATGTGAGCAAATGAGGTGAGATAAGGGAGGTAAAGGCAATAAATAGGCCATGGTGGCGAAGTAAATACAATATAGCAATTAAAACACTGGAATGGTAGATTTGACAGTAGATGAGTGTGCAAAGTAGAAATACTGGGGTGCAAAGGAGTAAAATAAATAAATAAATAAATACAGTAGGGGAAGAGGTAGTTGTTTGGGCTATTTATAGATGGGCTATGTACAGGTGCAGTGATCTGTGAGCTGCTCTGACAGCTGGTGCTTAAAGCTAGTGAGGGAGATAAGTGTTTCCAGTTTCAGAGATTTTTGTAGTTCGTTCCAGTCATTGGCAGCAGAGAACTGGAAGGAGAGGCGGCCAAAGGAGGAATTGGCTTTGGGGGTGACAATGATTAATTAGCCTTTTAAAATAATAAACTTGGATTAGCTAACACAGCGTGCCACTGGAACACAGGAGAGATGGTTGCTGATGATGGGCCTCTGTACGCCTATGTAGATATTCCATAAAACAAATTGCCGTTTCCAGCTACAATAGTCATTTACAACATTAACAATGTCTAAACTGTATTTCTGATCAAATTGATTTTAAAGTGACAAAGAAAATTTGCTTTTCTTTCAAAAACAAAGACATTTCTAAGTGACCCCAAACTTTTGAACGGTAGTATATTTAATATATACAGTATATGTTTTGTGAATAATATATATTTAAAAAATAAATAAAAATGTTCTCCCTCTTGGCCCCCCCCACAGGCCTGGGCCCAGGAGTGTCAGGCCCGGTAAACCCCTACAGTATATTAATCTGGCCCTGCCTGGAGATGAGTTTACTCTCCCACAAATTCATGTGACTGACAGCGCCCAAATGCATGTGTTCCTTAAACACAAAAGTAAATTCAACCTTCATTCTGAGAGAATGGATATGGAGCTGTATACCAAAGGAGCCCAAGAAAGCACATTAAACATAGAACATTATATTAATGTGTGAAAAAACACTAAAAGGACTACCTCTTAAAACCACTACGGACTCCATTAGCCTAGCAGGCTCTCACAGAGGCAGAGTGAGATTAAGTTATGGAAGTTTATTTTGTGCAGTGAGTTGCATATGAAATTGGCAACACACCGTCACACCGTTGAAATCCCATAGCTGTGTCAGAGGTTAAAAGCATTGTTTCACCGTCACCTACAGCAAGTTCTGAATAGCCATGTCGAACCATCCAAGAGTTGGCCCCTGAGCACTGCTGATTGCAAAGTCTGAAGTGGAAGAGGCATTATCACTGTGATTGAGTCTGTTTAAATATTTCCCAGACAGATTACGTTTGCTAAACACACAATTCAGCGTAATTAACCAAGCCATCAGAGCGTGTCTTTATGAGTCTAAAGTTGTCGCGCTGTGATGGCTTAAATCAGGCCGTCCATTAGGGTTTCCCGTTTAAAGCCCCCTGCAGGCCGAGATTGAGGAAGTAAAATGTTTGCTTACTTGAACTTTGGACGAGACTTTGAAAGTACAGAGAAGTAAAAGCACACTAAACCTGAATCGTGACGAGAATGAAAGAAAGGAGAGAGGGAATGAGGAAAGGAGGCAATTTCAAGATAGCAACCAGTATTTTGCCAGAATAAATCAATCTTGGACTCCAAACGGTGACATTTAGGCTCAATGGGCTGTTTTGACTGAGGACCTCTCTTCAGTTTGTTATCATCGCTATTGATTTCCTGGAGAGGAGGGAGAGAATGAATGGAGGAAGCCATTATTCCACACAGGAAGAGAGGGATAAGAAAGAGAAGAGAAGAAAGTCCCAGACAGACATTGTGTGTCTGACAGTGTTGTGGAGCTGCATAGTCTGTTTGTTCTCCCGGTAGTGAATGTGGACCCACTTGTAGTCAGTGGGCCTAATCCTGGGGAGAAAACACCACAACACTCCCTGAAAGTGTGGAAAGAGGGACTAAGGCTGCATATCCCCCTGCCACACACACACACACACACACACAAAGATTATCCCACAAATAGAGCTATTTCAAACTCCCTCCTAATGTGATTTATAACATTTTCAACAAACCAAATGTTACTTAGCATTAGTAGATCTACGGAGCTGCTTTGGGCACAACGAGGCATCCGGATGAATCACCGCTGGCTGATGTCAGAACAGTTTAAGAAACCTGCCCCAGATATTTTACATAGTTCTCACTTTGATCCCACTAATACGATCCTCAATTTGATCCCACTGATAGGATCCTCAGTGACATTTTTTCTCTTCATAACGCTGCCACCGTGCATGAAATGATTTGCTTAATGCGAGGGACTGCTCTCTCTCTCCCTAGCTCTCATTCGCTCTCTCTGCCTCTCCCTCTTTATGTCTCTTTTGCTGGCTCTTTCGCTCTCCTGCTGTTTTTGCCTAGGAAATTGAAGTCGTTGGAGGTATCATGTGAAGGTGGTAGCTCTTTACCTACACTGAGTAATGGAGGTCAACGCAGAGGGCAAAGTCTATCAATACGAGTTGTCATGAGAGAGTTCAGCTATAAGCAAGACATGTGAGAGAAGACATGCTGTGACAGTGGTATCTGCAGGTGAATCATAACACAATTCCAATATCTGACACCCAGGGAAGAAAGTTTGGAGATTCCCACTGACCGTAAAACATTCAGCAGAAGACCTTGCGGTTGAGCACGAAGATGCCCTGGATTTACTGGCCACACCTTTGAAGTGAGTCTCTCCCGCTGAGGAAAGAGAAGCCTGTAGATCAGGAAATGCACCTGGCTTAAAAAACTGTTTGGTTGGGAGTGGGACACCACTGATAGAAGGCCAGACCAGGCACATGAAGCCTGCCCAGAAACATGAAAAGGAATCCATCTCGGAGATGTGTTGGGTTCTCCTGTGAGAAGTTCAGCTTCAGACACTGAGAAAACTTTGGATGTTCAGGGAGTTCCTCAAAACATCACAGCCTCTGAATCTGACATGGTTCCATTGGTCTTTGGGTACATAAATACCTACAATGCAGTGGTCACCTGTCCTCGGTTGGTAAAGGATATACTGTACTCCTCTGTAACAAGGCTAATGAGTCAAAAACATGTCCTGGACAGCTTAGACAATATTCTCAAGGAACACACTTTTCTCACGGGACATTCGCAGGCTTCATCTCTGCATTTTTCAGATCTCCTCCAGCTGCATGGTGACTGCACTGTGTCCGAGTGTCACGTCCTGACCATAGTAAGATGTTATTTTCTATGGTAGAGTAGGTCAGGGCGTGACAGGGGGTGTTTTGTGTTTTTCAATGTTTTGTATTTCTATGTTTAGTTTCTAGTTTTCTATTTCTATGTTTTTTGGGGGGGAGGGATGATCTCCAATTAGAGGCAGCTGGTCCTCATTGTCTCTAATTGGAGATCATACTTAAGTAGGTTTTTTTTCCACCTGTGTTTGTGGGTAGTTGTCTTCTGTTTAGTTTTCTGTACCTGACAGAACTGTGCGCTTTTGTTTTCTCTTTGTTATTTTTTTCTTTAGTGTTCTGAGTAAAAATAAATATTCATCATGAGCAATCAACACGCTGCGCTTTGGTCCCCTCTCTACGACAGCCATTACACCGAGACGCTTTGGCTCACAAAGGACACGGCGAACGCCATGGGAAGTGGCACATTCTGGAAAATGCCAACCCCGCAGCTATTTTGAACACAGTGATGTTACTTTTTACCCATCAGCGTTGTCCTGAGGCTCACCGGAGGGTGGTTTCACTGCTCCCTGGATAAGGATCAAGAGGCTGTGCTGACAGAAACATGCCCATCAGCCTACTGGTTACTGAGCATGGTGTGCTAGCCAGAAGAAGAGGCCACACAGCCAACAGCATCACAGCCCAACCCCCAGTGTAGTGCACACGTATCTGTAAAACCCAGTACATTCAACATGCTGCTGTAAATGAACGTGGATAGAAATACAAAATCCTGGGCTAATCCTTCATTGCTACTATGAAATAAAAGGCTTATGCCATTAGACCTCGTATAGTTCCACAATCATGTGTGCACCCCGACCAAGCCAGCGGAGATGCAGGCTTTAGTAGTGATTAGATGTGATTGGTCGGTTCTCATTAAGCAGCGTAGCAGCGCTCTGGGTCTAACTCCCTGACAGAGTAGGCTAAGGTCCACCAGGGCTAATGCCATACATGCCTTTCTCACTCGTCAGTCACTGACCTCAGTGTCCACCTCGTTGCGTGACCTTGCATCATTTAGACACTGCTTAATGCTGACAAGTGTCGTCGTTCACCATGCTTTGCATTTGCGGCAGCGTAGCCTAATGGTTAGAGCATTGGAAAGGTTGCAAGTTCAAATCCCCAAGCTGACAAGGTATAAATCTGTCGTGCTGCCCCTGAACAAGGCAGTTAACCCACTGTTCCTGGGCCGTCATTGAAAATAAGAATTTGTTCTTAACTGACTTGCCTAGTTAAATAAAGGTGAAATAAATAAAATTAGAAAACCCTTTTGGAATTATGTTAGCACAGCTGAAAACTGTTGTTCTGATTAGACTAGACTATCTGGAGCGTCAGCATTTGTGGGTTTTATTACAGGCTCAAAATGGCCAGAAACAAAGAACTCTTCTGAAACTCATCAATCTATTCTTGTTCTGAGACATGAAGGCTATTCCATGCGAAAAATTGCCAAGTCCTCTATAAACCGGCTTTGAGGGTATTATCACTTTTATACAAAATGTTAGCAAAATATAAAAATATTGATTTACATATTTTCATTAAAAAATTGTATTTTATTGAATTTAATTATACTATTTCATCCTTCCCCAAGATATAGTCCCAACACAAATCTAGGGTTGCTACCCAAGCCGGCTGGTCGTTCGTTCTATTGGTTCGGTTGCCAGAGACGAGACCCAGTCGTTCAGTCTTTTTGTTCTGTTTCTATGGTTGCAACCCAGTCATTTGTTCTAAATGTTCCATTGCCGTTGTGGCTGGCAACGTACTTATCCATTGCTTGCTAGCTAGTCAACTACAGTTAACTTACAGTCACGTCAAACAGTGCAGCCAGAATAACAACAAATTAGCTGCATTTGCATTTATTTAAGCTGTTTTCTAGTGACATTTACTTGGATACATCCATAACAATGAGCTAATAAGTCATGATTTCACCTGCCATAGAAAATGTGCTCTCTCATCAGGACACTGTCGTTCAGAGGAGCTAGGCAACAACACAGCTAATAACAATCACTTTAAATGGAAGCTGGAAAGGCTGCACTTCATTTAGTTTTACCTGTTTTCTATTGATATTTCTGTGTATATATCATAACATTATGCTGATTCATGATTTCGACTGGCTGAGAAAAGCTGCCTGTCTGTCTGTCTGTCTCGTCCCGACTCACGACACCTTCATTACTATGCGACAGCTGGATATCGAATTTGAATATTGAAACAATGTTGCAAATGTAAGAGAGACAGACAGTTAGGTTTATACAAATCTCCGTGGTGAAAACTAAATGTTAGTCTAAAAGAAATGTGAGATAATGTCTAGATGCTTTTTATAGTGGAGATCAAGTTCATAAATTGTCTGGCTGGGCTGATGAGACAGTGGATTGTGCAGTCAGATGGAACAGAGTAAATAGGCATTTTAATGTCATAGATTTAGCCGGTGGTAACTTGTGGAATAGACACCGGATGGAATGCGGTTTTAACCAATCAGCATTCAGGATTAGACCAAACCATTGTATAACTTCCGATAACTACCATCCATATATGAATGGCAAAGGCCAATGAAAAACCAACACCACACCATCACAAATGTCCCAACTCCAATGAAGTCTTGTTCACACAGAGGAATAGGAGGAGTGTGTCTGCTGATTGTGAGTTGAATGACTAGGTCCCTGCAGACTCTACAGACTGGGGGCTGCATCATTGCTCTGCTCTAGCTCCTGCTTCAGAGAGGAAGAGGGAGAGAGATTTCTAAGCCCACGGACAGCAGAGCAGCCCGATGCCAAAACACCCAGATGCTTATTTAATTCTGCGCTGGCTCACAGTGGGCTGTAAATTGAACATGGGAGCATAATTCTGGGTGTCTGTTTGTTGTGTTTAAACACTGGCGAGCCGTCTGTCGGCGTCGCTTCATCAGCCGTCCCCCCGACTTCTGGGCGGATCTCCGCCCCTCCCCGCTGCAGAGGTGTGTGGAGCAGGAGAGGAACCAAAACCAGCCCAGAACACCTGCTAAGGAGAAAGAGAGTGTAAACTGAAAAGAAGATTGCATCTTTTTCTGTTAATGAAAGGATTCAGGAACTGAAAAATGTCCCAGCTCTGAAGAAACAGTGTTAATTTTGCACCGCTCTCTGAGTCAAAAGTTATGAAAAACAGAAGTGATTTCTCAGGGGAATGTCCTATTGAGGCCTGTGCACACAGCGAGGGGTTTTGTAGCCAGCCATTGTATCAGGGCACTCGGCCTCCCCTCCACACAAAGACACAACGGTGCCGTCCCTTTTCCTCTCCAACGAGTCACGATAGCGGTGGTCACGACGATGTCGGACATGGCACAGTTACCAACCCAGTGGGTGCCAGATGTGAAGGAAACCATTGTGGGCTTGTAAGAACTTGTCTTGGTTATTCATTTAAACATGCCTTTGTATGTTCGGTGGAACCACTAATAATGAGTCAATGTTCACAATGCAGAGTTGTTCGAGGCATCTGTCCTTCTTTCTTGGAATTGCCCCCACTCAATCTCCCCACTCCATGCCTTCTCAGAATGACGCAACAAGGATACACCCTTTGTCCATTGGGATCTTACTGACTGCGTACTGTAGGAGTGTAACCTGCATGCTATTTTGGTAACGAGATGCCACATGTAACTGCAATTTAACAGGTGACTTACTGTAATGCAAAATATAGGTCATTGGCAACCCTTTCTGTCATAGTACTTCAATTCCTCTTTATGTCGGATTTGTGCTCTCTGATGGCAAACATAAGAAGCGGTGGCAGATTTGAGCCTCCGATTGCTTGTAATTAGGATTATCCATAATCTCAGGGGGTGAGTGAAAGTGAGTTATAAACTGGGTGTTTGAAGCCCTGAATGCTGATTGGCTGAAAAGTATGGGGGAAAAAAGTACTTTTTACTGTTCTAATAACGTTGGGAATCAGTTTAAAATAGCAATAAGTCACCTTGGGGGTTTGTGGTATGTGGCCAATATACCACGGCTAAGGGCTGTATCCAGGCACTCTGCGTTGCGTCGTACATAAGAACAGCCCTTAGCCATGGTATATTGGCCATATACCACACCCTCTCAGGCCTTATTGCTTAAATATACTCTGTTACATCCTGTATCGGTTTTATTTTTTATTTTCTACCTAGTTTATCACACTCTGCTCCTCGTTGATGTCATTTGCCCGTTCACTCTGTATTTGGTGAGTGTTAAATGTCTTATTAGCATCGCATAGAGAATAGGTTTGCAGTAGAGTTGCTAAGAAACCACAGAGCTTCCCCAGAATGTGCTGTTATTTCTGATAACCACGTCACGGCTTTCACACCTCCGAGAATAAGTACAGCAGCCTAGACTTTAAAGGCAAGGAGACTGAAGGAAGACAGAGTAGTTCTCCCAAGGATGGAAAATCATTCTGTCTCGAGTAGATTTGAAAATTTTGAAAGATGAGCATGCATCGTTGCGCTCTATCAGCTTTTGGGGTTGTTTTTCATTAAATCTCGCACAACAACACAGACATAGGCAGATAAGCCATTTTTAGAATGTGTTCTAAAAATGTGTTGGGAGCTAGCTTAACCCTCATGTCACCCTCCGCTCACTGAAGAGTGAGATGTAGCACATTGAAATGTCAGCTCCTCTTAGTGTCGTCAGTTTTGCTGAGGGCTGCGGTATGATTACCATACGGCTGGCGTTACCTCATCATCCTCCTCCCTGTGTATCTGCCTCTCTCCTCAGAGACGCGGGGCAGATGGACACAACACATACAGAGCACCACAGAATGTAGAGGAGAGTAGATCCGAGTCAGCCCGACTGTAATGGCTGACAGTCTGACACAACAAACAAGGCTGATGACAGTGGGCAGCCTGTGTAATTGGAATGGGTTGAAACCAATTAGAGCGAGGTTTCATTATACATGGCTTGGCAGCCATCTTGGATAAATAGACACAATGTATTGTGTCGAATAGCAGTAACAAAGTTTAGAAAGATTCAGCACTGTTTACAAAGGCAAGGGTGGGCCACCAAGTACTCTGTCACAGGGGCTTGGAAGCTTAGTCAGGCTCTTAACAAGCAGTAAAGGGCTTCTCACAGAGTAACAGCAAAGATAAGCACAAAAAACCTCTCATGTCCTGCCGGAGTGGTGCTGGAAGTGGGTGACAGCTTGACACCACTGTGTCCCATTTCTCTCTCAGATGGGCCCACTCCGAACCCTGACCTCAATCTACATTTTGTTTACCCCAGCAGACTAACCATGTACTATTTGGCTGTGAGTATCCTCTGTCTCTCCTTTAACTCCACAGAACATAGTGGACGTTTTCATCCTGATCCAGGCAGTAGCCCCCTCCACCGCATTTAATCTGCATTTAAAGAGGAAAATAGAATGCAGGCATCTGTTGGGGCACCCACTCTGGGTAATAACAGGAGGACTGAGGGAGCACATGAAAGTCTAGGCCTGGTGCACAAAGAGGCCAGGGTAGAGGGGAGAGAGAGTCATTGACCCCCCCAGGCCCCCAGAGCAGAGGCTTTTACAGGGACAAGGCCAGCTTTGATCATCCAGGGGTAAGAGGCAGTGTGGGTAAGTGTGTGTGTGTGAGAGAGAGAGAGAGAGAGAGAGAGAGAGAGAGAGAGAGAGAGAGAGAGAGAGAGAGAGAGAGAGAGAGAGAAAGAGAGAGAGAGAGACAGACAGACAGACAGACAGACAGACAGACAGACAGACAGACAGACAGACAGACAGACAGACAGACAGACAGACAGACAGACAGACAGACAGACAGACAGACAGACAGACAGACAGACAGACAGGGCAGCGATCTGAGGGTCTTTGTAAAGTCACAGTAATGCGCCGGCATCCATTTTGTGCCCTCGGTATTGTGAATTGGCCTCTGATGAAAGACAGTGCCAGGAAAGTGCACTTTGATAACTATCCCAATACTGTTGCCATGTAACATAATCACAGCGGCTATTACAGTCAAAATGGAGACCTGTAGACTGAAATGGGGGGATATGGAAGTAAATGGCTCTAGATAATCAACAGAGAGAGCAGATGGAGCTGTAAGAAAAGACTGATTCTGTGTGTATTCTCATGTGGCCACCATCTCAGCATGCTATGCATCTGCTATTAATACAGTGTTGATGAAGCCAGGTTGCATCACCCTTTTACTCCGACATGTAAGGGCTTGCATAATTGGTTATGGTTCAAGCTGTAGATGTCATCAATAACTCAGGCTTGTGCTGGTACTGCATTGAATGGTGTTCATCTCAATGTAGGTCAAATAGCGCTAAAAACAAGACTCATGAGACGTCTCCCCGCTGCACGTAGGTTCCACTGTTTCCTTCTGTTCCCTTCTATTACAGGGAAAAGGTTCACTCAGGTAGTCATCCAGATATGCAAATCATCCATGGATGACAGATCCTGATGCGATACGTCTGTCATCGTGCTGTATGATTTAACCGTCACAACGGTCTCTCTTCTCTAGTCAGGGGTCAGATACTAAACTACCATACACACTGCATTCCCCAGGTGCCATTGGCTCCACCCCTTCTGTCCCCATTTTAATCGCCTGTCCTTCACACATATGCATCTACATACACACAGCCTACACACAGTATGTGCACACAGCTTCAGGTTTGTTCCCGTGATGCACACAGGCAGCTGTTCTGCCATTGCCCTGTGGAGGGAGAGCAGTGAATCCATCCAGTGGACCGATCACATGCAGTTCACAGTGCACAGCCTCAGGAGGTTTAATGAGTGGAGGAGGGCCGGCACACAGCAGCAGCAGCAGACTCTCCTCACTGTCCGTCTCAGCTGTTCATTATGGACCTGCTGCTATGTTCCACACTGCCAAAACTCAGGATACAGTTAATTCCGTCCTCCTAGATGATTTCCCATCGGTTTAGTTTGCAGGCTACACACACGCGAACCCAGGTGCGCACTGCACGCACGCACGCACGCACACAAACACACACACACACACACACACACACACACACACACACACACACACACACACACACACCCTGTGCGTACTGTGGTTAGTTAGTCACGGTTAGAAGGTTTGTTGTAAAAAGCTTTGGGATTACAGCTCCATGGTAAACAGGTTATTCTAGAGAGCAACATTGGTCTGTTTCTCCTGTATTCCTGACCACACCTGTGTGTCTATGTTCCTGCCTTCGAATGAAAACGCCACCAGAGAAATCAGCCCAATCGAAGACCCATCCTTACAAAACCCGATTGGGTCAGAGAGTGTCTCTCTTGACTCTATAAAACAACCCATTCTCCTCCGGAAAGATCAATGCAGACCAATACAAGTTAACTTTACCCCCCAAACACACGTGGACTCTTTTCCAATGCCCAGATACGGCGGTCCATGAAATTGTTCTGAGAGGCCTCAATGATTTTCCACCGGTAGTCCAATGTGATCTCCAAGTAATTGAACGTGGAAAGCATTTGACACATTTTGCATTAGGTTTTATCGTTGAATTCCATTACGGTTAATGGATAATGACCAGTAAAGATAACTTGTGGGAGAATAATTGTTAAAGGAGCCTTACACATCATTTACATAGTTTCCATAAAAGGGACATGATTATGAGAGAGAGAGTTGGTCATCTCTGTCTCAGACTTCAAGGCCAGGCATTTCAAAGTTGTGTTTCACAACTAATGTCAGTGCAGGCTGAGGAAGTTTTGTGTGAAGCAATGCAGTCACGACTGAGGGAATCCCCCCCCCCCCCCTTCTTTCTCCCTGCTTTTGTCTTGCCCCTCTCTCTCAGTGGCATCCATCTCTCTTAGAGATCTTAGAGATCTACCATGCTCTCCTGCCCCAGGGGGCAGCCTGGATACTGTAAGAAAGCCTCTGGTCTGTGAGAGAATAACAATCACTTTACCTTGGATAACCCCGAGCGCATTGGCCACATTAGTGGGGGGAGAGGAAGAAATCGGAATCAGCCATCCTTGGAAAAGATGGAGGAGCCCACGCTCAAATGGCCCTCTGTCAGCCAGGCGTACTGCTCTCTCTCTCTCTCTCTCTCTCTCTCTTTCTCTCTCACTCTCACTCTCTTTCCACTCCTATGGCACTCGTATATCAGACACGACACCTGTCAACCTCCATCATGGTCATCGGTGCCCTAACAGGCCCTATCTCTGGACAGGGCTGATTAAGCTGGACCTAGAGTCCTGCAATGACAAAATGTGCGCCGGACCGAGCCATCCCACGGTGTATGAGCAGGTGACTGCCAGACCATGGGAAACAGGAGGGCTGTATTGTTCAATGACTGTGTTCCCATCGAGCCCTGGCTTGGACCACTGGAGGATGAATAAGGAAATAAGCCAGAGTCCTGCGGCCCAGGAACAATTTCCTCTCCACTGCCAGCTGGTGGACCCCATCCATCCCCACCTCCCCTCCCCTTGCTCTCTGCTTACTATGGTCCACAGGCAGGTTAGAGATGGAGCTCTATGTGACAGCCAGTTACTCTGTGAACCAACAGAAGGAAGCTGGAGGGGAGGCAGAGAAGAGGAACTTTCACCAGCCAGTGCAATTCAAACAGTGTTTTTTTGTCTTTGTTTGCTTTGTTAACTCAGATGTGGAGGTGTATTTCAGCACCCTCAATGGACAATGACTAACCTCTCTACCCTCATCTTATTAAAACACTTACAATCAGCCATTTTCACAGACCAATTCGAAAAGCCACAGGCCTTTGTATTTGTGAAAACGACTGCACTTACAAGGGATCTTTTGATCAGGGCGTTGTTGTGATTGCAGCGGGTATCTGAGGGCTGCGTCCCCACTAAAGACTCTGTCTCCAAAGTTTCTGTTGTTGTCAGAGAGAGTGAGTGACCCCCAAAGTACCTTGAGACAGGGATTAAACACGGAAGCTCGTCTTCATCACAGTAATCTTGTTTGCTCAGAGGGCAGTGTCTATAGAGGACGGAGCACAGCCACACTCACTGTCACAGGGATAAGGGTCTACCTTAGGGACGATGTGATCGCTAGCTACCTTCTTGTTCTTTAAAGGAGACGAGGCTGAACAGCGTTGGAGCTGTGTTTGTGTTTGTGTGTACACATAAAGAGCTTCTGTATGTGGTGTCGCTGCGGATCAAGGACCACTAAAATATTTACAATCACTCAAGTGGACCAATAGTACTATTCAGTACAAATGACCGCATTGAAGAGTGTTGATCACAATATTGTAAAGAAATACAAGGTCTTAAATATCCAGATATTGTAAATTCACTATTGATGGCAGCTGTTCGAATAGTTTCCATGTGCTTTGACATGGAACATGGGAGAAAAATACATGTTGATCAACACATGTCCACAGGACATGAGCCTAAAAAATCTAAACAGTAACAAAATGTAAGTGTAGAAAAATGTCTGCCAGAGTCCTGGGAGTTTACAATTTAAATTGATTGCCTGGGTTTGTACTGTAATTACTCTCACCACGAGCCGCCATCAGCCAGCAGAAGGAGCGGATTGCAAGTGTGTCACAACGGGATAGCTAATCCACAGAAATAGCCTGTTAACACGGGGTGGCATGTCTCCACCCAAGACTTATGATTCAAGCTTTGTGGGCATGCCGAGAGAGGTTGGTGGGAATAAGAGTCAGTCGGGGAGAACTGAGAGAGTTGTCAAAAAAATTATGAAAAAATACTATTCGGAGAGACAAGACTCGAAACAATAACAAAAGCCTTCTCGCTGGCTTTTGTTTGTCACCTGTTCCTCCGTCGTCGCTGCATCTCCTTTAAGCCTCGTAGCACTCTTATTTCCATCTTGATATTTCACCGGTGTTCGTGTCTACAATCAGACAGAGTACAAGCGGGGAACGAAAGAACATTATGAGCACCGTAGGTTGCTTGTGGCTGACAGCCCTTACAAACAGCCAGCGCAAGGCAGACAGACAGGCAGTCCAGTCTCCTCCTGAAATAGTTAAGGAAAAGTATGGAGGAGTGACAACGTGCTCAGTCTTTATGAGTGAGTGTAAGGTTGAAATGAGAGAAAGCAGATGGAAATCAGTATGCTGGAGAAAGTGTTGTTCCGCCTTCGTTCTTCAACGTATGGAAGGTTTCAGAGCTTCAGTAGAAAGTATTAGATGAATGCACTAACTGTTAAGTCGCTCTGGATAAGAGCGTCTGCTAAATGACCAAAAAAACGTATGCAAATGTAAAGTATGAGGGGGTGAGATTGTTCTTATCTTTGTCCTAGCTGGCTAACTATATGTCCTATATACCTACCTCTGTCAACTAACAGACCCAGGGTAATATGCTTGTGGTGTTGCACACAAAGCCCGCCAAAACAGACAACTTAACAACGTCCTTATAGCATTAGCTGTGGGAAGTTGTGGCAAAATGCCTTAAGGACAACAAAGTCAAGGTATTAGAGTGGCCATCACAAAGCCCTGACCTCAATCCTATAGAAAATGTGTGGGCAGAACTGAAAAAGCATGTGCAAGCAAGGAGGCCTACAAACCTGACTCAGTTACACCAGCTCTGTCAGGAGGAATGGGCCAAAATTCATCCAACATATTGTGGGAAGCTTGTTGAAGGCTACTCGAAACGTTTGACCCATGTTAAACAATTGAAAGGCAATTCTACCAAATACTAATTGAGTGTATGTAAACTTCTGACCCACTGGGAATGTGATGAAAGAAATAAAAGCTGAAATAAATCATTCTCTCTACTATTATTTCACTCTATAGAAATCCATTACCCCAAGTGTTCTAGTGATTGGACGTTGCTGCTTTCCACAGAACTGCCTGGTTTCACAGAATGTGCTCAGACAGGATTGTGTGATGAGACTTCTCTAGCTGTCAGGAAGGCTGTTTCTTTCACTCCAGGCTTTCTGTCAACACCAATCATCTCAGTGGGTAGACTCTGAGGCAGAGAACACCAGTATCCTGTCCTTCTTTAAGGGGAAAGAGGAGATGGGCTACGATGTTTATATGCCTGTTTTGTTGAGGCGTTGTATGGTGTCCCAGCGCATGATGAAAATACATACTAAAAGCTAGATTCATATTCGTAAAAGACAATGGCTTGGCTATTGTCAGAATCTAAATGATTAAAACTGAGCGAAAACGTGTTGGTACTTCCCTCTATCAGGAATCAAGGTAAGACCCAAGTGCAGACTGTGTTAAGCAACAATGTTTATTGTAACCACAGGGGCAGGCAAACGACAGGTCAAGGCAGGCAAGGGTCGATAATCCAGAGCAGAGGCCAAGGTACAGGACGGCAGGCAGGCTCAGCGTCAGGCAGTGGTCAGGCGAGCGGGTACATGGTCAGGACAGGCAAAGGTCAAAAACCAGGAGGACGAGAAAAAGAGAGACTAGGGGAAACCAGAAGCTGAGACAAAATGCTGGTAGGCTTGAACAAACAAGACGAACTGGCAACAGACAGACAGAAAACACAGGTATAAATACACAGGGAATAATGGGGAAGATGGGTGACACCTGGATGGGGGTGGAGACAAGCACAAGGACAGGTGAAACAGATCATGGTGTGACACCCTCCTTGTTTTCGCCATCTGATGACATTTTCACAAACATCTCATTGTCTTCACCAACAAATATGACTTCTCATGAGATGCTTTGCCATCGTATTGCATATTGGATCCCCCTTCAGAAACGATGGGATGGTATGAGCCAATGGTCAGGTCATTACACCAGCTGACATATCTAGAGCGTTGGGTTTCTGCCTCAGTGCCTGTCAAGGGGAGCAAGGCTCTGGTGATTGGCACGGCCAAGTCCTCAAGGTCATGTTTGTTTTTACCGCTCACCCCTCACTGTAGATTACTGGGGTAATATATCTCCTGTCACCCATCCCCCCAGCACTGGTCCTTAAACCAGAACACACATCTACATATGGTTTCCACCACTTGTCTCCTTCATGTTGTAACCCAAGCCAGGGAAACAGACCAGAACACAAACCTTGTATGTATGTTTTGTCTCTAAAACATGGAAATGTAAGAGATGGAAATGTAATCTCTCCCTTTGGCATCGCACTGAGCTGAGGGTTGTGCTTGGTCGTGATTGCAGACCATAGCTCTCAGGAACCGGCCAAGGCCGCATGGGGCCTTACATTCATCACAGGGCAACGAGACGGATCGCATCATTCAACCGGCTGCCGCCCGAGACCCATTCAAAATGGCCAGCGTTAAGAGCGAAGAAGCAATAAAGGGCTACCTGGTCAGAATACAGAGGAGTTCTAGCAGAGGCATCTGATATGAGGATGATGGAGATGGACTCACGTGTTCAGGCAAGCAGAGAGGTGGAGGGAGCGAGGGAGGTGGAGAGTGGTGGATACCCTAAATGGAAATGCAGGATGGAGGAATAACACGGTGAAAGGGTGGTTGGCTGTTGCAGATACTGTAGCTGACAAATTGTAGGAGTCACGAAAGCCAACGCTCATTTCCACGAAAGCGGCGGTTTGGATATCATAACGACAATGACATTGTGTTCCTATGATGGCAGTTATTTTCACACGCATCTAGCCGAGCGGTGGAAGTGGTAGCGAGCCCATTGATTTGCTCAAAACCATTGTTCTGTGATTACTTGTCACAACGCTACTGTGCTCTGTGTGTACATTGAGTAATATACACAGGAGAACAGCTGGAAACGTTGGCAGTGCTAAATCTAATGTGTGTGGTAAGGTTCAAAGCAATCCCACTAGTTACTTACTGTAGCATAGACACTCAAACAAGTGCACACACACACACACACACACACACACACACACACACACACACACACACACACACACACACACACACACACACACACACACACACACACACACACACACACACACACTGCACCTATCTGGTGTATTTGACAATATATAACATTGAAAAAGGAAAAAGTACACACTCTCGAATACTGAAGAGATAAATGACTTGTGATGAGGTGTGGAGATTTCATTCATGTCCATGTATTATACCAAGCATCACCATATCATTGTCTCCTTCCACGTTCTTAGCGTGCTGTATGACACACTGACTGAGGATGGCTGTGCTGGGGTTAATATCAAGTGTTGTTGACAGAGTGGCACCAATTGTTAGGCAAATGTAATTCATGGATATGTTAACAAGAGCACGTGATTCATTCTATAGCAGGAACTTACAGCTGAAAAATGTATTTCATGGCACTGGCTACATCTATGGTAATACATAAGGCTATAATGGGATATAGCTCCATTGAGCTCCAAGTAGGGAGATGAATAATGTTATCGTGTGGGAATTCAATGGCAACTTACCCTTCTCTTGAATGTTAAGCAGGGGATGATGGGGGGGGGGGGGGTTCAGGGGATCTCTTGATGACATGTTGTTTATATATAACTAACAGTACGCTTTAACTTGAAATGAAAATGACTTTCTGACAAAATTAGAAACGTGTAATATCTGAAAATGTAACTAGCCAGACTATTTTATGACTATGGATGGACGCTTCTCTGTCATGGATTCCATGGTTGCCCTTAGTTTGAAGATGTAATCCGGAGACAGGTGTTTTATACAACAGCCTTCTGTGTGTTCTCTTTTTGTCTCCGTCTGCATATTTATTTGCAATCAAACTCCAGAATTTTCTAATTCATACTCTAATTCCACCGGGCATTCCACTGATTTCAAAACTCGTTCCTCCAGAAAGTGGAGAGCAACATTTATGCAGTTCTACTAGGTGATCTTAGAAAAAAAGCTGTGTTAGAAAGGATTATCTACATGTACTGACCAGCTCATGTTATAGACAGAAGCGTTCTACATGGCAGACCAACCAAAACTCATCTCTCGGCATGTCCAACCCATACATTATCTCAGCCAATCACGGCTAGTAGGAAGGTTCCTGGCTTTTTCCATGCCTAAACCAACTAGGCTCGTAATTTTACCCTAGTTTCCTGAAACGAGACACAAATTGCCTCTGAATTTTTGTGCCTTTGTGTACCTGCCAGTGTCAGCCGGAGGAAATAGCTTTTAAAGGCCCGGCAAATAGCTCCTCAATAATAATGGGGGAACGAATAGGGAATCACAAACTCCATCTCCACATCCCCACGCCGTCAAGATGGTGCAGATAGCTCTCCATCACAGCAGAACCTTGAGACGTATGCTGCAAGGACAGATCTTATTTGCATTTTTTATTTATCCATTTTGAAGTAATATATTCTGTGATTCTGTGAATCTCCATCCAGGTGTTTATTGGATATTGGTTTTGGATACATTTTAAAACCAAAATACAGTCAACCGATCACATTAGTTTCGTTTCAAACATTATTTACAATGAAATGAGACATTGAAGTAGTATTGAAAATCCTCTGCTGTGACCCTAACTAGAGATGGTCCGCACTCCTCCACATCCTCCTCCTCCTCCACGCTGGAGTGCCTTTCACACTGTAGTGGCAGGCAGCATCTGTGGGGAGGAGATCCCCAGCTGGTCCCCGTCCCTGGTCTCCAGCTCATGACTTGGTTCCACCGGCTTCTAAATGAACACGACCAATCAGCTGTGCAAGCGCTCCATCGATAATGGATCCCTGCCACCCCCCACATTGACACACACACACGCACACAAACACAACTGAGCTGATGGAAAAATCAACTGGGTGAAATGACATTGGTTCACTTCACCTTGCCTTGGTTCTGGATACTGCCATTTGAGCCCATTGCAGTACACATTGATTGGCTGGAAGAATTGAAATGCAAATGCTATTGGTCTTGTGCGCCTGGCTTATAAAGTACTCTTAAAAGAAAATGGCTACTCTCAAGAACACAATATGTTATGAATCGATACATAGAATAGCAAAATATCTGACTGGGCTAGTTTAAAATGTCTCTTGAAAACAGTAACCGACCTGCAGTAACTAGTCTCAATTCAGTTCTATGAACTTTGCATACTTTTTGTTGTTCCACATTAACATGCTCCGTCTGTCTCTTCCTCAGCTGTGAACTATCTCGACTGCGTGCAACTCCTGTGTAAAGAAGAAGAAGCAGCATTGGAAGACCCCCTAGCAGCAGACACTGTTGAGTTAAAGGTTAGTCTCTGTTTCCTCGTCCTCCAAGACAGGCAAACAAAACAGACACCCTGTCTCAGTGGAAATGCCACAGGTCCACAGAGCCACTCTGACTATTCACTGTCTCAGACCCCAAGGATCTCCAACCCCCATGGGCAAATAACCTAAGTCCCCTGGTTCCTTATCCTTAAATGCCAATGACCACAGGGGGCAATCCCAAAAAGAAGAAGAATTCCACAGAGATTTGTTTCACAATGTACAATGACTAATGCTAATTTGTATTCCGCACATTTTGTGTAAACATGCATTAAACAACTCATAGAGGCCACCAAGAAACACTTCTAATAGAAAAGACACATAAAACAGTGGTACGCAGCACTGAAAGCCTCATTAGTACTGTAGAGTAAGATATGTGATGCTACAGTCTCTGGCCACCATAGCTCATTCATGGATTAAAGACTTGGACTAATAAACTATTGATTTGACCTATTAGAGCAGGAAAGGCACAAACATACTATATACATTAGGCTATAATGTAAAGAGCTCCAAATAGGAAGATGAATCATGTTATCGTGTGGGAATCCAATGGCAAACACTGTAGTCCTTATCTTGAATGTAAGTGGGGGGTGGGGGGTGGGGTGCGGGGGTGGGGGGGGGGGTTCAGGGGTTCTGTTGATCTCATGTTGTTTATATTAATTCCTGCACACTACTGCACACATTTGAATGTCATGCTGTGGCAAACAATAACAACCAGAGCCACATTTTCAGATCCAACAACATACGTGATAATCCTCTCTCTCAAGCTAGGGGAGACTGAGCTTGAGTGGCCAAGGGCACAACATGGCAACCAAGGTCATCATAAACGGCAAACACAAATATGAGGATACCACACACTGTTGATTCACGTCGTATTTGAATAAATTGCAGGAAAACAAATGAAGAGTGAAAAAAACAATTAAGATGAAGGATTAAGGGAGTTTTATCATCTCACACAAGGTTTCAAATATGGCTTTGGAAGGAATTAATGAATTCTGATTAAACCAGTGTTAATATAAGCCAGGCAGATTATATGGAGTCTTACCCTGGTGTAAGTTTAACCAATAGGGAACTCTGTCCTGGTCCTCTGTTCACAAACCGTATTTTCTCCCTCCCTCCCTCGCACTACACTACCCAATACCACTCTACTATAACAACATGTACATCCAGCTGGCGAGACAGGTGCAGTGGGTTGAGTAGCCATTTGCTGAGGCGTTGTGGCTGATTCAGGCCTTGTTAAATTCCATTTTGTTTGTGAGCGGTGCTGAGCGTGGCCTCCTCTGGGCGTATAAGGGCAGACTCCGAAGCCACCGCACCGACTGGGGACCGAGGGGAGCGGTCCCAATTTTTCATCCTTATTACCCATGACATATCCAAAGTGGCAGAGTGCGGCCCATGGAGATATAGAGAGAAAGAGAAAGAGGGAGAGAGGGGAAAAGATAGAGGTGGGCACCTCAGATGAACCAGGAAGTCTGTCTCCTATCCCCCCTCCCCCCCATGAACCTCTGAGCAGGGCCCCAATCTGCCTGGATAAAACAATGCAATACAATGTCGGTGATTAGGGCAGACGAGGCTAAAGTAAAGGAGTCCCGGCCGGGTTCCCACCTCTCTCTCTCCAGTCTAACTCACTTGTCTCAGTAGCTCTGCTGCGAAGGGGGACGACGAACAGAGCATGAAGCTCGCTCTTTTACTCTGTCTAGCTATCTCAACGACGAGGCTAAATGAAGAAGTTACTTAACCCTGGAATGGCAATGGGGTTCTAGTCAAGGGCATCTACAAGGTGACTTCCATATGGAAGAAGAGGTAGTTGGACGGGGTGGGTGTCTTGCCTTCAGCCACGTGACATGATTGGAGGTGGTTTTCTTCACTGAAGAAAACCCCCTCTTCTCCTCTGCTCTCCTTCCCACGGCGGAGATTAAGATCGCTTGTTGTAATTATTGCTCCTTGAGGCAGCCTAATTCTGCCAAGGAGATAGCATCACACCAGTCAGGTGCTTCAGAGGGGATCTGGCAACCAGCTGCTGTCGTCCTCTGTGTGTTCCGAACGGCATTGTTTTGTGATACATGTCTGTTGATCGACTGACTTCGCTGGCTTCTGCCAATCCCCCGTCTGTCTCCAGATTCGCTCTACTTCACTAACCACATTATAGGAAAAAATAAGGGGGGGGGGGGAAATCACACGCAAAAGCTAAAAACCCTGAGGTGTCTGGGATTTTTGCCACCTGACGTACTGCGTACAGCATCACTTATCCGCCACCACAGTCCCATGAAACATCTGTCTTAGACACACCGGGAGCCTGGACCGCCTCCCATCCAAACACAGGTGTTTGACACGCACATTCAGCTCTGCCCAATGAGCAGCCATCTTTAACCGTGAGGAGCAGTAATGTAAGGGTATGAGAGAACACCAATTAACGGGACAATATGCATACATTCAGAAACCTTCACAGGTGTGCGATATGTCATATAGTATATGCATTACAGGAGAAAAATGGGCAGAACAGTTTTTGATTTTCAGGTGATTCATGTTCAAGCAAGCAGTATCGTCACTAGCGAACTGCTGTTATGGTTGTGCCATTGAACGTTACAGTGATGACACTGAGAGTTATGGTGGTGACGTTGAGCGTAATGGCGGTGACATTGAGTTACCGTGGTGACATTGAGAGTTACGGTGGTGACATTGACAGTTATCGGTGGTGACATTGAGAGTAACGGTGGTGAAATTGTGAGTTACGGTTGTGATATGGAAAGTTGCGGGCAGATGGTCTCTCTTGGGAATGATTCCCCACCGAGAAATCATCTGCCTCCGTGATAAGCTTCATTGGCTGTTCAGGACCGATGTTCTAATTCTCCAAAGACGAAGCCCAGCTAAACCCCCGTTACAGACGTGTGTCGCCGCAAATCACCCTCAACAGCACGCGCATCACCCTGTCTTTCCCCAGCAGATCTATCGGTGACTCTTTGCTAGGCTAACCGCAATCAGTTCAGGCACGCAGCTGATCTATTGCCCTCGCACAGCAGTGGAGTAGGATCATTATTTGGGTGTACTTTCCGTCTGCTGCTTTCATCAACAAGCCTTAATGGTCCTTAAAAAACTGACTAGTGAATACGATCACATCTTATAGGAAGGGATGTCTATTAATTTGCTTTAATCGTGACGGAGTGACAGGCAATTAAGGAACGTGGTGTGTGTTTCAATGCCTCTGTCATCCCTGGGAATGTGTGGGCTGGATTAAAAAGCACATCAGCCCTCAGTTTATGATAACGCTGGTATATGGTCGTGAAGGTAAAAACAGCTTATTGTCAAGGCTGTCAACTCCAGAACATGGAGAATGGAATCTCATAAGCATGAAGTTACATTGGTCATTGGGAATTGCCTCAACATGGGTGACCTTTGGCTCCATTTACTACAGTTGAGCAGGTTCATGTACGTTGTCACTGTGCGTGGCTGCTCATGCGTGGATTCATGTTAATGTGTGAGTGATATTAATTAAGAAGAGGAGAAATGTATTTAATCAGCGTTAGTGATTCTTCTAACCTTTATTTAAATTGGCTATTGCGGCTGTTTACAAGTCTCAATGTCATGTAGAGTGTGTAGGTCAATGAATTTTTTCTGGTAGGGTGGGTATGTTTTTGTGTGTGTGTGTGTGTGTGTGCACGAGGTGGGGGTGGTCACTGGCAGATCGTGACAAACCCTCAATCTCTATGTGGGAGCTGCTACTGTTCAACCACGACCATACATCCACATCTCCCTCTTCTGCACCCCCACTTTCTCTCTCTCTCTCTCTCTCTCTCTCTCTCTCTCTCTCTCTCTCTCTCTCTCTCTCTCTCTCTCTCTCTCTCTCTCTTCCCTCATTCTTTTGCTCACTCTCCTCATCACCTCTATCTAACTCTCTCTTCCTCTAGCTTCTCGTCCCTGCTTTCTCTCCCTTGTTCCTCCACTCATCCATTCTCTCTCCCTCTCTCTCTCTCTCTCTCCAAGCGCTCTCCCCATCTCTCTCCCAGCAGGTCACAGCCCCTCCTGGTCTGAGCATAGACACCAGGGGGGAACGGTGTGATGTGGCCAGCTGCAGTATTCCCACACTGGGCCACTTCACCACCATCACGCTGGGCCCATCTCCTGTCAGACTCCCCACTCCAACCACACACACTGTTCACTCCACCAACCACAGCACCACCAGAGGACCACCTGCAGATCTCAGCCACTGCATGGCAATGAGCCAATCCACATGCTATCGGGAAGGGCAGAGAGTAGTTGGAAACATGAGAGCTGATGCTCAGGATTTTTAAATAAGAGAGGGAGAGAATCAGAGGTCTGAGACAGTCAGACATTTGAATGTATGTGTCAGTCTCAATGTGAACTGCAAAGGCATAAACAAGTCCTGACTTAAGTTGCACTCCACCATCAATGTGTTGTTCATGCCACGGATCAAGTTTCAAGTCAACTGTGTCATTCAGGATCTTGAGTCAGGATGGTGACCATGCAGCTCATTTCAGATATGACCAGAGTGACCTTGAAAGCCCTGGTCTGTGTATAGTAGATAGATGGGAAGGCAGCGGAATGGCTGCTGAGGTAATTTAATTATCAGACCCTCCACAGGCTAGGGTAATGACTGCTCTCCAAATCCTCCCTAATCCCCTATCCCAGTCCTATACACAATCAGGCCCTGCCCGGGGGGCACTAACTGTCTGACACAGGCAGCACTGACTCCTATACCCTGACTCTGTCTGTAGACCCAGCCTGCTGGCATACAATACTGTAATATACAGTGCCTTCGGAAAGTATTTAGACCCCTTGAGCTTTTACACATTTTTGTTACGTTACAGCCTTATTCTAAAATTGCTTAAATAAAAAAAATATCCTCAGCAATCTACATACAATACCCCATAATGACAAAAGCAAAAACAGTTTATTTTTTATTTTTACAAATAAATAAATAAACAGAAATACCTTATTTGCATAAGTATTCAGACCCTTTGCTATGAGACTCGAAATTTTGCTCAGTGCATCCTGTTTCCATCGATCATCCTTGAGATGTTTCTACAACTTGATTGGAGTCCACCTGTGGTAAATTCAATTTATTGGACATGATTTGGAAAGGCACATACCTGACTATATAAGGTCCCGCAGTTGACAGTGCATGTCAGAGCAAAAACAAAGCCATTATGTTGAAATAATTGTCTGTAGAGCTCCGAGACAGGATTGTGTCAAAGCACAGATCTGGGGAAGGGTACCAAAACGTATCTGCAGCATTAAATGTCCCCAAGAACACAGTGGCCTCCATCATTCTTAAATGGAAGAAGTTTGGAACCACCAAGGCTCTTCCTAGAGCTGGCCGCCCGGCCAAATTGAGCAATCGGGGGAGAAGGGTCTTGGTCAGGGAGGTGACCAAGAACCATATGGTCACTCTGACAGAGCTCTAGAGTTCCTCTGTGGAGATGGGTGAACCTTCTAGAAGGACAACCATGTCTGCAGCACTCCACCAATCAGGCCTTTATGCCAGAGTGGCCAGACGGAAGCCACTCCTCAGTTAAAATTAAATAAAGCATTTTTTAAAAAGGCACATGAGTTTGGAGTTTGCTAAAAGGCACCGAAAGACTCTCAGACCATGAGAAACAAGATTAAACTATTTGGCCTGAATGCCAAGCGTCACCTCTGGAGGAAACATGGCACGATCCCTACGGTGAAGCATGGTGGTGGCAGCATCATGCAGTGGGGATATTTTTCAGTGGTAGGGACTGGGAGACTAGTCAGGATCGAGGCCAAGATGAACGGAGCAAAGTACAGAGAGATCCTTGATGAAAATCTGCTCCAGCAAAGTACAGAGAGATCCTTGATGAAAACCGTCTCCAGAATGCTCAATACCTCAGACTGGGGCAAAGGTTCACCTTCCAACAGGACAACGACCCTAAGCACACAACCAAGACAACCCAGGAGTGGCTTTGGGACAAGTCTGAATGCCCTTGAGTGGCCCAGCCAGAGCCTGGACTTCAACCCATTCGAACATCTCTGGAGAGACCTGAAAATAGCTGTGGAGCAATACTCCCCATCCAACCTGAGAGAGCTTGAGAGGATCTGCAGAGAAAAATGGAAGAAACTCTCCAAATACAGATGTGCCAAGCTTGTAGCGTCATACCCAAGAAGACTTGATGCTGTAATTGCTGCCAAAGGTGCTTCAACAAAGTACTGAGTAAGGGGTCTGAATACTTATGTAAATGTGATATTTTAGTTTTTATTTGTAATACATTTGCAAAAATGTAAAAAAAAACGGTCTTTGCTTTGTGATTATGGGGTATTGTGTGTAGATTGATGTGGGAAAAAACGATGTAATCAATTTTAGAATAAGACTGTAACGTAACAAAATGGGTAAAAACTCAAGGGGTCTGAATACTTTATTTCACTATTTCGATAGGAGCGACGTGTTTGGTGAGTAAAGTACCAAAATACACTTCCATGTAGTGCATTGTGTGTGTGTGTGTGTGTGTTAATATTTTTATTTATTTATTTTATTTCACCTTTATTTAACCAGGTAGGCAAGTTGAGAACAAGTTCTCATTTACAATTGCGACCTGGCCAAGATAAAGCAAAGCAGTTCGACACATACAACAACACAGAGTTACACATGGAGTAAAAACAAACATACAGTCAATAATACAGTAGAAAAATAAGTCTATATACAATGTGAGCAAATGAGGTGAGACAAGGGAGGTAAAGGCAAAAAAAAGGCCATGGTGGCAAAGTAAATACAATATAGCAAGTAAAGCACTGGAATGGTAGATTTGTAGTGGAAGAAAGTGCACAGTAGAAATAGTAGAAATAGTAGAAAAGTAGAAATCTTCATTCCTCTCACGTCAGTGTACTCTGAGTCCAGGATGGTTCTTGAGGTCTAAAGGTCCTCTCTCCATGAAAACATCTTTATTAATTACCCTTCCTGAGAGAGATAGGAGGTGACCACTGACCCTCTCAGAGGCCCCGGACCCTAGACCTGGTGACTGGCTGTGGGGACTGTCTCCTCTCAGTCAAACCCCTGGAGAGCCAAAAATACCCACTACACACATTGCAGGGGAGCCACACCATCTTGTGGGCGGAGGAGAGTTAGCTTGCTTGCTCGGTCTACGTCTCTGCTTTCAATTTTTGGTGATTAGTCAGACACAAAGTAGCTGTTCACTTCCACCTCCAGTCAAGTAATATCCTATAATATAGTATAGTGAGTTGTGAAGATGACGTGATTAGATAGGCACTGTGAAAAGTGGTTATTTTAGATGAAGAAACCCCTGGGTGTGAGTGGTGTGCCTCTGTCTGTTATCCAGCTGAAATGAACCTCTCTGTTTTATCAGCCCAATTCCATGGAGATTCAGTTAGAACAGAGTGTTGGTGATGGATAAGCTCACTCCCTCTCCCCTCCCTCTAGCCCCCATCCCTCCTCCCCTCCCCTCCCCTCCCCTCCCCTCCCCTCCCCTCCCCTCCCCTCCCCTCCCCTCCCCTCCCCTCCATCCCTCTATCCCCCCTCCCTCTCCCCTCCCTCCCTCCCCCTCCCCCCCCTCCCCTCCATCCCTCTATCCCCCCTCCCTCCACCCTCCTCTCCCTTCCCCCCTCTTCTCTCCTCTCTCCTATCCAAGCATCTGTGCAGAGTCAATGGTGTTGGCATGTGCTAATGACCCCAACAGGGTGTGTGTGTGTGTGTGTGTGTGTGTGTGTGTGTGTGTGTGTGTGTGTGTGTGTGTGTGTGTGTGTGTGTGTGTGTGTGTGTGTGTGTGTGTGTGTGTGTGTGTGTGTGTGTGTGTGTGTGTGCGTGTGCGTGCGTGTGTGTGTGCGCCAACAGAGAGTGAAAGGAGCACCTGTGCGTGTTGAAAAGAGCCTGCTGGTCCTACGTTATGAACAGCACCACATCCTCCAGTCTGGATTGATAGAGCTTTAAGGCAGCTTCCTGCCTGCGGAACAGAGAGAGAGAGTGTAACGAGAGAGTGCAACGAGGGAGTGTAACAAGAGAGTGTAACGAGGCTATCAGATGTAATTAAAGCAAGTGTCTCTTCTCTGTAAGAAAGTCAGAATACTCTGAAATATGTCTGACTCACTAAGAATTCTTTGAACACTATAACACCCATGGGTAGTGTGGAAATGAGCTGACTATGACAGGGGCATGATAACCATACAGACTGGACTATTCCTGGGATGGAAGACAATGCAAGTGGCAGACAGGCTGAGTTGGAAATCGACTATGACATATAATATCTCAATTTACAGGGGTACAGGAAGGGCTAGGACGGTCAAAGTATATCTTAAAATGTTGACCTTTTGGAGATTGGCTGCCTTTTTCTCTTCCCACTCATCTCTTTCTCCTGCCCTCTCTTCTTCTCTGTCTCTCCACCTTTCTTTCTCTGTCTCTCTCTTCCTGTCCCTGCTGACCCTCTGACTCCCCACTCCTCACAGCTAGCATTCTTCGGGAAGACAAACTCTCCACTTCAGGCTCTCTTCATGAACTTGGCAGCCGAGAGCTAGGTTGTTCATTTATTTCCCCCTCCAAGAGAATAATTCTACTCCTCATTGGCCACTAGACAGAAGTCAGGCCAAGATTATTTCTTGAAATGTTTTTTAATTGTTTTTTCCCCAGTTTTTTTTCAACTTTTTTGGAATAGACCTCCTCTCTCTTTCTTTTTGGAATTGGCAAAACTTTGTGTTCATCTCAGTCTGATGGGCTGGAGCCTCGTAGTCCCCAAAGCTTCCAGAACAAAGCCTGTTGACTGTATCAGCCAAGTGGTGGATGACAAAGTCTAGGAGAGAAAGGAGACCAGGATGAAATATTTATTTTGCCAACTGGCTGTGTGGCAGCCATTTGCTGTTATGTTGTGTCTCACTGCCTTGATCTAGCTAGCTAACGTAGTCTGTTTGTTAGTTTGATTTGTTTGATTGCATGGATTCATTTTTGGGTTCTAGTCTCTTGTGACGTTTCATCTGAAAAAGGGAAACGTTTTTCTGTGACTCCTGACTTCAAGGCTCATTACATCTAATCATGCAGTGGTGTACTGTGGCCTTGTTTTCTCTCCGTTGTTGTTGTTGTGTTGTTGTTGTTTTACCATTCACTGCATATTTACGATAACAGGACATAAAAAGTAAGTTAAGTAAGTAAGTTCCGGAACTCCAATTTGAGCAGCAGCAGCTGAAAAATGAGCTCCTACAAATATTGAAATTTACATGGTTTTTAGAGTGAAGTACATCGGAAAAAAGCAAAAGAAAACTGCAAGACTGAATAGGAGAAAAAACAAGCAACAAACAAAGAAGATAGGCTTTTGAAAAATAACTATTTTTCATAAAATTGTAGTTATCTTAGCTAGCTGAATTGTTTACCAGTTGCTAAGCAGTTGCTAGGGACTCTTTTGGAAGAAGCTAGCTAGCTAACGAAGAACAACAAAGAATATCTAGTTAACAGAAGAAAAGAAAGAGAAAATCAGGACAGAAGAAAAAGGATATCAAAGTGAAACAGTTCTCTAAAGACACAGGAGACAATAATACAAGAAACAACACTTCTGTAGCTTGTCAACTATGTGTCTGTCTATCCCTGTTCTCTCCTCTCTGCACAGGCCATACAAACGCTTCACACCGCGTGGCCGCTGCCACTCCAACCTGGTGGTCCCAGCGCGCACGACCCACGTGGAGTTCCAGGTCTCCGGCAGCCTCTGGAACTGCCGGTCTGCAGCCAACAAGGCTGAGTTCATCTCAGCCTATGCTACCCTCCAGTCCCTAGACTTCCTGGCGCTGACGGAAACATGGATTACCACAGATAACACTGCTACTCCTACTGCTCTCTCTTCGTCTGCCCACGTGTTCTCGCATACCCCTAGAGCATCGAGCCAGCGGGGTGGTGGCACTGGAATCCTCATCTCTCCCAAGTGGACATTCTCTCTTTCTCCCCTGACCCATCTGTCTATCTCCTCATTTGAATTCCATGCTGTCACAGTTACCAGCCCTTTCAAGCTTAACATCCTTATCATTTATCGCCCTCCAGGTTCCCTTGGAGAGTTCATCAATGAGCTTGACGCCTTGATAAGTTCCTTTCCTGAGGATGGCTCACCTCTCACAGTTCTGGGTGACTTTAACCTCCCCACGTCTACCTTTGACTCATTCCTCTCTGCCTCCTTCTTTCCACTCCTCTCCTCTTTTGACCTCACCCTCTCACCTTCCCCCCCTACTCACAAGGCAGGCAATACGCTTGACCTCATCTTTACTAGATGCTGTTCTTCCACTAATCTCATTGCAACTCCCCTCCAAATCTCCGACCACTACCTTGTATCCTTTTCCCTCTTGCTCTCATCCAACACTTCTCACTCTGCCCCTACTCGGATGGTATTGCGCCGTCCCAACCTTCGCTCTCTCTCTCCCGCTACTCTCTCCTCTTCCATCCTATCATCTCTTCCCTCTGCTCAAACCTTCTCCAACCTATCTCCTGATTCTGCCTCCTCAACCCTCCTCTCCTCCCTTTCTGCATCCTTTGATTTTCTCTGTCCCCTATCCTCCAGGCCGGCTCGGTCCTCCCCTCCTGCTCCGTGGCTCGACGACTCACTACGAGCTCACAGAACAGGGCTCCGGGCAGCCGAGCGGAAATGGAGGAAAACTCGCCTCCCTGCGGACCTGGCATCCTTTCACTCACTCCTCTCTACATTCTCCTCTTCTGTCTCTGCTGCTAAAGCCACTTTCTACCACTCTAAATTCCAAGCATCTGCCTCTAACCCTAGGAAGCTCTTTGCTACCTTCTCCTCCCTCCTGAATCCTCCTCCCCCTCCCCCCCCCTCCTCCCTCTCTGCGGATGACTTCGTCAACCATTTTGAAAAGAAGGTTGACGATATCCGATCCTCGTTTGCTAAGTCAAACGACACCGCTGGTCCTGCTCACACTGCCCTACCCTGTGCTTTGACCTCTTTCTCCCCTCTCTCTCCAGATGAAATCTCGCGTCTTGTGATGGCCGGCCGCCCAACAACCTGCCCACTTGACCCTATCCCCTCCTCTCTTCTCCAGACCATTTCCGGAGACCTTCTCCCCTTCCTCACCTCGCTCATCAACTCATCCTTGACCGCTGGCTACGTCCCTTCCGTCTTCAAGAGAGCGAGAGTTGCACCCCTTCTGAAAAAACCTACACTCGATCCCTCCGATGTCAACAACTACAGACCAGTATCCCTTCTTTCTTTTCTCTCCAAAACTCTTGAACGTGCCGTCCTTGGCCAGCTCTCCTGCTATCTCTCTCAGAATGACCTTCTTGATCCTAATCAGTCAGGTTTCAAGACTGGGCATTCAACTGAGACTGCTCTTCTCTGTGTCACGGAGGCTCTCCGCACTGCTAAAGCTAACTCTCTCTCCTCTGCTCTCATACTTCTAGACCTATCTGCTGCCTTTGATACTGTGAACCATCAGATCCTCCTCTCCACCCTCTCCGAGTTGGGCATCTCCGGCGCGGCCCACGCTTGGATTGCGTCCTACCTGACATGTCGCTCCTACCAGGTGGCGTGGCGAGAATCTGTCTCCGCACCATGCGCTCTCACCACTGGTGTCCCCCAGGGCTCTGTTCTAGGCCCTCTCCTATTCTCGCTATACACCAAGTCACTTGGCTCTGTCATATCCTCACATGGTCTCTCCTATCATTGCTATGCAGACGACACACAATTAATCTTCTCCTTTCCCCCTTCTGATAACCAGGCGGCGAATCGCATCTCTGCATGTCTGTCAGACATATCAATGTGGATGACGGATCACCAGCTCAAGCTGAACCTCGGCAAGACGGAGCTGCTCTTCCTCCCGGGGAAGGACTGCCCGTTCCATGATCTCGCCATCACGGTTGACAACTCCCTTGTGTCCTCCTCCCAGAGTGCTAAGAACCTTGGCGTGATCCTGGACAACACCCTGTCGTTCTCCACTAACATCAAGGCGGTGACCCGATCCTGTAGGTTCATGCTCTACAACATTCGCAGAGTACGACCCTGCCTCACACAGGAAGCGGCGCAGGTCCTAATCCAGGCACTTGTCATCTCCCGTCTGGTTTACTGCAACTCGCTGTTGGCTGGGCTCCCTGCCTGTGCCATTAAACCCCTACAACTCATCCAGAACGCCGCAGCCCGTCTGGTGTTCAACCTTCCCAAGTTCTCTCACGTCACCCCGCTCCTCCGCTCTCTCCACTGGCTTCCAGTTGAAGCTCACATCCGCTACAAGAACATGGTGATTGCCTACGGAGCTGTGAAGGGAACGGCACCTCCATACCTTCAGGCTCTGATCAGGCCCTACACCCAAACAAGGGCACTGCGTTCATCCACCACTGGCCTGCTGGCCCCCCTACCTCTGAGGAAGCACAGTTCCCGCTCAGCCCAGTCAAAACTGTTCGCTGCTCTGGCACCCCAATGGTGGAACAAGCTCCCTCACGACGCCAGGACAGCGGAGTCAATCACCACCTTCCGGAGACACCTGAAACCCCACCTCTTTAAGGAATACCTAGGATAGGATAAAGTAATCCTTCTAACCCCCCCCCCCCCCCCCTTAAAATATTTAGATGCACTATTGTAAAGTGGTTGTTCCACTGGATATCATAAGGTGAATGTACCATTTTGTAAGTCGCTCTGGATAAGAGCGTCTGCTAAATGACTTAAATGTAATGTAATGTAAATGTAATAAAATGTTGCCATGGGGACAGACCCACCCCGGGACAACAGAAGGCATTACATCACCGGACCACAGAGGAGAAAGCCTTCCAGCCAATCAGCAAACAGCTCACTGTTGCCAAGGTGTTGTCGAGATTTATTATTATTTATTTTTTATTTCACTTTTATTTATCCAGGTAGGCCAGTTGAGAACAAGTTCTCATTTACAACTGGCCTAGATAAAGCAAAGCAGTGCGACAAAAAACAACAACACAGAGTTACACATGGCATAAACAAAAGTACAGTCAATAACACAATAGAAAAATCTTTATAAAGTGTGTGCAAATGGAGTAAGGAGGTAAGGCAATAAATAGGCCAATAGTAGCGAAGTAATTACAATTTAGCAAATTAACACTGGAGTGATAGATGTGCAGATGATGATGTGCAAGTAGAAAATACTGGTGTGCGAAAAAGCAAAAAAAGTAAAAAAAACAATATGTGGATGAGGTACAGTGAGGGAAAAAATAATTTGATCGCCTGCTGATTAATGTACGTTTGCCCACTGACAAAGAAATGATCAGTCTATAATTTTAATGTTAGGTTTATTTGAACAGTGAGAGACAGAATAACAACAAAAAAATCCAGAAAAACGCATGTCAAAATGAGGGAAATAAGTATTTGACCCCTCTGCAAAACATGACTTAGTACTTGGTGGCAAAACCCTTGTTGGCAATCACAGAGGTCAGACGTTTCTTGTAGTTGGCCACCAGGTTTGCACACATCTCAGGAGGGATTTTGTCCCACTCTTCTTTGCAGATCTTCTCCAAGTCATTAAGGTTTCGAGGCTGACTTTTGGCAACTCGAACCTTCAGCTCCCTCCACAGATTTTCTATGGGATTAAGGTCTGGAGACGGGCTAGGCCACTCCAGGACCTTAATGTGCTTCTTCTTGAGCCACTCCTTTGTTGCCTTGGCCGTGTGTTTTGGGTCATTGTCATGCTGGAATACCCATCCACGACCCATTTTCAATGCCCTGGCTGAGGGAAGGAGGTTCTCACCCAAGATTTGACGGTACATGGCCCCGTCCATCGTCGCTTTGATGCGGTGAAGTTGTCCTGTCCCCTTAGCAGAAAAACACCCCCAAAGCATAATGTTTCCACCTCCATGTTTGAAGGTGGGGATGATATTCTTGGGGTCATAGGCAGCATTCCTCCTCCTCCAAACACGGCGAGTTGAGTTGATGCCAAAGAGCTCCATTTTGGTCTCATCTGACCACAACACTTTCACCCAGTTGTCCTCTGAATCAGATGTTCATTGGCAAACTTCAGACGGGCATGTATAGGTGCTTTCTTGAGCAGGGGGACCTAGCGGGCACTGCAGGATTTCAGTCGTTCACAGAAGTAGTGTGTTACCAATTGTTTTCTTGGTGACTATGGTTCCAGCTGCCTTGAGATCATTGCCAAGATCCCCCCGTGTAGTTCTGGGCTGATTCCTCACCGTTCTCTTGATCATTGCAACTCCACGAGGTGAGATCTTGCATGGAGCCCCAGGCTGAGCGAGATTGACAGTTATTTTGTGTTTCTTCCATTTGCGAATAATCGCACCAACTGTTGTCACCTTCTCACCAAGCTGCTTGGCAATGGTCTTGTAGCCCATTCCAGCCTTGTGTAGGTCTACAGTCTTGTCCCTGACATCCTTGGAGAGCTCTTTGGTCTTGGCCATGGTGGAAAGTTTGGAATCTGATTAATTGATTGCTTCTGTGGACAGGTGTCTTTTATACAGGTAACAAACTGAGATTAGGAGCACTACCTTTAAGAGTGTGCTCCTAATCTCAGCTCATTACTTGTATAAAAGACACCTGGGAGCCATAAATCTTTCTGATTGAGAGGGGGTCAAATACTTATTTCCCTCATTAAAATGCAAATCATTTTATAACATTTTTGACATGCGTTTTTCTGGATTTTTTTGTTGTTATTCTGTCTCTCACTGTTCAAGTAAACCTACCATTAAAATTATAGACTGATCATTTCTTTGTCAGTGGGCAAACATACAAAATCAGCAGGGGATCAAATACTTTTTTCCTCACTGTAGGTAGTTGGATAGGCTATTTACAGATGGGTTATGTACAGCTGCAGCGATCGGTAAGCTGCTCAGATAGCTGATGCTTAAAGTTAGTGAGGGAGATATAAGTCTCCAACTTCAGCAATTTTTGCAAGTCGTTCCAGTCATTGGCAGCAGAGAACTGGAAGGAAAGGCGGCCAAATGAGGTGTTGACTTTGGGGATGACCAGTGAGATATACCTGCTGGAGCGAGTGCTACGGGTGGGTGTTGTTATGGTGACCAGTGAGCTGAGATAAGGCAGAGCTTTACCTAGCAAAGACTTATAGATGACCTGGAGCCAGTGGGTTTGGTGACTAATATGTAGCGAGGGCCAGCCGATGAGAGCATACAAGTCACAGTGGTGGGTGGTATATGGGGCTTTGGTGATAAAACGGATGACACTGTTATAGACTGCGTCCAGTTTGCTGAGTAGAATGTTGGAGGCTATTTTGTAAAATGACATCGCCGAAGTCGAGGATCGGTAAGATAGTCAGTTTTACGAGGGTATGTTTGGCAACGTGAGGGAAGGGGGCTTTGTTGCGAAATAGGATGCAGATTCTAGATTTAATTTTGGATAAGAGATGCTTAATGTGAGTCTGGAAGGAGAGTTTACAGTCTAGCCAGACACCTAGGTATTTGTAGTTGTCCACATATTCTAAGTCAGAACCGTCCAGAGTAGTGATGCTAGTCGGGCGGGCGGGTGCGGGCAGCGATCGGTTGAAGAGCATGCATTTAGTTTTAGTAGCGTTTAAGAGCAGTTGGAGGCCACGGAAGGAGTGTTGTATGGCATTGAAGCTCATTTGGAGGTTTGTTCACACAGTGTCCATAGAAGGGCCAGATGTATATGGAATGCTGTTGCCTGCGTATGGGTGGATCAAGGAATCACCCGCAGCAAGAGCGACATCATTGGTATATACAGAGAAAAGAATTGGCCCGAGAATTGAACCCTGTGGTACCCCCATAGAGACCAGATGAGAGATAGGATTGAGATAAGAAGTGAATGCGTACAGTGTGTTTGCACCTGTCATTAGCTCATAGTACTGTTTGGATTTCCACGTTTTTCCCTCTAAGTCCATCGTCTAGTAACATACCCTATGGAAGTCCGAGAGCATGACGGCTCACATTGCCATTCCATGAGGAAATATTCTCTCTGATTGAGCCGTTTCATGCAAGACGTTTCGTCCGCCTGCTGAGACGGGAACAGCTCTTTACCCTCCAACCCCTAGGGTCAGTAATTATTACCCCAGGGCCCTGTTTAGTCACTAACCATTTTACAGCTGCCTGCATTTAATGTTCACAGAGCCATTACGGTCAGCTAGCTTGAATCTCACCTAGACGACGATCCGTGGCTTTTCACTGTTGTCCTCTTTCCCTTAGTTCCCTCCTCTCTGAGAACTCAGTGAGATCTATCACTGACAGACTGCATGCTATAGCTAATCAGACACTGGAGGTGTTAACTGGACTGCAGTTTGCAGTCTACAGCTGTGTTGTTAGAACAGCCTCTGTGGAGCTGAGGTGTTGGGGTGTGTGTGTGTGTGTGTGTGTGTGTGTTTGTTTGAGAAGCTGTGGGGTGAGCTCGTCAGGGAGATGGAAGATAATCTCCACATACACAGACATGGATGTCCAGCCCAACCCCCCTTTTTTCCTCCCTTTCCTGCAGCGTCGTGCCTATCCATCCCCACGCAATACACACATACACGGCCACAGATTGGTGGGCTTAACAACCACAGTTTTCTGACCGAGACTCAAGCTTTTAGCCAAACAAGCCAACTTGTAAGGAAGCTTAAACCAGGTGAAGGTAATCATTAACACAGCCTGCCTGGCTTGTCTGTTTGCTTTTCGTTGCCTTGCCGCTGGGCTGGCTACAGTATCCGACAGTCCTGTGTGTCATCACAAACACCAATGCGCCTCCCACTCCACATGGTTTATCAGCTTAACAAGGCCTATTTCCATCATGTAGGCCTCACAGGTGTAAAGGGGAGGCTGTAGAGGGTTATGATACACCACATAGCTCTAAGCCTGAGGCTCCCTTCTTCTACTTCAGCCCACCGAAAGACGCCCATTGTTATTGAAATAGGAAAAGTTGACAGAGCTCCATTGTAAGACTTGTGTGAATACTGGTTGAAGATCAGTTGAGGAGATTGCATGAGTTGGGAGTTTCAGGACCTCCAGCGTGTGGGGGGCGGGGCGGTTCAGGGTCAGAACCTTAGTGGTTCTTGAATAATGGAATTGAACCACACCAAACCAAGCCTCTACTGCCAGGGGGACTCTTTTGAGGTACACAAGCCCATGCTAATACAGTCCTCCACTGTATATGGTGGATGACCTTTGGATGACCTTTGGCCAGGTCGCAGTTGCAAATGAGAAGTTGTTCTCAACTAGCTTACCTGGTTAAATAAAGGTGAACTAAAAAAATAAAAGAAAAAAATAAATATAATGTATAAACCATACATTTACAGTTCATTGGGAAAGTATTCAGACCCCTTGACTTTTTCCACATTTTGTTACATTACAGCCTTATTCTAAAATGGTTAAATAGTTTTTTTCCCCTCATCAATCTACAAACAATATCACATAATGACAAAGCAAAAACAGTTTTTAGAAATGTTTGCAAATGTATGAATGTACTGAAATATCACATTTACATACGTTTTCAGACCCTTTACTCAGTACTTTGTTGAAGGACCTTTGGCAGCAATTACAGCCTCAACTCTTCTTGGGTATGATGCTACAAGCTTGGCACACCTGTATTTGGGGAGTTTCTACCATTCTTCACTGCAGATCCTTTCAAGCTCTGTCAGGTTGGATGGGGAGTGTCGCTGCACAGCTATTTTCAGGCCTCTCCAGAGATGTTCGATTGGGTTCAAATCCGGGCTCTGGCTGGGCCACTCAAGGACATTCAGAGACTTGTCCCGGAGTCACAGCTGCGTTGACTTGGCTGTGTGCTTAGGGTCTGAATACTTTCCAAATGCACTGCAACTACCTTATGCTCTGTTGATTGGATGGCCTAGTTTATTTCCCTTGGCTGTTGCTGCCTCTCTCTGTGTGTGCTGTATTTCCCCTCAGCTTTACATCTGGCTGTGTGGAGCGGTGTTGTGAGGCAGCACCTTGAAAGAGAGAGAGAGACTTTCTAAGCTACAGATAGAGGGTCTGTGTACTCTCTGTGAATGTATGGTTTAGTACAAGGAAGAGAGAGACTATTGTTTTTAAGAGCAGAGAAGGAGGCCGTGGGTGGTTACATGTCAAAGAGCGACTCTATCAAAGAGAGAAGGAGAGAGAGAGAGAGAGAGAGAGAGAGACGGTGTGAGTGTGACAGGGAGAGAGAGAAGGGGAGAGGGCTGGAGTAGGTGGGCGGGAAGAGTGGGAGGGAGTGTCAGAGAGAGGAAAAGAGAGATGAAACAAGCAAGCAAGGGAATCAGAGCTTGCCTGCCGGAGCTGTGTTGTGTTTGGTGTGTGAGCGTAAGTGAGCGCTAGCTGATCCATCACTGTGTGAAAGGGACCTCGCTGAGCGTTCAGCCCCATCCTCGATCTCCCTCAACCCCCCAGAGCCCTTCCAGAACCCCCCCCCCCCAGGCTGTAAGGAGGACCCAGGCTTGAGCACGTGCTGCCAGGTAAGACACAGAGAGCATGGAGGCTCTCCGCTGAGAGAGCTTACTGTACAGAGAACAGATCGTGAAAGCGCTTAGCGGTGCCTGTGTATCGGGAGGTGATTCCTCAGACATGATGATCTTATTGGAATGGATGTGGCTTGCAAGGAGCAAGGTGAAAGGTGTTGTTTCTCATCTGTGTCTGTGTCTGTGTCTGTGAGTGTGTCAGTGAGTGTGTCAGTGTGTGTTTGTGCACGTCAGCTGACGCGGGTCCCAGGGCATATGTAACCTGATTGGAACAGGTCAGCTTGTATGTGACAGCAGTCAGTTTGTTTCTGACTCTAGCTCCTCTTTAATGGCAGATGTCAAGGGACATCAATACTGCCATTTACAGAAGAAAAAAACAAAATAGGAAAAGGCGGCTTTGATTTGGATCCGTTTAGTAAATTGGCCTTAATAGCTGTTGTTTCCGTTGTTTTCTGATGTATTTCATTGCTCTCTTTTGTGGCGAAGTGCTGTTAGATATTGTCATCATCGCAGGAGTTTGACTCAGAGCATGAATAAAGGATTACTGTATATATTTTCTCGCCTCTCTCCTGCTGAAAGACTGGCATGCCGTCTTTCACCCGTTCCACGAAAGCTGACAGCAAACAGCTGTGTGTTTGTGAATGCACGATATGTGTGTGTGTGTGAACGCCTGCATGTGTGTCTGTGTGTTCGTGTTTGTGTGTGTATACGCATCTGTGTGTGTGCGTGGTTGTGTGTGACCCGGCTGGACATGGCGGCAGAGTTGAAAGCATCCGTGGCATTAGTGAACGGCTGGGATGAGCGGAGTCCCGCTGGTGTTGGGCTGGGCTCCAGATGCAGCGCTGGAACTGGGAGGGAGGGAGGGAGGGAGGGAGGGAGGGAGGGAGGGAGGGAGGGAGGGAGGGAGGGAGGGAGGGCTGGATATTCAGTGTGGAGCAGCAGAGCCTCCGTCTCCATATGAGACAAAAGACTGGATTCTGCTGACTGAATGATGAATGATTATCAATCACCAAAGAGGAAAATGGGGTTGTCACCAACATAAAATACAAACAGGGACATTACAAACCCACAGCATACACCAGAATAAAATAGCTTCTCAGTGAGAATCAGCTTTCCTGATATTAAAGAGTAGGGCCTATTTTTTACAGGCAAGATGGATGAGTAGAGTTATTATCATCTAGCCTACCCTCCACATAGGTATCCCCCCTTCCCACGGACTGATGGAAGATAGTCGGATGGAGACAGTCGTATTGAAATCATTGTGGCTCCTCTCTCTCTTTCTCCCTCTCTCTCCCCTCTCTCTTCCCTCTCTCCTCTCTCTCTCTCCCCTCTCTCTCTCCCTCTCCATCCTTCTCCCAAGTCTTTATTTGAGATGAATTGATCCAGTCCTCTTTCTATCCCTCCAATCCTTTCCCTCTACTATAAATAGGTCAAACCCAGAGCACGGATCCAGTGGAACGGTGATTAACATTCACAGTTGTTCCCTCATTTAGAAACATGAAAGAGTGGAAGGTTGTCTTATTGTGGAGCTTCAAACGCCTCCTCTCCATTTCCTTCCATTGTCCTCAGCTGGTGTAATCCATGAAAGCCAATGCACGGCCAGTTCTTTTTTTTACACATGAATCGAACCTGTCGGATTTCAATTTCATTTCACCTCTTTGCGCCAGGTCTTTTTTTCTCTCTCCTGGCGGCATATCTAGCGTATTCACATCCACTGTAACAATCTGGCCTTTGGAAAATGGATTTGCACTTCCAACAGGGGTCAAGGTAGGCTGAACAATGGACCATGGCTCTACAATCGGGTCTTGTTCAGAGTTATTGTTACCGTTCATATTCATAGAAATGTTAAATGAAGAGATACTCAGCTTTCATCTGGTTCATTTTGAATGGGACAATGTTTATTGATAGACTGGTGGACACTTGCTGTTTGTACAATAGATTCCTTGGTTAGTGTGGAACTTTTTGGGGATTTTGACCAGAACTGTAGTTTCAGCATGTATGAGCACGACAATGAAATCAGGACTCATGCTATAGTCTCAAGGCTGAAAAGTAAACAGACAGACAAGCTGTGTGTGGTGTGTGTGGTGTGTATGGTGTGTGTGGTGTGTATGGTGTGTATGGTGTGTATGGTGTGCGCGTGTTTGTGTGCACGCTCGCATGTGTGTTCATTTCTTTGCATCAATAACTAATGGGCTTCTATCTGGCGCTCTCACTCAGTTCAAACAGTGTTGTTGTTTATCTCGCAGCTCTTTCAGTTAAGTAAATATGTTTGCCTCTGACAAGCAAAGGGTAAAGTTGGAGCAGCGTGTGACCTTCATGCAACCTTGTAGTGATGTTGGGATGTTTTGGGGTTATTTAGTGGTGGCAGAAGAGTATATGGATATCTAGTGTCATAAATATAGAAACCAGGGCGATAGAAAAAGGAGAGAAAGACAGAACGAGAGAAACAGAGAAAGAGAGATACAGAGATACAGAGAAAGAGAGAATGACAATTCCAGAGAAAGAGAGAGAAGGGAGGAAGAAACAAGGTGAATCAGAGAGAGAAGGGAGGAAGAAACCAGGTGAATCAGAGAGAGAAGGGAGGAAGAAACAAGGTGAATCAGAGAGAGAAGGGAGGAAGAAACCAGGTGAATCAGAGAGAGAAGGGAGGAAGAAACCAGGTGAATCAGAGAGAGAAGGGAGGAAGAAACAAGGTGAATCAGAGAGAGAAGGGAGGAAGAAACAAGGTAAATCAGAGAGAGAAGGGAGGAAGAAACCAGGTGAATCAGAGAGAGAAGGGAGGAAGAAACAAGGTGAATCAGAGAGAGAAGGGAGGAAGAAACCAGGTGAATCAGAGAGAGAAGGGAGGAAGAAACAAGGTGAATCAGAGAGAGAAGGGAGGAAGAAACCAGGTGAATCAGAGAGAGAAGGGAGGAAGAAACCAGGTGAATCAGAGAGAGAAGGGAGGAAGAAACCAGGTGAATCAGAGAGAGAAGGGAGGAAGAAACCAGGTGAATCGGAGAGAGAAGGGAGGAAGAAACCAGGTGAATCAGAGAAAGAAGGGAGGAAAATTGAAGGTGAATCAGAGAGAGAAGGGAGGAAGAAACCAGGTGAATCAGAGAGAGAAGGGAGGAAGAAACAAGGTGAATCAGAGAGAGAAGGGAGGAAGAAACCAGGTGAATCAGAGAGAGAAGGGAGGAAGAAACAAGGTGAATCAGAGAGAGAAGGGAGGAAGAAACCAGGTGAATCAGAGAGAGAAGGGAGGAAGAAACCAGGTGAATCGGAGAGAGAAGGGAGGAAGAAACCAGGTGAATCAGAGAAAGAAGGGAGGAAAATTGAAGGTGAATCAGAGAGAGTGGCACGGAAGATGCATGTTTAGACAATAGACGTGTGTTTGTGTGTGTGTGTTTGTGTGCGTGCGCTCTGACCCGTGTACTACTCTCCCTGGCTGCTACATGTTTCGCTCTGAGCGACAGCCAGGGCCTCTTACTTTCCACTCTGCTGGACTCTGTCCTTCCTCCGTGACTCACCACCTCAACGCCCACTCTGATTGTCTATCCATCCTTACTGCAGGGAGATGGAGAACAGAACTCAACTTTGCCAAATGTCCAGGGTGATGTCTGCGGTCATATTGGTGGTGGTCTCTCATGAAGCAGTGACCAGAAGCTTTATTCACAGAATACATTACTGTATTCTTAGAATGGAATTGGATATGAATAGAGATTGATTGTGTGGTTTTCAATAAGTGAAATGACTGGGGTAACTAATGGTAGTTTGAGAATTGGGAATTCATTTGGTTTTTGGTGTTTGGTGGTGGTCTCCTTATTTTGCATCATCTTACTCCTGGGTTCTGTATCCAATATTTAAAAAGTTATAGGTTGTGCAAAATGCAAATTATATATATATTTTCTTATGTCAATCAGAATGTTCTCATACGAGGACCCAAGTCATATTCATATCCAGCTCAGGCCCCCAGCGTCCCTCTGGTGCAGATGATGTTGTCACATGACAGCTCCAAAGCAAACAAGGCTTGAAGGCGCCTGCCTGCCGAGAGCTGGGCTCATTTAGACACATCCAAGCAGCATGGCCAAACAGCTCCCTGTAGCCAGCAGCCAGTTCAATTCAGCACCCCCTCTCTCCGGACAGTTCCTTTTGGGTTCGGCACAGCAGTGCGGGAGGTTTCAGCACCTATGTCATCTGACAGCGCTGCCAGCTCAGATACAGCAGTGCTGGGGGTTTCAGCACCCCTGCTCTCCTGGACAGGGCCAATCAGTTCAGCTGCACATCATAGAGGTGAGAAAGAGGGCTGAAAGATTTCAGCACCACCTTCTCTAAACAGCGCCAGCCAGTCAGTGGACTGCTAGGTGACAGTGGATTGTCAGGAGAGAGGTGCTAAAGAGACGCACAATTACCCCCATGCCAGTGGGCTGAACTGAGTGTGTGTGTGCGTGCGTGAATGACCTGAAGCTGCTTCACTAAAATGGGTCATATATAGCAAGCCATAATGCATTCCACCTTTGATAAGATAACAAAATCCATTTCGCAAATCTATTCTTAGAGTGGCAGTATCAGCTAATCTTTTTCCAGTGCTGGCGCTTTCGCAGTTACCCCACAGATTAGGTTTTGACCCTCTGACGAACTGGAAGCCTCGTCAGTTAATGTTTTAATCCTGAGAATTAGGAGAATCCCTTGTTCCTGAACGTTGGATTCATGTCTGGGATATGAGGCCATCCAAACACTAGGTAATGGCTTCAGCTGCTGGTATGTTTGGCTACAGTGAGATTATGGATTTGATACGGAGCTTTTTCGTTTCTCTGGGCAGTGGATGTTCTATCAGGAAGAAGTTAACCACATGCTTTCCACATGTTAGTGTGTCATCCCAGAGCCCAACCCAGGATAATAGAAGGAGATCCTCACGCACGCACGCACGCACGCACGCAAATACACGTGCACACACACACAAATGCCTCATTTCACAGTCCCAACCAATGTAATTCATCCTTGCTATCCGTATTAAAGGTGATGTACAACTCAGCATCGCTTTGTCGATTCACCTTATTGATTTTAATGCATATTTTTTACAATGCCCCTACCTACGACACATGCAAGCCACAGCGGCCATATGATTCTGATTTATAGAGCCAGTTAAAGCCTACCAGTACTATTAATATGTTTTCACTCATTCAATGTGTGGGTTGTTTGAGTCTTTAGCGGGTCTTGTAACTTCTGTTAAAAGTATTTGACAGCTGTGCATTTGGATCAGTGTGAACGTCATGACTCTGTGAAAAAAAGGCAACATTACATAAAAACAGATTATTTCTATTTGCCCTAATAGATGAAAGATGCTTTGATCCGTCGCCCTAAGCTTTGGTGATATGGTCGGTGGGACCGCGCATGGAACTATTGTAGATAGCAGCCGCACGGAATTCTTCTGACCAATGAATATCATCCCAATATCCCAGAGGGGTTATCACACACTACCAGCACCATACCCCTCTCTCTGGGCTTTACCCCTTCTACACATGTCCCATAATTGAGACAACATGGGGTAGCCAACCAGGGTCATTTGTATGTTGGAATTAGCATAATTGAATAGGCATGAGTTAAGTGTGTTCCAGTGGTGTGTTAATAACATGGTCAGGGCAACTGAGGCAGGCAAACACATGTCACTGTGTTTGTTCAGCTCAATGCTGCTCCAGTAGGAGCATCCATCCGTTCACTCTTTCTCTCTCTCTTTCCCTCTCTTTTCTCTCTCCCTCTCCTTTCCTCCCTCTATCCCTCCTGCTGTCCCTGTGCAGTGGAGGTGAATGGGGTAATTTTTCACTCTACCGAGGACGCCCTTGTTTGTGGTAGCTAGCTGGGTGAAGCCAGAGAACTGGGCCTGTGTGTTAACGTCCAGGCTCGCAGCGCTGCCGTGTGGACTTGGCGCCCCGTGTGGGGACCGACTGCCCCAGGGATTCAGACAGACAGTCGCTGGACTCCAGCCAGTGGTTCATTTCCCCTGTGTGTCACACAGATGTGCATGGTGAGAAGCAACATCCTGGCCCTATTGCCTTACCTAGTAGCCCCATCTCCCAGCTCTGACCAAAGCTCATCTTTCATTTTAAAAGCTTCTGTCTTTGTAGTGTCTTTCTACCCAGAGTCCACTGGTAAACCCCCACTCAGGTGCAGCTATAGCCAGTGTATGTACTGTATGTCAGACAGCTGCACAAAAGCAGAAGAAAGTCAGAGGGGGCAGGGAGGTGAACTGGAGTGAAAGCGAGGGTATGATGGGAGAGGGAGGGAGGGAAGGAAGGGGAGAGAGCGAGAGAGAGAAAGAGAGAGGATGATGGTAGGATGGGCGGGTGGATTTTTCCGTCCCAGCTGTCGTCCTTGTTACTGGGTTTGTGTGAATCAGAGGTCTGACTGCTGCTGCTCGCCTGTTTCCTCTCCCTCTGTGTCTGAGTGATCAGGTTCCACCCTGGGCGGAACAACCCTGTCTGATTCTGCACAGTAGGGACAGCTCTCCGGCCTTAAGACAACACTCAGACCAGCAGCAGCAGTAGTAGTAGTAGTAGTAGTAGTAGTAGTAGTCAGTGGCGGTCAGTGCCGTTTATGATGAGGGAGGACAATTTTCTTTGTTCATGAGCATGGCCTTATTTCTATTACAGCATGTTGGATGACTGTCATTTACATTCCATTTACCCAGTTCAATGTAACATTGATGGGTTTAGGCTACTACATGATACTCACATGTCCACTATACCATGAGGCTGCTGCAACCTAGCCGATGAATTAAAGTTTATAACGCAGGTGCACACAGGTCGAGAAAAATATTGGAGATGACAGACAGTGACACATTCAATACCGCCTTGCACACTCTTGCCTGCATCTAGCTTATCTAGGGTGTAATCATTAGTCCAACAGTTGCAAACGACAGTTTATTGGATAAATTCAGGTATTTTTATCCCTGTTTTGTTTGCTTCTGTTTAAGAAATGTTTTTCAACAGAATCGGCGGAATGAATACACCCCTGATCATAGCAGCCACGTTGTATTCATTCTAGCCTCTGTGCACTCTCCTCCTCTCACGTTTCACTTCGTTTGTGGACTTCAATGAACAACACATCAGCTGTATGTGACCAGGTGAAAAAACCTTTCCAAGCCAGACCATATCATAAACGCTACACACAGTCTACATCGTTGTCACCATATTAGCTAAAGTAACATCCTAGTCAACATAGCTAATAGAACTAATGTGTTACTAAACCCGCTACAATTGTGCAGTAAAGTTGAAGTGTATAGTCAGTAAGCAGTTGCACCGGTGCGCTCCGGTGGCAATAAATTAATAAAACCTTGATGTGGAAGAATTCCAGTGTTGTGTCGGATAATCATAGCCAGCTAGCTAACATAGCATCCCTCTGTTTGAGCCTGTAGTTTGAGTAACTAAACTAGCCAGCTGCATTTGCTAGCTATGTGAGTGAAACTGAAAGTGAGAAAAAAATGACAATCTCTCTCTCTCTTTTGCTTCTCCTTAATTTTTGAAGAAATTAATTTGTTGAAAACGGTTTAACTATTGTCTTTCTCTCTCTTTGAGTCAACTACTCACCACATGTTATGCACTGCAGTGCTAGCTAGCTGTAGCTTATGCTTTCAGTACTATATTCATTCTCTGATCCTTTGATTGTGTGGACAGCATGTCCTGATATGTTGGAGGACTTCCTCTGGAAGTTGTCATAATTACTGTGTAAGTCTATGGAAGGGGGTGAGAACCAAGAGCCTCCTAGGTTTTGTATTGAAGTCAATGTACCCAGAGGAGGACGGATGCTAGCTGTCCTCCAGCTACACCATGTTGCTACCCTACAGAGTGCTGTTGAGGCTACTGTAGATCTTCATTGCAAAACAGTTTGTTTTAATCACATTTTTGGTGACATTTGAATATATTTAGTATATCTTTTCAATGTTTTACCGTTTTTATTTGTATTAAATTCAATAAGGAGGATGGTCCTCCCCTTCCTCCTCTGAGGAGCCTCCACTGGTAGTTGTAGTGGTGGTGTTTGTCGTGATAGTAGTAGAAGTTTTAGAAGTAGTTGTAGTTGTAGTAGTTGTTGTATTAGTGGTACTTGTTGTCATGGTTGTAGTAGTTGTTGCAGTAGTAGTAGTTGTAGTTGTTGTTTAGTTGTAGTAGTAGTTATAGTAGTAGTTGTAGTAGTTGTAGGTGTAGCAGTAGTTGTTGCTGTAGTGGTAGTAGCAGTAGTAGTAGTTGTAATAGTAGTAGTATTAGTTAGTAGTTGTAGTAGTAGTAGTTGTAATAGTAGTAATGCTTGATTAGGGGGATAGTATGGATCACCTTATTGCTACAGTATATTTGGGATACTACTGCTAAATATACTCTCCTTTGAACAGCACCATTTGTGTGTTTAAGGTCATTCATCCCATACAACTGAGGCCCTTCTGTTTGACACTGTCACTTTAATTGATTAGCTTCCTCCAGAAACCAAGGTCAATTTTCTTAGCTCTTCTCTGCTCCCTCCTCCTATGAGATGGGGGTATTGATGACACCTTGACTGAGGCCCCTTCTTGCCACTAGATAATGATGGAGGTTCGACATTTCCCTACAGTGATGCTTTACATTCACAAGGGTGATAGACAACTAACCCAGGCCTGTATCCTCTCCCAGTCAGAAATCCCACTCAGGCCTGTATCCTCTCCCAGTCAGAAATCCCACTCAGGCCTGTATCCTCTCCCAGACAGAAATCCCACTCAGGCCTGTATCCTCTCCCAGACAGAAATCCCACTCAGGCCTGTATCCTCTCCCTGTCAGAAATCCCACTCAGGCCTGTATCCTCTCCCAGTCAGAAATCCCACTCAGGCCTGTATCCTCTCCCAGACAGAAATCCCACTCAGGCCTGTATCCTCTCCCAGACAGAAATCCCACTCAGGCCTATATTCTCTCCCAGACAGAAATCCCACTCAGGCCTGTATCCTCTCCCAGACAGAAATCCCACTCAGGCCTATATTCTCTCCCAGACAGAAATCCCACTCAGGCCTATATTCTCTCCCAGACAGAAATCCCACTCAGGCCTATATTCTCTCCCAGACAGAAATCTCACTCAGGCCTATATTCTCTCCCAGTCAGAAATCCCACTCAGGCCTGTATCCTCTCCCAGACAGAAATCCCACTCAGGCCTGTATCCTCTCCCAGACAGAAATCCCACTCAGGCCTGTATCCTCTCCCAGTCAGAAATCCCACTCAGGCCTGTATCCTCTCCCAGACAGAAATCCCACTCAGGCCTGTATCCTCTCCCAGACAGAAATCCCACTCAGGCCTGTATCCTCTCCCAGACAGAAATCCCACTCAGGCCTGTATCCTCTCCCAGTAAAAAGCAGCTTAATTAATATCACGACCGTGCCGTTCTGTCTTAAAAGATTCTGAGGGATTGAGATCTTAACGTGGATGTCCAGTATTGGTTTTTAGAGGGGAAAACAGAGGTGTTATCTGGAAATGTTACACATTTTCTTTCCACCAGGAGCAGGGTAGATTGTGTTAAATGGAGAGCAATTACTTCTCTTAGCCGTCCATTTGAGAGGCCTTATCAGCCCATCAGCAAGGCCCGATCCTGGAGACACAGATCCCCATTAGAGGTGTGCCTTGCATGACAAATGCAGCAGCACACAGTCTCTCTCTTTTTTTTAATCTCTACCCTTACCTCTCTCTATCTTGTACACACAAACACACACACACACACACACACACACACACACACACACACACACACACACACACACACACACACACACACACACACACACACACACACACACACACACACATACAGAGACACACACACACTACACAGATGCACACACACAGTCTTTCCGTCTAATCGTTTGACGTTGCGGCTCATATTTTCCTCATTTGCAAGGCTGTCAAGGAAAAAACTCAGCATCAAAGGTAAATCCGGCATCAGGGGGAACTTTCGGTGCCCCATTGTAACACTTTTATTAAACGAGCAGAACTGAATTACATTGACTTCTCTCTCTCACCTCCTCCCTGCTAGGACGGCTGCTTGGAGCTGGGGAGAGGAGGGTCGAGAGGGGGGTGGTGGAGGGGTGCGGAGGGGTGTGGAGGGGTGCGCGTGCGATCTTCATGATTAACGCCAGGAGATACATTTCATGTATTATTCATCTTTCGTCACCTCCGCAAAATGGAGGCTGGCAAATCTTTGGGGCACATTGTTCCTGAAAACGTAAGCCAAATAAACGCATCGATAACATTAACTCTCAGGCGAAGGCTCTCTCTCCTATTCCTTCAAATGTGGTGAAGGAGCTCCTCGCAGGTTGTGAAAAGCCTCCAACGCCCCCGGGACTGTTTGTGAACAGATAGTAAAGATGAAGACGTAGCTGCCAGGAAGCCTTGTTACAAACATGAGGGAGCTCATTTTACTATGGCTAAGCAACCCTAATAAGTTCAATAACTGGACTATTTCCATTGACACCAACCTATTCAAGGTGGTGTGGGACAACTGAGTGAATCTCTTTTCTATGGCGTTTCTTTATGGTTAACTCATTCTAAGTACACTGTTTGAGTAATACAAAGATTAGTGCACGCACGCACGCACACACACATCACCCTGGTCAGTTGAAATTCAATCCCAGACCCCTTTGGAAAATAACCAGTATTGTTTTAACTCCACAGCTGATAATAGCCTCTTTCTCTGTCTCTCTGCCATAGCTGTCAGTATAAATAACTCCTCTACCTCTTGATATGATAAACCCTTAGGAGAAATGAATTACCCAGGATGCACAGGGAGTGGCAAACACACACTAAAAATAAGATATTGGATTATGATGGCCCGGTTCTCCTTCTTGAATGATCTCTATGCAAACTACATCTGCCACCCACACTTATTATTTAATTATGTTGATTTATATTCAACATTTGCATTTTTTCCAAATCCCTTAAATCAGTTGCTAATGGTCTGACCCACGCATTCAGAGTCATGAATAGATGCCTGTGTCCTTGAATGGCTAATGGGTGTTACATAACCTCAAGGTCACAGGTCATAGACGGGCATCCATCTTCACCTGTTGAATGAAATATCACTCAGGAGTTTGTTGTGTTAATGTAATGGCCAATCCCAGATCAGATTCCCAATGAATAAACGTAATGTAGAGTATGTTCATTCACGGTAGGCAGGCTTTATAATAAGACATTTCACTATGTGAGAGGTTTGCTATGGATCTTTTGAAACCATGAAGCAGACGCAGTAAGTTGACATGCTGTCTCTAGATTAGAATCAGTGACACAACAATACGAATAGATCACAGGAGGCTGCTGAGGGGAGGACGGCTCATAATAATGGCTGAAACGGAGCACACGGAATGGCATCATAGAAACCATGTGTTTGATGTATTTGATACCATTCCACCTATTCCGCTCCAGCCATTACCACAAGCCCGTCCTCCCCAATTAAGGTGCCACCAACCTCCTGTGGACTAGATATATGGAGTTACATGAATCATTTACAAAAACTCCTTCATACCATTTTGCGACCCATCATTGCAACATGAGTTGATATATTAAACCAGTACACCCGAGCCATTCAGAATAACTATGAGGTCACCCTGGTACATCACTCTGTAATTGGAAACAAAATTAGATGTCATTCACGTTGTTCTTAAACCTTTTCTCTGTATGAGAGGTTGTCTGGTGTTGCACACACACACACACACACACACACACACACACACACACACACACACACACACACACACACACACACACACACACACACACACACACACACACACACACACACACACACACACACACACACACACACTCACACACACACACACACACACACAGGCTTAGCTCCTTGTCTGTGAGATGAATGGCACCCTAGGGACCTGCTTGGACCCCCCTTGACTGGCCCAGGTCCACCCAGCTCAGTGAGACTCTCTGGGCCCCACTTCCTCCACCATCCATCCCCCCCAGCCGTCAATCCAGCTATCCATGTTAAGCCTGAGTGGCACTAAAGAGGACAGCACCCCTCCCTTCTCCCCCCACTCCTTCCAGCACAACATCCAACCTCTCCACCCAAACCTACCCGCTAACTCAACCCCTGGTGTGTGTGTGTGTGTGTGTGTGTGTGTGTGTGTGTGTGTGTGTGTGTGTGTGTGTGTGTGTGTGTGTGTGTGTGTGTGTGTGTGTGTGTGTGTGTGTGTGTGTGTGTGTGTATCAGTAGATAGTGTAACACAAACGCTACAGTGATAGCAGTTGCATGTTACATTGCCACAAGCAATTAGCTGTAGTATTGTGCTGTTATTGTGGATGAGGGAGAGGATAAGAGTCTATGTAGATTTATGGATGGCATTTCTATTAAGTACATGACTCACCCTGCCAGTGTTACAGGGTTATTGAGCTGTAGCTCCTGAGCTTTTAAGATGTAAATCATGAATGTCCGCAATGACTCATTGGCTTTAACAACACTGTATTGATACGGACGTTATGTACGAAGTGCACCACTGCTTCCGGTCACACACAACTGTACATGCACCCTCTTTATCAATGTGATCCAGCTGTAGTATGAATTATGGCACTACATGTTTATTTTGAGGGTCTTGTCTGCTTGCAGTGGGCGTATTGTGTGCCGGTGTGTGAGTGTGTAGTATGCTGTAGGACCTCAGTCATGTCCCAAGTAGACAGGGGGAGTCACGTTCCACCGCCACACAACATAGTACTCAAAGGAGTGTCAGACCGCCCTCTACAAACCACCACTGAATTATCGAACCAGCCGTCTCCCCAGCCCAGTCACAACAGTGCATGGGGTGCTTTTTGTAGGAGCTGTTGAAGTTGATGATGGTTGTACACAATTAGAATATATTATGCCATTAAGTCCATTTGCGGGTGTTACCATGTTTCCCTTGGAATGTGTGTGATTCGGAGAGCAGTGTGTACGTCCTGTAATGGATGTTTTAATTTGCCTTCAGTAGAGTACTGTTAAATGCACGCTAAAACTGAGGAGCTCCACATTGTCTGTTTAAATTAATGAAAGCTTTCTAAGGTTGTTGAGAGGACAGGGACGTAGAATGGAACAGCTTGGCCAGTCAGACACATGCCGGTACTTCTAATTAGAGATTTTTAACAGCACTTAATGAAGTCCCCAGCCACTTTTAAATTAAAAGTAACATTGTTTTGTTTGGGATTTGCTGAAAGGAAGAGAGAGAACAAAAGAACGAGGGAGGGAGAGGTGGAAAGGACACAGAAACAAAGAGGCTGGAAGGAAACAAAGTGGCCACCCTCCAGGAGGGGCGGTAATAAGATAAGCTCTACAGCAGTGTGTGTTCAGTGTGCTCACAGATGGCCGTCCTCCTCTCCACCGTCTCCGCCTAGTGGAAAACGTTCCAACCGCTCCCAGCTTCATTTATCTCCTCCTCACAGCCATGCCACAGGGAGCCGGCGCTGCCTCCCCCTCTCTATCCTCCCTCCCTCCATCCCCTGGGAGAAGTGGAGCCGTGTCCCCTGCTAGCCCCAGCCAGCTACTCCTCCGCCTGGGAAGACAGGTTCTGGATCCCAAGGTGACAAGGACAGGTTCTGGATCCCAAGTTGACAAGGACAGGTTCTGGATCCCAAGGTGACAAGGACAGGTTCTGGATCCCAAGGTGACAAGGACAGGTTCTGGATCCCAAGGTGACAAGGACAGGTTCTTGATCCCATGGTGACAAGGACAGGTTTTGGATCCCAAGGTGACAAGGACAGGTTCTGGATCCCAAGGTGACAAGGACAGGTTCTGGATCCCAAGGTGACAAGGAAAGGTTCTGGATCCCAAGGTGACAAGGACAGGTTCTTGATCCCATGGTGACAAGGACAGGTTATGGATCCCAAGGTGACAAGGACAGGTTCTGGATCCCAAGGTGACAAGGACAGGTTCTGGATCCCAAGGTGACAAGGACAGGTTCTTGATCCCATGGTGACAAGGACAGGTTATGGATCCCAAGGTGACAAGGACAGGTTCTGGATCCCAAGGTGACAAGGACAGGTTCTTGATCCCATGGTGACAAGGACAAGTTATGGATCCCAAGGTGACAAGGACAGGTTCTGGATCCCAAGGTGACAAGGACCGGTTCTTGATACCAAGGTGACAAGGACAAGTTCTGGATCCCAAGGTGACAAGGACAGGTTCTGGATCCCAAGGTGACAAGGACAGGTTCTGGATCCCAAGGTGACAAGGATAGGTTCTGGTTCCCAAGGTGACAAGGACAGCTTCTTGATCCCAAGGTGACAAGGACAGGTTCTATTGTACTTACTGTATGACAGTTATTTAAGTGAATATTCTGTCCGTCAAGATGTTTTAATTGAAAAGACCATGGCTGGAGGACTAAGACAGGTGTTAAGCAGGTGTTATGGCTCTGACAGTGTGTGGTTCAGGTTATGTCTTTTCAGGAGAAGGTGTCAATTGGTCTTGGCAAGGTGGCAGCAGTACTGACACAGGAGACTCAGCCAAGGGCATTTGACAATAGGGATGGTAATGAACACCAGGCTATATCTTCCTATGACTGTTCTTTACTTTGAGTAATACACCCATTACTATATGTGTTTTTAGTCAATGAGGAAATATCAGCTTCTTAGAACCAGAAGCAGACCAGTACTTGTTGTACCAATGAAAGTGAAAGAGGAAATTAGTCAAACATCTATTTTTGAGCGCTGACTTTTCTCTCAGATTTCTCCACATTTCAGACATGTGTAATGGGACACTGAGAGAAAAAAAAGGTATTCACACCATGCAAGATCCTGGGTTGCCATGACGCCCGTCATCTGTGTGGGATAATCGGATTCCCACTATAGCTGTAAAAACACACTCATTCCAGTCTTTCTGGTTGATCCTCAGAACTACACTATTCATTCACCCCAAGGAATTTGACCCCATGACCCGCTATTTATATCTGCCCTATCGAGGGAGGGTACCAGTGGGAAGCAGAATGAAAGACTATTGAAGAATGACTACTATGCTACTATGGCAATAGGATGGATGATGAGCTCTGCACACACCAGCTCTCTGTTGTCTTTGACACTATGTTATTATTAGAAGAAGATGGAAATAGAGTGGTAGGATGGTTAAGGATAGAGCCAGAAATATGCCCTGTACCTTTTCTGAATCATGATCCTCTCATATTTAATTAGATGCTGTCTAGGTTGAAGAAACCCAGATGGGATTTGATCTGATAAGGCGCTGCTGGAGTTTTCTTCAGACACTGTTTATCTGGAAGAACACAGCGAGCGGACACAACATTATGGCCGTCTTCCTTATCATTCTTAATGGCTGTTGTATAGTGTCTGTGAAATATCAAAACCCTGAGTGAACAAAACAACCACATGTAATAGTGTTTCACCAAGCCAGAGGCCAGAAGATTTTCATTTGTTTCATTTCACCCCGGCTCCCACTCATAAGATGTGACATTATTGCTTTTTCAGACCCTTTTAGACTGCAAAATGACCCTGATTTGGTTGAGATTGGAAAAAGGCGGGAAGAAATTTTGGCCGAAGTGTAGCCAGGCTTCGTCTATTACATCTATCATCTGCGCCCCGGTATGACAACTACAGATCTTCTCCCCCTGGCCCAAGATAAATGAACTTATTACTGCACAGAGCCATTCAAAATAGGATCATGACAAGCATGGCAAATGCCTTTCCTCAGGAATATACAGACCTGCCAGACATCGCCTGGGGTATATCACAGCTCCCCAAGATGACCTTGTCAAACACAAATGAGAGAAAGTGCTGGATACATGGACTATCTGGTCACGTCTAAAGTATCATCTAAACTCCATAGTGTTCTATGTGTGTCTATGAATGTCAATGTCATCTAGACAGTTTGCTTAAATGAACACCGTAAACCCAGGTCAGTTGGCTGTTGATGACACACTTGTTTAGCTTAAAGGGAAACTTCGGGATTTTGCCAATGAGGCCCTTTATCTACTTCCACAGAGTCAGATGACATCCTCGATACCATTTGTATGTCTCTGGTTCCATTATGAAGGAAGTTAGAGGTAGTTTCACGAGCCAATGCTCACTGCTGTAGCAGGTTCATTAAATGGGAGTCAGTTGAGGATAGGTATTTTAATTGTAATTGTTGTGTTGAAAGGGTTGAATGTTATTCAAGACCACCATGTTTTGTTCTTTAATCAAATTAACTAGAGCTAGTTTTGCATTAATGAAGCAGAACGATAATAATAATTATAATAATTGTCAAAGATCGTCATTATCACCCATAGAATAACTTCAGACTGATGATCAGTTCAAGCCTGACCATAGTAATATTCTTAATCTGGTTAAATCCAGTTTCAAACCAGTTTTTGTAATGTACAGTAGCGCATTCTCCTCTTGTTAACATCAGTTTATTTGGCTCCTCCCTGTGACAACCCTGGCCAGGTTTAGCCGTTCATCTTTCTGACTCTTACTTTTATCTTTGCCCTTCAGATGAGACCCACTCCTCACTTGGTGTTTATGCAACTTGTAAGCACCTGACATCCAGTGAGCAGCGCTGACTTCAGTTCCCCTGGGGTCAGTCTGGGATCTGTCTCCGCTGCACACTGGAAAGTCAGGCAAGGGTCGAACCGAAGCGCATCCCTGTGTGTTGAGTTATGGGGCCAATCAGGAGGGATATTTACGGAGGACTCAACAGACATCTGGAGGGAGATGACTGATGCAGACAACCAGGATGGGCATGGTCAGGTGGCCAGTCAAGGCAGGAGACAGGGGGATTTGATTAGGAACAATGTGAATGACCTCAATCTTTCAATTTACAGGAAGTTGATTTGAGTGATACCTGCTGTGCTTGTGCTGTGTATCATGACATGTTATACTGTGTATAAATGCACCATTTGATCCACATTGAAGGAGGTAGTAAAAATGAATACAGCAGTAAATTAGTGTCAGTATGCTCCAAGTGAGACACACTGTCCTCCCTTGCTCCAAAAATACATCTAATATCAATGAGGTTGGGAAGAGGTGATCATCTCTCTCTCTCTCTCTCTCCCTCTCTCTCTCCCTCCCTCTTTCCCTTGCTCGCTCCCTCCCTAGTTTGTTAAATGGCCTGGCCTCCTGGCAATAAACACCTATTTGGATGCATATTTGCCCGAGCCACTCCTGTAAACACTCCTGAAGCCGTCGGAATGGAATTTTCCAAAGCGGGCATAGTATAACTGAACATAGAGTAACATTCCGGTTAGTAATCGGTATTCTGCAAGCTTTTTGGACACTTTTACCTTGGTGACAGGAGCCATTACATGTCTGGGTGTTGTGTGATGGATCTTTTTCCCGTCCAGTTTCAACCCAGCAGCAGTTTGGGGATGTAGTGATCTCGTAGAGGGAGTAGTAGTTAGCTGTGACAGGAAGGCCATTTGAAAGCATGGCTGATTTTCCTCCATACTCCCACTTGGGCTGACTAACAGCTTGTTCAGTCAAGGGTTATCAGCCGCAGATGGTTTGAGACAATAAACACAATCAAATATGGGGGTGGAGTTTTTAGAGGCACTAGGCCTGAAGCACTAACTTCTCAGCGTAACTTCTCATCGTACAACTCGTATCTTAATTATTCCTTCTCTTCCTATCTGTTCCTTCTTCATTATATTTCCCATCGCTTTATTCCTTAGAGAGTGCATTATCTTTGAAACGTTGATTATTTGTGCCCTCAAGCGCTTTAACTGCTCTAGATGACAAATAGCATTATTATTGAATATAAATTACAATTACGTATGCATTTCACCTTTAGCTTTGCGCCTCGTTTAATATTCAAGTGTCTTCTGATGAAATATGGTCTTTGACATGAGCGTTTAATTACAGTGGCATTTTTACGTAGAGGAATAGTGTCAGGAACTCACTGAGGTGATGTTGACAGCCTTAGTGTGTTTTATTAAAGATCCATAGTACATTTCCACTGAGGACATTTCCATCAGAATTCCCCCAGATCAATTCACTCTGACACGAGGGTAAACTACAGTAACTTACTGTAATTTCTAACCCTCCATCCGGATCATTAACAGTCCAACCAATGACAGCTGGGCCTTGCCCCTGAACATGTAATGGGTTCAATCAATCGCCTGTTGAGGAGCTACAGCAGGAGCAAGTGCAGCCTCTCTCCTCCCCGAGTGAATCACCTCTAACCCATTTCACAGTAATCATGATTCATTTTGTTTACCCCTTCGCCAATCAGCATAGAGAATGGCACCTGTAATTGCAGAGGACAGTATTCCAGAGTTGGCAGAAAGAAAACTCCATCTTGAAACTCTAGTGCCTCTTCTCCAAGAGGTCAGCGACATTTCACATAAGAAGAAACCATATACTATCTAATGGCACGTATCTGATTGGCCTAATAGTCTTCTTCAACCACCATGTTTGCAGTGTTGGTTGTAATATTACAGTACATGCACACACACACACACACACACAGACACACACACACACACACACACACACACACACACACACACACACACCACACACACACACACACACACACACACACACACACACACACACAGACAGACAGACGTCAGCTCAGACAGACAGACAGACGTCAGCTCAGACAGACAGACAGACGTCAGCTCAGACAGACAGACAGACGTCAGCTCAGACAGACAGACAGACGTCAACTCAGACAGACAGACAGACAGACAGACAGACAGACAGACAGACAGACAGACAGACAGACAGACAGACAGACAGACAGACAGACTGACTGACTGACTGACTGACTGACTGACTGACTGACTGACTGACTGACTGACTGACTGACTGACTGACTGACTGACTGAAGTCAGCTCAGACAGAGAGACAGACAGAAGTCAGCTCAGAGAGACAGACAGACAGACAGACAGACAGAAGTCAGCTCAGACAGAGAGACAGACAGACAGACAGAAGTCAGCTCAGACAGACAGACAGACAGACAGACAGACAGACAGACAGACAGACAGACAGACAGACAGACAGACAGACAGACAGACAGACAGACAGACAGAAGTCAGCTTAGACAGACAGACAGAAGTCAGCTTAGACAGAGAGACAGACAGAAGTCAGCTCAGACAGACAGACAGAAGTCAGCTTAGACAGAGAGACAGACAGAAGTCAGCTCAGACAGACAGAAGTCAGCTCAGACAGAGAGACAGACAGAAGTCAGCTCAGACAGAGAGACAGACAGAAGTCAGCTCAGACAGAGAGACAGACAGACAGACAGACAGACAGACAGACAGACAGACAGACAGACAGACAGACAGACAGACAGACAGACAGACAGACAGCTCAGAGAGACAGACAGACAGACAGAAGTCAGCTCAGACAGAGAGACAGACAGACAGACAGACAGGACAGACAGACAGACAGACAGACAGACAGACAGACAGAAGTCAGCTCAGACAGAGAGACAGACAGACAGAAGTCAGCTCAGACAGAGAGACAGACAGACAGACAGACAGACAGACAGACAGACAGACAGACAGACAGACAGACAGACAGACAGACAGACAGAAGTCAGCTCAGACAGAGAGACAGACAGACAGACAGACAGACAGACAGACAGACAGACAGACAGACAGACAGACAGACAGACAGACAGACAGACAGACAGCTCAGAGAGACAGACAGACAGACAGAAGTCAGCTCAGACAGAGAGACAGACAGACAGACAGACAGACAGACAGACAGACAGACAGACAGACAGACAGACAGACAGACAGACAGAAGTCAGCTCAGACAGAGAGACAGACAGACAGAAGTCAGCTCAGACAGACAGACAGACAGACAGACAGACAGACAGACAGACAGACAGACAGACAGACAGACAGACAGACAGACAGACAGAAGTCAGCTCAGACAGAGAGACAGACAGACAGAAGTCAGCTCAGACAGACAGACAGACAGACAGACAGACAGACAGACAGACAGACAGACAGACAGACAGACAGACAGACAGACAGACAGAAGTCAGCTCAGACAGAGAGACAGACAGACAGACAGACAGAAGTCAGCTCAGACAGCAGAGACAGACAGACAGACAGACAGACAGACAGACAGACAGACAGACAGACAGACAGACAGACAGAAGTCAGCTCAGACAGAGAGACAGACAGACAGAAGTCAGCTCAGACAGACAGACAGACAGACAGACAGACAGACAGACAGACAGACAGACAGACAGAAGTCAGCTTAGACAGACAGACAGAAGTCAGCTTAGACAGAGAGACAGACAGAAGTCAGCTCAGACAGACAGAGAGAAGTCAGCTTAGACAGAGAGACAGACAGAAGTCAGCTCAGACAGACAGACAGACTGAAGTCAGCTCAGACAGAGAGAGAGACAGACAGACAGACAGACAGACAGACAGACAGACAGACAGACAGACAGACAGACAGACAGACAGACAGACAGACAGACAGACAGACAGAAGTCAGCTCAGACAGAGAGACAGACAGACAGACAGACTGAAGTCAGCTCAGACAGACAGACAGACAGACAGACAGACAGACAGACAGACAGACAGACAGACAGACAGACAGACAGACAGAAGTCAGCTCAGACAGAGAGACAGACAGACAGAAGTCAGCTCAGCAGACAGACAGACAGACAGACAGACAGACAGACAGACAGACAGACAGACAGACAGACAGAAGTCAGCTCAGACAGAGAGACAGACAGACAGACAGACAGAAGTCAGCTCAGACAGAGAGACAGACAGACAGACAGACAGACAGACAGACAGACAGACAGACAGACAGACAGACAGACAGACAGACAGACAGACAGAAGTCAGCTCAGACAGAGAGACAGACAGACAGAAGTCAGCTCAGACAGACAGACAGACAGACAGACAGACAGACAGACAGACAGACAGACAGACAGACAGACAGACAGACAGACAGACAGAAGTCAGCTTAGACAGACAGACAGAAGTCAGCTTAGACAGAGAGACAGACAGAAGTCAGCTCAGACAGACAGACAGAAGTCAGCTTAGACAGAGAGACAGACAGAAGTCAGCTCAGACAGACAGACAGACAGAAGTCAGCTTAGACAGACAGAAGTCAGCTCAGACAGAGAGACAGACAGAAGTCAGCTCAGAGAGACAGACAGACAGACAGACAGACAGACAGACAGACAGACAGACAGACAGACAGACAGACAGACAGACAGACAGACAGACAGACAGACAGACAGACAGACAGAAGTCAGCTCAGACAGAGAGACAGACAGACAGAAGTCAGCTCAGACAGAGAGACAGACAGACAGACAGAAGTCAGCTCAGACAGAGAGACAGACAGACAGAAGTCAGCTCAGACAGACAGACAGACAGACAGACAGACAGACAGACAGACAGACAGACAGACAGACAGACAGACAGACAGACAGACAGACAGAAGTCAGCTTAGACAGACAGACAGAAGTCAGCTTAGACAGAGAGACAGCAGAAGTCAGCTCAGACAGACAGACAGAAGTCAGCTTAGACAGAGAGACAGACAGAAGTCAGCTCAGACAGACAGAAGTCAGCTCAGACAGAGAGACAGACAGAAGTCAGCTCAGACAGACAGAAGTCAGCTCAGACAGAGAGACAGACAGAAGTCAGCTCAGAGAGACAGGACAGACAGACAGACAGACAGACAGACAGACAGACAGACAGACAGACAGACAGACAGACAGACAGACAGACAGACAGAAGTCAGCTTAGACAGAGAGACAGACAGCAGTCAGCTCAGACAGAGAGACAGACAGAAGTCTGCTCAGACAGCAGTCAGCTCAGACAGAAGTCAGCTCAGACAGAGAGACAGACAGACAGAAGTCAGCTCAGACAGAGAGACAGACAGAGAGACAGACAGAAGTCAGCTCAGACAGAAGTCACATCGTTCCGTTCTTTAAGCAAACCGAATCGCACTGAATCGTTTCAATCGAAACCTTATCGTTCCTATATCGGAGCCCAAGTATCTAGATCAGTATCGAATCATCTTCTGGAGCCCAGTCACAATGGTCAGGTCAATTGGAAATCTTATGTTCCTAGATGATGTCTAAAGAGGGAGTGTTTCCCCTGTATCATCTCTGTTGTCTCCATGGTGCTCCTCCTAAAGATCTCCTATAGGAAAAAGGAGGGAAAACAAAATAAATCGGCTCATGTTTCATTTTGTGCATTGAGAGAAAGGTTTTGTAAAGTCTCCTGATTAGCTATTGTGAAGGTATCTCCATCTCAGCACAAACACTGAACACAGTGAAAGGAAAATTAGGTAGTTAGTTTCCAGAGTAATCATCATGTTGAAGCAGTCGAACATCTCTGTATGAACATCTCTGTATGAATACTGCATAGGGAACAGGTACAGTGGTATATATCAGCCCTGGTTCAATGAGACAAGATAGTTATGACTCAATAGGAAATGATCTGGCTTTGTAATCACTGAGCTGGTCACCGCTGATTGTCCTTTTAGCAGCAGTACCACATTTCCAATTTGACTTAATCACATTCTTCCCATGCCATCTCTTTCCCAGACTCAATAAAACAAATGGGGATGTTTCAATGTATATTGCAATTGGCAGTCTTTATGACTTTTTTACTGCTATTATTACAAAGACATAATGCAGAGGTGTCCATGGACACAGGTGTTAAAGGTTGTATTTCAGTACAGCTGAAAACCAAAAATAGAGAATCTGAGAATAGAATATTATAATAGAATATTGAAACATTTGAATTGACTGTATGTACAGTGCCTTCGGAAAGTATTCAGAACCCTTGACTTTTTCCACATTTTGTTAGGTTACATACAGCCTTATTCTAAAATGCATATTTAAAGAAATCATCATCAATCTACACACAATACCCCATCCTGACTAGTCTCCCAGTCCCTGCCGCTGAAAAACATCCCCACAGCATGATGCTGCCACCATCATGCTTCACTGTAGGGATGGTGCCAGTTCAATCTTTATTTTCAGACCAGAGAATCTTGTTTCTCGTGGTCTGAGATTCTTTAGGTGCCTTTTGGCAAACTCCAAGTGGGCTTTCATGTGCCTTTTACTGAGGAGTGGCTTCCATCTGGCCACTCTACCATAAAGGCCTGATTGGTGGAGGGCTGCAGAGATGGTTGTCCTTCTGGAAGGTTCTCCCATCTCCACAGAGGAACTCCAGAGCTCTGTCACCTCCCTGACCAAGTCCCTTCTCCCCCAATTGCTCAGTTTGGCCGGGCGGCCAGCTCTAGGAAGAGTCCTGGTGATTCCAAAATTCTTCCATTTAAGAATGATGGAGGCCACTGTGTTCTTGGGGACCTGCAATGCTGCAGACACAATTCTGTCTCGGAGCTCTACGGACAATTATTTTGTCCTCATGGCTTTGTTTTTGCTCTGACATGCACTGTCAACTGTGGGACCTTAGACAGGTGTGTGCCTTTCCAAATCATGTCCAATCAATTGAATTGCCCACAGGTGGACTCCAATCATGTTGTAGAAACATCTCAAGGATGATCGATGGAAACAGGATGCACTGAGCAAAATTTCCAGTCTCATATTTATTTGTAAAAATTCTTAAAACCTGTTTTTGCTTTGTCATTATGCGGTATTGCATGTAGATTACTGAGGACAGTTTTTTTTTATTTAATCCATTTTAGAATAAGGCTGTAACGTAACAAAATGTGGAAAAAGTCAAGGGGTCTGAATACTTTCCGAAGGCAATGTATGTACTGAATATTTACTGTCATAGAATAACGAGTTGATTTTTGTCAGGGACACTGGGGTCACATATAGTTGTGTTTACTAACAGTACAAGAGGTAGCAGAACGACTACTGTGTGTGATGAGTGATAGCACCACTGTACAGCTTTCTCTGCATGGTCTGTCTGAGTGAAGACAGGACTATTTGCCTTTGCACATAACCCTCCCTGGAACAATGCATACAGTCCCTGAGGGACCAGATAAAACAAAGCGATGGGGGGGGAACCCTGAGCACTCTGCCCCAGGGCTCTCTCTTTTCTGTCACTCCTCTCTCTCTCGCTCTCATTTTCTCTCTCTTACTATCACTCTCTCTCTCTCTCGCTGTATCTCTCTCTCTTGTTTTTTCTCTCTTTCTATCACCTCTCTCTCTTTCTCTCTCTCTCTCTCTCTCCCTCTTTCTCGCTCTCCTGTCTCTTTCCCTCACAAAACCTCAAACGGGGCACAGTAATAGACCAATTTCAGCTCTGCCTGGAGCAAACCAATCCCTTTATTCATGTATTCGGGCCTTTTCCCGCACAGTGAGCTTGCCCGCTTCACACTGAGACGAGTGGGAAGACGCCTCCCTGGTGGGGCGCAATGAACGCCCATGAGCCATGGGGTGGCCGGGACAGGGAACATTCACCACTAACACATTACAAATTGTTGTATGCTGTATGCAGGGGCGGACTGGGACAAAAATGAATTCAGCCCTGGCATTTCAGTCACACCAGCCCACATCACCACTACTTACACACACAAGCAGTAATGCTACTGACACATAATGTAGGCAACTATAGTACAACTTTTACTGTACCAGTGACCGGTGGAACATCGTCCTTATTTTTTAACCAGCTCTTTCCAGCTCATGTTTAAGACAAATGCAACATGTAAAAACAACACTGGAGTTACAACTCAACAATATAACTGTGCCTCTGTTGCCTCCCTGTTGTGCAGTCTGTCTCTGCATCTTCTCTGTCACTTTGTCTGTCTGTCTGTGATTCTCCTTGTTCTCCTTTGTTGTCACTTTGACTTTGCTTCTGCTTGTGCTCATCTGTCTTCACTCTGTATGCCTGCCTGTGTCTGTCACTCTGTCTGTCACTCCTAAGTGTTAATTGCTATTACATATACAGTAGAGTCAACATATTACAGTTTTTCTCAGTCGCTTTGGTGCATTTTTCACATCATCCCTAACATGTGCAAAATAATAAGGGCATTTCTCAGAACAATTTGTACAAACTGCAATATACAATAGATGTGTTTCTAAAGCTAGTCAGTCACTAAAAATCCTTAGTACATCTCTCAAAAGTAAATATTCATGCCAATGATCATGTCAGTGTCATCAGAATGATAAGTCATTGAGTCATTGTTCACGAACAAGGTCGTCAAAATGTTTAGGCATGTTGTCAATGGAACTGTGTACTTTGACAGTATTACCTGATGTAAACTTAGGCTACAGTTTGGATGACAGTTACTGTATTGAAAATGCACAAGGCTGCACTTCTATGGCATATATCAATTTCAACAGTACTATTTACATATTACTGTATGTGGGTTATTGATTGAAAGAGACCGGACAACCCAAGAGCCACAAAGGAAACAAAACTAAATTAGAAAGAAACACAGGAAACCCCCACTAAGGCACAACTTTGCCCGCAGCGCTGTTCTAGTGCTGTCTCTACACATCCAGACGTTCCTGTCTGTCGGCCCACATATTCTCATCCACATCACACCGGATATTTTCCCTTCCAATGCAACGTGGAAAGAATCTTTTGGAATGCCTTATCCATCCTCTGCAGGCGTCTACTGTGATGTCCTCACATGCTGCATCCATTGCAGCCAGCAGGGTCATCTGTGTGTGTGGCTGACGATCGTACACCTTCCACCTCCAAGGAATGGTGAATAAGGTGGGAGGAATTCTATGAGCATCCTCGGGTGGGTCACAAACCATTGCCTTATGATGTTCGATCGATGGAAACTCACATTATCACAAATGACCACATACTTTGGCAAATCCTCTCTAAACAGACCCCTCTCATCATCAGGGATGAGAGCCCTGTAGAGAGTCTCTAAAAAGTTGAGTAGATGCTGGGTGTTATATGGCCCTATAAGGGGGATATGGGTTAGGACACCATGCTCCGAAATAGCAGCACACATGGTGATATTTCCTCCCCGTTGGCCTGGCAAATCCACAGTAGCTCTGTGACCGATGATATTACGACCCCGCCTCCTGCATTTGGTCAGGTTGAAGCCAGCCTCATCCACGTATACAAAGTTGTGAGAGGGTTCACTTGATTCCAACTCCATTATACGCTATATCCCAGAACACACAGTTGAATTTGTTTTGGTAAGGAAGAGTGACATAAAATGTACATATATTGCATGTTCCTTCCACAGCAATGGAAATGTGTGCAGTTTATGCTTACTGTACTATGTATCACTATAAAATGTTGCTGTAAAGTAGTTACATAGATATATGTTTTACCTGTACATACTGGTACCGTAGCTCCTTAACTCTGTCCTCATTCCTTTGGAATGTACACGGTACAGCTGTTTCATACTCATCTGGTTTCTATGCAGCACCCTGTCGATGGTTGAGATGCTAACCGTATGGATGTTTTCAAAGACATCGTTGTCTTCTATAATGGTCCTTTGTATTTCCCTGAGTCTCATGGCATTGTTTGCTCGGACCATGGTGCAAATAGCCTCCTCCTGTTGAGGTGTGAAAAGGCGTCCTCTGCCACCGGTTTGAGGTAATCTTGCAGTCCTATGTGGGGAAAAATGCAGTGATGCATCGCACACTTTCACATAGACAAAAACTATGCGAACACACATTTTACTGTAAAACATACAGGTGGGTGCATGTAAGGTGCAGTATGTATCTGTATAGAGTATATTTCTGTATGCTGTGAAATACAAGTGGACTACTGTAATAGGAAGCATTGTAGGAAGTATACAGTATACTGCTTATATACAGTAACTGTGCACTGTACATTGGTGGACATACCTGTTCTCTCTTCGAAACGTTTGAACTATTGAGGACACGGTTGATCTCCCAATATTCGGCTGCACCCTTCGACCCGCCTCAGCCATTGTAAGGCCATGATTGACAACATGGTCTACAATAGTGGCCCTTATGTCATCATATATGCGCCTATGTCCTCTTCTGCCTCTTCCTCTGTTTTGCCTTCCACCACGCATCCTTGCTCGTCTTCCTCCTCCTCTTGGCTGTTGACCCTGTACGTTTCCTGGTCCATCCATTATTGGAAAATTGCAACTCTGTGTTGTGGTCTGTCTATATATGCTTGCCAATTGATTCTTCATGAGATGCACCTTTGAGCAATTTAGACAACTGGTTGATTGTTGGTGAACTAACACTTTACATTCCTTCATGAGTGAGGGTCAATTTCACCTGTGTAAAACTATGCTTGACAGTTTATGACAAATAGTTCAACAATTTTGGATGTAATGGCTTATGCAAGGAACTAATGCCTAGATGTTTTGAGGGGTAAGACTATTCAACAGAGAACCATCTACTATATTTTGATCAACATGACATGAGCAATTGAAAATGTGGAAAAAAGCTGACACTTGTACCTTATCAATTGCAACATGTACAAAAGCAATTGCAATTTGTTCAAAGGAATAAGAAATTGCTTTAATGATGTGCACAAGTGTCTGTCTGTCTGTCTGTCTGTCTGTCTGTCTGTCTGTCTGTCTGTCTGTCTGTCTGTCTGTCTGTCTGTCTGTCTGTCTGTCTGTCTGTCTGTCTGTCTGTCTGTCTGTCTGTCTGAGAGAGAGAGAGAGAGAGAGAGAGAGAGAGAGAGAGAGAGAGAGAGAGAGAGAGAGAGAGAGAGAGAGAGAGAGAGGAGAGAGAGAGAGAGAGAGAGAGAGAGACTGATGTACTGCCAGTTCCTTACAGTTTTTCTCAGTCGCTTTGGTGCATTTCTTAGATCAAAAGTGCCATTCTTGATACTACTTGATACTACTGTCTGTCTGTCTGTCTGTCTGTCTGTCTGTCTGTCTGTCTGTCTGTCTGTCTGTCTGTCTGTCTGTCTGTCTGTCTGTCTGTCTGTCTGTCTGTCTGTCTGTCTGTCTGTCTGTCTGTCTGTCTGTGTTTTCTACCGACATCCACTTCACTTGACTGCTGTAGCAGTAGCTGAGATGTCCACACTGCCTGTGCTGGGCTCAGATACCCACTGGGATAACACTTTATTTTAAGGGTCCATAATAAACTATTTATAAGGCATTTAATCATTACTCCCACATTTGTAAATGTTAGTACGCTAGTTATTCACACACATGTATATATATTTCCTTAAACATCTTGTGTTGTGTGTTTATTCTTTTACTAGGTACAGCAGGAATGTCCACCATCTTTTTGTGAGAAATTACACTGGTCCCTCAAAACATTTCTAAAGTATTTACAGAGTATAAATAGCACTCACTTTAGATTAGGGACTGCAAAATACATTACTAATGATTAGTAACTGGTTTATTGATGTGGGAGTAATAATTATTAATAAATATTCAACATACAATTTTTAAATGCCTTATAAATGGTTTATTACGGCCCCTTAAAATAAAATGTTACTGACCCTCATTGTGAATGAATAAACACATATATTAGACAAACAAGTAAATCCCTGAATAAATCTCTTATAGATGACCATTGGCTTATATAATACCTTATGACTAATTAACTACATATTTCAAATGAGTGCATTTCAAGTGTTCCCCCTGCCCACTTTAGATAAGTGTTTAAATATTAGGCTACATGTAATTTATTAAATAGAAGAAAACAAAGAAGGAGAGAGAGAGACTGCCAGTTCTTTAATGTTTTGGCTGTAACCAATGGCTACATTAAGGAACTGGCAGTCTCTCTCTCTCCCTCTCTCTCTCTCTCTCTGTTTTCTTCTATTGAATTCAATATACAACCTTCTGTGTTTGTGAAAGAACGATGCCGGGACTAGTTTATGTGGATGCGGATACACTTCCTGCGATGTGTTTCATTTGACAGTGCTACGTGCGTATGCTTGTATCTTTCTGCCAAGAAGTGACGGGCCTCTCAGTGAATGAAATAAGCATGAGATATAATCTGACACCGGTGTCACTTGTTACTACAGCTCATAAACTCACTCGCTGGGCTGAGATTCAGAAACGAATAAACATTGATTAAACAGTTAAAATACACAGTCCCCAAAATGACCTTCATGGTAATACACCAGTGGTTCCCAACCAGGCGTACTAGGACCTCGGGAGTACAGTACCTGGCCTATCCACAGGGGGTACTTGAGAAGCCTCATGAGACCATTGGTCTACTAGTAAAATGCAAATGAGGGGGTACTTCAGGGGTACTCTGGGCAGAGCAAAATTCAGTTTGTGGTACAGTAACTGAAAACGTTAGGAACCACTGTAATGGATGATGACTTGTGTTTAGTAAAAAGCACGGTATAAATGTGTGGTAGATGGCTATTGCCTTACCTATGGGTTATAAAAGCCAATCTAATAGCGCAAAAGTCAAAAACAGGCTCATGGGCTGCAGAAGTGTCCATTAATTGTTTTTGTATTCATAGCAATATTTTTTTATCCATTTGGACTAGCCCACCATGATAAAATATGGTCTGGTCCTCCGGCATTTGCCAGAATTGCCAGACGGCCAATCCGCCCATGTTTGTACACCCGCCTTCCTGTGTCCTGTGAAGTGGAACATGACCATGGGCAGGTTGCAGAGTAGTGTGAACTCCCCTGGGTCTGGGTGAGACTGGGAGTGTATTCTGTCTGACTGTCGTCAGCGGGTGTCCTGTCTGTCTGTGTGATGTGATTTGACCATAACTGGACACGACCAAAGCCGGAGCTCCAAAGAGTCTAAATAGGATTCTATTAAATCCAAAATGGCCTGCTGTGGATAAATGGCCCCCCTCCCTCCCACTGTTTACCATAGAGGAGCATTATCATAGCAGTCCATCCTGCCTCACATTGTCATATCCAATTATTCAGATTACTGAATGGCACTAAGGCATGCTTAATTAATTAAAATACTAATTTAAATTTCCCACTGTCTGGCTTGGTGGAAGACATTTAGAAATATCAGAGCGGAAAGCTGCTAACGTGCAGACTGTAAAAAGAGGGAGAGAGAGGTGCTTAAGCCTCCTTTTCTTATGATTCATTTGTTTAGCATTAGTGTGCGGATCTATTCAGAAGAGTGACACGTTGAAAACACTTAACATTCATTCACACCCGGGTGGGTTGCCAATGGACATTCATTCACACCCGGGTGGGTTGCCAATGGACATTCATTCCATATCAGGTTTGAGTCTCCTCATCTGGCCCTGCTCTACTGTGCATGGGGTTGCCAGGTGTGGAGGTCAATGCTGAGAGCCTGAGGAGGTTAACAGCATCAGTGTGGGAGACTAAAGTCAGTGGCATTTTCTGCTAGTGGTACTGCCCACCCCAGACACACTATCCTCCATAAGGGGTGAGTAATTGTCCCCCTAATTGCCCTGTAAGACGTCTCTCACCATCGTGACCCCATCCCCTTGCTCAGTTTCAGACCCTGTGATGTGGCCCCAATCTTCAACCTCAGTGTCAGACCCTGTGATGTGGCCCCCAACCATGAACAAAATGTAATGCTTCTATTTCTCATCTCTTTCCTCCTCCTTCCTTCCCAAAGGAGGGAGCATAAGCAACATCAGTCAGCTCTCATCAGGCATACACTCTTACAAAAAAGAGTTCCAAAAGGGTTCTTTGCGGAGGGACAGGGTTCTACCAAGAACCGTTTTGCTCAGAAGAACCCTTTTTGGAAGACAAGCGTTCTTTGTAAGGTTAAGGGTTCTACCTAGAACCTTAATTATCATAAGAACCGTTTTTGGAAGACAGGGTCCTTAGATGATTCTTTGGAACGCAAGAACGATTCCACATAGAACCATATATAATATTTCCCAGCATGCTCTATTGCATGGAGATTTTCAGAATTGTTTGTTTTACTGTAATATTTCTTTTTGCAAGTACATTGATAGGTTGATTTAATTTAATGTTACAGAAAGATAAATAACATACAGTTTTCTAAACTAATCTAATCTGTTAGTATTTGTATTTATTGCGCCGTTACTGAGACGGTTGTTCCAGTTTAGATGACAGAATTATTATTACCTAGAACCCTTCATTAGGTATGACCATATACAGGGGCTTCTTTGAAGAACCCTATATAGAGGGAACCCTCTGCAAACAACCTGAAGAACCCTCTGCAAAGGGTTCTACCCAGTACCAAAAAGAGTTCCCCTATGGCGACAATCTGAAGAACCCTGTATGGTTCTACTTAGCAACTTTTATTTCTAAGAGTGTAGTATTATTCATCAACATGATGAAGGCCTTCGTTGCCAACCAGACGTTCTGCATCCGTACGAGCGAACGCTTGATCCGACACCTACTGTATGCTTGTACTTAAGTCTTGATAAAGCTGCTTATCGAGGCAGTCTGAAGCAGTACATCAGGAAGCCTACTACTAAATCATAAGTGGCCATGACAAAGTGGCTTATAGGAGAGGAGTTTAGGAGCCCTCTTAGAATGAAGACATCCAGTAAAAGTGGATGTGTTGGAGCCTATGTTTGAGCCACTGTGGCATACTGTAGCCTAGGGATCATTAAGTTGAGTAAGCCGACGGACGATTTTTGCGGGGATGTGTGGCGGGCTGGAATATAATTACATTTAATTTGTAGACAGCAAATTGACAGTAAGAAGCCGAACACATAATATTTGACTAAAACATAATTTCAAACCTTGCATAAGGGAAACGGTTGAGCTTGAAAAACCCAGCAGAGTTGCAGTTCTTTGCATAAACCAGTGCGCCTGGCACCTATCACCATACCCAGTACAAAGGCACTGTGACGTGAACCAGCAAACACACTCAACAATACAACGAACAAAAAGCTATGCATGCAACACAAAGACAAGATCCCACACTGAAGGAGGGCAAAAGGGCTGCCTAAGTATGATTCCCAATCAGAGACAACGATAGACAGCTGCCTCTGATTGGAAACCATACTAGGCCAATCAAAGAAAAAGACAACATAGACATATAACACATAGAATGACCACCCCATGTCACACCCTGACCTAACCAAACAGAGAAAAACGTCTCTCTCAGGTCAGGGCGTGACAGGCTCTTAAGTATTTTATCTTGCCCATTCACCCTCTGAATGGCAAACCTACACAATCCATGTCTCAATTCTCTCAAGGCTTAACAATATTTATTTAACCTGTCTCCTCCCCTTCTACTCTGATTTATGAACGGGAAATAAAGGCCTTTCACTCTACTTGTGCATGTGACGTTCAAAAACTTGAAACTTGATTGAAGTGGATTTAACAAGGGGTCATAGATTTCACCTGATCAGTCTATGTCAAATCACATTTTTCAAATCAAATTTTATTAGTGACATGCGCCGAAAAGAACAGGTGTAGGCCTGCTTACTTACGAGCCCCTAACCAACAATGCAGCTCAAAACAATATGGATAAGAATAAGAAATAAAAGTATGTGGTGGAACCGGTTAGTTAAGGTAATATGTACATGTAGGTAGAGTTATTAAAGTGACTATGCATAGTTGAGAATGACAGAGAGTAGCAGCGGTGTAAAAGAGGGTGGGGGGGCCTATGCAAATAGTTTGGGTGGCCATTTGATTAGATGTTCAGGAGTCTTATGGCTTGGGGGTAGAAGCTGTTTAGAAGCCTCTTGGTCCTAGACTTGGCGCTCCGGTACCGCTTGCCGTGCGGTAGCAGAGAGAACCTTCTATGACTAGGGTGTCTTTGACAATTTATAGGGCCTTCCTCTGACACCGCCTGGTATAGAGGTCCTGAATGGCAGGAAGCTTGGCCCCAGTGATATACTGGGCCGTTCGCACTACCCTCTGTAGTGCCTTGTCATGGAAAGAGCAGGTGTTCATAATGTTTTGTACACTCAGTGTACATCGGTATACCACTGATAATGTCTAACTCTACTTCTCTCAAAAATACAGCCTGAACATATCGCTTCCAAGTGATGCTGCAGCTTATCACAGCTATCAATGTGCTACAGCCTTAGCTATGCCAGCATTGATGCTGCTCCACCACTGGCTCTGTCACAGCCAAAGCCTGTCATTAACAGTGTTGAGGCAGGGGTGGGAGCGTTGCCTCTGTGTTGTGCCTGAGGTGCCACAGAAGCAGATGTCAAGGTTTGGAACTGTTTTCCCTCTCCCAGGGTCTGGCGTTAATGTAATCATTATTATTATCCTGACACCAATTAATAGGACCTGTGTCAGGGCCAGTCAAGTAACTGTAGTGAGGCTGAGGAGGGCTGTGTTATGACAGGGGCGGTGGGGTGAGGTGAGCGGTGGGGTGAGTGGGGACGGTGGGGTGAGTGGGGATTGGTTGGGTGAGGATGACAGTGGGGTGAGGGGGGCGGTGGGGTGACGGTGGGGTAAGGGGGCGGTGTGGTGAGAGGGGCGGTGAGGTGAGGGGGCGGTGTGGTGAGAGGGGCTGTGGGGTGACGGTGGGGTAAGGGGGCGGTGTGGTGAGAGGGGCGGTGAGGTGAGAGGGGCGGTGGGGTGACGGTGGGGTAAGGGGGCGGTGGGGTGATGGTGGGCGGTGAGGTGAGGGGGCGGTGTGGTGAGAGGGGCGGTAGGGTGACGGTGGGGTGAGGGGGGCGGTGGGGTGACGGTGGGGTAAGGGGGCGGTGTGGTGAGAGGGGCGGTGAGGTGAGGGGGCGGTGGGGTGATGGTGGGCGGTGAGGTGAGGGGGCGGTGTGGTGAGAGGGGCGGTGAGGTGAGGGGGCGGTGTGGTGAGAGGGGCGGTGGGGTGACGGTGGGGTAAGGGGGCGGTGTGGTGAGAGGGGCGGTGAGGTGAGAGGGGCGGTGGGGTGACGGTGGGGTAAGGGGGCGGTGGGGTGATGGTGGGCGGTGAGGTGAGGGGGCGGTGGGGTAACGGTGGAGTAAGGGGGCGGTGTGGTGAGAGGGGCGGTGTGGTGAGAGGGGCGGTGGGGTGATGGTGGGCGGTGAGGTGAGGGGGCGGTGGGGTGAGGGGGGCGGTGAGGTGAGGGGGCGGTGTGGTGAGGGGGCGGTGGGGTGATGGTGGGCGGTGAGGTGAGGGGGCGGTGTGGTGAGAGGGGTGGTAGGGTGACTGTGGGCGGTGGGGTGAGAGGGGTGTTGGGGGGTGATGGTGGGGGGACGGTGGGGTGAGAGGGGCGGTAGGGTGACTGTGGGCGGTGGGGTGATAGGGGTGTTGGGGGGTGATGGTGGGGGGATGGTGGGGTGACGGGGATGATAATTTACCCTGATTTAGACCTGGACACCTCCCAGGATGCAACAACATGATTAGTCACAACTGTTGTTGTATTTGTAGTTTTGTTTCTTGGCCAGCAGAACACATTGCTCATAGGTCGGGACACAGAAAGAGAGCGAAAGAGAAGGAAATTGTGAGAGAGAAAGAGAGGGGAGCGAAGGAGCTGGAAGGGAGAGAGAGAGAGAGACTGAGAGAGGGGTAAAGGGAGCTGGAAGGGAGAAAGTGAATGAGGGAGTAGTAAGAGAGGGAGAGAGCTGTTACAGCTTATTCAGACATGCAGCCAGGAGAGGATAGAAGACTTCACTCAATGTGTTCTTTTGCTGTCCGTTCAGATCAGGGAAGAAGAGGATCTGAGCCAAATAATATTCATCATGGTGTTATAGACTAGACTAGACTATACCATCTACCTGTCTGTATGGATAGGCCCACTGCAATGTCCCACTTTGAAACTCATCAACCAAACCCATCTTGGTTCTACGTCTCTATCTCACCATTACAATATGGAGTAAGTTATTCAACAGCAATTTCAGCCCAAGTCCCCGCTGTGCCTACTATCTGGGCACACACTGGTTGAATCAACATTGTTTTCACGTCATTTCAATGAAATGACACTGAACCAACGTGGAATAGACGTTGAATTGATGTCTGTGCCCAGTGGGTACAGCCCACTGTTTGATCTGACAATCTGATGGTACTATTTTGTGTTGGTAGTAGTAGCGGTAACTTGAATACCTTTCGATGCTTTCAAGGGTGAAAGTAGGTTCCATTGGTTCCCGGTAGAGGACCGCATGCCTAATCATAGAATTACACATAGAACCCCTATTAATTCAAATGGATCTCTGTGGGCCTAGACCTAAAGATTTGTCATTTAACTTGTAAAATGTATTACCTTTATCATCTGATTGTCAATCACTTCAAAGGTCTCCTTTACTAGGCTACCCGCTCACGTTCATCCACTCGCAACATTTAGTATTTCCAGCCTCCAAACAGGCGGAAAAGAGACAGAATTTATGCATCCTCTGCTGTCGGTGTTCGCCACTCATCTCTGCATTGGCAAAATGTCAGTGTTCTTGTCTAACCACATGGCATTTTGGAGCGTAGGCTATACCACCTGTTTTCATGTCCATTTGCAAATTTTTCATGCCTCTGACATGCGGTAATGATAAATAATTGTGTAAAAGCCTACAGTTTTATTGACATTTTGTTTGAATTATTATGAAAGGTTCATGTTCCACAGGTACGGTTTATCCCCACTATTTATTTTTTCCGGGACGCCATACAGGACCATACCGTCTTACTTTCACCCCTGATGCTTTCTACTTTGGTTGTGTTGAGTATCTATGGAAAGTACTGTGTACTGCTTCTTTTTGTCACAGACGCCATGTCATTTGTCAAATATTTCCCCTCGCTCTCTATCTCTCTTTCTCTATATCTCTCTTTCTCTCTCTCTCTCTCTCTCTCTGTCTCTCTCTTTCTGTCTCCCTCTCTCTCCTGCTCCGGAGATTTGTCTAACCTTAGGGCTGCGGTGATAACAGCAGCTCGCTTTGCAAATTAGAAAAACCTCCCCCGTATGAGAACATCTAAACTCATATTAATACAGTGTCAGGGACGCCTGATGGTGCCCGATAAGCAGCTGAACGATTGTCGCTCTCCGCGCTACTTTATTTCAATGTCACCCACAATGCTATCTACCCAGCCGCTGCCACACACTGTGAGTTTAGAGCTGCACAGTGTTGCTCCCATCGGGAGGCGATGCCACAGCACTCGGGGAGAAAAAATACCGTCTTACTGGCATCTGTGTCATCTACTACAGAATGGGCACACTGTGAGTTTAGAGTTACACAGTGTTGTTCCCATCGGGTTACGATGCCACAGCACTCAGGGAAAGCAGACCTTCTTATTGGCATCTGTGTCATCTACATGTACTACAGTATTGCCAATATCTCTTACCTCTGGAGTCAGGGTGTTCTGAAAACTTCAGTGTCCCTGCTTGGAAAAAAAGGATAGTCTATAATCGAACAGTTATGAAGATGGGAATTCAATGCAATAGCATGATGAGTCTGTGGATTTACTGTGGATGATGAGGATGTTTGTAAACATCATATAGCATGTTAGATCCTCAGTATACAGTAGGAGAAACATCATATAGCATGTTAGATACCTCAGTATACAGTAGGAGAAACATCATGTAACATGTTAGATCGTCAGTATACAGTAGGAGAAACATCATGTAACATCATATAGCATGTTAGATCCTCAGTATTCAGTAGGAGAAACATCATGTAACATCATATAGCATGTTAGATACCTCAGTATACAGTAGGAGAAACATCATGTAACATGTTAGATACCTCAGTATACAGTAGGAGAAACATCATATAGCATGTTAGATACCTCAGTATACAGTAGGAGAAACATCATGTAACATGTTAGATACCTCAGTATACAGTAGGAGAAACATCATGTAGCATGTTAGATCCCTCAGTATACAGTAGGAGAAACATCATATAGCATGTTAGATCCTCAGTATACAGTAGAAGAAACATCATATAGCATGTTAGATACCTCAGTATACAGTAGGAGAAACATCATATAGCATGTTAGATACCTCAGTATACAGTAGGAGAAACATCATGTAACATGTTAGATACCTCAGTATACAGAAGGAGAAACATCATGTAACATGTTAGATACCTCAGTATACAGTAGGAGAAACATAATGTAACATGTTAGATCGTCAGTATACAGTAGGAGAAACATCATGTAACATCATATAGCATGTTAGATCCTCAGTATACAGTAGGAGAAACATCATATAACATGTTAGATACCTCAGTATACAGTAGGAGAAACATCATGTAACATCATGTAACATGTTAGATCCTCAGTATACAGTAGGAGAAACATCATGTAACATCATATAGCATGTTAGATCCTCAGTATACAGTAGGAGAAACATCATGTAACATGTTAGATACTTCAGTATACAGTAGGAGAAACATCATGTAACATCATATAGCATGTTAGATCCTCAGTATACAGTAGGAGAAACATCATATAGCATGTTAGATACCTCAGTATACAGTAGGAGAAACATCATGTAACATGTTAGATACCTCAGTATACAGTAGGAGAAACATCATATAGCATGTTAGATACCTCAGTATACAGTAGGAGAAACATCATGTAACATGTTAGATCCTCAGTATACAGTAGGAGAAACATCATATAGCATGTTAGATACCTCAGTATACAGTAGGAGAAACATCATGTAACATGTTAGATACCTCAGTATACAGTAGGAGAAACATCATGTAACATGTTAGATACCTCAGTATACAGTAGGAGAAACATCATATAGCATGTTAGATACCTCAGTATACAGTAGGAGAAACATCATATAGCATGTTAGATACCTCAGTATACAGTAGGAGAAACATCATGTAACATGTTAGATCCTCAGTATACAGTAGGAGAAACATCATGTAACATGTTAGATCCTCAGTATACAGTAGGAGAAACATCATGTAACATCATATAGCATGTTAGATACCTCAGTATACAGTAGGAGAAACATCATGTAGCATGTTAGATCCTCAGTATACAGTAGGAGAAACATCATGTAACATGTTAGATACCACAGTATACAGTAGGAGAAACATCATGTAACATGTTAGATACCTCAGTATACAGTAGGAGAAACATCATGTAACATGTTAAATACCTCAGTATACAGTAGGAGAAACGTCATGTAACATGTTAGATACCTCAGTATACAGTAGGAGAAACATCATGTAACATCATATAGCATGTTAGATACCTCAGTATACAGTAGGAGAAACATCATATAGTATGTTAGATCCTCAGTATACAGTAGGATAAACATCATGTAACATCATGTAACATGTTAGTTACCTCAGTATACAGTAGGAGAAACATCATGTAACATGTTAGATCCTCAGTATACAGTAGGATAAACATCATATAGCATGTTAGATCCTCAGTATACAGTAGGATAAACATCATGTAACATCATGTAACATGTTAGATACCTCAGTATACAGTAGGAGAAACATCATGTAACATCATATAGCATGTTAGATCCTCAGTATACAGTAGGAGAAACATCATGTAACATCATATAGCATGTTAGATACCTCAGTATGTTGAGAGAGGGAGATTGAGAGAGAGAGAGAGAAAGAGAGAGGGCGATTGAGAGAAAGAGAGAGGGATATTGAGAGAAAGACAGGGAGATTGAGAGAAAGACAGGGAGATTGAGAGAAAGACAGGGAGATTGAGAGAAAGAGACAGGGAGATTGAGAGAAAGAGACAGGGAGATTGAGAGAAAGAGACAGGGAGACTGAGAGAAAGAGACAGGGAGACTGAGAGAAAGAGACAGGGAGATTGAGAGAAAGAGACAGGGAGATTGAGAGAAAGAGACAGGGAGATTGAGAGAAAGAGACAGGGAGATTGAGAGAAAGAGACAGGGAGACTGAGAGAAAGAGACAGGGAGATTGAGAGAAAGAGACAGGGAGATTGAGAGAAAGAGACAGGGAGATTGAGAGAAAGAGACAGGGAGACTGAGAGAAAGAGAGATGGTTGATTGAGAGAAAGAGAGAGGGAGACTGAGAGAAAGAGAGAGGGATATTGAGAGAAAGAGACCGGGAGATTGAGAGAAAGAGACCGGGAGATTGAGAGAAAGAGACTGGGAGATTGAGAGAAAGAGACCGGGAGATTGAGAGGAAGAGAGAGATGGGGATTGAGAGGAAGAGAGAGGGGGATTGAGAGAAAGAGACAGGGAGATTGAGAGAAAGAGACAGGGAGATTGAGAGAAAGAGACAGGGAGACTGAGAGAAAGAGAGAGGGAGATTGAGAGAAAGAGACCGGGAGATTGAGAGAAAGAGACAGGGATATTGAGAGAAAGAGACCGGGAGATTGAGAGAAAGAGTCCGGGAGATTGAGAGAAAGAGACCGGGAGATTGAGAGGAAGAGAGAGATGGTGATTGAGAGAAAGAGAGAGGGAGATTTAAAGAGAGGGAAAGAGAGGGAGTGCGTTAGGGATAGAAAGACAGGGTAAGGTGAAGACAGATGCAGGTAGAGATTGAGTGAAAGAGTGTCACACCGGCTGATAAGAGGAACATTGAATCCACAGGCAGTCCAGCAGCACACTGCATCACTCCTGACATGCGCCCATAAACGTTAGAGGACTGGAGAGAGAGCCACCAGAAGGAATGCCAATGACCAATCCAGCCATCTTCCTCTCACCTTCTGTTCCTTTCTTATATCGTACCTTCCCTCATCTGTCTTTCACCTTCTTTACCTTTCTCTCCTTGTTTCTATTATCTTGTCTCTTTCTCCCCCTTCTCTCTCCCTCCCGCTGCCTCTCTCCCTCCTTCCCTCCCTCATCGCTAATCTAACCCATCCTTCATGAGAAAGCCTGCGACAAAATGTCAGATCAGTGACACATTTGAGGATCAGATCAGGGTGTTATTTGTCACCACCTAATCATACCCTTCGCACTGTAGCTCTGTTGATGATGGGTGGACAGGCTGTCAAAGGCATGCACAGTGACAGGACAGCTGTATGACGCTCACAGTTTCCATGGAGGAAATGATGCGGCACCGTGGAGGAAGTAAGGTGGGAGGAAGGGGGGGCATATGTTTGGAAGGTCTGGTGGGGGATGGACGTCAATTCAGAGCGGCAGTCCGTCAAGCCAGCCTCTTCATAAGTGCCAATTAGATTCAGGGACCGTGGGAGGACAGGAAAAAAACAAGGTCCCCCTAAATTTGTATCTAACGGCCTTGGACAGATGATGTTTAGCAACCATGCACATACATACAGACATGCACATACACACACACACATGCAGGCATACACGCACGCACGCACGCACACACACACACACACACACACACACACATAAGCACACACAGGCACACACAGATTTGCATGCTCACACACACTATGGGCGCACACACACAGGCACATGTACAAACAATTACGTGTGTGTGTCGCCCTGACCTGAGAGAGCCGTTTTATTTCTCTTTTTGGTTAGGTCAGGGTGTGATGTGGGGTGGGCATTCTATGTTATCTATTTCTTTGTTTTGGCCGAGTGTGGTTCCCAATCAGAGGCACCTGTCTATCATTGTCTCTGACTGGGAATCATACTTAGGCAGCCTTTTCCCATCTGTGTTTTGTGGGTAGTTGTTTTCTGTTTCGTTTTCTGTACCTGACAGAACTGTGCGTTTTCGTTTGATTTTTGGTATTTTTGTTTTAGTGTTTTTTTTGTGATAATTAACATCATGAACACTTTCCACGCTGCACTTTGGTCTCATTCCGACGACAGCCGTTACAGTGTGTGTGTACCGAGTGTAGGTGAGGCAGAGAGCTTAGAGGGGTGTCTGTTTGTGAGCAAAATCAACAGCTCGGATGACATCTCTCTCGACACGGGCACCACGGAAAATGACAAACAGCGCACTGTCAACAAGTTCTCGCCACTGGCGGCCAGGCCTGCCGTGTCTCAAAGTAACTTTTGGGGAACCGTTCGTTCCACTTGATGCCTGATTTGTAGCATATGGAACAATGTGCTGTGGGTAACTTCCTGTAAACGCCGGATTTGTTGACAGTATCCATGACTGGGTGCAGTACCATGGGTGTGGAGTTTCTGTCCTGCGTCACTGCTTGTGTAAGCCGAAGTCACACAGCATCTCACAGTAGGTGTGGAGATTTAGAGTAAGTCCATATAATATTATTCATTATTATCTAAAAGGCTAAACTGATCCTAGATCAGCACTCCTATCCTGAGATGCTTTGTGGATACATGCCCTGACCTGATTGCAACTAACAAGTCTGAAATCCCCCAATGGTGTGTGTGTGTGTGTGTATTTGTGTGTGTGTGTGCGTGCGTGCAGGCGTGTGTGTGTGCGTGCGTGCGTGCGAAGGAAGTGTTCCTGTGTCACGTCCTGACCATAGAATGCTGTTATTTTCTATGGTAGAGTAGGTCAGGGCGTGACATTTTTTTTCTTCTAGTTTAGATTTTCTATGTTGTTATGTTCTAGTTTTGTATTTCTATGTTGGGCTTTGTTTTGGGATGATTTCCAATTAGAGGCAGCTGATCATCGTTGTCTCTAATTGGAGATCATACTTAAGTAGGTGTTTTTCCCACCTGGGTTTGTAGGAGATTGATTTTGTGTAAGTGTATGTTGTAACTCTTCATCACGTTTTTTCTTTTTTTCATTCAGTTGATTTTGTATGTATTGCATAGTTTCACAATTTAATAAAGAAAATGTGGAACGATACACACGCTGCGCTTTGGTCCGCTCCTTCATCCTACGACAACCGTGACAGAATCTCCCACCACAATAAGACCAAGCAGCATGGAATGGACTAGTGGACTTGGGAGGAGATACTGGACGGGAAAGGACCCTGGAGGCAGGCTGGGGAGTATCGCCGTCCTAAAGAGGAGATTGAGGCAGCAAAAGCGGAGAGGCGATATTACGAGGCACTATACTAACCACGAGGCAAGTGCAAAATTTGGGGGGGCACATGGGGAAATCTCCCCATGTGCCCCCCCAGAGTCAGGGTGGAGACCTGAGCCAACTCCCCGTGCTTACCGTGGGGAGCGAGTGACTAAGCAAGCACCGTGTTATGCGGTGATGCGCACTGTGTCGCCAGTGCGCATTCACAGCCCGGTGCGATCTGTGCCGAGCTAGGTTGAGCATTCAGCCAGGAAGGGTGGTGCCAGCTCAGCGCTCCTGGTCTCCAGTTCATCTTCTCGGTCCAGGATATCCTGCGCTGGCTCTGCACACTGTGTCGCCAGTATGTATTCACAGCCCAGTGCGTCCTGTGACAGTGCCCCACATTTTCCAGGCGAAAGTAAGCATCCAGCCAGGACGGGTTGTGCCAGCTCTACGCTCAAGACCTCCAGTGCATCTCCACGGCCCAGTATATCCTGTGCCTGCTTCACGTACCTCCAGTGAGTCTATCCAGCCTGTTACTCCCTGTTTATGCTCCCCGCACTCGCCCTGAGGTGCGTGTCACCAGTCTGGCGCCACCTGTGCCAGCCCCACGCATCAGGCCTCCAGTGCGCATTCCCAGTCCACAGCTTCCGGCGACAGTTCCCAGTCCAGAGCTTCCAGTGATATTCCCTAGTCCGGTGAGACCTGTTCCGGCTCCACAAAAGAAGCCTCCAGTGATGATCCATGGTGTGAAACCTCCAGTGATGATCCATGGCACGAAGCCTCCAGTGATGATCCATGGCCCGGAGCCTGTAGTGATGATCCATGGCCCGGAGCCTGTAGTGATGATCCATGGCACGAAGCCTCCAGTGATAATCCATGGCGCGGAGCCTGCAGTGATGATCCATGGCATGGAGCCTCCAGTGGTGATCCATGGCGCGGAGCCTGCAGTGATGATCCATGGCATGGAGCCTGCAGTGACGGTTCCCAGTCCGGAACCTCCTGAGACGGCCCACAGTCCGGAACCTCCGGCGACGTTCCCCAGTCCAGAGTCTTCGACGACGGTCCGCAGTCCAGAGTGTTCGGCGACGGTCCGCAGTCCAGAGTCTCCGGCGGCGGTCCGCAGTCCAGAGTCTCCGGCGGCGGTCCGCAGTCCAGAGTCTCCGGCGGCGGTCCGCAGTCCAGAGTCTCCGGCGGCGGTCCGCAGTCCTGAGTCTCCGGCGGCGGTCTGCAGTCCAGAGTCTCCGGCGGCAGTCCGCAGTCCAGAACCTCCGGCGACGGTCCGCAGTCCAGAACCTCTGGCGGCAGTCTGCAGTCCAGAACCTCTGGCGGCGGTTTGTTGTTTTGTTTATTTCAGTTTATTTGTATGTATTGCATAGTTTCACAATTGAATAAAGAAAATGTGGAACGATACACACGCTGCGCTCTGGTCCGCTCCTTCATCCTATGACAACCGTGACGTGACATCCTGTCACAAATGTAACACTGTTGAGCTTCTTATACCATGCTTGAGTTGGTGTTTGGGTCATTGGGTTCCCTCTACCTACAAGTATGTTTGATCTCTGTGTTTTATTATGTAACATGTTCTTCCTGATCACGCTTTGCTAGACCTTGTCACTTGTGATCTCTGTGGCTGAGCCTTGTGGGAGTCTGGGTACGGTGGGGGAAGTGAGAGGGAGGAGAGGGAGGGAGAAGAGGAGGGAATTTTGTTAGCTATTGCTTCCCTCTCTCACTTTCTTTTCTCTCTCTGTCTCTCTTTTTTCTCTTTCTGTGTGAAGTAACACTTCACATCCAGATTCAGTCACTTCCGTCCACCTGCAAAAATAGAACATAACTTGACAGGAGGAATCTGTCTGCACAGAAAAAATACCCTGTTTTTGCAATATTGTAGTCCAAAAATAGAGAGTAAACAAAAGTGAACGATGAAAATAGAAAATCCTCCTCCAGGTCATGCCCTCTCAGACACCCCATGAAGTCCATTACGCCTGCCCCCACTCTCAAACCTCTGGCTGGAACTCCCCCAGAGGGGTCAGTCTAACTCCTTGACCATTAGAGTCCTGTCAATCACTCCCCACTTCAATTCTATTCTCTCACCGTGTCACGCCTCCAGTGGTCGTCGGTCGCCGGGCAGATTTCCCAGTGGGGTGCTCTCGGCCCGGGCAGTGTTCTGAGCAAATAGCCCCCACTTGACCGTATGACTCACCTATTTGCATGCAGTCCCTTACCCCCTGTCCCTCTCCCCTCCCTTCCTCCCATATCAGCCTGATTCCAACAGACACCGTTCTCCACAAGGGCTGTCTGTATTAATCCGTGTCCCCAAAACCCCCAGCCGCCTCCTCCCACCGCCCAGCAAGCCTCGCATGCAACCAGGGGTAGTAGAGAGTAGCATTGAGGGGCTGGTAGGAGACCGGGTCTGTCCTGTGTCTCCTATAGAGAGGAGAGTTATTCAGCCATCCAGACTACTCATCATCTCTTCCTTCTGTTCTGTATGAAAGCGTGGTAGCGGGGGTGGACAACCCAAAAACAATGGACTGTCACGGTTTTTAAAGCAGAGTGTGAGTAATGGAGCCTAATGGTCCAAAATGAGATCATCCCAGGATGACTGATACACCAGACACACGCTCTAACACTGTTGTGTATTTAGGAGTATTACAGCGTAATACACCATGCTATGTTGCTGTATGGGGCCATTATTCCTATGAAAGCATACTACTAAGCATACAGTGAGGGAAAAAAGTATTTAATCCCCTGCTGATTTTGTACGTTTGCCCACTGACAAAGAAATGATCAGTCTATCATTTTAATGGTAGGTTTATTTGAACAGTGAGAGACAGAATAACAACAAAAAAATCCAGAAAAACGCATGTCAAAAATGTTATAAATTGATTTGCATTTTAATGAGGGAAATAAGTATTTGACCCCCTCTCAATCTGAAAGATTTCTGGCTCGCAGATGTCTTTTATACAGGTAACTAGCTGAGATTAGCAGCACACTCTTAAAGGGAGTGCTCCTAATCTCAGTTTGTTACCTGTATAAAAGACACCTGTCCACAGAAACAATCAATCAGATTCCAAACTCTCCACCATGGCCAAGATCAAAGATCTCTCCAAGGATGTCAGGGACAAGATTGTAGACCTACACAAGGCTGGAATGGGCTACAAGACCATCGCCAAGCAGCTTGAAACACAAAAGAACTGTCAATCTCCCTCGGCCTGGGACTCCATGCAAGATCTCACCTCATGGAGTTGCAATGATCATGAGAACGATGAGGAATCAGCCCAAAACTACACGGGAGGATCTTGTCAATGATCTCAAGGCAGCTGGGACCATAGTCACCAAGAAAACAATTGGTATCACACTACGCCGTGAAGGACTGAAACCCTGCAGTGCCCGCAAGGTCCCCCTGCTTAAGAAAGCACATATACATGCCCGTCTGAAGTTTGCCAATGAACATCTGAATGATTCAGAGGACAACTGGGTGAAAGTGTTGTGGTCAGATGAGACCATAATGGAGCTCTTTGGCATCAACTCAACTTGCCGTGTTTGGAGGAGGAGGAATGCTGCCTATGACCCCAGAACACCATTCCTACCGTCAAACATGGAGGTGGAAACATTATGCTTTGGGGGTGTTTTTCTGCTAAGGGGACAGGAAAACTTCACCGCATCAAACGGACGATGGACGGGGCCATGTGCCGTCAAATCTTGGGTGAGAACCTCCTTCCCTCAGCCAGGGCATTGAAAATGAGTCGTGGAGGGGTATTCCAGCATGACAATGACCCAAAACACACGGCCAAGGCAACGAAGGAGTGGCTCAAGAAGAAGCACATTAAGGTCCTGGAGTGGCATAGCCAGTCTCCCGACCTTAATCCCATAGAAAATCTGTGGAGGGACCTGAAGGTTCGAGTTGCCAAACGTCAGCCTCAAAACCTTAACCTGTTAGGGCTAGGGGGCAGTATTGACACGGCTGGATAAAAAACGTACCCGATTTAATCTGGTTACTACTCCTGCCCAGTAACTAGAATATGCATATAATTATTGGCTTTGGATAGAAAACACCCTAAAGTTTCTAAAACTGTTTGAATGGTGTCTGTGAGTATAACAGAACTCATATGGCAGGCCAAAACCTGAGAAGATTTCAAGCAGGAAGTGGCCTGTCTGAGAAGTACTGTTTCATCTTGGCTCTTTTTATTAAAGACTCAGGATCTGTGCAATAACGTGACACTTCCTACGGCTTCCATAGGGTCTCAGAGCCCGGGAAAAAGTTGAACGATATCGAGGCAGGCTCTGGCTGAAACACTTTATCGCTTTTGGCAAGTGGCCACTCAGAGTACTATGGGCTTAGGCGCATGCCCGCTTCGACCGAATGCTTTCTTTTCCTTTGTCTGTTTACCTAAGAGCAGATTCCCGGTCGGAATATTATCGCTTTTTTATGAGAAAAATGGCATAAAAATTGATTTTAAACAGCGGTTGACATGCTTCGAAGTACGGTAATGGAATATTTAGAATTTTTTTGTCACGAATTGCGCCATGCTCGCCACCCTTATTTACCCTTTAGGATAGTGTCTAGAACGCACGAACAAAACGCCGCTATTTGGATATAACGATGGATTATTTTGGACCAAATCAACATTTGTTATTGAAGTAGAAGTCCTGGGAGTGCATTCTGACGAAGACAACAAAGGTAATAACATTTTTCTCATAGTAAATCTGACTTTGATGAGTGCTAAACTTGCTGGGTGTCTAAATAGCTAGCCCTGTGATGCCGGGCTATCTACTGAGAATATTGCAAAATGTGCTTTCACTATTTTGACTATTTTACACCATTTTAAAGACAAGACTCTCGTTAATCTAACCACACTGTCCGATTTCAAAAAGGCTTTACAACGAAAGCAAAACATTAGATTATGTCAGCAGAGTACCCAGCCAGAAATAATCAGACACCCATTTTTCAAGCTAGCATATAATGTCACATAAACCCAAACCACAGCTAAATGCAGCACTAACCTTTGATGATCTTCATCAGATGACAACCCTAGAACATTATGTTATACAATACATGCATGTTTTGTTCAATCAAGTTCATATTTATATCAAAAACCAGCTTTTTACATTAGCATGTGACTAGCATGTGACTAGCATTCCCACCGAACACTGCCGGTGAATTTACTAAATTACTCACGATAAACGTTCACAAAAAGCATAACAATTATTTTAAGAATTATAGATACAGAACTCCTCTATGCACTCGATATGTCCGATTTTAAAATAGCTTTTCGGTGAAAGCACATTTTGCAATATTCTCAGTAGATAGCCCGGCATCACAGGGCTAGCTATTTAGACACCCAGCAAGTTTAGCACTCAGAAAAGTCACATTTACTATAAGAAAAATGTTATTACCTTTGCTGTCTTCGTCAGAATGCACTCCCAGGACTTCTACTTCAATAACAAATGTTGGTTTGGTTCAAAATAATCCATAGTTATATCCATAGTTATATCCGTTTTGTTCGTGCGTTCAAGACACTATCCGAAAGGGTAAATAAGGGTGACGAGCATGGCGCAATTTGTGACAAAAAATTTCTAAATATTCCATTACCGTACTTCGAAGCATGTCAACCGCTGTTTAAAATAAATTTTTATGCCATTTTTCTCATAAAAAAGCGATAATATTCCGACCGGGAATCTGCGTTTAGGTAAACAGACGAAAGAAAATAAAGCATTCGGTCGACTCGGGCACGCGCCTAAGCCCATAGTACTCTGAGTGGCCACTTGCCAAACGCGATAAAGTGTTTCAGCCAGAGGCTGCCTCGATATCGTTCAGCTTTTTCCCGGGCTCTGAGAGCCTATGGGTGCCGTAGGAAGTGTCACGGTATTGCAAAGATCCTCAGTCTTCAATAAAAAGAGCCAAGATGAACAACAACTTGTCAGACAGGCCACTTCCTGCATGGAATCTTCTCAGGTTTTGGCCTGCCATATGAGTTCTGTTATACTCACAGACACCATTCAAACAGTTTTAGAAACTTTAGGATGTTTTCTATCCAAAGCCAATAATTATATGCATATTCTAGTTACTGGGCAGGAGTAGTAACCAGATTAAATCGGGTACGTTTTTTATCCGGCCGTGTCAATACTGCCCCCTAGCCCTAACAGGTTAATGACTTGGAGAAGATCTGCAAAGAGGAGTGGGACAAAATCCCTCCAGAGATGTGTGCAAGCCTGGTGGCCAACTACAAGAAACGTCTGACCTCTGTGATTGCCAACAAGGGTTTTGTCACCAAGTACTTAGTCATGTTTTGCAGAGGGGTCAAATACTTATTTCCCTCATTAAAATGCAAATCAATTTCTAACATTTTTGACATGCGTTTTTCTGGATTATTTTGTTGTTATTCTGTCTCTCACTGTTCAAATAAACCTACCATTAAAATTATAGACTGAGCCTTTCTTTGTCAGTGGGCAAACGTACAAAATCAGCAGGGGATCAAATACTTTTTTCCTCACTGTACAACTTCCTGCGAAAACATACAACTAATGGGTTGGTAGACCACTAGAAGGGAACTGGGAAGGTTTAAAAAAAAGTAATCTGGCTGTGGAGAAAGGACAGAGGAGAGGTGTGAATCCCCCAGTTCTTAGAGCTCTACTCTCACAACTGTAGAGAAAGGACAGAGGAGAGGTGTGAATCCCTCAGTTCTTAGAGCTCTACTCTCACAGCTGGAGAGGAAGGAAGGTAATGAGACCCTAGGGGTGGTAACCACTAACGTCACTGCTGCTCTGTGACCAAGGTCAGCACAGGGAGATATGTGCAAGCTGGAGTGGTCTTATCATTAGCCAATTAGCCCTGGAAACCTCCAGATTGTCCCCGAAAACCAACATCGTAAAGGGCTCACATTGACCTCTGGAGGCTTTACCCAAACACCTAAGTCCATCCAAGCTTGGCCTCACTCCAACTCCGGGAGGACTCAGAGCCCTGTTTAGCCCCTAGCTGACAGGCTCATGTTTCAGGGTGCACGAGACACAGACATTCCAATATTAGTGAGATGAATAGGACCAGGGGGGTGACTGGGAGGAACTGGATTGGAAGATAACAGTGGGAGGTTTTGAGGCCAACTAAAACCCTTCTCCATCAGGTTCTGACCAACATGGCTGCCTGTATTTAAGGCCTTATTTCTCCTTCATAGACCTTTCCTCCGCTCCTTTGCGAGCAGTAATTGAAAACGGTGGATCTTTCTGCATTGGCTTAATAGAGCCGTCCCTGCCTCGCCGCAAAGCGGGGTTAATCACTTTTTCCAGTTCCATTACCCCTAGAGATTGCCTGCAGATGAGTAAAGACCCATGCTGGACAGGGAGGGAGCTGGGCTCTGGGTTTTCTACTCACACTGCTCGTATCTCCCCTTGCAGCAGGCTGAATCATTTGCACCGCTTATTACATACAGTACACAAGAAACTGTGTGTGTGTGTGCGCCTACCTGTGTGTGTGTGTGTGTGTGTGTGTGTGCACGCATACCTGTGTGTGTGTGTGTCTGTGCGCGCATACCTGTGTGTGTGTGTGTGTGTGTGTGTGTGTGTGTGTGTGTGTGTGTGTGTGTGTGTGTGTGTGTGTCTGCGCATACTTGTGTGTGTGTGTGTGTGTGTGCGTGTGCACCTGTGTATGTCTGTGTGTGCGCAAGTATGTGTGTGTGTGCGTGTGCACCTGGGTATGTCTGTGTGTGTGTGTGTGTGTGTGTGTGTGTGTGTGTGTGTGTGTGTGTGTGTGTGTGTGTGTGTGTGTGTGTGTGTGTGTGTGTGTGTGTGTGTGTGTGTGTGTGTGTGTGTGTGTGTGCGCAAGTGTGTGTGTGCGCAAGTGTGTGGGCGGGTGTCATCACACCATCCTCTAATAAATGAGTATCCTTCCAGTTTTTGACTGGCAGCTTGTCCACCACTCTGGAAAAAATAGCAATTGGCAACTAATGTGCCACTCCAATGGCCCTGTTCAAAGGAATCAGAGTTCAGAGCATTCCAATGGCCCTGTTCAAAGGAATCAGAGTTCAGAGCATTCCAATGGCCCTGTTCAAAGGAATCAGAGTTCAGATCACTCCAATGGCCCTGTTCAAAGGAATCAGAGTTCAGAGCATTCCAATGGCCCTGTTCAAAGGAATCAGAGTTCAGAGCACTACAATGGCTCTGTTCAAAGGAATCAGAGTTCAGATCACTCCAATGGACCTGTTCAAAGGGATCAGAGTTCAGAGCGCTCCAAGGCCCTGGCCCCATCAAGTGCCTCTCTGTCTGCACTGCATGTCAGCTGTCCAAACTGGTCTCCTAATGTCTGAAACTGTTTTAAAGGCAAATAGCATAATCCAAGATACACACTTTTCATGCAATTCTCTAACGATGAAACGCCAGTAGGGATATTCACCATCAATATTTAGTACATGGCCATGTTATGTTTCCCGTTCACTCAGCTCAAGTGATAGTGAATACAGTACATGTATCTAAAGAATGAAGGGGGAAAATGTACAGCACATTGAATCAAAGTGAGCAGTAATCTGTTGTTTATAATTTATTGTATTTTCAAAGCTTCCTCTCTAGGTGGTAATGAAGCCTTGGATGATGTAGAACTCTGAAATACACAACATTTTGTTACGTCCCCCTGTTTCCTTGAAGATAGCACTAAAACCATTTTGTTGTTTGATCATGCAGGCAAGCTATCCTCACAGTAATGGAATGGGTTTTGAAGCGGGGGCATTACTTTAATATTTTTAATTGGTATGTTCCAGATGAACTTCTCCCGATTTAATATAGTGAACTTAATTGTTTGATGTGGCGCCACCTGTCTCAAGCCTATTTATGCACGCAAACACAGGCTTTAATTTGGTTTATTTCATTTCATAGAATTTATTGTAATTACACTGTTAGTGTTCTGTTAGTGTTCCCTTCAGATCAAAACCAGTGTTCTCACTCTGATTAATCGTTTATCCGTGTCTATAAAGCAATTGCAAGTGTCTCGCCAAGGATTACTTTAAATGGTTGGAATGTCCTGAGCTTTCAACTGTAATCAAAACGGGAATGAATTTGAAACCAACAAGCACCTGTTGAGAGCAGAGAAATTATGGACGGCTGCACAGTCACAGTTGGACTGTAGTTAATGGGTGTTAAGAAGCGCTGCAATAGATGATAAAGTGAATTCATACAGTAGTTATATAAAGTGAGTCTGTTGGAGCTACTCTTTTTGTTACTACCTTCCTCCACCATAACAGACAGGCATCAGACTGAAGAGCCTTGGGCCCCTCCTCTGTATTGGTGTGTAGTAAATGCACTTTCTCCCATTGATTCAGACTATCGATCCCGGCTGGAGCATTCATCCCAAACACTCGCTCTCGCTCTCTCTCTTTCTCTCTCTTTCTCTCTTTCTCTCTCTCTTTCTCTCATCTGTTCTTTGACAAAACAATTACAACACTATTATTGCCTTCCTGCTTACCAACAGGCTCCTAGACAGCTTCTACCCCTACGCCATAAGACTGCTAAATAGCCAGACTGCTAAATAGTCAATTAATGGTACCTGAACTATCTGCACTGACTCTGTCTTGCACCGACCCTACGCACACTCACTAGACTATATATACACACCATATACACACTCACTAGACTACATATACACACCATACACACTCACTAGACTACATATACACACCATACACACTCACTAGACTACATATACACACCATATACACACTCACTAGACTATATATACACACCATACACACACTCACTAGACTATATATACACACCATACACACTCACTAGACTACATATACACACCATACACACTCACTAGACAACATATACACACCATATACACTCACTAGACTACATATACACACCATACACACTCACTAGACTACATATACACACCATACACACTCACTAGACTACATATACACACCATATACACACTCACTAGACTATATATACACACCATACACACTCACTAGACTACATATACACACCATATACACACTCACTAGACTACATATACACACCATACACACTCACTAGACTACATATACACACCATATACACACTCACTAGACTACATATACACACCATACACACTCACTAGACTATATATACACACCATATACACACTCACTAGACTACATATACACACCATACACACTCACTAGACTACATATACACACCATATACACACTCACTAGACTACATATACACACCATATACACACTCACTAGACTACATATACACACCATACACACTCACTAGACTATATATACACACCATATACACACTCACTAGACTATATATACACACCATATACACACTCACTAGACTATATATACACACCATATACACACTCACTAGACTACATATACACACCATACACACTCACTAGACTATATATACACACTATATACACACTCACTAGACTATATATACACACCATATACACACTCACTAGACTATATATACACACCATATACACACTCACTAGACTATATATACACACCATACACACTCACTAGACTATATATACACACCATATACACACTCACTAGACTACATATACACACCATATACACACTCACTAGACTATATATACACACCATACACACTCACTAGACTATATATACACACCATACACACTCACTAGACTATATATACACACCATATACACACTCACTAGACTACATATACACACACCATACACACTCACTAGACTACATATACACACCATACACACTCAGTAGACTATATATACACACCATATACACACTCACTAGACTATATATACACACCATATACACACTCACTAGACTATATATACACACCATATACACACTCACTAGACTATATATACACACCATATACACACTCACTAGACTATATATACACCATACACACTCACTAGACTACATATACAAACCATATACACACTCACTAGACTATATATACACACCATATACACACTCACTAGACTATATATACACACCATATACACACTCACTAGACTATATATACACACCATATACACACTCACTAGACTATATATACACACCGTATACACACTCACTAGACTATATATACACACCATATACACTCACTAGACTACATATACAAACCATATACACACTGACTAAACTATATATACCAGTGTTTCCCAAACTTGTGGTCGGGGTCCCCTGAAATTTAAATGGGGTCCACTGAGAAAATCTGTAATCTTATCAAACAAATTACAAAATATTTCTTCAAATGAGTATAAAATACAACCTTTTAGTGTCAACTAAGGGCCTCTAATGCGCTTTCATGTCATTACTTTGATTTAGGACAGCATAACAGACCCAAAATTGAGTGAATATGATCAAACAGCATTTATTTAGGGAATATCATTTTCTTTAATTGGTGTCCCCTGCATTTTCTAGTGTCAATTTGGGGTTGTGTGCAGAAAATGTTTGTGAACCCTTGATATATACACACCATATACACACTCACTCACACACACAAACTATATTGACAATCCCACAAAAAATCCACACACATTCACATACTCTACATACGCACACACACACACGTAACACACACACGCAGACTGACACACCATAAACACACATACATACATACATACACATTACACACACACATGCACACTTACAGACAAACACTTTTACACTCATCTTTTTCTGCTGTTACTCTGTTCTTTATTTACTCTTACTATTATCTATCCTGATGCCTAGTCACTTTACTTCATGTACATATCTACCTCAAATACCTTGTTATTATCTATCCTGATGCCCTAGTCACTTTACCCTGCCTTTATGTACATATCTACCTCAAATACCTTATTATTATCTATCCTGATGCCTAGTCACTACCCTGCCTTCATGTACATATCTACCTCAAATACCTTATTATTATCTATCCTGATGCCTAGTCACTTTACCCTGCCTTCATGTACATATCTACCTCAAATACCTTATTATTATCTATCCTGATGCCTAGTCACTACCCTGCCTTCATGTACATATCTACCTCAAATACCTTATTATTATCTATCCTGATGCCTAGTCACTACCCTGCCTTCATGTACATATCTACCTCAAATACCTTATTATTATCTATCCTGATGCCTAGTCACTTTGCCCTGCCTTCATGTACATATCTACCTCAAATACCGTGTTATTATCTATACTGATGCCTAGTCATTTCACCCTGCCTTCATGTATCTACCTCAAATACCCCATACCTCTGTACATTGATCTGGTACTGGTACTCCCTGTACATAGATCCACATTGATCTGGTACTGGTACTCCCTGTATATAGCTCCACATTGATCTGGTACTGGCACTCCCTGTATATAGCTTCACATTGATCTGGTACTCCCTGTATATAGCTTCACATTGATCTGGTACTGGTACTCTCTGTATATAGCTCCACATTGATCTGGTACTGGTACTTCCTGTATATAGCTTCACATTGATCTGGTACTGGTACTCCCTGTATATAGCTCCACATTGATCTGGTACTGGTACTTCCTGTATATAGCTCCACATTGATCTGGTACTGGTACTCCCTGTATATAGCTTCACATTGATCTGGTACTGGTAGTCCCTGTATATAGCTCCATTCTTGTGTATTTTATTTTACTCCTTGTGTTACTATTTTATTTGGATTATTATTTTTAAACTCTGAATCATAGGGAAAGGCTCGTAAACAAGAATTTCCCGGTAAAGTCTACACCAGTTGTATTCGGCGCATGTGAAAAATAACATTTGATTTCATTTACAACCTAAGCAAAGCAGTCATTTCGATCAAGTGCTCTCTCTATCGCCAATCCACTCGTTCAACATGCAGAGAAAGGAATCCGAAAATCTACTCCTAAACTTTGTTTCAACAAGTCAAAATAAGTTTCTATTTATTCCTCAGATAACCCTAAAATGTAATCAAACTATAAGATTTCTTAAGTAAAGAAGTATGTTCAATAGGAAACCGATTTTAGCAGGTGTGTCTTGTCTTCATGGCGCACAAAAATATGAATTTCCAAGACTGTGTCCCTGTACTAAAACTGTTATTTCTTATTTGTTTTGGAAGTTACAAGCCTGAAACCTTGAACATAGACTACTGACACTCAGTGGAAGCCATAGGAATTGCATCCTGGGAGCTAGAATTGAGTATGCCCTTATACTTGCCATTGGAAGAGCTTGATCTCTCTCAAAAAAAATCTGGTCGGTTTTTCTTTGGATTTTCTCCTACCATATCTATTGTGTTATACTCTCCTACACTATTTTAACATTTATACAAACTTCAAAGTGTTTTCTTTCCAATGGTAGCAATTATATGCATATCCTGGCTTCAGGGCCTGAGGAACAGGCAGTTTACTTTGGGCATGTCATTCAGGCAGAAATTTAGAAAAAAATGGGCCTAGCCCTAACATTTAACTCTTCGCTAAATGGACATAATTAAACATTAACTGGCTAGTTAACTCATGGAGTCTACACATAAGGCTCACTGTCATTGGATATTCCTCCCTGTCACGTCCTGACCATTGTGTGCTCTTATTTTCTATGGTAGAGTATGTCAGGGCGTGACTGGGGGGGTTTATTCTAGTTTAATGTTTCTATGTTGTTTGGGTCTAGTTTCTGTTTTTCTATGTTGGGGTTTTTGGATGATCCCCAATTAGAGGCAGCTGGTCATCGTTGTCTCTAATTGGGGATCATATTTAAGTAGTTGTTTTTCCCACCTTTCTTTTGTGGGAGATTATTTTGAGTTAGTGCTTCGTCACGGTTTGTTGTTTTGTTTATGGTTTATTGTATGTCTTGCATAGTTTCACATTATAAATAAATATGTGGAATAATACTCCCGCTGCGCCTTGGTCCGTTCCTACACACAAATGTGACACTCCCATTCTTTTTCATGTCCTTCACATGAAAGTAAACTTTTTGATTCTTCTCTGATGAAATTGACTGCAATACTCATCGCTCTGGCTTCCCTGGCTTCAGCTTTCCTTCTCATCTCAAATGGATTTAGAGCCCGGCCGATTTGGCAGCCTTGTAATTTTCTCAAACAGCACAGTCCAAAACACTCTGCCTGCTGAGAGTCCTGGCAAAAATTGGGAAACCTGCAGGAGAACAGGCTCAGAATGAAAGCAGCACTCTTTCCAAACCTAAACCTTGATGGTAGCTTAAAGAACATGTTTCTAGTAGTAATAATTCTACAGTATCTCTATATCTATCTTTCTCAAGCAATAAACAGGGAGAGAGAAAGAGGGAGAGAGAAAGAGGAAGAGATAAACAGCATTGCCAGTGTTGCACCTGGGAGAGGGCCGAGTGGGGGTTTTGAGCATGGAGGGAGGGAGCTGACCCAGTTAGAGAGAGTCGGGCTGGGTAGTGGGGAGGAGTTGGTCTGGTCTGGGGGCGCCGCCATCCAGGCGCAGGGTGCGATGGGGGCCCTGCTAAGCCATCTGGCCATCCTGTAATTGGGTAGGGCTTTTACACCTGCATGGCACACCTCGAGAGGGATGAGCTTTTGAGATGGAAGAAGGGAAGTAGAAACTCAGACTCGCTGTGCTTCCTCAAGTGCTTAGAGGAAAACGACTGAAAGCGAAAAGCAGTTGGTCGTGTTTTAATCTGTCCACTATCCTGAATCCATTATCCTCCATCTTTGTATGGCATGTTGATTTGAGAGATTTCCAGGCTTTGGTGTACTGATATTTTAGCTGGCCTTGTATCTGACAGACTAGGTACATTTGACGTGTTGCCTCAGCAGTGGAACAGAGTGGGCATGCTGGTGCATGACTGTGAGAGGAAGTGCTCTCATTATAACAAAATTGACGCTATGTGTTAAAAGGGCATTTCTGAATTTTATCGGCATGCATCATTTAACATGCTCTCTGTGATGTATTATTTAGCTTTGGCTTGAAGTTGGTTTATAATAAAGGCAATTGAAAGGGCAGGTATTGACTTACTGTTGAAATGGAGATCGCTATGGCGATGATAGCCCATGGAAAGGGGAAAAGGTCATAGAGGCAAATGAGCTGCCAGCCAGCCAGAACAGAATGCTACTCCATGTTCAAGTCGGTCACCTGCCACACAAGGGTCTTCAGCCTCTATATGAGACTTGTTTATACAAGTATACATAGAATTTGAGACAGAATAACCCAATTATTCTGGGATGATCCTGGGATGAGAAGCATCACTGTCTCTGTGGATGGTCTCAAACTCACAGTAGGCCTGAGAACATTCTCTCTCCAAGCATAATGCATTTGACAGTAATGTCACAATGATCCAAGGTGTTTTACACATCCTATGTGACCACCTGCTCATAGAGAACATTAAAATGGCTGCCTTGAGCTATGCCCAAGTTACTAAATCCTTTAAGCATTTGATGATAATTTGTTTATGAACGTCTTTCTATAACGCATCAGTGGTGATGCATTAATACAACAGCGATATCAACTACATAGTTACCACATCATGTAGCCTATAGCCACTCATTCTCCAAGAGCCTGTTTATAGGCAAAGAGCCAATAGCATCCATCACTTGGTGCTTTGACCTTGAGAGAGAACAGAGGAACAAAATGATCTGATCACGTCTCTGTCTCGACATCAGCCACTACCTCTCTTTGATTAACTGGGCATATGAATAAGAAATGGACTGAGAGCAAATAGATAAATGACTTATTTCAGCTCTGTCACTTCAGTTTAGCATCTAGGCCTTCGTCCTTTGTGCTGAGGACAAAGTGGCTATATGGGTCATTCGCCTGGTAGGTGGGTCTGTACTCTTCACAGGGGCCCGAAAGGGGGGTGCCAACCAAACATCAGGGCGTGTCACAAAGATCTCCCTAATGCCCCAAAGTGTCGGATGTTCTCTTTAATGACAGCCCCGCCACCCTGATCTGGCCTCTAAGTGGATAGATTGTCTCTCTTGTTCCCACAATGCAAATGTGCCCCTAAATGTGGCTGTTTTCTGCTCAGGGTTTCTTGTAATTACAGCCCTTTGATGGAGCTCCTTTGTTCAGCCTATGACTCACTCACGCCTGTTAGGAGAGCGGGAAACTTTAGCAGGTGTGCATTAGCGCCCTTTGGATTGGAGTTTGACGTGGACGAACATGAAAACATCACGCCTGAAGCCTACAATACAATACATGCCCTCCATTCCCTTCCCACGGGATCAATCCTATCTGCAATAGAAGAGAAGATGCCTCCTCCCACATACCCTACTCTCTCCTGAGAGCAGCATTATATTCCGAAAGTCCTCTCCCTGCCTGCACTGAAGTGTCTCTGTCGTGGCCCGTCGTGCCTCTCCATGGCTCAGCCCCCACACTCACCTCGATGCTGCCTTTCAAAGGGAGACAAGGGAAGGCAGGGAGAACATGAAGGTGTAGGCGGAACTTTGAACTAGAGGGGAGATTCAAAGGGCTCACAGAAACACTCATTGCTGTGTTCATTCATAGAAATTAGCAAAGATTTCAGGGAGGGGTTTCAAGCCAAGCTAGAATATGCGTTAGAAAACATCAATGCAATTGTATACCCTTTATAAAATAGCCTATATAGTTGAAGTCAGAAGTTTACATACACTTAGGTTGGAGTCATTAAAACTCGTTTTTCAACCACTCCACAAATTTCTTGTTAACAAACTATAGTTTTGGCAAGTCGGTTAGGACATCTACTTTGTGCATGACACAAGTCATTTTTACAACAATTGTTTACAGACAGATTATTTAACTTATAATTCACTGTATCACAATTCCAGTGGTTCAGAAGTTTACATACACTAAGTTGACTGTGCCTTTAAAGCTTGGAAAATTCCAGAAAATTATGTCATGGCTTTAGAATCTTCTGATAGGCTAATTGACATCATTTGAGTCAATTGGAGGTGTACCTGTGGATGTATTTCAAGGCCTACCTTCAAACTCAGTGCCTCTTTGCTTGACATCATGGGAAAATCAAAAGAAATCAGCCAAGATCTCAGAACATTTTTTGTAAACCTCCACAAGTCTGGTTCATCCTTGGGAGCAATTTCCAAACACCTGAAGGTACCACGTTCATCTGTACAAACAATAGTATGCAATTATAAACACCATGGGACCACGCAGCCGTCACACCACTCAGGAGAGAGACGCGTTCTGTCTCCTAGAGATTAATGTACTTTGGTGCAAAAAGTGAAAATCAATCCCAGAACAACAGCAAATGACCTTGTGAAGATGCTGGATGAAACAGGTACAAAAGTATTTATATCCTATATTGACATAACCTTAAAATGCCGCTCAGCAAGGAAGAAGCCACTGCTTCAAAACTGCCATAAAAAAGTCAGACTACGGTTTGCAACTGCACATGGGGAGAAAGATCGTACTTTTTGGAGAAATGTCCTCTGGTCTAATGAAACAAAAATAGAACTGTTTGGCCATAATGACCATCGTTATGTTTGGAGGAAAAAGGGGGAGGCTTGCAAGCCAAAGAATACCATCCCAACCATGAAGCACGGAGATGGCAGCATCATGTTGTGGGGGTGCTTTGCTGCAGGAGGGGCTGGTGCACTTCACAAAATAGATGGCATCATGAGGACGGAAAATGATGTGGATATATTGAAGCAACATCTCAAGACATCAGTCAGGAAGTTAAAGCTTAGTCGCAAATGGGTCTTCCAAATGGACCCAAGCATACTTCCAAATTTGTGGAAAATGGCTTAAGGGCAACAAAGTCAAGGCATTGGAGTGGTCATCACAAATCCCTGACCTCATCCTATAGAAAATGTGTGGGCAGAGCTGAAAAAGCGTGTGCGAGCAAGGAGGCCTACAAACCTGACTCAGTTACACCAGCTCTGTCAGGAGGAATGGGCCAAAATTCACCCAACTTATTGTGGGAAGCTTGTGGAAGGCTACCCGAAACATTTGACCCAAGATAAACAATGTAAAGGCAATGCTACCAAATATTAATTGAGTGTATGTAAACTTCTGACCCACTGGGAATATGATGAATGAAACAAAAGTTGAAATAAATCATTCTCTACTTTTATTCTGACATTTCACATTCTTAAAATAAAGTGGTGATCCTAACTGACCTAAGACAGGGGATTTTTACTAAGATTAAATGTCAGGAATTGTGAAAAATGTAGTTTAAATGCATTTTGCTAAGCTGTATGTAAACTTCCGACTTCAACCGTAGGTGTATATTATGAGAAATTGTCATTACCGTTGCTTGTCTACGATGGCGCCGGAGGGGATGGCTGCCGTCTTATCGGCTCTTAACCAACCATGCTATTTTGTTAGTTTTTTTGCATTGTTCGTGACTTGTTTTGAACATAATGTTGCTGCTACCATCTCTCATGACCGAAAAGAGCTTCTGGACATCAGAACTGCGATTACTCACCTCAGATTAGACAAAGAGTTTTACAGACACCCGAACAGGCCCAGATCCCTGTCATTCGCTGAAGAAGGAAACAGAGATTTTGCGGGAAGAGATCAGGATGCCTTGTGAGGATTAGGCGCCGAATGGCTAATCTGCCTTTGCCTTCCGTCCTGCTAGCTAACGTTCAACCACTGGAAAATAAATGGGATGAACTGAAAGCACGTACATCCTACCAACGGCACATTAAAAACTGTAATATCTTATGTTTCACCAAGTAATGGCTGACCGACGACATTAAGAACATAGAGCTGGCGGGGTATACACTCTATCGGCAGGATAGAACAGCAGCCTCTGGTAAGAAACAGTGCGGGGGCCTATGCATATATGTAAACAACAGCTGGTTCACGATATCTAAGGAAGTCTCGAGATTTTGTTCGCCAGAGGTAGAGTATCTCATGATAAGCTGTAGACCACACTATCTACCTAGAGAGTTTTCATCTGTATTTTTCGTAGCTGTCTACATACCACCATTGACCGATGCTGGCACTAAAACCGCACTCAATGAGCTGTGTACCACCATAAGCATACAGAAAAACGCTCATCCAATTGCGGCGCTCCTAGTGGCCGGGAACTTTAATGCAGGGAAACTTAAATCAGTTTTACCTAATTAATATCAGCATTGTAAATGTGCAACCAGAGGGAAACAAATTCTAGACAACCTTTACTCCACATACAGAGACATGTACAAAGCTCTCCCTCGCCAACCATTTGGCAAATCTGACCATAATTCTATCCTCCTTATTCCAGTTTACAAGAACAATTTAAGCATGAACCACCAGTGACTCGGTTAATAAAAAAGTGGTCAGATGAAGCAGATGCTAAACTACAGGACTATTTTGCTAGCACAGACTGGAATATGTTCTGGGATTCTTCCGATGGCATTGAGGAGTACACCACATCAGTCACTGGCTTTATCAATAAGTGCATTGAGGAAGTCGTCCCCACAGTGACTGTATGTTCATAGCCCAACCAGAAGCCAAGGATTACAGGGAACATTCGCACTGAGCTAAAGGGTAGAGCTGCCGCTTTCAAGGTGCGGGACTCTAATCCGGGAAGCTTAGAAGAAATCCCGCTATGCCCTCTGACAAACCATCAAACAGGCAAAGCATCAATACAGGACAAAGATCGAATCGTACTACACCGGCTCCGACCCTCGTCGGATGTGGCAGGGCTTGCTAACTATTACAGACTACAAACGGAAGCACAGCCGAGAGCTGCCCAGTGACACGAGGCTACCAGACGAGCTAAATAACTTCCATGCTCGCTTTGAGGAAAGTAACACTGAAACATGCATAAGAGCATCAACTGTTCCAGATGACTGTGTGATCATGCTCTCCACAGCCGATGTGAGTAAGACCTTTAAACAGGTCAACATTCACAAGGCCGCAGGGCCAGATGGATTACCAGGACGTGTACTCTGAGCATGCGCTGACCAACTGGGAAGTGTCTTCACTGACATTTTCAAACTCTCCCTGTCCGAATCTGTAATACCAACATATTTCAAGCAGACCACCATAATCCCTGTGCCCAAGAACACTAAGGTAACCTGCCTAAATGACTACTGACCCATAGCACTCACGTCTGTAGCCATGAAATGCTTTGAAAGGCTGGTCATGGCTCACATCAACACCGTTATCCCAGAAACCCTAGACCCACTCCAATTTGCATACCGCACCAACAGATCCACAGATGATGCAATCTCTATTGCACTCCACACTGCCCTTTCCCACCTGGACAAAAGGAACACCTATGTGAGAATGATATTCATTGACTGCAGCTCAGCGTTCAACACCATAGTGCCCTCAAAGCTCATCACTAAGCTAAGGACCCTGGGATTAAACACCTCCCTCTGCAACTGGATCCTGGACTTCCTAACGGGCTGCCCCCAGGTGGTAAGGGTAGGTAACGACACGTCCGCCACGCTGATCCTCAACACGGGGGCCTCTCAGGGGTGCGTGCTCAGTTCCCTCCTGTACTCCCTGTTCACACATGACTGCATGGCCAGACACAACTGCAACACCATCATTAAGTTTGCTGATGACACAACAGTGGTAGGCCTGATCACTGACAACGAGGTCAGAGACCTGACCGTGTGGTGCAAGGACAACAACCTCTCCCTCAACATGATCAAAACAAAAGGAGATTATCGTGGACTACAGGAAAAGGAGGACCGAGCACGCCCCCATTCTCATCAACGTGGCTGTAGTAGAGCAGGTTGAGAGCTTCAAATTCCTTGGTGTCCACATCCCCAACAAACTAACATGGTCCAAGTACACCAAGAGAGTTGTGAAGAGGGCACGACAAAACCTATTCCCCCTCAGGAGACTGAAAAGATTTATCATGGGTCCTCAGATCCTCAAAAGGTTTTACAGCTGCACCATCGAGAGCATCCTGACTGGTTGTATTACTGCCTGGTATGGCAACTGCTCGGCCTCTGACCGCAAGGCACTACAGAGGGTAGTGCGTACGGCCCAGTACATCTCCAGGGCCAAGCTTCCTGCCATCCAGGACCACGCTGCTCTTACTCTCTGTTATTATCTATGCATAGCCACTTTAATAACTCTACCTACATGTACATATTACCTTAATTACCTCGATACCGGTGCCTCCGCACACTGACTCTGTACCGGTACCCTCTGTATATAGCCCCGCTATTAACTGCTGGTCTTTAAATAGTTGTTTTTCTTCTTAGGTATTTTCTTAAAACTGCATTGTTGGTTAAGGGCTTGCAAGTAAGCATTTCACTGTAAGGTCTACACCTGTTGTATTCGGCGCATGTGACAAATGCAATTTGATTTGATTTGATTTGTGTTCAACACCCTGAAGCATGTCTTTTTCAAATCTGCCAGGGTCATTAAATACGTGTTGACAACACAGCTGGAGAACACAGTCCTCTCGTGCGTTCACAGCGTGTTCCCATACAACAGCAGGCAAACCCAAAGTGTGTGAACAACACTGCCTCATGCTAACAGGCTTGTCAATGCCTGCAAAGTGAGTGAGCAACACTGCCTCATGCTAACAGGCTTGTCAATGCCTGCAAAGTGAGTGAGCAACAGCTAACAATCTAATCCTGTGAATACGCTGCACACTTAGTAAATCTACAAGGCAATCGGATCAAGGTTAGCAATACTATATTTGTTCTCAATCCAATCACATGCCTGGGAGTCCATTTGCATGACTAGAATAGACAACGGCATAAAAGTCCACACTTAAAGTAGAAAGTGTTAGAGGCTTTGTGTACGTCCCAAATGCCACCCTATTCCCTACATTTGGGACACAGACTTTGTGTGGTGTGGAAGCCAGCTTCATCTGCCTGGGACTGCTGGTTGAACCCTGCAGGATCATTGTGGTTTCCAGGTGTGTTTACTCAGGCTGAGCCAGCAACTAGTCATACAGAGGGAGCATCCACTCACTCATCTATAGCAGGGCCAGAGAAAACTGTCCCTGGAAGGCATCTGTCACAATCAGCTAATCTTACCTGACTCTCTCTTGCTTTGTCTTTCTTTCTCACTCTGTCTCTGTCTCTCTTTCTCTCTCGTTCTATCTTCGATCTGCCTCTCTCTCTGTATCTATTTATTATATGTACAGTGAAAGCTATATTAAATTAGGTGTGTTAAACTCAATTCTTTCTCCATCTCTCCTCCAGCTTCTGCCTGGCTGCCCACCACCACCATGGCTGAGAGTCGAAGGGAAGCCCTGGCAGCGGCCCCGATGTCCACCACTGCCTCCACGGTCGGTGCCAACGCTACCGACATCTCTGGCACTGGATCCAGCGAGGACTTCTCCAAGCTCAAGGACAAGTTCATGAATGAGCTCAACAAAATCCCACGTGAGTCATGTTAGTGGTTGGTGTCCCCTAACCTGCCCGGTGACAGGATGGTGATTGGTTGAGTAGTTACTTCCTGTAGACATCTCACAAATAAATGCCTTACAGCACCCTTGGATCTGTTCTTTAGCGACTAATTGCAATCAACAAAGTACAAGTGGTCATTATCACTGATTGTGGATAGGGACTAATGGTATTACTCAGAAGTACTGTGACTACTTTTAGAAACCCATTTGGCATTTGAGGTGACAAGAAAACAAACAGCGTTGATTTTAGAGTTTTGTTTGGAAAGTATGTCTAATTTCCAAAATTTTTGGTTTTCTCAAAGCAAATTCACTTTTTCAATCTCCAAGGTTGTCTGTATTGCTGGGCACCCTCTGTTTCTTCCCTCCATCAATACCCTCCCCCGACAGGAGACACACGACTACAGCATATTGGAATCCTGACCAACTGTCAACCCATCACTCCTATATAAAAATGTTCCACCCAGTGATTTCGGAGGAGACACTTGTCTTTGCCTGTAATGTCTGTGGAACAGTAGCAGTTAGTCTGGGACAGCAGAATCCTTTGTTTATCCCAAACCCCAACCTACTTATCCAGTGGATGTTGTTGCATTCAGCCTCCCAAGTCCTAAACATAGACATATCCACCGGCTCATGTGGAAGTAATTCTTGTGTCAGGAAATGGCTCCCGTGAAAAAGAGAGGTTCTATTGCTTTAGCTCCAACGTGAATGACGCCACTTGTCATATTATGCTGTCCTAGATTCATAGCGCAGGGAGCCTGATAGTGATGAGAGATTTCTCCTGCGTCTGGGGAGGCTAATTTAAAACCAACAACATATTTGCTTTGGGAAATAAAGCCGAAGAAGCTTTAGACAGTAGTCCGTGGACAGTATGTGCTGCCTTTACCCCACCAGACCAGAGATAGACTTTCATTGATTGACAAATGACAAGCGACAAACACTTTCTGGTCTCCTCATAGAAGTGTGTTGGAGCCATTGGGTGTTCCAATGAAATTAGCACCACTGAGGAGCATATGGAAGCCATAATGAAGACACTGTGGAGGGGGGTGACTCTGATGTCCCCTGTGCCTCAGAGTAATGGTCCCTCATATCAGAACTGTTTCACCGTGAGAGGGCTTGAAGATACGCTACCTGCCACATCTAGCTACTAAACTACACCCCCCAATCCTAGCCAGCACAGCTAACCTGGTGCCTCAGCACTCTCACAATGGAGTTGCGTTACGTTTCCAAAACACCCTGTCTTTCCTTCATTTCACTGTCTGTATTTGGCAATGACACGGTGGCAACCAGCCCATTAGGCTTTGGAACAACCCATGTACCACCTCTCTCCCTAATTATCACATTGTGTGATGTGGACAACGACTAAATAAGGGGTTGTTGGGTGCACCTCAGACAGAGATGCTATCTGCAAGCAGTCCCCAAAAAAGCCACTCCATTATAGTAGAGTTTAAATTACAGTTTTTTCTCCAGCACTCAGTCAGAACTTGAAAACGAGGGGCTCCGCGCCGAGCGCTGCCAGCCTGATAAATGTCCAGCGACGTGTTTGTGCCAGGGAATATCAATACAGCTACTCCCAGGATGGGGACAGGGCATTAATAAGGAATATTCAAGGGGAGAAGGCAGCGTGAATAAAACAGAATTAATCCATTGCCATAGCAAATTTTTCCTTGTGGGTATCTCTACATAGAAATAGATGGTTATCTATAAGACTTGATTCCTGGAGGTAAAGCTGAATGCATGGTGTTGTCAGAGTTGGGCATCTTGTGCTGTATCTGGTATAACTCAGAGGAATGCCTTGTGACATTAACAAAGATCCATGGATTAATCTCCGAGCCAGAAGCTCCTCTTCAGCCCCACTTGTTGGCTGATGCTGCTAGAAGTGGCTGTTTTTCAAATGGAGTTGAATTGCATCTCTACAAAAATCTTCAGTGTTTTCTTCATACATTTTCAAAAGTATTTTAAACCACCAAACCTGGTGTAACGATCGTCGTGCAGGAAGGAAGAAGTGGACCAAGGCGCAGCTGGGAGCGAACTCATGTTATTTATTACAGACTGAAATAACACGGTCAAAACAGAGAATACACGTATCGCTACTGCTCCAACAAAAAGAGACAACAACCCACAAACATCGTGGGGGGAAAAGGAACTTAAATATGATTCCCCAATCAGAGGCAACTAGCGACAGCTGTCTCTGATTGGGAATCTACAGAACCCAACATAGAAATACGCCCCAAAGCAAGGCTATACCAAAACATAGAAAATAAACTATAGAAATGCCACACCCTGACCAAAATAGAAGAGTTCACCTGGTCAGGGCGTGACACCTGGTTTAAAAAAATAAATAAAGCAACCCCACAATGCACAAAGCCTCTCCCCCATGTGACCTACTTGTTGTGTGTAAGTACTGTCATGTATGTGTAACTGATAGATGCACACACACATACATTTCAAAACATTAACATGTAGTGTATGGAAATTGTATAGTCTTTTGTCTGTAATGTCTTTTTTGATACGTGCCCAGTAAGACTATCTGTTGCCATTTGCGTCGGCTAATGGGGATCCTAATAAATCAAATCAAATAATTTCTCATTCGCTGTCTCATAACTATTTCCCACCAAGGAGTACCTACAACAAAGAGGATGTTATTAAAAGCGTTACTTCCTCCATTACCTGCTGTAGTTCCATCTGCAATCCCAGCATGCATTGCCACCACCAGGATGTTTGTAGAGATGAATGCAGACTGTCCCACTTTTCTCTCTTTCAAGTTTACCACTAAAGGTTTGTGGTCAGAATACTGATATTATTGGCTTGTATGGAGAACACCATGTCATGCCGTAGCGAGCACCACATAAAGCTCATGGCCACACTCAGAGGGGTGTATCTGCTGCAGCTGGATCTGTGTTGGGCCGCACCACACCATGCTCAGGGCCTTGTGACCTCAGAGGGAGGCGCTGGAATGAATTTTCCAGCACTCCCTCTAAACACCAAAAGGTTTTTGTTTTCAGTGACAATAATGAACCTCTCAGTGTTAGAAATGCTTTGATCCATAACTGCTGTCTCCACACTCGCCGCCATTACTCTAAATAACACAGACAAACGTATCAAAAATGACATTTCTGGTTAGTGGGTTTTTTTCACACCTGTTTCTGTGGGTATTACACTAAAAGCTATTCCTACTCATTACGAAATTGACTGTTTTGTATTTTAAAAGAAAATTAGATGTACAGGTGACTGAAAGCTAACATTTCAAAAAATGATTTACAATAATTACTGAGTAGTTTATTTCATTTAGATTCTGCTCAGAAATGACAGCACCCCTGAGGATTAGACTGGAGGTAGATCAGCAAAGACAAACTTCTCTGTCCCTCTCTGTCTGGCTCTAGTCCCGGTCCTCTCCCGGGCCTTGGACTGAGCCAGTAGGCCTGCCATGAGGCAGCAGGATGGGGCTGGGGTACCAAAACTTAGTGCTCGCAGCTTACAGAAGGGAAGAACAGCCCTCCTCGGACCAAACTGCTTGCCCCCCCCGCACACCTGGGCCCATGTCAGGAGGGTGCTCCATGGAGCGCAGGTTGAGATCTCCCCTCATCAACAGTGTGATGCTTGACCATTTTGCGTTCAAACAAATAAAATGACATGCCCAGTACACTACCTCCCACCTCACCCACCCCCAGAGTAGCCTTTCAAAGAAGGGAATCAGAGGCCTGGTCCGAAACTCAATCACTTTCTTCCTCATTAGTTTTACATACTGTACATCCTACCACAAATACCAGTTTGTGTAGCTGGTTATTTGTTCTGTTACATATTCATCACCCCCGTTTGCAGCTATTGTTGCACTGTCGTTGTTGTTGTTCCCACAGTGGGAAAGGGCAAGGACCGGGGGTGCTGCTCTTGTTGGCATAACAACATGTAATGTCAAGGTTAATTGACCAACAGTGTGCTGTCATAATATATTAGTTTGTGTTGCCATGCCTATTACCATGATACATCATCACACACCACCCACCCCCCTACCCACTACTGTTGCCAGTCTATTGGATCCTCTATATAAAGATGTAAGGAGGCCGGTATCTCCTCAGAGGACCATGGGTAATGTGATAACAAGCAGGAAGCTCCCCACATGCCCCGAGGCAGTCCGCAAGTGACTGATTACTATGCTCCCGTCTCATCAACCTCACCCGTCGTGGAACATCTAACCGCTCCAACTCCCTCAGACTGCCTCTGCCCCGTGACCGGTACCATTGAGATAGTATGGAAATCTGCTCCAAAACTAGACAATGAAATAGAGCCCTTTAGCTTCCATGATTCCTATTCTGTCTCACCGATTTGACTGATCCTGCACTATCTATTGCCACACCTGAAAGTGGTTGTGTCTCTCAGTTGAGCATCACTTCAATAGACATCAATACACATCAATGTACACTATACACAATAATATACACTATATACTGTACATCAATGTTACTTTTTAACTCTGCATTGTTGGGTTAGGGCTCGTAAGTAAGGGCTCATAAGTAAGAGTTTCACGGTAAAGTCTACACCTGCTATTGTCAGCTCATGTGACAAATACAATTTGATTTGAACAATACCCATCAATATACACTATACACATCAATAATGCCCATCAATATTACATGAATATTAATATCAAAACACTGAAAGCAAAACACAATCATTGTCACGGTTGTCGTTGGTAATGGAGGACCAAAACGCAGCAGGTATGTGTACGCTCATCTTGACATTTATTAACTCAGAATGAACACACCAAAACAACACGAACAACGAAACAGTCTTGAAAGGCTCACTCGGCAAAACAAGAAACAATCTCCCACAATTACACAAACAAACACACCCAACTAATATAGGACTTCCAATCAAAGGCAACACCACACAGCTGCCTTCAATTGGAAGTCCACCCCAATTAACCAAACATAGACATACAACTAACTAGATCAACATAGAAATACGTAAACAAGGAACAGTGCCCAACAACCCCGGAATACTTAAATCAAATGCCCCTTTTAGAAAAAACACCACCCCGAACCACATAAACCAAATACCCTCTGCCACGTCCTGACCAAACTACAATAACAATTAACCCTTATACTGGCCAGGACGTGACAATCATAGAAAACAAACATTCAGTAAAATGGTCCTCAATCAGCCTTTTAAATTGTCCCAGAGGCACCAATTCGTCCAATTTTAGAGAGCCTTGGAGATTATTCCACCAGATTTACCTACCTGTAACTCAGTGGAGATTGTAGGGATCTCCAGAGTTAGCCAACCCTAAGACCAGGTCTGGTATCTCGTACGTCTATAAGTTAACAATTAAGTAACAATGAAGTTAACAGTGAAGTTACAAAATACAGTGATGTGTACTAAACCAATCGTCTATAATACTTCCTGACTGGCCGCTCCCCGAGTGGTAAGGCTAGGTAACAACACATCCGCCACGCTGATCCTCAACACAGGGGCCCCTCAGGGGTGCGTGCTCAGTCCGCTCCTGTCCTCCATGTTCACTCATGACTGCACGGCCAGGCACGACTCCAACACTATCATTAAGTTTGCCGATGACACAACAGTGGTAAGCCTGATCACCGACAATGACGAGACAGCCTATAAGGAGGAGGTCAGAGACCTCGCCGTGTGGTGCCAGGACAACAACCTCTCTCTCAACGTGATCAAGACAAAGGAGATGATTGTGGACGAAAGGAAAAGGAGGACCGAGCACGCCCCCATTCTCATCGATGGGGCTGTAGTGGAGCAGGTTGAGAGCTTCAAGTTCATTGGTGTCCCCATCACCAACAAACTAACATGGTTCAAGCACACCAAGACAGTCATGAAGAGGGCACAACAAAACCTATTTCCCCTCAGGAGACTGAAAAGATTTGGCCTGGGTCCTCAGATCCTCAAAAGATTCTACAGCTGCGCCATCGAGAGCATCTTGACTGGTTGCAACACTGCCCGGTTTGGAAACTGCTCGGCCTCCAACCGCAAGGCACTACAGAGGGTGATGTGTACGGCCCAGTACATCACTGGGGCCAAGCTTCCTGCCATCCAGGACCTTTATACCAGGCGGTGTCAGAGGTAGGTCCTAAAAATTGTCAAAGACTCCAGCCACCCTAGTCATAGACTGTTCTCTCTGCCACTGCACGGCATTCATATAGACCAGGTATTCCCAAACCCCTAGGGGTATACGCAATGCCGTCGGGGGTACGCCAAATAAAAATGTGTTTCACACAACAGTCCATTTATATAATCTGATGCAGCCAAAGAGCTACTGCCCCCTTGTCTGGGAAAGCACCAAACAACAGATAGGGACGTTGACCCATCAAATAGGTGCAAATATGATGAGAATTACGTTGATTTGGGGTTCACCCACAGTGTGTTATATGTGCAAAAGTACTATCTCACAACTCGATGAAACCTTCACTCTTGTGCAGACGTTTAGAAACAAAACATGGCAATTAGAAAAATAAGCCATGGGAGTTTTTTGAGCGAGAATTAAAACGACTTTCGAGTAGTAAGACATGTATAAAAGTAACAGATACCATTAATAAGAAGGGGCTAGAAGCGTCTTATATGGTGAGCTACCGAGTGGCTAGGACAGGAAGCCCCATACTATTGTGGAGGACTTAATACTTCCAGCTGCCGCGGGTATGGCTGGAACAATGCTGGGGGATAAGGCCAAAAAAACTATACAGACAATGGCTTCATCAAACAACACTGTTTCACGAAGCATCAGTGACATCCCAGCTAGCAATGAGGAATCAGCCCAGAACCGGCCCTCTTCCTGGGGGCCAGAACTGATTGAATCAGCCCGGAATCGGGTGTCGGACTCGACCCAGAATCAAAAGGAATGACTGCCCAGAATCGGCCCAAGTACATCGGGCCATTTCCGTCTACCGGAATTCAGCCGATTTTGCCAGCATCTTCCGATTTAGTCATTTTAAATATTATTATTTTATACATACAAATTTTACCGATCCACAAAAAAAAAACAGGTTGTGTCGGAGGAAACACCATACACCTGGTGACCATGTCAGCATGCATGCGCCTGGCCCCCCACAGAAGTCACTACAGTGCGATGGGACAAGGACATCCTGGCCGGCCAAACCCTCTCCTAACTCAGACGATGCTGGGCCAATTGTGCGTCGCCTCATGGGTCTCCCGGTCGCGGCCGGCATGGGTCTCAAACCAGCATCTGTAGTAACGCAGTTTGCAATGCGACGCACTGTCTTAGACTGCTGCGCCACTGGGGAGGCTCCATCCACAAAGTTTTTAATGGTTATCAATTGCCTTGCACAAAGTATGAAAATACAAAAATACTACACAGGATTCTTAAAGAATTTCCTTTAAAATGTTAATTGTATATTTTTAATCATAGAAACAATGAGAAAATATGGAAAAATAAATAATGAAATGTTAATTATTTAAAGCAGCCCGTGTAATCATCTGCCAGAGTAGCCCCAATCGGCCCGAGCCCCAAGTAATACATTTGGGCCAGATAACTCACACCGGAATTGGACCGAGCTCAATCCCCACATCCTAGCCATAAGTAATACTGCCGAAGGCGGCCCAGACTCGGGTCACATTACGTCAGCCGAGTCTCACTCTCAGCCGAGTGCCCCGACTCTCAGCCGGAATCGGCCCAGGTCCACTGTGCTAGCTGGGATGGCAGGAGAGGTTTTGAAACAATTACTGCTTCTCATACATTCCAGTGAATTCTATGTGTTACAGCTGGATGAGTCAACAGACGTGGCGGGCCTGACACAGCCCTTGGTATATGTCCGTTACGTTTATGGGGGGGTCAATTAAGGAAGTCATCCTCTTCTGCAAACCACTGGAAACCAGGACAACAGGAGAGGATATTTTTAAAGTACTGGACAGCTTTGTGACATCAAATGGACTTTGGTAGTCAAGATGTGATGGTATCTGTACTGTTGGCGCAAAAGCCATGACAGGGAGACAAAGTGGAGTGGTAACGCGTGTGCAAGCAGTTGCTCCCGACGCCACTTGGGTACACCGAGATACTGCCAAAGGAATGCCTGACAGCTTGAAAGATGTCTTGGTCACTACAGTGAAAATGGTTCACTTTGTTAAAGCAAAGCCCCTGAACTCTCGTGTATTTTCTGCACTATGCAATGATATGGGCAGCGACCATGTAACGCTTTTACAACATACAGAATTGTGCTGGTTATCAAGGGGCAAAGTATTGACACATTTTTTTAAATTGAAAGACGAGCTTAAAGTTTTCTTTACTGACCATAATTTTCACTTGTCGTACCGCTTGCGTGATCATGAGTTTCTCACACGACTGGCCTATCTGGGTGATGTTTTTTCTCGCCTGAATGATCTGAATCTAGGATTACAGGGACTCTCCACAACTATATTCAGAGGCAAAATTGAGGCTATGATTAAGAAGTTGGAGCTCTTCTCTGTCTGCATTAAAAAGGACAACACACAGGTATTTCCATCATTGTATGATTTTTTGTGTGCAAATGAACTCAAGCTTATGGACAATGTCAAATGTGATAAAGCGAAGCACCTGAGTGAGTTGGGTGCGCAATTACGCAGGTACTTTCCCGAAACAAATGGCACAAACAACTGGATTCGTTATCCCTTTCATGCCCTGCCTCCAGTCCACTTACCGATATCTGATCAAAAGAGCCTCATCGAAATTGCAACAAGCGGTTCTGTGAAAATGTAATTTAATCCGAAACCACTGCCAGATTTCTGGATTGGGCTACGCTCAGAGTATCCTGCCTTGGCAAATCTCGCTGTTAAGACACTGATGCCCTTTGCAACTACGTACCTGTGTGAGAGTGGATTCTCGGCCCTCACTAGCATGAAAACTAAATACAGGCACAGACTGTGTGTGGAAAATGATTTAAGACTGAGACTCTCTCCAATACAACCCAACATTGCAAGGTTATGTGCATCCTTTCAAGCACACCCTTCTCATTAACCTGTGGTTATGAGTGAGTTATGCACAATTTTCGATGAACAAATAAAGTTTTATATGTAAGATGGCTAAATAAAGAGCAAAAAGATTGATTATTATTATATTATTATTTGTGCCCTAGCCCTATAAGAGCTCTTTGTCACTTCCCACGTGCCGGGTTGTGACAAAAACTCACACTCTTATGTTTAATAAATGTATCGTATAGTGTGTGTGTGGCAGGCCTACAATGATGGAAAAAAAAAACATTTGAGAGTGCGCTGACCCTGGTGCTAGAGGGGGTATGCAGCTGGAGGTTGAATGTTTGAAGGGTACGGGACTATAAAAAGTTTGGGAACCAGCGATATAGACAATATCCCCATATTCTATAACCGGAATGAATGTGGACTGAATGATTTGTTTTCTGCTATGTAATTAAAGTCATGACCGACTCCTTTAAAAGCTGTTGTTAAATAGAGCCAATAGACTCTTACAGAAGCTCAGTAAAATGGCGGACTTTGTGAGAGGAATACCTTTCAGTTACTGTAACCTTTTCTTCTTCATCCCAGAGTGTATGTCTGAAAAGATGTGTTACAACCAAAAGTCCCTCATCCTGTTTGCATTGTTCAGTGTGTCAAGAGTTCCATAGCCATTGGCAGTCTGCAAGGTTTTGTTAAAAAAACCCTGTCTGATAACTCAGCTGTCATATTTCAATGGTCCCCATTCCAGACGGTTATCAGATCAATTCTGTCTGGAAGAAAAAAAACATGGGTTTGATAAGAAAGCTGGGGACTCGGAGCGCCAGACAAATGCAGCTGGAGCCTCCTGGTTCGGAGCGAATGAGCCAAAAGGCCCTGCTGTGTCCTTGAAGGCATCTGGAGGAGGAAAGATGGTAGACTTATCAGTTGGCCGTTGATATTCACAGCTGAAAGCCAAGGAGGCGTCTCATTGTGTGGCGTATTGGCTGCCGCTCGCTGGATGGTTTTTGACTACGGCGGCATAAATGTGATTTGCACCTCTTCTCGGGAGCTGTGAACACTGAACACGCATTCCATCATCCAGAGCCTCCATCGTTTTCCGTTCGCCGTTGTGTGTGGCGGAACGAGAGATAACTACTGCTTAAAGTTGAAGTGCGGTGCACCCGCAGGCGTCACGGTCTCAAGGGGGAATAGACACACCATGTAGTTAATTAGGGAAAGCTTTTATTGCTTTCGGGGACTCAGGTTATTTTAATTAAGCAACACAAAAGTGTCTTGCAGTATTAGATACATGCAGAAAAAAGTATAGAAAACAAGGCCTGGGTTATTGCATTGAATTTCACACCAGTGGGCTGTGCATTATAACGTTCACGTACCGCTGATGTCAACACATTGTAAATAACTACAGAGGATTGCAGTACCATTTAAAAACATTATATTTCATGATGCACAACGGAATCCAATTGCAGTGCAGTCTGCCTCATCAATATAATGCCAAATTCCACTGTTATATCAGTTCATTTATTTACACTCCTGCTGTGTCATTGATGTTAGAAATTATTTTATCAGACCTCCCATTTCAAAAAGTGTCACAGCTTTGCGGTTCCTTCAGTGGGAATATGACTTTCCATCCCAGCTTTCAGGCCTGAAATAGGATCCTGCCATATCTCCGACATTTCCATTAAAAGATAGTCTGCCAGGCTGTGTGGGAAAAAAATGACCAGTCAAACACTGGAACATGTGGTGGTATCCCAAAGGTATCAGTCTCAGACCGCTGCCCCTGCTTTGGCCAAGGAGCAGAGGAGAGGTTTTAACTCAGCCCTAAACCTGTGACTTTAGGGTCAACCGAGGATGCAAGAGGAAATGGAGTCAGTGATGGAGAGCGAGGTGTTATATTATGTATGGGTATTGATAATTACTATACTAACGCAAAGTGACATAGTTTAACCGCTAAAACAATTATAACAAACAAATTTCAAAACAATATTTTCTATTTTTCAAATGTTTTCTTGTTTACCGTTCAACAACTTTGTGAGCAGCAGCAAACCAGTTTTTCGAGAGACTACAGCGAATTCAAAATGGTGGAAGATTGCCACTGCCATTAGCACACCACTGTGGCAAGGCCAAGGCTGTAGATCCCAAAGTTATTTTAGAGCATCACTCAATGTTTTTCCTTAAAGGAGAGTGCTTATCGATTTTGTTCTCTCCCCCTCCCTCCTCTCTGACAGCGAGGCGGTGAGGGAAATTCAGTGAAGTGCTGGCGAGCCAAAGCCCCAGGGAGAATAGACCGTCATATATTTCTCCTGTGATGGTTCTTTCTAGTAGCCCGCAGACATAGAGTCTTCAAAGTAGCACTGAAAGGTGACAAACGTTGGATTTACAATGAAGCCAATTGGCTCCCAGTGTTCCATACGAATTGAGTTAGTAGTACCACAACAGGTTTCTGAGTAGTGTACAGAGAGGAAATGTACCATGTAATCTTTACTATGGTCGTAATTATTCTGTAATTATACTGAACAAAAATATAAATGCAGTTCATATAAGGAAATCAGTCAATTGAAATAAATGAATTAGGCCCTAATCTATGGATTTCACATGACTGGGCAGGGGCACAGCCATGGGTGGACTGAGAGGGAATAGGCCCACCCACTTGGGAGCCAGGCCCACCCACTGGGGAGCTAGATCCAGCCAATTAGAATGAGTTTTTCAACACAAAAAGGCATTTTTACAGACAGAAATACTCCTCAGTTTCATCAGCTGTCTGGGTGGCTGGTCTCAGACGATCCCCCAGGTAAAGAAGCCAGATGTGGAGGTCCTGAGCTGGCGTGGTTACACATGGTCTGCGGTTGTGAGGCCGGTTGGACATACTGCCAAATTCTCTAAAATGACGTTGGAGGCGGCTTATGGTAGGGAAATTAACATTCAATTCTCTGGCAACAGCTCTTGTAGACATTCCTGCAGTCAGCATGCCAATTGCACACTCCCTCAAAACTGGTTTGACAAAACTGCACATTTTAGAGTGGCTTTTTATTGTCCCCAGCACAAGGTGCACCTGTGTAATGATCATGCTGTTTAATCAGCTTCTTGATATGCCACACCTGTCAGGTGGATGGATTATCTTGGCAAAGGAAAATGCTCACTAACATGGATGTAAACATGTATTTCATCTCATGAAACACTGGAACAACACTTTTCATGTTGTGTTTATATTTTTGTTCAGTGTAGCTTGCTTGAATTTATACAGGTGGGAAAACTGTTTAATTATCAGATCCTTCGTTGGTAAAGTAAATCAAACCAGCCTGAATCTACCATATGGTCTCCATCTTGTGCATGGTAAATATTGACAAAAACATATTTTGTTTGCTGATGGGGCTGTTGGTGGCCCTCTCTGTTGAAAGGTGTGGGTTGCAAGGTGTTTGATGTTTAATTATCCCTCCAGAATGGAGCAGTCTGACACTGTGTTTCTGTCCTCATTATTTACAGCACGTCTGGCCACTCTACCATTCCTCTGATACATTTACCAACCCACTTTTGTGCCGTGCATAGCTGGTGGCTGTGTGTGCGTGAGTGTTCTGTCGGGGAGAACTGCCTGACTCCTGTTGTTTAGATAGGCGTCCCTGTTTGTCAGCAGGCTGTTAGAGTGATCACTGTGCTGTGGAGCTGAGCGGCTCCCTGTCTGCCTGTGACAGCACTGACTGGAGCTTTCAGCTGGACTGTTTAGTCCATTCGGCCTTATATATAATAGGGCCTACAGTGGGGAGGAAAAAAACACGTCATTACATTCTCAATTAAAGTAACATAACGGACCATGGCTGTTTTAGTACCCTTTGCCGAGTAGGTCACATCCACGAGCAATACTAAGAAATTGACTTGACAAAAGCTCTCAAAGAAAGTTCTCAGAAATTGGCTAGTATGAGCTGAATCTAAGACAAACGTCTGAATAGGAACTCTCTTTGAGAGAGAGAAGTGTCAAAACCCATGAACGTGATGAGTGGTCATGCAACCACTGACTCGACACGGTCACGCTACAGTTGATAAGTCGCTCTCCAACAGGCCCTGCAAATTACCTCTACACCCTGACCTGTGTGCCCGTGATTGGTGTGAAAGTATCAGTTGTCAGAGAGAAATGTTTTGTTTAAATGGCAAGTGGAAAATGCCAACCTCTGTTATTTCCACTAAATTGGCCGAGGATGCTCAGTGAAGCGTCGGGACGCTTAAAACGTCTCTATTCAAGGGCAATCGTTAGGAGTCCATGTCTCGACTGCAGATCGGGGACGCTGCCACCCACCACTGTTGAGCAAAGTCTTCCGTCTGCACATTACCTTTACATTTGAGTCATTTAGCAGACGCTCTTATCCAGAGTGACTTACAGGAGCAATTAAAACAAAGTGCCTTGCTCAAGGGCACATCAGCAGATTTTTCACCTAGTCGGCTTGGGATTCAAATCAGCGACCTTACGGTTACTGACCCAACGCTCTTAACATCTAGGCGACCTGCCATCCCACATCTGCCACGTCGTGTGTGGAGGTGGCAGGGAAGTCAGGTGCAGGAGAAACAAACTTGGTGTAACTGGAGTAGTTTAATAAAGTAAAAACAAACTCTAAAACCAACGTACATAATAAAATAAACATGGGTACAATAACCCGTCGTGTACCAATCCAACAACACGAGCACATAACAACAAACAATCTCTGACAAGGACATGAGGGGAAACAGAGGGTTAAATACACAACATGTAATGAATGGGATTGGAACCAGGTGTGTAGGAAGACAAGACAAAACAAATGGAAAATGAAAAATGGATCAATGATGGCTAGAAGACCGGTGACGTCGACCGCCCGAGCACCGCCCGAACAAGGAGGGGCATCGACTTCGGCGGAAGTCGTGACAACATCCTTATGTCTTCCTCTATGTCCTCATTCACTCCAGCTGCTGCTGCAGCCGCTTTCTTCAACAAGTAGGCTCCACATCCCGCCATCAGAGTCATTCGTTAGATGCAGGGAGATGGTGACCAGGCATTTCTGGTCAGCTCGTGCCTTGTTTGAAACAGACAATGGTGCCATATTCTCAACGAGGCACTTTTGGTTGTTTGAGAAAAATGTGGGAGCAATGGTTCAGTTTTCTTCATCCAGGTTTGGCCTCATCTTTGACATAAGCTCGTCTAACCTGTGTCCCTGTGTGTCCCTCTCCAGTGCCAAATTGGGCCATCGTCTCCATCGCCTTCGTGGCCGTGGTCCTGGTCCTCTCCTGCTGCTTCTGCATCTGCAAGAAGTGGATATTCAAGAAGAAGAACAAAAAGAAGGGCAAAGACAAGGGCAAGAATGCCATCAACATGATGGACGTGAACGACGGTGCAAAAACCGAGGTAAAGACTTTGTACTACTGCCATTGAACGTTATTGATTAGAGTTAATAGTTTGTTAGTCAACAGTAGTATTTGATAATGCCAAGTTGTTCTGTATTTTATACTGCATTATACATACTGTATATACCTTTTACTTCAAGGTAAAACATTTTAGTTATATACATTTTTATACATTGCGAGTTTCATATTATCTGTGATTGACTGTAGCCAGAAATGACATCATTGACTTTTATTACACTTACCCGGCACCTGACATTCATTGATGATTGAAACCTATAAATAAATGCATATACAGTATATTTCAAAATAATAATCTTCACATAACAAAGCGATTTCACTATACAATTTATCGGACATACATATAGTTTAGGCCAGGGGTGGGCAATCTTTTTGGCTCGTGGGCCAAAATTCAACGGAGGGCCGCACAGATTTTTTTTAATAGTTTCTATCTAATTTTAAAGGTTCAAGTGTGGCCTGGAGTGTTTTTTTTTTAACCCAAAATAATTGAAAGGGCCCACGTGCCGTAGTTTGCCCTGCCCCTGGTTTAGGCCAAACTCTCCCCCATGAAGACCAGTGGACACACATGACACACGACTGTGTTGACATTGTTGCGTCTGCGATGACTCCTCCCCATCCACTCGGATTGCAGGACTGTTAAGGAAGCCTGCCATTTATTATCGCCTCAGAGAGAGAATTCAATCTCTCTTTCTGTTCCTCTCAGTATTTTAATGTGTTAAGAACAATGAGCGCTGAGTACGGTATGCTGTATTGCCAGTGGTATCAACCCAGAGAAATGACATAAGCTAATTACGAGCGAGGGGAGTGAATTAATTCCGCCCTCCCTCTCCAACGCACACAGAGAGAATAGGGAACACACAGCTCTTTAACCCCAGTTAGAATACTAATTGCATTAGCGAAGGTTCTCAATCCAACAACCCCCCCCCTCTCTGTCGAAGTCTGTTTAATTTGCAGTCTGTCCACGCCAACGCCGCTCACATCATCAATCAGGGACATTGAATTGGGGTAGAGGACAAAGCCCTGTGAGATGATGTAGGAGTAGGGAATTGAATAGCTACACAGGCCAGAGACGCAGAGCTGTTACACAGTCTGATAAGGAGTGAGCACAAGTTTCATCTGATTCATACCAAAGAGCTTATTGTTGAAATGCTTACAATTCTTTGATTTGTAGAGGCCTCTGCCTTGTGTCCTTGTTCCTGGTTACAGTTGGTAAGCTTTATAATAGCACTGATTTATCTTAAGCTTTAGTAAGATACACCCATAGAATTAAAATGACTTCAATCTAGAATGAATTCTATTTGGATAGACCACTTTTCCTGTACTGATTTAGGAGCTGCTATGACTACACGTCAAGCAATTAGGCTACACACTGCCAATACAACACCCCTGTCGGTTACTTATGCAACACACCTATTGGTTAGATATTCTAGAGGCGGGGCCATGGGCTCCCGAGCGGTCATTTCTCCTGGTGTGCCCAGACTCTTGTGTTAACTCCTGTGTGTGGTTGTTTTAATGTGTGTTTCTTCCTTCTATGTCCTCCTTATCTGTGTTGTGTCTGATGACTGTGCGGGATTGTCACTGGCGGTAGGTTCCCAATTGTTGTTGGATCCTCCTTAAGCCTGCTGCTCTGATGTTTTGATAGCCTCTTGACAACAACTTACTCCTGTAGAACCAAATATATGTAACTATGCATACAGTACATGTATATCTGCTCTATATATGTGCGTAGTCTTGCACATGCACATATATATGTATGAAAGAAGCCCTGGGCGCGCTTTAACAAGGTTGAACCACATTGATTCTCCATCTGGCGCCTTTTCAATCTTTGTTTTGCATTTTAAAACGAAGATGTGCCCATGAGCTAAAGTAGAATGGTTAAGTTACTCGGTTACTGCTTTTGAAACCTGTAGTAAGGTTTAGACATACAGTAGCTTTACGTTTCACATACATTCACCTGAAGCCAACAGGCAGATTGACTTGACATTGACTTAACCCAGTCTAATAGCTAATACACATTGTGGGTGTTGAACATGGCTGTCAATAGCTATACTCCTCTCCTCTCTGTGTGCAAGCAATAATGAACAAACAATAAAAACATTTATAGTTTTGCTTAGGGAAAAATTGACAATAGGTTGGCTTGCACCAGGAGGGGACTCAGATGGGCCGTACAAATTCCAAACAAATCAATGTTGTTCAGCCTTGATGCTTTCACACCAGCAACCTGACCACTAATAGGGCAGGCCCCCCATCACCATGACAACATCTCTTACCAACACCTACCTACCTACTGCTGGCATGATGCTTATAGCTTCCATCGGCGTGGGGGTAACACATGCAGCTGAGGGTTCTGACAATGCGATTGTGTCTCCTGATGGGTGAATGATAAGTAAACTGAGAATGTGGGGGTCACAACCAGAGTACTGTTCTGTTTACTGAGAATGCCCTGCATGCAACAATGACAGTCTGACAATGTCTGACCTTTGGAAGGCAACTTTGACACTGAATGTACTTGAGAGCTAGTTTTTGCCTCTTTAATCGCATGCTTATCGATAACAAACTGACTGCCCCCCCTGCCTCGAACCCGCCTCTCCCCCACCACTACCAGCATCCCCTCAGAACCAGGCTAGCGAAGGAAAACTCACTCTTCTTCTTCTTCATCATCTTCTTCTTCACTCTCGCCATCTCTTGACATTTCCCTGTTGATTTGTTGAGCACCACAGACTGATCTTCTTGAAATAACATCAAGGGTATTGTCGTTTGTGGTTTGCAGAAGCGTTCTCTCCCTCTCCCCCTCTCCTTTTCTCTCTCGCTCTCTTTCTCCCTCTCCCTCCCTCCCTCCCTCCCTCCCTCCTCTGCCTGCCCATTACTCTCATCTTTTGGCTCTATCATTTGATCTCTCTCCCCCCTCGCCTCCTCAGACCAAAACACCCACATATTGATTGAACTGCATCAGGGGTCCCGGCCCGAGGCTAGCACATCAACGAGCATGTCCTGGTGTTAACCGCTGTGGTATTTTAGTGCTTGTCCCCCCATTATAATCCCCCCAAAGAGAGGCAGCTTTTTTCAGGAGACGGGCCCGCTGGCACACCCGCTGGCAGGCCCGGGGCGGGGCAGGGCGACAGCCGTCTAAGGGGCTGGCACAGGCGGCACACGGAGGGCACTGACTGTTGGTGGGTGTCTCCTTCAGGCCTTGAAGGATGAGGATGACGCTGAGACAGGCCTGACCGATACAGAGAAAGAGCCCGAGCCCAAGGAGGAAGAGAAACTGGGAAAATTACAGTTCAGCCTGGATTACAATTTCACCGAGAATACGGTAAGGGTCCGCCTCTGATATCCACTCTCTCTGTCGTTGTCGTTGTTGTCCGAAACGTCTCTCCTTCGTAAGTATGGTCACCCCCATCTTCCTCTGTGGTTGGTCCATTGACTCATCAATCCATTTAAAAAAACACTGAGAAAATGTTGCCTACCCAGGTAATGCAGAACATACTCCTACTGTTCATTGTTGTATAACCACTGTTTATAATGAATGCCTATAACTGCAGCATGCTCACCGGAGCTTATCAACTACACCTCACCAGAGGATCACGGTGGTTGGGTTGGTTTGTGAATGAATCACTCCTCCGCTCGCAAACAATCCCGTCTTGGGATTTCGGTATTTCTGGGAACACAGTCCCCTATGGAATCCATCTTCTGTTTTTTTGCCCTCCGTCTGGGTTTTAAAAAGCAGAGCGACTTGAGGAGCAGACCAACTTCCAGATGTTGTGTGACAGATCATAGAGGAGGGTGGAAGGCAGCGTGAAGAGGAAGCTCTGCTGTCCTTCACTGGCGCCCTGCTAACGCCCTGTCTTTAACAGAGCTGACGGACAGCCTGAGATTAGTGTGGGTTCAATTCCCACATGAGCTGAATGGATAGTATGTTGACAGTTCTCTGTGGATTGCTTTGTCACGTTGGGTGAAAGTGTTCACTCAACCGCCATATTATATTATCCACACGTTCGGAACATTAGAGATTCTCCACATGCTTCACAACTTTCCCCTGAAAGACCCTCAAGCACTCTGTTTGTCCTTAAATGAAAATGCTTTAGCGAATGTAGTGATGGTAACAGACTGTAATGATGCTAATCATGAGGATTAATAATCACAATAATCCCTCACGCACTCAGTTGTTATGGCCATAATAGTCATGGTCATTATCATAATATCAGTCAAATGTATTCTGATAAAGAGCCTTATTACCATTTAAGACGAATGCACTAACTGAATACTAGTCACATTACTTATTTTATATAATGGGTCCAATATAGCTTTCTCCATTCCCAGTAGTTTACTGAGCTGTCATGCAGTGTAAAACCATACCAGTCTGTTCTGTTCTGTGAGACTCTGTGATTACAGTGGTCCATTAATAATAAGCACTGTAATTCCATAATGGATCCATAATGAATGGATGGCAGTTGTCACTGTGTGTGTGACAGAAACCTGGATCATTGGGCCCGGCGCTCACTGACAGTACCCAGCTCTGAGGCTGAGGGACAAAGCCAGTGAACCAGGGACTATTGTAAGTCTGACCCACTTTCAGTTCAGCAGCAGCTACAGCAGAGAGCCACAGAGCCCCCTACTCACTCAGCTCCTGTGTCTTCAGATCAGGTCCACAGAGTAGAAGCAATCACGGTGAAAAGACTGCCCTAGTCTGAGGAAGAGTGGCTGGCACAGGTAATTGTTCCACTAGTTGTTCTCTTGTCCTCTGCTGAGGACTTTGGAGAGGGAGTGGGGGGAGCAGGGGGGACAGGAAGGATAAACTCTCGTTTTGTTTTAAGGTAATCTGCCCTTCTCAGCTCAGTAGAGCAGGGACTCTCTCTGAATGGAGGAAAGAGAAAGACCAGTATGGTCAAATGTCTCCGCCTGTTTCTGTTAGTTAAGCACCAGTGATGGCTACTGGCCCAGGCCTCTATTAGAATGGGGGTGTGGGGGTTTAATGAGAGCACAAGTTAGTAAAGGATTTGGTACCCAGAGTACGGTGGCCGTATAAAGCAGCTCCACCACAAATGATCCACAAAAGAGCCATAATGGGAAACATAATATGCTATTTCCCACTTTCAACATCATAGTAATGTCCCTTTTAATGGGTCGAAAGGAGACCCTCTGCATTCATAAAAGAGAGTCTACCGTCTCCCTTATATTGGGTAGGAATAATTAAAACCACAGTTTTTCCCCATTACCTTTCTCTGTCTCTCCAAATGTACTTCTACCATTGACCTCTGAAAGAGAATACATTCTCAGAGGCTCCAGCAAAAAGCAAGAGAAGACAGGAGGAATATGACAGCTCCTTTCCCATCCCCTTGGGGCTTTCACTTTCTCCTTTGAAGTGTGCAGTGTTTGTGTGGCTATGTGGAGCCGTGATGGTAGGGAGGGACCAGGGAGGAAGTATCGGAACAACTCCTTTCAGGACGTGCTGCCCGGGGCTTAGTCACAATTGCAGGTGCATACCGTTCTCCAGCCTCCCATCAGCGGCCAATATCACACACACAGGGAAGGGTTACGACCCAGCAGGCCCTTCTCTGTGACAGGACGCTGCCCCTCCGTTAAACACACACACAGGTTTACAGACCTGGGGAATGTGAAAGAAGCCAGATCAGATTTCAGTATCGTGAGGATCATATAACACAAACACAGATTGGAATAGTACCCTTTTAATAAACCAGATTAGTAGTACCCTTTTAATAATCCAGTTTAGTAGTACCCTTTTAATAATCCAGTTTAGTAGTACCCTTTAATAAACCAGTTTAGTAGTACCCTTTAATATACCAGTTTAGTAGTACCTTATAATAATCGAGTTTAGTAGTACCTTTTAATAATCGAGTTTAGTAGTACCTTTTAATAATCAAGTTTCAGTGGTGGAAAAACTACCTAATTGTCATACTTGAGTAAAAGTAAATATACTTTAATAGGAAATGACTCAAGTTAAAGTGAAAGTCACCCAGTAAAATACCACTTGAGTAAAAGTCCCAAAGTATTTGGGTTTAAATATACTTAAGTATCAAAAGTAAATGTAATTGCAAACATATACTTCAGTGTCAAGAGTAAAAGTAAAAGTGTAAATCATTTAAAATTACTTCTATTAGGCAATCTAAATGGCACAATTTCTTGTTTCTTTTAATTTACGGATAGTCAAAGGCAAACTCCAGCACTAATTTACAAATGAAGCATTTGTGTTTAGTAAGTCTGTCAGATCAGAGGCAGTAGGATGACCAGGGATGTTCTCTTGATAAGTGTGTGAATTGGACCATTTTCCTGTCTTATTAAGCATTCAAAATGTAACGACTACTTTTGGGTGTCAGGGAAAATGTATGTAGGAAAATGTACATACTTTTCTTTAGGAATGTGGTGGAGTAAAAGTTGTCAAAAATATAAATATTACTTAAGTAGTAATTTAAAGTATTTTTACTTAAGAACTTTATGCCACTGTCCAGTTTCGTAGTACCCTTTAATAATCCACTTTAGTAGTACCCTTTAATAATCCAGTTTAGTGTAGCTGTTGGCCCATTTCTACACTTGACTCAACTGGTCCCTCTGAGAACATTAAAATATTATGAAATATTCAGCAATATTCTGACTGTTTGACTCTTGACTGTGGACATGTGTTCTGTACGTGTTGTATTAAACAATAGAGGTGGTTTCACAGCAGAACATCTGATTTGAGTTTTGTAATAGGTAAAACCTAGTAAGTAAACGGTCTTCGTCACAGACCTCCAGTCCCATCATCCTCTTAGAGATGATGGAGATGAGTCCAGGTGGGTGGAGGCTCACAGTAAATGCAGTGTGACACCGTGTAGCAGGACACCTGACACTGCTTCTCTCTGGACAACTGTAGGGAAATCTAATGGACAGCATGTCATGATTAATCGACACACTTGCATAGAGATGACTGCTGGTTAATATTTTGAGCTCTGCAGAATTTTTTTTAAAAGCTACAATATCATCACAGTGAGGTCTTTGGTAAATGACAGGCAGGATAATTGTACATACAGTGCCTTCAGAAAGTATTCACACACCAGTTACAGAGTTTAATGGCTGTAATAAGACAAAACTGAGGATAGATGAACAACATTATTTAACCTAAATGACAGAGTGAAAAGAAAGAAGCCTGTACAAAATAAAAAATATTCCAAAACATGCATCCTGTTTGCAAAAAGTTAAACTGCTAAAAATTAACTTAATGTCCTGAATACAAAGTGTTATGTTTGGGGCAAATCATCCAACACATCACTGAGTACCACTCCTCATATATTCAACCATGGTGGTGGCTGCATCATGTTATGGGTATGCTTGTCATCGTCAAGGACTAGGGAGTTTTTTAGGATGAAAAGAAACGGAATAGAGCCAAGCACAGGCAAAATCCTAGAGGGAAAACCTGGTTCAGTCTGCTTTCCAACAGACACTGGGAGAACTTCATCTTTCAGCAGGACAATAACCTAAAACACAAGGCCAAATGTACACTGGAGCTGCTTACCAAGACGACATTAATTGTTTCTGAGTGGTCCAGTTACAGTTTTGACTTAAATTGGCTTGAAAATCTATGGCAAGACTTGAAAATGGCTGTCTAGCAATGATCAAGAACTAATTTGACAGAGCTTGAAGATTTTTACAATCTAGGTGTGCAAAGCTCTTAGAGGCGTACCTAGAGTGACTCACAGCTGTAAACACTGACAAAGGTGATTCTAGCATGTATTCCCTCAGGGGTGTGAATACTTATGTAAATTACGTATTAATGTATTTAATTTTCATACATTTGCTAACTTTTCTAAAAACATGTTTTCACTTTGTCATTATGGGGTATTGTGTGTAGATGGGTGAGAGAACAAAAATATTTTTTATCCATTTTGAAGAACATACATGTACAGTATCTTAGTCGTTCCCTTTGGGTTGCTTTAGCTTTATGTTCAAACTACACTGAGTGTATAACATATTAGGAACACCTGCTCTTTCCATGACATAAACTGACCAGGTGTATCCAGCTGAAAGTTATGATCCCTTATTGATGTTACCAGCTAAATTCACTTCAATCAGTATAGATGGAGGGGAGGAGACAGGTTTAAGAAGGATTTTTAAGCCTTGAGACTATTGCGACATGGATTGTGTATGTGTGCCATTCAGAGGGTGAATGGGCAAGACAAAAGATTTAAGTGCCTTTGAATGGGGTATGGTAGTAAGTGTCAGGTGCACTGGTTTGAGTGTGTCAAGAACTGCAACACTGCTGGGTTTTTCACGCTTAACAGTTTCCCCTGTGTATCAAGAATGGTACACCACCCAAAGGACATCCAGCCAACAGCAGGCCACTGGTCAAAAACTGGTCATTGATGAAAGAGGACAAAGGAGGCTGACATGAATTGTGCAGAGCAACAGACGGGCTACAGTTAGTCAGCTGACAGACTAGTACAACATTGGTTCCCAAAGACCCATAAAAGAATGCAAAACTCATCGCACCTTGACACGAATGGGGTATGGCAGCCGACGACTTTACTGAGGTTGCAGTGGGCTAAGGAATGAAAACACTGGACACTGGAGAATTGGAAAATCATCGAAAGTCATTGGTCTGATGAATCCCAGTTCCTGCTGTTTCACGCTGATGGGAGGACTAGGGTATGGGTACATGCATCCATCATGCCACCTGTCAACATTGCAGGATGGTGGTGTGATAGTGTGGGGTGTGTTTTCATGGCACATATCGGGCCCCTTGATAAAAGTGGAGCAACATTTGAATGACACAGGATATCTGAACATCATTGCCAATCAGGTGCATCCCTTCATGGCATCAGTGTATCCATCTGCAAATATTTTTTTTTTCTGCAGGAGAATGCCCCATGCCACAAAGCTAGCATTGTATAGGAATGGATCCACGGACATGACAGTGAATTCAGCTGACTGCAGTGGCTTGCCCAGTCACCAGATCTCAATCCATTTGAGCATCTGTGGGATGAGATGGAAAAGCTATTCGAGGTAGAGATCCACTACCAGCCAACTTGACACAACTGTGGAAAGCATTTGGAGTCAACATGGGCCAGCATCGCTGTGGAACGCTTTCGACACCTTGTAGAGTCCATGCCCCAACAAATTGAGGCTGTTTTGAGGGCAAAGTGGGGTGCAACTCAATATTACAAAGGTGCTCCTAATGTTTTGTACACTCAGTTTCAGGAGTTGGAATCTCAGTTATTTTCCAATCGTTTCGTTTTGAACAGAACCATCATTTCTTTTGTTCCAATCCATTGCTTCCGTCCAGCAAAATAAAGTTCTGAACCGGTTCGAACCAAAAAAAGTAACATTTGATATCTTTCCTTTTTGTGCCTTTTTAGACCTCTGAAATCCACATTTAGCTCAACATTAAATTACTTCACCAATGTATAGTGGATCCATTCCTATACAACCCTAGCCTTGCATTGGACAGACTAGTGTAGTGTAGGCTGTGGAGTGCTGGGCATGAAGTGCTGGATAACTTGTTGTTATGACATGCGTTATCTGAATTTGGCCCACAGAATTATACCTATGGAGGAGCGACTTCTATGAAGGAACGTTGAACTTCAGACAGTTGACTTAACTAACATTGGACCAGAGCTAGCCCTTGAGCATGACTCTCAGTTCCATTACATTACACATAATGCTGCCTAGAGTTTTCGAGAGCTAGACCAGAGCTATCTAACAAGCTAGCTGGCTAACAAGCTTGTGTGTGCAGAGCAGCACCAGAAATATAATAAAAACGCTTCTTACCTTTTTGTAGTTAATAAATCCAACGTGAAACTTGATACCTATCCTTAACTAGCACTGAAAAGGCAAATCCATTGTTCTCTAATTAAACATCTCTCTCCCTAATTTCTGAAACACGCCTGTAACGCCAGTAGCTACAGTAGACTATGCATAGTTTAGAGGGAGGGAGGGACATGTACTGTAGCCTACACACACAGTGGAAAATATGTTCTGGCAGGCACTGGAATACGTTTCTGAGTGACAGTGAGGGCACCGTGTTGCATTTTTTGTCGGACTGGAAAAAAATCCTGGAATGTAAAATAACGTTATTTACCGCTTACCATGCTTTTAAAAGAATGTTCTGTTCCGGAACAGTATACAGTAGATCACTTTCGTTCTCGGTTCTGGTTCTGTTCCTCGAAAAATGTAATTATTTTCCGGATTTTGGTTCTGTTCCCTGAACCGTTTCTAACCTCTGCTCAGTGTATATAACAAGAATATAACTTTTTTGTGTGTATAACTGTCACATTCGTCAAAAGGAGTCGACCAAGGTGCAGCGTGGAATATGTTCATCTTGTGATTTATTTACTCAGAACACGATAAAAAGTAATGAACAAAGAAAATACAACCGTCACATTCTGTAGGTACACAAGCAATACAAAAATAAGATCCCACAAACACAGGTGGGAAAAAAGGCTGCCTAAGTATGGTTCCTAATCAGAGACAACGATAGACAGCTGCCTCTGGTTAGGAACCATACTCGGCCCAACACAAAGAAATACAAAACATAGAATGCCCACCCCACACCCTGACCTAACCACATAGAGAAACAAACCCTCTCTCTCAGGTCAGGGCGTGACAATAACAATGTTGTGAGAATGTTATGCATCAGCATGGGTGCATTTTGGCACAATATCACCCCCATTGACAGAGGGGGTTCCATCTATGTTCCTTCCATGTTGTGTTCCTGTGCAGTGTACGTGGAGTATTTGCTTTGGCCTCTGTATTGTGTCATCATACAGTCATCCCCCACTCCCATCATTTTTATAACCTTTATTTAACTAGGCAAGTCAGTTAAGAACAAATTCTTATTTACAATGACAGCCAATGCAGGCCAATTGTGCACTGCCCTATGGGACTCCCAATCATGTCCGGTTGTGATTCAGCCTGGAATCAAACCAGGGTCTGTAGTGATGCCTCTAGCACTGAGATGCAGTGCCTTAGACCACTGCGCCACTCAGGAGCCCTTCCTACAGCTGGAGTCCCATCACCATCTCCCCTGAGCCTTGCTTTAGCACTGATCTGAACTGCGAAAGCACGGGTCACAAATTATGATGAGATCCAGCATTCGTTGCTATACCGATCCATGCGTTTTGATGGCAGAGGTTAGCCTTATTTCTCAAGCTCCAATAATCAATGCTGGCTGGCTCTGACAACTGCTGGAGAGCTCCATGGTTGAGTGCCCTGGTCCCCCTCCAGATTGCCGGTTGATGGCTGCCTGACAGGAAGTTGATTGACTGACTAGGCGGCCCCAATAGGCCTTGGAGGAAGCAGCTGTGACTGGCAGGTCAATCAGCCTCCCCTGCCCCCCAGCATGGTTATCAATTATCAGCCTGATGTGGTGGAGAACAGGCCTCTCACTGCAGAGTTCTGACAGGTCCTGCTTTGGCTTAAACCACCGTGGCTTTCACATGAGCGTTACTTTTAATATCACCTATGGCCTGCCTCCATGATTTGAAATGTAAAGAGTTACAGATGAGAAGGTATGGATGAGTCCCTTTGTAAGAGATTACCGATGGGCCTCTTTCTTATAATTCAATCTAAACTATAGAGGCTCTTGACTTCAATTCTGCTGGTGATCGTTTTAAACCCATGCCATGTAGCGTCTCTCCATCCTAGTGTTTTGCACCAGTGATGAGACCGGGGGTTATTCCAATTGAACCACAGCTTGGTGCTCTGTTAGAATGGTGGTGGGATGACAGTCATATCAAGGCTCTGGTATTGCTGTGGGTAGGACTGTAGTGCTGACTAGTCTCTATTGTCTCCCCTCCACCCTTCCTCTCCACAGCTCATAGTAGGGATCATCCAAGCAGCGGACCTTCCAGCCATGGACATGGGCGGTACCTCGGACCCTTATGTCAAGGTCTACCTGCTACCTGACAAGAAGAAGAAGTTTGAGACCAAGGTCCACAGGAAGACCCTAAACCCCACCTTCAACGAGCAGTTCCAATTCAAGGTACTTATTCAAGGTATAAGAGTAGACTAGACAATACTTCACCCATGCAACTCTCAAACCTTGTCTTGTGCAGCAGTAGTATTAGTAGTAGTAGTCATAGTAGTAGTAGTAGTAGTAGTAGTAGTTGCTGTTGTTGTATTAGTAGTAGTATTAGTTGTTGTAGTAGTAGTAGTAGTAGAAGTAGTAAATTTTGCATTCCATAATAGCAATAATAGACATTTCTAAAGGAATAGGACAAATACACAATACACAAACCACACAGTAGTTTAAGCAGGTTGTGTTTGTTCATTCTATGACAAAGTCATTTGCATGCTGTGGGGTTCGCTCGGGTAAGGTGTGTAGACATGAAGCAGCTGGCCCCCGTAACAAGCTGCTGACAGACAGCCTCCTGGTCCCCATAGCTGGCCCAGTAACAAGCTGCTGACAGACTGCCTCCTGGTCCACACAACTGTCCCAGTAACAAACTGCTGACAGTCTACCTCCTGGTCCACACAGCTGGCCCAGTAACAAGCTGCTGACAGAGTGCCTCCTGGTCCACACAGCCTCTGTATGATCAGGATTCACACAGGCAGATGCAAACTTCCATCTCTCCGTATTCTCTCTCTCTTCCTTGTTTTGATTTGGCCTAAATTTGAGCAAAGAAATCATCCGTTTTGAAAATGTGATTGTAGCTACAGTATCTCAGCTGTGGAGGAAGAGTTGTGGTATTCACCCAGCAGTAAAAAGATAACAGGTGTTTGTCTGCAGCGATAAATATGTAGCATATGTGGGGGGCTGGGGGGATGCCGGTTGCCAGATTGGTTAAATACCAGTAGCATATTTATTTTGTAATTCAGAAAACATGGTAGATCTGTGAAGCTTTATTTATCCCACCGGCACCTACTTGTAATCACAAGTGGCTCCATTATAGAAATGAAGGAGCTAGTAGTGTTCTTTGGTCGTGGTGGTGATGGTGTCAAGGACAAACTTCGGAAGTCTTATCTCTTTTCTAGCCAATCAGGCAGTTTGTCACCATGTTGTAACAAGACCCCGTGTATAATGAGCTTTGTCTGCCTCAATTGGAGGCAATCAAGAATTCGCCCCGGATCTCTGGCAGATAAGACTGCCTGCCGCCTGTCCGTCGCAGACAGGACTGGAGAAGGAAGGAGAGGAGGAGAAGGGAGGAGGAGGCGGGTTGATTGATTTGTAATGCTTTAGAACCAGAACTTCCCCAACTCACGACAACTCCTCTATTCCTTGACAAGTAATACCAGTGCCTGGAAGTAGCTTTGATGCAGCGTGCCAATCTGGCGGCCATTTTGTAAAGCACCACTATCACCACTGTGCTACAAGAGTTGTCAACAATAGACTACTTCAATTTATCCTTAGTTTGAGATAAGTAAGTTCCACCAGAAGACACAGAGAGGTTTCAAGTTCGGACAGACTCTCTTCTAGTGATTATATGCACAACTTCAGTCCTCATGGTTCTCCCCAGGTGCCCTACGTCGAGCTGGGAGGCAAGACGCTGATGATGACGGTGTATGACTTTGACCGCTTCTCCAAGCACGATGCCATCGGAGACGTGAAGCTGCCCATGAACAAGATTGACTTTAGTCACGTGACAGAGGAGTGGCGGGATCTTGTGAGCGCCGAGAAGGAGGAGGTAAATAATATAACATATATATATATAATATATAATATAACAACAACACATCAGAAACTCCTAATATTTTCTTCCCCAAAGTTACGACAGTTGACTACCAGTATGGAGTGTTGTCACCAAGGTAACAGTTCATTTCTAGAAAATCCACGATCAGTCATGTTAAATGACACATTTTATCACACAACAATCGTATGACTATGTTAAAAACGTTTTACCTGGGATTGAAGAGTGAGCTCAGTGCCAAACAGTAGTTGGGGGTATTCCATCTCTCATAGAAAATGTCACTTAATCATCTCTCCATGCTTCTCATTCTATTAATTAAAGTGTGCAGGAGATACAATGCTCAAGGTAAATGTTACGCCGTGCAGCATTTAAGCGTGGGTTGCTAGGGGAACCGTGTTTTTAGCAGCACGCTAGGTTCATGTAAAGGTTCATTTTCACACCTGTGGTGCCAGAGAGTGGAAGGACATCTCAATCTGCAGCGTTGTTCCAGAACCAGACAACCTACACCTGATCATTTCACACAAGGTTTGAGACACTGTCTTAATGCCCTTAAAGTGGTAGTCGCTCACTTGAGTGGGCTTTCGCTGAAGGTTTTGATTTGATTTGAAATGGCCACTTTCACCATTGTGAGCACCATCTTAATCAGCGTCTCATCCCGTCAGCGGGATCAAAATCCAGCGAAAAATCATATCGCCAATTAGCATTAAAAAAAATCATTTTTTTATAGATACACCTCTTCTGAATCGACCCACGTCGTCCGATTTCAAAAAGGTTTTACAGGAAAAGCAAATCATTAGATTATGTTAGATGAGTCCATCGTAAAAAGCAGCAACATAGCCATTTTCCGACCAACCACTTGCATCACAAATAATCAAAAAAACAGCTAAATGCAGCACTAACCTTTTACAAACTTCATCAGATGACACACCTAGGACATCATGTTATACAATGCATGCATTCTTTTGTTCAATAAAGGTCATATTTATATATAAAAACAGCATTTTACATCGGCGTCTGACGTTGACTAAATAATTTCCCCTCAAATGCGTCCCGGTAAACAATGCTACAATTCCCTAAATTACTATCCGATAACGATTTTTTAAATTTATATTGTCAATCTAACATTTATAGATGAATATCTCTTGAGAACACCTGTCATACCAGATTTTAAATTAACTTTACTGGGTAATCACACTTTGCGATAAAAGGAGATGCGATACTCAGAAAATGAGCTAATATACAGAGCTCGGCGCCATCTTGGAACAATCGCATGTCACATCTCATCTTGTATAATATTGTCAATAATCGCCTACCTTTAGTTGTCTTCATCAGAAAGCATCCCAGGTCCACAACAGATGTATTTTCGGTCGAAAAAGTCCATACTTCACGTTCCATTAGCCTGCTGTTGGTAGCGCGTCCTAGGGCTCTCTCCAAGCGCAGGGCTGAAGTTCCGGATAAAATGAGATTCTCCCGCCTGTAGGTTCGTTCAAACATGTCAAACGTTGTAAAACATTAATCTTCAGGGCCTGTAACACCAAGAGAGCCAATAAGATTCGAGGGGGATGATTTCATTGCCTTTCAAACCGTTTCCAAAGGTGGGGGTAGACATGGCCGCCGGCGTCATAATGGTGATGGCCCATCCCCTGTGACCAATTTCCAATGAGTCTCATTCACTGAGTTTCGACTGTATAAGGCTCAAACCACTGTGAAAAGACTGGCGACATCTAGTGGAAGCAATAGGAAGTGCTCACTGAACCATGGTTAACGGTGTGATTTATAGGGAAAGATGAGAAGTCGAGTCCACAATTCGGAATTCCACTTCCTGTTTCAATCGGTCTCGGGGTTTTGACTGCCATTTGAGTTCTGTTATACTCACAGACACCATTCAAACAGTTTTAGAAACTTTAGAGTGTTTTCTATCCATATATAATAAGTATATGCATGCCCTAGCTTCTGAGTTTGATTAGTAGGCCGTTGAAAATGGGAACGATTTTTTTTCAAAATGCGCTGTAGCGCCCCCTATCCTAGGGTATCCTCAAGAGGTTAAACACTATATGATTATACAAATGTTGGAATGTGATCATCATGCGAAGACTTTAAGGATAATGTGACACACCAAGCAACTTCTGTGGGTGTATAAGAGACAATAGGGTCAAGAAGAAGTTCCTGTCCTCATTGAATTTGTGTAACAGTGGCTGAAAGGAATCTTTCACACATCAGCCGTGCCCCAGTGGCTGCAAATGACACCCAACGAGGTCCTAGCGGCTAGCTAAAGAGATGCTCTGAACAGCCCAACCACTAGTCTGGTCCCAGATCTGTTTGTGCTCTATAGCCAACTCCTATTTCTCCCCATGCTTCTACGTTTGGCACGACCACACTAGACTAAGGGCAAAATTGGTCCTTCAGAATAATTGCAATATCCACTCAGAAAAATGTATGGACACATTACCCATAACTATGCAAATATATGCATCCACACAGAGTGAGAGGGATGTTGAACCAGATATTTCCTCCGGGGTATCATTTAAGCAATAAGGCCTGAGGATGTGTGGTATATGGCCAATATACAACGGCTAAGGGCTGTTCTTATGCACGACGCAACGCGAATTGCCTGGACACAGCCCTTAGCCATGGTATATTGGCCATATACCACAAACCCCCAAGGTTCCTAATTGCTTAATTATAAACTGGGTGATTTGAGCCTTGAATGCTGATTGGTATACTGGTTACACACGGAATTAGAACAGTAAAAACATAAAAACAGACCTTAGCCCTGGTATATTGGCCATATACCACACCCCCTCGTGCCATATTGCTTAATTATACCATGGTATTGTTGAATACTCGTTTATGATTGGCTTGATGGGCATTCTAGAGCATGGATTATTTCCCTATAATGTACGGTATATCAGCACTGTAGAATTCAATGGCCATAGTTCATTCTTATATGTTCTATGTTTGAGCTGCTTTTGAAAGCAAAACTTGAATTGAAAACATTATTGCCATTGTTTAATTAGATTTTCATAATAGCAAGCTAGGACTAAACTAGCAAGTCTGTTTGTTTGGTTATCAAGGCAACAACTGTATCTATCTAGTAAACTTGCTATCTAGTAAACAGTGGATGTTGAACACATTTCTACCTGCAAATGAACACATTTGTAGCAGTAAAGGTGTTCAATTATAGCCATGGTATAAAATGGATAATCAACTCTGGGCTCTATCCGTTCTCTGGAAAAGAATACAAGTCCGTGGAAAGTTCCACATCGTTCATTATTTTCTACAGAATGCATAGACCCTTGTTGATTATCCCTTACATATACAGTAGGTCTGTGGTAAAGATAACATGGCGGCATTCTGTTCATATAACTTTAAAATGAAGTCAAACACTGCCAGAATAACAGATGGATTCCAGATGAATTCAAAAGGAATCCAATCTTTTTTAAGCGACGCATGATCAACATATCAGGGGGTTTCATAATTTGTTTGTTTCCACTGTGTATTCTTCTAGAAACAAAGGTTACTTACAACGGCGTCTGTTGTCGAGAAGAAAAGTGATGCGGTGACAATTGGATTTACCTGCTTTGAAATAACACACCCGTGTTGACTGAGGGAACAACGGACCATGCATTTTATTAACTACAAAATGTTAGACTCTTCCTCGTCGGTGGTGTAACAGTGTTTACATAGAGAAAACATCCTCCTCAACCTGGCGGGTCAAACATGGAGCGCTCTCGGCAGGAGAGGATCTAGCAGCTCAAAAGGCAGCGCTGGCCTTTCTCAGATATTCCTGGAATATATTAGACTGTGATGGCTTCAGACAAGCATCATTTATTTCAGTGTTTTTTTTCTCTCAGTCTCTCTGCCCACATCTCCCCGGGAGGAGTGTGTATTTATGTTGATGAAGCTGGAGCCTCAGTTATTAAAGTGAGTCTATTTAGTCCCGTCGGCTCTGGGCTGAGTGTACAGGCCAGGCACAGCTAGATACACTGACTGAGTAATGGCAACCCAGGCTGAGAATTAACCTGCCCCATATACAACTCACATCTGGCAACCGTATTATATTCTCATCACATATATTTTGTATTAGGGAATCGGTCTTGATTGTAATTTGATAAAAGACCTCTGGTATATAAAAGAAAAAGCAATGTTCAGGCCTCCTTGTCCCTTGATTTATGAGGTCTATTCATAGTGGCTGTGCCCAATCATGTGTAATTCAAGTTGGACCTGGGACACTTACTGAGCGTCAGTCTGTTCTACTTGTTAATATGCGTAATTCCAGAAATATAAATCCCATTTTGAGTCTGTTCGCTCTGTGACTACGATTGTTTATATCTATGTTGATGTGTATGACACAAGAGAACGGTTGATGACGTTCTGTCTCTCAGCAGCTGTAACCTCAACCAATAACCTCTACAACAGGGGTTCCTCCAACTGCATTCAGCAGCGGGATGTTTTTTTCTTGAGCGGATGGTCGGGGGTCCTGGAACATAATTGCAAATAATTTGTCAAATTGACCAAAAGATGCTCAAACATATATAATATTTGACTAAAACATAAGAATTTCAAACCTTGATTATATTTGGATATGGTAACATATGTATCTCTATTATGTGTGGGAATACTTGGGGACAGATTTACTCAATTAAAATCTCTTGGAGCTGAATTCCTGGTGTTTTGTTACATTATTTTATGTCCCCCCCCCAAAACAAAATTGCTCAGAACTTGGGGGGGCGGAGAAAATTCACCCAAGGGCCAAATTCGGCCCGCGGGCCACCAGTTGGGAAACCCTGTCCTAAATAGATCCAAGAAAACCCAAATGGGAAAACAGAATCCGTGTGAAAGCATTCAAGCTTTAATACAGACAAGACTACACACCCAAACCATGTGTCACGTCAGCAGACACCTTCGTCCTTATTCCTAGCTATGGTCATGACTCCTTTCTCTCTCTCCTCTCACAGCAAGAGAAGCTGGGTGATATCTGCTTCTCCCTGCGATACGTGCCCACCGCCGGCAAGCTGACCGTGGTCATCCTGGAGGCCAAGAACCTGAAGAAGATGGACGTGGGAGGCTTGTCAGGTGAGCAGAGCAGAGCTGAGGGCCACAACAAGGATGGCCAGGCAAGAGGATTGACAGCCAGGGGGCCTAAGATGGTAGTAAGGAATTTTACCTCCAGACCTGCTCTCACCTGTGTCATGTCCACTCAAGAGGAGGGGCTGTCATTTTGAAACCCTCAGTCAAAGCCACTCTCTCTCTCTCTGGTAATGAATGCTCTCAGGGTGTTACAGTATGTATTAGAAACCATTGTTTTCCCCTCTCCCCTCTCTGTGGTGTTCTAGGGGTTTTGCTGAAGGCTTGGTGAGTCATTGTGGGGCCCAGTGTTTTGTCAGGTTGGACTTTGGGAAATTGGTGTCTGTTGGAGACTTTGAGCTCTGATTGTGCCGCGCTTTCACTCCCCGCTGGCTTTCTACGCGACAGACTCATCTTTTGTCTGAGAAAATCTTCGGCAGCAATCACTTCAGTGTCTCCTATTTTCCTGCAGCTATTTCTCTCAAACAACAACAGTCCTCTACCAATCATTGCCCACCATTATATTAGCAGGATATAACAGATAGCATCTGAAGTGACTAATGTATGTCTAAACTCTACCTTCAAAATGTGGACAGCAATAGAAATTGCATTTTGTCCTCCAGAACAATGCCAATGTGATGCCAACAGAACATGTGGTTAGACCCAGGTACTCCAGGGATCAGGGGTGTGGGTGGTGGTTACTGGGCTCCACTGTGCAGACCTGCTGTTGCGTGGGAGAAAATACACATGGACAGTAATGATTGCAGTGGGCACTAATGAACACCCTGCTTTATGTTGGCAGGAGATCCCATAGGGACTAGACTGAAGTAAAGCTTTGGAAAGTCACCTGGCCATTGCGGCCATGGTTCACTAATGCACCTGTAGAGGCTCATAGACACATTTCTAATGAATTGACCAAATCTGAAAAGCGAGCCTGACGCCACGTTAACAGAATGTTCCATTTGCGATAGTGACCACGCATTCCACGCACACACAAGCACACACGCACAACACATGGCACATACTCCTGAGCATGTGCAGGTGTGTGTGTACTGCAGAGAGTAATCCATCTAGTGTTGAGCAGCTTCCCATCCATCAGTGAGCATGGGGCAGAACTCTCCCTGAGGGCCAGAGAACACCATGATGGATACCAGATACTCTCCCATGATGCTTCCCTCGGAACATCACACCATCAAACCACCAATACTGTTCTACACAGAAAGGTGGACAGGAGAAAGTGGACAGGAGAAAGTTTTCGCTGCTGCACCGCTCAGAGATAAGCAAAGAAATCTAATTTTCTAAACCTTTCCTCTGGGAAGGAGGGCTATGTGGGCGCGAGCCCCTTCTAGCAAGCAGAGCCAGCTGTGTACATTTCCTGTATGGTCCTGGTGATATGGGCCATTCAGGAGCTAGAAATAGGAGCCCACCTGAACCATTCATCACTCCACCCCACAAAGAGCCCCCGCCAGCCCCCAAATCCCCCCTTCCACAGCTGGGTCCACCCCACCCCTCCCTTCTCCCTGGGTCTCTCCTATCCATTCCTTGGAACATTTCTAATCCCCTATCCTCCTCTTCCTCCCTGTCCTTCCTCCTCACCTTAACCCTCTCCAGGCTTCAGTTACCATGCATCTAGTCCATTCTCCCTCCCTGTGCCTCACAGCCTAGCAGGCCATCAGTGCCTGACTTGCCTAACAGAACCGCTACCTCACACTAGCCCAGGACCTTCCGTCATCTGTCAGAGTAGTGTGCCTGGTAGCCATAAGGCAGAACCCATGCCCCCCCGCTTGCATTTTCCACTCGTAGTATTAGCTCTCATCTGTCGCCATTTGCATCATGGGATTGGCCACATCCTAAGCTGTCAATCAAGCTGATGAGGTAATAGAAGGGAGGCAGTTTAAACTTATTCCGAAGGAAAGTGGTTAGTAAGGTTGGCTGGGCTTGACATGCAATATGCCAAGGGTAATTGGTGCATGGTTTATCTAGTGTGTTTTAAAGGTCAAAGTGGAACCAAGTCTGGGGATTTCTGGTTGAATTATTAACGTATGGTAATAGCATGTTTTCATCTCAGTTGCCATTGGATTCAGGCTCCGAACTATGATTTCCATTTTAATAGCAAATTAGACTGTCTACACTGTTGTAGGTGGGTCTGTGTTAGTGTGTGTGTTGCGTGTGTCAGAGTGTGTCAGTCAGTGTGTGTATGGATATATCTTTCATTGTATACTCAAATGAGCATACTATATCATAAAATCTGTAAGGGGATAACATCATTTCTAGCCAAGACCCTATTGAGAATCATATTGGCACATCACTGTCTATCCAATCTATCCAACCGGTAAAGTACTAAACACTCTCACCTGGGTTTTTACTGGAATGAGAATTATAGGAGCAATTGTTCGACTTTCATGTCACCTATTGAAGTCCCAAACAGTAGGCTAGATAACAGGCATCTTGTTCCCACTCACACAGCGTATTTCGACGCTCATGTTTTTGATGTCAACCGAACAATGAACAAGGTAGTGAAGCTGAACACAATGACAGCAATTTTACCTTTTTTAAATGTTATCAGAAAATTGAATTGAAGAATAGCTTGTGCTTGGCTTGTTTTGTTCAAGTTTTGAAAGAGAGCATTGTCATTCCTTTTGAAAGGAGACAATACTCTGGTATCTCTCCCTCGCTCCGCCTCTGGGTTTGACTAACCAAATAAACAAATAGCAAACAAGCATAATTCCCATACACGCTTTAGGGAAGAAAATATTGTTTTGGACCCCTGTAGCTAACAAAATTTTGTTCCAATTTAGTTTATCTAACAAGGTATCCCAGAGTACTATATCTCAGTTAGCCCATTGTTTGAAGAGTCAACTTCTCCAGAAGTGTCTTTTTGCCAGGAGAATAGACGTCAAAGTCTGCCAGATAAATTAAATAACACGCGTGTATATAATAACAATAATTAGTGACTATCTCACGTCGTGACACAGCCAGAACTAGAGGAGGATGACAAGTAATTGATGGTCTGGGATTGGTCCTTTTCTCCACTGCTGTCCTGTTTATCGAGCCTAATTACTGCTCAGCAAACGAGACACCGCTATTTTCATTAAAATATGTATAATTATTCATAATTCTTCTGATTGCCCAAAAAATCGTAACAGCCAGAATCGCTGTATCATGCTATGCAGCAAAACTTGTTTTAAAAGAGCACCTAATCTAATCATCGTTAAAAGTTCTCAGCTGAGCCACTCCTGAATCACAGTGGAAGGTTTATTTTTTGTCAACAACCTCTTCTTATCATAACAGAACTATATCCCTGGAGGGACTCTTATAATGCAGTATATACCATACAATCCATCGTAGGCAAGATACTTGTGTCTTTCTCATAATCTTTGCTGAAAATGTACAGGTAACCTTATAGACTCAAGGTGAGTTCCTATATTTAAGTACAATATATATTGTGACAACTCTCACTAGTATGACTCACTACAGGAGAGAGCTCCAGTACCTGTGGAATTAAAATACAATTGAAGCCGGAAGTTTACATACACTTAGGTTGGAGTCATTAAAACTCGTTTTCAACCATTCCACAAATTTCTTGAAAACAAACTACAGTTTTGGCAAGTCGGTTAGGACATCTACTTTATGCATGACACAAGTCATTTTTCCAACAATTGTTTACAGACAGATTATTTAACTTATATTATTTCACTGTATCACATTTCCAGTGGGTCAGAAGTTTACATACACTAAGTTGCCTGTGCGTTTAAACCGCTTGGAAAATTCCAGAAAATGATGTCATGGCTTTAGAAGCTTCTGATAGGCTAATTGACATCATTTGAGTCAATTGGGGGTGTACCTGTGGATGTATTTCAAGGCCTACCTTCAAACTCTGTGCCTCTTTGCTTGACATCATGGGAAAATCAAAAGAAATCAGCCAAGACCTCAGAAAAAAAATGGTATACCTCCACAAGTCCTTGGGAGCAATTTCCAAACGCCTGAAGGTACCACGTTTATCTGTACAAAGAATAGTACGCAATGATAAACACCATGGGACTACGCAGCCGTCATACCGCTCAGGAAGTTCTGTCTCCTAGAGATGAACGTACTTTGGTGCGTAAAGTGCAAATCAATCCCAGAACAACATCAAATGACCTTGTAAAGATGCTGGAGGAAAACAGGTACAAAAGTATCTATATCCACAGTAAAACGAGTCCTATATCGACATAACTTGAAAGGCCGCTCAGCAAGGAAGAAGCCACTGCTCCAAAACGCCATAAAAAAGTCCGACTACGGTTTGCAACTGCACATCGGGACAAAGATCGTACTTTTGGAGAAATGTCCTCTAGTCTGATGAAACATAAATAGAACTGTTTGGCCATAATGACCATCGTTATGTTTGGAGGAAAAAGGGGGAAGCTTGCAAGCAACATCTCAAGACATCAGTCAGGAAGTTAAAGCTTGGTCGCAAATGGGTCTTCCAAATGGACAATGACCCCAAGCATACTTCCAAAGTTGTGGCAAAATGGCTTAAGGACAACAAAGTCAAGGTTTTGGGAGTGGCCATTGCAATGCCCTGACCTCAATCCTATATAACATTTGTGGGCAGAACTGAAAAAGTGTGCGAGTAAGGAGGCCTACAAACCTGACTCTGTCAGGAGGAATGGGCCAAAATTCACCCAACTTATTGTGGGAAGCTTGTGGAAGGCTACCCGAAACATTTGACCCAAGTTTAACAATGTAAAGGCAATGCTACCAAATACTAATTGAGTGTATGTAAACTTCTGACCCACTGGGAATGTGATGAAAGAAAAAGAAGCTGAAAATAATCATTGTCGCTACTATTATTCTGACATTTCACAGTCTTAAAATAAAGTGGTGATCCTAACTGACCTAAGACAGGGAATTTTTACTAGGATTAAATGTCAGGAATTTAAATGTATTTGGCTAAGGTGTATAAAACTTCTGACTTCAACTGTAGTTGTCACTTCTCAAGGCCGCAGGGCTCTTCACTGGCTGTGTGCAGCAATGTGATAACGGCCTATTTCTATGGGTGAAGTATGTTTGCGGGGCACATAGACCATGTCCCCACACATAAAAGGTGAGCAAATAAAGAGAACTCAGCACCAATGCTGACAACCTACGTACACTGAAGTGTGTAAAGTGTGTAAAGCCAAAGGCACTATCAAGAGCCAATCAAATCAGTTGTGGTAAATAATATAGTGCTATAGAATAGTATCAGTGTGTTACATACAGAAGCACAGTGGATGTTACTGGAGGATGAGTACATGCTTGTTAAGATAATGGATGTACTGTCTGCACTGTGCCACCTCTCTCCCTCTCTCCCTCTCTCCCTCTCTCCCTCTCTACGTCTATCTCTTTCTCCCTCTCTATGTCCATCTCTTTCTTTCTTTCTCTCTCTTTCTTTCTCTCTACATATCTCTCTCTCTCTCTCTCTCGCTCTCTCTCTCTCTCTCTCTCTCTCTCTACCTCTCTCTCCACCTCTCTCTCTCTCTCTGTCACAGGGGATAGTGAGGCTGTTCATAACAGGTTAATGGACCTCCTCAGTGAGGAGGTTATCACATCAACCAGTCCTGTAGTATTAATGAACCTTTACTGCCCTCACCCAGTGCTCCCACACCTCACCACACAGCATGCCATCAAGCCTCTCGGCTGGAGACCATATTATTTGTTTTGTTTCTCATGCATACTTCCCGGCTGTTTAAGGGAGCTCCAGGTTCGCAGCCCCACTCCAGTCATTTACACTGCCAAGGTGTGGAAAGCAATGAGGCCAGGTGTTATTATAATGATGAACGAATGGAAAACCAATTTGGTGGTGATTAGGGAAATGCAGAAGTTTGGAAGTGTGTGTGTGTGTGTGTGTGTGTGTGTGTGTGTGTGTGCGGCATGTGTGGGTTTTTCCGTGGTCAGTGGTGTGTGTGCGACGTAGCTTAGTTGCATGTGAATGATTCATGTCAACTCCAAGTGTGTAAAACCGAGATGACAGTGGGGCCCTGCGTGCCCCTCCTCCATGGCCCATCCAGAACGATGGGAGGGAAACTAAGATGACAGCTGAGCTATATTTAACCTGCTTGTGTTGACGTTCGTTCAGCATCTCGTACACAGACCCCGCAAGCCAACACACAGCACACTCGAGTAAGCAGCCAATGTGCATGTTTACTAGTAGCTTTCTGTTTTTACCGTTTGGTCTTCACACGTTCAGTAGACTAATTATGATTGGCATTGATAGCTATTATCTTTCACTTAGGCCTATAATCCAAAATATACAGCAATGACTAGTTATCGACAAGCTTAAAGCCTAAATCTAAGCGATTCTGTTGAAACCGACGGGTAAACACACAGTAACGCTGAAATAGGCTTGTAACGGTAGGGAATTAATATAATGTGTTTGTTTTGGATGTACACACTGTCATGTTAAAAGGTCCTCTGTCATCTGTTTGACACAGAGCCAGCTGGGATAGAAAAGGTCCTTTTATGGCTGCTGCGCTGACAGATCGCATGGGACAGGTGCCTGCATCGTCTCCTCCACAAACACCTGCAGCCGACGTTGCTCATGTCCTCCCCGTTAGCCACTTCTTCACACACCTGCTGCTTCCTGTTCACTGGAAAGGGAGGGGGACTCTTTATAAATGGGCACAGCATCTTTTCATTATAACCCGGCCCATTGCCAGTGATCCAGATGAGTGACTGTCACGCTTGCAGCAAGGATCTGCCTCCGTATACTAAAGTGTAGACAGACACAAGGAACGGTGACGGCGCTCTTTCTCTCTCTCTCTCTCTCTCTCTCTCTATTTGCGACAGGCGCATCACATCAGCTGCCGCGGCCACTCATCCACAAAATGGGCAGAGATTAGAGCTGTCTGGGACGAGACGCCGAAATGAGCCGGATATGAGTTGGGGTGCGTCGCCCGTCCAAAACCCAATAATCCTGGCGGTGAGATAAGTAGAGTCTGGATAGAATAGGGCTGAAAGCCAAGGGACACCACAGGTGTTTTTCTAACGGTGGAGGGATAGGTTATCTGTGATAACCCTGTCTGGATGTTGTTGTTGTGTGTATTCAGCCTCAGTCTCTGTGGATTGGGGGATTCATTTATCCAGTGCTGGTCATTCAGGCCCAGGCCTGTGTGGATGGTCAAGATGAGGCAGAGGTAGCCAGATACAGGGTTGGAATGGGAAGGAGTTGGAATGTATTCATTCGGTTGTGAATGTGAGGTCTTTTTTTATACAGAGATAAAATATTTCTGCACAGGTTTAAGACTGTTGCAACTGATGATCGGGAGCAGGGATGAAGAAATACTTAGCCATTAAACGGAATTGCGTACACGTGTGAATGCCTGTGTGAGTTACAGCTGTCACAGCCATGGATCAGGAGCGGAAGCAGCCTCTGTTATCAATCTGCTGTGACAGTTCCAACCAAGGGGATTGAGCCTAACCTCCGCAGAGACCTTGGGGACCATACTTAGTTCGTTCACAAACTTCCCTCCATTAACCTCCAATCATTACCTATTAGAAAAGCTTCCTATCAGCGTCAACAGCAAAGGTGTAGAAGTCTGATTGTTTGTAATCGGCTCTCTCGTGCCACGTCTTTAGTTTCCTACAGGGACATTAGTAGAACCTATAAAGAAGGGAACTCAGTTGAAGAGAATTCACTGCGCACAACAAAAAAGAAAGAGAAAAAAACCAACAAAGGGGTTGTTGATGGAAGAGTCTGATAGAAAGTGGTGATACGGCCGTGTGATGCTCACAGTCCGACACTGGAGAAGATTCCCATTTAGATACTGCTGGGCCTATTCACTAACACACACCTCTCATCCACTGTCTCTTTTATCATCGCACAGCCCTCACCGCACCGCAGGAGAGTAATAAACGTCACAATGGACACCCGCTCTCGAGGCTGCATTCTCTTTCTCTCTCTCTATTTTTCTCTTTTTGTTCTGGCTGTTCTCTCCATTCTGTTCATTCACCCTCTCTCTCTTCGTTCACTCAGTTCTCTCTGTCTTTCTCTCGCTATCACACTTTGTCACCGTCCTTTCTTTTTCTCTCTTTCCCTCTGTCCATTGCCTTTCTTTATCTCTTTTTCTTTCTCTCGGTTCTGCTTCTATTTTTCTCTGTCTCTCGATGTACACTGCGCACACAGCTATGGGATGAACCTGCCAGTGAGCAATCAGCTCTTACAGATGTAGGGTCTTCATTTGAGACAGTTTTCTACAGCAGGAAAATGTGCCTGCAACAACAGGAAATGTAAATTATTATGTGAATTAACATTCTTGTAGGGGTTGATACATTTTTCATTAAGGCAAATCAAGTCTGAAAATTCACAGGTAGCCTAGCCTAGTGGTTAGAGCGTTGGGCCAGTAACCGGAAGGTTGCTGGATTGAATCCCCGATAACAATCTGTTGTTCTTCCCCTGAGCAAGGCAGTTAACCCACTATTCCACGGGCGCCGAAGACATGGATGTCAATTATTGCAGCCCCCCCGCACCTCTCTGATTCAGAGGGGTTGGGTTAAATGCGGAAGACACATTTCAGTTGAATACATTCAGTTGGACAACTGACAAGGTACCCTCCTTTCCCTCTAAGTTGGATAACAGATGTTTGCCATTGCTAGGAATCCCACCGATGTTCCACAGTCAAAACTGTGGAACAAATACCTACAAAGCCCTACTCCATGAGCATCAAAGACAGCCTAATAAAGTCATCTGGGAGCCACAGATACATCTAGATTATGAGGACCAGCAGTATTTTATAACAAGAGAGCATTATGAGGATTGATACTGATGCCTTGCTTCATTGATGCGTTACCATGCTGGTGCTCAATTGTAACTGCCACCGTTTCCCTTAATGTGATTGGTCGTTTAGCCCAATTACCATGCCATATCCTATCCTATTTATTTGTGTTTGTTGATCCTAGAACCAACAACGCTGTCTCATCTTCAAAGATAAATGGCGTGACCTGTTTTCATTAAGATAAGTCTGTGTCTACTATCTAGCTCGAATTGGTTTCAATGGCAGTCCATTACCAAGGCTCATTAGCTCTCCAAAACCCAAGTGTCTTGTCTCAAACAGGGTACCACTCCACACCCTCCTCTCCCCCCTCCACTTCCCGCTTGTCATTAGCATTCAGAAAGGAGTAAAAAAAAAGCAGGATTGCTAGCCATGGTAGTCCAACGTCTTGATTGCCAATGATAAAGCAAGAAGGCTGATGGGTGAGTCTGCATCTTTTACTGGTCCTTTTGACCTAATTACCAGAGAGAGGGGATCCACAGGGACGGCCACAGCAGGCCCACTCTGGAGAGGCTTCAATCTTCATTATTGGGGAACGGAAATGAGGCCCTCCAGTGAAAGTGGTGAAAACATGAGCCACTTGAAAAAGCAGCGAAATTCTATTTATAGAAATTGTGTGCAACTCTGTTTCTCTTGCATATGATTTGAAATGGGTTTGTAAGTTTTTTATTTTTTTTATTTCACCTTTATTTAACCAGGTAGGCAAGTTGAGAACAAGTTCTCATTTACAATTGTGACCTGGCCAAGATAAAGCAAAGCAGTTCGACAACATACAACAACACAGAGTTACACATGGAGTAAAAACAAACATACAGTCAATAATACAGTAGAAAAATAAGTCTATATACAATGTGAGCAAAGGAGGTGAGATAAGGGAGGTAAAGGCAAAAAGGCCATGATGGCAAAGTAAATACAATATAGCAAGGAAAACACTGGAATGGTAGATTTGTAGTAGAAGAAAGTGCAAAGTAGAATAGAAATAATGGGGTGCAAAGGAGCAAAATAAATAAATACAGTAGGGGAAGGGGTAGTTGTTTGGGCTAAATTATAGATGGGCTATGTACAGGTGCAATGATCTGTGAGCTGCTCTGACAGCTGGTGCTTAAAGCTAGTGAGGGAGTGTCACGTCCTGGCCAGTATATAAGGTTAATTGTTTTGTAGTTGGTCAGGGCGTGGCAGGGGGTATTTGTTTTATGTGGTTCGGGGTGGTGTGTTTGTGTAAAGGGTGTTTGATTTAGTATTTCCGGGTTTTTGGTGGATGGTCTATGTGTTTGTATTTTATGGTTAGTCTGGTGTGTGTGTTTCTATGTTTGGTTAATTGGGGTTGGGACTCTCAGTTGAAGGCAGGTGTTGTCTATCTGCCTTTGATTGAGAGTCCCATATATTAGGGTGTGTTTGTGTGTGTGTGTGTGATTGGTGGGTGATTGTTCTGTGCTTAGCCGTGTGCCTAGTCAGACTGTTATTGTCGTTCGTTCGTTTTTCGTGTTTGTTATTTTGTATGTTCATTTTGAGAGTAATTAAAAATCAAGATGAGCATTCACGTACCTGCTGCGTTTTGGTCCTCCTTCACCGACAACAACCGTGACAGAATCACCCACCACCAAAGGACCAAGCAGCAGAGGAAGGAGCAGACGGAGTTCGAGTTGGACTGGCGGGAGAAGTGGACTTGGGAGGAAGTTCTGGACGGGGCCGGACCCTGGCATCAGGCTGGGGATTATCGCCGCCCGCAGTGGGAAATTGAGGCAGCCAAGGCAGAGAGGCGGTGGTACGAGGCCAGAGTGGACGCGCTGAAGGAGAAGCACAAGAGGCACCCCCAATAATTTTTTTGGGGGGGGCACACGGGTAGTTTGGCTAGGCGAAGGAAGAGCCGGAAGCCAGCTACCCGTGGTTATATGGAGGAGCGTATGGGGTGGAGAGCGCTATGTTTCGCTGAGGAGCGCACTATCTCACCCATACGCACGCACAGTCCGGTGCGCGTTATTCCAGCCCCTCGCAGGTGCCGTGCTAGAGCGGGCATCCAGCCTGGTAGGAGGACGCCTGCGCAGCGCATCTGGTCGCCGGTACGCCTCCGAGGACCAGGCTACCCAACTCCCGCTCTACGCACGGCTACCATCAGGCCCCTGCACAGCCCAGTCTGCCCTGTACGAGCACCCCGCTCGTACAGGGCTACTAGTTCCATCCAGCCAAGGCGGGTTGTGCAGGAGGTAAGATCTAGACCGGCTGTGCGCCTCCATAGCCCTGGGTTTCCAGCTCCTGTCTCTCGTGCGGACCCGGAAGTGCGTCCACCCAGTCCGACTCGTCCTGTTCCCGCTCCCCGCACTAAACTGCAAGTGCGTAAACCCAGCCTCACCAGTCAACAGTCGTCGGAGCTGCCCGCCAGTCAACAGTCGTCGGAGCTGCCCGCCAGTCAACAGTCGTCGGAGCTGCCCGCCAGTCAACAGTCGTCGGAGCTGCCCGCCAGTCAACAGTCGTCGGAGCTGCCCGCCAGTCAACAGTCGTCGGAGCTGCCCGCCAGTCAACAGTCGTCGGAGCTGCCCGCCAGTCAGTCGTCGGAGCTGCCCGCCAGTCAACAGTCGTCGGAGCTGCCCGCCAGTCAACAGTCGTCGGAGCTGCCCGCCAGTCAACAGTCGTCGGAGCTGCCCGCCAGTCAACAGTCGTCGGAGCGGCCAGACTGCGCTGAACTGCCGGAGCGGCCAGACTGCGCTGAACTGCCGGAGCGGCCAGACTGCGCTGAACTGCCGGAGCGGCCAGACTGCGCTGAACTGCCGGAGCGGCCAGACTGCGCTGAACTGCCGGAGCGGCCAGACTGCCCTGAACTGCCGGAGCGGCCAGACTGCCCTGAACTGCCGGAGCGGCCAGACTGCCCTGAACTGCCGGAGCGGCCAGACTGCCCTGAACTGCCGGAGCGGCCAGACTGCCCTGAACTGCCGGAGCGGCCAGACTGCCCTGAACTGCCGGAGCGGCCAGACTGCCCTGAACTGCCGGAGTGGCCAGACTGCCCTGAACTGCCCGACTGCCCTGAACTGCCCAGACTGCCCAGACTGTCCCGACTGCCCCGAGTGCCCAGACTGCCCAGACTGTCCCGAGTGGCCAGACTGCCCAGACTGTCCCGAGTGGCCAGACTGCCCAGACTGTCCCGAGTGCCCAGACTGCCCAGACTGTCCCGAGTGGCCAGACTGCCCAGACTGTCCCGAGTGGCCAGACTGCCCAGACTGTCCCGAGTGGCCAGACTGTCCCGAGTGGCCAGACTGCCCAGACTGTCCCGAGTTGCCAGACTGTCCCGAGTGGCCAGACTGCCCAGACTGTCCCGAGTGGCCAGACTGCCCAGACTGTCCCGAGTGGCCAGACTGCCCAGACTGTCCCGAGTGGCCAGACTGCCCAGACTGTCCCGAGTTGCCAGACTGCCCAGACTGTCCCGAGTTGCCAGACTGCCCAGACTGTCCCGAGCTGCCAGACTGCCCCGACTGCCCCCCGGCGACTGCCAGACTGGCCCGACTGCCCCTCGGCGATGCCAGAGTGGCCCGACAGCCTGGAACGGCCGGAACCAGAGCCACCTCCAGAAATAGGTGGGTTGGGGAGGGGGGTGTAGCACAGTGCCGTCGTTGACGGCAGCCACCCTCCCTTCCCTCCCTTTAGAAAAGGGGACTTTTTGTTGGTGTTGCTTGGGGTTATTTTTTGTTAAGGTTCTTCTGGGGTAGCACCTTTAAGGGGGGGGTACTGTCACGTCCTGGCCAGTATATAAGGTTAATTGTTTTGTAGTTGGTCAGGGCGTGGCAGGGGGTATTTGTTTTATGTGGTTCGGGGTGGTGTGTTTGTGTAAAGGGTGTTTGATTTAGTATTTCCGGGTTTTTGGTGGATGGTCTATGTGTTTGTATTTTATGGTTAGTCTGGTGTGTGTGTTTCTATGTTTGGTTAATTGGGGTTGGGACTCTCAGTTGAAGGCAGGTGTTGTCTATCTGCCTTTGATTGAGAGTCCCATATATTAGGGTGTGTTTGTGTGTGATTGGTGGGTGATTGTTCTGTGCTTAGCCGTGTGCCTAGTCAGACTGTTATTGTCGTTCGTTCGTTTTTCGTGTTTGTTATTTTGTATGTTCATTTTGAGAGTAATTAAAAATCAAGATGAGCATTCACGTACCTGCTGCGTTTTGGTCCTCATTCACCGACAACAACTGTGACAGGGAGATAAGTGTTTCCAGTTTCAGAGATTTTTGTAGTTCGTTCCAGTCATTGGCAGCAGAGAACTGGAAGGAGAGACGGCCAAAGGAGGAATTGGCTTTGGGGGTGACCAGAGAGATATAAGTACGGTGAATATTATCAGACTGTGTGATTCATGTCCGTGTTGATATATCCAAATAAAGGGACAGACAAGGTGTGACTAAAACATATGAGTGTATATACACTAGAAAGGGAGGGTGTATATGCCTTGTGGCAGTAGGTTCTAACCTGGGCCTCTCTTCTTTCCTCAGATCCCTACGTGAAGATCCACCTGATGCAGAATGGGAAGAGGCTGAAGAAGAAGAAGACGACAATCAAGAAGAACACCCTCAACCCTTATTACAACGAGTCCTTCAGCTTTGAAGTGCCATTCGAACAAATCCAGGTAATGGTGTTGTACATCCCCATGCACATCTTGGGAGCTCTCCGTGTTGTTGAAGCATTAAGACTGGATTTAATTGAGCTCAGTCATAAACCAGCAAGTCAAGTTTTTTTAAAGGATACTTCAAATAAGACTTAGAGCCAACACCGAGACAAATGACAAGGAGATTGTGTTCAAAGCTTGTGGCTACTAAGAGTGATTTGCTGGCTTAAAATTAGCATGTGAATGTGTGCTCTTTGGCCTGTACAGGATAATCAGTCTCAGGCTCTATTCATCATCGGCCCGATTCAGACTTAGTAAATGTACGCCTTTCCTATGCACTTCTCAGTAGTTGGTATTCAGGCTTACCTAATGCAGGCGCATAATGCATACCTTACATTTTTATTTTGTCGATAGACTAAAATACATCGAAGGAACGGGTTCAGAATATAGGGATCAATGAAAGAAAGCCATCTACTGTATATATATGCATATTCGTCTCAGTTTCAGCACCAACTGGTAGATAAAAAAATACTCTGATCTTGTAGATTATTTAAGCAAAATGTATGGTTAGGAAAGTATATATAAATCATATTAAACAGGTTTGGAGCACATTTACACACAAAATATATTGATGAATCAAAAATATAGTGATTTGATTCAACATGAAAGTTGAGATACTCAAATTCATTCCATTAAATATTTGAAGGTGGAAATAGGTGTACTATAGGGGTTGAACAATAGTCCTAGAAATCTACCCTGATCTTCATTAATCATGGAACTGTATGACAACGGTCCAGTCATCGTGAACCATGCACCAGGCTCCAGGTTTAAACTGCTACGTGTGGTCTGAGTACAATAATGTAGGCTACATGTCCCAAATTATTGCACAATGTTAGCCTAATATGATCCACTAATGCTAGCAACCCTCAGGAACAACTACACGGACATGACAGAGGAAAGAAAAGTAAACGGAATGGAATGGAATCATTCAAAATGTAGGCAACAAATTTAAGGAAACTAACACCTTAGTTTCCTTAAATTTATAACATACATTTATAACTGTATGTGGCTATTACTGACGGTGGCTCCCGATAGTGGCTAATATTTAACAATACAAATTGTGAAATAAAACTGCAAAATGCCTGGGTATAGAATTAAAACATTCTAAAGCACAATTTGGCAGATTCGGCCCTACAGAAAGCCTATAGCTTGGGTCTCCAAATTTAATCTATGCAAATTATGAGGGCATACAATGAAATCAGATTAACGGCACAGCTATTTACAGCTTACTTCACTGTGGGAAAGGGGCTACAATACATATCATGTTGATATGATTTTCAGTTTGTTTCCATATGACTGGTTTAACATTTGTCTCCATGGATCCAAGGAAAAATCATCTAAAACATATGACTGGTTTAACATTTGTCTCCATGGATCATAAGGAAAAATCATCTAAAACAATTGCTATGGTGTATTTACAATTCTCTTCTCCAAATGGATTACTCATTTACCTAGTTCCCATCAATAGCTCTTATCAATTTATAAATTACTGTTCATGGAGAATGCTGTTATTTCTATCAGAAAAAAGAAAGTAGATGCTTTTCCCACTTGGAACCAGCAGGTTCGCGCGACCTTATTCATGGTTTCTTCACACGTAAAGGTGGTAGAATTATGAGGGAGTTAAATCAAGTTCAGAATGCAATGTATTTGTAGACACACCTCCGTCACACCTTCATTTCATTGATCTCCACCCCAAACGAATAGTGTGTGAATAGAATGCTGTTCTTATACTTAAGTTCAAGGTCAGAATACTCATAGAGAGAAAAGTGCATAAAAAGGAATTATGTTTCCATTTACACATGCTTAATTCGAGTCGGAATTCCCCCCCCCCCCCATTTGCATTCTCATGAAATGCCTTAATGTCACAAGTTTACAAGACAACTGCACAGGGGAGTGGTGAGAAGTAATGCAATTCTCAACACATCACTGATTACATGCCTTTGGCGTATGATTACATTTGAACATTAAAATATCTCTTCTTCACGGTGCAAGTCAGTACCTTTTTTTTATCCAGTGCAATGAAATGTATATAGAGTACGGTTTAGTATGGCGCTCGCACTGTTTGAGAACAAATGGCTTCATGAGAAAGCACTTTAAAGCTACTAGACCCAGAGAATTAAAGAAGATAAAGTGCATGCAAATTGGGCCAAGGGGGAATTATCTGTGAGCGGGCGTCAAAACGCCAGGCATAAAAAAGTAATTGCCTCAAATTGATTTAGCACTTCACAGCTCACAAACCACGAGTTGGGTTCCACGTGCCTCCGTTTCAATTCGCAGCCTAACCCCGCCTAGCCTGTGAGGATGCCAATCAGAACATCCCATACCCATTGGAGAGACAGAGGGGTGACAGTGGAGGAAGCCTATACTGCTAAGTACACTCCCGCCTCCACAGAGGGTCCTTCTCTTTAAAGGGATAGAACAACCCAAATACAAGTGTCTCTGTCGTTGTTATTCCTCAAAAGTGATTTGAGGGGGTCAACTATCTCTTTAAAAGCCACTTGACTGACAGGCTGAGGGACTTGGTGCAACGTTTCATTACATGCTTTGGGAGAACAGTGACTCGGCATCTACACAGGTAGAACAGCTCCTCTCTCATGTGGATCGAAACTTAATCAGAGCTCTTAGTGTGCCGATTCATATTCCCTTACAGCAGATGATGCACGGATCAACCCTCATTGCTGAGACACTTTGAATAAACACATGCTGAGGCAGAAAGGTTGACCTCTGAGTAAGCTTACAATCTGTTGTGCGTTTGGCTCTGGAAAGATTCAGGCCCAGTCTTCAAATGGTATATACTGCTAATAAGCACTTAGGACTGGCTCTTCGAGGGAGCATATCACTCTTCACTCTAATAGGCCACTCTGTTAGTCAGGAGCATTTGACAGAGTGGAGGTTACACCCACTTGTCTTCTAATTGTACTGCTTTTGGTATATGAGAAATTAGCCAAGGTTGTTCTGTAGGTCGCCGAGCAGAGCCTTCATCGTTGTGCTCAATAGAGGAAGTAGGGTGTCTGGGGACTTGAGACAATATTATTATTCTCTGTTACTTTGGGTGAATACTGGGTGCTCAAGAACTTCTCAGCACTACACAAATCATAAAACTTCCATGACTATAATCTGTGAGCTTTAAATGTTACCAGTACATTACTTTAGTTACCTGTACAGTGTGTGTATCCCACAAACTCATCATTTCTTCCAATGTCTTCCTCCCTACTTTTCCCCTTACAGAAAGTTCAAGTTGTTGTAACTGTTCTGGACTATGACAAGATCGGCAAGAACGATGCCATCGGCAAGGTCTTTGTGGGCCTCAACAGCTCGGGGACGGAGCTGCGCCACTGGTCGGATATGCTGGCCAACCCCAGGAGACCCATCGCCCAGTGGCACGTGCTGAAGGTGGAGGAGGAGGTGGATGCTCAGCTCTCCACAAAAAAATAGGCAGGGCCCTTTCAGCACCTGCCCCATAGTGCTCTTTAGCCAGTATGTGTAAATACCTCAGTGATATATGGGTCCATCCACCGTCAAACCAATCCAGCCAACACCCATCCTTCCCACCAACTCCATACTACTTGTCTTATCGCCTTCTTTTGTAATTGTCAATGGTTCTTTCAAAACCCCTAGGCCCTGACGTTCAGATTTGTGTTTCTATTTGTCAGGTTGGGAGTCCCCGCCCCTGACTATGTTGTTCATCTCTATGCCCTGATTCCCCCTAACCAAATTCCCCCTTCTTTTAAGCAATATGATCTGTATAGATAGCGCATGACTGAAAGACATTTATTGTACCACAGTTGTATATATCAGTCTGCAGACAAAAATTATTTCTAGTTTATGTTGGTATGTTGTTACCTGTTTCCTAATCTATGTATATCTGGATGTTTTTAATAAGATGTTCTATTTTAAATTATGTAAATGCAGATATAGGAGAGACAATATTATATATTACAGGATAAAACATTTTGACCTTATTGCATTCCAGAGGAAGAAGAAAGCAATTCCAACCTGTAAGATGCTAGTGGAAGTATAGTCACATTGTAAAGGACGGTGTCTGGCTTTATGTTTACTAATGAACCATTGCAGAAAAAAGTTGAAATACACAGAAAACTAGGCCGTTAACTACTATGGTTTCATGGGAAAATATATGCTGCTGGATAGTATACAAGCACATAGTTTCTTATACGCCTTTTTATACACATTTCTCCATCAGAGGACCTATTTGTTTTGCTTGAAACACAATGTTTTGGAGGATCTCTCAAATCGATGCAAACCGGTTAGCCTTTTTCCTTTTCCTCAAGCAGGACATCACCTTGTGACACAGTCAGTTACTTTTAAGTGAACTAGGTCCTCATTTGATAGGCCATTTTTTTCATTCAATTATTTATTTACTTACTTTTTACAGACCGGTCCTCTTAAACCCAAATGACTATTCCGCCAAACCCCCTCGGAAACTGACCCCATATGAAATGGAATCAAGCAGTAGCCATTGTGTCCTTAAGCTTGTTGAACAATATTTACTTTCTATAGCCTACTTTCAATAGCCTTATTGTTGGAAATGGATTATGTTCAGGACATTGGAGTCTCAAGTTCTCCATAGATGGAATAAAGAGTTTAGACTCTAAGCTTTTAGATGACTATTTTTTAGATAAATTCAGCGGATTTTTTTGTAAACTGCATGATTTTTTAAACAATATTTGCTAAAGGCTGGGATGGGGGGGAGATCTACCAACACCATGGGGCTGTCTCTTATGATAGCATTCCCTTGCCTTCAATCTATTTAATCTAGATTAAAGCTGAAGTGAGTGATTTGATGGGTCAGTATATGATTTACATATTGACTGGAGGTAAAGTGAGTTTCTAAACACTGCCATTTTCAGGGAGATGACACATGTATACTAACCTTCTATACTAACCTTCTCTCCATGCACACTCCCACTAGGTAGTGGTCGTAGCTTTGGTTTATCGGGAACAATGTATTTGGCTCCACATGGTGCCCTAAATAGCAGTCTTTGCTTTGTGTTGCCTTCTCACAGTGGCAATAGAGCTAGCCATGTTATACTGCCAATCTTACTTTCTATACGGCTACTGTTTTGCACTGTATGTCTTTTAACCGGCAATAGCTTGTTGACTTCTTTACACTATGTTGACGGGCCTTATTTAAGGACGCTCAATGCGCAGGGGAGCTTCTGTCCAGGAGTCCGACTGGTTCTTGGTATTTACTTAAAGGAACAGTACATGAAAGCAACAACCATATACTGTATCTCTTCGTTGAGTAAACCGTAGTTAGCCAGTTTTCTATTGTTGGCTCTTAGTACAACACCAAGAGAACAATGGGATATAAACAATAACTGTAAAAGTTAATGGTCTGCATAGGTGATAATATTTGTTTATATGTCCTTTACTACGGGTCCAATAAGAGGAATAAGTAAGACGTTTGGATCCATGAAATCCATGAAGTCTCTTATCTTGGAGGAATCTCCATGCATATACTGGATGCTAGCTTCAGGAGTAGTTTCTAAATGTTTTCAATGTTATTGTGTAGTTGATAGCACTATTATGAAAAAGCTATTTGTCATTCCATAGGCGTCTCTGAGGACAGCTTTGTGTATCACTGTGACTGCCGTGCGTGCTTAGAGGTGTAGACTTTATCAATAGCGACAAGTTTGTTCTGTAGTGACGTTGTACTGCCATATTTCCCTTCCACATGCTGAGAGAGTGCGTGGCATCGTCAGTTCTAATAACTGTGCAGTGGCTGGTTGGTTGATTGACAGGGCTACACACAGGAGTTATAGAACGTTTTATGGGAGAGCGAGAGTGGTGGGATTCACACAGCATTTCATTGAGCACTGTGCAATACTTGTATGTCCATCCCATAGTGTTGTGTGGGTTGTGTTTGCCCAAGAAAAAATGAATATTTAAAGTTGACTCCTATCAAGTCAGACGTATTCCTCTCCAGTGAGATGGTTAGGACACAGCACATGTAGATTCTGTGGTGGTTGGAGTCTGACATCTAAAATCCTTCTGTTAAGGGTTCCCTTCTATCCAGTTAAGTTTTTTCTTGCACACAGATCCAGCATCAGAAATTTCAGGACATATTGGGATTGGGAAATACCAAAATGTCACACACACACACACACACACACACACACACACACACACACACACACACACACACACACACACACACACACACACACACACACACACACGTAAACATTTTTAAATGACCCCTCACCCTCTGAAAGTACATATGTACATATTTTCATCATTTTCCAAAAAGTAATTTATTTATCATATTGAAATGGTCATGATTATTACTGAAACGTATCACATCCTGTCATGATAACTTCATCCATCATTGTATCAACCTGATCTACTATACTATATCTAATTATGATTATTTTTTATGAATAAGTTATGTTTACAACCCTGTTGAAAATACTTTTATATTTGAAATGGAAACTCTGAATGTACAGTATGTGTGTTTGTGGTGATTAACTGTGAGATTAGTAGTTGGTACTTTTCTTTCATTGTTGCAAAAATATGTTGATTTGTGTGTGTTTTAATTTATTTATTTAAATACCCTTTTGGGTAGACCTTCCCCAGATAAATAATACATTCCAGAAACGTTGAACATACATTTAGTCACAGCAGTATGTGCCCTAATGAATTACATTCCCTCTTGAACTATATATTTTTTCATTTAACATATTTATTATGCATCCCTTAAATCATGAATTACAAAAAACGATAAAACGTAGGCTCAGTATTTGAACGGAATGAGCAGATCCATAGGGGTATGACTAAATCACTAAAGAAAGGCTGTAATCACAATTTAAAGGGGAAGGAAATCAAAATGCTTCAACAAAAGAAAAGGAAAGCGTCAAACGCTTGAGGGGCGGACATTACAGAAAGAAGCAGCATTACAGGATCAGATTGTGAGGTGTGTAACTTACTGTACCACAAGAAAAGCCACTAGCTGCAATGTCATGCTACTCTTACTGGTCCCCCCTACTAAATCATGGAAGCAAAACCCCTCACATCCTATTCAAGAAAAGCCCATACATCTCACTGTGTGACCGGAAACATACAAGATTCTCTAAAATGACGACAACAAAAAGCCACTCTAACCTTTCAAGATGAAGCTGTGTAAAGTATTAGAGTCTGATGCTGTAGAAATATCCTAGTTGCCTTTGTGTATATCAACTGCCTGCTTGAGTATTTTCTGTGTTGACATTTTCTCTGTAATCTTGTAGAACTGTTTGGGCTGTTTTTCCTGCCATATCGCTCGCGGTGACAGCGAGCTGACAGTTACTGTATATTGCTGTGTATACCTTCATTTTTGATGAGGTGTTTTACAGTTTTGTTTCACTTTGTGTGGTGATTCACTCTGTGGAGTTTTTTGACTGTTGTTATATAACTTCATATACACAAATGATCAATAAAAATGTTTTATTTCCTGTTGATACAGAACCTTTTCAAGTGCTTCTTTTTTTCCGGATGGTTTGGTTCACTTACCAACGTTTTATGTGAATTTTGATGTGTGAGCAGATAATACTGACATTCACATTTTAGACAACATGCCTTCATCATTAATAATAAACATTGAGTGCTTATGAAGCCTAGATTTATTTTCATTATGAGCCAAATCTAGGAATTGCTGTGATCTATTTGATAAACACGAGACCAGAAACATGTAAAAGAGTGTGGCAGTATAGCAGCAACAGTAGCATCTAGTGGTCAAAACCTGGTAAATTCACACTAAATAATCCAAGTGATTTAAATTACAAAACAATGTATGAGGGGGGAAAAAAACCTCTTCAGATTCACAGGGAATACATTACATAGTATGGATAAGCAATACTACAAGCCACAGCTTCATACTACTTGTCAGACATAGAGAACTGATCATGTATACTGGTTGTTGGGGTAGCAGCAGTGTGGGGTATGGGGGGTCTGTGTGTGGCTTTTTGACCATTCGTTTGGATTCCTCATCTCTAACTCATTGCTAGAAAGGATGTTAGCTACTATATTTAGTGAATATTATATGAACCCTATATATTTTAATGGTACATTTGGATGCAATCAATTAGCGTAATTTCCCAGTGATCCAATTATATTTCAACAAAATAATGTTGCATGAATGGTAATCTTATCTGTTTCTAACAACATAAATTATTTCAGAATAATCTGAGATGGTGGGTGTCAAAATCCTTTATTTTGCTTTCTGAGATGGAATGACCCTACAATCATTCAGACATTATCAAATGACTAACAAAGGGAAAGTGAATGGGAACACACAGTGTGAAAGGAAGTAACACATACCTTCTGAGTCTTCATCCAGTATACTTGATACATTAGTAACATTTTTATTTTTTATTTTATTTCCCCTTTATTTAACCAGGTAGGCTAGTTGAGAACAAGTTCTCATTTGCAACTGCGACCTGGCCAAGATAAAGCAAAGCAGTTCGACACATACAACAACACAGAGTTAAACATGGAATAAACAAACATACAATCAATAATACAGTAGAAAAATCTATCTACAGCATGTGCAAATGAGGTAGGATAAGAGAGGTAAAGCAATAAATAGGCCATGGTGCCGAAGTAGTTACAATATAGCAATTCAACACTGGAATGGTAGAAAGTGCAGAAGATGAATGTGCAAGTAGAAATACTAGGGTGCAAAGGAGCAAGATAAATAAATACAGTATGGGGATGAGGTTGATTGGATGGGCTATTTACAGATGAGCTATGTACAGGTGCAGTGATCTGTGATCTGCTCTGACAGCTGGTGCTTAAAGCTAGAGAGGGAGGTAAGAGTCTCCAGCTTTAGTGTTTTTTGCAGTTCGTTCCAGTCATTGGCAGCAGACAACTGGAAGGAACGGCGGCCAAAGGAAGAATTGGCTTTGGGGGTGACCTTTGAGATATACCTGCAGGGCTAAGGCGGGGCTTTACCTAGCAGAGAAATGTAGATGACCGAGTGCCAGTGGGTTTGGCGACGAGTATGAAGTGAGGGCCAGCCAACGAGAGCATACAGGTCGCAGTGGTGGGTAGTATATGGGGCTTTGGTGACAAAACGGATGGCACAGTGGTAGACTGCATCCAATTTGTTGAGTAGAGTGTTGGAGGCTATTTTGTAAATGACATTGCCGAAGTCGAGGATTGGTAGGATGGTCAGTTTTACGAGGGTATGTTTGGCAGCATGAGTGTAGGATGCTTTGTTGCAAAATATGAAGCCGATTCTAGATTTAATTTTGGATTGGAGATGTTTAATGTGAGTCTGGAAGGAGAGTTTACAGTCTAACCAGACACCTAGGTATTTGTAGTTGTCCTCATAAGTCAGAACAATCAAGAGTAGTGATGCTGGACGGGCGGGCAGCTGCAGGCAGCGATTGGTTGAAGAGCATGCATTTAGTTTTACATGCATTTATGAGCAGTTGGAGGCCACGGAAGGAGAGTTGTATGGCATTGAAGCTCATCTGGAGGTTAGTTAACACAGTGTCCAAAGAAGGGCCAGAGGTATACAGAATGGTGTCGTCTGCGTAGAGGTGGATCAAAGAATCACCAGCAGCAAGAGCAACATCATTGATGTAAAAAGAGAAGAGAGTCGGCCCGAGAATTGAACCCTGTGGCACCCCCATAGAGACTGCCAGAGGTCCGGACAACAAGCCCTCCGATTTGACATACTGAACTCTATCAGAGAAGAAGTTGGTGAACCAGGTGAGGCAATCATTTGAGAAACCAAGGCTGTTGTCTGCCAATAAGAATGTTGTGATTGACAGTGTCGAAAGCCTTAGCCAGGTCGATGAATACGGCTGCACAGTAATGTCTCTTATCGATGGCGGTTATGATATCGTTTAGGACCTTGAGCGTGGCTGAGGTGCACCCATGACCAGCTCTGAAACCAGATCGCATAGCGGAGAAGGTACGGTGGGATTCGAAATGGTCGGTAATCTGTTTGTTAACTTGGCTTTCGAAGACCTTAGAAAGGCAGGGTAGAATAGATATAGGTCTGTAGCAGTTTGGGTCTAGAGTGTCTGCCCCTTTGAAGAGGTGGATGACCGCGGCAGCTTTCCAATCTATGGGAATCTCAGATGATACGAAAGAGAGGTTGAACAGGCTAGTAATAGGGGTTGCAAAAATTTCTGCAGATAATTTTAGAAAGAGATTGTCTAGCCCGGCTGATTTGTAGAGGTCCAGATTTTGCAGCTCTTTCAGAACATCAGCTATCTGGATTTGGGTGAAGGAGGAGTGGGGGAGGTTTGGGCGAGTTGCTGTGGGGGGCGCAGGGCTGTTGACCGGGGTAGGGATAGCCAGGTGCAAAGCATGGCCAGCCGTAAAAAAATGCTTATTGAAATTGTCAATTATAGTGGATTTATCGGTGGTAACAGTGTTTCCTAGCCTCAGTGCAGTGGGCAGTTGGGAGGAGGTGCTCTTATTCTCCGTTGGCTTTACAGTGTCCCAGAACCTTTTTGAGTTTGTGCTACAGGATGCAAATTTCTGCTTGAAAAAGCTAGCCTTAGCCTCCTAACTGCCTGTGTATGTATATTTGTTCCTAACTGAAAAGTTGCATATCACGGGGGCTGTCCGGTGCTAATGCAGAATGCCAGAGGATGTTTTTGTGCTGGTCAAGGGCAGTCAGGTCTGGAGAGAACCAAGGGCTATATCTGTTCCTGGTTCTACATTTCTTGAATGGGGCATGCTTATTTAAGATGGTGAGGAAGGCACTTTTAAAGAATAACCAGGCACCCTCTACAGACAGAATGGGGTCAATATCCTTCCAGGATATCCGGGCCAGGTCAATTAGAAAGTCCTGCTGACTGAAGTTTGACCGCAGTCCCATTACGGATGCAGGCAATGAGGTAGTGATTGCTGAGATCTTGTTTGAAAACAGCAGAGGTGTATTTGGAGGGCAAGTTGGTTAGGATGATATCTATGAGGGTGCCCGTGTTTACAAATTTGGGGTTGTACCTGGTGGGTTCATTGATAATTTACATTTTTACATTTTAGTCATTTAGCAGACACCCTTATCCAGAGCAACTTACAGTAGTGAATACATACATTTCATAAATTTTTTATTTTTGTACTGGCCCCCCGTGGGAATCAAACCCACAACCCTGGCGTTGCACATACCATGCTGGCGTTGCAAACACCATGCTCTACACACTGAGCCACAGGGATGACCCCAAATTGGTGTGAGATTGAGGGCATCAATCTTAGATTGTTGGATGCCCGGGGTGTTAAGCATGTCACAGTTTAGGTCACCTAGCAGCACAAGCTCTGAAGCTAGATTGGGGGCAATCAATTCACATATGGTGTCCTGGGCACAGCTGGGGGCAGAGGGTGGTCTATAGCAAGCGGCAACAGTGAGAGACTTGTTTCTGGAAAGATGGATTTTTAAAAGTAGAAGTTAAATTGTTTGGGTACAGACCTGGATAGTAAGACAGAACTCTGCAGGCTATCTCTGCAGTAGATTGCAACACCGCCCCCTTTGGCAGTTCTATCTTGTCGGAAAATGTTATAGTTAGGGATGGAAATTTCAGGGTTTTTGTGGACTTCTTAAGCCAGGATTCCGACACGGCTAGGACATCCGGGTTGGCAGAGTGTGCTAAAGCAGTGAATAAAACAAACTTAGGGAGGAGGCTTCTAATGTTAACATGTATGAAACCAAGGCTTTTACGGTTACAGAAGTCAACAAATGAGAGCACCTGGGGAGTAGGAGTGGAGCTAGGCACTGCAGGGCCTGGATTAACATCTACATCATCAGAGGAACAGAGGAGGAGTAGAATAAGGGTATGGCTAAAGGCTATCGGGACTGGTCGTTTAGTGCATTCAGAGTAGAGAGTAAAAGGAGCGGGTTTCTGGGTGTGAGAGAATAGATTCAAGGCATAATGTACAGACAGAGGTATGGTAGGATGTGAGAACATTGGAGGTAAACCTAGGCATTGAGTAGTGATAAGAAAGATATTGTCTCTAGAGACGTTTAAACCAGGTGATGTCACCGCATATGTGGGAGGTGGAACTAAATGGTAGGTTAAGGCATATTGAGCAGGGCTAGAGGCTCTACAGTGAAATAAGACAATAATCACTAACCAGGACAGTAATGGACAAGGCATATTGATATTAGGGAGAGGCATGTGTAACCGTGTGATCAATAGGGGTTCAGTGAGTGGTTGGGCTGGCTGGAGACACGGCGATTCAGACAGCTAGCAGGCCGGGGCTAGCAAGCTAGCAGAAGGGCCTTAGAGGGACGTCTCGACGGAGGAAAGTCTGTTTTGGTCTCCACGTGCAGTGACGTCGATAGACCAGTCGTGATGGATTAGTAGGGTTCCGAGTAGCAGGGGGGTCCAAGTCCAATTGGTAAAATAGGTATAGTGGCCCAAGAAATTGGCTGATGGATCTATACAGCTAACAGTCCAATATCCTCTAGACAGCTAGCAGCTAGCAGGCCGTGGTTAGCGGATGGGCATTCAGGGGTGTTCATGATGTAGAGGCCAGTTGAGTACCCCCTCAAGCAGAATTACATCGTAGTCCAGTCGTGAAGGATCGACGGGGTTCCGTGCCCCGTACCGGCAGTAGAAGGGTTGGATACGTAGCCCAGGAGTGGCTGATGGGCGTCTTTAGCTAGCCGGGAGAAAGGGCCTAGCATGGGCTAGCTCCAGGCTAATTGGTGCTTGCTCCGGGACCGATGTTAGCCAGTACTCGGATAGCAGCTAGCTAGCTGCGAAGATCCAGGTGAAAATGTCCAGAGCTTGCGGTAGGAATCCGGGGATATGGAGAGAAAATAGGTCCGGTATGCTCTGGTTTGAGTCACCTTGTACAAACTGGCAAGAGCTTTCTGGGCTAAAGGTTAGCTGATGACCGCTAGCAATGGTTAGCTGACTACTAGCTAGTGAGCTGGCTAGCTTCTGTTGGGGGGATTCCGGATTTGAGGTGAATAATACTTTAGAAAAAAACTGATCCGCACCACATTGGGTGAGGGGGGTTGCAGGAGAGTGTTTTGAAGTTGAGTTTTAGAAAAAAATATTAAAAGATATGCAAAGAATAAAAAAAAAAAGATATATACACGGGACACGACAAGACGAGGACAAAAGACGTCTGACTGCTATGCCATCTTGGATATTAACATTAGTAGCCGTTCATATGTTTATTGCCGGGACAATGGAGATCGAACCTATATTTCCTGATATATATAGCATTCTGTTGCAGGCAAGAATTGTATATAATAATTTTAATTGAAAAACTCAAAGTGTTGACTCAAGTGTTGTTATTTGTTCCAGTTCATGTGCCATGGAATCAATACATCAAAATTATCTTCCCATTTATATTTCAACCTGTATGGTGCAGCTGTCAAAATGTTTGTCCTCAAATGAAACGTATATTTCTCTATTTATGCCAATTCCTTTCAGCCAATTTGTATCTTTAATATTTGGCAGGCAAATAAGTTCCCTACCTTCTCCCTTTTCCACTTGCCTCTTCCAGTTTTGTGGTAATGCTGCAATCAGTTGGTTGTAAGTTTTGATTGAGCAGACATTCCCATATATTTTTGATAGCTGCGTATGTGACATAACCCCTCCATTTATATTCATAATATCATTAATGAACATCATTTTAAAAAATGTACAATTTTCCATAAACAATGTTTTTTAAATTAATCAGTATATTTGAGTTTAACAATAACATTTGTTGTAATATATGTTCTACCTATTCTAGAGGATAAAATTGAAATTGTAACCAGCTTTGTATGGCTTGTTTAAGAAAGGGTGATACTTTAAACAAAATGTAATTTTCAATTAGTCGGAAATAAGAAGTTGTAATATGTATAAAGGGGTGGCAGATAGCCTAGTGGTTAGAGCGTTGGGCCAGTAACCGAAAGGTTGCTGGACTGAAATCCCTGGTTGGCCGTCCCTGGTAGGCTGTAAATAACAATTTGTTCTTAACTGACTTGCCTAGTTAAATAAAGGTTCCATTTAAAAAAAATAAAGTCCCTGCCTGTGCCATTAAACCCCTCCAACTCATCCAGAATGCCGCAGCCCGTCTGGTGTTCAACCTTCCCAAGTTCTCTCACGTCACCCCGCTCCTCCGCTCTCTCCACTGGCTTCCAGTCGAAGCTCGCATCCGCTACAAGACCATGGTGCTTGCCTACGGAGCTGTGAGGGGAACAGCACCTCCGTACCTTAAGGCTCTGATCAGGCCCTACACCCAAACAAGGGCACTGCGTTCATCCACCTCTGGCCTGCTCGCCTCCCTACCTCTGAGGAAGCACAGTTCCCGCTCAGCCCAGTCAAAACTGTTCGCTGCTCTGGCACCCCAATGGTGGAACAAGCTCCCTCACGACGCCAGGACAGCGGAGTCAATCACCACCTTCCGGAGACACCTGAAACCCCACCTCTTTAAGGAATACCTAGGATAGGATAAAGTAATCCTTCTACCCCCCCCCCCTTAAAAGATTTAGATGCACTATTGTAAAGTGGTTGTTCCACTGGATATTATAAGGTGAATGCACCAATTTGTAAGTCGCTCTGGATAAGAGCGTCTGCTAAATGACTTAAATGTAAATGTAAATGCAAAAGGCCATTTTTTTAACAAAGGATGAGCCTTTCTTAATAATCTACTGGAGAACCATTTTGGATTTAAGCATAATTTATGTATGAGTGAAGCTTTAGTGAGAGGTTTAAAGCTTTAATATTTCATCATTTTAGCCCCCCAAACTCATATTCATTATATAAATAGGCACGTTTCATTTTGTCTGGCTTAGAATTCCAAATAAAAATAAATATGTTTTGATCATAATTATGATTTTAAAAATGATTCATCTGAAGTAGGCAGTGCCATTAGTAAGTAAGTAAACTCTGGTAGGACCAAAGAGTTAATCAATGTGATTTTTCCATAATTAGACAAGTATTTACCTCTCCATGGTTGCAGAATCTTGTCTATTTTTGAAAACTTTCTATTGAAATTGATTGTGGTAAGTTAATTTATCTTTTTTGAGATGTGAATACCAAGTATGTCTACTTCACTATCCGCCCATTTTATTGTAAACTACAGGGTAGTGTAAACACTGTGTCTTTTAACGATCCAATGCGTAATGTGGTACACTTGTCATAATTAGGTTTTAGTCCAGAGAGGCAAGAAAAGTGATCAAGATCTTCAATAAGACGGTGCTGGGATCCAGATTGCGGACTTAAGAAAAAACTTGAGTCATCGGCATACATTGACACATTTGTTTTTATCCCCTGGATTTCTTACCCCTTGATGTTCTTGTTGGATCTAATTTGAATAGCTAGCATTTCAATGGCCATAATAAATAGATATGGAGACAACGGACAGCCTTGTTTTACTCCTCTTAAAAGCTCAGTACTTTCTGAGAAGCAACAATTATTTTCTATTTTACATCTGGGGTTGCTGTACACAACTTTAACCCATTATATAAGAGATTCACCTAAATTAAAGTAATCCAGGCATTTATATATAAATTCTAGTCATACTTTATCAAATGCCTTTTAAAAATCTGCTATGAAGACCAGGACTGGTATCTTGATGTTTCATAATGTTCAATTGTTTCAAGTAATTGTCGTATATTATCTCCAATATATCATCCATGTAAAAACCCTGTCTGATCAGGATGAACAATATCTGGTAAAACCTTTTTTATTCTATGTGCTATGCATTTCGCCAGGATTTTTGCATCACAACATTGAAGTGTAAGAGGCCTCCAGTTTTTTAAATGGACTAGATCTTTATACTTACCACCTGGGTCTTGTTTTAGTAATAAGGAAATCAGACCTTCTTGTTGAGTACGTGAAAGTCTACCATTTGAATAGGAGTAATTAAAACATGCTAATTATGGATCTTTGAGTACATCAAAAAAGGTCTGATATACCTCTACCGGTATACCATCAAGCCCTGGTGTTTTTCCAGAATGAAAAGATTTAACTGCCTCAAAAAGTTAATCTTCTGTAAGTTGGCCTTCACACTGGTCTTTCTGTAAATTTGATAATTTTACATTATTATTATTGTTATTATGAAAGAAATCCTTACAGTTAGCATCATTCAGTGGAAATGGAGGAGACTGAAAAGACAACATACGCTTAAAATATTTTGCTTCCTCTTTCAAAATATAATTTGGTGAATCATGGATGACTCCATCATTTATAACGAGTTTCTGTAAATTATTTTTGGTAGCATTTCTATGTTGAAGGTTCAAGAACAATTCTTAACAACCATTGCCATTCTAGCGAAGGCTCAAATCATATAGCCTAGTTCAGAGCGTGCGCAGACCAGCTGGCTCTAGTGTTTATTGACATTTTCATACTCTCCCTAACCCAGTCTGTCATCCCCACTTGTTTCAAGATGATCACCATCGTTCCTGTACCCAAGCAAGCTAAGATAACTGAACTAAATGACTATCACCCTGTAGCACTCACTTTGTCATCATGTAGTGCTTTGAAAGGCTAGTCAAGGACCATATCCTCTCCACCATACCCTACACCCTTGACGCAGTACAATTTGCATTCCACCCCAACAGACCCACGGACTACACAATCTTTGTTGGACTGCACACCGCCCTATCCCACCTGGACAAGAGGAATACCTATGTGAGTTCATCACTAAGCTCAAGGTCTGAACTCCTCTCTGTGCAAATGGATCCTAGATTTCCTGACGGGCCGACCCCAGGTGGTGAGGGTAGGCAACAATCCCTCCGCCACTCTGATCCTCTACACGGGGCCCCCCCAGGGGTGTGTACCCAGCACCCTCCTGTACTCCCTGTTCACCCAGTGTTGAATTCAAGTGTTGTTGCAATTCGCCTAGTTTCCAAGAGGGGAAGCATTGGAGAACCTGGGACACCAGCCTTAAACTCTGAGCCACTCTAGTCTACTCCTCTGTAGTTGGCAAAAATGCAGAGTATATTCTTGGCGCATGCCGTTTAGCATGGTCACAGAAGATCAGGGTTGGGGAGTAATTTACATGTTACATTTAATCTGATTACATAAAAATATAACTGTAATCAGTTAGGTTACCAGCTAAAATATTGTAATCAGATCGGCATCTGACCGTAAGGCGCTACAGAGGGTAGTGCGAACGGCCCAGTACATCACTGGGACCAAGCTTCCTGCCATCCAGGGCCTACATAATAGGCGGTGTCAGAGGAAAACCCATAAAATTGTCAGAGACTCCAGTCACACAAGTTATAGACTGTTTTCTCTGCTACCGCACGGCAAGCGGTACCGGAGCGCCAAGTCTAGGACCAAAAGGCTCCTCAACAGCTTCTACCCCCAAGCCATTACACAGCTGAACAATTCATAACAATCGCCCCCCCCCCCCCCCCGTACACTGCTGCTACTCGCTGTTTGTTTATTACCTACCTGCATAGTCACTTCGCCCTCACCTACATGTACAGATTACCTCAACTAGCCTGTACCCCTGCACATTGACTCAGTACCGGTGTCCCCTGTATATAGCCTTGTTATTCTTATTCTTATTGTGTTACTTTTTATTATTACTTTTTATTTTAGCCTACTTGGTAAAGTCTACACTTGTTGTATTCGGCGCATGTGGCAAATAAAGTTTGATTTGCTCTGAGATTAGAGATACTTTAGAAAAACTAGATTACTTCTTGGATTACTTTTAAATTCAGAAAGGATGTTTACTAGAGAAAAAAAAACATTCTGAAACCTTTCTGTTTTCTCAATGACATTCAATTCAACATTGAAAAAAGGCACACGTTTAAGTTTGTTCCACCTGAGCGAGTCTGATCACAAGTCAGCGACCACTATGATGACACATGCATTTGTTTTCTTCTAATGCCTCTTAAGGGTAAAATAATCCAGAAGTAACTGAAATTAATCAGATAACATTACTGTGTTTGAGTAATCCAAAAGTTATGTTACTAATTACAATTTTGGACAGGTAACTAGTAACTGTAATGGATTACATTTAGAAAGTAACCTACCCAACCCTGCGAAGACCTTGCATGTCACAGCTCTCTACAAGATGGAGAAACAAGACCATTGTTACACTGATTCTGCATGATATTCTTCACTACAAAGACTTGGGCATTTGGAGTGAAGTATGAATGTTGTTTACTGCTGAGGTGAGGTCCCTCTGTTAGAATGGTGGCTTGTACATCAAAGTATCTGGTAACACGTACTATTTCATTCAAACAATTCTATTAAAAACCTTTATTAGTGTACTATTTACCATAATTTGCTTACATAGTTTTCCTAAATGCATGCAGTGCACTCTATATCAGCCCAGGCCATCCATTGACTTTTAAAGGCATGATTTACACGAGTCTTTGCTGCCATCTACTGGACTTGTCTAATATGTCAATTGGCTCCATACACATCTATCTGTAGGATAGAATCATTGGAAATGTCCATCAAATTAATCAACATAGCTTAAATTGCAATTTCAGCACTTTCAACCTCATTTTCGATTATCTCCAGCACAATACCAGTGTCTAAATATGTGAAAACGGTACATTTTTTTTCTTCTTATGGACACAACAAATACAAAAACAGAAATATACAAACAAGAGTACATCAATCTATATTTCTGTTTTTGTATTTGTTGTGTTACATATTGAGACACATTTTCAATTTGTCAAAAACCTTTATGGTGTGTATTGCTTTTTTATTTTTACATTTACTGATCATTTAAAAAAATTATATTTAAATTGTATCTTAAATAATGTGAAGAGGGGTTTGTCCTCTGCCCATTTAATTTTATGGATAAATAATCTCCCATGAAAGATAAACAAATTAACAATGAAAGTTAAATCAGGGTCCATATCATTTGGATCAAAATAAAACATAATATCAGAGTCTCTCAGATTAACATTAATTGTCATTTCTTTTAAAATAAAATCTTCTAACTCACTCCAAAATCGTCTGACATAAGAACAGTCCCAAAATAAATGGTCAAGAGTTTCTGGGTCACAACCACAAAATACACATTTGTTATCAATAGCTATTTTAAATCTGTGTATAATAAAGGTCTTTACGGGTAGATTCTATGAATGAGTTTGTATGATACTTCTTTCACCTTATTAGATATACAATATTTACCAGACAACAACGAGACTTTGTTCCAGTTCATTTATATGTTCTGTAGAAAAAAACAAGTTAAAAGTTCTACCGACGACATCATCAACAGTTAAAACATTTTTAAAACAGTGATTTCAAACACTATGGGATTCGCGGGGACGTGGGGAGCAAGAAAATACCCTCTCTGACTAGAAACTCGTTGCAGGATTTGAAAAATCACCTTTTTATTTACTTTTAATCCTACACTGTGATGTCACCGAGAAGCATTTCTTAGGACCTTTGTTTTCACATTTGTAGGTCTAGTTTGGTGCTGAAGATAATTAATAAAAGGTTGAAAAGTGGCGGAATTGCCCTTTACAATGGCTATTCAGCATCAAACGCGACTTCATTTATTGCAGCCAGACAGACATGTTCAAAGCAGTTTTCATGCAAAGTCATGGGTCGTGCATGGACTCTTATTTTGAAAAGCGTGTTTACAACTGCAGAGGTTGAGCACTAATTACTTATGACGCGTTCACAACAACTGGGAACTCAAAAATATCTGATTTACGACTTCAGTGCGTTCAAGACACCTGTGAATTTGAGAGAAAAAAGTGAGTGCGAAAGATCGTTTTGAACAGTCATCCAACTCGGAATTCCAACTCGTGAATTCGGGCCTCTTTCCAGAACTCCAACTTTCCGACCTGAATATTACCTACGTCATGATTTGACCTCGTATTTTTTTTCCGAGTTCCCAGTTGCCTTGAAAGCACCCGAGTCAGTACTTTGACAGCGCGACGGTTTTTCGAAGGGAGAACAGACTTTTCGCTGTTGCCTTGTAAGGTGTCAAAAACAAGATGCTGTCTTACATCATTGGGGTAAGTATAATTGCCAGTTAGCTAAATATTATATTTTTACATTGGCTTATGCTGAGCTACAGTTGTGCGATTTGACAGTGCACAAGGAATCAATAGCGAACGGTAGACAAGCTAGCTATGGTTGGCTAACTAGTACTGTAGACTAAGGTGTAGCTAGTAACATATCTTCGTCGTGAACCATCAGGTTTGTAATCTACCGTAACTGTAGTAAGTAAGTCATATGGTATATAGTAAACTGTCATCTTAACTAGCTAACTTGATAACCAAAGCTTTTGCTTTGCCTCTTATTGAGATGTTTGGGCGTTTAGATAGCACGTTGCATGGCGCTAGGGAGTGAGTTACCTAGTTTAAGCGATTGACAGTCGGGTTAATTTCTGATCAAAATAGCCAGCATGGAGATCTCTGCACACTTGTCAAAGGAGTGCACGCCACTGTAGCTCTACCATGTCGTTATTAAGTTAGCTAGCTACTAGCTATCGAACAGTGGTGAGCGCAGCAGTTTGGTCCAATGTTGGGGTGTGTGTGTTTATTTAACTAGGCAAGTCAGTTAAGAACACATTCTTGTTTACAATGACGGCCAAACCCGGACGACGCTGTGTCAATTGTGACGCTGCGCCGCCATATGGGACTCCCAATCACCGCCAGATGTGATACAGCCTGGAATCGAACCAGGGACTGTAGTGACGCCTCTTGCACTGAGATGCAGTGCCTTACCACTGCGCAGCTCGGGGAAATTCGGGTTTCCCCAGTGTTCCTCTGACATAACCACTCCCCTAACTTTAGGGGAGTGGTTATGTGGTCATATCCATATCCATTATGACTAAACTACACTGCTCAAAAAAATAAAGGGAACACTTAAACAACACATCCTAGATCTGAATGAAAGAAATAATCTTATTAAATACTTTTTTCTTTACATAGTTGAATGTGCTGACAACAAAATCACACAAATAATCAATGGAAATCCAATTCATCAACCCATGGAGGTCTGGATTTGGAGTCACACTCAAAATTAAAGTGGAAAACCACACTACAGGCTGATCCAACTTTGATGTAATGTCCTTAAAACAAGTCAAAATGAGGCTCAGTAGTGTGTGTGGCCTCCACGTGCCTGTATGACCTCCCTACAATGCCTGGGCATGCTCCTGATGAGGTGGCGGATGGTCTCCTGAGGGATTTCCTCCCAGACCTGGACTAAAGCATCCGCCAACTCCTGGACAGTCTGTGGTGCAACGTGGCGTTGGTGGATGGAGTGAGACATGATGTCCCAGATGTGCTCAATTGGATTCAGGTCTGGGGAACGGGCGGGCCGGTCCATAGCATCAATGCCTTCCTCTTGCAGGAACTGCTGACACACTCCAGCCACATGAGGTCTAGCATTGTCTTGCATTAGGAGGAACCCAGGGCCAACCGCACCAGCATATGTTCTCACAAGGGGTCTGAGGATCTCATCTCAGTACCTAATGGCAGTCAGTTTACCTCTGGCGAGCACATGGAGGGCTGTGCGGCCCCCCAAAGAAATGCCACCCCACACCATGACTGACCCACCGCCAAACCGGTCATGCTGGAGGATGTTGCAGGCAGCAGAACGTTCTCCACGGCGTCTCCAGACTCTGTCACGTCTGTCACGTGCTCAGTGTGAACCTGCTTTCATCTGTGAAGAGCACAGGGCGCCAGTGGCGAATTTGCCAATCTTGGTGTTCTCTGGCAAGTGCCAAATGTCCTGCACGGTGTTGGGCTGTAAGCACAACCCCCACCTGTGGACGTCGGGCCCTCATACCACCCTCATGGAGTCTGTTTCTGACCGTTTGAGCAGACACATGCACATTTTGTGGCCTGCTGGAGGTAATTTTGCAGGGCTCTGGCAGTGCTCCTCCTGCTCCTCCTTGCACAAAGGCGGAGGTAGCGGTCCTGCTGCTGGGTTGTTGGCCTCCTCCACGTCTCCTGATGTACTGGCCTGTCTCCTGGTAGCGCCTCCATGCTCTGGACACTACGCTGACAGACACAGCAAACCTTCTTGCCACAGCTCGCATTGATGTGCCATCCTGGATGAGCTGCACTACCTGAGCCACTTGTGTGGGTTGTAGACTCCGTCTCATGCTACCACTAGAGTGAAAGCACCGCCAGCATTCAAAAGTGACCAAAACATCAGCCAGGAAGCATAGAAACTGAGAAGTAGTCTGTGGTCTCCACCTGCAGAACCACTCCTTTATTGGGGGTGTCTTGCTTATTGCCTATAATTTCCACCTGTTGTCTATTCCATTTGCACAACAGCATGTGAAATGTATTGTCAATCAGTGTTGCTTCCTAAGTGGACAGTTTGATTTCACAGAAGTGTGATTGACTTGGAGTTACATTGTGTTGTTTGTGTTCCCTTTATTTTTTTGAGCAGTATATTAATGTCAAGTTAGGTGTAGTATCACACTGACTGATGCATTGTATATCAGTCCACAAATTAGGTATATCCTAGTGACTGTTTAATACCTGTTTTTGTTTCCATATTGGTACAGTCTGTAATTTTCCCCTCCCAATCATGGCAGCAGTCTTTACAATGTTCAACATTGTAAAGATTGACATCCTTATTTCCATAATAACTTCAACTGAAAAGGCAAACCTTACTTTCCCATCTCCGCAGCTCATTCGGAGCAGTATCGACAACATCATCAACCTCATCCTGAGCCTCTTCCTCTCAAAGAAGAAACGTGCCATCACTCTAGAGGACCCCAACATCAAATATGCATTAAAGCTGATCGATAAAGAGGTAAGAATTCTGTGTTGTGATCAGCTTATTATTACTCTGTACTGTGGTGAAACCATGTTCACATTATTAATATAATAGAGTGAATGAAACAAATTGGATGAAGAAATAATGAGTAACAATTGTGACTTGATAAGACATGTTTGATCTGGGATGCCCAGTGCTGTTCTAGGAAGACTTAGGGCAATTCCATGAAACAGTGATGCTCCAACTCAGATTTTTCACCTTAACATTTATGTAAAACAAAAACCAATGATTGCAAAGTTAAACAAACCATACAACTATGCACAATGACTACTTTTAACAATTTCCACACTCAAAAAAAACCAAATTTACTTGGAACAGTGCAGATGTAATGTTTAGTAACATAATGATCACAGAAACCGTCATTCTGTTACCAAACTTTGAATTTGCACTGAGTTCTATGCTTTGTAATCATTGTTGTTTTGTTTGAGTCAAATCATCACTGTTACTGTGGAAATGCCCCTTACCATTACTGGAACTGCACAAAGACCAAACACATAAATTAGGCTGGTCAGTGGGCTGGGCAGCTGCTGTATTGCTACAGACTGCGGTTTCTCCATTTAGTGCAGAGGTCAATATGCAACCAGTCTGGATTATAGTTAAGTTATTTCTCCTGTACAGACTGCTACTGTGGATCAAGGCTAACAGTCAGTGTGTGTGTGTGTGGTTTATATCAGGGGTATTCAACTCGCCCTATGAGGTCCGGAGCCTGCTGGTTTTCTGTTCAACCTGATAATTAATTCACACTTGGTGTCCCAGGTCTAAATATAGCCCTGATTTAGAGGGAAACAGTGAGAGAACGTGGTGGAACTATCTTTGAGGTCAAGATCTGAGTTTGAGGGATCTATATCATGTCAGTGCAGCTGTGAAATACTGTGTTGTGGTTCTCATAGATCATCAGTCATGACACAAGGAAATTCCGTTTTGCCCTGCGGGAAAAGGATTGTGTCCTTGGGCTACCCATTGGTGAGTACATTCAATTGATGTCGCTGTTCAACTTTTCAGCATTTATATAAAAACACTATTGGCCTATATTATAGTGTAACATTGAATGTAATCCTGGTCTGAATCTGAAATCATACAAAAATGTATCTGTTTGTAGTTTTCGCACTATCACGACTACTCTTCATTTAAGTGGCCACCATACTTTGACTGTTTTCGTTCCCAGGGCAACACATATACCTGTCTGCCAAACCGGATGGCGTCCTGGTGGTCAGACCGTACACACCTGTGTCTAGTGATGACGACGTAGGCTTCGTAGACCTGGTAGTCAAGGTACACAAATCAGCTGAAGAAGCTTTCTCTACTATAATTCAACCTCCATCTGCTCAACCAGTTTTCCCAACAAATGTTCTTCTTGCTTCCCAGATTTACTACAAGAACGTTAATCCAAAGTTTCCTGAAGGTGGGAAGATGAGTCAGTACCTGGAGAGCATCCGGATTGGCGACACTATTGATTTCAGAGGGCCCAGCGGCCTGCTGGTCTACCAAGGAAACGGTGAGTCATCACGTTTGCCCAACATTGCCACTGTTATGTATATTTACGCCCTGGCTGAAAATGTTTTTAAAGTGGTTAGTGGTCACTGCTCTGAGCTAGGTCAATGGTGAAGAAGTGCATGCAAGCCACTCCTTTACTAAATTGGTTTGTTTATTGGGTGTTTCAACAGGGGCTTTTGCCATCAAGGCAGAAAAAAAGGCGGAGCCTGTGATCAAAACTGCCAAGCAAGTGGGCATGATCGCAGGAGGGACCGGTAAAACAAAAGCCACCATGCTCAATCTGTACATAGCAGAATGGCCATCTGTGATGGGTTGACATGTGTTCTATTGGATCCTGTTCCCTCAGGAATCACTCCCATGCTGCAGCTCATCACAGCTATAATGAAGGATCCCCAGGACCAGACAGTGTGTCACCTGCTCTTCGCCAACCAGGTGAGTTTACACCGTTTTCCTCATCTGGTTTGAATCTGATGTCAAGGAGTTCAAACATGGGCTAGTAGTCCCTAATACCTTCTCTATCCTATTCTCCCTCAGACTGAGAAAGACATCTTGCTTCGACCGGAATTGGAGGAGATCGCAGCTAATCACCCAACCCGATTCAAGCTATGGTTCACCCTGGACAGGGCTCCTGAGGGTAAGAGATGTCTAACTTCTATTATGTTTCAGTGAACATGATCTGATATAGGGAAATTAATGTTTGTTTGCCCTGTTGAAGTGTCAATAAAAGCCATTAAAGGCTGTACAGAAGGTTTAAAAGATTTAAGAGAAGGCTAAGAAAGAATCTTGTCTGGTCCGGAGTGACTTAAAGTTTAACGTCTCTTTACTCAGACTGGGAGTACAGCCAAGGCTTCATCAGTGAAGAGATGGTGAGGGACCACCTTCCACCCCCCGGAGACGACACTCTCATCCTCCTGTGCGGACCGCCTCCCATGATCCAGTTTGCCTGTAACCCCAACCTGGACAAAGTGGGCCACGCCAGCAGCCGGAGGTTCACCTTTTAGAAGCCATCCCAGGCGCGGGGTTAAAGGGGGTTTCCCCAGGGCTCAATGATCAGCCACACCCAACATTTATTAAAACTCTCTTGCATCAGCGCTTGAAATCATTTCACTCATTCTACAGCAGAATTAGTGGACAATTTTCTATGCCTTAATTTCCAAAACAGAATCCTGAAATGAGGGGTGTCCAAAGCATTTTCTGATTTAACAGGTTTATCATTCTGAATTGAATCACTGGTAGTTGGAGGAAACAATGTTATTTGAACGTTCCTCCTGTTAAACTAATTGTGACCGATACCTGTATACTGAACAAAATATAAACTCAAGAGTTAGTTCATAGGAGGAAATCAGTTAAGTTAAATGAATTAGGCCCTAATCTATGGATTTCACATGACTGGGCACGGGATGACATTGGCTCCCAAGAAGTAGGCCTATCAGATTGAGTTTTTCCCCCACAAAAGGGCTTTGTTACAAATACTCCTGGCCTGTGTCCCCAGCACAAGGTGCACCTATAATCATGCATTATCTTGGCAAAGTAGAAATGCTCATTAACAGGGAAGTAAACACATTTTTTACAGAAAATGAAAAGCTTTGTGCAATTGGAACATTTCTGCTCATGAAACAAACTTTGCATATTGTTTTTTTTTGTTCAGTATAGTTTAACTTGACTTGAGTGCCTTAGCAACCCAGTAATACTTTTTTTTTGTATGCACAGCTGAAGACATGACCATAATACTGCTCACTTGCTTCCACTGCAAACTATAAGTGTAACTTCGCACAGATGTACTTATTCCATATTGTTGCAGAAAGAGTGATATCTTGAAGCTGTTACTGGAGTCTTTCCATGTGCTTAAATGTCTTTACAGCACTTGAAATAGTTTCATTATGCAACATGTTTGTTATACATTGAGACCAATAAAATAAATGCAATAAGTTGTTTGTCTAATAGGTAGCTGTGGTTACCACTTAAGTTAGCCTAATTCTGATATCTTTTGACCAATCACATCAGGATGTGAAAATATTTAAGCACAGCCTTGAATGAGACATGGGACTGACAGATCTACCGTAATTTCCGGACTATAAGCTGCAACTTTTTTCCCGCTTTCAAATTTTTTTCTCTCCAAAAAAACACGTTCAGTTTTTTGGCGGCATGAAGCTTTCATTAGACCAATGAAATTGCCGAACGGGTTAAGGTCAAACAACTTTATTTGCTGTTTAGATTAAATCGAGCGCTCTCAAACTTCATCATTCTGATTACGGTAGACATTTTGTCATCCTCATCATGGCAAAGACACGGAGAAATGCATATGATGCAGCTTTCAAGTTGAAGGCGATCTGTCTGTTGGAAAAGGAAAGAGCTGCTGCACGGGAGCTTGGTCTTAATGAGTCGATAAGACGTTGGAAACAGCAGCGTGAGGAATTGACTCAGTGCAAATGTTTTATTTTTTGTTACAAGCTGTGTTTCGTTAAAGCCTGTGTAAAGTAAATTTGTTTCAATGTACCGGTAGGCACCGTGCGGCGCTTATGTTCAAAATAATACTTTTGTTTTTAAAATTCAGTGGGTGCGGCTTATATTCAGGTGCGCTCAATAGTCTGGAAATTACGGTAGTTGCCAGGTTGAACAAATGCATCATAATGGCTGTGGGTTCAAATCCCATTTCCACAGGTGCAACTGTCACAGGGGACATGTTCCCTCCACATTCATCACTGATACAAAGTGAGACTTGTGCTTTAGGACCATGCGGTCGGCTAACCTGTTGAGTTTCTGACTGGGGGAATGTAGCGTTTACGGGTCTCTGGCTGGTGTAAGAATCTATCCCCATAAGAAAGTGCTCAATAAATCAGTGAGACCTAGCTGAAGTGAAATAAAAATACTTCCACAAGTATCTCAAATAAGAAAATGTACATAGCTCACCCATCTGTAATAGGCTAGTATACACAGTCATGTAGCCCATAATTTTACCATGTTTTTATTGACAATTATTTTCAAAAAAGATGCATAGAAACAGTACACAGTACATTACATTGTTCACTGATATGGTTAAGGCTTGCAAAACTATTGCTTTGTGGTGATGTTTACATTCTAGAACGTTGGGCTTCCATGTTTAATGTTCCTAAAATTCAACAACATGGCAGGACAAACCATAGTGATAATATTGAATTACTTTGGGACACAAAACATGCAGATAGGAGCATCAAATGAGAGGACAACATGTAGAGGAAATTATGGATTAAGCCAGACTGCAATGTTTTGACTTCAGATCCAAGTGTCCCACTGCGAGTTGACCAATCTTTTAGGTTCTATAATTGCTAATAGGCGTGAGAGGGTTCCAAAAATAAGTCAGGACAAGGGCATACCATGTAAGTACAGGAACTCATTTGTGGATATTCAAACAAATATATAAAAAAAACAGTTCTGTAACAAAGTAAATGCTTCTATGTTGAAATCTCAATTCATGCGCTACATTTCAACAACTTAAATAAATACACATGTATAACTTCACTTGGGAATGCAGAGCGAGAGATCGTAAATTGCTGAAACGACAAAGACGTAAGTCTAAGGGCATAGGTGGTCTCAGGTTGTAGAAGACAGCTTATCAAGGTGTTTGCATGGCGACGCCAGCTGGGGCCAATGTGTATAAACCCTGGATTGCTGATGCTATGTAATGGCCAATGAGAGGCTATGAAGCCACTGGTCAGCCATATTGGTACTCCGCAGAAGGAGCACTCCTCCATAGGAATGAATTGAATTCTACAGCACTTCTATAAAATGTTTAAAAGGACAAAATTACATGCATTTAGGTATTTATTTGTTGTAGTGGGGACAGTATCATTAGTACTCCCTTGTATTTTTATGTTCAGGTCACATTTCAAAGTATGCATTAAGGTGTCTAATAGAATATACTTGTCAAAAACAAATGTAGACATTAATGCATTTCTACAGCTTCTAAAATCTTTTTTACAATGGAGGAGTAACAAAATGGCTGTGTGGTGGCTGCAAAACAGCACCCCCTGTCAATCATCTAAAGTTAATACATATCATTGGCGGGGACCCTCCCTCACACGTTGGAGTCATCGGTGATGCTGGCCTTGGGGGAGCGAGAGGAGACCTCGCTGAAGAACTCATCCTCCTTCAGCATGCTCTGAAACATGCAGGAGAAAAACACACTGAAGTCACACAGGAAAACCAGAAGATTAATAACAGTGCCAGAAGAGTGGCATGGTTGTTTTGCTAGAGCACAGCTTGCTGAGAGGTACATCAAGTGATTTGATGTGTGATTTCTTTTTTTTGGGGGGGGGGGGGTATTTAACCCCCCTTTCCCCCCAATTTCAATCTTGTCTCATCACTGCAACTCCCCAACGGGCTCGGGAGAGGCGAACTTCGAGTCATGCTTCCTCCGAAACAGGACTTGCCAAATCGCACTTCTTAATTAACCTCTCTTGGGTAGGGGGCAGTATTTTCACGGCTGGACGAAAAACGTACCCAAATTAAACGGCCTACTACTCGGGCCCAGGAACTAGAATATGCATATTATTAGTAGATTTGGATAGAAAACACTGCAGTTTCTAAAACTGTTTGAATGATGTCTGTGAGTATAACAGAACTCATATGGCAGGCAAAAACCTGAGAAAAAATCCAACCAGGAAGTGGAGGATCTGAGGCTGTAGTTTTTTTCAAGTGATTGCCTAACTAACACACAGTGACTTAGGGTTCATTTTGCACTTCCTAAGGCTTCCACTAGATGTCAACAGTCTTTAGAAAGTTGTTTGAGGCATCTATGGTGAACAGAGAGCCAACAAAGGAAGTTGGAAGTTGTTGACTCAGGAAAGCACATGAGTTCACTGGCGCGCATTCACGTGAGGGGTAGCTGTGTTCCAAAACGTTTTTCAAGACATTGGAATCGTCCGGTTGGAATATTATTGAAGTTCTAAGTTAAAAAGGCCCTAAAGATTGATGATATACAACGCTTGACATGTTTGAACGAACGTAAACATAATTTTTTTTGACTTTTCGTCGTGACATTTTGGCCGCGCTTCCTACACTTGGAGTAGCTTACTGAACGCGCAAACAACAAGGAGCTATTTGGACATAAATTATGGACTTTATCGAACAAAACAACATTTATTGTGGACCTGGGATTCCTGGAAGTGCCTTCTGATGAAGATCAAAGGTAAGTGAATATTTCTAATGCTATTTATGATTTTAGATGACTCCAAAATGGCAGGTATCTGTATTGCTTGATGTCTTTTTCTGAGCACAGTACTCAGATTATTGCAAAGTGTGCTTTCCCCGTGAAGCTTTTTTGAAATCTGTCACAGTGGTTGCATAAAGGAGATGTTCATCTATAATTCTTTGAATAACAGTTTAATATTTTATCAACGTTTATGATGAGTATTTTTGTAAATTGTAGTGCTGATTCACCGGCAGTATTGGAGGCAAAATATTTTCTGAACATCACGCGCCAATGTAAAAGGCTGTTTTTGGATATAAATATCAACTTGATCGAACAAAGAATGCATGTATTGTGTAACATGATGTCCTAGGAGTGTCATCTGATGAAGATTGTCAAAGGTTAGTGCATAATCTTAGCTGGTTTTCTGGTTTTTGTGACGCCTGTCCTTGCTAGGAAAATGGCTGTGGTTTTTCTTGTGTTGGAACTGTCCTAACATAATCTAACTTTATGCTTTCACCGTAAAGCCTTTTTGAAATCGGACAATGTGGTTACATTAAGGAGACGTGTATCTTTAAAATGGTGTAAAATAGTCGTGTGTTTGAGAACTTTGAATTATGACATTTTGTGGTTTTGAATTTGGCGCTCTGATTTTTCACTGGCTGTTGAATAGTGTGAACCGTGGGTGGGACCTCCCCAAGAGAGGTTAACCTGTTTGGGCTAGGGGGCAGTATTGAGAATTTTGGAAAAAAATATGTGCCCATTTTTAACTGCCTCCTACACCAACTCAGAAGCTAGAATATGCATATTATTGTTCAGGTTTGGATAGAAAACACCCTAAAGTTTCTAAAACTGTTTGAATGGTGTCTGTGAGTATAACAGAACTCCTATGGCAGGCAAAAACCTGACAAGGTTTCATGCAGGAAGTGGCCTGTCTGACAAGGAGTCGTGCGTCTTGCATCTGTTTATTGAAAAGTAAGGATCTTAGCTGTAATGTGACAATTCCCAGGGCTCCAATAGGCTCCCAGGACGCGGGAAAATCATGAAGGTTGACGAGGCAGCCTCAGGCTGAAACAGATTATCATCTTATTCAAGTGTCCCATTAGGTGACAATGGAGTGAGGCGCGTGCGCGATTAGCCCCCGTGGAGTATTTTAATTCGGCTGTTTAGTTTATTGCAGATTCCCGGTCGGAATATTATCGCTTTTCTACGAGATAAATGGCATAAAAATTGGTTTTAAACAGCGGTTGACATGCTTCGAAGTACGGTAATGGAATATTTAGACATTTTTTGTCACGCCATGCGCTATGCTCGTGACCGTGGATTACCATTCTGATAGTGTCTAGAACTCACGAACAAAACGTCGCTGTTTGGATATGATGGATTATTTGGGACCAAACCTACATTTGTTATTGAAGAAGAAGTCCTGGGACTGCATTCTGACGAAGAACAAGAAAGGTAAGAACATTTTTCTTATAGGAAATGTGATTTTGGTGAAGGCTGAACTGCGTGGGTGTCTAAATAACTAGCCCTGTGATGCCGGGCTATGTACTTAGAATATTGCAAAATGTGCTTCATCCGAAAAGCTATTTTAAAATCGGACATATCGAGTGCATAGAGGAGTAATGTATCTATAATTCTTAAAATAATTGTTATTCTTTTTGTGAACTTTATCGTGAGTAATTTAGCAAACTGTTATTAAATTCCCCGGAAGTTTGCGGGGGGTATGCTAGTTCTGAACGTCACATGCTAATGTAAAAAGCTGGTTTTTGATATAAATATGAACTTGATTGAACAAAACATGCATGTATTGTATAACATAATGTCCTAGGGTTGTCATCTGATGAAGATCATCAAAGGTGAGTGCTGCATTTAGCTGTCTTCTGGGTTTTGGTGACATTATATGCTGGCTTGAAAAATGGGTGTCTGATTATTTATGGCTTGGTACTCTGCTGACATAATCTAATGTTTTGCTTTCGTTGTAAAGCCTTTTTGAAATCGGACAGTGTGGTTAGATTAACGAGAGTCTTGTCTTTAAATAGCTGTAAAATAGTCATATGTTTGAGAAATTGAAGTAATAGGATTTTTAAGGTTTTGAAAATCGCGCCACAGGCTGCAAGTGGCTGTTACGTAGGTGGGACGAATTCGTCCCGCCTAGCCCAGAGAGGTTAACACCCGTCCGCTTAACCCGGAACCCAGACACACCAATGTGTCGGAGGAAACACCGTTCAACTGATGACGAGGTCGGCCAAACCCCCCCGGCCAAACCCTCCCCTAACCTGGACGACGCTGGGCCAATTGTGCACCACCCTATGGGACTCCCGATCACAGCCGGTTGTGATACAGCCCGGGATCGAACCCAGGTCTGTAGTGACACATCTAGCACTGCCTTAGACCGCTGCGCCACTCGGGAGGCCTTATGTGAGCTTTTTAATGACTTCTTACCGTCAGGTTGTCGATTTCCTCAGAAAATGCTCCTATCTGCCTCACAGCCCCTTCCGAGTCCTCCATCTAGGAGTACAGACAGTGTTCAAGAGCACTTCACATGGACAATTAAAAGTAAAACACTATCCTCTTGTGGTACCACATTCCACCCTCTCATCTGTTCATTGGAGTGCTCTAACCTCACCTAAAGGATGATTATCATTAATACTTTTTAAATAGCTAGCACCTCAGTGGAAGGGGCTACAAAAAGCCACACTAAAACACCCATAATAGTACCTATATCCATATAGGTAACACATTCCCTGAAGTGGAAGGGGTTTATGGCAGTCCCCTACCTGGTCCAGGTTGTCCTCGTAGATCCTCAGGCCCCCCTGGAAGCTGCTGTTCTTGGGCATCTCCACGTCCATGGGGCACACGTACTCCTCGCCGTCCTCCTGGCGCTTCTTACGCAGGGTCCCGAAGCCACCGAACGGCAGCCTTCTGGGCTGGAGGAGGAGAGAGGATGATGGGAGAGAGTCAGTCAAATGGGGACAAACGGCTGTGTGCCGATAGTATTAAAAAGCCGTCTGTCCTCACCTCCTTTTCCTGCTGACCACTGATCTGACAGGACAAAAACCTATCCAGTCCAGTCACATATAAGTGGTCATGAGGCCAACTGAGAGTAGTGGGACAGTGGGACACAGCCAAGGTCACTGATCAGATCAATAAACCTACACTGATCCCCAAAGCTCTGTATGTCTAACAACAAGCTGATGCCTTACCAGCTGCAAGTTGACCCTACCTTGACCTTGGCGGTGGCAGTGAGCAGGGTGTAGTCAGGGTTCTCCAGACACTCCTGTTTGCTGCGCTGGGCAGCGGAGCCGATGAGCAGGTGGAAGTGGGTGGCCAGGTGGCGGCGCAGCAGGGTCTTGTTGGGAGGGATGTTGAGCAGGAGGGCTAGGGACTCCACGTTGAAGCGAGGCTCCAGCACCTGGAGACAAGGAGAGATGCAAATGAAGAGTGAGACAGACACCGGTAAAAGGCAGTCAGTATATGTATACGCTGATGAACGTGTGTGTTCCTGAAAGGAGTCTGTGGCAAGCCAATTCAAACGGAGACTCCCCCCTCACCATGACCCCCCCGTGCACACCACTGCCCCTCAGGTTAGGAGCGTACTCAGCCAGGTCCACTGATCTCAGCCACTCCATCACTCTGTGATTGGTCCACTGGGAGATCTCCCCTGGCGTGATGTTGTTCTGGGGAGACATTTTCTTTTAAGTTGGTGTTAATAAAAACTGAAAAGTTTATTTTCCCTATACAAATATAACTGAAATGTAACTGAACTGGTGAAGTGAGAGACCATGTGTATGGTGGATATGAAAGCACAGGGAGAGAAAGAGCGAGAGAGAAGCGAGAGAAAAAGAAAAAAAGGGATACTTTATTCAGAAGTGTCTAAACCGTACCTCGTCAGAGGGCCGTCGGCGGAGGCAGTTGGGCTCGTAGAAGTTGAGCCGGAGGACCTGGATGGCTCTCTTGATGCTGAGGTGGTGGAGGACACTGCCCACCTTTAGAGACAACAGGTCATCCTGAAGGGGACAAACACACATACTCTTCGCAGTCAGGAGAATGACTACTGTCAATCAATTAGAAATAAAATGACACTAGACATACAACACAAAAGCAAGGATTTGTTATTTAATAGACTTTATTCGTCCCCTTTGACATTGATTCTGATTGATTTTATCCCGTTAGACCTACTACTGCAAATTAAGACTCACCACAGTCATGTAGTGTAGCATTCTCCCATCGACCCTCCCCTCGTCAAACTGGCTCTTATACTGCGGCAGACCAATGTCATCCAGCCATCCTGACAAACACCAAAACAACTCAAATCAATCACAAGTCACAGAAAGGTTACTCCATTTTTCATTGTCAAGGCTTTTTGATAACTGAGGCTGTGGTCACTCACTGGTCACCCAGTTGTGGTCTAGTTTGCCCTTGCTGACATCCTCCTCTGATCCCAGTGCCTGGAGAGCCAGCTGCAGCTTCTTCCTGTGGAGGGGCTGTTTGATCCCCAACTCCTGTTGCCACAGAAAAATGTATGGGTTGTTTAAGACATCTCATATACTGTACAGTTAGGAAGAGAGTGATAGAGAAAATAGATGTTTGTCAGGACACAGGTAGCAAAGTGAACATTAAGCAACTAAGCTTTAACATTGGGAGTTTCATTAAGATGTCTAGCAACACAGAACCTAAAACACAGAATGCACGAAACGCCTCCTGGATGCTCCACTGAGCCATCCTACCTTCTCCAGGTCGTGCTGGGAGGCCTGCAGCAGGGTGAATCCTGAGCGGATCCACTGCTGGGCTTGAGCTACGTGCAGCCCCAGGCCCTGCTCCTGCAGCCACGCACACACCTGCTCCTTACTCCACTGCGCAAAGGGAGCGTCCACATCACTGAGGGGAGAGAGAGCGAGCACACTCACCTTTAACGTGGAGGGTAAACAGTACATCATTCATTACCATTTGCTTCTCTGACACCACACAATCATAATACCCTAAAACTGTGATACTGTAGACTTAGTTCCAATAAACTTCTGATCCCTTCCTCTACGTCTATAGTTCACAGACAGATACACACAAGCAAGAGGTGAGCTTCACATACTCAGCGCTGTGCTGCAGGTCACGTGACCAGCCCAGTCGGGGGCCAGCTGTGGCTCTGACTCCTCCCCTCCTGAACTCAGTCTCTGTCTCCTCCAGGTCTAGCGAGGTGGAGTGACTTCTCTTCAGCCTAGAGGGGTCAGATCACAACATGCCTAAATATCCTTCCATGCTCTGTCCTCGTGTTACAGAAAACCCTCTGTCCTCGTGTTACAGTTAATAAAGCAATAGTTTCATTTAAAAACCCTGGCTCCATCTTAATTAATCTTCCCCCAATTCCTTGCATACCATCTCCTCACCTCTTTCTAAACTTTGGGAATATAGAGAACATTCGAACCCACCTGCCTAAGAACTTCATAAAGCCTCTGGACTTCTTCTTGGCCTCTGGTGAGGAAGGTAGGGTCTGGCTGCTGTCGCCTCCCTGAGGTTTGTGTGGCGGGGCACCAGCCAAGTCCAAGTGGTCTGTGCCCTTACGCTCGGTCTCAGCTGGATTCAAACACACACGTTAGATCAATAGCTGACAATCCACCACCACAGGAAACTCGAGGCCAACACTGTCCCAAGGACTACAGCTGTAATGGCCACCACAACCACTCCTGGACTACATCTTCCACTAAACACCACCACCACTATGAGTATGCCAAGAACCACTCAAAAGCACCACAACTCAACTCATGCAGGACTGATTGACATGAACTCTTGATGCAAATTCATAGACTTCCAACTGTAAAAGACAAATCTCAGAGGCGCATCTTGAAGGACAGCTAGCAAAGTTAAGCGGCATCATTGCAGATGGTGTCACGTCATGGATAAGGAACAACTGGATATGATTTAAAAGGGGAAAGAAATCGCACTAAAAACCACCCAGCTCACACCAGCGATCAACTAAACTTTTCACTTGCTTGATACAAGTGAAAAATGAAGAGTAGGAAAGATGGAGGTAGGGGCATATCTAGGGATTCTTCACACAACAATGTAACCATTTACCATCTATGACCCAATCAGCCTCAAGAGGGTTCAGAAAAACAGACTGCCTTTTTATTTAGTCTACGATGGGTCTAGTTGTGTAGTAACGTTAGATGGTGATCACATTGTTGTGCTAGTATCCCTGCACACATCCAGCGTTCATCCTGATCTGCCATACTGCAGGCCTGGCCCGTCTGTGGGGCTCTGCGCTGCAGACTACTGTACTGTACCCAACGTAGGTGCACTCGCACTCCGGCTGCGATCTTCACATCACATAGAACCATGGAGAATAGAGAGAGCAAGGATAGAACATAGTCACTAGTGTGAATACTAGACAGACAGACATAAGAAAACACACATTAAGGTATGGAACTGTGAATGTTTTTTTTACATCATGAACAGAGAGTAATATTTATTGTTCACACCCCCCCATGCAGAGGAATGAGCACCCTTCTCCCCGTGCCCTTCCTGCCCCCCCCAATGATGAGACTCACCCAGATTTGGGGCACTGGACGTCCTCTTGCCTCCACGCATCTTGAAGAAACCACGTCCAAAGGAGGAGCGGGCCTTCTTGGTCCCAAAGCTTTCATTACTGGTGGGGTTTGATGGGGAGGTGGATGGGGGGCTGGGATCCTCAATTGTGGTCTAGAAAAGGGGGGGGGGGAGGGTCATTATGAGCACATAAACCTAATAAAATATTTGGCATGCCTGTAAACAAAGTCCATCTCCCAATATAACCAGCTCCATAGTTCTACTGTTGTACCACCAGGTGGCGGTGGAGTAACAACTGTCAAAACAACCATTTCTCAGGAATCCTATTATGATTCCATATCATCCTGACAGACAGTCTGGAGTCCAGTCAGCCGTCACAGTGGGGCTCAGTGACTCCGCCCTCCATGTGGGGGAGACAAGAGATAGAACCATGCCTTCTGTATGAACCCTGACCTGTTCACCGGACGTGCTACCTTGTCCCGGACCTGCTGTTTTCGACTCCCTCTCTCTACCACACCTGCCGTCTCGAACTCTGAATGCTCGGCTATGAAAAGACAACTGACATTTACACCTGAGGTGCTGACCTGTTGCACCCTCTACAACCACTGATTATTATAATTTGACCCTGCTGGTCATCTATGAACATTTGAACATCTTGGCCATATAATGTAATAATCTCCACAGCCAGAAGAAGACTGGCCACCCCTCAGAGCCTGGTTCCTCTCCAGGTTTCTGCCTTTCTAGGGAGTTTTTCCTAGCCACCGTGCTTCTACATCTGCATTGCTTGCTGTTATGGGTTTTAAGCTGGGTTTCTGTATAGCACTTTGTGACAACGGCTGATGTAAAAAGGGCTTTATAAATACATTTGATTGATTGAAAGGTTGCGGCGGTATACAGATAGCCCTATTTGGTAAAAGACCAAGTCCATATTATGGCAAGAACAGCACAAAAAAAGCAAAGAGAAACGACAGTCCATCATTACTTTAAGACATGAAGGTCAGTCAATGCAGAAAATTTCAACCACTTTCAAAGTTTCTTCAAGTGCAGTCACAAAAACCATCAAGCGCTATTACAAAACTGGCTCTCATGAGGACCACCACAGGAAAGGAAGACCCAGAGTTACCTCTGCTGCAGAGGAAAAGTTCATTAGAGTTACCAGCCTCAGAAATTGCAGGCCAAATAAATGCTTCACAGAGTTCAAGTAACAGACACATCAACTGTTCAGAGGAGACTGCGTGAATCAGGCCTTCATGGTCGAATTGCTGCCAAGAAACCACTACTAAAAGGACACCAATAAGAAGAAGAGACTTGCTTGGGCCAAGAAACACAAGCAATGGACATTAGACTGGTGGAAATCTGTCCTTTGGTCTGATGAGTCCAAATTTGAGATTTTTGGATCCAACCGCCGTATCTTTGTGAGATGCAAGGTAGGTGAAAGGATGATCTCCGCATGTGTGGTTCCCACCGTGAGGCATGGAGGAGGTCATGTGATGGTGCTTTGCTGGTGACACTGTCAGTGATTTATTTAGAAATCAAGGCACACTTAACCAGCATGGCTACCACAGCATTCTGCAGCGATATGCCATCCCATCTGGTTTGCGCTTTGTGGGACTATCATTTGTTTTTCAACAGGACAATGACCCAAAACACACCTCCAGGCTGTGTAGGGGCTATTTGACCAAGGAGAGTGATGGAGTGCTGCATCAGATGACCTGGCCTCCACAATCACCCAACCTCAACCCAATTGAGATGGTTTGGGGTGAGTTGGACCGCAGAGTGAAGGAAAAGCAGCCAACAAGTGCTCAGCATATGTGGGAACTCCTTCAAGACTGTTGGAAAAGTATTCCAGATGAAGCTGGTTGAGAGAATGCCAAGAGTGTGCAAAGCTGTCATTAAGGCAAAGGGTGGATACTTTGAAGAACCTAAATTCTAAAATATATTTTGATTTGTTTAACACTTTTTTGATTACTACATGATTCCCTATGTGTTATTTCATAGTTTTGATGTCTTCACTATTATTCTACAATGTAGAAAATAGTAAAAATAAAGAAAAACCCTTGAATGAGTAGGTGTCCAAACTTTTGGCTGGTATTGTATATAAACTCCATGATTGCAGCAAGTTAAGGTCTAAGGTCTTTCCAGTTAGCCCACCATTCCCCATCACCCTAGGAGTGAAAGGACCGTCTTACCTGCTCTGTGTTGCTGTTTATGTGGCCCAGGCTACCTGCTGAATGTGGTGGGACTTCTGGTGGACTGCAAAGAGATTGGAAAGTTAACCGACAGTCTAGACCTAGAGATGATGAATATACTGACAAACTAATACAGTGACTTCATGTGCAAATAGTCCATGGGAGTGTAGTTTGTCCAGGGAAAAGCCAACCTCACCTGTCTGTGTCTGGTTCCTGTATCAGTCTCTCCTGCTCCAGCTCTGAAAACACTGCAATAGATGGAATCTGGGAAGAGAGGGTGAGAGGAAGAGAAAGAAAGACGTAGAGTCAACGTCGCTAAATGAATGTGTCGTCAACGTCGCAAAGCACAGTCGACAGTTTCATTGGTTAGGTAGTTGCTGTCCAGCTAAACCAATACCACAAGCCTGTTGACCCTCACATTCCTAACATTACGTTTTGGTAAGGAAGTCTAGAGTCTCGGGTCCATCCTGTGTGTGATACATTGTTATGACAGGGGAGGTTGTTACCTCGTCACAGCTCCTTCCTGTCTCCTCCCCAACCGCCAGGGTGGCCCGGTCTGTATCCATGGCGACCTGAATGGAGGGGGATCTGTCATCCTGGATGTCATCGTAATCGTCTTCATTCAGTGTGTCTGGGGAGGAACAGTTATAATTGTTACATAAAATTATCAAGTCCATTATTCTACACTCTAAAACATGATTGATCTAGTTCGATAAATAGAAATGGACTATTGCAATGATACCGATAAAACACTTCATTACTAGTGTCATACTCCTTGAACATCGTTTCACCTTTCACCAAGTCCTGGACCTTCTTGTACCGTGTGATAGACTCCTGAAGCTCCTCGATCCTCCGGTCCTGTGGGTGAAGGATGGTAGATCAGAGTTAGAAAAGCCATTGAGATCCACATGCGTCAACTACAGCAGTCTTTATGAAACAGTGTAAACAGTAGCTCCAGTACCTTGTCATTGTTTGCTGACATCAGGGACTCCATGGCCCTCTTCATCCTCAGCACGTCCACATCTGGAAAACAACAAGTGTGCCCCCACAGGGATCACAGACAGACATATTGTCTGGTGTCTACTGCTGTCTATCCACACTGGTTGAGTCTATAAAGACCTACATGCAAGTCAAGTCCACTTAAGCAACAGGACTTTTAATCGAATAGACTTGAGCAGACAATTACCTTGCAGTATATGGGGCATGTTCAAGGCCAATAAATTATTGAAGTGAATACATTGCACTCCACATAAATTGCATTCCTTTATGGTAAACGGGTGATAAGAGACTCAGCTGTGGGTTGAAAGAGTCAGAGATCAGGTCTAAACATGCTTGGTATGAGCCCTGAAGACAGATAAGACGATAGATAGTAAGGTGGAAAGTACAAAATCCCCCTTTCTATCTGTGTGAGAGTGAGACAGGATGCTTTGAAAATTGTATTTCAGGGGGAAGTCTAATGCTCAGGCCATGGCTTGATGGTACCCATCATTACTTAAGGGGACTTAAGGGCAGAAATAACTGCACACGAATTAGGAAAAGGAATGTTGGAAACTTGTTGCTGTAAATCTGTTCGTGTGTATGAGGGTGAAGTGATGTCCCCCTCCCTCCCACATGTCTAGTAACAGTACTCCCACCTTTCGCTCCATCTGTTCTGTCTGGGGTCAGGACTCCCAATGTAGCCTGGTCTTTTAGCCTCCTCAGCTCCTCCAGCTGCCTCTGAAGAGTCTGCAGTTCCTCCTGAATGGGAGAGGATCATGTTCGGGACCATTCTGACCTCATTAAACTACAGATACATATCTAGGTCCATATTCATAAAGTGTCTCAGAGTAAAGGGCTATACTACAAAGCAGGATCAATGAGCTAAATTGCCTAAATAGTCACAAATAACGTTTTATTTTTTAGAGAGGTAAGCTTGAAAATGGGCATGGCCTAAATGACTCAACCAAAAACACATATCTAAATTTAGCTTTCTTAATTATTCAGAAAATCAATAGTTATTTCTGGTTGTTTATTAAAGTTAGCTGGCTAACCCATTGAACCTGCATTGTAGTATACCCCTCTGATCTAGGATCAGATCCCCTGTCCATTCATTTTAATCTCAAAGGCAAAACACATACTCGAGAAGCACTCTTCGTATGAGACACTATGAATACAGGCCAAGATCTAGATAAAAACCCGGCTAGACAGAGTCTGACCAAACTGAAAGTTAAAACCCAGTCTGATGCCAACTGTGCTGCAGGGCAGTATGACCCAGAATAAGGTTAGAGTGAGGATACATTCTACCAGAGGACTGGTGTCTTAACCAGAGAACCATACAAACACACTGTAAACATGTCAGTTTCTTTCACATTCCACTGAGAAAGAACAGCTCCATTGGGATGTTAATCTCCAGCAGAAGGTCATCTGTGACCGTTCAGTTCCATCCATTAGTTTAGCTTACTTAGCCAAAGGTTTAAGACATTTTAGCATCAATGTACAGTTAACATACAATTAAGTGGATCAGGGCAGGTTTGATGAAAAACTAGTGTGTTAAGAAATCTGCAACTTATACTTAACTGGTAGGAGAACTTAGTCAAAGTGGAAGTGTGCTGAAAGTTGGAAAAATGGATAGGGTCAATGGACAGAGGGAAGGTTTAGAGACCCATAGGGACAGACAGGGAAGAGCAGAGCACAGGGTGTTAACTTCTGCACCACACCTCCAGTGAACCTCAACCGCCTGAATGTTCCATTCCTAGGGCTGTGACAGGTTAGCTCGTTGCAGGGGAGAAGTTAGCCAGGCAGGAGTGAGAGATGAGGAGAAAAGGACAGAGGAGACAAAGGGTATGAACCCTGAAGGAAGGTGGTATTAAGAGTGAAAGCAGTGATATATAACCAACACACAAGGGAACGATAGATTCAGTACCTACATGATGTAGAAAAAGTGTAGAGTTTGTCAAACTTAATCTGTGGACCATATGTCATGCACAATCTAAAGTGAACGGACTGATCTAAAGCCTTTGTATTGCAGACAGATTTTTAGCCATGCTACTCACTTTGGTGGATTTAAGTTTCTTCTCACACTGCAGTCTTTCATTCTCCATATCGGTCACCCTGAACCGCAGATCGTTGACTTCCTGGTACAACCCCTGGGGAGGTAAAAGACTGCATTACCCACATGCCCAAGGGGTCAGCTGAGAGTATTGGAGGAAACTGTGGGGGATGTTGTTGTGGAGTGAAAAATCCTCAATGAGGCACCAAAGATTATTTAGAGAGAGAGAAAGAGAATCCCACTCCAACATGGAGACAGATCCTTGATTTCGAAGAAAGCGTCATGGTCAATTACCATTACAACTGCTTTTATGTCACGGATAATACATACTCCTGCACCTTGGAGCAATTACCGTATAGACGGAGCACTCAGGAAATATGCATCATCATTAAACAAGAATGTGCTACATGATTCACGACGCATACATTTAGACAAGAGTAAAAACCGCAGAGCACCGTGGGTAGGAAAGACGAAATGGATCAGACTCATGGGTGTGTGATTTACAGCTGAACAAAGCCCAACATTAAACAAAGGCGGTATTAAATATATATGGAAGACATTGCCTTTCCACACAGCGCTCCCTAAAGGTTATAGTAGAGTCGGAAACCCACACTCAGGATCCAATATCCTGATTCCTCCAGCCCAGGCCTGCTCAGTGCTCATGGATTAGGTGTATGGAAACCCTGACTGTCAGACTCCCAGCTTCTCTGGAGGGGAGAGGAATTATTTTATGAGAGGAAATGGCTGCTGGAGCAAGGCGGTGTTTTGGCACTCCCTGCCAGCCAGTCCACCCAGGCCAGGATCTGCATGACGGATCAGGGCCCACTCCATCCGACTGAGACAGACCTCTGCATGGTATTAAATGTTTGGGTGACTGCTAAGATTCATATAAACTCACATCCTAATATTATCTACCAAAGACATGATATCTCTGTGTGGGTGAGTCTATCGCCATAATGCATCCGTATACCTCACTATCCCTGAGATCTCTCGCCACAGTGGTCAGCTTCAGTTTCAGACTGGACACCTCGGTCATCAGCTCCAGCTTCTGTGCCTCCAGGGTCGACCTGCTCAACAGCTCCTGCACAGGACACAGTCACAGATTCAGTCACAAACGAGTAGGAACGAAGTGTATTAAGTGTGTTAATCAGTGTTCCTTCAGAAAGATCATTTGGATCAAAAGGCTGACCGATACCTTGAGCCCAAGGTTCTGTCTCATAAGACAGAACATCCTGCTAATAACCATAATACACTACAACCCTGCTGGGGCCTCACCTGCTGCAGCGTTTCTTCAGTGGCGTCGAGTTTCTCTCTGTGTTCCTCCAGACACATGTCCAGATCCCTGATCTTCTCCCCCTGCACCTCCACCTGGTCTGAGAGAACACTCACCTGGGGACAGTCGTCACTCAATAATACGCCACGTCATCTTCGTGTTGTTTTCAGGGTATGGGTTAGTGATCTAAGAGCATGCTCTGTGATGCATGTCTTTCACTCACACCACGAATAAGTAAAAACTACTGAATTCAACAGCTACCTATTAAATACACTTTAAACAGAGCACCCTTTCTAATGTACAATGTTTTTTCTAATGTTCACATTTTCTAAATATGGGGTGGTATTTCCTATTTGTTAAAGCTGGTCTCTGCTTGTTCATGGCCTCGTGACACACACCTGGAGGACGAGACACTCCTTATCGCTCTCCACCCGTGACAGTCGTTCCTGGTAGATCATAGCAGAGCCATGTCCGTTGGTCTGAAATCACAAACAACCAAGGCCATCAGACGGCTGATCGCCAAGGGCTTAGGGAGGCCATAAATATGGTCAGGAATAACTTTTTTGCCCTATCACCATACCAGGAAAGACTCCTGACCCTAGGAATAGAGCAGCCTCCAGTCAAATGGAAGATGTACCACTCCATCTCAAAGGCCAGCATACAGCATTCAGGTGTCATATCATCCCTACATTGAAAAACATCACATGATTTTTCCCCGGGGGGAAAAAAAAGAAGGCCGGTGACACGTGAAATGCATGTTATTTGAGAGACACGTGAGGGTCAATAGGGTTCTCACACGCAAGTGCTTTGTGTGTGGAAATTGAAGTGGAAATTGAATCAAAAACTGAACTCCTCTTCTCATATTTCACACAGGGAAAGAAAGGGCTTGAGGGAGGAAAACATGAGCCTCACTGTGAATCATCTCCAGTGAAGAGGATGAACACCATTTCAGACACCGCTCCAGAGACACTTACTCACAAAGCATGTCATCACACAATAGCCATACAATCAAAGGAGTAAAGGTATAAATAACAGGTAAGGCTGTGAAGACAAAGCAGACCACTGCCTGTGCAATCACACAAAAGGAATCTAGTCTAAATTAAAGTACTTTGTGTGGAATACTCGTCAGCAATACATTTTCCATGATTACACTCAAATTCAGAATCTCTCAGGCATGAAAGAGATTCTCCGGTACTTCTGTATACTTTTTAGCCAGCAGTTCTGAAAATAGCGCTCACGAGCCAAAAGTTGATGGACCACATCATTGCTCTCGCTCTGCTACAGTGAGGGAAAAAAGTATTTGATCCCCTGCTAATTTTGTACGTTTGCCCACTGACAAAGAAATGACCAGTCTATAATTTTAATGGTAGGTTTATTTGAACAGTGAGATCCAGAAAAACGCATGTCAAAAATGTTATAAATTGATTTGCATTTTAATGAGGGAAATAAGTATTTGACCCTCTGCAAACCTCGACTTAGTGGCAAAACCCTTGTTGGCAATCACAGAGGTCAGACGTTTCTTGTAGTTGGCCACCAGGTTTGCACACATCTCAGGAGGGATTTTGTCCCACTCCTCTTTGCAGATCTTCTCCAACTCATTAAGGTTTCGAGGCTGACTTTTGGCAACTCAAACCTTCAGCTCCCTCCACAGATTTTCTATGGGATTAAGGTCTGGAGACTGGCTAAACCACTCCAGGACCTTAATGTGCTTCTTCTTGAGCCACTCCTTTGTTGCCTTGGCCGTGTGTTTTGGGTGATTGTCATGCTGGAATACCCATCCACAACCCATTTTCAATGCCCTGGCTGAGGGAAGGAGGTTCTCACCCAAGATTTGATGGTACATGGCCCCGTCCATCGTCCCTTTGATGCGGTGAAGTTGTCCTGTCCCCTTAGCAGAAAAACACCCCCAAAGCATAATGTTCCCACCTCCATGTTTGACGGTGGGGATGGTGTTCTTGGGGTCATAGGCAGCATTCCTCCTCCAAACATGATGAGTTGAGTTGATGCCAAAGAGCTCCATTTTGGTCTCATCTGACCACAACACTTTCACCAGTTGTCCTCTGAATCATTCAGATGTTCATTGGCAAACTTCAGACGGCCATGTATATGTGCTTTCTTGAGCAGGGGGACCTTGCGGGCGCTGCAGGATTTCAGTCCTTCACGGCGTAGTGTTACACCAATTGTTTTCTTGGTGACAATGGTCCCAGCTGCCTTGAGATCATTGACAAGATCCTCCCGTGTAGTTCTGGGCTGAGTCCTCACCATTCTCATGATCATTGCAACTCCACGAGGTGAGATCTTGCATGGAGCCCCAGGCCGAGGGAGATTGACAGTTCTTTTGCGTTTCTTACATTTGCGAATAATCGCACCAACTGTTGTCACCTTCTCACCAAGCTGCTTGGCGAAGGTCTTGTAGCCCATTCCAGCCTTGTGTAGATCTACAATCTTGTCCCTGACATCCTTGGAGAGCTCTTTGGTCTTGGCCATGGTGGAGAGTTTGGAATCTGATTGATTGATTGCTTCTATGGACAAGTGTCTTTTAGACAGGTAACAAGCTGAGATTAGGAGCACTCCCTTTAAGAGTGTGCTCCTAATCTCAGCTCGTTACCTGTATAAAAGACACCTGGGAGCCAGAAATCTTTCTGATTGAGAGGGGGTCAAATACTTATTTCCCTCATTAAAATGAAAATCAATTTATAACATTTGACATGCGTTGTTTTGGATTTTTTGTTGTTGTTATTCTGTCTCTCACTGTTCAAATAAACCTACCATTAAAATTATAGACTGATCCTTTCTCTGTCAGTGGGCAAACGTATAAAATCAGCAGGGGATCAAATACTTTTTACCTTCACTGTATGTGTGCATCTAACTAGCTGCCACTCAAATGGCAAGGGGCTGAAGCTAATTGTCTAAAACTCGAATTGCTAGGAGGCTGGCCCATGATGGGGAATTTTTTTGTTGTTGCTGACTAACATTAACAGCGTTTGCAACAGTAAGAGAACAGGGGGAGTTACTTACCAGTTGTCCCTGCTGCAGCCACTCCACTAGGCCGTCAGCGGTGGTGTCAGGGACCTGGCAGCGGAGGCCCTCCCTCTCATCCTGGTCCATCATCTCCAGCGCCGCCCGCAGGTCCTCCAGCAGGTGCAGCGCCCGCAGGCTTCCCAGGAAGGGAGAGGTGGGCGACTGGCAGTCAAACAGCCCATTGGAGTAGTCCATGGCCTTGGAGCCTGTTGGGACCAGGGTTAGGAGAGTGGTGGTTAGGAACAAATAAGCAAGTTAGAAGCTTAGATATACAGAACCAGTCAAAAGTTTGGACACACCTACTCATTCAAGGGTTTTTCTTTATTTTTTACATTGTAGAATAATAGTGAAGACATCAAAACTATGAAATAACACATGGAATCATGAAGTAACCAAAAAAAGTCAAATCAAAATATTTTTGTATTTGAGATTCTTCAAATATCAAGGCAAAGGGTGGCTGACAGCTTTGTACACTCTTGGCATTCTCTCAACCAGCTTCATGAGGTAGTCACCTGGAATGCATTTCAATTAACAGGTGTGCCTTGTTAAGTTAATTTGTGGAATTTTTTTCCTTCTTAATGCGTTTGAGCCAATCAGTGTTGCGACAAGGTAGGGGTGGTATACAGAAGATGGCCCTATTTGGTAAAAGACCATGTCCAAATTATGGCAAGAACTGCTCAAATAAGCAAAGAGAAAACTCGAGTCCATCGTTACTTTAAGTTTCTTCAAGTGCAGTCGCAAAAAACAAATGATGAAACTGGCTCTCATGAGGACCGCCACAGGAAAGGAAGACCCAGAGTTATCCTCTGCAGCAGAGAATAAGTTCATTAGGGTTACCAGCCTCAGAAATTGCAGCCCAAATAAATGCTTCAGAGTTCAAGTAACAGACACATCTCAACATCAACTGTTCAGAGGAGACCGCTTGAGTCAGGCCTTCATGGTCGAATTGCTGCCAAGAAACCATTACTAAAGGACACCAATAAGAAGAAAAGACTTGCTTGGGCCAAGAAACACAAGCAATGGTCATTAGACTGGTGGAAATCTGTCCTTTGGTCTGAGGAGTCCACATTTGAGATTTTTGGTTCCAAACGCCGTGTCTGAGACGCAGAGTAGGTGAACGGATGTGTGTTTCCCACCATGAAGCATGGAGGTGGTCGTGTGATGTTGCTTTGTTGGTGACACTGTCTGATTTATTTAGAATTCAAGGCACACTTAACCAGCATGGCTACCAAAGCATTCTGCAGCAATACACCATCCCATCTGGTTTGCGCTTAGGTCGGACTATCATTTGCTTTTCAACAGGACAATGACCCAACACACCTCCAGGCTGTGTAAGGGCTATTTGACCAAGAAGGAGCGATGGGGTGGGAACACCTTGAAGACTGCTGGACAAATCATTCCAGGTGAAGCGGTTGTGAGAATGCCAAGCGTGTGCAAAGCTGTCAAGGCAAAGGGTGGCTACTTTTAAGAATCTAAAATAACATATTTTGATTTGTTTAACACTTTTTTGGTTACTGATTCCATATGTTATTTCATAGTTGATGTCATCACTATTATTCTACAATGTAGAAAATAGTGAAAATAAAGAAAAACCCTTGAATGAGTAGGTGTGTCCAAACTTTTGACTGGTACATCTATAGTTTTAGCCCTGTGGTTAGAAGTTTGAGCCTCTCCCATCCTCTCCTAATTCCCTTCAACGAGGAGGATGAAAGACAATATCACCAGGTGGGATGTCATTGACCCATGTGATGCGCTGCAGATGTGGATTTCTGAATGTGTCCTGAAAAATCACATACCAGACATTTTAAAAGCAAAGAAAAACAGATTAGATATTGATTTTGTTTTTAAATGGTGCAAGAGGCCTGTTGGACTTGGAAAAGCCACGTTTCCAGTGTGTACTATAATCTGTCAACCTTCATAGAAATGTAGAAGAGAAAAATAAATAGAGGGATAAATAAATATACAAGTCTTCCCTAAAAAGGCAGCCAGGGATAGAGTGAACGCAGTGGGTTCTGTGGTAACAGGGGCTAGAGGATGTCATGTGATCAGCCATCCCTCTTGGAAAAGTCAATTCTATAAATTATACAAGTCAGTGGAAAACCCTGAGCTCTTAAAGCTGCCCCCTCTGCTCATCTACCATCAACAAAATAATAGGTCCAAAACTTCCCTCTGGTGTCTGACTTTGACCATTTTTTCTATTGCTTTGGTGCAATTGTCACTCAGAATGTGGTACATTTTCACAACTCTTAGTACAAAACAGACTCAAAAAGGCAGTTCAAAACTAAACACATTTTCAATTGACTAAGTACAAGATCATAGACACTTGTTTTTAATCTAAAAATACATGTTTCATATTGCAATTCATGTTTATTTAACTAGGCAAGTCAGTTAAGAACAAATTCTTATTTACAATGACGGCCTACACCGGCCAAACGACGCTGGGACAATAGTGCTCCGCATAAAAAGGACACCCGATCATGGCCGGTTGTGATACAGCCTGGATTCGAACCAGGGTGTCTGTAGTGACGCCTCTTGCACTGAGATGCAGTGCCTTAGACCACTGCGCCACTCGGGAGCCCATATTCATATAAAGTTATTGCCTTTCACAACGCAATGTTCACATTACTTTTGATATGATTCTCTTTGGTTAAAATACATTTTAGAATTACTTAATCTGACTGTTCTTAATTGAAGTTGGGTGAAGCTATAGATTTTACATGGTTTGTCAGCTACAGAATGTATGTCACAAATTAAAGTGTATTGGTTGCGTACACAGATTAGCAAATGTTACAGCAGGTGCAGTGAAATGCTTGTATTCTAGCTCCTACAGTCCAGTAATACAATAACAATATGCAAATATTTCATAAAGTTCAAAACAAGAAATGCATCCCTTATACAGTAAACCTATGTCCAAAATTAAGTTGCTGGGGTCGCACTGCTCTACAAAAATTGCATTGGCCAATACAGTACTGTAATATCCCATTTACATAGCAGACACTTATCCAAAGTGACTACAGTCCACATATTTTTGTATGTGACCCAAGTGGGAATCAAAACCCACAACTCGTGTTGCTAGTGCCATGCTCTTATGAACTGAGCCACGTGCATGACCACTACAGTAAACACATACAAAACTGTAAAATACAATACAGATGGAAGACGTAGGATTGCCACCCCAACAGGCGTGCCACCCTCCCTTCAGGCCATGGATGAGGCATGCAATGCCTGCAAATCATATTAGCAGTAGGCCTTGAATAATCATTTGTTTCCATCACTGCTGAAACAATGGAACATCTTGCTTTCTCATATTGGAGGACTGCACTGGGAAACATCCCAGACCAGTACCACAGCCACATCCTAAGAGCAGCAGCATGGGAACCCTAGTCCTGAGGATAGATATCAGGGGCTTATTTAAGAGGCATTTATGTAAATATTTGAGGGGGATCAGCCCCACAGTTCAAAATGTGAGTGTGAGTTTTGCGCGTTACCTGCTATGATCCCATCCATTTGCTCCAAGGCGGCTGCCAACATCTCACTGGCGTCGGACATCATCTTCACCCCCTCCCCCCCACTGTGAATCTGAAAGAAAACAGAAGTGTCAAGTAAAGACCAATGACAAACTGAACAGCCATTGCCCAGAAGACTACAGCCTACAGTACAAGTTAGACAATGTGCTTGTAAAAACAGTCTGAAAATATATGGCATTTTAATGGCTTTTAAAACTTGAGCAGTAAATTACATGAACCCCGTGGGAAGTTCAAGTCTACACATTACACACAGACAGAACTAAAGTGGACAGAGACCACCCAAGAGTCTGGACCCACCTACATTACGACACTAGCAGATCTTACAACTTTAGTGATGATTACAGTAATATTTGATGAAAGGCGTTTCTATGCACCTTAATTTGTAAGCCACTTCCTGGTAGTAAGGATAATGTTCTAACCTACAGTTAGTTGTAGAATGAAACTGCAAATAAGATGTAGGATTTTCTCCCTCCATGTGAATGGGACATTAGTGAATTCCCATGTCTTGTGTGATCAAGTGGTATTTGTTGTTTGGGGGCATCCCTGGTACATTTGGATGAATATGAAATCATATTCCTCTTTTTAACAATATATCCAATTGAAAGGTTTCTAAAGAAGACATTATCCATCATGAATATTCACGGTTGTATGATGACATTGACTGTTGTATTTCTCTCCCGATGCCTTGGCTGAATCAAATGTGTCTTAGCCTCATACTCCTACCTCAGAGTCAGAGTCAACAGATAAATCTGGTGCCTCACAACTTCTCCATTGACGACTGCATTTAGTACCGGCCTCAGCAATTAACTTTATAATGGGGTCAAGACTCAAGCCTATGACTGGGTATTACCTTGGAAATAATTTATGGTCTATTGGGTGTTTCAATGGAGCAGGTGTGGGGCATTTGGGCCACCTAATGAAAAGAGAGGATAAGGTGATTGTAAACTGCCAGACTGTTACCCAGCATTTGCATATGGAGATTTCCAATGTAGGCCAATGCTCTTAGTTGATATTGACTGTCTAGGTAAAAACAATTGATCAGTGCCACTGGAATCAAAACCAGAAAGAAATCTAGGACCATGGGATTGCGAGTGAACTGAACTGTAAGTAACCACAACATGCAAGTCAAAAACAAAGAGGAGCTCTCAGAGGCAAAATCATAACAGTGATTTCTCACCCCAGAAAAGATTCCCTCAGACCAGTCATGGGAATTGAGAGTTGGCTCTTATCTGGAATAATGGTGCCATTCTACCAGGGATCTCTCCCCACAGCGTGTTGGCTTGACTGGAAATCCAAGCTTCCATAACAAAGCATCACTCCCAGCCTCCTAACCCCACATGCAGCTCATTCACCTAAATGGACCAGACAACTTCACTTTCATGGTAGGTCTAACGTTATATTACATATTGAATTCACGAAAACAAATGTACAATCTGAAAGAGAAATGTAAAATGGCCTGAGAGGATATGAAATCATCACGACGCAAAGTCAATTGAATTGGAGGGTAATGAGATAGAGCCCTCTCCTTGTCCAGGGAAGCATAACTCAGGGTAGGAGAGGGGGGGCTAAAAGAGCTACATTAAATAATTGGCCTTTATTAGAGGCAGGGAGAGGGAGCCTGCACATTCAACACGGAGGGCATTGTGTCCTGTCACCCACTTCCATCATGGGCCCTTTAGGCTACATGGGTAATACTCCCTTCAAAATAGGCTCACATTCACATTGCTATACAGTTGCACTACTCAATAAACAATGATTAAATTGTGCCAGCGATGGAAGTGCAACTGAAAAGGGAGTTGCGCACACAGAAACATTTTCCAGTAGAAAACAATTCCAGTTTTATAAAGCTGCCCACATAATTGTCTTGGATGGTTCACACCCTTAAAAAAAACAACACATAAAGCAGAATCATTGTTCACTGGACATTCCAAATAATAACTGAAATAATCTGAACAACGTTATCGTCAAGATTAATTATATGCTGACTATTTTGGCTGAAAAATACTGCACCAAACATCTTAGATGTAAAATTGTGCAACTAAGATCCCTTCAGCAAAAACTTAAAACCAATGACAGATTTCTTTAGTCATCTTAGATAAATTCTGACTAGTTTGAGGAAGTGTATACTGGCTACGGCATCTCAAACTGGACAAACAGTACTATTTCCGCTTTTTCTTATAAGAGAGTATGCGAGCACACTCGTTTGGTTAGCCGAGTTCGGCTAGGCGCCTGCCGAACTGAAACATGCTGACGCCTTTAGTACCATTGCTTTTTCCTCCCAAGGCATTTCCTTCTGATGGAGAGCCATCCCACTCCAGAGAGGGAAACCCAAAACGTGTCTCACACCCCAAGAGGGAAACCCAAAACGTGGACATGTTTCTAACTGGAACAGCAGTATTAAGAATTCAAACATGAACGTTCCCTCTCTGGGATAGGAAAATGAAACTAATAAGGAGCATAAAGAAAGGGTAGAGGTAAGGCACTAAAAGCAGGCAAGCTCTAGCTCCTTTAACATAATAATTAAGTAGGTCGAATGCTTCTGAAACACAGGATTTTGCACAAAAGTTTCTATGCGAGATGAAAGATCAGCAAATTTGACAAGATATCATATAACTTCTTTAACTTTCATCCTCTTTTACCCCTTCTGCTTCTCTCTCAGTCTCATGGCTTGAGGTCACAGTAAATAAATGGTTTTTTTTTTTTTAAAAAGGTGGACCAGCAAATTAGTATTATTCCAGTCTCACATGACTGATATTTAATAGGGAGAGACCATAACAGTTTACATGTGATGTAAATATACTGCTCAAAAAAATAAAGGGAACACTTAAACAACACATCCTAGATCTGAATGAAATAAATAATTTTATTAAATACTTTTTTCTTTACATAGTTGAATGTGCTGACAACAAAATCACAAAAATAATCAATGGAAATCCAATTTATCAACCCATGGAGGTCTGGATTTGGAGTCACACTCAAAATTAAAGTGGAAAACCACACTACAGGCTGATCCAACTTTGATGTAATGTCCTTAAAACAAGTCAAAATGAGGCTCAGTAGTGTGTGTGGCCTCCACGTGCCTGTATGACCTCCCTACAACGCCTGGGCATGCTCCTGATGAGATGGCGGATGGTCTCCTGAGGGATCTCCTCCCAGACCTGGACTAAAGCATCCGCCAACTCCTGGACAGTCTGTGGTGCAACGTGGCGTTGGTGGATGGAGCGAGACATGATGTCCCAGATGTGCTCAATTGGATTCAGGTCTGGGGAACGGGCGGGCCAGTCCATAGCATCAATGCCTTCCTCTTGCAGGAACTGCTGACACACTCCAGCCACATGAGGTCTAGCATTGTCTTGCATTAGGAGGAACCCAGGGCCAACCGCACCAGCATATGGTCTCACAAGGGGTCTGAGGATCTCATCTCGGTACCTAATGGCAGTCAGGCTACCTCTGGCGAGCACATGGAGGGCTGTGCGGCCCCCCAAAGAAATGCCACCCCACACCATGACTGACCCACCACCAAACCGGTCATGCTGGAGGATGTTGCAGGCAGCAGAACATTCTCCACGGCGTCTCCAGACTCTGTCATGTCTGTCACGTGCTCAGTGTGAACCTGCTTTCATCTGTGAAGAGCACAGGGCGCCAGTGGCGAATTTGCCAACCTTGGTGTTCTCTGGCAAATACCAAACGTCCTGCACGGTGTTGGGCTGTAAGCACAACCCCCACCTGTGGACGTCGGGCCCTCATACCACCCTCATGGAGTCTGTTTCTGACCGTTTGAGCAGACACATGCACATTTGTGGCCTGCTGGAGGTTATTTTGCAGGGCTCTGGCAGTGCTCCTCCTGCTCCTCCTTGCACAAAGGCGAAGGTAGCGGTCCTGCTGCTGGGTTGTTGCCCTCCTACGGCCTCCTCCACGTCTCCTGATGTACTGGCCTGTCTCCTAGTAGCGCCTCCATGCTCTGGACACTACGCTGACAGACACAGCAAACCTTCTTGCCACAGCTCGCATTGATGTGCCATCCTGGATGAGCTGCACTACCTGAACCACTTGTGTGGGTTGTAGACTCCGTCTCATGCTACCACTAGAGTGAAAGCACCGCCAGCATTCAAAAGTGACCAAAACATCAGCCAGGAAGCATAGGAACTGAGAAGTGGTCTGTGGTCCCCACCTGCAGAACCACTCCTTTATTGGGGGTGTCTTGCTAATTGCCTATAATTTCCACCTGTTGTCTATTCCATTTGCACAACAGCATGTGAAATTTATTGTCAATCAGTGTTGCTTCCTAAGTGGACAGTTTGATTTCACAGAAGTGTGATTGACTTGGAGTTACATTGTGTTGTTTAAGTGTTCCCTTTATTTTTTTGAGCAGTGTACATTAAAAGGGAAACTGTACTTCCGTATTTTGCCTCGTTTTGAAGATATTTTTTTAGAAACAGTTTGGGGCCATGACTGAAGCCAAACCAGAGTTGTCTTGTGGGTGTGGTTTGATGTAGAGGTCGACCGATTAATCGGAATGGCCGATTAATTCGGGCCGATTTCAAGTTTCAAATCGGTAATTGGCAATTTTGGACACCGATCATGGCCGATTAAATTGCAATCCATGAGGAGACTGCGTGGCAGGCTGACCACCTGTTACGCGAGTGCAGCAAGGAGGCAAGGTAAGGTGCTAGCTAGCATTAAATGTATCTTATAAAAAACAATCAATCTTAACATAAATCACTAGTTAAACTAGTAATATCATCAACCATGTGTAGTTACCTAGCGTGTCCTGCGTTGCATAAAAATTGATGCGGTACCTGTTAATTTATCATTGAATCATAGCCTACTTCGCCAAATGAGTGATTTAACAAGCGCATTCTCGAAAAAAAGCACTGTTGTTGCACCAATGTGTACCTAACCATAAACATCAAACGCCTTTCTTAAAATCAATACACAAGTATATATTTTTAAACCTGCATATTCAGTTAATATTGCCTGCTAACATTCATTTCTTTTAACTAGGGAAATTGTCACTTCTCTTGCGTTCTGTGCAACAGAATCAGGGTATATGCAGCAGTTTGGGCCGCCTGGCTCGTTGCGAACTGTGTGAAGACTATTTCCTCCTAACAAAGACAACCAACATCGCCTAACGGGGGATGATTTAACAAAAGCGCATTTGCGAGAAAAAGCACAATTGTTGCAAGAAATGTAGCTAACCATAAACATCAATGCCTTTCTTAAAATCAATACACACAAGTATATTTTTTTAAACCTGCATATTTAGCTAAAAGAAATCCAGGTTAGCAGGCAATATTAAACTATGGAAATTGTGTCACTTCTCTTGCGTTCATTGCACGCAGAGTCAGGGTATATGCAACAGTTTGGTCCGCCTGGCTCGTTGCGCACTAATTTGCCCAAATTTTACGTAATTATGACATAACATTGAAGGTTGTGCAATGTAACAGGAATATTTAGACTTATGGATGGCACCCGTTAGATAAAATATGGAACGGTTCCATATTTCACTGAAAGAATAAACGTTTTGTTTTCGAAATGATAGTTTCCGGATTAGACCATATTAATGACCTAAGGCTCGTATTTCTGTGTGTTATTATAATTAAGTCTATGATTTGATAGAGAAGTCTGACTGAGCGGTGGTGGGCAGCAGCAGGCTCGTAAGCATTCATTCAAACAGCACATTCGTGCATTTGCCAGCAGCTCTTCGCTGTGCTTCAAGCATTGAGCTGTTTATGACTTCAAGCCTATCATCTCCCGACATTAGGCTGGTGTAACCGATGTGAAATGGCTAGCTAGGTGTAACTGATGTGAAATGGCTAGCTAGGTGTAACTGATGTGAAATGGCTAGCTAGTTAGCAGGGTGCGCGCTAATAGCGTTTCAAATCGGTGACGTCACTCACTCTGAGACCTTGAAGTAGTTGTTCCCCTTGCTCTGCAAGGGCCGTGGCTTTTGTGGAGTGATGGGTAATGGTGCTTCGAGGGTGGCTGTTGTCGATGTGTTCCTGGTTCGAGCCCAGGTAGGGGCGAGGAGAGGGACGGAAGCTATACTGTTACACTGCAATACTAAAGTGCCTATAAGAACATCCAATAGTCAAAGGTATATGAAATACAAATGGTATAGAGAGAAATAGTCCTATAATAACTACAACTTAAAACTTCTTACCTGGGAATATCGAAGACTCATGTTAAAAAGGAACCACCAGCTTTCATTAGTTCTCATGTTCTGAGCAAGGAACTTAAAAAAAAAAAAATTGCTAAGGTTTTAACATGGCACATATTGCACTTTCACTTTCTTCTCCAACACTGTTTTTGCATCATTTAAACCAAATTGAACATGTTTCATTTATTTGAGGCTAAACAGATTTTATTGATGTATTATATTAAGTTAAAATAAAAAAAAGTGTTCATCCACTACTGTTGTAATTGTCATTATTACACACACACACAAAACAATTGGTATCGGCTTTTTTTGGTCCTCCAATAATCGGTATTGGCGTTGAAAAATCATAATCGGTCGACCTCTAGTTTGATGTGGGTGTGTTATATTCACATATCGTACCCTGGCAGGTACTGTTTGTCCTTCATGAGTCACCGAAGCAACAACATAGTCATTCTGACTATTTTAACGAAGTGGTTAAGACAAAGAAATCTGTAATTAAGATGTTTGTGCAGAGGAGGTCTTAGTCACACAATTTGAAATCCAGCTAAGGTGTTTGGTGCAGTATTTCTCAAGTAAAAAAGTTGCATTAAAAACTAGTCAGTGCATCAAGTCAGGAAAGTCTGGCTGTGTGCTCAGGACTGATTTCTTAGAACAGGTCTACAACGTCCTCATCTGCAAGCTGTCAAACTATCGAAAAGGACCCATGAGCACCAACATCTGAAGTTCATAGGTGCATATCAAATTGTGTAAAATGAAAGCCAAGAGTCCATATTTTTGTGAAATGATGGCATAAACATTTTTCATCTTATAAATTTGGCAAAAGTAGTCTTTGATTTCTGGATTAACAGATGGAAACAGGGTCTTAAACATCTACCAGAAAAAGTCAGAAATACATCAAAACACAATCATGTTGATGTAAAGGCCCCTGCCAACTAATATCAACACATTTAGTTTTGGATACATTTTACCTCCAAGTTTAAGAAATATTGTGCCTTGCAATTCCTTAACAACAACAAAAAATACTCAGATATTTTCACATTTCTCTCCCTCGTGAGGGAGGATAATGAAAGTTCACAGAAGTAACAAGTAAATGTTAGACCTAGCAATTAGTTAATGATTTTATTGATATCAATTTTACCTATGAATTATTAAGTGATTAAAACTCGGATTTCCGTTACCAAATTGTTAACACAATTACCCAAAACAATTTAAGGAATTACTGCAACTGAACTGGCTACAATGAGAAATTATAAGTCAAACCACAGTTGGGTCACCTGCTACCGTCCTCCCTTCTAGTGGCATACTGTTATGTTCAGCTCATAACTGTTTTGTCTTTCTGTTGACTGGTGGTCAAACCAAGAGAGTTAAAACAGTCATTCTGGACAATCTCTCAGTCTCTACCTTTCTTCATCCCTCTCCTGTTAATGTCACCTCTCTCAGTGGTGTTCACATATAGTCCTCTTTAAGGGTGTTTTCACACTAGCCATTTAAAAAAAAATGTTTTACTCAGTGTGGTTTGCTTAATTTTTTGGTGCTGTGTGATCTCCGACCCCTCAAAAGAACCCCTGAAGGGAACCAAACAGACCATCTCCAAAAACAGCACACCTTTTCTCCACAAACCTGCACATCATTATCTCTTTTGTGGCACCAATGAGAGGGGTTATGGCAGGGGAAATAGTGTTGCAGTAGTTTAGTGTTTGGTACTGGAATAACAAGCAAACCTGATCTGGGGATGTTTCCCTAAAAAAGGGACCCGGACCATGGAATTCAAGCGAACCGAACTCAGACCACCTCTCGAGATGGACTCAGTTTGGTTCGCTTCAGGGGCTCTTCTGGAGGGGTCTGAGTCCACACGGAGTAAAAAAAAAAAATTATAATAATAATAGGCCTGAAAGGGACCAAGTGTGAAAACACCCTTACTTTTATTTAACTAGGCAAGTCAGTTAAGAACAAATTCTTATTTACAACAACAGCCTACACCGGCCAAACCCTAACCAGGACGACACTGAGCCAAATTGTGCTCCGCCCTATGACACCTACCTATGAGCTCCCACTCTTTCCATTTACTTTAACCAGGCATCCTCACCCACTGAGCATTTCACTGTCAGTTCCCTGATCTGTACTACGCGGAAATCAATGATGCACCTGTTGTATTCAGCGCATGTGACAAATAAAATTTGATTAAATCCTGGTTCAGAATGGAACGACTGAACAAAATAATAATGAAACAGCACAGCAAGTGAAAGAAATAGGTTTTGGTTTTGATTATTTTATTTTTTTACTGGTAATGGGGACATCTGTAAAGGCCAACAAAATAACATTTTGGTCAGTGTGGTCTCTGTGTGTGTGTGTAGGTATGTAAAATCTTTATTTAACTAGGCAAGTCATTTAAGAACCAATTCTTATTTACAATCACGGCCTACCCCGGCCAAACCCGGACGACTCTGGGCCAATTGTGCACCGCCCTATGGGACTCCCATTCACGGCCAGATGTGATACAGCCTGGATTCGAACCAGGGACTGTCGTGACACCTCTTGCACTGAGATGCAGTGCCTTAGACCACTGCGTTCATGTGTGTGTGTTAATTATTTAACTGTACTAGAATGCTTAAAAGGCTGCAAAAATATTTAATATTGTTTATCGCTATCGTTTTTGACAAGGAAAATATCAGATATCGTATCTGGCAAAAATGTCATCAGTGCATCAATAATTTCTGTGTAGTACAGATCAGGGACCCATAATGTCATTTCGTTACCGGGTGTATATCCACTTCACTTACTGTAGATCAATAACCAAGAGAGATTTTTTTCAAACTCAATGTGTCATGTCATAGCTGACACCCTATTCCTTCTGCAGGCATCTTTGAATCTTCATTCGGAGCATTTATTTAACAGAGTTTTGGGAAAACGTGATTGCAGAAAAACCTGAAGGAGATTTTACCATAATTCCATTACCAAAGTTTGCATCTGCACAGTTCCTCCACAAAATTTGTTTTTGTAAATTTTTCCGTAGAAGTTGTTAAAAAGTAGTCCTTGGGCATAGTGTTGTATGGTTTGTTAAAACTTTTAAATCAATGGTTTTTGTTTGGCATACATTTTAAAAGTAAAGAAACGGAGTAAATGCTCAATTCTATTACCATGGAATCGCCTTAAAGCACAAGCTACACGCTGTTTATCAGTGCCCAAAAATCACTCGCTAGCTAAGTTCCAACTCTGTGTTTGTCAATGGCGCTATGTAACAGGTAGTAGCTAGCAGGCACAGTGAGCCACATTCAGCTCATCAAGTCACTGGCGAGGTGTGTGCTTCGGTGCAGTCTAGTTTTTTCCCACCTTTCTCAACATCTATTACCAGAATGTGAGTCTGTCTGGCAGTGTTTCATAGGGAATCATGTTTCAAAACAGGTTGCGGGGGCGATATAAGATGCTCACCAATGGGTTTTGGAATATTGATAATACAATATATATCAAGAGCGCTCTGTCAGTCTCAATTCTCATTTTGCCCCAAAAAGTGGCAGACTCAAATGATTGACAACCAAACACATCAGCAAGTGGCCACTCCATAAAGGGCTTAGGGCCCAGGGTTATTTTAACATAATGTGTGGTCTTATGTAAACCAGTCTGAGGCGCTGTGTAATGGTAGGTCTGTCTCACTGTCTGGAGGTTCTGGCTGCTATGATTGGATAGAGCGTGGGCAGCTGATGGAGTGCAATCAGTACAGCTGCTTCTCTCGTGTTAGTGGGCATGATGATTGTAATCCATACCCAACCCCCCAGTAAGTCGTGACAAACTATCTTACAAAACTCAGTTTTGGATGAGACTGACTTAATGTCCAAAATTGTCCTGTAGTCAATTTTGACACTAGAATTTACTCCTGGAGGTGCTGACCTGTTGCAACCTCGACAACCACTGATTATTTGACCACGCTGGTCATTTATGAACATTTGAACATCTTGGCCATGTTCTGTTAATCTCCACCCGGCACAGCCATAGGAGGACTGGCCACCCCTCATAGCCTGGTTCCTCTCTAGGTTTCTTCCTAGGTTCTGGCCCTTCTAGGGAGTTTTTCCTAGCCACCGTGCTTCTACACCTGCATTGCTTGCTGTTTGGGGTTTTTAGGCTGGGTTTCTATACAGCACTTTGAGATATCAGCTGATGTAAGAAGGGCTATATAAATACATTTGAATTGATGTTCCAGACTCATACCGATGCCACATATCTGGTTTAAACAGCCTAAGTTGGTTCTAAGGGGCAGTTTACATTTAAATAATAGCAAGAGAACATGGTCTTTATCTAATATTAAAATCAGGACCTAATGAAATCAACTGAAGCATACCTTTTGAAAGTAGAGCGCAATGGACACAATGGAAAAACAAGTACAATTGTAATGCGTGTCTTTGTTAAAACGGGTAGTGGGAATTAACACCACATAGCCCATCTACTCACAATGACTCACTGAACCAGTAAAGTACCACTTTATGGTGAAGAGCAAAGAGTTTTCCATTTCTGTTATATCACTCAGTGGCTGGCAGATTCACCCAAAGCAAGTTTTAAAACCACAGTCTCCACAGAAAAAGTTATGGGCTCTAGGCTACACAGACAGTTCTACTGTGGGTAAGGCATTGAAACTGTTTCATTCCAGAGCAGTTCAGTGCTCAGTATGAGGTGTCAGTTCAGTAACCGACACTGGCATCTCTGTGACCTGTATGACCAGTACTCCCCCTGGATTCCTTCAAACCTCTTCCAGATGTGCTCTGCCCCACACACACACACACACACACACACACACACACACACACACACACACAACTACTCATTCAAGGGTTTTCTTTATTTTTATACTATTTTCTACATTGCAGAATAATAGTGAAGACATCAAAACTATGGGGGGAAATAAAACAGTGTTAAGCAAATCAATATATATTTTATATTTGAGATTCTTCAAAGTAGCCACCCTTTGCCTTGATGACAGCTTTGTATACTCTAGGCATTCTGTCAACCAGCTTCATCTGGAATTCTTTTCAACAGTCTTGAAGGAGCTCCCACATATGCTGAGCACTTTTGGGCTGCTTTTCCATCCCTCTGCGGTCCAACTCATCCCAAACCATCTCAATTGAGATGTATTTTTTTTTGTTTGGTATACATTTTAAAGTGAAACATCTGATTGTCAGCGTAATTCCATTACCATGGAGTTTCCCCTAATATAATCTCACTTACTGACGGATAACAACCAATCCACTACACTGCACATTGGGTGCCAACCCCTCTGAACAACCAGCGGGTTCTTCCTTTTTAAAGCATCAAAGCTTCTAAGTCATCAGACAAAACAAAGGTCTACCACTAGAAAAAAATACATTTCAATCTCCTAGTAAGTTCTCATTATTGAATGTGTGCATTGTAAGTGAGAGCTAACCCATTTGGCTCAGGTTTGCCGTTGAAATCATTGGGTAGACATTATTTTGGTTTATTTACACAGTTTGACATCAACCAGATGTAGAGATATGGAGGGGGAGGGGAGACTTACGAAAAGAAAAACACACCGCCTGGCCCATTGACGAGCCTCTCTCTCACACACTAATAGCTACGTAGCTATAGAGTTCCAGCTGTGCCACAGATGTGTCCTTCAGAACTAAACTGACCTATGCACTTGTCTCCCCTTCAGCTGGTAAGCTGTTGTTTAACAGGGGCTCAAAGTAAGGTAGAGAATTGAAATACCCCATATGGCACAATGCTTCAGTCATACAAATTATGAATGTCCTAACAGTAGTACTGGATGTTGGTTTGGTCATACAGCACCTAAAAACACAACCTCAGGTGCTTTCAGTCTTCAGTGCCAGGAAGTAAAGCAAAACAAAAACAACTACACTAAACGTGCACCAATTCCTGAACAGCATCCAACTATTCCAAACCCCTTGGCTTGTTTGAATGCTTATTTTCCTTAGATGTCTAATGGTCCTTTTGTCATGTCTGGAGTGGTCAGGTTGCAGTAGTAATAGTAGGCTGAGACTTCACCCCTGTGGTCGTGGTGGCCGCGGCTCTGTAGACATGGCACACAAACAGCTCTTTGTCCTGCACAGAGTCACATGGAAAGCGAGGGACAGAGAACACAAGGTACAGCCGTTTTACACATGTCCCGACTAAATTACAGCCAAAAACACACACACTTGGGGGGTGGGGGGGAGCAACGTCACAGGCAGGGCAGAGTACAGGGAGAAAATGCTGTGTTGGACATCTTACTACATGTCTGACTGGCCTTGTTGTTCTCTTGGTTGTGGTGACTTGTAGGCCTCAAAGACCCCTTCCAAACAGACTGGTGTTATTATTCAACACACTGCCATTCTGAACAGAGCAATAACAAATACACATCATTCCAACTAATAGCCACGCTGAAGAAACTGAATGTCAGTTTAATTATGCATTTCCTATGTATGTCCTGGGGCTAGTCATCATTAGCTGTAGTTATGATGCAGATGTTTGACTAGCTGCCACTGTAGAATGAATATGGATTTTGAAGCAGGCCCTGAAAGCTTGGCATGACTGAATACAAATAATACAGAGACAATCATCTCTGAAGTTAGGCTAGGCTATATAGTGAACAAGGCTGCTGGCCAAAGCATCCCTGCACTCAGGATGACCTTCGCCTTGTCCTGTTAGGAAGTCCTTCCTGTCACATGCTTGAGAAATGTCTTCCTTTCAGTCACACTGCCATTTTCCCAGCTACTACTCAGGGCTCTACACTGACCTTTTTACAAGGAGCACATGTGCTCCTAAGTTGAAAAATGCAGGAGCACACAAAGAAATATAGGAGCACAATGAAAAATATTTGAGGTTTTAAAGCTTGAATCCTTAATTTCTCAAATAAAATGGTGGTGAATAAATGGTCGCACTGTAGAGCCCTGCAACTACTGGTATGTGACGCAAGCCAAAGATCTTGTCAAAGAGGTTTAGTGTGAACAGAAAGCACATTATTCCAGTCAGGAATTTAGGCTACTGTAAATGCAAATGTGTATAAGAATTCAACAACAAATGCAATGAAAGAAACAAAGTCTTCACATTCAAATGTCAAGTACAAGGATCAGGTCCACTCCAGCAATGCCCCAAACTGCTTCACAACATTCTGCGTTTGACCAAGAGCCCAGGAGCTGTCCCACCACTCAGAATACACCACCACAGGAGTAGTCCACCTGAAGTATGGATGGAATGTCAACGTGTAGGCAAAGTAGGTCTGAATGGTGGAGAACGGCCTCAGAACAAAATCTGGTAGAATGGGTGCAGCTGAAGGAAGGGTTTTTTAAGCTAGATGCTAGACATCTATTACTTCACGTAGCTAGGATAGCTGGGTCGGTCAAATAACTCAGTTGAACACTGGATGAAGGAGCTGTAGGCTAAAATACTTTGCTCTCTGCTCTTCACAACGAACTAGGACCAACCCACGCTATATCAATGAACTTCACCTCTGCTGGAACTGACTCAACTCTGCCTGAGGGACAAACAACTGACAGGACACACTGCCTGAGGAAAATAAAAAAATGTCCCAAAAACTTTTCTGCACACAATGCTGAAATAGATTAATTGACATTTCCTTGAAAAACCTTTGCTTCAAAAGGAGAGACACGCAGTTGATTGTTTCCTTGCTATTAGGTTGGAGGGCACAATTGTCAACATAAAGCTGTCACTATAGTCCTTGGAAGTCTGGTCTTACAGCTGTACCTGGCTTGGACAACAACTTTCAGCTGGACTTGTGGTGAAGAATATGTTGTCTTGCAGCACTGATACAGATTTCAAACGATTATCCTTGCCTGATAATGTTGCAGTCATTGGATACACTGCTGTATAATACATGTGACTGCATGCTATCCTTAGGACATTTGACAAAAAAATATATATATAATCTAAAATACAGTAATTGGTCTGAGCGCAGCAGACTGAATCAAGGTCTTTGTCTGAGAGTAAATCCTTTGTTATGCCTTCAGCCCCCCCACCCCACCCAATACACAGAGAGAGAGAGCCAAGAGCCAGGACACAGACAATATCTCAGGAAGGAGCGCTCTTTTCTGGACAACGTAAGACTACAGAGTAATACCAATTAAACTATGAGCCCTTAAATGTAAAGACACAATGAATGAATTTGACATGGGCTCTAGATAAAAGATGTATTCACCATTGCAACTGATGCTTTCATTGTTGAACTAACTTGTCCTTGTCTCCCACAATTGCAAGAATGAATCTCCCCATTTATGAATAGGTCTACAGTTAATGAAATTACCTGAACTGAAGGTAATGTTAACCTACCTACCGGAGGTGTGCATACCATATGCAGTGGTGGAAAAAAGTTCCCAATTCTCATACTTGAGTAAAAGTAAAGATACCTTAATAGAAAATGACTCAACTAAAAGTGAAAGTCACCCAGTAAAATCCTACTTGAGTAAGTCTAAAAGTATTTGGTTTTAAATATACTTAACAAAAGTACATGTAATTGCTAAAATATACTTAAGTATCAAAAGTGAAAGTATAAATAATTTCATATTCCTTATATTAAGCAAAACAGAAGGCACCATTTTATTTACAGATAGCCAGAAACACACTCAGACATAATTTACGAATGAAGCATGTGTTTAGTGGGTCTGCCACATCAGACGCAGTAGAGATGACCAGGAATGTTCTCTTGATAAGGTGTGTGAATTAGACCATTTTACTGTCCTGCTAAGCATTCAACATGTAACGAGTACTTTTGGGTGTCAGGGAAGATGGAGTAAAAAGTACATTATTTTCTTTAGGAATGTAGTGAAGTAAGTTGTCAAAAATATAAATAGTAAAGTACAGATCCCCCACACACACACACACACACACACACACACACACACACACACACACACACACACACACACACACACACACACACACACACACACACACCACCCCCCACACACACACACCCCCCCCCCAAAAAAAAAAAATCCTTAAGTGGTAACGTTAGTTTCAAGTATTTTTTCTTAGTACTTTACACCACTGACCATTGTAAAAACTTCAATGGTACCATGTAAAAACTTCAGTGGTATGCAACACTTTTTAATATTAGTGATGTTATTGCTCATTGCTACACTGTAACCATAATCACGAGTTGTGGTAAAGGTGAAAATGTATCAAACTGTTGCCCATTCATTGTTTTCGTCAGCTTGCCAACGCTTTGTGGTCTCATCAACTGATTAACTTACTGACAGCTGTGCACAGCAGTATCGTAAGTCAATGAGAAAATAACTTTCCAAGAAAGTTGGTCTCAAAAGTTTTCCATTGTTTTTCAATTTAATAGGAAAACTACTGTTTTTGTCCATAAATAATCCAATGGCGCAGACTAAATTTAACCCATACAATTCACGGTCAAAGTACAAAAAAAACTGGTCCATTATAACTGAAATACAAATTTTCACATTAAAAAAAACTTTTTTAAAAACTTACCCAATACAAAAGGAATAACTTCACAGGCGTCAACTTCTTGAAGGGCGACCTTAACGCTATTCCAAAAGTTCACTTTTCAGTGCTCTCTCGAGCCGTACGCAACACCTTTTGATAGAGCTGCATAGCGAATTCCCAACTTCCACAAGTTTCCCGTATATCCCACTGCGCATGCGCCAACACAGGCCAATCACAGACTACTCCATAGTGTTGCTATTCAATCCAATTTCAACCCTGTGTAGGCAAAATTACTTTTGGATTGAAAAATAATAATATTTAACCTTTAATTAACTAGGCAAGTCAGTTAAGAACAAATTCTTATTTACAATGACGGCCTAGGAACAGTGGGTTAACTGCCTTGTCCAGGGGCGGACTATTGGTTTTCATTTTGGAGGGAATAAAATATATATTATTTAATATTATTTTGTTGCTCCACCAAACTGTCTAGAAAACGGTTGGTTATCAGATTATATCTGTCAGGTTTTTACACAAAAACTGTACATTATGAGTGTTGCTCCTTGTCTCTATCTTTGAGCGGCTATGATGTAGGACATCATTTCATCCTTTTAGGTTCTGATAATGATGGTCTCTACGCAACGTAATTTAGCTTGGTGAGCATTCTACTGTAGGCTTCAGTAATCAGTACAATGAGTTTAGAGTTGGGGAGTTATGGACATTGGATGCACTCTGAAAATAACAGTGGTCAACAGGCAAATTGACACAGGATTAAATCCTATTTTTGTCAAAGGAGAAGATACTACTGGGAAGATACTACTGGGCTCCCGAGTGGCGCAGCGGTTTAAGGCACTGCATCTCAGTGTCAGTGGCATCACTACAGACCTTGGTTTGATGCTGGGCTGTATCACAACCGGCAGTGATCGGGGTAGGCTGTAATTGTAAATAACAATTTGTTCTTAACTGACTTGCCTAGTTAAATAAAAGGTTAAATAATAATAAAATACAAACTAATAAACCAACAGCCAATTGAGCATACCTTTGCTTAGCATACTAAACTCCACGGTGAAAGACATTTCTGATGACTCCACCAACAGAGTGGAGCAGAGACTAGGCTCCCAACCCCCGACTGTTTGCTCATTGCCGTTGTTCTAAAATGGCAACAACGTTATATGCCAATTGAATCTCAACAAGGAAACTGTTGGTGATTGTATTTGATTAACGTTTATTGAAAATGTATGGGTTTTAGCAAAGGCACGCAACTACAGAGGACAAACATAGGTACACAGTAGGCATTTCGCAATTTAAATTTTTTGAAGTATTGACCTTAGACGTATCGATGTAGTCAAAGCTGAATTCCACAATGCTGGACTCTGCTCTATTCCGTTGGTGGAGTAACCAGAAACTCCCTTCACCACGGAGTGGAGTATAGTCAACTAACCTTTGCTGGGCATGAAATCAATTCTGACTGCCACTGCTGGAGTGAAGCTAAATGGCTCTCTCTAGTGGTTTTAACAGTCACAGTGCATAATTGATACTGTCAATATATCCAACATAGCCAGCAGCACTGCAAAAACAACACATTCCTGAAACAATAAATTCCTTGTGGCTATCACCTTGGCAACTGGGTGGATCCAGCAATTAATTTACAGTCAACTCTATCGTTCACTTATTACACATCCTCATGGAAGATTCCATTAAGTCTGGAGGAATGTGAACATATTTTTGTTTATATCTCTTCCTGAAAATCACCACTTGAATGAACTTTCATTACCCGGAGGAGGTTAAATAGATAAAGGATTTAATTATTATAACAAAAGTAGGTACCGTAAGTAAATCAGCTGCTGATATTCACTGGCATTAGGCTTACATCAAATCGCAGGTTAAATAGATAAAGGATTTAATTATTATACAAAAGTAGGTACCGTAAGTAAATCAGCTGCTGATATTCACTGGCATTAGGCTTACATCAAATCAATTTTATTGGTCACATACACATATTTAGCAGATGCTATTGAGGTGTAGCGATATGCTTGTAATTGTTGTTGTTTCAGATATGCATGGACTTAATGATCTGTTTGCATCCTTTTGTACAAACCAGTGGATGCTCTGAAACAGGTAAGTGTTTGTTCGGGGTAGAGCAAAAGCATGCACATCCAGTAGAGAACGGCTGACAACGGAGCTCTGATTGACAGAGGAGACAAAGAACCAGCAGGTGGAGCTGGAGCAGTTCTTACAGCTTAGGGATAGACCTGTAAGGAAATGAGTCACCTGGTCTTGACTAAGATATGATGAATATGCTGTAACTACCTACAGTAATAACAGGCAGCTGAAAATGGGACACATATGAATGTACTTGCTCTTTACAGAACTACATGGAATTACTATAAGTATGTCATTACAATTTTTTCTACCTCATTGATTGAACCACATTCAGCATGTCCTTATTATCTCTGACAGCATTAGATTTTTTATTTTATTTCACCTTTATTTCACCATGTAGGCCAGTTGAGAACAAGTTCTCATTTACAACTGTGACCTGGCCAAGATAAAGCAACGCAGTGCGACAAAAACAACAACACAAAGTTACACATAAACAAACGTACAGTCAATAACACATTAGAAAAATCTATGTACAGTGTGTGCAAATGTAGAAGAGTAGGTAAGGCAATAAATAGGCCATAGAGGCGTAATAATTACAATTTAGCATTAACACTGGAGTGATAGATGTGCAGATGATGATATGCAAGTAGAGATACTGGGGTGCAAAAGAGCAAAAAGATAAATAACAATATGGGGATGAGGTAATTGGGTGTGCTATTTACAGATTAGCTGTGTACAGGTACAGCTCTGACAGCTGATACTTAAAGTTAGAGAGGGAGATATGAGACTCCAGCTTCAGGGATTTTTGCAATTCGTTCCAGTCATTGGCAGCAGAGAACTGGAAGGAAAGGCAGCCAAAGTAAGTGTTGGCTTTGGGGATGACCAGTGAAATATACCTGCTGGAGAGTGTGCTGCGGGTGGATGTTGCTATGGTGACCAGTGAGCTGAGATAAGGCGGGGCTTTACCTAGCAAAGACTTATAGAATACCTGGAGCCAGTGGGTTTGGCGACGAGTATGTAGCAAGGGCCAGCCGACTAGAGCATACAGGTCGCAGTGGTGGGTAGTATATGGGGCTTTGGTGACAAAACGGATGGCACTGTGATAGACTACATCCAGTTTGCTGAGTAGAGTATTGGAGGCTATTTTGTAAATGACATCGCCAAAGTCAAGGATCGGTAGGATAGTCAGTTTTACAAGGGTATGTTTGGAGGCATGAGTGAAGGATGCTTTGTTGCGAAATAGGAAGCCGATTCTAGATTTAATTTTGGATTGGATATACTTAATGTGAGTCTGGAAGGAGAGTTTACAGTCTAACCAGACACCTAGGTATTTGTCATTGTCCACATATTCTAAGTCAGAACCGTCCAGAGTAGTGATGCTAGTCAGGCGGGCGGGTGCGAGCAGCAATCGGTTGAAGAGCATGCGTTTAGTTTTACTAGCATTTAAAAGCAGTTGGAGGCCACGGAAGGAGTGTTGTATGGCATTGAAGCTCGTTTGGAGGTTTGTTAACACAGTGTCCAAAGAAGGGCCAGATGTGTACAGAATGGTGTCGTCTGCATAGAGGTGGATCAGAGAATCACCAGCAGCAACAGCGACATCATTGATATATACAGAGAAAAGAGTCGGCCCAAGAATTGAACCCTGTGGCACCCCCATAGAGACTGCCAGAGGTCCGGACAACATGCCCTCCGATTTGACACACTGAGCTCTTTCTGAGACGTAGTTGGTGAAACAGGCGATGCAGTCATTTGAGAAACCAAGACTATTGATTCTGCCGATAAGAATGTGGTGATTGACAGAGTTGAAAGCCTTGGCCAGGTCGATGAAGACGGCTGCACAGTACTGTCTTTTATTGATGGCGGTTATGATATCGTTTAGGACCTTGAGCGTGGCTGAGGTGCACCCATGACCAGCTCGGAAACCAGATTGCATAGTGGAGAAGGTACGGTGGGATTCGAAATGGTCGGTGATCTGTTTGTTAACTTGGCTTTCAAAGATTTTAGAAAGGTAGGGCAGGATGGATATAGGTCTATAACAGTTTGGGTATAGGGTGTCTCCCCCTTTGAAGAGGGGGATGACCGCGTCAGCTTTCCAACCTTTGGGGATCTCAGACGATACGAAAGAGAGGTTGAATAGGCTAGTAATAGGGGTTGCAACAATTTTGGCGTATAATTTTAGAAAGATAGGGTCCAAATTGGCTTGTGCAAGTTGCTGCAGAGGGTGCAGAGCTGTTGGGGTAGCCAGGTGGAAAGCATGGCCAGCCGTAGAAAATACTTATTGAAATGATCTATTATCATAGATATATCGGTGGTGAGAGTGTTTCCTAGCCTCAGTGCTGTGGGCAGCTGGGAGGAGGTGCTCTTATTCTCCATGGACTTTACATTGTCCCAAAACCTTTTGGAATTAGTGCTACAGGATGCAAATTTCTGTTTGAAAAAGATAGCCTTAGCTTTCCTAACTGACTGTGTATATTGGTTCCTGACTTCCCTGAAAAGTTGCATACGTGGGGGCTATTCGATGCTAATGCAGAACGCCACAGGATGTTTCTGTGCTGGTCAAGGGCAGTCAAGTCTGGGGTGAACCAAGGGCTATATCTGTTCTTAGTTCTACATTTTTTTGAATGGGGCATGCTTATTTAAGATGATGAGGAAAGCACTTTTGAAGAGCAACCAGGCATCCTCTACTGACGGGATGAGGTCAATATCCTTCCAGGATACCCGGGCCAGGTCGATTAGAAAGGCCTGCTCACTGAAGTGTTTTAGGGAGCGTTTGACAGTGTTGAGGGGTGGTTGTTTGACTGTGGACCCATTACGGACTCAGGCAATGAGGCAGTGATCGCTGAGATCCTGGTTGAAGACAGCAGAGGTTTATTTAGAGGGCAAGTGGGTCAGTATGATATCTAAGAGGGTGCCCATGGTTACGGATTTAGGGTTGTACCTGGTAGGTTTGTTGATCATTTGTGTGAGATTGAGGGCATCTAGCTTAGATTGTAGGACAGCCGGGGTGTTAAGCATATCACAGTTTAGGTCACCAAACAGTACGAACTCTGAATGTAGATTGGGGGCAATCAATTCACATATGGTGTCCGGGGCACAGCAGGGGGCTGGGGGGGGGGGGGGGGGGTCTATAACAAGCGCCAACGATGAGGGACTTGTTTCTGGAACGGTGGATTTTTAAAAGTAGAAGCTCGAATTGTTTGGGCACAGACCTGGATAGTATGACAGAACTCTGCAGGCTATCTCTGCAGTAGATTGCAACTCTGCCCCCTTTGGCAGTTCTATCTTGTCGGAAAATGTTGTAGGTTGGGATGGAAATGTCAGGATTTTTGGTGGCCTTCCTAAGCCAGGATTCAGGCTAGGACATCAGGGTTGGAGGAGTGTGCTAAAGCAATGAATAAAACAAACTTAGGGAGGAGGCTTCTAATGTTAACATGCATGAAACCAAGGCTTTTACGGTTACAGAAGTCAACAAATGAGCGCCTGGGGAATGGGAGTGGTGCTGGGGGCTGCAGGACCTGGGTTAACCTCTACATCACCAGAGGAACAGAGGGGGACTAGGCTAAGGTTACAGCTAAAGGCTAAAAGAACTGGTTGTCTAGTGCGTTCGGAACAGAGAGTAAAAGGAGCAGATGTCTGGGCGTGGAAGAATAGATTCAAGGCATAATGTACAGACAAGGGTATGGTAGGATGTGAGTACAGTGGAGGTAAACCTAGGCATTGAGTGATGATGAGAGAGTTTTTGTCTCTAGAGGCACCAGTTAAGCCAGGTGAGGTCACCGCATGTGTGGGGGGTGGAACAAAGCGCTATCTAAGGCATATTGGGCAGGGCTGGGGGCTCTACACTGAAATAAGACAATAATCACTAACCAAAACAGCAATAGACAAGTCATATTGACATTAGGGAGAGGCATGTGTAGCCGAGTGATCATAGGGTCCAATGAGTAGCAATAGATGACTCAGGGAGCCGATTCCGTAATCGCTACTACGCTAGGCGAGCTGGAGACATGGCAATTCAGACAGCTAGCGGGCCGGGGCTAGCGGGCCGGGGCTAGCAGATGGGCCTCCGGCAACGTCGCAACAGAAGAGCCTGTTGAAACCACGCTTACGTCGGCAGACCAGTCATGATGGATCAGCGGGGCTCCGTGTCATCAGTAAAGGGTCCAGGCCAATTGGCAAAAGAGGTATTGTAGCCCAAGAATTGGCTGGTGACCTCTTCGGCTAGCCAGGAGATGGGCCTAGCTCCGTTAGCCAGGGGTAGCCACTCGGATTGCAGCTAGTTAGCTGCGATGATCCGGTATAAAGGTTCAGAGCTTGCGGTAGGAATCCGGAGATGTTGTAGAGACAAAGCATTCCGATATGCTCTGGGTTGATATCGCGCTGTGCAGACTGGCAGGTATTGACCGAGCTGAGGCTTGCTGATGTCTGAGTTAACGGTGAAGACCGCTAGCAGTGGCTAACTGACTACTAGCTAGTAGCTAATTAGCTGGCTAGCTGCTGAAGGGGGTTCCGGTTCTAATGTATAAAAATAGCAGATCCGTACCACATTGGGTGAGGGTTGCAGGAGAGTATATTCAGTCCGTAGATGGAAAGTGAGATTAAAATATATACGAAATATTTACGAAAGAAACGAGGGAAAACGATATTTACACGGGACAAGACAAAACACACTTCCAACTGCTACGCCATCTTGGAAACGTACTTCGCATGAAGCAAAGGAAGGTGTGTGTGCTCTTATTGCACAGTGCTAAGAGCAGCATGCAGCATTGAACTATCTCTCACACAGTGCTCTAGCTTGACCCTTTATAATGTACAGTCTGTGGTTCTACCACACAGTGTATGAAAAAACATCTAGTGCCCATGTCCTCCCACAGCTGTGTATTATGTGACTCCTTGCCGTTGGCAGTGAGACACACTGAGCACATTGGCTATTAGGTCAATGGACCACTTATGACAACAACAGGACAGAATTACATGTTCTAGAACTTCACATCTTGCCCAAAAGGCAGCCATTATGCTGTTGCCATGCTAACATACCAGAGCCATTATACGCTCAAATAGACTTCACTCTTGTGTGTTGCATTTCATGCCCATCCTCCAGCATCTCACCATCTGGCATAATGTATACCAACATGACCGCTGTGTACTAGCAGTAAACACATGTTTTGAAATGCAGATAATCAGAAAATTGCTTCAATGGTCTGTTTAATTCCGAAATCCATATGGAATCCTGAGTATGGAGTCATTACGAGGGTACTCATCATGTGAACGTACTTGGTGCTGACTTTTTGACTGTAGCAATCACACTATGTAAATTAGCATTAGTTTGAAAGTACAGTTTGTGCTAGTACCTTGTGTATATTGCACAGTACGTTATTGTTCATTCCTAATGAAAACCGTTTACGCCCCATATTTGTCTGTCCGTACAGTAGATGAATGTATCCTCCTGTATACATTGTATGTATGACGACTGTCTTTAAAGACCATGGCTATGGCAGTTGTGTAAAGAAGATATGACTGATCCATCATAATGGAGATTGACATGGAAGGGTTTTAGGTTGAATGGGTAGCACCGCAGGTATAGATGGTAACACTGCCCCTTTGCACTCTGGTGCACAGCAATGGCCTGAGAGCGAATGAATTGAGAGTGACTTTAGAGTGACTCTAATGTCTCATGTCCTTGATTGAAGGCACCAATAGGGAGCAAGCTAGAAGCTTTTATCCACAGGAGCTAAAGGTCAAGTTGATCTGCTTAAAGTTGTAGCGGAGCACTAAATTGGACTGAAGTGGAGACATTTCTTGTTTCAGGAGTAGGTAGAGGGCAGGTTTTTCTGACTTTAACCCCCTAGAGTTGATATCCTCGCCCCGGGATTTAATTACAATAATAAAAAAAATCCCCATCAAAATCCATCTGTCTAAGCAACACCCTCAACATGCCCCTGTGGTGAATTCAGATAAGCTGGCTCTAACACATGTTGAATGGAAAATAAACAGCTGGAGATGAGCTGGTCACATGTTGTACAAATTGTCAAAGGAAGTTAGGTGATATTCCGACTTATCAAATCTAATCAAATCAAATCTTATTGGTCACATACACATGATTAGCAGATGTTATTGCAGGTGTAGCGAAATGCTTGTGCTTCTAGCTCCAATAGTGCAGTAATATCTAACAAGTAATAACAAAGAAATTACACAACATATACCCAATACACACAAATCTAAGTAGAAATGAATTAAGACTATATACATATGGACGAGCGATGTCAGAGTGGAATGGACTAAGATACAGTAGAATAGTATAGAAAAACAGTATATATATATATATATATATATATATATATATATATATATATATATATATGAGATGAGTAATGCAAGATATGTAAGCATTATTAAGTGAATGAGATACCGTAGAATAGTATAGAAAACAGTATATACACGAGATGAGTAATGCCAGACATGTAAACATTAAGTGACTAAGATACCATAGAATAGTATAGAATACATTATATACATATGAGATGAGTGATGCAAGATATGTAAACATTATTAAGTGACTAAGATACCGTAGAATAAAATAGAATACAGTATATACATGTGAGATGAGTAATGCCAGATATGCAGACGTTATTAAAGTGACTAGTGTTCCATTCCTTAAAGTGGCCAGTGATTCCAGGTCTATGCCTATAGGCATCAGCCTCTAATGTGCTAGTGATGGCTGTTTAACAGTCTGATGGCCTTGAGATAGAAGCTGTTTTTCAGTCTCTCGGTCCCAGCTTTGATGCAGCTGTATTGACCTCCCCTTCTGGATGATAACGGGGTGAACAGGCAGTGGCTCGGGTGGTTGATGTCCTTGATTATCTTTTTGGCCTTCCTGTGACATTGGGTGCTGTAGGTGTCCTGGAAGGCAGGTAGTTTGCCCCCAGTAATGCATTGGGCAGACCGCACCACCCTCTGGAGAGCCTTGAGGTTGCGGGCGGTGCAGTTGCCGTGCCAGGCGGTGATACAGCCCGACAGGATGCTTTCAAATGTGTGAGGGTTTAAGGTGACAAGCCAAATTTCTTTAGCGTCCTGAGGTTGAACAGGCTCTGTTGCGCCTTCTTCACCACACTGTCTGTGTGGGTGGTCCATTTCAGTTTGTCAGTGATGTGTACACCAAGGAACAATTAGAAACACTTGTGATGTGGACACTGATGTTTGTCATTTTCCAGGAGTTGTGTTTGGTTAACAGTCTGTGTTATAGGATTCCATTTCATGTGTAGTGTGTAATTATTAATTTTAAAAAATTGTTGGGGGGGGGGTTATTTCTTGTCATAGCCAATAAGACCATGCTTTTAATGTACAGTCCAGAACATTGAGGATAAACCCATTAGGAGAAACTGTCAGGATCAGTGGATTTGATAATGGCAGTTGCGAGTGTCTGGACCAGAAGCCACCACACCTGAATGTGGAAGCTTGAGCTCTCACTGCCTTGCTAGCCTGTATCTCTCTACTACTCTGTTATAGCATCAACTTTGCGCTTTCTACAATTTTCTTTACTTTTTCTGTTGAAGCGAGGGAGAGGAAGAGGACGACTTCATGACCTGCTTTGACATAATGACCAGTTACTAAAACAAACTGCAAGGTTACATTTCCTTACCAAATATAAATAAAGTATGGTAGTGAAGGATAGTGTTAAACCCTGATGGACCCTGATGGAAATAGGATGATAATCAAGAGTTGAAAACAATTACCATAATATTGATGATGAAGATGAAGAGGATGATGATAATTATGATTAAGATGTTGAAATGATTAAGCCAAATACAAGAAACACAAGCTAAACCAACAATGCCGAACGTAGCTCATTAGTAAGGAAAGAACAAATATTGAATCAACCTGTCGATCTACTCTCTCCCATGACCAGTCAAATTAAAACTGTTTTGTAACAGTCAAACTATTTTATAACAGCCTGCAAGAGCACCTTTCAATATCTAGAGGTTAGTATTGAGAAGGCCACGAATAACTGTTGCATTCTAATGCAATTCAACCTCTCTCCATATCAAACATTTGTGACTCAAGCGCTTGTTCATTCATTTCCACTTCTTGGCTGAATTTATTGTCCCTTATTAGTGGGGAAACTATCCAGGAATGTTTCCTTTCATCATTCAGCTTCCTGGTGCTTTCTTTCTTACATAACACAGCTGAAAGGGTGATAATTAACAAGCTGAGGAAAGTCAGCAGGGTCCCTGGGGTGGCCCCAACCAGACAGGGATGGCTGCTCACCCTTCTGTATGATCCGTTGCCACGGTTTCATTCATCATCCCCACCTGTAAAGGGTCATGGGTTTATTTTTACCGGTCTACGAACATGATGTTACCGCTGGCCCTCTTGATTATGCACATTCCCCAAAGGAGTGGTTATATGCTTCAATGTAGCTATTTACTGATACATTTAAAAAAGTGTTTAGTATCTTACCTGACTTTTACTGTCAGGAAAACAATGATCCACTAAACATTTCATGATCTGCTGCATGCTGAATAAGATGTTTAGCTCAGCTAGTCTAATGGCTAGCCATTCATATACTGTGCCTTGCAATCAACCCCTGGAAGATCCTTCTTATTACCACCCTCATGTCATCGCTTTCTCATGGAGGATGATTAGAGAATAACAAAGTCGTCCTTGCTTTTAGCATGGTACTGACCATTTCCTTCCTACTGGTCTGATGAGCATTACAGTGGAAAGTTCCCATAAAGAAAAATACCTTGGAGCAAATAACTGTAGCTGTCCATCAGCCACAGAACACCCCCTAACATCCCATAATTATCCCTCTGGACGACAGGAGCTGATAAGGAAGAGACCATTGGCCAGTTGGAGAGCGGAGTGAAGTAGCACTTGGAGACACGTCGAGAGGCGCCCAAGGCCAGGGGTCAGTTCAATAGCACCACATAACCACAGGGAGGAGATGAACCACAGACCCCGGGAGAGACTGTCTCTGACAACGTGTGAACCTCTCCAACAGAGTCCTGTATCTGTGTCTGCTTTCACAATCTCAGCACCTTTGTTGGTATACTTTCACTTTTAAGCTTTTGGCTTTCACCATCAAAGAGTACGGTACAAATAGAAAGATTTAGAAAGAAAATCATTTTTTTCTGTTCAATGGACAATGAAAGATGCTGATAGAAAAATCTATTATCTATTGATGTCTTTTCTAGGAATGTAGAAACCTGTTATCAGGTGCCAAGACTTGACCAATGTGTGCAGGGAAAAACAAAGAAAAACTCAAATCTGTCCACATCTATCAATATCTGTACAGTGTAAGAATGTGGACCAGGTAATGAAACTGCATACAGAGAAGGAATCATACAAGAGTTTTAATATCTGTGCAAATGTTGAACATTGTGGGTGGTAATACTTCATAATATGCCCCATGGAGGTTAAAATCACATCTCTCTCTCTTACAACCCAGGCGCAAACTGGGGGAAAAAAAGGTATTTTCATTGAGAAAATGTGAACAGAGTAAATGCTGTTTGTGTGGAGAGAAAAGAATGTTATCCAAGCACCTCTGTGCTCTCTAAATAAAGCTATCCTTTCTCCGCTTAAGCTGGATGACGAAGGAGGTTAATATTCACATTAGAGACGGAATAGGGGATCCAGCCCACTATGTTTGTCCAGAAAGCACATCGCTTTCAGGTCACTAACTTTACTATTCATCTCAATAAGTCTGACCGCTCGCAGCTCAAAAACTCATTCAGTCATTCTCAATGTTGAATCATTCTCAATGTTGAGTCATTCTCAATGTTGAACCATTCTCAATGTTGAATCATTCTCAATGTTGAGTCATTCTCAATGTTGAATCATTCTCAATGTTGAATCATTCTCAATGTTGAATCATTGTTGAATCATTCTCAATGTTGAATCATTCTCAATGTTGAATCATTCTCAATGTTGAATCATTCTCAATGTTGAATCATTCATTCTCAATGTTGAATCATTGTTGAATCATTCTCAATGTTGAATCATTCTCAATGTTGAATTATTCTCAATGTTGAGTCATTCTCAATGTTGAATCATTCAAAATGTTGAATCATTCTCAATGTTGAATCATTCTCAATGTTGAATCATTCTCAATATGGTGCTACTGTACTAGGAGCTCTGCTTGAGGTCCATTTGGTTTACCATCAACTTAATCTACTCCATCTCTGTCTCTCTCTGTCTATATGCGGTAGCAAATGAGCCTGGGGACAACTGAAATGAATCCCTGTGAAAACGTATTGACTTGAATAACAAGCCTAACTGTCACCTAATATACTTATATAAAACTCCCTAATGTATGCATCTCTCTGCTATGATAGGTGTGATTGCTAGTCACTAACAATAACTGTTGTGCTTGGGACATAGTGTCAACACTTGTCTGGCACCTTTAGCACAGTTTCAGGCTGGTGCAGCACAGTCACTTAGTATGAGCAGAGTAATTGGACCTTTTTCCCTGAGTGGAGAGCATCGCTTTGATTTATCTCCAGGTGACAGTGGGAAACCTAGCAACAGACCGTTCCAGATATAGCCTATTACTGCTTCTCTCTGGATCTCACCAGAGTGTGTCTGGGTCATAGCATGATGCTGCTCTCTGCATCTCACCAGAGTCTGTCTGGGTCATAGTCTGATGCTGCTCTCTGCATCTCACCAGAGTCTGTCTGGGTCATAGCCTGATGCTGCTCTCTGCATCTCACCAGAGTCTGTCTGGGTCATAGCCTGATGCTGCTCTCTGCATCTCACCAGAGTCTGTCTGGGTCATAGCCTGATGCTGCTCTCTGCATCTCACCAGAGTCTGTCTGGGTCATAGCCTGATGCTGCTCTCTGCCTTTCACCAGAGTCTGTCTGGGTCATAGCATGATGCTGCTCGCCGCATCTCACCAGAGTCTGTCTGTGGCATAGCCTGATGATGCTCTCAGCATCTCACCAGAGTCTGTCTGGGTCATAGCCTGGTGCTGCTCTCTGCATCTCACCAGAGTCTGTCTGGGTCTGGACAAACATGCATTTAGACACAAACACACTCTTGGACACAAGTACACACAGACACTTGGACCCCCCAAAAATGTGTGTGCTCCATCAAGCAATTCCTGGGCTTCAATTACCTATTTGCCAATTGGCCTTGACCCTTTGCTGCCGACACGGAGAACCGCTGATCTACGTCTAACCGACGTAACCGACCGAGGGGGTTTCTGTCCCGAAGCGTTTCTGTCAGGAAGCAAGCACCAGTTAGGCTTGAGCTAGCCTGGAGCTAGGACCATCTCCCGGCTAGCCACTAGCGGTTCTGGGGGGGGGGGGGGGGGGGGGGGGGCAGTGCCCCTGTGACAACAAATTTGGACCCCCTTGTGGCCCCCCTAAATGTGGAGTATGAAATAATTTTTACATAACTGATTTTTGCTATCGTTCTTTTTTTACATCCGTTATTAGACAGTGGCAACGATGATGATTATGAACATGGTCTTTTGCCTGCTAATGCCTGCAATGCAGTGAAGAAAACGATATGACAACAATAACGTCTAATGTAACTGGCCCCTCTAACAGTACAACTGGCCCCAGCTTGGCCCCCCCAGTTGAAATGGTCTAGAACCACCGCTGGCTAGCTGAAGAAATCCATCAGATAATTCCTGGGCTTCAATAACTCTTTTGCCAATTGGCCTGGACCCTTTGCTGCTGACACAGAGCCCCGCCAATCAATCACGACTGATCTGCCGACGTAACCGTCCGAGGGGGTTTCAACAGGCTCTCCCATTGCGACGTCCCACTGAGGCCCATCTGCTAGCCTGCTGCTAGCCCCGGCTACACATGCCTCTCCCTAATGTCAATATTCCTTGTCTATTGCTGTTTTGGTTAGTGATTTTTGTCTTATTTCATTGTAGAGCCTCCAGCCCTGCTCAATATGCCTTAGATGCCCTTATATTCCACCCCCCACATGTGCGGTGACCGCACCTGTCTAAAATGGTGCATCTAGAGACAAAACCTCTCTCATCGTCACTCAATCCCTAGGCTTACCTCCACTGTACTCAAATCCTACCATACCCTTGTCTGTACATTATTCCTTGAATCTATTCTTCCGCACCCAGAAACCTGCTCCTTTTACTCTCTGTTCCGAACGCACTAGACGACCAGTTCTTTTAGCCTTTAGCCGTACTCTTATCCTACTCCTCCTCTGTTCCTCTGGTGATGTAGAGGTTAACCCACCTACTACCATATCAAATCAAATGTATTTATATAGCCCAGGCCCTGCAGCCACCAGCATCACTCCCATTCCCCAGGCGCTCTCATTTGTTGACTTCTGTAACTGTTTCATGTATGTTAACATTAGAAGCCTCCTCCCTAAGTTTGTTTTATTCACTGCTTTAGCACACTTCGACAACCTGGATGTACTAACCTTGTCTGAATCCTGGCATAGGAAGGCCACCAAGAATCCGGAAATTTCCATCCCTAACTAAAACATTTTCTGACAAGATAGAACTGCCAAAGGGGGCGGAGTTGCAATCTACTGCAGAGATAGCCTACAGAGTTCTGTCAATCTATCCAGGTCTGTGCCCAGGTCTGTGCCCAATTCGAGCTTCTACTTAAAAAAATCCACCTTTCCAGAAACAAGTCTCTCACCGTTGCCGTTTGTTATAGACCCCCCTCAGCCCCCTGCTGTGCCCCGGACACTATATGTGAAATGATCACCCCCCATCTATCTTCAGAGTTTGTACTGTTGGGTGACCTAAACTGGGACATGCTTAACACCCCGGCCGTCCTACATTCTAAGCTAGATGCCCTCAATCTCACACAAATGATCAAGGTACCTACCAGGTATAACCCTAAATCCGTAACCATAGGCACCCTCTTAGATATCATCCTGACCCACTTGCTCTCTAAATAAACCTCTGCTGTCTTCAACCAGGATCTCAGCGATCACTGCCTCATTGCCTGCGTGCGTAATGGGTCCGCTGTCAAACAACCACCCTTCATAACTGTAAAACGCTCCCTAAAACACTTCAGTGAGCAGGCCTTTCTAATCGACCTGGCCTGGGTATCCTGGAAGGATATTGACCTCATCCCGTCAGTAGAGGATGCCTGGTTGCTCTTCAAATGTGCTTTCCTCTCCATCTTAAATAAGCATGCCCCATTCAAAAAATGTAGAACTAAGAACAGATATAGCCCTTGGTTCACCCCAGACTTGACTGCCCTTGACCAGCACAAAAACATCCTGTGGCGTTCTGCATTAGCATCGAATAGCCCCCGCAATATGCAACTTTTCAGGGAAGTCAGGAACCAATATACTCAGTCAGTTAGGAATGCAAAGGCTAGCTTTTTCAAACAGAAATTTGCTTCCTGTAGCACTAATTCCAAAAGGTTTTGGGACACTGTAAAGTCCATTGAGAATAAGAGCACCTCCTCCCAGCTGCCCACTGCACTGAGGATAGGAAACACTGTCACCACCGATAAGTCTACGACAATCGTTCATTTCAATAAGCATTTTTTCACGGCTGGCCAAGCTTTCAACCTGGCTACCCGTACCCCGGCCAACATCTCAGCACCCCCTGCAGCAACTTGCCCCCCCCCCCCCCCCCCCCCCCCCCGTGATTCTCCTTCACCCAATTCCAGACAGCTGATGTTTTGAAAGAACTACAAAATTTGGATCCCTCCAAATCAGCTGGGCTAGACAATTTGGACCCTCTCTTTCTAAAATTAGCCGCCAGAATTATTGCAATTCCTATTACTAGCTTATTCAATCTCTCTTTCGTATCGTCTGAGATCCCCAAAGATTGGAAAGCTGCCGCGGTCATCCCCCTCTTCAAAGGGGAAGACACTCTAGACCCAAACAGTTATAGTCCTACATCCATCCTGCGCTACCTTTCTAAAATCTTTGAAAGCCAAGTTAACAAACAGATCACCGACCATTTCGAATCCCACCGTGCCTTCTCCACTATGCAGTCTGGTTTCCAAGCTGGTCATGGGTGCACCTCAGCCACGCTCAAGGTCCTAAACGATATCATAACTGCCATTGATAAAAGACAGTACTGTGCAGCCGTCTTCATTGACCTTGCCAAGGCTTTCAACTCTATCAATCACCGCATTGTTATTCTCAGACTCAATAGCCTTGGCTTCTCAAATGACTGCCTGGCCTGGTTCACCAACTACTTCTCAGATAGAGATCAGTGTGTCAAATCGGAGGGCCTATTGTCCGGACCTCTGGCAGTCTCTATGGGGTGCCACAGTGTTCAATTCTCGGGCCGACTCTTTTCTCTGTATATATCAATGTCGCTCTTGCTGCTGGTGATTCTCTAATCCACCTCTACGCAGATGACACCATTCTGTATACATTTGGCCATTCTTTGGAAACCTCCACAAAAGCTTCAACACCATACAGCACTCCTTCCGTGGCTTCCAACTGCTTTTAAATGCTAGTAAAACTAAGTGCATGCTCTTCAACTGATTGCTGCCCGCACCCTCCCATCCAACTAGCATCACTACTCTGGACGGTTCTGACTTAGAATATGTGGACATCTACAAATACCTAGGTGTCTGGTTAGACTGTAAACTGTCCTTCCAGACTCACATTAAGCATCTCCAATCCAAAATTAAATTTAGAATCGGCTTCCTATTTCGCATCAAAGCATTCTTCCCACATGCCGACAGATATACCCTCGTAAAACTGACTATACTACCGATCCTTGACTTCGGCGATGTAATTTACAAAATAGCCCCCAACACTCTAATCAACAAACTGGATGTCGTCTATCGCAGTGCCATCCGTTTTATCACCAACGCCCCATATACTACCCACCACTGCAACCTGTATGCTCTCGTTGGTCGGCCCTCACTACATATCCATCGCCAGGTCATCTGTAAGACTTTGCTAGGTAAAGCCCCGCCTTATCTCAGCTCACTGGTCACCATAGCAACACCCACCCGTAGCACGCGCTCCAGCAGGTATATTGCACTGGTCATCCCCAAAGCCAATACTTCCTTTGGCCGCCTCTCCTTCCAGTTCTCTGCTGCCAATGACTGGAACGAATTGCAAAAATCTCTGAAGCTGGAGTCTTTAAGCATCAGCTGTCAGAGCAGCTTACGATCACTGTACCTGTACACAGCCAATCTATAAATAGCACACCCGACTACCTCATCCCCATATTATTACTTACCCTCTTGCTCTTTTGCATCCCAGCATCTCTACTTGCACATCATCATCTGCACATCTATCACTCCAGTATTAATGCTAAATTGTAATTATTTTCACCTCTATGGCCTATTTATTGCCTACTTCTTTACCCTTCTACATTTGCACACATTGTACATAGATTTTTCGATTTCTCTTTTCGTTTGTGTTATTGACTGTATGTTTGTTTATGTGTAACTCTGTATTGTTGTTTTTGTCGCACTGCTTTGCTTTATCTTGGCCAGGTCGCAGTTGTAAATGAGAACTTGTTTTCAACTGACCTACCTGGTTAAATAAATTGATGAGACATCTCCATGGGATGCATGAGAAATAACCAAAAAAAACACATTAGATGCTCAAATCAAATCAAATTTTATTTGTCAAATGCTTTGTAAACAACAGGTGTAGACTAACAGTGAAATGCTTACTTACGGGCCCTTCCCAACAATGCCGAGATAAAAATAGAAAAGGTATTTTGTTTATAATAACACAAGGAATAAATACACAATGAGTAACAGTAACTTGGCTATGTACGCAGGGTACCAGTACTGAGTCGATGTGCAGGGGTATGATGTGACCGAGGTAGATATGTACATTTAGGTAGGGGTAAAGTGACTAGGCAACCGGATAGATAATAAATAGTAGCAGCAGCGCATGTGATGAAAAGAGTCAAAGCAGTTCCGGGCATGATACACTAGCACTGGATGCCATGCGGTGAATCACCGCTTCCCATTCATTTCAATGGAAGGAAAGCGGTGAGAAGCTGAGAGGGCGGGTACCTTTGGGCGGTGTGAAGGTGGCATGGGAGGCAGTGAAAAATATAAACTCTTCCCAACTGCTGCGGCATCCTCTCTCACACCAATCATATCGAGTGGTTCCCATGACAAATTTGACGCTATGCGACCCAAGGCTAGAGACTTTCTTCAGTAAAGATGGCTTACAAAAAATACTAGGATTGAAGCAAATGTGATTATAACGTCATAACAAATCATGCAAAAAAGTTACAGTTGACAGGAATATGTTAGTTAATGTAGAGACAAACTATTATGCATATTTCTTTATCATAAAGTTAATTTACGAAAATCGCAATTTAGCAAGCCTAGCTAACATTAGCCAATATTAGCCAGCTAGCTTTATGGGTGTTGTGACATAAGTATGACGTTGTAATTCTGGTTGTTTCATGTTTTAGGGACTCCTGAAACAACCAGCAAATCAGGCTGTCGTCTTGTGTAACAGTGGACGTAAATAATCTAGCTATCTAAAGCATTTACTGAAAATTGAATGTACAATTTTGTAATCTTGCCTTGCTGATATTTGCCACGCAATGCAGATAGATGAAATAACGTAGCTAGCTATGTTCTTGCTTATTGTGCAGTGGAGGATAAAAATACCTGTATGCCTAAGGATGTGTAGCTAGCTATCTAGCCGATCTGTTTATGGACCCAAACGTTTAGTATACATATTAGTTCAGAACCTAGCTATGATAGCCAGTTGTATCAACTTCAAAACAGTCTGAAGGACATTAATGAAGCCAATGGATTGAGTAGAATATAATATAACTTTTTGCAAAGGATGCAAGTCATATATACATGTAGTTATTACCATGCATGAGATCCCCACATTGTAGCCTGTACATTTAAGATATTCACGGATCATGTACTCTACCTTGGAAAATCAAGGTGCAGGTATGAATGTCTTTGAGATTATTTTTCAGTCATATCCAATACCAGGAGTATCAAATTCCAGTCTTTGAATGATGCTGTGTCTGCATGTATGTATTACAATTATACACTTCAACAGTGTTTACCAATCTTGGTCCTGGGATCATCAATAGTTACACATTGCAACTAATAGACTAGAAACAGGATTTAACTAGTTAAAGGCTGATTTGTAATTCATATATACAGAAATATAATTTCAAAAACAGTATACTACACTTCCTATGCATCATGAAGCTTCCCTGTGGCTCAGTTGGTAGAGCATGGTGTTTGCAACGTCAGCATGGTGTGTATAAAACCAGGGTTGTGGGTTTGATTCCCACGGGGGGCCAGTACAAAAAGAAAAGAAAAAAAATGCATGAAATGAAATGTATGCATTCACTACTGTAAGTCGCTCTGGATAAGAGTGTCTGCTAAATAACGAAAATGTAAATAATCTAAAACCAGTTCATCTCAATATCTAATGCCCTTCATCTGTATTGATCTGAAACAGGATAGGTGTAGTATTTCATCAAATGAGAGACTTAATTTCAACCAGTAGAGAATGTGAAACACTTTATTGAAAGAAGTTCATTATCCAAGTGTTATAAATACAAGTTCAATCTGTACTTCAATGCACATCTGTTGTGCATTATGAGAAAGAGGAGGAGGTGTAAAAGACAGAAAGGGAAAGAGGTACGAACATAAGAGCAGGGAAGGCAGCATATGATTGATGAATCACAGTGCAACCCAAATATTCTCTCAGTTCATCAAAATTACATAATTGTTTCTAGCCAGCCCGAAGGTTATTTTAAAAGCGGGTGAGGTGGCAATGATGGGACTGGGGGTTGGCATCCTCTCTCACATCAAAACATATCTGCAGATGAGAGACAGATGAACAGAGAGAGTATGTTTAAGCCTTGTGATTTTATTTTTTATTCTAACATTGTTAGTCATCATAATAATCAGGAGGGGAAATGCAAAACTGACCTTGAATCATTAACTCTGGGAATACTGCGTCTCTATCTGTATTTCAATATAAAGTATCTCTTTAATAATACTTCCTGTTGACCTGACCAAGTGACCTCTCACCTCTGATCATGCTGTGCCTTCTATGTAACCAGTTCAGATGTGGAAGGGGTTCACCGACACAGCTGATATAACCTAGAGGATTTAGGGAGAAGAGAAGAGAGGGATAAAGTGAAGGAGAGAGACTTGAGAAAATAAGGTAGTTAAAGAGACATTGTTCAACAGGAATCTGTGTGTGTGGCCTCACCTGGTGTCCACACCACACTAAGTGGCTGCAGAGTACTTTATGCTGAAAAACATGAACGGACACACAAGTACAAACAATATAGTGTAGTTATAGAAATAATGAAGTGTCTTACTATTCTCCATGGTTGGCCCTCTTGCCTATTATTTGAAGGTGGAAGGAGCCACAGTTATACACCTAAACCTGCTTACTGCACAACACAATCCATCAATCAGATTGATACATGAGTGTGTAGGTGTGGGTTATAGGGTGTCTAATTGTTATACATTTTTTCAACATGGGTGATTTAAAATAGTCTGTTTTGTTTTTGTGCAGACATCACACCCTTACCTAAACAGCACCCTCACCTGAGAAGTAGAAATCAAAGGGAGATAAACTGGGAATGGAATAACTGCAGTTGACATAGCTAAGTAAATGGAAGAATTCTCTTATTGCAGTGTGAATGGCTCTTAAAAGAGCCTTTGGTTGTGCATAGTGTAGTCTATGGTGTTGCCAGGAAACAGCGCCCTCTTTGAAGGAGTAGGAGGTGAAGATCTCCCACACACGGATTGCCTCTCTTGCTGCGTTGTTGGACCCCATCCTTGAAACATCCTGTAGAGCAGCAGTCTTCTCCTCTGACACACGGCAGCGAGCTGCAGATCCCCTCCTGGTCCTCGTGTCCATCCTCATTAAGTTATGCAGGACACAGGTAGCCTTCACACACCTGAATTCCTCCAGGAGGCAGTCCCAGATGGCCCTGGTCACCCAACCTTGCAGTGCCCTACACGTTAACTGTAGGCAATAGTTTGAAGGAATCTTCAGTTACAAGGTGTCTGTAGGAATATGGAAGACAATGTAATTAGTAGACTTTTATGTCACCAGGTCAATGTGGATTACTAAAGTGATAACATTGGATTGATAGATGCATGGGCACTCATGTGCATGTGTAGCATGTGACAATAACAGGATCATATCAAGGATAGCATCACAAATGAATACATAAATACCACTTGAAGCTTGATGATGAGTTGACCATTTGAATCAGCTGTGCTGTGCCAAGGCAAAAACAGAAATGTGCACCCCTTTGAGTCCCCAGGACCAGGACTGAGAACCCCTGCTCTTCATTGGGACCTCTTCATATGTTGACAGGCTTTCATAGCTCTCTTTATCTGAGGACAGAAAACCTCACAAGAAACAGACTTCATTATAGTCATATTACACAGCACTGAATATTATGTTACTATTATCTCCAACCTCACTTCTAGGGACAGGAACTACACAAAAGTACCTGCCCTATCCAAAATAGCCTACTCTTTCACTGACAGTTGGGGCTGCTATCCTATCACCCTCCTCCATGGCTGTTAGCTAGCTAGCTACAAATGCATTTGGAGTTTTTTTTTTTTACAGTGATAAATACATCAAGATAGCTAGCTAATATGAAGTTAGGTAGATGGTGATATTTCATTCACTTAGCTAGCCATCTATACAGTATGTTAAGTTGGCTAGATAGCTAGCTAGCCAACTAGCTAGCTCATTTAGCAGCTCATTTGAGTTAGCCTGCACTGTAGCTAGTTAGCTAATAATAAATCTTTTTTTTTTTTCATTTTCGAAATGTATTTACTTAATCGAAAAGGTTCTCCCAGCCATGTGGACAGTTGGAAACAGGGCAGCAAAGTTTATTTGTCACTAAAGCGTTTTCAAGGATATCACTATTGAACTATGTACCCATTTAATAACCAGACCTTCATACAAACTTGCTATGCTGAATTCTTGACGCACAATCAAACATGCTGCTGGATGCTGCCATATACTGCCAGCACACCCACAAGTGAGTCACAATGGGCGGCCTAAGTGGCACGCGGCAATTTACCGCTATCTAGTGTACATTCACCGTCAGAGTCTAAATCATTTCTCAAAATCATCAGGGTTCTATTCTGGCCAAGAAGAGGAGATACCACAACACTCCACAGGTCTTACAGTGTGTGAGGGGTGGTGAGGGTCATTCTGTTCCTCTGACTTACCACAATTACATACTCTAACATGTAAAACAATAGGTCAGTTGCTTTCTTTCATCTAGTAACTAATGTACAGCATTACATGTAAAAGCCCACTGTTCAGTAAACACTTTATTAAGCAATTGATCAATCAAACTGTTCTTAACTGCTTAAAGATTGGTGGTACATTAACTTTTTATTTCATATTTAGAATGACGGAGGGATCACAAGACAAAGGTCATATTTTTTTAAAGTGTGGAATTACATTTCATACCATAGCCTCCTCTAAAGAATGACAATCAGCTAACCATTTTGGAGATTGACAGAAGAGATGATCAGAGGAGCAGAGTTTTTACCACCAGCATTACTACAGGGGCTGAAGTATGGATGTAGTTTTTCAGTGAATATGCAACCAGTGTAAGAGTAGATATGAGACCTGGCCTCCACATCATAAATGGACACCTGACCCTCCTCATAATCCACAAACACCCCCACCTTCTGGGGCTTCTTTCTCAATGAGAGGGTAACAGGGTGTCCTGCTTTGGCCTTATACTCATTCCCATTCCTGAGGACCACAGTCCAGTATCCATTTTGAGGTTTTAATATGATCTTTCCCTTCCTGTTGATGGACTCTCTGGCCACTCCTAAATCCCACTTAGTCTTCCCCTGAACCGTCACCTCATAGTAAAATCTCCCTGAGAAGAACCCCTTCTTTCCCAGGACACAACAAATAGAATCAAACCTTTCTGGGTTGTCAGAGAGTTTATTTTGTGTGCCTTCATGTCTCACTTGTTTCCAATCCTCAGAAAGGGTTAGTTCGGGATATGCTGTATCAGGGTCCAGTGTCACATCCACTGTATACAGCTGAATCCTCTTTAACTCAGCATCACACAACTTCCTCACCTCTCTCATAAGTGCCTCCTCAAGCTGAGATACAGCTCCCATCACAGTCCCTACACAAATATCACGGTGAACACAGACCTCAGACCAGTCCTTGGTGGGTGGAGGGTTGCACAGAGATGGGAAGCTCTGGGGGAGGAGGAAGAAGTGGTCCTCAGTGTGTGAGAGCTGCTCCAGCTCAGTGCTTCTCTTCTTCAGCACATTGATTTCCTGCTCAAGGTCTTTAATGAGCCCTTCAGCCTGCCTCTCTGCTGCTTTCTGGTTTTCCTCAAACATCTCAATGAGCTCAGCCTGGCTTCTCTCAAAGGATCGCACCAGATCAGTGAAGACCTGCACACTGTTTGATATCTCTCTCTGTGCCTCTTTCTTGCTGAGATCTACTGAGTGTTTGATCTCCTGAACCTTCTGCAGTCTCTCCTGGATCATCTGCTGCACTTCTGCCTCAGTCTTCCCCAGCTGAACCTTCTTCTCTTCATACTCTTCCTCTATAGTGATAATGTCATGAGCCATATGGTCTGTTTTGAAGCACAACACACAAAGACATGTCTGGTCAGTTCTGCAGAACAGCTCCAGGAGTCTGTTGTGCTTCTTACACATCCTGTCTTCCAGATTCTCCAGAGGTTTGATCAGCTTGTGTCTCTTTAAGGCTGGGACTCTCTGATGAGGCTCCAGGTGAGTCTCACAGTAAGAGGTCTGACACACCAGGCAGGACTTTAGGGCCTTGAACTTCGTCCCAGTGCAGATGTCACAGGGGACTTCAAGGGGTTGAACAGGGCATTGATCTCGGCTGCTGGTGGCCTTCACTTCAACTGACTTCCTGAACTGAGCAGCCATCTCAGATATGAAAGTATTGATGCGAAGCGCAGGTTTTCTATGTAATTTCTCCTTACACATTGGACACAGGCACAGGTCATTGCTATCCCAGTACTGTCTTATACATTCCTTGCAGAAGTTGTGTCCACATGGAGTGGTGACTGGCTCAGTGAACACATCCAGACAGATAGAGCACAATAACTGCTCTTCAGACAGGAGACTGCTGGAGGTGGCTATATCTAGACAGATCAGAGGTGAAAATATAAAACATTTCCTGGGATCAGTTGGCTCTCTATAATACAAACTAATGACTAAACAGACAACTTCAGAGAATATATTTGGAACCGGGTAAATTTACCAGGATACCAGCCCATATGAATATCTCTTACCATAGATGGGTTTGTTGTTTAGCAACAAAACCAACGCGTGCACAACTATGGGGCTAAACAGATGGTGTTGGCTTAATTGTTGATGTGTAAACTATATTTTGTCTTCAATATTTATTGAAAGCATAAATTAATTTACACAGTGAGCACTTGTCTTTCAAATACCTCATTACAGTTGTGGTTAGATAGCTAGCAAATTCTTTGTCATATTAGCATAGACGTGATATCAGTCAAAACACCTCATGGCAAGACATGCGGGCTATCCTACGAAGAAAGCTAGATCTACTAAGGGTTTTCTAAAGCTAACAAGCTTCAGTTAGCTTCACATTGAAGCTCAGGATTCATCTGTACTGTGACGGTGGATACTTCTTGCCCGGCTGCCGCTAACTCTAGCAGTCTTGTAACTGAGCGTGCATGTTGCACGTGGCTGGTCGAACGCCAAACTCTTTATTGAAACAATGTTGAAACCATCAATCTATGGGCAAGTCAGTGCTGAAATCAAAATGAAGGAAAAGTTATCTATCAAATCTAGTAGGCTATAGTGTGAATTAGGCTTTTAGAAGTGCAGTCTTTATTTTACTACTTATCGTAATGGCGTCTTTGGTGTGCTTTGATGTGCTTATCAATGTATAACCAACTCCTATCGATAAAATAATTGTATTAAGTCATACAAAAATGTCAAATGCATTCTGTCATTACTAAATAATGTGTTGGTATTTTAACTTTAAAAAATAATAATTATACACACAAAAAACATTGAATTAATAAAATATTGAATCAGTCATCTTCCTCAAATTGTCACGGCTGTCGTAAGGAGAGGACCAAGGTGCAGCGTGTGTGTAGTTCCACATTTTATTTACTCTGTGAAACTAATGCAATACATCAAATAACTGACCAGACAAAAACAACAAACCATGACACAGAGGAGAATCAAACACTACTCAAAAAGAATCACCCACAAAACCCAGGAAGAAAAACCCCTACTTAAGTATGATCTCCAATTAGAGACAACGAGGACCAGCTTCCTCCAATTGGAGATCATCCCAAACAAACCAACATAGAAATACAAAAACTAGAACCTAAGAACATAGAAATAGAAAACATAGAAAAACACAAAACACCCCCTGTCACGCACTGACTTACTCTACCATAGAAAATAACATCTTACTACGGTCAGGACGTGACACAAATGAAGGGGATGATGATGCAATCTTCGCAAGAGGGAGGGAATCTGAATTCATTGGTCCTGAACTCGCGTCTCAGTCATTTCATTCAGGGTAAGTGGAGTTATCCTGCCCCGGAGCAGGAGCAGGTTAGTTCTTAAGGATTCATTGCCATATAAATTTAATCTGGCTAAAAGGTGAGCCACTTTCGTATGACCGGTTATCCAGAGTTGTACTCATAGTTGACTAAAGTTACTTGGCCAACTCCTCAAACCTGCTTTGTAGGATCTCTCAGGTATCAATAAAAAGATACAATGAGCTGAAACGAGCCACCTACGATTCCCCTCATGGTAGCTTCTTGTCATTGTGATAGCTATCTGGCCATCCAGAATCACAACATTGAAGTGCGTGCATTGTTTTTGTGAAGTTGTCAGCTAATCTATTTCATTGAGGGGAAATGCCTTACCAAAGGCACAAGTGTTTAAAATTGCAATATGTAACTTTTTGGACGACCCACAAAATTCACATAGAAATGTAAATTATAGATGTATCCTAGATTTATCCTTCTCATTGAAAGCAAGTCTAAGAAGTGGTAGATTTGTTCTATGTGTGCTATTTCTATACTTTCGGTTTTGTACACCAACTTCAAACAGCTGAAAATACAATATTTTTGGTTATGGAAAATATATTTCACAGCGGTTTAGATGGTACAATGATTCTCTACACTATACTTGCTTGTTATGACACAAATTGAAATTAGGCGAACTAATAGAATTTTTGCAACCATGAAACGGCTGCGAGATTTCTGTATAGTGACTCTTTAACAGATGATCAAGCTACAGTATGACGTGTTTAGTGTACAGAGATTTCTGAAGAGGAAAGACGTTTCCGTGCCTGATACATGTTTCTTCATTTTAGTTTCATTTTAGCCTCTCCCAATACTGCTGTGCTGTTTGGCTAGTGCTCTTCTTAAAGGGACAGATTTCATTTCTTTACATAGGACTGGACTCTCGCTAAAATGGCACATTTTCCTGCTCTCTAATATCTCTTCTCTTCTGTTCTCTATTAAATAATAGCCTTCTGCTCATATAGTGTGAATGGTTGTTTCTGTATGAAATAGCAGAACAACTGCTGGTGGAGTGAGATCTGTCCTCCTTCCTCTAAGTGGTGCAGTAGTAGTGACCAGGACACTGGATGGGTCAGTCAGAATTCACCCCAGACTATCAGGCATAAGTTCCACAGTTTCAAGTGCCTCAGGACAGCAGTCAGCTGTATGCACCAAACTACGTATTATCAGAATTGCAAGAAGCAAACAAAAACTGCCACACATTCCAGAGAGTCACTCACACATACCAAAGTATGGAACATATCACTTTTCATCCCTTTTTATGTTTCATTTGCTGAAATCTGGGATGCAACCTTTTATACTTTTAAAATGTATTTTACCAAACATTCATGTGCTTACCTGTAGCAGAAGCACGCACACACCAATTGTAGTAACATGCATTTCAATTTCAAAGTGGGTATTTCACCAACACCTTAGTGATTTTAGTGCCTGGATTTCTCTGAGTAGGCTCCATGAATATCCTAGATGTTATGGAGAGCTGACCATCAACATGGTTATTTCAAGGTTATACCAACCTAATTTTCCATGACAGTGTGTGTGGGCTGGAGAGAATACTGGCAAAACCCACTGCGTTTTAATTAACCACTACATAACATTGATATGCATGTACATGCATGGAGCAGAATCACTCCAAGGTAAATCTTTTGATGTTAACAAAGGAGGACAAATTGTGTGTCCCCCAGCCCAGCCTTAAAATCATAAGCTGTACTATAGAGTGGTGCAGTACTGATCAAAACATATTCTGTTCGATTTATGATCACTGTTTTCTATCCCTTTGAGCATTGTAGACAAGGCTTTGAGAGAGTAGTAAATTACCGGCGTGTGCTGTTAAGTGTGCATTGGACGTTGAGAGATTCCTGTTGCAAGCTTGAAAAAGGATGTCAAAATGGATTCTGAAAGTGGTCTTTCTAAGAAATGGGATGAGGGAGAATGTAATCAAAATGAAGGCTTATGTGGACAGCGCTTAGTCCTTTTAATACCATTGTGCAATTTCAGTTTTTATTTTCCTTATGTCAGCTTGACTCAGTAAAATTGGGCATTCATTTATTCTGTAATCTTTGCCTGCCAAGAGGATAAAAACAACAGTGTTTAAGAATTCTCCCTCTACGCAGAGAGTCTGACAAATGGTAAATCAGAATAATTTCCATCTACTTACTTTATATGTATGTTCCCTATAACTTTGATTCACAATGCCTACCATGAGACAGTATACACAATAATAATTATATTCATGAAGTTACTAAAGTTGACTACCTCTTCTCTTCGGTAGTGTAATTCAACACAATTCAACTATGAAAAAGTAGCAAAGGTAGCAGGAAACAAAGTTGATGAGATGCTGTCACATGCTCTGATGCACTGTGGGAAGGTGTGGGCCACCTAAGTGTGGATTGCACATTTGAGAAGTTAATGTACCTCAACCCATGAATAATATCACACTCATTATCTTGATTCTACGTCATACTTTTGTACTCTCTGTATGTTCTCTGAATAAGGCTCTCTTCATTGCACACTGGTTTCCACATTCAACACAATCAAAGTCAGAAGTTAGTGTAACCACACATCACATAACACAGTGCCATTAAGCTTGGGTACTAATAAGAAAGCTTGTTCCACGAAGAGTATTCCAGCAAAGAAGAAAGAAGAAAGGAACACTCCATATAAATGATGCAAAATCGAAAAAATAACAACAAACATGTTATTGAATTGAGAGTACATGAGACAATTCGTAAAAAGAGCACGTAGCGTTTAATATAAAACACCTCAGACTTAGGAAGTGTTTCATTATAGATGAGGGTCTGAGTGAGAGAGATACGGCAGGGGGGCCTCCATCTTGGTCTAAGCCTTTTCCACCTTATCTGATTAGCCGAACCTAAATTATATTAATTGGTGATGTGATATCCCCCAGTTCGCTCTGCGGACGGACGACTAAATGAATCATCCCACCCCCTCCCTCTCCTCATGACTTATCAGATCTGACATGTTTGTATGATAAATATAATTACGTTTATATTGGTCCTCTAACTGCTGTCTGCTGAAGGAGATCGCATTACTCATTCATTTGAATGATTCCCCTTCATTTAAAACAAAGCAACTTAATTCTGGAAGGTCCAAAAGAGTTTGATATGTTTTTCTGAAGGAATAATATAATAATTAAGGGAAGAACTGGGTTGAAACTGCTTTGGGAAACTTTGGGTTAAAATGCTTGACCACAAAATTCTTTAAGCATCCAGTGAAAGAGTCTCGAGCTGAATGACAACACTAAGATGTTGACCTTTGCTCATTATTTGCCATACAAGTTCTGTACACCCAGAGGCATGGCAAGGGCTACAGCTAAACATAAGAGTGACCTTTTGGTATGAGTTAGACCGAGACACTTTAAGTACACTCGCTGGTAAAATAATATGAACCAAACATGTAAAGTATAGGAGGATTTCATTGGTACGCTTCACATGGGAATACCTTCCTGAATATGGATTATATGTCGTCAGTCTATTGAAGTCTGAACTATTGACCCAAGCCCACATTTAGTCGCTGATCCAAGTAATGTGGACTCTGAGATAATGGCAATGATCTGTGACATGAATGTTTAATGACCTATTATGTATCTTAATTATGAACGACTGAGACTGGTTTGTACTGTAATTGTCAGAACAGCAGTGTATTGACCATTTCAAGAAGAATAAAAAATGTCTTAAACCAATACTATGTGTGCAAAATCAAGTTACTTTCCCAACAAACTTGGACTTTGAAGTAGAACATGGCCTTCTTTAGAGGATAAGGTTGTTAGCTGGCAACAGTACAGGCTGTTCTCAATCCAAGGCCATGTGAGTGCCCTTTAAAATTCCAGACAAAGAGGAGGGAGAAAGGGTTTTGGCAGATATCTTATTAAATGAAATCTCTAAACAAACACAACGATAAATCCAACTTGATGATAAGTGACGTATCTACAGCAAACTCCAACAAGGTTGTTCGGTGAGTGGGTTCATAGTGAAGGCGGCAAGTAGCCTAGCAGTTAGAGCGTTGGGCCAGTAAGTGAAAGGTCACTGGTTTGAATTCCCGAACAGACAAAGTGAAAAATTGGTTGATGTGCCCTTGAGCAAGACACTTACCCCTCATTCTCTCCAGGGGCGTTGTACTACTATGGCTGACTGGTTAAAACAACACTGCATCCATCCGGTGTATGTGACAATAAAACATTTATATTTTTTGGATTATTTGGGTAATGCTCTGTAGGGGAGAGTGGGGTAAGTTGAGCCACCCTTGTTTCTAGGAAACCATACACAAAATTAATTATTTGACCAAATATTTAGGAAGAGGTCATCATTTCATGAAGGAAGAAACAACACTGAAAAAGTGGTAAGCAAGTTAGGTCCAAAAAATGAATTTTCACCAAGTCACATGATTTTATTGTGTGCGATGTTTCTTCATGCATGTTTCTAAACAAACGTAAATACTTTTTAAGATGAATCTTTACATCAGTTTGGGTCTCTGTAAGCTTTAATATAAGGTCCTAAACCTAGCATGAAAGTGCATCCTTGTAGCTGTGTGGGCTAATATAGTCAAAATGTTTGCCTTGAGCCAATGGTTGAGCCAATAGCAAGTTGATAAAAATGTAAGATTTTTCTTCCCAGACGTAATGGAAGGTATTATCGCTGGAATATGAGCTAATAACATGAGCTATTAACTATGTTAATAGTGTTTAAAAAAAAGTGTTTGCTGGCCTGTGTTAAAAGATGCCTAAAATTATTAGAAGACAAAAAAGTGATTTTGATTAAGTTGAATTGTGTTTGGGAAATAAAGATAGACATGGTTTTGAAAGGGTGGTAGTAGTAGTATTTTATTCAGTACAGAAATGTGTAGGCGGTTTAACTTACCCTGTCTCACGGCTCGACTCACCACATACCCGGGGAAAGGACAAGCTATGTTTTCGAAACTGTAATGTTTACATGAATTCTGATCATTTCCAGGGATGTAGATATCTTTGTTAGAAAGAATACTATATTTTCCTTGATGGAGTGATGCTGAATGTAAAAAATGGCTCAACTTACCCCACTCTCCCCTCTGTAAATAGAAGAAATGAGGTTTGGAGACAAGGGGAGGATGCCTTCTGCAGCGACTCCAGATGGGTGGTAAACGCAGAGTAGGGTTCTGTCCGCCTCTCTCTATCCTCTCTTGAGTCATCAAATTATCATGATTAACATCTGACTGATGAATAGAATGAGAGAAGTCATGATCTCTTTTAAGGGCCCTGATTTAAAAAAAAAAAGGTTTTGAAAAGTTTTGCTTAAGGCCTATAACAGTCTGATGTGTCCCCCACAGTAGACAAGGACATGGAGGCATGTGTATGGGACAGCCTTCTAAGAAGTGGTGAGAAGGGCATGGAAATGGGGTGGCCTTTAAAGGTATTCCAATGTTAGCAATCCAAATGCCGGATATCGTTTTAGGGACAGGAGAAACGGTGTCTAGGCCAACCTATATTTCCACCAGTATTTGAGAGGGGAATACTGTCTGCAATGGTAAAAAAGGTCAACACGGTGCAACAGTCCACTCCCATTATGCAAATACATCCCAAAATTCTCCAAAATCCACCATAACCCAAATCTCATCTTAAAGGTCAGGCATACTCTAGACAGCTCAGTCATGCTCAGTTAGACGCAGAGTGCATAAGAAATGTTACCTAATTCAGAGTCATATTTTCTAGATTATTAAAAATGTTATTATAATACTGTTATTATAATACTTATTAATTATAATAATCCTTCCTAAGCCATTCCAGGATTGGAGTCCTGTGGTCATTCGCATTGCAGAGAGGAGAGCTGGTAAATAGACTGTATCATCACATTGCTTTGTTTGAACTAATAAGGGTACTCTAGCCTAGTACCATGTTCAGACCCATTTTGCCATAAGGTGAAAGTATTTTAATTCGAGAGCTTGGGACTATAAGGTTCTATCTGCAAAAAGATGATTCTGAGATAATTGGCTTTGAACCCTCATTGGTTTGAATGGTGTCAGCAATTTTAATCTTATATTATTTTGAACTGAACAACATGAATTGGGGTGTTTAGAGTACTATATAGGTAGAGAACATTGAACAGAATAAGGCTATGTCAATAACTACATTTTGACTAAAATGCAGATAGAACCTTTATAGTCCAAAGCTCTCGAATTACCAAAATACACACTGCATTCATGGATATCTAAACTAGTAACTTCCCTGATACATGTGTAAATATTGTACTATAAACTGTGCCTTCCTGTATAATACTTATGCTAAAATGTTTATTTTATTCTGCTGAGCCATTAATCTATGTTCATATTCTCATATTTTCTTATTTATTATTTTTGTTGCATTGTCGAGAAGGAACCTGCAAGTAAGCATTTCGTTGGATGTGAATACCACGTGTATCCTGTACATACAACTAATAATTAAACTTGAACTTCATTTAGTAGGTTTTGTCAAGTCAAGGACAAGCAAGCTGTAAGGGCTGTCTGAAGAGAGAGTGGACCAAAACGCAGCGGAGTTAGTGTTCATCATATTTAATTATTAAATGGAACACTATACAAATACAAAATAAGAAACTGACAGCCAACAGTCCTGTCAGGAGAAACACTGAACAGAAACAATTACCCACAAAACCCCAACGGAAAAACATGCACTTATGTGTGACTCCCAATCAACAACAACGAACTTCAGCTGTGCCTGATTGGGAGCCACACACAGACCAAAACAAAGAAATACAAAAACATAGAAAAAGAACATAGAACGCCCACCCAATGTAACACCCTGGCCTAACCAAAATAAAGAACAAAAAAAACCCTCCCTATGACCAGGGCGTTACACAAGCAGACCACAAACAATTAAAAACTCTAAACAGGAAACACAAAGATCCCACCTCTACACAGGTATTTCAGGGCCTTGGTAAAAAAAAGAGCTGCTCGCAAGGCATTGACAAAAAACACTCTCCTCTCTATTCAAGGTCTATTTTAAAAGCCTCCTACTCCCTACCAGAAACAGCAGAAGAGACGTTGGACATATCAGTGTGGTAGTAGACCGAGGGCGAAGTCAAACATCACACACTACATGATCTCACTGCATTGATTCAATGGGTCGGAGACACCTCCATTTGCCACAGCTTCGCCTGCTGGTCCCTCAGCTTGGACAGGGGTGTTGACTCACAGCTGATATGAATGAGGTGGAAAGCTCCCACACAATACAGTGATTCTATGCTAATGGCCATGGATTGCACCTGTGACTCATGCCAGCGCTCCATTAAAGAAAGCACACTGTACCTCCACTTTGTGTCCCACCACTCTCCTCACTGTCACTGTACCTCCACTTTGTGTCCCACCTCACTGTCACTGTACCTCCATTTTGTCTCCCACCACCCTCTTCTCACTCTATTTACACACATCCCCCTATCTATCTGGCGTTCACTCTTATGTGCCTGCATACTTTAGGGAATGCCACAGTCACACACACTGTAATTCACACACAGATGCACAGACACAGATGCAAACACACACATGCACAAACACACACACACGCCCACTCACACGCACAGACCAAAGACAGACCAAAGACAGACAGACAGACAGACCAAAGACAGGTCTTCCTCTGGAGGGATTTCAATCCATCTGTGCTGTGAGGGACATGTCCTTGGGACGTGAGTGCTACATATGACCAAGCCTGTCCTGTCTTCAAGGTTCCCATCAGATTACATTTATTTCAGGATAATCCAATGGTAATAGTAGTAAGACAAGGCTGTCGTATCTCCAAAGGACTTTTATACGGTAGTTGCTTTTCAACCCAGCATGCTTTTCTCTTAGCCTTCCCACCCCTACAAGGGGCAGCTCTCGCTCATCCCAGGCTATGTCCTGATGATGTCTATGTCCTGGCACTCAAATGGTGGAACAAGCTTCCCCTCATGTCAGGACAGCTGAGTCCCTGCCCATCTTCCAAAAACTTTTGAAAGTTGGGGTCCCGTGTGGCTCAGTTGGTAGAGCATGGTGTTTGCAACGCCAGGGTTGTGGGTTTGATTCCCACGGGGGACCAGTATGAAAAAAAATGTATGAAATGTATGCATTCACTACTGTAAGTCGCTCTGCATAAGAGCATCTGCTAAATGACTCAAACGTAAAATGAAAGCCAACCTCTTCAAAGAATATATATATAAAAAAAACACCCTTGTCTTGTTTGCAGTAAAACTAGCGTTTGTCTTTTCTCACGAGCACTGGCTTTGTTGATAGCTACTTTATTGAAGAAAAATGTACTTACTATGACTGTGATTTGTGGTTGTCTCACCTAGCTATCTTAAGATGGATGTAAGTCGATCTAGATAAGAACATCTGCTAAAATGTAATGTATATGTGAACGCAACACACTCAAGCATTATTAAACATGCCTGTGTTTTTCCCAAACTCATTTTGGTTTCTGTAACGTGGACTTGGACTTGACCTAGAGGTGAGCATCCCAGGATTCTGCAGCAGCCATGCACACATAAAGCTAGCTACCGAGCAATTAGCCCTTAACCCCAATAATGTAATCAGTCAGCGGGCGTATGCGGTCAACTGGCAATCTTCAAAGCGGCTAAGTCAACAATTAGACATAAAATGAAATGGCATCAGCCGAGCGGTTATGGGGAAGAAAATGTCATGTTTACTGTCATTGAAATAGGGAGGCAGACATCCGCTGTCTGTATGTCTATCTGTCTGTTCGTCTAGGGACAGTCTAAAAGACATCACCGCTGGCTCCATGGTTAGGGCGGAGGAGAAGGAAGAGAGAGAGAGGAAGAGAAAGGGAGAGAGATGGAGGGGTGCAGGCAGCATTTAGCTCGGGGTCACTGGCAGGATACAGCTCATTATCCTGTTTCAGAGCTGTGTTTGGAACAGGCAGCGTCCGCCCCTCACATACAAATCAAATCTAATTTTATTTGGCATATGCGCCGAATACAGCAGGTGTAGACCTTACAGTGAAATGCTTACTAACACGCACTTAACTCTATTTCTTGAGCTGCATTTTTGGTTAAGAAAATATTTACTAAATAAACTAAAGTAAACAAACCAAATCAAAAAGTAACACAATAAAATGACATAACAATAATGAGGCTGCAACATGGGCTACTGGTACCGAGTGAATGTGCGGGGGAAAAGGTTAGTCAAGGTAATTTGTGAAGTGACTATGCATAGACAATAAACAGCAAGTAGCAGCAGTGTAAAAACATAGGGTGTCAATGTAAATAGTCTGGGTGGCCATTTGATTAATTGTTCAGCAGTCTTATGGCTTGGGGGTAGAAGCTTTTAAGGAGCCTCTTGGTTCTAGACTTGGCACTCCAGTACCGCTTGCCATGCTGTAACAGAGAGTACAGTTTATGACTTGGGTGACTGGAGCCTTGACAATTTTTAGGGCCTTCCTCTGACATTGCCTTGTATTTAGGTCCTGGATGTCAGGAAGCTTGGCCCCAGTGATGTACTGGGCCATACGCACTACCCTCTGTAGCGCCCTACGGTCAGATGCCGAGCAGTTTCGATACCAGGCGGTGATGCAACCGGTCAGGATGCTCTCGATGGTGCAGCTGTATAACTTTTTGAGGAGCTGGGGACCTATGCCAAATCTTTTCAGTCTCCTGAGGGGGGAAAAGGTGTTGTCGTGCCCTCTTCACAACTATATTGTTGTGTTTTGACCATGATAGTTCGTTTGGTGATGTGGACACCAAGGAACTTGAAACTCTCGACCCGCTCCACTTCAGCCCTGTCAATTTTAATGGGGACCTGTTCAGCCCTCCTTTTCCTATAGTCCACGATCAGCTCCTTTGTCTTGCTCACATTGAGGGAGAGGTTGTTGTCTTGGCATCACACTGCGAGGTCTCTGTCCTCCTCCCAATAGGATGTCTCATCGTTGTTGGTGTTCAGGCCTACCACTGTTGTGTCGTGAGCAAACTTAATGATGGTGTTAGAGTCGTGCATGGCCACGCAGTCGTGGGTGAACAGAGAGTACAGGAGGGGACTAAGCATGCACCCCTGAGGGGCCCCAGTGTTGAGGATCAGCGTGGCAGATGTGTTGTTGCCTACCCTTACCACCTGGAGGTGGGCAGTCAGGAAGTACAGGATCCAGTTGCAGAGGGAGGTGTTTAGTCCCAGGGTCCTTAGCTTAGTGATGAGCTTTGTGGGCACTATGGTGTTGAACGCTGAGCAGTAGTGACTGTGTGCGTGTTTGTGAGCGCAAATGTGAATTCAACCGTGTGTGTGTGTGTGTGTGCGCGCATGTGTAAGTCGTTCTGGATAAGAGCGTCTGCTAAATGACTTAAATGTAAATGTAAATGTAATGTAATGTGTGTGTGTGTGTGTGTGTGTGTGTGTGTGTGTGTGTGTGTGTGTGTGTGTGTGTGTGTGTGTGAAAATGTGCATTTATCTGTGCATGTACATGTACAGGTGTGCTATCTTAATTTGATCACTCTGTTGTCGCAGAGAAATGCAAACTTGTTGTGTGTTCGAGGATTTAAAAGGCTTCTACCATTTGTAATTTCCACTCTAAAATCTCTGACTTAATTTGCCCTAATGAAAAATGTATCAACCCCTGTAAAAATGTCCATTAATTATAATCCACAAACTAATTCACATGTCAAATTAAGATAGCAGATCTGTATGTGTTTTGTGTTCGTGAGGAGCACCCACGTCACAGCCCTAAGTACACACAGTAATTACACTGGCAGTTTTCGTGGACCTGTTGGCAGTAATATAAATGGCGATTGGCGAAGAAAGAGGCTTGCAGGGGGTCTCAAACTAATTTGCCAAAGAGTGTGCCCTTTATAGAACAATGCACAGAGAATACTTGGAAGGCATAGGGGGAAGGAGAGAACCTCTGTCCTCAGTAATGGATTTGCCATTCCAATCTGGAAAATATTGTACTAATTGGCAAAGCCATTTATAGAAACAGCAGTCCAAACTGGTGCGCTGTACATCTTCCCAGTATCCTAGGCAGAGCTAGTTCTCTTCACTGAAGCAATTAAAATATCCAGAAGTGATTAATCTGTAAAGAAACTAATTTAATGACAGTCTATGCAGCAACAACTGTGATCTGTCTTCTGTCCTGTGACAAAAAGCGATCTACAGTTATCATAGGTGAACTATATTGCCTCTAACCTTGAACACCTTTCCTTTAGATATGATCAAGAGCTTTGTTGTGTCCGACGTCAATCAAGAGCTTTAACAATTTCCCTGGAAGAGACAAAGGCACAGAGATATACGTATGTGTTCTAATTCTATTTCTAGAAATGTCCGAAGAAATTATTACCCATCGTCCATTGCATTTCACTTCACTTGCTTTGGTAAGAGATAATTGTGATATACAGAACTATAGTAAAATGTTAATTGGATGCTAAATGTCAATGGGGAATACTGTATAAATGTTTTAAACACTGTAATTATGTAAACAGATGTGAACTTGAGCAATATACTTTGTTGGATCATTATTTACTTGGACGAGTAAGTACTTACTGGTTATCAATTAAAGGGAAAACAGTTTTTTACATGTTATTTATTGCTTTTATGCTGCCACCCAGGTAGTATTACGACTCTGCCAATATAAGAAATAGGCTTTTTGGTCTCTCTCCCAAAACTCGTGACTGCTTTTTGTCTTTTTTGTTTTAAGGGATGATATATTTCATTGCCCCTCTGTTTTATGACCAGTTGGTGGAATGTGTCGACTCATTAATATACTGAAACATTTTGTTTTTGTTCGTGTAGTGCTAGTATAATATTGGGTAACAATTTAAATTAGCTGTATATTATAATTACACATTTCGAAGTATATTATAAACATTACATTTATTGTAACACTTTTTTTTAAATTAGTGTTATGCATCAGGTCCCCATAAAGAAAAGGTTGATCAGATATACAATTCTATCAACCTAGACACAGATTTCCTCTAGACTTGTCTGTCTGTATCATTATGTTATAAGCTGCTGAACTAATCTGTGTGGGTGGACTAATTGACTACTTGATTGACTTCCCTGAAACAATTGATCCAGCCTAGCTGCAAGTCAACAGCTGACAAAGGAGGGCTTTGTTATCCCCCTGTTGTAGACACAATCCATGAGGGCCTAAACATGTCTCTGCATCGTGCCACTCAGGATTAGAGGAGATGGATGGACATTGAAAATAGAGAGGGGCTGGCATTCACCCCTGGAGGACTCAGTCATGCTGAACACCGACATCTGAACGTAGTTCCTCTAGGTATTGACTGAGATACCCTCAGGCCCTCCGTTCCTGGACACAAATGCAGTCAAACACTTATTACCTGTCAGCTCAGTAGGCAGCAGGGGGACTGCATGCCTACTGCCTTGACTGCCGTAGTTCCTGCAGTCAAATGACCAAATTGCCCTTTAGTGGCCTCATGAGTGGAATGTTATTACAGTTTTTTCCAGTTGCTAACACACTAAAATGACATGGTAAGCACAATTATTTAAACTGACACACAGAGAGCAAAACCTCTTCTCAAGTCTCCAAAAGTCTAAACACATTTTCTGCTTTACACACATTTTGCAATTAAAAATGGCACTTTTTAAATGCACTGCACACAGTTCTCTGCATAAGACACAACAATCTGACATAAAGTCACATGTTTGCCATTTCAAAACACTGCCATTCAAAATGACACTACATGAGCTAATTGGCCAATACATGTGCCACCTGGCCAAACACCTCAATGGTTAATTGTTACCACTTCAATCAGGAAGTAAGCACTATGAAAAGCACCTTTAATTTTACAACAACAATGGAAGCCGTTGCAGAGAGAGGAAGAGGAAGAGGGAGGGTGAGAATGAGAGGTAGGGGTAGAGCTGGTAGAGGAGTTCATGGCCAAAGAAGACAACAACTTTCAAATGAAATCAGAGCAACCTTAGTTGATCATGTCATCAACCATGGGCTGACAATGCGAGAGGTTGGACAGAGAGTGCAGCCCAACTTGAGCCATTTTACTGTCGCCTGTGTCATCCGGACATTTAGACTGGAGTACAGGTATGTAACCAAAATTTCTTTCACACTATGTAGTACACCCCATGTCATAGTGTATCAGTTGGGTGACACCTGTTTACTTCATGAATAGCTGATGTCATACACTAACTGCACACATTTCCTGTAGAATTTACTCTACTGTGGGGGAAATATCTTTAGGCTGCATTGTCCAAGCCCTATATGTTTTTTTTTGTTTTTTTTTCTAAAGGACTGAGAGACGCAACCATGGTGGAGGAAGGGGCCAAATGTTCACCAGGGTACAGGAAGCTGCCATTGTAAACTTGGTTTTGGAAAATAATGAAATCAGATTACGAGAAATTCAAAGCCACATCATCCAAGACAACACCATATTCAACAACATTCAACAAGTCAGTCTGTCCACATTGGCTCGCATTCTCAAGCGAAACCAAATCAGAATGAAACAACTTTATAAGGTGCTGTTTGAGAGAAACTTTCAAAGAAACAAAGAGGTCAGACGAGCATATGTGGATGTAAGTACAATATTGACTGCAGTACACTACACGCAACATTGTTTCTCAGTGTACTGGATAACACCATATTGACTCCTTTGTTCTTTGTTTTCAGGGAGTTCTGGAAATGGATGCTCATGCAATCCCACATGAGTTTATCTTTATAGATGAGGCTGGGTTCAACCTAGCAAAGACCAGAAGAAGTGGGAGAAATGTCATTGGCCACAGAGCCATTATAGATGTTCCTGGCCAATGTGGTGGGAACATCACAATGTGCACTGCCATCTCCAATACGCATGGTGTCCTCCACCGTCATGCCAACCTTGGACCATACAACACAGCCCATATTCTCACATTTCTGGACAGACTCCACAACATTCTCACACCACCAGAGCGTATGAATGATGCAGACCATCAAAGAACCCGGTACGTTGTAGTATGGGTCAACGTGAGCTTTCATCGTGCAGCCCCAGTCCAAAACTGGTTTGCTGACCACCCACCATTTCACGTGCAATACCTCCCACCATACTCACCATTTCTGAACCCCATAGAAGAGTTATTTTCGGCATGGCGGTGGAAGGTATACGACCGGCAGCCCTTTGTGCGCATGCCTCTTGTGCAGGCTATGGAAGAGGCATGTGATGAGATTGATGTGGGTGCAATTCAGGGATGGATAAGGCACTCAAGGTGCTTCTTCCCTCGATGTCTGGCAAGGGAAGATATTGCGTGTGATGTGGACGAGGCGTTGTGGCCAGACCCAGCTGTGCGGCAAGATACTGCCTAATAATTTTTCTTGCCTCTTTTTTTTTCTATATATTTTTTCTGCACATTTTTTCTGCTATTTTCTTTTTCAGTTTACTGTTTTCTGTGAGCATATTTTTGTTCAGTCCAATGTAAATATATCTGCTGTGCATATGTTGCACTGACTATATCTGCTGTGCATATGTTGCACTGACTTGTTTGGCGAAAAATAAACAATAAAATGTTTCAACAGCATGTGTGTGTATCTGCAAATATTTCTGTGCAACTGAAGAATTTTCTACAATTTGAACTATTTTTGTATTATGGCAAAGCATACTAAAAATGAGAGTGCTTTTCATTATGTCCAACAGTGTGTAGTTGATTAGACAAAAATCTGGTAATATGAATGATGTGTGTGCCATTTCGTGCAAACATTTGATTGTGATAATGCTATATGTAGTTTTGGTTGCAGTGCTTCATTTTGCAGGATATATGAGGTATTTTGCAGTTTGGGTGTGTGGTTTTGTGGTTTGTGTTAAGTATTTTGATAAAACCAGCCTAGTTTGCAAAATTGTGTTTTAGCAATTCGGAAAAACTGTAATATTTTCCATTATTTCATCATTAATAAAACTTTTTGGGATTTTTTATCCGGTGTTTCTATGTCAAACAGTTTTGTTATACTTCATTCTTCTATCATGTATATAAAGTGTATTATTGGGATGCAAACTCAAATTGAATGCATTTCAACTCTATATCTGACATGGTACAGGTGTCTTCTTTTATTTAAGCCCATAACCATGTGTGTGAGGTGTATACTTTTGTTTCAAAGTAGATTTGTTTAAGACTACCAAGAAACACTCTGTGTGACCCTGATTTAGCCCACTGCAGTAAATTAAATCAACTGATTTCTGTTTCAATAGCTCCTGGACATGAGGCAGATACAGTGCTTTTCTGCTTTCATCCCTCAATGCTTTTTCAAGTAGCAGGTGTGTGTTTGTGTGTGTGTGTGTGTGTGTGTGTGTGTGTGTGTGTGTGTGTGTGTGTATGTGTGCATAGAGGTTTGATGCTGTTCTCACAAATAAGACAGTTGGTACTTATTGGGACCCAGTTCTCGAACAGCGGCTGTCACAGAGAGACGGTGGGTGCCAAGTCAGACAAACAAAAGCTGCTGTAGCTGAGCGAGAGAGAGAAAGAGAGGCTTCATGTTAGCAGAGACACCTGTGTGTGTCTGAGATAGTTGGCACTATCTATTTCTATCTCTGGCTTTCTCTCACTGATCCTACTGTATAGAACATCGGAGTCTGGGATAATACCATGACAATTACATTTAGCACAACATGCACAATAGTAGGACCTGTTCACAACAACAACAAAAAACGAATTGTAACAGGAGGAATCGGTTCCATGTGATGATAACAATGTCAATACAGTGTGGAAATATTATAGGGGCTCTTGTTCAAGCCTTGATGCATCTATATCTCCTCGTGTGCTGGGGGATTTTCTACTGACGGGATTCCAGCGCTTCTCTCCCAGTTTCCAGCGGCCCCAACACCATGCTGACCTTGTCACTGAGTACGTTTACATGCACACTAAACACCTTACTCTGCTTATCTTAATCGGAGTGGGGTAGTAATCAAAGTAAGCATTAGCCGATTAAAACACCTGGATTTTTTGTGCAATCTTTTTGAATTATTAAGACATGTAAACACCTTAATCAGAGTCCCGCCGGTGTATTTGATCTGAGTCACATCAGGTAGCCTGATTTCAGATGGGTCTATGTAAACAGGATTATTAGAGAAATCGTTCTTCTTGCAAAGCATGTAAATGTTTTAATCAAACTATTATATGAATCTGAGTATTCACAATAATCGCATTACTGTGTGTATGTACACATACGTACCCGCTGTCAATCTGTCCGTCTCTGTAAAGATTCCATATTTACTCGACACACCCTCATCCATTGCCATGGCAGCCTGTTAAATAACATACATGACATGTACAACGCATGATCACCGCCGCTGTTTCCCCGAGAGAAATCAATCAACCCCGGGGCTCCCGAGTGGCGCAGCGGTCTAAGGTGTTGCATCTCAGTGCTAGAGGCATCACTACAGACCCTGGTTTGATTCCAGGCTGTATCACAACCGGCCATGATTGGGAGTCCCATAGTGCTGCGCACAATTGGCCCAGCGTTGTCCGGGTTAGGGTTTGGCCGGGGTAGGCCGTCATTGTAAATAAGAATTTGTTCTTAACTGACTTGCCTACTTAAATAAATGTTAAATAAAAAAAAATTATCCTCTTCACTCTGTCAGTAGCTAAATCTCTTTCTCCATCCATTTGAGGCACAGTGTTGGAACCTTGTAAGTGCAGTAGGCAGTGGGAGTGTGATTCAGTCACATCTACCTTATGGAGGTTGTTTGTGTACTGTACAGTGACTTGCATTGTTGTGGTCCTTCTCCTGTCCTCCTTGTTGGCGTCGTCTAACGATCATTCAGAATGAGAGCCGGGGGCTCGGGTACAAACACACTGGGGATTGATCGGACCAAACCCTTGGACATCTACTGCCATACATCTCCAAGCAGGCTTTGGTTAATGAAGAGGCTGCGAGAAAGTGTTTGTGTGGATGGGTGTTTGGGTTTATCCAGTCGAAGAATGAAATATCAAAGACAACTATCTGAATTTGTGCCTGAATCTGAATCGATTCCCAAACAATGGGTGCAGTCCTTCCAAAAATGTGTATGGTAGTTCAGTGCTGTCCAGATTAGATTGAACACTGGATATGACATATGCTTGACAAACTGTTAGAATCGGTATAGCATGCCATGCATATTTCCCCATTACTCAGTCTCCTGTCCTGGTGTGATTTGAGCAGGCTGCACAAGGGTAGGAAAATCAATTAACCTTTAGGGCAGCGTGAGCACCTTCCAACCAGCCGGGAGGGGAGGAAATGCATTTAGATTTAAAGGTTAGGGGATGGGTACTGATGGAGGAGAAATACACACAGGGTCATAAGTGATTTGTTACTGGATATACACAAATACACACTTGCAGACATGCAAAGCAAATACACACACACCCATACTGTTAGGTGCCTCCTAAGAAGAGGTAGGTGCAGGAGTCAGGAGCAGGAGCAGGAGAGCAAGGAATTTCCAGTAGCACAATCATTTATTGAATGTCCCAAAACACAACAACAGGTGGGGAAACACACCCAACGAAGTCGCCACACACAGGGAAATAAACGTACCACACGGAGCAGAAACCTCTAACCTAAATACACTACAAACGGTGCAAACACGCACCCCTAGCAGAGCAACAACAGCAAATAATCCCCCACAAACACGCACCCCTAGCAGAGCAACAACAGCAAATAATCCCCCACAAACACGCACCCCTAGCAGAGCAACAACAGCAAATAATCCCCCACAAACACGCACCCCTAGCAGAGCAACAACAGCAAATAATCCCCCACAAACACGCACCCCTAGCAGAGCAACAACAGCAAATAATCCCCCACAAACACGCACCCCTAGCAGAGCAACAAAAGCACATAATCCCGCACAAAGACTAGCAGGCAGCGGAGGTTAATAAACCCACCGAAATTAACTAATAGGACACAGGTGTAAACAAAACAGACAGACACAAACGAAAAGGAAAAATGGATCGGTAGCAGCTAGTAGGCCGGCGACGACGACCGCCGAGCACCGCCCGAACAGGGAGAGGAGCCACCTTCGGTGGAAGTCGTGACACATACACTATCACAGATACACACAAACACACACACTCGTGTTTAACTAACCTTGTGGGGGCACACAATTTATAACCATTCAAAATCCTATTTTCCTAAACCTAACCCTTACCCTAAGGTTAGGGTTAGGGTTAATGTTAGGGCCTAACCTTAACCCTAACCCTAACCTTAACCTTAAAACCTAACCTTAACCCTAACCCTAAATCTAACTCTATCTCCTAACCTTCAACCTAAACCTAATTCTAACCCTAAAACTAATTCTACCTTAATCCTAAAACCACTAGAAATAGCATTTGACCTTGTGGGGACTAACAAAATGTCTGCAGTTGGTCCCCCCCAAAAAAGAATACTATTCTTGTGGGGACTTAAACACACCCACGCTAATTGACACATAATCATGTGCACGTTAAGGAACAGTCCACGTGCAATGTGTGTGTCGATTGTGGAAGTTTGGAACAAGACATAATACAAAACCTGAGCTTCATCCAAGCAAGAAGCCACCCTCTACATTAATTAAAAATAAACATTGAAATTAAATTACCTCTTTGTTTTATTTATTTACAGTTCACACACTGATAAAACTTAAATGGGACAGAGTACTGCAACTCTTCTAACCTCAAAGACACAAACAACCTACCTGATTGCAGCCAGGTTCACCTTCAGCGGGGGCTATTCTCCGTGGCCGTGACTAAGTCCACATCTGGCATGAGAGGAAGACCAGTAGCCAGGTGAGGTGCAGGACAGCCAACCCAGCCAGGTGGATAAACATGGAGCCTCAGCCAGCCACATGCATACTGCTGCTTTGTTAATAACTGACAGAATAAATGGAATTAACAGGGATTTGGTGATTAAATCATATTTACTCAGGTTCAAGAAATTCAGTTATTTAATCGAAAACTCTCTGAAATCGTATTACAAGGACACAAAGAGGTGATTTAATTTCAAAGTTCGTTTTTAACTTCAAGTTGCTTTACTTGCCTTGCATATTGCCAGAAGTATGCAAGAAGTACATTACATGACCAAAAGTATGTGGAGCCCATCTCATTCCAATATCATGGGCATTAATATAGAGTTGGTCCCCCCTTTGCTGCCATAACAGCCTCCACTCTTCTGGCTTTCCAATAGATGTTGGAACATTGCTGCAGGGACTTGCTTCCATTCAGCCACAAGAGCATTAGTGAGGTCGGGCACTGATGTTGGGTGATTAGGCTCGCAGTCAGTGTTCTAATTCTTCCCAAAGGTGTTCGGTGGGGTTGAGGTCAGGGCTCTGTGCAGGCCAGTCAAGTTCTTCCACACCGATCTCGACAAACCATTTCTGTATGGACCTCACTTTGTTCATGGGGGCATTGTCATGTTGAAACAGGAAAGGGCCTTCCCCAAACTGTTGCCACAAAGTTGGAAGCACAGTATCGTCTGGAATGTAATTTTATGCTGTAGCGTTTAGGTTTTCCTTCACTGGAACTAAGGGGCTAAGCCCAAACCATGAAAAAACAGGCCCAGACCATTATTCCTCTTGCACTAAACTTTACAGTTGGCGCTATGCATTGGGGCAGGTAGTGTTCTCCTGGCCAGATTCCTCCATCGGACTGCCAGATGGTGAAGAGTGATTCATCACTCCAGAGAACACGTTTCCACTGCTCCGGAGTCCAATGTGTATAATTGCATCCTTCTTGGGTTAGTGGATCTTTCCTCATATCAACCTTTCACAATTTCCCTGAAGCATTAGTCAACTGAAGCTCAAGAAATCACACTGTGCATTCTGCAGTAAACATCTGCTACATGCAGAACAATCAATAACACCACCGTGTTGGAAAACCCCCAACACTAGACAGACTTAACGGTCCCATTATTGTTTGCCATTTCTATATAGCTAATTGACAACGGACTCAGCGAGGTACAGCAGGAAAGTGTGGTTCCTTGCCATGCGATTCCCTGTGAGGTTCATTCTGAACTTGATTTACTGGGCTAATGAGGGGAGAAAATGGCTGGGCTTTCAATGGCACTCCAACTGGGCCCATGTTCACCAGAGATATCATTACATTCCTGTGCATGCTTATGACGGTGCGGACAAGTTAAGCCAAAGAGATGGAGGGTGTGGGGGGTATGCAATATAGTTCATTTCCTCTCTTTGGTGCCATAATGCTAGGCTACACGCCATGTAAAAATGCTACTCCTGCTCATTTTTAGGAGAGCAATGTACCATACATGGCGAGCTCATCATGATTGAGGCACATTACTCAACTAACAGTGAGCAACTGCAGATCTACCACTGAGAAGTTTTTGTTGATCTATTTTTGTGCAGTTTTCAACCCCCTGTCCGTGAATGACAGGTCTCCAGCACTGAACAATGACAACCACTGAGGGTGTCAATATACTGATCTCAGTCATAAGTAGACCGTCAATATTCCGTAGACAACCTTAAAGGGATTCTTCAGGATTTTGGAAATGAGTTAGCATTGGCTCGCAAAACAACCACTAACGTCCTTCATACTGGACACAGAGACCCACAAATGATATCCACGAGTTCTGACTCTGGGGAAGTAGATAAAGGGCCTCATTGCCAAAATCCCAAAGTTTCCATTTAAAAGAGAAGAGAGAGAGAGGGAAAAGAAAGAAAGAAAGAAAGAAAGAAAGAAAGAAAGAAAGAAAGAAAGAAAGAAAGAAAGAAAGAAAGAAAGAAAGAAAGAAAGAAAGAAAGAAAGAAAGAAAGAAAGAAAGAAAGAAAGAAAGAAAGAAAGAAAGAAAGAAAGAAAGAAAGATTGGATTGTCCTGGAAAATGAGAGAAGGAGAGGACCCGGATCAGCTCCTCCTCTGAAAGGCCCTGGAATTCTTTAAAGAAAAAACGTCAGAGCCTCCATTTTACCCCAGTAATGAATAACAAAGACGAGTCATCATGCATATAATACATACAAATAAGGCTAGTTAAGTTATCATGAGATGAGGTATTATTAAATACATTATCTCAGCACACTGCTGCTCCTATCACAGGGTGACTCATAGGGCTTGCCATTTCAGTCTGTACACAATGTCTTTTGAACTTTAAGCACAGCTAAGTATCTTGCTCATGTTCTTTTATTCAGTCCTTTTTTGACTCATGTCCGACAATTACTTACTTTATTACTCACCTCATTACCAGTTTGGCCTATCACTTCTGTGATTGCCAGTTCAATTATAAAATATTCTACTATTGAAGATTAGCTATCACCCTTATGCCAATGTCTTTCCTCATGTACATACGCTGTAATATCTGTAAGTAAACGTTGATTTTCCTTACATGTATCGATTTCCATATCTGCGTTATGGCATCAGTTTGTAATGGTTTATTCATGAATCATAGTGTAGCCTATCTCCTGCCTGTGATGTGCCAAAAGCGTGTAGCATTCTTCACTCTCCAAGTCCTACTAGTCAGATAAAGAACCGGAGTGTTTACGGCTAATAGAAAGAGTTTCCATGAAAGTGTTTCTCTATAGATGTGTTTCTCCATAGAAAGTGTTTCTCTATAGATGTGTTTCTCCATAGAAAGTGTTTCTCTATAGATGTGTTTCTCCATAGAAAGTGTTTCTTTATAGATGTGTTTCTCCATAGAAAGTGTTTCTCTATAGATGTGTTTCTCCATAGAAAGTGTTTCTCTATAGATGTGTTTCTCCATAGAAAGTGTTTCTCTATAGATGTGTTTCTCCATAGAAAGTGTTTCTCTATAGATGTGTTTCTCCATAGAAAGTGTTTCTCTATAGATGTGTTTCTCCATAGAAAGTGTTTCTCTATAGATGTGTTTCTCCATAGAAAGTGTTTCTCTATAGATGTGTTTCTCCATAGAAAGTGTTTCTTTATAGATGTGTTATTAAAGAAACCAGCACAGTGGAGGACAAGGGTGAACAGTACAAGTCCTGTCCATCATGCCATACCCTGATTGTACAGTGGAAAATAATGTAGTCATAAACAGTAAATGATACAAAAATGATTTCCATGATGATGATGTGAGTATTTCAGCCTTTCACCCTTTCATCCAGTAAAATAATGTAATATACCGTATCTATCGAAATAGTTGGAAGTGTTGTAAATTCTAGTACGATTTCTAAAGGAGTAGAAAGATAAAGTATTTTTGCTCTCAAAGGACAAAACACAGAATAAAAAGCTGGACAATCTTTTACCCGCAGCACATTTAGCCCGTTTTGTTTCCTTTGAGCACTTTATTAGAGACTTTAGACATATAAAAACATCAAACACAAATGGAGAAAACACTCCAGAAACATGAGACAGATCTCTGTTCTTTGCCCGAGCAGCTGTCCACACACTATCTGCTACTCTATTCATTCCCAAATCCATTTCCTCCTGATGAGGTGATCGAAGGAAAAGGAGATAGAAACAGCCTTTTAGTGGCCGTTCCCTCAGCTGGGATTACGAGGCGCTGCTATCCGTCCATCCCCTCACTGTAGCTTATTGTCCCGGCTGTTGTGGCATGAGAGGCGATAGCATCATGACCCTATCTGACCAGACGGCAGGCCAGAGGACCTGGCTGAGATGCGCCCCTCGTCTCTCGTCCATCTCTCTGTCAGGCCAGGGTGGTGTTTCTCAGACCATCCAGAAATCAGGGAGCATCAAGGAATCAACAGATGGGAGTAAATGTCATTATCTTTGGGCTACCTCTGCCAGCTTATCTCTGGGCTGTAGACAGGGGAGAAAGGAGACAGGCAAGGAAAGGCAATTATAGAACAATGAGAAGGGTCTAAACTGCCACCTCGTGAGCTGGGTCTGTTCCACTGATCTCTCCAGGCACATAACTGAGCAGTTGATTGACTACCATCAATGGTCAACCATTGACAACACAATATGCTCATCCAGTCCTACTCGACACCTAGAGTAGATAGATCCCTAACATGAACCACCTCAGTAGTGATTGACTGCTCGTTTTTGAGTTTTGAAGTTTAAACAACTTCCTCCAGAGAGAGAAGTGGTGTTACATGGGTCCTTGTGTCCGGCAGAACAGGTGATGTTTATCTTACATAACTTCAGTCTCATTGCATAACACTTTATACATCCTGTCATGACGTTGCCCTCTTTGGGTACATCGAGCACTATACCCCCCCTCCCTCTGCACCAGCCCTTTTCTATGCACCATCCCCCTACCTCTATACTCCTGACACCGGGCTCTGTCAGAAGAGGTCGTAAATTCCTATGAGGAGATCCTCTCCTCATGGCCACAGTATATAGAGAGAGTGAGTTTTCATAGAGAGGACAAAGGAATTTCTTCCACCTCATAGAACTGGAGAACTGAACGACATTTATGTTCTGGAGAAGGTATAAAAGATCGGTGAAGAATCCAGCTACGAACTGGTCCATTTGGTACAATTTTGTGAAACTCATGAGAGACAATACCGCCACATTACCATAACCATGTTTATAGAAGAGTCTCAGGTATGAGACTTACATCTAATGGTTGTATAAAATGAATGAATATGATGGAACTGTTTGTGAAATTGTGTAATGTGATTTTGGACTTTTTAATGAAGGAAACTCCAATTCCCTTTGGAGTTTAACTAAATCAGAGGACCGCCCATGAGCACAGTTATGGTCTGGCGTCATGGGACAGGCCCTTTTCTGCTCTTCTGAATAAAACCCCCACCTAGGTTTTCTATCACCAGACCAGCTTACTTCGATAACGAGAGGGCCAAGGTTTGAGACCATGCATTTCTCTTGATGAACTTTTAACCATACCATGTGGTTAAACTCTTAGACTATCGATACCGACAGAATAAGAACAAGTCTTTGATATTAATGACTAGTCTGCAGCTAGGAATTCGGTATCATTGAACGCGAAGACCGACAACCGCCGAAACCGCAATTCTATAACGACATGAATGAATGTTACTCTGAACTATCCATTCTAACCACGACAGAGAGAGAGAGAGAGAGGGCGGACAGACTCTCCAACAGAAACAAACTTTTCAACAGAGATCCCGACGACACACTGAGCATAAATATATATATATTGATTGCAATTGTTCCCGAATGAGTGAGTGTTCATGTGCAAAGGATTAGCATTTCAATTGTTATGATATTCAACTCTGTAGTGTCTCCTCAGATGACCCCCCCACTCCCCGTTTTGTCTAACAAGCCGCCATACCAGTTTAGCCCACTAGGGCACATTTCTCTATCATTTCTTTGTAACTATATCTACTTTGTTTGTGTTGTGCATTTCTGTGAATTACTTATTATTAAATAAATGATTTTAAGACAATTGATGTATGGATGACTCATAGTGAAGACTGGCTTCGTGCAGATAACCAACAATTTACGACGTTTGGAATGAGACTAACGTGAGGTAAATAATAATTAATTAATTTGAAGACTAATTGATCAGATATTAAAATATCTGAAAGTTATATTAGGAAAATTATAACTTTGTAATCTGAATATTTTCCTTAGTGCCCCGACTTCCTAGTTAATTACAGTTACATGATTAATCAGTTTAATCGCGTAATAATAATTACAGAGAGTTATTTGATAAATAGGTCTTCAGTTTTAATGATGCCAAAAACACGACAATCCTTACGTAACAAACATGGAGGATCGGTTAGGCACTACCCTCTTAGCCTCCACCACCACAGCTTTCACCTCTATTTCTCCAGAAATAACCTCCAGGCCACCAAAGCCGACAACCACCTCAGAAGTGTCCTTTGAAGGGGAGATTCAGCGTGTGGCTTCTCCCTTCACACAGACATCTGAGCCAGGATATATGAATAGGCTTTCTCTCTCTTGGTTGTTGGTGAAGGTGCGGGGGAGGGGAGATACGTGGGGGCTGAGTGTGAATACAAATATCAGTCGATATGGTTTCAAGAATCATTTGTCTTGGTAAGTGAGCCAGTCTTTGGTAAGCCAGATGCTTGCACCTGTGAGCCTGTCAAATAGACCTCTGTCTTTTTTAAGGAACATAAAGCCAGGGAACAAGAAGAGGTGATATGTTCCAGGCTGTAAATATGTTCTCATTGTCTCTCGTCTGATGGGAAGTCAGTGATGGTGTGCAGAGGGAAAGAATGCGCAACGAAAGGTTGAATATATGAAAGAGCTTTAAATAGTGATGCCTCCTCATTCTTAAGGGCTTTGTCCTACTCAGTTTGTTTTGTGCCCTTTCCGCCATGCCTAATACTGCTATTCCAAATGTAGAAAACAAATAATCTTGAGGATGATGTGATATTTCAATAGAAAAACAGCTTCATTCACAAAGACACACACACCTTGAATAAACTTTATTTCAATCTGATATAATGCTTTGTACAAAGTTTCTTGTCAAAGTCTCAGAAAACCTGTCTAAATGGAGGTATCCACTCCAAAGGCTGACAAATGAATTGCTACCCACTGGGCACACACTGGTTGAGTCAACATTGTTTCCACGTCATTTCAATGAAATTACGTTGAACCAACATGGAATAGACATTGAATTGACGCCTGTGCCCTGTGGCTACTGTCTGCAACAGTTGCTGGGTGATTCTCAGAGAACCAGTTTTAACCATGTTAGCAGCAAATTGAGGTACAAAACTATGATGCCTCTGTAACAATGAACTACACTACATGACCAAAAGTATGTGGACACCTGCTCGTCAAACATCTGATTCCAAAATCATGGGCATTAATATGGAGTTGGTCCACTTTTGCTGCTATAACAGCCTCCACTCTTATGGAAAGGTTTTCCACTAGATGTTGGAACATTGCTGCTGGGACTTGCTTCCATTCAGCTACAAGAGCATTAGTGAGGTTGGGCACTGATGTTGGGCGATAAGGCCTGGCTCGCAGTCTGCGTTCCAATTCATCGTTCGATGGGGTTGAGGTCAGGGCTCTGTGCAGGCCAGTCAAGTTCTTCCACAGCGATCTCGACAAACCATTTCTGTATGGACCCCACTTTGTGCATGGGGGCATGCTGAAACAGGAAAGGGCCTTCCCCAAACTGTTGCCACAAAGTTGGAAGCACAGAATCATCTAGAATGTCATTGTATGCTGTAGTGTGATTTCCTTTCACTGGAACTAAGGGGCCTGAACCATGAAAAATATTTCCAGACCATTATTCCTCCTCCATCAAATTTTACAGTTGGCACTATGCATTTGGGCAAATAGCATTCTTCTGGCATCTGCTAAACCCAGATTCATCTGCCAGAGGGTGAAGCGTGATTCATCACTCCAGAAAACGTGCTTCCACTGCTCCAGAGTCCAATGGTGGCGAGCTTTACACCACTCCAGCCGTCGCTTGGCATTGCGCATGGTGATTTTAGGCTTATGTGCCGCTGCTCGACCATGGAAACGCATTTCATGAAGCTCCCGACGAACAGTTCTTGTGCTGACGTTTCTTCCAGATGCAGTTTGGAACTCGGTATTGAGATTTGCAACTGAGGACACAGCACTCGGCGCTCCCGTTCTGTGAGCTTGTGTGGCCTACCACTTTGTGGCTGAGCTGTTGTTGCTCCTAGATGTTTCCACTTCACAATATCAACACTTACAGTTGACCAGGGAAGCACTAACAGGGCAGGAGTTTAACAAACTGACTTGTTGTAAAGGTGGCATCCTATGATGGTGCCACATTGAAAGTCACTGAGCTCTTCAGTAAGGCCATTCTACTGTCAATGTTTGTCTATGGAGATTGCATGGCGGTGTGCTCGATTTTATACACCTGTCAACAAATGGTTTGGCTGAAATAGCCAAATCCACTAATTTGAAGGGGTGTCCACATACTTTTGTGTATATAGTATATCATTCTGAAGACTAAGGTGCTCAGTTTATGACGTCTTATTTTAAATACATTTTATATTTTCGCGTGAATTCTTATATGTTCACCCCAAATTATCATTACCGTAACACATCCGGATTAAATTCTCTGGTCATTTAATACAATTTTACTTTAGAAAAACCAAACTTATTTGAATAAAACTCTAAATATGTTGCTGTAGTTTTTCCATAAATACTAGTTGAAGTTTACATTCAACTGTAATGTTTATTACCTAAAATAACAGGGTCTGTGGACATGTTTGTCATTACCGTAAAACTTTAAAATGCGTACCTGTTTTAGCACTTACCTATACATTTGTTTGATATCCCAAGCCAGTTTTTGGTCCATATCCCACATATTTAGATACTTTATAGGCATATCATGTTATGCCATTTGCCAATAGGATCCCAAATTACATCATTTGGTGATGTGTTGGGTTACTGAATCTCTAATAGAGCTCAGTACAGTTTCTCAATGGAATGGCAAACTGCAACACTCATTACCGAAACATTCATTGTTATCTCCAGAAGCTGCTTATCATTAAAGTAATGCACCAATATTTAGGAAATATTAGGAAAAATGTAACTTATTCTTTAGCAATTATGGCTTAATCTGATGCCTTTTGTTCTTTATCCAAATATGTGTACATAAAAATGACATGTATACACAAATAATTCTGAAATTCAGAAAAGGTTATGTGTTGCGGTAATGAGATAAATGACAAAATACATTTTAATAATTTGATTTGAAATATATTTGTTTTCAGTGTTATGTTTAACTCAGGCCTTTTCAGTAGGGGAGCAATGTTTGTTTATAACTTTTTTGGACTGTCACGCCCTGACCATAGAGAGCCTTTTTTTCTCTATTTTGGTTAGGTCAGGGTGTGACTAGGGTGGGTGATCTACTATGTTGGCCTGGTATTGTTCCCAATCAGAGGCAGCTGTTTATTGTTGTCTCTGATTGGGGATCATATTTAGGCAGACATTTCCCTACTGTGTTTTGTGGAATCATGTTTTGAGTTAGTGCATGTAGCACCGCTGAAGTCACAGTTTGTTGTTTCTTTATTTGTTTTGTTCAAAGTTTCACTTAATAAAATATGTTGAACTCAGAGCACGCTGCGCCTTGGTCCGTCTCTCCACACAATCGTGACAGAAGATCCCACCACAACAGGACCAAGCAGCGTGCCCAGGAGGAGATGGCATCCTAGACTTCCGAGGAGATCGAGGAGAGAATATCTTGGCAAGACACGAAAGCCTGCCGTGGAAGCAGATGCAAGGAGAGAAGGGAGGACAGCAACGACGCCGGGGTTCGCAGCCACAAAGACAGCCCAAAAGATAGCCCAAAAAATGTTTTTTGGGGGGGGCACACGGGGTGGTCGGCGGAGCCGAGGAATGAGCCAGAGACCGTCAGGGAGTCGAAGGAGGAACTCGATGAAAGATTCCAGAGAGAGGTGGTGGCAATGAGAGAGCTGCAGCGTGGGCGTGCTGAGGAGCATGACACCAGTCCGGTGTCATCTGCACCGGTTTCACGCATCTGGCCTCCAGTGCGCCTCCCCAGTCCAGTACGTCCTATGTCTCCTCCACGCACACGCCCTGAGGTGTGTGTCACCGTTCCGGTACAATTTGTGCCGGTTATACGCACCAGGTATCCAGTGCGCCTCCACAGCCCAGTACGTTCTGTGCCATCTCCCCGCACTTGCCCTGAAGAGCGTGTCACCAGTCCGGTGCAACCTATGCCGGCCCCACGCATCAGGCCTCCATTGCGCCTCCCCAGTCCGGTACGTCCTGTGCCTGCTCCTCGCACTCGCCCTGAAGTGCGTGTCACCAGTCCAGAGCCTCTGGCAACGGTCCCCAGTCCAGAGCCTCCGGCGACGGTCAACGTTCCGGGGCCTCCAGCGGGGTCAACAGTCCGGAGCTTCCAGGCAAGGTGTCCAGTCCTGCTCCAGGGCAGGAGCCTCCCTCTGCGCTGGTGCCCAGTCCAGGCACGGCGTCCAGTCCTGCTCCATGGCCGGAGCCTTCTTCTGCGCCGGTGCCCAATCCAGGCACGGCGTCCTGCTCCAGGACAGGATCCTTCCTCTGTGCTGGTGCCCAGTCCAGGCACGGCATCCAGTCCTGCTCCATGGCCGGAGACTTCTTCTGCGCCGGTGCCCAATCCAGGCACGGCGTCCAGCTCCAGGACAGGATCCTTCCTCTGTGCCGGTGCCCAGTCCAGGCACGGTGTCCAGTCCCGCTCCAAGGCTGGACCCTTCCGCTGCGCCGGTGCCCAGTCCAGGCATGGCAGCCAACCCAGCTCCATGGCAGGAGCCTTCCTCTGCGCCAGTGCCCAGTCCAGGCAAGGCGTCCAGTGCCACTCCATGGCAGGAGCCTTCCTCTGTGCCGATGTCCAGTCCAGGCACGGCGTCCAGTCCCGCTCCAAGGCCGGAGCCTTCCATTGCGCCGGTGCCCAGTCCAGGCACGGCGGCCAACTCAGCTCAATGGCCAGAGCCTTCCTCGGCGCCGGTGCCCAGTCCGGGTACGGCGTTCTACCCGGCTCCATGGTCGGACCCGTGGTCTGGGCGGGGGCAAAGTCCCACACCAGAGCCGCCACCGATGCTGGCGGATCTGCGAGCGGAGTGGGTACTTCGCCCCGCACCGGAGCCGCCACCGACGCTAGATGCCCACCCAGACCCTCCCCTATGGAGTCAGGTTTTGCGGCCGGAGTCCACAACTTTGGGGGGGGGGGGTACTGTCACGCCCTGACCATAGAGAGACTTTATTTTCTCTATTTTGGTTAGGTCAGGGTGTGACTAGGGTGGGTGATCTAGTAGTTTATGTCTATGTTGGCCTGGTATGGTTCCCAATCAGAGGCAGCCGTTTACTCTTGTCTCTGATTGGGGATCATATTTAGGCAGCCATTTCCCTACTGTGTTTTGTGGGATCTTGTTTTGAGTTAGTACATGTAGTACCTCTGAAGTCACGGTTCGTTGTTTCTATATTTGTTTTGTTCAAAGTTTCACTTAATAAAATATGTGGAACTCAGAGCACGCAACGCCTTGGTCTCTCCACACAATCGTGACATGGACATTGAAAATTGTTCTGGTAATGAGAATTTTTGCCTTGGTTGTTGTGGAAATTGTGGTAATATCTGATCAATAACCATAACACTAATTGTGAAATAGATAAATACAGCTCCTAATCTTAGTCATTTTTATGATGTATTTCTTTTTTGTCAAATGTTTTTTTTCAAGTGCCAGTTTCATGAGAATCACCCTGCTGCATGAGGTTTCGCAATCAAAGCCACCATTCCATTCCTCGAGGCGCTCCCTGACATTAAACATGAAGGACAGTGGAGGAATTGAACTCAGCGAACTGGAATCACACATGGTGGTACTGGCAGAGCACAGACATACTGTGTACACAGTGTACACACACGCACACGCCTACACACGCACAAACACAACAGAAATCCAGTTGCCATTACATCTTGTTCTTCTCAACGGAAACACCTTATTACTTCCGCTCAGTGTCTTTGACAAAGCGAGCCCAGATGGAATAAATGAAAGTGTGGTTGTTCGTTCCAGGCTTTATTTAGAGGGCCCGTCAGGCAAAATCCTCTCTTGCATGACACACCATTACCACAGCATCCACATTCTTGATCTCAGGACATACACTCGCACATGGACAGACACAAACGCATGAGCGCACTTGCATGCCTGCACACACAGAACAAGATGCACACACTAATATAGACAGCAGAAGTTGTCATTGATTATAAGCAAATAAACGGACTAATTCAATTAAAGTTGACAGACTATCCATTATCCTTCCATTGTCAGAAATGCAGTAATTTAGTTTTTGAGCATAATATTTGTTTAAACACCAGCAGTGATACATATTTGGGTTCTTAATTTGACCAGTGTTGTCACAGCAAAAATAATCCTACTGCAACAGGATTTGAACATTTAGTTCATAATGTTGCTTGATTGGTAGTTACGCTATAAGCTGGACAAAAGTAGACTATGTGAAAAGTGCACTGATGTTAATAACTGTGTGTCAGTGTGGGTTTTTAGTGAATTTATGTAAATCACAAGGCTCATCTGCATTTCCTGCGGTGTAGTGATCAAATTAAGATCCTACATCTGTAGTATTACAACACCCAAGGCTGAAATAGCTGGATAACAGCATTGTTAGAACACACCATATATTACAGCATCCATTCTATAAAGCGGTGACCAAATGACATAAATTACAGTAAGAGCTTTCTCAGTTGTCTGTCCCTGTCCCTGTGGGTGTGATCGGATGAGCAGCCAGGACACGGCTATTGATTGGAAGGCCTCAAGCAGAATACATTACTGCAGCAGAAACCTTTTTGTCTGGCTGAGCACTGGCTAGGGGAAGGGAAGGCAGTCTGCATCAGGGCAGAGTGTGCTGTAATAGGCCAATTCAGACTTCAACCTTGAAAGCCTTGTAAACTGACGTTATTGCCACAGTGGAGGTGTTCACATGAACAGCTCCCATAAAGACCCCTAACAAACAGCTAGGCCTGCATATAGCTATATACAGTATAATTACACATGCATATCTCTACATTTGGGTCTGGGCCTGCAGCTTAAAAATTTAAGGTGGGATGATCAAAGCCCAATAAGCCACATAGTAGACATATTTCTCTCACATGAACTCATGACCCTCGCGCTTCATATCAAAAAGGTGCCATGAGACTAAATCAATCACTGGATGATTGACAGCAAAGGCTCTCATACAGTATGTACTGTATCACCTATCATCTCTTGCTTTACCAACCCACAGGGCCATAGAAATGATAATGGATCTGCATTTATACTCTCTTCACTCTGTCCAGCTTGCTAACAGTGATCAAAACGAATGCTACACAGTCAGGGAGTGTCACGTCTGCTCCCGCTCTTCCCCCCCCCGGCGCTTGAGGGAGCCAGACTGCCCTGCATCACGCACTCCTACCATCCATTACGCACACCTGCCTTTCCTCATCACGCGCATCAGCGATATTGGACTCACCTGGACTCACTCATCACCTGTATTTACCTCCCCTATATTTGTCAGTTCACCAGCTCTGTTCCCCGCTTCTGCATGAATTGTTTTTCGTCTTTGTTTTCTTGTATGCTGACGCTGTTCCTGTCTCTGCCAATGAAACAGACATCAGTGTGCTTCTAACAGTATGGCTTCCTCTGCTACCAAACACATATGACCGCTCTCCTTGAAAATGTACCAACCTCTTGAGCTATCGAATAACATCTAATTTGATAGCTCTATCGGCAACCTTTCAACCTAGCTGTGGAGTGAGCTTACGGTGTATTCTTAACTCCGTTACACTCACCCCTTCTAAATTCGCACAGTGAGTGACACCGGCCATTGAGCTGAGCCCAACTGCCAATCCGGGTCACGGCACCAGTGAAACATACAGTTGGAAGTTTACATACACTTAGGTTGGAATCATTAAAACTCGTTTTTCAACCACTCCACAAATTTCTTGTAAACAAACTATAGTTTTGGCAAGTCGGTAAGGACATCTACTTTGTGCATGACACAAGTAATTTTTCCAACAAGTGTTTACAGACAGATTATTTCACTTATAAATCACTGTATCACAATTCCAGTGGGTCAGACGTTTACATACACTAAGTTGGCTGTGCCTTTAAACAGCTTGGAAAATTCCAGAAAATGACGTCATGGCTTTAGAAGATTCTGATAGGCTAATTGACATAATTTGAGTCAATTGGAGGTGTATCTGTGGATGTATTTCAAGGCCTACCTTCAAACTCAGTGCATCTTTGCTTGACATCATGGGAAAATCAAAAGAAATCAGCCAAGACCTCAAGTCTGGTTCATCCTTGGGAGCAATTTCCAAACGCCTGAAGGTACCACGTTCATCTGTACAAACAATAGTACGCAAGTATAAACACCATGAGACAACGCAGCCGTTACCGCTCAGGAAGGAGACGCGTTCAGTCTCCTAGAGATGAACATACTTTGGTGCGAAAAGTGCAAATCAATCCCAGAACAACAGCAAAGGATCCTGTGAAGATGCTGGAGGAAACAGGTACAGAAGTATATATATCCACAGTAAAACAAGTCCTATATCGACATAACCTGAAAGGCCACTCAGCAAGGAAGAAGCCACTGCTCCAAAACCGCCATAAAAAAGTCAGACTACAGTTTGCAACTGCACATGTGAACAAAAATTTTACTTTTTGGAGAAATGTCCTCTGGTCTGATGAAACAAAAATAGAACTGTTTGGCCATAATGACCATTGTTATGTTTGGAGGAAAAAGGGGGAGGCTTGCAAGCCGAAGAACACCATACCAACCATGAAACATGGGGGTGGCAGCATCATGTTATGGAGTGCTTTACTGCAGGAGGGACTGGCACACTTCACAAAATAGATGGCATCATGAGGCAGGAAAATGATGTGGTTATATTGAAGCAACATCTCAAGACATCAGTCAAGAAGTTAAAGCTTGGTCGCAAATGGGTCTTCCAAATGGACAATGACCCCAAGCCTACTTCCAAAGTTGTGGCAAAATGGCTTAAGGACAACAAAGTCAAGGTATTAAAACAGAACTGAAAAAGCGTGTGCGAGCAAGGAGGCCTACAACCTGACTCAGTTACACCAGCTCTGTCAGGAGGAATGAGCCAAAATTCACCCATCTTATTGTGGGGAGCTTGTGGAAGGTTACCCGAAACGTTTGACCCAAGTTAAACAATTTAAAGGCAATGCTACCAAATACTAATTGAGTGTATGTAAACTTCTGACCCACTGGGAATGTGATGAAAGAAATAAAATCTAAAATAAATTATTCTCTCAATTATTCTGACATTTCACATTCTTAAAATAAAGTGGTGATCCTAACTGACCTAAGACAGGGAATTTTTATTTGGATTAAATGTCGGGAATTGTGAAAAACTGAGTTTAAGTGTATTTGGCTGAGGTGTATGTAAACTTCCGACTTCAACTGTATGTCAGTGTGCTGCTAACAGTATAGCTTCACACACTGTCCCTGTCCCCATACTGGGCTCAAACCAGTGATCCTCTGCTCGCAAACACACATGACTGCCCTCCTTGACAATGTACCAACCATTGATCTATTGAAAAATGTTTCATTTGTTTGCTCCATCTGCATCATTTCAAGCTAGCTGTGGAGTGAGCTTACGGTAGGTTCTTAACTCCATTACACTCTTCCTCTGCTGTCCCTGTCCCCATACCATGCTCAAACCACTGATCCTCTGCTGGTAAACACACGTGGACTGACCTCCCTACTTGAAAACGTACCAATCGTTTGAGTTAACAAAAAAGATCCATTGCCGATCTTTCAAGCTAGCTGTGGAGTGAGCTTACGGTACGTTCTTAACTTTACACCAACCATAACAACACAGTGGAGACATTTTAAATGCCACAGCTCTTTAGCACTTTCAGCTACAGACATTAAAACAACTTTTTTTTAAATGTATCCTTATAAATTCTAACAATTTAAATTAGCATAAAATGATCCACCAACAGTAATAGTAACTCTTGAACTGTTCAAGCTAAAGACACCTAACCAACTTATGTTCAGGGTATCCTATCCTATCAAGCAATCAATCAATCTTTCCATTTATCTATACTTTTTCAACTATAACTACACTGCTCAAAAAAATAAAGGGAACACTAAAATAACACATCCTAGATCTGAATGAATGAAATAATCTTATTAAATACTTTTTTCTTTACATAGTTGAATGTGCTGACAACAAAATCACACCAAAATAATCAATGGAAATCCAATTTATCAACCCATGGAGGTCTGGATTTGGAGTCACACTCAAAATTAAAGTGGAAAACGACACTACAGGCTGATCCAACTTTGATGTAGTCTTTAAAACAAGTCAAAATGAGGCTCAGTAGTGTGTGTGGCCTCCACGTGCCTGTATGACCTCTCTACAACGCCTGGGCATGCTCCTGATGAGGTGGCGGATGGTCTCCTGAGGGATCTCCTCCCAGACCTGGACTAAAGCATCCGCCAACTCCTGGGCAGTCTGTGGTGCAACGTGGCGTTGGTGGATGGAGCGAGACATGATGTCCCAGATGTGCTCAATTGGATTCAGGTCTGGGGAACGAGCGGGCCAGTCCATAGCATCAATGCCTTCCTCTTGCAGGAACTGCTGACACACTCCAGCCACATGAGGTCTAGCATTGTCTTGCATTAGGAGGAACCCAGGGCCAACCAGACCAGCATATGGTCTCACAAGGGGTCTGAGGATCTCATCTCGGTACCTAATGGCAGTCAGGCTACCTCTGGCGAGCACATGGAGGGCTGTGTGGCCCCCCCAAAGAAATGCCACCCCACACCATGACTGACCCACCACCAAACCGGTCATGCTGGAGGATGTTGCAGGCAGCAGAACGTTCTCCACGGCGTCTCCAGACTCTGTCACGTCTGTCACATGTGCTCAGTGTGAACCTGCTTTCATCTGTGAAGAGCACAGGGCGCCAGTGGCGAATATGCCAATCTTGGTGTTCTCTGGCAAATGCCAAACGTCCTGCACGGTGTTGGGCTGTAAGCACAACCCCCACCTGTGGACGTCGGGCCCTCATACCAGCCTCATGGAGTCTGTTTCTGACCATTTGAGCAGACACATGCACATTTGTGGTCTGCTGGAGGTCATTTTGCTGGGCTCTGGCAGTGCTCCTCCTGCTCCTCCTTGCACAAAGGTGGAGGTAGCGGTCCTGCTGCTGGGTTGTTGGCCTCCTCCACGTCTCCTGTTGTACTGGCCTGTCTCCTGGTAGCACCTCCATGCTCTGGACACTACGCTGACAGACACAGCAAACCTTGCCACAGCTCGCATTGATGTGCCATCCTGGATGAGCTGCACTACCTGAGCCACTTGTGTGGGCTGTAGACTCCGTCTCATGCTACCACTAGAGTGAAAGCACCGCCAGCATTCAAAAGAGAGCAAAACATCAGCCAGGAAGCATAGGAACTGAGAAGTGGTCTGTGGTCCCCACCTGCAGAACCACTCCTTTATTGGGGGTGTCTTGCTAATTGCCTATAATTTCCACCTGTTGTCTGTTCCATTTGCACAACAGCATGTGAAATGTATTGTCAATCAGTGTTGCTTCCTAAGTGGACAGTTTGATTTCACAGAAGTGTGATTGACTTGGAGTTACATTGTGTTGTTTAAGTGTTCCCTTTATTTTTTTGAGCAGTATATTTACAATTATTCTATGGCTATGGTGCCGACAGATATGGCAGCTCTGCTTGTAGCTCCTACGCAACTTTGCAGTATTTCGTTTTTTTGTGTGTTATTTCTTACATTATTAGCCCAAAAATGTTTTTGTGTTATTCTTCATTCCATTTTTTTACTTTCAGAATTGTGTGTATTGCTGTGAATCATTTTTAGATACTACTGCACTGTTAGATACTACTGCACTGTTGGAGCTAGGAACACAAGCATTTCGTTACACCAATACAATTTGATTTGATTTAAATATAAATAAAGACAATTTAGTTGTTTACAATTTAGTTGTTTAAGCTTTGTTGTTCTGGCAACTTATCCCCTTCTGAAAATAATAGGCAGACTGCAGACTTTGCACAGGTGCATACGTTTAGTGATTCAGACATTTTATTCTGTAGTCAGACACAAAAAAATATGTTTCTCAAGTAATTTCTGTGAGATTTATTTATGATACCCTTTAATTAATTAGCATTGCAGATGTTTGGAAGCTGGGCAGGTACTCTTAGCTGTCCTGACATTACGGGGAAGCTTGTTCCACCATTGGGGTGCCAGGAGAGAGAAGAGCTATGGCTGGGCTGAGCTGAGCTGAGAGCTGCCCTCTCGTAGCGGTGGGAGGGCCAAGAGACCAGAGGTGGCAGAACAGATTACCCGGGTTGGGATGTTGGGTTTGACCAATGCCTGAAGGTAGGGAGGGGTAGTTCCCCTTGCTTCTTCGTAAGGTTAGGGTCTTGAAGATGATGCGAGCCTCAACTGGAAGCCAGTGGAGTGTGCGGAGGAGTGGTGTGACATGGGAATAACTGTCAGGTGTGTGCATACTGGTAGCGAAGTCAGGTACAGGAGAGCAGAGATTTGTGAACAGGCGCACACTTTATTGAGGCAAAAGTGCAAAACGCGCAAAACAGTCACAAGAATTATGTTTAACAATAAACATCTTCGTGAAATACCACGCAAAAAACAAACCAGTCTAGAGCGTCAACAATAAACACATAACACAAACAATCTGTCACAAAGACATGATGGGGAGCAGAGGAATAAATACATGTAGATTGATTGGGGAATGAAAACCAGGTGTGCAGGGAACAAGACAAAACAAATGGATACATGAAAAATGGAGCGGCGATGGCTAGAAAGCCGGTGACGTCGACCGCCAGACGCCGCCCAAACAAGGAGAGCAGCCGACTTCAGCGGAAGTCGTGACAATAACTTGGTAAGGTTGAACACCAGGCTTGCTGCAGCGTTCTAGATAAATTACAGGGGTTTGATGGGAGCCCAGCCAACAGAGAGTAGCAGTAGTCTAGACAGAAGATGACAAGTGCCTGGATTAGTACGTGCGCTGTTTCCGGTGTGAGAAAAGGTCATACTCTACGGATGTTGTAGAGCATGAACCTGCAACAGCGAGTCACTGCTTTGATGTTTGCGGAGAATGACAGGGTGTTGTTCAGGGTCACGTCAAGGTCCTTTGACCTCTGGGAAGGGACACCAAGGAGTTGTCAACCGTGATGGAGAGGTCTTGGAGCGGGCAGGCCTTTCCCGGGAGTAAGATCAGCTCTGTCTTGTAAAAGCGGGTACTTACTCTCTATTCTTAGCTAGTTTTGACACAATATATCTCATCTGTCTGAGTTGTCCTCTCCAGAATAAACTCAATTCGAACCCTGTGTAAAAACTAGTTATAAAAGAATGAACCAGCTGAGGCTGTCCACTAAGGCTTGGATAAAGGCATGCAGGATAATTCTTCTCATGCGTGCATTTCAGATTTGAAAGGACGACTAATGAAGATGTAACCAAAAGATTTTGAATACATACGTCACTCTTGCTTGATAGATGACAAGATAAACACAACAGTGTGACCCGTGATATACTTATAGCCTCACATACATTGGCATTCTGTATCCAATTCTGACCAGTGGAATGGGTATTTAGCCTGGCCTCCATGCAGATGCTCCTGACTTCTCAGGTTCCAGTGTTAATGTGAATAAATAGCTGTGACTGCAAAGAGTGGCCTCAGGTTTCCATTATGACTTCACCTGAGGGGTTGTGCACGGCAGCCGGATTGACATAATTGTTCTGAACAGCCCAGTGTGGAACTCTCAGTTGTGATCAGCTCATCCACACAGAGACTATGTGTGTGTCCATCTCTGAGAGAGAGAGAGAGAGAGAGAGAGAGAGAGAGAGAGAGAGTGTGTGTGTGTGTGTCCATTTCTGAGAAAGAGTGTGTGTGTGCTCCCACGTGTGTCCATCTCTGAGCGTGTGTCCGTCTCCTCCTGCCAGGTGCTGAGAAGTAAAGGCACTCATAGGTGAAAATTTAAAAAAAAGGGTCCGATCCTTAAGAGGCTAAAGTGAATATGCATTATGTACAGAGATAGTGTGATATCAACCTAAAGTGAATATGCATTATGTATAGGGATAGTGTGATATCAACCTAAAGTGAATATGCATTATGTATAGGGATAGTGTGATATCAACCTAAAGTGAATATGCAGTATGTACAGAGATAGTGTGAAATCAACCTAAAGTGAATATGCAGTATGTACAGAGATAGTGTGATATCACCTAAAGTGAATATGCAGTATGTACAGAGATAGTGTGATATCACCTAAAGTGAATATACAGTATGTACAGAGATAGTGTGATATCAACCTAAAGTGAATATGCATTATGTATAGGGATAGTGTGATATCAACCTAAAGTGAATATGCAGTATGTACAGAGATAGTGTGAAATCAACCTAAAGTGAATATGCAGTATGTACAGAGATAGTGTGATATCACCTAAAGTGAATATGCAGTATGTACAGAGATAGTGTGATATCACCTAAAGTGAATATGCAGTATGTACAGAGATAGTGTGATATCACCTAAAGTGAATATGCAGTATGTACAGAGATAGTGTGATATCACCTAAAGTGAATATACAGTATGTACAGAGATAGTGTGATATCAACCTAAAGTGAATATGCATTTTCTATACAAGCTCAAGTAAGTAGACGCACAACATTCTTCAATTGCTTCCCTGGACAGTCAACTACTTTGTTATACATTATTATACAAAGTCATTATATCCGTAAAGCTGTAACAGTTTGGGGTGATTATTTGCTCTAAATTACTTGTGGGCTTGGAGTATGAAAATGTAACTTGTTGAGAACATAGCTTTGAAGTGCTGTTTCCATCGAGATACATACAATAGTGTTATATTAATTAAGTTTCTATATTACAGTTTTTTATCGCTTTCACAAGTATGTGGTAAAATTCCACAACTGTTAGTACATAACTCAAAACAGATCATCAAAAAGGCTGTTTTTTCTAAAGTTTAAGCACATTTTCAATTGACTAAGTACAATACATAAAATCACACAGTGATCTTCCCACCAAACCTAATCCGTGTTTTATCGTGAAATACCTTTCATATAAAGTAATTGCCTTTCACAATGAAATGCTTTTCATATGATTATCTTCTCATTTGCTTAAATACATTTGACCATCACTTAATCAAACTGTGCTTAATGGTTAATAATTTAACCGTTTGGTAAACCTATAGATTTTAAACTGGATTGTCTACTATATATGGATTTTGAGAACTACAGAAATAAAATGTGTTTGTATAGTGTAAACATCTAATACATACATAATGACTACTCGTTATTGCTAATTGATTTCACATAGTGGTAACCACAATTGGTCACCTTATAAAAGGGTGTGTGTGAACACTTGCAATTTCTTTCAACATGGAGCGGGATAGACAGCAAGGGAGAGGAAGAAATCAAAGAGCTCGAGGACAAGGGGCCTGTCAGAGAGGTGGGCATGTGCCCCATCAAAAAGGCTCAACATGGGCCCCATCAAAGAGGTCAAAGAGGTGGGCATGGGCCCCGACAAAGAGGTGGGCATGGGCCCTGTCAAAGAGGTCAAAGAGGTGGGCTCGGGCCCCGTCAAAGAGGTCAAAGAGGTGGGCATGGGCCTCGTCAAAGAGGTCAAAGAGGTGGGCATGGGCCCCGTCAAAGAGGTGGGCATGGGCCCCGTCAAAGAGCTGGGCATGGGCCCTGTCAAAGAGGTCAAAGAGGTGGGCATGGGCCTCGTCAGACAGGTGTACATCAGAGAGAGGGAGGCAGACGACAGGGAACGGTTGTGTCTAATGAAGTCCGGGCCATCGTCGTTGACCATGTGGTAAACAGAGGCCTTACCATGGCAGAGGCTGCCAGATTAGTTCTCCCCAATCTGAAAAGATAAACTGTCAATTAGATCATGAGAACATTTCGCCAAGAAAACCAGTAAGTCTGCACGATATGCACTATTTACAGTAAATTACACTACCGGTCAAAAGTTTTAGAACATCTACTCATTCAAGGGTTTCTTTATTTTTACTATTTTCTACATTGTAGAATAATTGTGAAGACATAAAAACTATGAAATAACACACAAAAAAGTGTTAAATAAATCAAAATATATTTTATATTTGAGATTCTTCAAAGTAGCGATCCTTTGCCTTGATGACGGCTTTGCACACTCTTGGCATTCTCTCAACCAGTTTCACTTGGAATGCTTTTCCAACAGTCTTGAAGGAGTTCCCACATATGCTGAGCACTTGTTGGCTACCTTTCCTTCACTCTGCGGTCCGACTCATCCCAAACCATCTCAATTTGGTTGAGGTCGGGGGATTGTGGAGGCCTGGTCATCTGATGCACCACTCTCCTTCTTGGTCAAATAGCCCTTACACAGCCTGGAGGTGTTTTGGGTCATTGTCCTGTTGAAAAACAAATGATAGTCCCACTAAGCCCAAACCAGATGGGATGGCATATCGCTGTGGTCGCCATGCTGGTTAAGTGTGCCTTGAATAAAAAATAATCACTGGCAGAGTCACCATCAAAGCACCCCCACTCCTCCTCCATGCTTTATGGTGGGAAAAACACATATGGAGATCATCCGTTCACCCACACCACGTCTCACAAAGACACGGCAGTTGGAACCAAAAATCTCAAATTTGGACTCCAGACCAAAGGACAGATTTCCACCGGTCTAATGTCCATTGCTCTTATGTCTTGGCCCAACCAAGTCTTTTCTTCTCATTGGTGTCCTTTAGTAGTGGTTTCTTTGCAGCAATTCAACCATGAAGGCCTGATTCACACAGTCTCCTCTGAACAGTTGATGTTGAGATGTGTCCGGTGATGGAGTCCAGGTGAGTGTCATGAGGCTCAGGTGCGTGAGACGATGGTGACAGGTGTGTGGGATAATCAGCAGCCTGATGACCTAGAGGCCGGAGAGGGAGTATACGTGACAGTACCCCCTCCCCGACGCGCGGCTCCAGCCGCAGGACGCTGTCAAAGGGGACGAATCCGGGGATCAGGAGCGGACCGGTCACCCCTGCTGATGCGCTAGAACCTGTCACATCAGCTGAGGCACGGGAACCTGTCGAGTCAGCTGTGGCGTGGAAACCTGACAGATCGGTTGAGGCAGGGGAGCCTGGTAATCCGGCTGAGGCAGGGGAGCCTGGAGAACACTTTTTTGGTTACTACATGATTCCATATGTGTTACTTCATAGTTTGATGTCTACAATATAGAAAATAGTATAAATAAATAAAAACCCTGGAATGAGGAGGTGTTCTAAAACTTTTGACTGGTAGTGTGCATATTATAATGCGTGTAAATTCACAAAACACATTACAGTATTCTTACAGTATGATCAATTGACAGTATACTCTGTTCTACCTTCAGAATCGACAGAAGACCCCATGGTGGTGGCCGTGGCCGTATGCTGACCAACCAACAGGAGTTGGTAGTGGTGGAAATGGTGAGGACCAGGAATGATATACAGCCGTCCAAAACAAAGGAGGCCATTGAGGAGAACTATGACACCTTTGCCAATGTGGCATCCATCAGCCTACCAAACATCGGCCGCCTTTTGAAGAGCCACCAGGTATCTATGCAACACTTTTACCTGCTGCTTTTTGAGAGAAACAACGACCGGGTGAAAAAACTGAGGGCAGAGTATGTTCAGATACAGCACTACATACTGTATTACTGTTACTATTTGATACACAAGCTACTTCACAATATCATATTGTAACTATAGTGTAAAAAATAACTAACCCAAATATATTTTTTGAGGGTGATGGTGCTTGATTGAACCATCACAAGTACACCGTTTCTTTGTTGATGAAGTGGGCTTCAACCTGGCCAAAACTCAGTGCCATGGGGAGAACCTCATTGGCCAACGGGCGACCGTCCAAGTGCCTGGACAACGTAGAGGAAACACGGTGCAGCTGTCTCTGAAGATGGTGTGGTAGGACGTAGGCCATTACTTGGATCCTATAATGTTGCACACCTCATTGTGTTTCTCAGTTAAATTGAACAGGCCTGTTAAGGGGAAGGGGTTACCTATTTCATTGTTTGGGACAGTGTCAGGCTCAACGATGCAAAGGTGGTTCAGGCATGGTTTCGGGCCCATCCCCGATTGGTTACCCTATACCTGCCCCCATACTCTTCTTTGCTCAACCCTACTGAGGAATTATTTTCAGCATAGAGGTGGAAGGTGTACGATCACCGTCCCCATGAGTGTGCCACCCTCCTTCTGGCCATGGATGAGGCATGAGACGACATCAATGCAGACCAATGTCAAGCTTGGAATTGCCTTGTCAAAAGGTTTTTCCCACTGTGCATTAACAATGAGGAAATATACTGAGATGTGGATGAGAATTTATACCCAAATGCTCAAGACAGGCTTGATGAAAATTAATTAGTGCTATACTTGTTTGATTTTTATTCATTTAATTTGTTTCATTTAATTTCTTACATTTGATTACAGACGGTACAACCATGTTGCAATTATATCTGCATGATTAATTGTAGAGGATGTCTTCATTGATCACTGTCACGTCCTGACCCTAGTAAGTTGTCATTTTCTATAGTAGAGTAGGTCAGGGCGTGACAGGGGGTGTTTTGGGTTTTTCTATGTTTTCTATTTCTATGTTTAAGTTCCAGTTTTTGATTTCTATGTTGGAATTGTTTGGGTTGATCTCTAATCGGAGGCAGCTGCTCCTCGTTGCCTCTGATTAGAGATCATATTTAAGTAGGGGTTTTGCTCTTCTGGTTTTGTGGGTTATTATCTTCTGAGTAGTGTGTTTTCCTCTCTGCGTCACGGTTTGTTGTTTTTGTATATTCAAGTATTTAAGTGTATTGCATTCAGTTTCACGTTTAATAAATATTTGGAACTACGAACACGTTGCATTTTGGTCCGCTCCTTCGAACAGCCGTGACAGAATAACCCATCATAAAAGAACCAAGCAGCGTGGAAGAGAATGGACCTGGGAGGAAGTTATAGACGGCAAGGGATCCTGGACATGGGAGGAGATCCAGGCTGGACGGGATCGCCTTCCATGGGAACAAGTGGAGGCAGCGAGAGCAGAGCGGCGACGAGAGGAGGCACGATACCAACGGCAAGGCAAGTGCGAGAGGCATCCCCAAAATACATTTTGGGGGGGGGGGGGGCACACGGGCAGAGTCAGGTTGGAGACCTGAGCCCATCCCCGTGCTTACCGTGGGGGGCGAGTGACCGAGCAAGCACCAAGTTATGCTGTGTCGCCAGTGTGCAGCTACAGTCCGGTGCGCTCGGTGCAAGCTCCTCACAGGTGCCGTGCTAGAGTTGGCATTCAGCCAGGAAGGAGTATGCCTGCTCAGCGTTCCTGGTCTCCGGTGCATTTTCTCGGCCCTGGTTATCCTGCGCCAGCTCTACGCATGGTAACCCCAGTTCGCCAATACAAACCTGTGCGACCTGTCACAACGCCTCGCACTTGTCGGGCTACGGAGGTTATCCAGCCAGGACGGGTTGTGCCAGCCATAAGCTCCAGATCTCCAGTGCGCCTCCACGACCCAGTATACCCTGTGCCTGCTCTGCGCACCTGGCCTCCGGCGACGCTCTCCAGTCCGGAGCCTCCAGCGACGTTCCCTAGTCCAGAACTCCCAGCGACGTTCCCTAGTCTGGTGAGACCTATTCCAGCTCCACGAATGAAGCCTCCAGTGATGATCTATGGTTCGAAGCCTGTAGGGATGATCCATGGCCCGGAGCCTGTAGGGATGATCCAGAGCCTGTAGGGATGATCCATGGCAAGAAGCCTGTAGGGATGATCCATGGCCCGGAGCCTGTAGAGAGGATCCATGGCATGAAGCCTCCAGTGATGATCCATGGCACGGAGCCTGCAGTGACGGTCCACAGTCCGGAACCTCCTGAGACGGCCTACAGTCCGGAACCTCCTGAGACGGCCTGCAGTCCGGAACCTCCAGCGGCGGCCTGCAGCCCAGAACCTCCAGCAATGATCTTCAGCCCGGTTCCTCCTCCGACGATCCACGGTCCGGTGGTACTAGAGCGGAGGGGTCAACGGGTAGAGCGGGGATTACGCCCCGAACCGGAGCCGCCTCCTCTGCTGGAGGTTAAGGTTATGTGGACTGCTTTTGAGCCGCCATAGACAATTATCACCCTCCCTACCCTCCCTTTTTGTTTTGTGGTTTATTTTTGTTGGTTATGTTGCACCTTTTGGGGGGGGGGGGGTACTGTCACATCCTGACCCTAGTAAGTTGTCAATTCTATAGTAGGTCAGGGCGTGACAGGGGGTGTTTTGGGTTTTTCTAGTTTTTCTATTTCTATGTTGGGATTGTTTGGGTTGATCTCTAATTGGAGGCAGCTGATCCTCGTTGCCTCTAATTAGAGATCATATTTAAGTAGGGGTTTTTCTCTTCTGGTTTTGTGGGTTATTATCTTTTGAGTAGTGTGTTTTCCTCTCTGCGTCACGGTTTGTTGTTTTTGTATATTCAAGTATTTAAGTGTATTGCATTCAGTTTCATGTTTAATAAATATGTGGAACTACGAACACGCTGCATTTTGATCCGCTCCTTCGAACAGCAGTGACAATCACACCTTTGATTACACATTGCATAGTTATGATGGAAATGATAGATTTCTGTCACACCCTGATCTGTTTCACCTGTCCTTGTGATTGTCTCCACCCCCTCCAGGTGTCGCTTATTTTCCCTGGTTTAATAAATAAGACTCAAACCATCTGCCTCCCGTGTCTGCATCTGGGTCTCGCCTCGTGCCCTTATATTTTCTGTCAATTTTGTTGGGTAATGTAAGTGTATTGCCTAACGTAAAAACTGTCATTTACAGTACTGTAGCATATTAGTTTAAGCACTTCTAAGGGTGACTTGAAACACATATCTTGCATTGTTTTCTATTGGATTAACTGGTAGTTAAAAAGACTACATTGAAAAGCTATCATCATGTTGTCTTTTAGTGATTAAACTAATGTTCTCATTACATTTCAAAAATAAACTTATTTTGAATCAATGGTTGTGTGGTGATATATTTACAATCCAAATTAACGCACAATGACAGGTTTTGAATGAAAGACTGGCTGTGTGACCAGTTCTGAGTTTTGTACTAAGTGTTGTGAAAATGTACCACATACTTGTGAAAATAGTACCAAAGCGATAACTGTAATGCATGCCAAACCTTATATTTATTTTCATTCATTTAATTTGTTTGATTTATTTTCTTACATTAGATTACAGACATTACACCTGTTGCAATTACATACAAATTACCAAAGCGATTTAAAAATCTTCAGGCAGACTGGTCATAGACGGTCAATCATGGGAACAAAGTAACAATTATTCAAAGTCCATTAGTTCATGTAATTATTTTTAATAAATCACTCAAGTTCAAATGATGGGTGAGACTTGCCAGTGAAGGAGGCCTCAACTAGTTGATTAAGTTTAATTGACAATGTGAACAGAAGTTTCAGTCAAAGCAACATCCATTGGCAATGTAAAACCAGATAGGACTGGGTTTTAATCTAATTTGTTCTGATGTATACCAGATTAGCAAGATTTCACTTCTGCAACATCTGAAGAATCTTACTTACAGTATCTTTCATTGCATTGCAAATACTGTAAGTGTACAATAATACATGTCTACTTTTTCACATGAACAAATAACCTTTTCGGTCAGAACCATGTTCTCTTTGCAACGACCGAGAAGGTCTGCTTCATCAGTGGTAAGTATCAGTATTAAAGGCAATGAGCCGGGCTCAGTGAGTTGTCTGACCGCATTGGACTTGGGAGCAGACCTGGCAGTTAACCTTTCAGTGGCCTAATTACTGTAAATCACTGTTGCTGAGATGAGAAGGAACATTGGAAAGGCTGTGTTACCTGGGGTGCAAGTGTTATTATATTATAATGAGATGTGTAACAACAGGCAAAGTATGAAAACTTGCTTTTATACAGTAGTGAGTTTAGGGTGAGTGGGGGTATGCAAGGGTGTGTGTGTGTATGCGTACGTGCGTGAGCCTACCATACGAGCTAAACTACATCTATGCTCACTTCGAGGCAAATAACACTGAAACATGCATAAGAGCACCAGCTGTTCCGGAAGACTGTGTGATCACGCTCTCCACAGCCGATGCGAGTAAGACCTTTAAACAGGTCAACATTCACAAGGCTGCAGGGCCAGACGGATTACCAGGATGTGTACTGCGAGCATGCGCTGACCAACTGGCAAGTATCTTCACTGACATTTTCAACCTCTCCCTGTCTGAGTCTGTAATACCAACATGTTTTAAGCAGACAACCATAGTCCCGGTGCCAAAGAAAACTAAGGTGACCTGACTAAATGACTACAGACCCGTAGCACTCACATCTGTAGCCATGAAATGCTTTGAAAGGCTGGTCACGGCTCACATCAATATCATCAACCAAGAAACCCTAGATCTACTCCAATTTGCATACCGCCCCAACAGATCTACAGATGACGCAATCTCTATTGCACTCCACACTGCTCTTTCCCAGCTGGACAAAAGGAACACATATGTGAGAATGTTATTAATTGACTACAACACCATAATGCCCTCAAAGCTCATCACTAAGCTAAGGACCCTGGGACTAAACACCTCCCTCTGCACCTGGATCCTGGACTTCCTGACGGGCCGCCCCCAGGTGGTAAGGGTAGGTAACAACACATCCGCCATGGTGATCCTCAACACAGGGGCCCCTCAGGGGTGCATGCTCAGTGCCCTCCTGTACTCTCTTTTCACTCATGACTGCGTGGCCAGGCACGACTCCAACACCATCATTAAGTTTGCCGATGACACAACATTGGTAGGCCTGATCAATGACCACAACGAGACAGCCTATAGGTAGGAGGTCAGAGACCTGGCCATGTGGTGCCAGGACAACAACCTCTCCCTCAACGTGATCAAGACAAAGGAGATGATTGTGGACTACAGGAAAAAGAGGACCGAGCACGCCCCCATTCTCATCGACGGGGCTGTAGTGGAGCAGGTTGAGAGCTTCAAGTTCCTTGGTGTCCACATAACCAACAAACTAATAAGGTCCAAGCATACCATGACAATTGTGAAGAGGGCACGACAAAACCTATTGCCCCTCAGGAAACGGAAAAGATTTGGCATGGGTCCTCAGATCCTCAAAAGGTTCTACAGCTGCACCATCGAGAGCATCCTGACTGGTTACATCACTGCCTGGTATGGCAACTGCTCGGCCTCCGACCGCAAGGCACTACAGAGGGTAGTGCGTATGGCCCAGTACATCACTGGGGCCAAGCTTCCTGCCGTGCAGGAACTCTATATCAGGCGGTGTCAGAGGAAGGCCTTAAAAATTGTCAGACTCAGCCACCCAAGTCATAGATTATTCTCTCTGCTACCGCATGGCAAGCGGTACCGGAGCGCCAAGTCTAGGTCCAAGAGGCTTCTAAACAGCTTCTACCCCCAAGCCATAAGACTCCTGAACATCTAATCAAATGGCCACCCAGACTATTTGCATTGCCCCCCCCCCCCCTCTTTTACACCGCTGCTACTCTCTGTTGTTATCATCTATGCATAGTCACTTTAATAACTCTACCTACATGTACATATTACCTTAACTAACCGGTTCACCCGCACATTGACTCTGTACCAGTACACCCATGTATATAGTCTCGCTATTGTTATTTTACTGCTGCTCTTTAATTACTTGTTACTTTTATTTCTTATTAATTTTTTTTTAACTGCATTGTTGGTTAGGGGCTCGTAAGTAAGCATTTCACTGTAAGGTCTACACCTGTTGTATTCGGCGCATGTGACTAATAAAATTTGATTTGATTTGATGTTAGTACACATGTGTGTGTTTGTACTTGAATCATGAGGTGGAGAGGATTTCAGATGAATCTATATGAGTCATTAACACAGCCGTTGATTAACAACCCATGCTAGGAGCGATGGCTCTGTTGTGTCATCTGTCACCTGGTATGTCACCAAATCTCTAAACTATCTACCATCTTCATCAGGGAAGGCAGTGACTTCAATAAAGAGTGAATAACAGAGAACACAAATAAGACTTAAATAGACACGGAAAATAACTGAGGTTGAATTACATGTACACACAAGGAACACAGGGAACCTTTGAAGTACAGTAAGGCTTGACATTAAATAATGACCGAGGACATAGTCTATTAGGATCATTGCCTTTCAACAACAGAACAGTGTTATTGGTCTTCGGAAGTCTGCTGGGACTCTGATGGCAGAAGCAATAGGTTTGTGACTCAGCATCCCCTCATATCTCAGTAACACAGGCGTCCTGGAGAAAACTCATTTGTCCAGCTAAATGTCAGAAGACGTCAATGTTTTGTCAAAACAAAATAGTCCCTTACCAAAGGGAATTTGATTTTTACAGAGCTCTAATCACAATGATTGTAGCTTGTTGAAGGATACCTCTATGCCTAGCCTATCCTGTTGATTTCATACTTCAGCTGTAGCCAATATTTGGGTAGAAGGTGTATAATACGCTCCAAATCAACTATTTCAACATGTTTGTCTCACGATAACAGTGCCCTACGCCAGCAAACACAGCAGTTCACTGAAACAGAAGCTGAGTCCAGAAGTGTTTACTTCTAAAATGTACCTTAATACAGCAGGTTCATTCTCTCCGGTGAGCAAATATTGAGAAATAATCCTCAGCACATTGTTCAGGATTTTAAATATGCAAAAAGGCCCTCACTGAAATGTCAACAAATCCTAGATATAATGGCTTTTAGTGTTTAGAGAAAATATCTACATTTTCTTTCCAAATGAATGGTTTTGCTGTGCAATTTCAGAAGAGAGCAATTTTGGCTTCTCTGTGCGAGACTCTCTCCATGTTCCTCAAATTGACCCTTTTAAGAGTGTGCTGCGAATGGAGCTAAAGCACAATTATACTGTTTAGCAAACAAATTGATCTAACCTCACTGCTGAACTTAACATTGTGGCGATGTGGCAGCGGCCAGGGGCCATAACGAGACAAATTGAAAATGGCTGAAAATGAGAACATTCATTAAACTCCGCCAGTGGCAGCCCGGCACAACTTCTTTCTATAGTCATTAAGGGGCTGTGCCTAAAACTCCTCACGGCTCCCAGGAAGATGGAGATCACCATGTTCTGGATTGGCTCTGTACAACCATTTCTAAAAGTGAAGTGAAGTCTGTTTGGTATTCATGCCTGTTCGTTCTTACAGAAGCCAGAGCTCTTCCCGAAATGTGTTTAGCACCAGATTTCTGATTTTGTCATTGTTTCCCATATAATCAATTACAGCTGTCATTTGACTGGCACACTGGCGGTGGTTCTGTTTCAGTGTTAAACACAGAGAGATGGAGGCCTCTGTGTTTCTGGTCATGAATGATAATGATTAAATCATTCCTCACCCTTAGCCTTAGTTAATGTCAATGGATGCAATTCCACGGCATCAATTCAAGACCCAGAGGGAGGCTGGCTTTCACTACTCAGGTTTAGTGTTTAAAGTTAGACTTTTTCCCATGACAATTACTCTTGGTTTATACAGAAATTACACACCACTCTTTTACTAAAGCATTTTTTCAGGCTCATGGAGAAACAAGTAAATGTCATTGAGCATGTCCTTTTATACATTTAGGACGTGAACACCTCTCTAACTCAGTGCTCTTGTTAGTTCACTGACACATTCATTGATATTTCACTTGACACTTGACATTCACATAGCCCTTTAGTCGTCCAAGCTAACAGACCTGAGAATACAGTGTTTTCCCCATTCTCCTTCAATGGCCGTGAGCTGGGCTGTGTCACTCCTGTACTTATGCAGCACAAAAGCCTGCCTCCATCATTTAATAGTCATCACAGGTCTCTCTCCGCCTTACAAACAATGGTTTTTAAGAGGGATCTTCTCAACTCGCAGCCGCCATAAAATCTCAGATTATTGATTTATGACTCTAAGGGCTGTTTTCCTGCCTCATTCTAAGTACCAATTTCAGCCTTTTTCAATCTCTGTTGGTCTAGCTGGCTCTGCCCCAAAGTCCCCAAAGGATATTGTAGACGTACTTCAATGCAAACCTCTTGTTTTTTTTTTCATCAACAAACTCAGTACCCACTGGGGACAAATTGGTTGAAGCAACTTTGTTTCAATGTAATTTTTCAACGTATTGTGACTTTTTATTTGACTTTTTATTGAATCAATGTTTGAAACACATTTGGCTTTGCTAAAAAGTAATCAGCCAGTAGTTTTCATACCATTTCCATCAGCGTTGCAACATTGGAATTATGCTAAAACTTCAACTTTAAAACAATGACTAACAGGTTGTTACATCAATCTAATTTCAACATAATCATCAAAACTATGGATATGTTGAAATTGCATTGAAAATTCCGCTTAGAATGGTTGAAAATGTCATGTAGAATCTATGTGGAAATTACAACACAATTCCTGTTATGTGGTGTTGTAAATACAATAAACATGCAACATCAGATCCACATCACATTTTCATCATATTTGAGAAATTTCTGCATATTCTCACTGTTTAATCAATGTCTGTTTTTCATCCTATATTCGATGTACACTGAGTACACAAAACATATTTCCATGACATAGACCGACCACGTGAATCCAGGTGAAAGCTATGATCCCTTATTTATGTCACTTGTTTAATCCACTTCAAATCAATCAAATGTATTTATATAGCCCTTTTTACATCAGCAGATGATACAAAGTCCTGTACAGAAACCCAGCCTAAAACCCCAAACAGCAAGCAATGAAGGGGAGGAGACAGGTTAAAGCCTTGAGACAATTGAGATATGGATTGTGTATCTGTGCCATTCAGAGGGAGAATGGGCAAGACAAAAGATTTAAGTGACTTTGAACGGGGTATGGTAGTAGGTACCAAGCGCACCAGTTTGTGTCAAGAACTGCAACACTGCTGGGTTTTTCACGCTCAACATTTTACTATGTTCATCAAGAATGGCCCACCACCCAAAGAACATCCAGCCAACTCGACACAACGGTGGGAAGCATTGGAGTCAACATGGGCCAGCATCCCTGTGGAATGCTTTCGGCACCTTATAGAGTCCATGACCCAAGAAATTGAGTCTGTTCTGATGGCAAAAGTGTGGGGTGCAACTCAATATTAGGGTATTTCTAATGTTTGGTATACTCAGTGTACATAGCACTACACTTACATTACAATTTAGCCATTCAGCAACCTCTCCCATCCAGAATGACCCACAGCTAGTGCATTTATCTTAAGATAGCCAAGCGAGACAACCACATATCACAGTCATATCCCAATCACGTATCACATGCATAATACAATACATAATTGTCACGCCCTGATCTGTTTCACCTGTCCCTATGATTGTCTCCACCCCGTCCAGGTGTCGCTTGTTTTCCCCACTGTATTTATCCCTGTGTTTCCTGTCTCTCTGTGCCAGTTCGTCTTGAATGTTTAGTCAAGTCAACCACAGTGTTTTCCCCGTACTCCTTTTTATTCTCTTTTGATAGTCTTCCCGGTTTTGACCACTGCCTGACTCTGGACTACTTTCCCGCCTGCCTGATCATCCTGCCTGCCCTGACCTTGATTCTGCCTGCCCTTCGGTACCTGTTTGACTCTGAACTGGTTTTGACCTTTTGCCTGTCCACAACCATTCTCTTGCCTACCTCTTTTGGATGAATAAACATTGTAAGACTCCAACCATCTGCCTCCTGTGTCTGCATCTGGGTCTCACATTGTGCCTTGATAATAATACAATGCAGAATACAATACAACATGCATAAAAATGTCTGTGTGTCTCTTCACAGTCCCTGTCGTGCCGTAAAGTGTCCTTCCATAGTTTTTTATCTGGTTTAATTGCTAGCTTGAGTTACCTGAGGTGGCAGAGTTCCATTTAGTTGTGGCTCTATTTAATACTGTGCATTTCTCAGCCTGTTCTGGACCTGGGGACTGTGGAGAGATCTACATCTCCATTGATAGATGCTGGAGTTTCTTGTATTTCAGGGTTTCCATTAGATTCTATGCATATGGTGTGCTTGGGTCTCGTGAGGAGGATGTTGATTTTCCTTTAACCAGGCCCTAGAACATACAGACTGTCTCCCGATCAGAAAACCTAGTTATCAGAGGCTCTGATATCCTTTTGAGGCTTATTGTCAAAACAATTTGCCCGACAACCTCGGTCACTGGCAGAACTTAAACGATGGAAGGCCACTGAGTACAGGCGGTTTTTGTTGAGATGAGCAAGAGTGTCTATGGTGATACATTTACAGTACATTGTACAATGTGGTCTTACTGACTTGGCAGATGTTGCATTTCACAACTGCTTACTCAATGACCTTAATTGGTTTGAGAACCATTTGCAATGGCTTAAACTTGCCATCAAAAGGCAACAAAATCCATTTGTATAAATGCCTGTCTCGAGCAAAATGAAACATTCTGCCAAGAACATCCAACCATACATCAAGAACAACATGTGAGATGGTTGCTTCCTCCTCCAGGACCAATAAGCATTTGTCAAAGAAATAAGAGACCATGGTCTGTGATGTCATTGACCATACTCAAACTGGCAACTTCTTCCATGTGCCTCCAAAGACTCCAAAGACAACATTGCAAGTATCTCAAATATCCGCAAATGCAAGATCAATTATTTATCCCAAGACCTTATCAACAAGGCTGTGTCTGCCCTATCATAGGCAATACACAGTGATCTCTCTGTTGCACAGTTTTGCCAAGGAAGATCACATCTATTGGAATAGTTGGGTTTGCAATTAGGCCTTATATTATATTGCCTGTTTGTTTCCCCAGGTTGTAATCTCAGAGGAGGTGGGTCAGAGCAGTGTGGATGGAGAATGAGAAGGAAGGTGTAATTCCAGAGCGCTGGATCAAAGACCATACTGTGTGGTGGCCCCCAAATCAATAGGACAAAGCAATAAAGGATTGGTCCAGACCCTCTCTGAAATGGAAGTAATTTCATACTTCTGAGGATAAAACTGACATTGGATAAATAGCAGATACATTATACTTGAAAATGCAATAAGTAAAAAGTACAAAAAGTAGAAAATGAGTTAAGTTGTTCAAACCCTCCCCCCCAACTTTCAGAATCAAAACAGCAATGTGTAGTCATCGAAATCCCTGAAGCCAGTGAAGTGTAATAACCGGTATGTTTAAACACGCATTGACAGTTTGTGTACATTTAATTTACTTGTATATTACTTGTATATAGTCTGTATATTCACATGAGTAATGTAATCTCTCACCTCCAGCCACTACTGCCAAGTTATGTAAGTATGGTAGTCTGCAATGCTGATTACCAACCACTTGTCCCTAAACCCTAGCCACTGAACAACCACCTTGCCTTTTGATTGACTGGGAGGACCTTGTACTGTATTACTTTAACTGATCCTTTCAAATCGGGTGTGTGGCTAGTGGGAAGGTAGCCTCAACCCAGATGGAATCACTCCATGTTTCACCATTGTAAGTATAGTGAACCAAACGTCTGGATTTCTAGGCTCGGGGTTAGGAGCTTGGTATGTTAACTTTGGCATGTTGTAAAATTTTGGTTTAAAGTTTGGTAATATGTTTAGGTTGACTTTTTTTTAAGTCTTCTTCCACTTCAATAAAACGTAAAGACATGACACAGAAAAAGGCTGGATGTTATTTTACACCTGCATGTTTATTTTCATGCAAAGGTCTACCCAAGCCCCCACAAAAATATGTCCCAACGCACCAGAAAAGCTCTGCCACTGCTGCCAAGAAGCAAAAGGCTAAAACGCAGCACAAGCCACCAAGTAATGACGGTGAGGACGACCCTTCACAGCATAAGCAACTCCTTATTCTTGATCATGGGTTTTTGAGAAAGGTATTCTAATTGTAAAACAATTGGCATTGTGTTGTCCAATCTTTTATTGCAGAGAATCATCTTGGTCTCTCACATGGATTAATCCTGGAGAATGAGGGCTCGGTCGCCTTCTTAATTGAGCGATCCCCTCACCAAATCGCTGTAAAGGATCAGACCTTTTTCCTGTGACAGACACAAGTATGAAACTCTCCATTTATCATTTTGGTTTAAAGTTTTGTTGAAATTAGATTGTGTTTAGGTTGCCTTTTACATTGCCTTACAATTGTGTGTAATGTTTTGGGGCCTACCCAAGTCCCCACTAAAATCTGTTCTGAAGCGTCAGAAAACAAGTGCCATTAAAGCCTTGTTCACACTGTAGGCGTGAATGCTCAAATTAGTTTTGCTTTGCAAATCCGTTCTGGAATTCTGACTGTCCAAACTGTAAGTTACAAGTGACCACATAAGATGTGTGTGTTCAGACAGCAGTCATTTACTGACATGGCTAAGCTAGTTGTCATAGTAACGATGGGTGTGTGCACAGTGGTGTAGGCTGATTGGTGGTACTCTTGCTTCCTATCACTTAGAAGTTACAGAATGTAGCAAGCTAAGGTGACAATAATGCTTTCCATGGATGTTTTCATAATGTCAGAATATTTTTAAAGCCTCAAAGGATAAGATGTGACAGTTGACTTGTGCTTGTCAAACTGTCAACAGACTAGACTAGCTAGCAAGCAACAATATATGAAGGTGGTTTGAAATATGGCTTGAAATAGCCAGTTCCATGTGCTTTTCAGCTGTCCAGACTGCAGGAAAAAGAACGGATTCAAATAAGATATGCAAAAAAATAGGAATGAGTCACTTCAAACTGCCAATGTGAACAAGACTTTAGAAGCAAAAGGCTACAATGCCCTGCAAGCCACCAAGTATTGGTGGTGAGGGGAAATGGCAAACTAAAACACCACTCAAGCCACCAAGTGTGGGGATGGGGAAATGGCAAACTAAAACACAAGCCACCAAGCAATTATAGTGAGGACCCTTCACAACGTAAGTCAACCCCTTATTCTCATTCTTGATTGATGTATTTGGGAAATGTATTCTAATTGTACCAAGAATTGCCATATTGTCCAATATTTTACTGCAGTGAATCTTGAGCCTTCATGCCCCAGGGATAGGCAATGTGGGAGACAGAGGTCTCCTGCCTCTTCAGATGAGAGATCCCCCTCACCAAAGCACTGCAAAGGCTCAGACCCTTTTCCTATCCTGGAAGCAAGTTTGATTCATTTATTTTTAAGCAATTGTTTTTCGATATTGAAATGAGGCTGTTATATTTAGAAGTGAACAAATGTACAACTACTTTGTTTCGGAATTTCACAAAAAGAGTCCTACATCTCCTTTGTGTGAGCTGTGACCTTCTTAAAGGACAGTTGCCCAAGTCTGGTTGAGAAATTCAACTTCAACCTGAACGAGACGGAGAAAGATTTACTAAAGATGGAAGAGCAGCTAATGGAAAATGACTTTCAAAAACGCATGGTGAGAAATTGAATCTTTAATTGGCATGAGTTGAATGACATTATATTGTCATGTAGTACTGGATGGAAAAATCCTATCCATGTGTAATACATTAGTGTCCTTTTGTAAAATCACAAATATCTTAGATCTCAAAGCTGGAGGGTAAAGACATCCCAGACTGGGTGAAGAGAGCAATGCATTGGTAAACTATTACCATATGTGTTTCACTTTTAAAATAAGTAGTGGTGTATGTAAAGTACATATTTTGTGTTCCGTACAGAACTCTGACAAACGGCCTTGTGTTCTATACAGAACTCTGACAAACGGCCTTGTGTTCTATACAGAACTCTGACAAACGGCCTTGTGTTCTATACAGAACCCTGACAAACGGCCTTGTGTTCTATACAGAACTCTGACAAACGGCCTTGTGTTCTATACAGAACCCTGACAAACGGCCTTGTGTTCTATACAGAACTTTGACAAACAGCCTTGTGTTCTATAAAGAACCCTGACAAACGGCCTTATGTCAACGATGACTATGAAAGGTAACAAATGGAAGGGGGCCTTTGAGGACTCCAACATTTGCAGTGTCATTATAGGTACAGTGGAGTACAAATCATTACCTTTTACATGACATGTGAATACCTTCTCGAGCTAATATTTGTTTTCCCCCTTTACAGCAGGTATGTCTTGGCGAATGAAAGGCTACAGAGGCAGATATATTACAGACGATGCCAACCTGCCTGAAATATGCACCTGACTGCAACGGGGCCAGTGGGAGGATCAATGAGAGTTCTTAATTAAGAAGTTAAAGCATCAAAGCCTGTTCAGACAGTGCATTTTTGTTGATTTATTGTATATCACGTTTTGGTTTCCAGAAGCCTGTTCCAGAAATGCATTTTTTTGTCCCCCCCCCCAAAAAATCGGCTTTTACATCTTTTTTTGTGGTGCAATCATTTTTCATTTCAACCATTCTTTACTTTTTTTTGCATTTGTTTTTACATGGACAAAGGTTTACACAATGCTGTTCAAAGTTACAGCTCTAACTGTGTTACACAGAATGACTATACCCTACAGTAATATAGACGCTAAATCTGGAAGATACATTTTGCACCTTGAGTAGAATTGTTTTATACATATCGGGGTGCTTTTCAAGAGTGTGCAACATCAGAAAGTTCCTAGTTGATACAGTTTGTTTTCCTATTCTTAGCTCAGGCTCTTATCCTTATTTAATGTAAAGAACCCTACATCACAAAATGGCAACTGATTCGAAACAGCTCATCGACACACTTCATGGATTAGTGATAAGGTCAAAATCAGTGTTTAGGTCAAGTCAGATCACAATGTATTCTCAACGTTGCTCCAACATTTAAATGTAGTTGATGTACTGGTCAAGTATAGTTTTCAAACTCTAAAGCACCGAAATCTAAAAAAAATAACAACAGTTGGCTGTCTTTTTGAGTGGGTGAATAAAGGTTGAAATCTCATTGATCAATGTCTTCACCATCATAATTAACAACTTTAAAGTAGCACTCCAGTCTCCTTTTCACCTCATTTAACACCGAGTTAACTTAACAAAAGTAACATCGCAATAGGTGGTGCAGGTATGTCATGACAGCACAAGTGAGGGGGTGGGCCTCTCCTCTTTTGTCCTCTATTTTTACTCGATCGAGAGGGAAGGCCGATGACATCACAGATTCCCATCAGACCAGATCCTTGAATGCCTGCCTCGTTGAAGTTTGCAGTTGTCTAAAAAACAACATTTACCTGAAAACATATTTATTTTTTACCCTTTAGTGTGTGTAGTCTACTGTATGTATACTTGGGATACAACTTTTCAATGGTAATAGTTTAAAAAATCACTGGAGGTGTCACGTCCTGACCAGTAAAAGAGGTTGTTTGTTATTGTAGTTTGGTCAGGGCATGGCAGGGGGTGTTTGTTTTATGTGTTTCTGGGGTTTTGGTATATGTTCTATGTTAGTATATTTCTATGTCCATGTCTAGTTTTTCTATTTCTATGTTTAGGGTTTTTGTTTGACCTTCAATTGGAGGCAGCTGTTTCTTGTTGCCTCTGATTGGAGGTCCTATTTAGTAGAGGTTTTTCAGCTTGTGTTTGTGGCTGGTTGTTTTCAGTCTAGTGTTTAGTACCTGACGGAACTGTTCAGCTGTCGTTCGTTTCTCGTTTTGTTTTCGTGTTCATTAAAAGTAAAAAATGAGCACTCAACCTGCTGCGCCTTGGTCTACTCCCTTCGACGGCCGTTACAGAACCACCCACCACAAGATGACCAACCAGCGGGAATTGGAGCACCGGCCTGAAGGATGGACCTGGCAGAAGGAACGGCAATTATGGGAGGACAAGTTACGGGAGCTACAGGAGACGCAGCCCCTCCAAAAAATTGGGGGGGGGGGGCACACGGGGAGTTGGGCAGAGTCAGGCAATAGACCTGAACCAACTCCTCGTGCTTATTATGGGGAGCATCGAGTCAAGAAAGCACCGAGCTATAGGGAAATGCGCACTGTAGTGAGAAGAAGCATTCAAAGGCCGTTGCGATCGGTGGAAGCTCCTCAGTGTGGCCAGGCTACATTAAGCACTCAGCCAGGAAGGGTTGTGCAGGCTGTGCGCTCCAGACCTCCAGTGCTTACCCATAGTCCAGTTCGTCCTGCTCCCGCTCCTCGCACTAGCCCTGAGGTGCGTGTTTCCAGTCTGGCGCCTCCAAAGCCAGCACCATGCACCAGGCCTCCAGTGCGTCAGCCCAGTCCAGTACGTCCTGTTCCCGCTCCTCGCACTAGCCTTGGGGTGCGTGTCTCCAGTCTGGTACCTCCACTACCAGCCCCACGCACCAGGCCTCCAGTGCGTCAGCCCAGTCCAGCTCGTCCTGCTCCTGCTCCTCGCACTAGCCTTGGGATGCGTGTCTCCAGTCTGGTACCTCCAGTACCAGCCCCACGCATCAGGCTTCCAGTGCGCATTCCCTGTCCAGGACTTCAGGCAACAGTGCCCCGTCCAGAGTGTCCGGCAACAGTGCCCTGTCCAGAGTGTCCGGCAACAGTGCCCCGTCCAGAGCTTCCGGCGACAGTACCCCGTCTAGAGATGGCCCACAGTTCGGAGCCTGCAGAGACGGCCCACAGTCCGGAGCCGGCAGAGACGGCCCACAGTCCGGAGCCGGCAGAGACGGCCCACAGTCCGGAGCCGACAGAGACGGCCCACAGTCCGAAGCCGACAGAGACGGCCCACAGTCCGGAGCCGACAGAGACGGCCCACAGTCCGGAGCCGACAAAGACGGCCCACAGTCCGGAGCCGACAGAGACGGCCCACAGTCCGGAACCGACAGAGACGGCCCACAGTCCGGAACCGGCGCAGCCAGAGTCGGCCTACAGTCCGGAACCGGCGCAGCCAGAGTCGGCCTACAGTCCGGAACCGGCGCAGCCAGAGTCGGCCTACAGTCCGGAACCGGCGCAGCCAGAGTCGGCCTACAGTCCGGAACCGGCGCAGCCAGAGTCACCCTCCAGTCCGGACCTCCCAAAGTCGCCCTCCAGTCCGGAGCTCCCAAAGTCGCCCTCCAGTCCGGAGCTCCCAGAGTCGCCCTCCAGTCGGGAGCTCCCAGAGTCGCCCTCCAGTCCGGAGCTCCCAGAGTCGCCCTCCAGTCCGGAGCTCCCAGAGTCGCCCTCCAGTCCGAGGTCTCCAGCGACGCGCTTCAGCCCGAGGTCTCCAGCGACGCGCTTCAGCCTGAGGTCTTCAGCTGGGGTGGACAGGTTAGGTTGGGGACTAAAGCTAGAGCCTGAGCCACCTTTATAGGAGGAGGATTGGGGGGGGGGGGGTGTAGCATGGGAGCCGTCGGTGACGGTAGCCACCCTCCCTTCCCTCCCTTTAGTTTAGGATTATTTTTTGTTTTGGGGTTTATTTTTTTGTGTTTATTTTTTTTGTGTGAGGTGCATCCGGGGTCTGCACCTTTGGGGGGGGTACTGTCACGTCCTGACCAGTAAAAGAGGTCGTTTGTTATTGTAGTTTGGTCAGGGCGTGGCAGGGGGTGTTTGTTTTATGTGTTTCAGGGGTTTTGGTATATGTTCTATGTTAGTATATTTCTATGTCCGTGTCTAGTTTTTCTATTTCTATGTTTAGGGTTTTTGTTTGACCTTCAATTGGAGGCAGCTGTTTCTTGTTGCCTCTGATTGGAGGTCCTATTTAGTAGAGGTTTTTCAGCTTGTGTTTGTGGCTGGTTGTTTTCAGTCTAGTGTTTAGTACCTGACGGAACTGTTCAGCTGTCGTTCGTTTCTTGTTTTGTTTTCGTGTTCAATAAAAGTTAAAAATGAGCACTCAACCCGCTGCGCCTTGGTCTACTCCCTTCGACGGCCGTTACAGGAGGACGTCTTTAAAGAATGTAGTTGTAGAATATGCCTGTAGAATGTAAATGTGACTGTAGAATATGGCGAAAGTGGACATTGTGATGAATGCAGCTATCAGTGGGACAGACCATACAGAGAAAGACATAAGAAAGAGACAGACAAACTAAATAATCTCACAAATAGAAATCAGTGCTGTCCTTACACAACCCTTTGGGCACAATCAAGGACATGTTCAGAGAATGTTCCAGTGAAAATTTGTCGGAGAGTGGTACCCTGTCTACCCAATTAGTTGGCAAACCACAGTGATAAATATGACTGCTAGTAAAAATATATTAGATTACACATTAGTATTCAAGCCCTTAGTGCCTAACAGCTGCCTTATCACCCATATTTAAATACTTGCCACTTTTCCTATCAAGACTGCAAAAGATGGTGTGTGTGTGTGTGTGTGTGTGTGAGAAAGAGAGAGCGAGAGAGATGAATGAACAATGTGGGGGCCAGTTCTGCCCATACACCATAGCTCTCAACAGTTTCAGCAAACACTGATGGAGGAAGTTAATTTTTCCCAAGGAGGCTGCTCATTATTAATGTCCTGTTGTCTAGGAGACTGTCTGCCTCTGCCGTTGCCTGAGTGGCACCTTACCTCCTCCTGGTCATGAGCTGTCATTGTGTTGCATTATGGATTCTTGGCAAAGGATCCTACTTTAGCAATTGCATAAATTCATTTATAAGTGAAAACTGCCTCATGTATGTTTCCAAAATATATTAATATTCATGAAAAAAACGACCTTTTCATGGCTCTGTGGCTGTGAAACTGATTGCGTTGTTGCATATGTAATTCACATATTTAAAATGTTGAATTGTACTGGTACTGGCATATTGGATTTCAATTTGTTGTCCCCTGTGACTATTTTGTTGATACTGTTCTTACTTTGCCCTTTCAATATCTGTGGGCTCTTTTGGTAATTCAGCTGGCTAATTAAGATTCTGGTATTAGGTTGATATTAGCATGACTATGTGTTTCTGAAATGAAGATTTGTCCTCTCAAAAATAACTAGTATAATGTAGGCTGAGGAACCTAATGTTTGTTTTTCAACCAAGTTTAATAATTTAAAATAGTATTTGTAGATGTCATTATTGTAAACCTTAGGCACAGGAATAATATTTGGAAGACTATTCAGGCTTCTGCTTGAAATTGTGGGCATTCACAGAAGTAATGTCAAGCTTCACTGGTATTAGTCCACATCTAATGAGGTCAAATAGGCTATTTGTCAGCGCAATAGCGTGCAGTTCCAACACTAAGGTCTTGCTTAACCGGTGCTTCATTCCTATTGGACAGTGGCTGGTGGACACTAAGTGCTGAAGAATCTTTTGTTCAAACACAAGAAGCGCGCTGTAAATCAGTCCCGGCATTGCGCAGTGGATATGGATGTGGACGCCTCGTGCGCTCTGATCTTTGGCGCGGAGAGGCTGCACTCAGCGGCGCGCAAGGTGGCCAAATGAATCACCGCCCACCCGGCTCCTCCAGCGTGCAATGGCTTAACAGAAGAGACATGAGTGTCCGAACGGAGGACAACTTCAGCTTGTGCCAAAGGGCCCTTCAGATCGTTACGGAGCTCTGTCTAGCGGGGCATGTAGATGGGGAGAAATGCTCGGCTATATTTCCCTTGGAAAGCAACATACAAGGTAAAGGGAGCGCAGGTAAATAGGTCAAAAGCAACGTTTTCTTCCTCTCCCTCTCCTTAAAGCTTGCATCCCTCTATTGTGTCATGGTTTGTTTCTCTGGCGATGTCAACCTGCTGCACAAGGTTGTGTGAGAATGATGAGTTGAAACAGTAAAATGTGTGTTAAGTTAAACTTCAGCTTACTCAACTTTCCCTTTGAAGGGCTGCAATATAATCATACAAAATGCGCGACTAAGTATAGGACTAGAATAACTTCTAAGGGAAAAACATGTTTAAAATTTTTAATAATCCTGGAGAGGTTGTGCTGTGTCCTCACGTCGCTTTGAGCCACGCTCAACAGGTGAAACATCTGTGTCTGCGAAGGGAAAAGACTGCACCTGTTGCAGCATCAGTGTACGCTCGTTGTTCCATGTCATTGTGCTTGGTTCTGGCGTGTGCAATCTGATGGTGTGATAGTCTGATTGTGTGTGACCGATAGCTTGTTGGAAGAGGAGATGTGTTCTCAGTGATCTTGCATTCATTCACTCCACCATGCGCCAACTGACCGGCATGTCTGAGATTAGTCATGCTGTTGGTTACCAGTTCATGTTCTAAACATAGATCCCCTTCTGTCAAATAAACCCAGTGATTTGCTTGATAATGTCTTTATCATTGATTTGGCGAAAGTTATATTGTAGCCTACTCATCAGTGCCTTTTGAATTTTATGGTAAGGCTTGGATAAGATGTTGAAACAGTTCTAAATTCTACATTCGTTTTTTTTTTTTGTAGAGTTTACCAGAAATAATAATCTAAATCGTAACAACATGTCATTATTCCCTCTGGGTTGATGTGAGTTGCATAAAACTGTAGCAGTGTTGTTTCTGGTGCAATAATGTCTCTGATTTTGAGTAAAAGCCTAACAGATGGAAATTCAATTGGTCAGTCAGTCAGTCTGTTAGTTTGTTGCTCTTCTAAACTAAATGGAATTAAATCTGTGATAATTACAACACAGTTACACAATGTATTATATTACTTGATGAAGTGATAACTGCCTAGGCCTACCAGCTTGTGTAATTTCCATAGCTACACTTACATGTGCAAACAAACTCAAATGAATTGTAAATCTCAGCAGTCTAGCATGCCTGTTAAAGTTATTAGCCTGAAAAAGAAATACATGGTTTTAGTGTCACTTCATATAAAGTGGACTGATTTTTGTCTATAGATCTGGATTCTTGTTTTCATGTAGGCTATGGCTTAGAGATGGTGAACCACAAAGCATGTGTCCTTGTGAGAGTGAATGAGCAACAGGAGAGAGAATAACACGGAGACAGAACACAGCTAAGAACATGACATCATGCAGTGCAATATCAGTGAGAAAGAACATATCTCCTGCACATTGCAATCCACACACAGGCGTATACTGTAAGATTTTATTTATAAGAAATCATACAATTGTGTAACATGCACACAATGGAATGCATAATGCATTTTGTAATAGCCTGTGGTAAATTTTGGTTTGTGCATAAAGCTTTGAACCATTATATATAGTTGCAGAAGAAGGGATTGTGGTTTCTGAAAGTTGATTTGTCAACTTGATCAAATATGGCCATGAAGAGCTATTTGTCTTTCCTGCCCATGTGAATGTCTTGGAATGAAGCTGTATGACTTTCTAACTTCCTCTGATCTTTACCAAACGAGGGCATTTGCAGCCTCCTCTTTTACAGCTTGCTTTCTCTCTTCTCTTTTTTCTCTTCCATGTTTGTCTGTCACGCTCCGTCCATCGCTTGCCCGTCCTCTCTCTCCCTTTGTCTCTCTTTCTATCTGTCACTGTCGATCTCTGTGGTCGCTCGTAGACATCTCTATCAGTCTCCTTGCTGTTGTCGTGGGTTTCTGTGGACTCGCCCTGTTGGTAGTCTCTCTCTTTGTCTTTTGGAAGCTGTGCTGGCCCATCTGGAGGAGCAAGGCCCTCTCGTCCCACGTCGACAATGGCCCCCGTGTCGGGCTCCCTGAGGCCCCTCCGCCGGCCCCCCTGCCCGTCACACCCCTCCACAAGGTGGCACCAATGGAGGAGGAGATGAAGCCTGTGCCAGTGGTGAAGGTGAACGGGCGTTGCAGCTCTGTGAAGCTGCTAGAGGCAGCCATGAAGATCAGCCAGACATCCCCGGACATCCCTGCCGAGGTGCAGACGGCTCTCAGGGAGAGGCTGGGCCAGCAGGCCAAGATTCAGAGGCAGACCACCGACCCCACCTCGTCCTCCAGGTAACATTATTGGACCTCTCCCAGAGTAGTGTCCCTGTCACTTTCCTGTCTCCAGGTCTTAACATTCTTTTGGTGTACATTTTTGGTTGCACTGGGTCCAAGGATTTCTGTGTTATGTTATGTCATATGCATGCACAGAGCTGTGCACACCTATAGTGAAGGCAGTGGAGGCTGCTCAGGGGAGGACGGCTCATAATAATGGCTGGAACTGAGCAAATGTAATGGCATCAAACACATGGAAACCATGTGTTTGATGTATTTGATAGCATTCCACTTATCCCGCTCGAGCCATTACCACGAACCCGTCCTCCCCATTTAAGGTGCCACCAACCTCCTGTGAGTGAAGATTATGTACATGATGCTTTCAAGCAAATGACAGGTGACATCAAGTGGCAAATGATGACACTTGAACTGTACACATCAAGTATAGCCATGACAAATGTCAATAAGACAGTTCAGGAGAATTTGTGACGAATGACCTTAAAATGGCACAACACGTGCAAACTGGACGCTCAGTAGATGAGCTGAAGGAACATCTCCCATGGTGCTCATCAATGGGGCGACAGCACGCCCCCTTGCTCCTCACACACACAAAAACCCTGTAATCACCCCAGGCCACGTCTTGTGTTGGGCGGGCGTGAGTCACGCTGCCATGGCAACAGCGGTAAGCGACCCCGGTAATGAAACAATCAGCTCCTCTTCTCTTTGTTTTCGGGGACTGTGTTTAAACGAGCGCGTCTGTAATTAGCGCCACCGCAGGTTGAGAACTGATGTGCTGCGAGGCACTCGTCCTACTGAGACCCACTGAGCAGCTGCACTCCATCTCCTGCAGGAAGCCATTATTGACACTTGCTTTAGTTTGTCATTAGGAACGTTGATGCAATTTATCGAGCCTGGCACTTTTCACGAATTACACACTGACGAAGGTGGCAGACAGAGCTAATTAAATAGTGTCTCTCATCACTTTTAGGGTTGAATCTCCCTCAGATGCTTTTGCAAGCTTTTCATCTACGGGAAAAAATAACATAACGAAAGATTCAAAGAAGGGGAGGACTTGTTGTACAGTGGCATGCGAAGGTATTCACCCCCATTGGCATTTTTCCCATTTTGTTGCCTTACAACCTGGAATTAAAATGTATTTTTGGGGGAAATGGAATCATTTGATGTACACAGCATGCCTACCACTTTGAAGATGCAACATCTTTTTTATTGTGAAGCAAACAAGAAATAACACAAAAAAACAGAAAACTTGATCATGCATAACTATTCACCCCCTCAAAGTTAATACTTTGTTGAGCCACCTTTTGCAGAAATTACAGCTGCAAGTCTCTTGGGGTATGTCTCCGCAAGTTTGGCACATCTAGCCACTGGGATCTTTGCCCTTTTTCAAGGCAAAACTGCTCCTTCAAGACGGATGTGTTCCGCTGGTGTACAGCAATCTTTAAGTCATACCACAGATTCTCAATTGGATTGAGGTCTGGGCTTTGGCTAGGCCATTCCAAGACATTTAAATGTTTCCCCTTAAACCACTCGAGTGTTGCTTTAGCAGTATGCTTAGGGTCATTGTCCTGCTGGAAGGTAAACCGCCATTCCAGTCTCAAATCTCTGGAAGACTGAAACAGGTTTCCCGCAAGAATTTCCCTGTATTTAGCGCCATCCATCATTCCTTCAATTCTGACCAGTTTCCCAGTCCCTGCTGATGAAAACATCCCCACAGCATGATGCTGCCATCACCATGCTTCACTGTGGGGATGGTGTTCTCACAGTGATGAGAGGTGTTGGGTTTGTGCCAGACATAGCAATTTCCTTGATAGCCAAAGCTACATTTTATTCTCATCTGACCAGTGTACCTTCTTCTATATGTTTGGGGAGTCTCCCACATGCCTTTTGGCGAACACCTAACGTGTTTGCTTATTATTTTCTTTAAGCAATGGCTTTTTTCTGGCCACTCTTCCGTAAAGCCCAGCTCTGTGGAGTGTACGGCTTAAAGTGGTCCTATGGACAGATACTCCAATCTCCGCTGTGGTGCTTTACAGTTCCTTCAGGGTTATCTTTGGTCTCTTTGTTGCCTCTCTGATTAATGCCCTCCTTGCCTGGTCCGTGAGTTTTGGTGGGCGGCCCTCTCTTGGCAGGTTTGTTGTGGTGCCATATTCTTTCCATTTTTTAATAATGTATTTAATGGTGCTCCGTGGGATGTTCAAAGTTTCAGATATTTTTTATAACCCAACCCTGATCTATACTTCTCCACAACTTTGTCCCTGAGCTGTTTGGAGAGCTCCTTGGTCTTCATGGTGCCGCTTTCTTGGTGGTGCCCCTTGCTTAGTGGTGTTGCAGACTCTGGGGCCTTTCAGAACAGGTGTATATATACTGAGGTCATGTGACAGATCATGTGACACTTAGATTGCACACAGGTGGACTTTATTTAACTAATTATGTAACTTTTGAAGGTAACTGGTTGCGCCAGATCTTATTTAGGGGCTTCATAGCAAAGGGGTGAATACATATGCACGCAGCACTTTTCAAAATTTTTGGACTATTTTGTGTATGTCCATTACATGAAATCCAAATAAAAATCCACATAAATTACAGGTTGTAATGCAGCAAAATAGGAAAAACGCCAAGGGGGATGAATACTTTTGCAAGGCACTGTATGTGATTGAAAAGTATGATCAGTAGAGTTGATGGCAGGTCTATCATCATGTTACTGTTTTTCTCTTGAAAGTATGTTTCCCAGTGCTCTCAGAGTAAGACACTTAAAACATTTTACTGCAGTGGGCTAAATCAGGGTCAGGGTTTGGTAGTCTTATACAAATCTACTTTGAAACAAATGTGTACACATCACACAGATGGTTAGAGGCTTAAAAAAAATAAGACACCTGTACCATGTCAGATATAGATTTGAAATGTATTCAATTTGGAGTTTGCATCCCAATATTACACTTAATATATACATTGTTGAAGACTGAAGTGTAACAAAACAGTTTGACATAGAAACACCAGATTTTCAGCTGTTTTTTTATAATGTTTATTAATTAGGAAATTATGAAAAATAGTAATAACATTTCACCCATGAGGCCACTAGGTCATTTGACTGCAGGAAAGGGCTACGAATATCTAAATATATACAGTGGGGGGAAAAAAGTATTTGATCCCCTGCTGATTTTGTACGTTTGCCCACTTACAAAGAAATGATCATTCTTTAATTTAATGGTAGGTTTATTTGAACAGTAAGAGACAGAATAACAACAACAAAAATCCAGAAAAACGCATGTCAAAAATGTTATAAAATGATTTGCATTTTAATGAGGGAAATAAGTATTTGACCCCTCTGCAAAACATGACTTAGTACTTGGTGGCAAAACCCTTGTTGGCAATCACAGTCAGACGTTTCTTGTAGTTGGCCACCAGGTTTGCACACATCTCAGGAGGGATTTTGTCCCACTCCTCTGTGCAGATCTTCTCCAAGTCATTAAGGTTTCGAGGCTGACGTTTGGCAACTCGAACCTTCAGCTCCCTCCACAAATTGTCTATGGGATTAAGGTCTGGAGATTGGCTAGGCCACTCCAGGACCTTAATGTGCTTCTTCTTGAGCCACTCCTTTGTTGCCTTGGCCGTGTGTTTTGGGTCATTGTCATGCTGGAATACCCATCCACGACCCATTTTCAATACCCTGGCTGAGGGAAGGATGTTCTCACCCAAGATTTGATGGTACATGGCCCCGTCCATCGTCCCTTTGATGCGGTGAAGTTGTCCTGTCGCCTTAGCAGAAAAACACCCCCAAAGCATATTGTTTCCACCTCCATGTTTGACGGTGGATATGGTGTTCTTGGGGTCATAGGCAGCAATCCTCCTCCTCCAAACACGGCGAGTTGAGTTGATGCCAAAGAGCTCCATTTTGGTCTCATCTGACCACAACACTTTCACCAGTTGTCCTCTGAATCATTCAGATGTTCATTGGCAAACGTCAGACGGGCATGTATATGTATTCTTGAGCAGGGGGACCTTGCGGGCGCTGCAGGATTTCAGTCCTTCACTGTGTAGTGTGTTACCAATTGTTTTCTTGGTGACTATGGTCCCAGCTGCCTTGAGATCATTGACAAGATCCTCCCGTGTAGTTCTGGGCTGATTCCTCACCGTTCTCATGATCATTGCAACTCCATGAGGTGAGATCATGAGGTGAGCCCCAGGCCGAGGGATATTGACAGTTCTTTTGTGTTTCTTCCATTTGCGAATAATCGCACCAACTGTTGTCACCTTCTCACCAAGCTGCTTGGCGATGGTCTTGTAGCCCATTCCAGCCTTGTGTACGTCTACAATCTTGTCCCTGACATCCTTGGAGAGCTCTTTGGTCTTGGCCATGGTGGAGAGTTTGGAATCTGATTTATTGATTGCTTCTGTGGAAAGGTGTCTTTTTTACAGGTGCTCCTAATCTCAGCTCGTTACCTGTATAAAAGACACCTGGGAGCCAGAAATCTTTCTGATTGAGAGGGGGTCAAATACTTATTTCCTTCATTAAAATGCAAATCAATTTATAACATTTTTGACATGCGTTTTTCTGGATATTTTTGTTGTTATTGTGTCTCTCACTGTTCAAATAAACCTACCATTAAAATTATAGACTGATCATTTCTTCATCAGTGGGCAAACGTACAAAATCAGCAGGGGATCAAATACTTTTTTCCCCCACTGTATGTATCAGTTCGGCTGAATCTGAAGCACAAATTTTCAATACAAATCATCACAATCACAACACAAGTAAGGACTGCATCTATAGTACACCCAAGTAATTAGGAATAATTTGATGATGATACACTGCATGAAGCATCCATTTTAGGAGACGTGGACAATATATTAATGCGAGACGAGGTGGGAGGAGACGCTTGGTGTCACTCTGGCCTTCAGGGCAAAACGATGAGGATTTGCAACCATGTGACTTGCAGAGTGGGTGATTACCATGGAGAAGAGCAACAGATACATTCTGTTAAAATCGATCCTCTCCAACAGCTACATCAGTATTCACTGCTCATGCATTGTGCAGACACACTCTAAACAAAGGCAAGGGCAAAGTCAGAGAGAGAGAGTCTTGTACAGAATGTACTAGTCTATTCTAATTGTGATTTTCAGACATACCTCCACCAATCTCTGATGAAATGCTACAGAGCAGTATATATCAGTACATCACATCATCATATCTTACATCCATGCACAGCGACAGGTGGTATGAGACTGGAGATTTGTCATGCTGTTTTATTAGTGTACAACATTCCTCCCTACGAGAGATAAAGATTTTTACATTTTCATTGGTTCCTTTTTTACGGGCGGAAACAGAGATCTCGGACACATGCGAGAAGTACCATATTTTGGGGGGGCTCCAGAGTGGCGCAGCTGTCTAAGGCACTCTAGCTCAGTGCTACGTGCTTCACTACAGACCCTGGTTCGATTCCAGGCTGCATCACCACTCGCCATGATTGGGAGTCCTATAGGGTGTCATCCGGGTTAGGGTTTGGCTGGGGTAGGCCTTGATTGTAAATAAGAATGTGTTCTTAACTGACATTTAGCAGATGCTCTTATCCAGAGCAACTTAAAGTAGTGAATGGATACATTTGTGTACTTTTTCTTCATACTAGTCCCCCATGGGAATCAAACCCACAACCCTGGCATTGCAAGCACCATGCTCTACCAACTGAGCCACACAGGCTCAATGTGAGTATTGAGACTGAGAGCCCATCCCTGATCCTATAAGATTGAGAAAGTAGAGGATAGAAAATTGGTTATTTTATGGAAGAAAATAATGAATGTGGCTCTGGAGAAGAAGCGTATGTAGGGAGAGGTAGAGAAAGAGTGAATGTCTTTACTGGAGTTGGGATGGCAGGCCTGCTAAAACTGATTCTGGGTCGGGGCTGACACAACAGAGAGGAATCTTTGGGCAAATGTGGATGAAATCCGTCAGCCTCCTCCATTATCAACTCTTCCAGTGAATACTATTCATCCTCTTGGATGCCATTTACTGAATGTTCTAACAACTGTAGGAATCATGGGAGGTTGTAAATTGATGTCCCTTGTCTGAAGTAATAGGACACCCAAAGTATCCTTCACAAAGAACATTGTGTCTTATTATGTCCCAGAAAATATGTTAGAACATGCAAGCACCTCTTCATATGAGGTTTGAATATAATGTGATGTTTTTTTCATATCCCATATGTGTTATGTTTCCTAGATTTATATAATTTGTACCAATACTAACCATGTCGGATTAATGTGATCTTCTTATTGGCGTCAGTAGGGCGGACAGGGGTTATCAGTTGCTAGGTGACAACCAGGAGAAGTACAGAGCAGTGATTTGCTCAAAGTATGTACATCATTAACAGTACATGGAACTGGGCTCGCAGTATCCCAGGTAATGTTATTTTCCAAAAGAAGTCCTGTGAAAAACAACTCACTCAGTCACGTAGCTTCTGTGCTTCGTAAGAGTTCAACCATAAAGTAACTCCATCACTTCAAACCCAAAGCCAGTAACATCTTTCTCGTTAATGCTGAGAGAATAGCTTGACAACATTAAAGTGTAAAAAAAAAAAAAATCACTAACATTTTCCTATCAACAGTAATGCTAGAACTACAAGATGAAACAAGGAATTGTAAAAACACTTCTGAAGAATAGTAAACTAGTATCATCAACATGAAAAAAGAATAGCAGTCGCACACACAACCATGCATCGTTTGTCTTATGGATGCTGTTGGTTTCCAACATTTCAATAAGAGTAAGATTTAATAACTTCTCTCTCCTGAATCACTAACTATGTTTCCTTTAACTGTTTCCTTAGATTTTTTGGGTCTAAGTGGTTGAAGTGTTCACATTATCCATATAGGAAAATTGACGACAGCTTGTATGCCATCCCACCTATCTGTTTCATGTCTCAGGTAGCCCACAAAAGCCAGCATGAATAGAATGCAAGAAATTACTAATATTTGCCGTATTCTCATTTGCCAATGTATTGCCAAGGTCCATGCCATGGTGAAATTTGCGCTCATGTAGATAATTGGATGGTGAAACTTCCATCCAGCCAACCAGAAAAACAAGGCGATGCAATTCAGGAATTCTTGAAAGTCAGAAGAATCCTTGTCCTGCAAAGAAACATTATTTGAATAGTTGAAAAGGTAGATTTATCCACCAATATGCATTTACAATGAAATGTGGAGTGGAGTTTTATAGTTCTGTGATGACATCACGTGCCGCACATACCTTCAAAATAATTTAGCAAATCATCATTTATTCGAAAAACACAGTTTCCATTATCATTTGCCGCAATAAAGTTAAAAGAAAAATCCACCCTGTCAAACAGATCCAAATGTTGTCAATCTTTAGTACATTTCCATAGCTGCCATTTCCATTACACGTCTCAATGTCGTTGTTTTTTTGCGACATTGCTTTTGTCTAATAACCCTGGGTCAATGGAAACCTGCCTATTGAAAGGTACCAGGAACTATAGATGACTAATGTCCTTTTTCAACAGGCACAATTCATTCCGCCGCCATCTGCCTCGCCAGATGAACGTGACAAGTGTGGACTTCAGCATGGACACGCTCCCCATCCGCCAGTCGTCCACTGTAAGCATCGGCCGCATCAAGCCCGAGCTCTACAAGCAGAAGTCTGTGGACTCCGAGGACGGGACCCAGGAGCCGGTGGAGACGTGCGGTAAGCTGAGCTTCTCCCTGCTCTACGACTACGAGGAACAGGCGCTGGTGGTCACGATCCTCAAGGCCCTGGAACTGCCGGCCAAGGACTTCACTGGCACCTCCGACCCTTACGTCAAGATCTACCTGCTGCCAGAGAGGCAGAAGAAGTTCCAGACGCGTGTCCACCGCAAGACACTCAACCCCACGTTCGACGAGGCCTTCTGCTTCCCCGTGGAGTACGACCAGCTGTGCAACCGCAAACTGCACTTCAGTGTCTACGACTTTGACCGCTTCACCAGCCACGACATGATCGGCGAGGTGGTGGTGGACAACCTCTTCGAGCTTTCCGACCTCTCGAGGGAGGCAGTGGTGTGGAAGGACATTCACGCCGCGACCACGGTGAGTGGGCTGGGCCTCAGCTAGTTGAGATATGTGTAGTACATGGAGGATATCAGTATGTGTGGAGATCATTGGATCAGTAAGTCGTAACTGTTAGTCGCTCTGGATAAGAGCGTCCACTAAATGACTCAAAAATGACTCAATGATGGTGGAGTAGATTTCAGGGTGGAGCTGTGGTCAGTCTGCCGTAGTTAACATTTGCATCATTCCTGATGGGGTTGTGCACTGCACATGATCTGACTTATTTTTGGAAACACTTGACAATGATCTCTCCATTTTCAAGTCTCTGTGAATTAATTGATTGGATGAGGTTTTAAGTCCTGGAATCATCAGCACTGTATCACATGACTGGTAAATTGCATGTGTTGTATAACCCCATTGCCAGGAGCAGTGAATTTACAATCCAAGCACCCACACAACACCTCCAAAAACTGAAGTACACACTGTAGACTTAAATATAGCCATGGGCACAATTCTCCTTTGTTCCTCACCTTTATCCCTTCAAAGACATACTTGGGTATGATAGTGCAGTTTTATCTGAGCCCACATACTTCTTACTACTCGGTAGCGTTATCACAGTTTGTTTACTCAACAGCTTCTGTTTATGAATATTATTGTGTGTTTCGGTGGTATTTATTGTGTCTGATGGTCATGGAGATGGATTAAGGGTTAATTAATCAGTTTATCTCTGAACGGTATACTGTGGAAAACAGAACAAGAGTGGATTAACTTGAAAGGCAGGTTTAGGTGGGTTTAAAGACTGGGTTCTTAGCCATTGGAGGGGGACTGGCTGGGCATTAATGCAGTTAGCCCATGTCAACAGCCATGGTGTTTACTTCAACGTGTAGTTTGTCTCCAGGAAGTTTATACTGTTTGTGTTACATAATGTGTGTGCTGTGTGTGCTGTGAGGAAATTGCACGTTCAAAAGCTTGAGCATCCATACAGACATCAAGTTTACTGCTACTTTGACTGTGGTTGATAGTGTTGAACATGAGAGCAACAATTGAGCTGGGCTATTGAATATGATGTGAGACTTCTTTCAAGATTGCCGACAGGACAGAAGAAAAATTAAGCAATTATTGTAAATATTCAAGTATCTATTTTATCTCCCTACATTGTTGTTGATGGTTAGACATATCTTTTGTCTGGTATTCGGTTGTTATTTATGTCTATCTTGGGATCCTTTTATCTCACCTTCCTGCATTGATTTAGTTTATGTCTCTGGGCAATTACATTGCCTGAATTGCCATCCAACAGAGGGGAATGAGGATAAGGATGTTTGAATGGATAAGGACTCATAGCAAATGCAGTTTGCCATACATTTTATTTTGACAGTGTTTCATTCCACCTTTTTTAATTTACATTAATGAGTGTCCTATTAAAAGTGTCATCCTTTATGGAATGTATTTGGCGACGATCATTTATGGTGACTTTACTCATCACCGTCTGACAACAATTAATTGATTATTCTTGAGAGAAACTTGTTTTCCTGATGTTACAGACCTCTATCATGTGCTCTGGTGTACCAAAGTAATGTGTACTTTGTGTTGCCTCCTTCCTTGAATTCTCTAAAAAACGAGTGTGCAACTACATATGAACAGAAAAAAACACAAGAAATTCAGAGGTTAGCCTAATTCGAAAAACCCTCTGTGTATTTACACCTCAAGCAATTTTCTATTTAATGTGGAAGCAAAATTGCATGAAAGTAATTTGCCACAACAAATTACATTACATTCAGCTGAAGATTGTATGTATTGTATTTCAGAACCTAATTTCCCTGGGCTAGATTGATGTATTTTTATGCATGTGACCTTTTGTGTCAATAGCATGGGTAGAAACAAGGCAGGGAAATGGGAGGGGGGTCAATGCCAAAAACAACCCCCCCCCCCCTCGCCTATGAGGGTCACGGTTTGATGAGACGTTGAGTTTTTCCCGCCTTGCAGCTGTTTGTGTGGGTGTCCATGCTGAGATTGACAGTAGGGGACACAAAGGCAGTTGGACCCCACAATGGTTAGGTGGGTGGGGGTGGTGCTTTGGAACACACCATGGTTGGAGGGCTGGGGGGGGGGTATTCACGCTCTGTTATGATGTGCAGAACATCTGCTGAATGGCCAGAGGAGCTGGGTTTGGGAAGTCCTATTGGCTGTATGTGAGATCTTCTAGGACTGGGAAGACATCCTCTGTTTCATATGTTACATTGTTATTGTGAAACTCCTGCATGTCAATACATTGATGACACTGGTAGACTTTGCGCAAACGTATCTCAAGTAAGGATTCTGTCCATGGAGAGCAACTCTTATGCCACCCTTATTCTAAGTGTATTTTTGTATGGTGACATTCTGCAAGAATACACAGCTATATTTCTAACTACAGTCTTAGAAAATAAGGTGCTATCTAGAACCTAAAAGAGTTCTGCGGCTGTCCCCATAGGAGAACTCTTTGAAGAACCCTTTTTGGTACCAGGTAGAACCATTTATGTTCCAGGTAGAACCCTACTGGGTTATATGGAACCCAAAAGACTTTTACCTAGAACCAAATAGGGTTCAACCAGGAACCAATAAGGGTTATCATATGGGGACAGCCAAAGAACCATTTTGGAACCCTTTTTTGTAAGAGTGTATGTAAACACACTAAACAAACATCAGGGCACTAGTGAGATGCCTCCCAGTCAGTCCTCCTGTGTTCACTGGTTGGCCAATCAAATCTTATCTCTGGAGTGCCACCTTAGGGGACTTTTTTTTAACTCCGATTAGGTATCAATACAAGCACACCACGTCAGTACATCAAGTAATGTTCTTCTCTTTCAAGTCAGACCATCTGATGCTCTTTGCTCAAACTACAGTAGTGCTCCAGTCTAAACTAATCCATAAACTCATTGTATTGAGGTGATTCCTCAAGACACTAGAACCAAAAAAGACCATTACTTTGGGGATTTTCACAAAATGTAATCCATAGAATTGGTCCTTTGGAGGAAGAATTGTTGACATATTTGACATTTGTATCAGGTTGTTAGCTAGCTAGCTAATGAGGTAACATGACTGAACAAGGTGTTAACAGCCCGTGAGTAGTTTAAGAATGACCCACAACATCTGCCCAGGTGTTGCCGACGGATGCCAGATCATTCAATGTCGCACCGGTAATATGGGTCAAAACATTTGAATGGTTTGGGCTAGACACAAACAGTTTTCGCTGTAGTAATGGTTCAACCAACACAGTCACAAATATCTAGGGCACTCGGAAACAGTGGAACAGCGAAGCCTAATCATTACAACAATTATTATCTAGCAGATTTTTTTCGATGCGCACCGGGGCTCCCAAATTAAAATTAGCACAGCAAAATATTTAGAAGTGGTAGCGCTTTAAAACCCTGAATGTGACCAATCACAGTCCTCATTTTACTCATATTTTTGTACATCCTGCGAAATCACTAGCCGAGGGCGACCATTTTGAATACACATTCACTCTGCTGGTAATGCTTACAAATTAGATTTGTTCTAGTTTCGTGATGAATCACCCATTGTAAGAAAATCTATATGTTCTTTCTCAGTTTTGAGGACACCTCTGGGTGTTCATACTTTGTCTAAAGCAATTTGGGCTAATTGCTTTCTTAAAAGAGTTATTCTACAGCAACAGTGCCCTTTCCTTGATGCAGTATTCTCCTTGTCTTTCTCCAGGAGAGTGTGGATCTGGGCGAGATCATGTACTCTCTATGCTACCTGCCCACAGCAGGACGGATGACACTGACCGTCATCAAGTGCCGGAACCTCAAAGCCATGGACATCACTGGCTCCTCAGGTAACAACCACAGCAACAAGACAAAACTTGCAGCCATTTAGGCTGGGCTTTAAAACATGATGGTTCTCCAAATAACAATGAGGGACGACTGTAAAGCTCTAAAGGAGCAAGCAATGAATCAGAAGGCATAGTTACGTGAGGCAACATGCTGTGCCTTAGATAAGAGTAGGCAGGAAGATACTTCTTTCATGTGTTGTCACTGTTTGTGATGAAAATGTAATAGAAGATACATTTGACTTACCTTGTCAAAAAAATATCACTGAATTTAGCCAAACTGAATAATTCAATTTTGCCATCAGTAGCTGTGCGTGGATAAAATCACTGAGCAAGCCAAGCCAGTAAAAAAGCCGTATGGCAACCTATGCTGTGATAATTGCATTGTTTGCTCTATAACCCATTCATTCATACACCACCATGATATACAAAAGGCCGTGACAACAGTCACACAGTGGCGGAAAAAAATCAACTACACATATGTTAGTTTCATCATAAAACCGGAGAGCAACATCTGTCCGGTGAAGTCCAGGAAGCAAATATTGCATGTAACAAACAGTTCTATCACCTGCAGCATGATCAAGCAACTTAATGTTTTCGACAGTTATGAAACAACTAGTGATTTAGAACCACGGAGTTACCGCAAGTCAGCACAAAGACAACGGGAGCACTGCCTCCACTGTTCCAGCACCATTTATACTGAAACATTTAAATATCATCCAATCAACAAGGCTATATATGCTTAGTTTAATAATAGTTTAATATACTGAAAACCAACTTAAAGATACCAAAAACAATTTAGTCCAATCAATGTTGCTAAATATCATGTAGCAGTCCATGGTATGTATTTCTGTCTGTGTGTGTGTATGTGTGTGTGTGTGTGTGTACGTGCATGTGCGCGCAAGTTAAACAAAACATTTTGACTCACCCTACTTGTAGACTAGTTGAACACCAATTAGGGTTGATTGGCAGGAACCCGGTTACCGAGATTTACCGCCCAAGGATGGAACATTTATTCTCAGGATGGAACATTTGAAAAATACAGAGAAAATATGCAACCCTAACTCCAATGCCATCCTCCTCTCTTTCATGTTGGCAAAATGGTCTATGGCTCTGTCATAAAGTACACTTTTAATTTTTATTGTCATAGGCTACCTAGCTAAAATGCTTGCTAGCCTAACTTCCTAGCATTGGCAACAATGAACTACTAGGCTACATATTGAACTTCAGTAGTCTCAGGTCAGTGGCACAACGTATTCATTTATAGTTAGATTAAAATGGCCTTCATAATCAGTGACCTGTACAGAGTCCAAATCCCCATCTCCCCAACATGTTATAGTCTTTTGGTCCAGACAGCATCAGAAACATGGGCTACACATACTGAGACAGAAAGGTGCTGTTTTCCTATCTCGGATGATTTCTCCAGTGAGATTCAGCCACTTGCGAATTGATGGAAAATTATGAAAACACAGAGAGAGACGAAAGATAAATGATTTATATATCTTTTTTTTTATTGGTCAAATATTTGGGGAAGCCTGAATACACCCCACTGGTTGCCTTTACCTGCAATCTACATGACTGACTTCATGGAGATGCTATTTGTGGCACACAGATCCCTATGTAAAGGTTTCCCTGCTCTGTGATGGACGGAGACTGAAGAAGCGGAAAACTACCACCAAGAAAAGCACACTGAACCCGGTGTACAACGAGGCCATCATCTTTGACATCCCCCCAGAGAACGTGGAACAGGTCAGCCTGTCCATCATGGTGATGGACTATGACCGGTGAGTGAAACCATACAACACAACACCCACAATTCAACACATATGGTGGTTATAAGCATGTTTGTACAGTACACACATACACTGAGTATATAAAACATTAACAACACCTGGTCTTTCCAACACATAGACTGATCAGGTGAATCCAGGTGAAAGCTATGATCTCTTATTGATGTCACTTGTTAAGTCCACTTCAATCAGTGTAGATGAAGGGGAGGAGACAGCTTAAAGGATTGTTAAGCCTTGAGACAATTTTTATTTTATTTATTTCACTTTTATTTAACCAGGTAGGCAAGTTGAGAACAAGTTCTCATTTACAATTGTGACCTGGCCAAGATAAAGCAAAGCAGTTTGACACATACAACCACACAGAGTTGCACATGGAGTAAAACAAACATACAGTCAATAATACAGTAGAAAAATAAGTCTATATACAGTGTGAGCAAATGAGGTGAGATAAGGGAGGTAAAGGCAAAAAAAGGCCATGGTGGCGAAGCACACACAATATAGCAAGTAAAACACTGAAATGGTAGATTTGCAGTGGAAGAAAGTGCAAAGTAGAAATAGAAATAATGGGGTGCAAAGGAGCAAAATAAATAAATAAATACAGTAGGGGAAGGGGTAGTTGTTTGGGCTAAATTATAGATGGGCTATGTACAGGTGCAGGAAGCTGCTCTGACAGCTGGTGCTTAAAGCTAGTGAGGGAGATAAGTGTTTACAGTTTCAGAGATTTTTGTAGTTCGTTCCAGTCATTGGCAGCAGAGAACTGGAAGGAGAGGCGGCCGAAGGAGGAATTGGCTTTGGGGGTGACCAGTGAGATATACCTGCTGGAGCGCGTGCTACAGGTGGGTGCTGCTATGGTGACCAGCAAGCTGAGATAAGGGGGGACTTTACCTAGCAGGGTCTTGTAGATGACCTGGAGCCAGTGGGTTTGGCGACGAGTATGGAGCGAGGGCCAGCCAACGAGAGCGTACAGGTCGCAGTGGTGGGTAGTATATGGGGCGTTGGTGACAAAACGGATGGCACTGTGATAGACTGCATCCAATTTATTGAGTAGGGTATTGGAGGCTATTTTGTAAATGACATCGCCGAAGTCGAGGATCGGTAGGATGGTCAGTTTTACGAGGGTATGTTTGGCAGCATAAGTGAAGGATGCTTTGTTGCGAAATAGGAAGCCAATTCTAGATTTAACTTTGGATTGGAGATGTTTGATGTGAGTCTGGAAGGAGCGTTTACAGTCTAACCAGACACCTAGGTATTTGTAGTTGTCCACATATTCTAAATCAGAACTGTCCAGAGTAGTGATGCTGGATGGGCAGACAGGTGCAGGCAGCGATCGGTTGAAGAGTTTGCATTTAGTTTTACTTGTATTTAAGAGCAATTGGAGGCCACGGAAGGAGAGTTGTATGGCATTGAAGCTCGTCTGGAGGGTTGTTAACACAGTGTCCAAAGAAGGGCCAGAAGTATACAGAATGGTATTGTCTGCGTAGAGGTGGATCAGAGACTCACCAGCAGCAAGAGCGACATCATTGATGTATACAGAGAAGAGAGTCGCCCAAGAATTGAACCCTGTGGCACCCCCATAGAGACTGCCAGAGGTCCGGACAACAGGCCCTCCGATTTGACACACTGAACTCTATCAGAGAAGTAGTTGGTGAACCAGGCGAGGCAATCATTTGAGAAACCAAGACTATTGAGTCTGCCGATGAGGATGTGGTGATTGACAGAGTCGAAAGCCTTGGCCAGGTCAATGAATATGGCTGCACAGTATTGTTTCTTATCGATGGCGGTTAAGATATCATTTAGGACCTTGAGCGTGGCTGAGGTGCACCCATGACCAGCTCTGAAACCAGATTGCATAGCGGAGAAGGTGTGGTGGGATTCGAAATGGTCGGTAATCTGTTTGTTGACTTGGCTTTCGAAGACCTTAGAAAGGCAGGGTAGGATAGATATAGGTCTGTAGCAGTTTGGGTCAAGAGTGTCCCCCCCTTTGAAGTGCGGGATGACCGCAGCTGCTTTCCAATCTTTGGGAATCTCAAACGACACGAAAGAGAGGTTGAACAAGCTAGTAATAGGGTTTGCAACAATTTCGGCAGATAATTTTAGAAAGAAAGGGTCCAGATTGTCTAGCCTGGCTGATTTGTAGGTGTCCAGATTTTGCAGCTCTTTCAGAACATCAGCTGACTGGATTTGTGAGAAGGAGAAATGGGGAAGGCTTGGGCGAGTTGCTGTGGGGGGTAGAGTGCTGTTGACCGGGGTAGGGGTAGCCAGGTGGAAAGCCAGCCGTAGAAAAATGCTTATTGAAATTCTCAATTATAGTGGATTTATCGGTGGTGACAGAGTTTCCTATCCTCAGTGCATTGGGCAGCTGGGAGGAGATGCTCTTGTTCTCCATGGACTTTACAGTGTCCCAGAAATGTTTGAGTTTGTGTTGCAGGAAGCAAATTTCTGCTTGAAAAAGCTAGCCTTAGCTTTTCTAACTGCCTGTGGTTTCTAACTTCCCTGAAAAGTTGCATATCACGGGGGCTGTTCGATGCTAATGCAGAACGCCACAGGATGCTTTTGTGTTGGTTAAGGGCAGTCAGGTCTGGAGAGAACCAAGGGCTATATCTGTTCCTGGTTCTACATTTCTTGAATGGGGCATGCTTATTTAAGATGGTGAGGAAGGCATTTAAAAAAAATAACCAGGCATCCTCTACTGACGGGATGAGGTCAATATCCTTCCAGGAAACCCGGGCCAGGTTGATTAGAAAGGCCTGCTCGCTGAAGTGTTTCAGGGAGCGTTTGACAGTGATGAGTGGAGGTCGTTTGACCGCTGACCCATTACGGATGCAGGCAATGAGGCAGTGATCGCTGAGATCTTGGTTGAAAACAGCAGAGGTGTATTTAGAGGGCAAGTTGGGTAGGATGATATCTATGAGGGTGCCCGTGTTTACGGCTTTGGGGTGGTACCTGGTAGGTTCATTGATCATTTGTGTGAGATTGAGGGCATCAAGCTTAGATTGTAGGATGGCTGGGGTGTTAAGCATGTCCCAGTTTAGGTCACCTAGCAGCACGAGCTCTGAAGATAGATGGGGGGCAATCAGTTCACATATGGTGTCCAGAGCACAGCTGGGGTCAGAGGGTGGTCTATAGCAGGCAGCAACGGTGAGAGACTTGTTTTTAGAGAGGTGGATTTTTAAAAGTAGAAGTTTAAATTGTTCGGGTACAGACCTGGATAGTAGGACAGAACTCTGCAGGCTCTCTCTGCAGTAGATTGCAACACCGCCCCCTTTGGCCGTTCTATCTTGTCTGAAAATGTTGTCGGTAGGGATGGAGATTTCAGAGTTTTTGGTGGTCTTCCTAACCCAGGATTCAGACACGGCTAGGACATCCGGGTTGGCAGAGTGTGCTAAAGCAGTGAATAAAACAAACTTAGGGAGGAGGCTTCTAATGTTAACATGCATGAAACCAAGGCTATTACGGTTACAGAAGTCATCAAAAGAGAGCGCCTGGGGAATAGGAGTGGAGCTAGGCACTGCAGGGCCTGGATTCACCTCTACATCGCCAGAGGAACAGAGGAGGAGTAGGTTAAGGGTACGGCTAAAAGCTATGAGAATTGGTCGTCTAGGACGTCCGGAACAGAGAGTAAAAGGAGCAGGTTTCTGGGGGCGATAAAATAGCTTCAAGGTATAATGTACAGGCAAAGGTATGGTAGGATGTGAATACAGTGGAGGTAAACCTAGGCATTGAATGATGATGAGAGAGATATTGTCTCTAGAAACATCATTGAAACCAGGTGATGTCATCGCATGTGTGGGTGGTGGAACTGAAAGGTTGGATAAGGTATAATGAGCAGGGCTAGAGGCTCTACAGTGAAATAAGCCAATAAACACTAACCAGAACAGCAATGGACATTAAGGAGAGGCATGCTTAGCCGAGTGATCATAAGGGTCCAGTGAGTAATGAGGTTGGTTGGGGTCACTGCGATTCAGACAGCAAGCCGGGCCATGGGTAGCAAGCTGGCAGAAGATGGTCTGTTTTTTTTTAGACATGGATGTGTGCCATTTAGAGGGTGAAAAGGCAAGGCAAAAGATTTAAGTGCATTTGAACAGGGTATGGTAGTAGGTGCCAGGCGCACCGGTTTGTGTTAAGAACTGCAATGCTGCTGGGTTTTTCACTCTCAACAGTTTCCTGTGTGTATCAAGTATGGTCCACCACCCAATGGACATCCAGCCAACTTGACATAACTGTGAGAAACATTGGAGTGAACATGGGCCAGCATGCCTGTGGAACGCTTTTGACACTTTTTAGAGTCCCTGACGAATTGAGGCTGTTCTGAGTGCTACAGAGGGGGTGGGGGGTTGCAACTCAATATTAAGAAGGTGTTCTTAATGTTTGGTATACTCAGTGTATATAGTCAACAAACAAGTACTATTTTTTTTACATTTGCATCAAAGGAGGAAGGAAGAATGAGTAAGGTTCTAACTTTGAGTTGAACTTGATCTGAGGTGAACTTCATCAACAGAACTTTTCACTCAAATCCTGCAAGCGTCGCTACACAATATAATCATGACCACTTTCCAGAATGCTCAGGAGCCACATAATTCACTGTAATTATCAAACCTAGGTTTAGAATTATTTCATCAAACTAGCACTCAGCTTTTAGGTGTCATATATTTTTTTGTGCACTCAAGATATTGTGTATGTGTGTGTGCGTAATGTCCACAGGGTGGGCCACAACGAGGTGATAGGTGTGTGTCGGACGGGGCCAGATGCTGAGGGCCTGGGGAGGTACCACTGGAACGAGATGCTGGCCTACCCACGCAAGCCCATTACGCACTGGCATGCCCTGGGAGAGGTAGAGGACTGTTCGTTTTTTTCCTTCAAAGTAAGAGGAGGTGCAAGTCAATTGCAGGACTTTCCAGAGCTCCCACAATGCTTCGCTGCATCACTCTGGTTTTCTGAGAGAGCAGATAAAGCCAGAGGTTTTGCAGCCAATCATAGAGCTTGGGGAAATAACCCTGTCAATTTCAACAGAGATGTGTAATAGTGCAGCATGACAAAGATGCAAGGATGTTGTCTGTACTAGAACAAAGACCGATTTGATTCTAGAAACTTAAGGGCTAGTTTGAACTAGAAGCATTTAAAGTAATTGGAGAGTTGGTGCCTTGATATCCACCCAGGATGGTTGGATGGGGGCACTGGCTCAATTTTTATGGTGTATTTCCATAACTGGAGACCACATATTATAGTGGTGGGCCATTCCTTTTCCTTGCTCTTCAGGAGTAGTAGAGAATGGAAGTTTTAATAGCACAATCTATAAACAATCTATGAACACAAGACGATATCCTTGAAAAATGCATGAATCATTCCGATCTTTATTTTCCGGAGAAATCCTTATTGACAGAAGAGTAGTTGAATTTAGACCCATCGGTTGCATAGGGGAAAGGCTTCCCCTTGTGGTTGTGCATTCAACAAAGAGCCTTGTCATTCTATTTAGCTTGAACAAAGAAACAAGAATTGGAGGAATACTCGGCATATAACATGGCGTTCCTCGATATCTAAAATACCTGTAGGATAAAAATCTATTGTTAATGCTTTCTTGAATCCAGGTACTTTAGAAAATTGATATTTAAACACAAACCAACAGCAGCTTTGGAGACCTAGCCAACTCTTGTTGAACTAACCCTTGTTAATTGTCTGTTTTGTCCACAGTGGCCAGGAAGAGCGACAAGCTTTGAGAGCCAGGGGTCTTGTCCTTCCCCCAAACCTCCACAAACTCCATAGGAAATGCAAATGGAACCATATGACCTGATAGCAGATTAACTAGATGTGTACAGCTGTAGTAACCACAATTCTGTCACTTAAAGACAGAAATGTCCAGTGCCAATGTCGACTCATCCAGATGACAGCATTATACACTACCTTTCAAAAGTTTGGGGTCACTTAGAAATGGCCTGTTTTTTTAAAAGAAAAGCAAATATTTTGCCCATTAAAATAACATCAAATTGATCAGAAATACAGTGTAGACATTGTTCATGTTGTAAATGACTATTGTAGCTGGAAACGGCTGATTTTTAATGGAAGATCTACATAGGCGTACAGAGGCCCATTAGCAGCAACCATCACGCCTGTATTCCAATGGCACGTTGTGTTAGCTAATCCAAGTTTATCATTTTAAAAGGCTTCATTAAATAGTGCCCCGCAAAAAAACACCAGTCTCAACGTCAACAGTGAAGAGGTGACTCCGGGATGCTGGCCTTCTAGGCAGAGTTCCTCTGTCCAGTGTCTGTGTTCTTTTGCCCATCTTAATGTTTTATTTTTATTGGCCAGTCTGAGATATGGCTTTTTCTTTTCAACTCTGCCTAGAAGGCCAGCATCCCAGAGTCGCCTCTTCACTGCTGACGTTGAGACTGGTGTTTTGCGGGTACTATTTAATGAAGCTGCCAGTTGAGGACTTGTGAGGCGTCTGTTTTTCAAACTAGACACTCGAATGTACTTGTCCTCTTGCTCAGTTGGCCCCGGGGCCTCCCACTCCTCTTTCTATTCTGGTTAGAGCCAGTTTGCGCAGTTCTGTGAAGGGAGTAGTACACAGAGTTGTACGAGATTGTCACAGGCGTCGATGAACGGTGACCAAAATGCAGCGGGTATAGTGCTCATCTTTCTTCTTTATTTGAAAGAACACTCAAAACAAAATAAGCAGACGACGAAACAGTTCCATAAGGCACACAGGCTATACAGAAAATAACCACCCACAAGAACACAGGGAAAAACAGGCTGCCTAAGTATGGCCTCCAATCAGAGACAACGAAAGACACCTGCCTCTGATTGGAAGCCATACCTGGCCACACATAGAAGAAAAAAAACATAGAAATAGAAAACTAGGACCAAAATCCCCTAGAACCAAAAAACCCCAAAACACACAAAACAAACACCCCCTGCCACGCCCTGACCATACTACAATTACAAATTACCCCTTTACTGGTCAGGACGTGACAGAAATCTTCAATTTCTCCCATGGAACAGCCTTCATTTCTCAGAACAAGAATAGACTGACGAGTTTCAGAACAAAGTTCTTTGTTTCTGGCCATTTTGAGCCTGTAATTGAACCCACAAATGCTGATGCTCCAGATACTCAACTAGTCTAAAGAAGGTCTGTTTTATTTCTTCTTTAATCAGAACAACAGTTTTCAGCTGTGCTAACATAATTGCAAAAGGGTTTTCTAATTATCAATTAGCCTTTTAAAATAATAAACTTGGATTAGCTAACACAGGAGTGATGGTTGCTGATAATGGGCCTCTGTACGCCCATGTAGATATTCCATTAAAAATGTGCCGTTTCCAGCTACAATAGTCATTTACAACATGAACAATGTCTACATTGTATTTCTGATCAATTTGATGTTATTTTAATGGACAAAAAATGTGCTTTTCTTTCAACAACAAGGACATTTCTAAGTGACCCCAAACTTTTGAACGGTAGTGTAGGTTGTGTTTAATCGTATAGGTCTATTGCATTAATCATCATCAGTCAGGACTCTACATTACAGAGTTATGACACAAACAACATTGGCAATGAAATTATGTCTTGCAGGAAGGGTTAGCCTACTTTTCAGGTAAATGCCCAGTGCAGTCAAAATTAGATTTTTCCTGTGTTTTGTATCATTGTACAACAGCTGATGAAACTAACACTGTAAAAGTGTGAACAAAATTCCTAAGAGTAGCTGGTTGAAAATACAGTCAATTTGGTATTTGGTATTTTATTAGGTTCCCCATTAGTTGTTGCAAAAGCAGCAGCTACTCTTCCTGGGGTACACACAAAACATGAAACATAATACAGAATGACATAATACAGAACATCATTAGACAAGAACAGCTCAAGGACAGAACTACATACATTACCGTTAATACATTTGATTAATAGAATCAATAACAAAGAGAGTTCCAAACCTCTCTGCCAATAACACCTAGTTTTCAGTTTCCCCCTCCCCACAATATTATTGCTTCAGAAATAGTATTTAGCTAAAAAGCCATTTTCATCCATTTTAATGGAAATCTATTAAAGTCAACTACTTATATGTTCACCAGAAATTATTTGATATTGATATAAAATGACTGCATTGGGCCTTTAAAAACATTCTACAATATGGCCTGATTTTGAAATGCAGTTATGGACCACACATGAGAATGCCTTATTCCTGGGATCACGACATTTACATTTAATGTGAATTTACATATTTCCAAAGTTTGTGTCTTGAATAGTGTTATCCATGATGAATTCTCTCATTTGTTTCATTGCTTCAGTAACCTTTATCACATATCATTTACAGTATTATATTGCTTGACTGGAGTGGAAAATTAATCTTGGTTCTTACCGTGGCATTAATCAACCAATGGTGGTACTCAGAGTAAATAGTTTGAATTATCAGAATTCTGTTTCCTGTCCTGTGCAAGCTATTCAATATAGAGCTGTGGAAAAAATAGATTTTACCTCTCAAGAGTTTTATTTCCATTGTACATTGCGAGAGGCACTTGGGTCCGAAAGGCATTGTATCAGATAATAGCTTTGCAAAATGGAGATTTCATCCTCCTCTCATTCCAATGGCATTGTATTTGCTTGCTGAATAGCAAGTTATTACCACAATACTACCAGTGGGCTTTAAGAGAAGTAAACTTTGAACTAAACTTTGCAACATACTTCAACACTTTTTGGATACATTTGCCCAAGGCATTCTGCTCCTCTCACAGTTATTTAGTGAGTTGCCATTTTCATTTGGGATGATGTGATACTAAAGGGCTAGGCTTGATTCTAAGACCACATGTCAACATAGACATACAGTAGACAAGCCAATCAGCTGTGCCCTGGGCGTAGCCACAGGGAACACAGATAACCTATCAACTCAAAGGGCTAGGTGAATGTCCAATCCCAGAGCATACAGCAGTTTGCCAGTGGCACATCACTAATGAATGCCAATTGATCCCATTTATTGAAAGAATATGGTGCATATCTCTCCATATCACAAGTGGGTTGCAGATGCACTTGTCATAGGATCAACAAGAGTGCAATACATGATAAGAGCAGCAGTATTCTCTCGTGGACAGACTACGTAACATAAATGCTGTTAGAGGCTATGGGATGAGAAGACAAACAAACAGAGTAGTTTAGGTACTTGGGTTTTTCATCACTGGTTATTTGGATGTATCAGGATTGGGCGAATATGGTGAGAGTTTCTGTTTACGAGGGTGTAGACTTCGCAAGTCGCCTTAGTACAATTTCTAACACGTCTCCCCGAGAACTTCATCTAGCATCTGGATTAACTGAGATTAGAGCAATAGTAGCCACACAATGTAGCATAGTGTTTTCAACTCTCTTGTGGGAGATGAAAGTGAGACAAGCATTGAAACAACAAACTGTTGAAAAGTACAGTGCCTTCAGAATGTATTCACACCCCTTAACTTTTTCCACATTTTTTTGTGTTACAAAGTGGGATTAAGATGGATTTAATAGTATTTTTTTTTGTCAACGATCTTAATAAAATACTCTGTAATGTCAAAGTGGAAGAAAAATTCAAAGATTTGTAAAAAATAAAATAAAAAATCAAACACTAATATCTTGATTAGATAAGTATTTAACCCCCTAAATCAATACATGTTAGCACCTTTGGCAGAAATTTACAGCTGTGAGTCTTTCTGGGTAAGTCTCTTTGGGCCCGATTCCGACTTAGGCATAATTTTCTTTCTTACACACAGCTTTCCTACGCACATCTCAGTAGTTGGTATTCAGATTTACCTTATGAAGGTGCGTAACAGGCTTTGCAGGCATGGTTCCCTTGCGAGTGCTGAATAAACGTAATTTGACTGCTGAAAACCCTCCTACTTGCTGGCCAACAGATTTTCTCGTGGAGTTTTCATTCAAGCCTGTATCTTTGTATTGACTGGTGTAAATTTGCAAACATTTCTAATGTTTTCATTTTGTCATTATGGGGTATTGTGTGTAGATGGGTGAAAAAAAAAGATTTAATACATTTTGAAATAAGGTTGTAACACAACAAAATGTGGAATGTCGAAGGGTATGAATACCTTCTGAAGGCACTGTATAAACAAAAAGTTATTTCTTATTTATTGATACAAATTTTAATTGCAACGTTTCCCACAGCTGCTACACAAAAGATTAGAAGCATTTAAATCTCACTCAACGTAATTTACTTCCTCAAGAACACAATACATTCAGAAAAGCATGTCTGACCTCGTACTCAAGTCACTTCTTAAGAACATTTCAGTGTCCAAGAACATTTTTCTCTGAGACTTTGCCCAACATTTTAACTGTCACTGGAACGGATAGAGATCTTTATAAGATTGCTGAAATGCATTCTACTAATTAATCTGGAAAAGTAAAACCATGCAAATGAGGTCAAACTCCTTTCTGATGGGTTTGAAGCGAGGTAATTAATTTTTTAAAGCTAATGGCTTTCCTTTTTTCTTAAAAATATTGTCTTTGTGTATGTCACATGTGCCAAATATGATTACAAATAGCAAAACAAATAGATTATTAAAATTGTCTCTGACAAATGAATATGGATATTTAGAAGAGTAATTTGTTCTAGTTGTGGAGACAAAAAAGCATTACAGGGAGAAAGGAAACAAACTTCCATCAATCACTTTAAGGTTCTATATGAAAAAAGATGATTCTGAGATAATTGGTTTTAAAGTTCTGAACCCTCATCGGTTTGAATGGTATCAGCAATTTGATCTTGAATTCTTTTGAACTTAACAACATGAATTGGGGAGTTTAGAGTACTATATAGGAATTGAACAGAACAAGGCTATGTCAATAACTACATTTTGACAAAAATGCAGATAGAACCTTATAGTCCGAATCTCTAGATTTGTTTAATTTGAGTACATTTTTCTTTACAAATAGGCCATTGTAAATGCATATGGCCTAGCCCCAGATTCCAATTCCAATTGTAATTGTGTCTTCTGCAATCACGTTATGTAGAGCATTATGATATCGAGTTTAGTACTCAATCTGAAAAAATTACTAGAGTGAATTTCAGTTGCACATGTGAGTAATAATATGAAATAGTGATGGGCATATCTGAGTCTTTTCGATGAGCTGAAACTCTTGGCTCCGTTCACCTTGAAGGTCTGTTCATTTGGCTCCTAAATGGCTCTTTGTTCAGTAGTGCTTAAAAATATAATGTAAAGGCTAGAAAGACGCATACTGTTATCTCAGATTGTGAAATGTGAGTAAACAATTATAATTCCTGACAAAATTAAATCGTTGCAAAAACAGAATTGAGCGTGGACCAGAATAAGGCTTTATCCTATCTATTTGTTACTGCAGATAATCATAGTTTGAAGCTCATAAAGCAGTAGTAGCAGTATGCAAATCAGGGAGCCAAATGAACAGCTCTTTCACAAATGCGATTTGGTTCCTGACGTTCACCAAAAAGAGCCGTTCAGAAAGAGCCGCTAGTTCGCGAACGACCCATCACTAACACGAACATAGCAAATACTAAGGCTGTGTACTGTTAACTTTATTTTGCACATTAAAATAATAATGCTTCTGTTCCCAGGCTGGCCCCAATATAAAAACCATAAGTATTTGTACTTGTAGCATGCGAGTCAATATATTGAAGTAGTATGAGAACATCAAAAATCAAAGTTTCATGAATATATTATATAGTATTTTATATTGCTAATATTTTATGTTTACATTTGTACATAGACCTCACAATGCGAATTCTTGTATATATCTAAAGTTTACTTCTAAGAACATTTGTTGTTGAAAACTTGTTAAAATGAAAATGTTACTGTGTATTTATATGGATCGTTTGGTGATAATTTGTACAGCTCAAGCTTGTGTTTTTGGGTGGCTTTATACACATTCCGTATCAATTGTGGAATGATTTGTCATATTGTAAGCATATCTAAGGCAACCCTCTACTTTTTCGGGACACTCCATGCTTAGGAATTTTGTGCTTTTTAGCTGAGATTGTGTGCATAATGCTAACATCAATAGCATATTAAACAAGAACAGCAATTGCAACTATTTGTCATGAAATGTACAGTTTGTGATAACTTTTGTAACAATTTGCAGTAAACATTTGAAATATAATTTTACTGTATCTGTTTCCTATGTATTTTAAATAAATAAACAAAGAACATATCATGATCTTATGAATTACTGCTGTCAGACATTTTCAGTGCTGAAAAATGTGTGGGTGTATTTGATTGACTGTGTGGTGGATGCATGAATCACTCAGTAGCCTCCTTTAGGAAATTACTCAGCCAAGCACAAAATGTCCCATAAGTATAGTGAGACTGCCCTTATGGAAAACACAATTTGGTGAAAGGATGACCTAACAATGGATACGTACTGTAGTGACCTTAACCAAACACTTGGTGACCTCATATAGAGATTCGGACCACTTGGTGTAATGGTTAAGGTGTTGGCTTGACAGTTGCTGGACCCGGGTTAGAGTCCCGGTTAGGGCTACCCCCCGAATTCACTATAGCCCTTAAATTTAACTCTGGACCTCGAAGTCAGTTCCACTGCTTGTTTTCATTGTTCCCCTCTAATCAGGGACTGATTTAGATTTGGTGGGGCAATTCATTATCAGGTAGAACAGAAAACCAGCAGGTTCCGGACCTCGTAGGGTGAGTTTAATACCCCTGTGCTACAGTATGAAAGATAAGTGCATTTTTTTTCATGTCTGTTTAAGAATAATTACTTCAATTTCCCTGTAATACATTTGCCCATTATGTGACCCTGCAGAGTGGATATCTCTGCAGCTCTGTCGGTGTGTCCCAATAATATCTTCCGCCACCAATCCAATACTTTTAGGTTTGTGGGAAGTAGTGAACGAGTGCACACTTCAGGAATAAGGAGATGTCATTGGGACGTACAATATAACATTATCTAGTGCCACATTGAGTTATGGTATTGTGAAAAGGTCCCAGCACTACACACAATCTCTGAATGGTAGACAGTAAATGTTCAACATATATTCGCTAGACACAACATATCCGGTTTATGCAACCCATACTATGTGCGCTGGATACCGAATTGAGTGCCAGATAAAAATTGGCAACCAGCACTGCACTGATAATAAGCCCATTTACTCAGCAGCTTCACACTCTAAATGACCTGTCTAACCAATGTCCTCAAACAATGTATCAGTATGATGTGTAAAGCAATGTACAAAAACATTTAAGAGTTGAACAGAGTGTCAGGGACAGAGAACTTTTGTCTGGGGATGTTTAATTTGGAATTTTTGCAGTGTCCCTTCTTGCAACGGCGGCAGATGTCCTCGTTTCAGTGGTTGATGGTGTTGTTTTTGTGTGGCAGACAGTGCTGTTGTGCTCACCATGGGTAAGAGGTTGATTTCAGCCCTCCTTTATGGAGCCGCTTCAGTAATGGGCCTCTCGGTGCTCACACGTAGTTTGCCTCCCTTGGATATTCAATTATTAAAGATGGAGGGACGAGTGAAGGAGCCATGGCGCAATTACAGGTGTGATGATGGGAGATGGAGACCAAGATTGGCTGAGGTGAGGTGGGCGGAGGTCAGGCTCTGTTAAACAGCTCTCATATTTAAGGGCTCATTAGGTTTGCTCTGTGATGAGGGTTATGCCGTGAATCATTGGCTTTTCTGTTTCTTTTGTACACATACTGTACCTTACCTATCTTTTTGTCTGTCTCTATAGAAGTCTGTCTTTCCGTCAGTCACCAGATTTGATGGCTTCAATGACAATAACTGTTTCATTTCATTGCTACAGCACGTTTATTGTTGTACGCAACAGGTTCAATTTTGACACCAAGTTCCAGTAAGGATGAGAATGTCATAACATTCACATGTTCAGCACCTCAGTCTCCGTCTTCAGACAGAACAGCACACTGCCAGCTCAAAGGACAGGGAGCTCTGAATGTGTCTCAGATGCTTCCGCCCCTCGGCTCCCCTCGACTAAAAAAAGAAACCTCATCAAAGTGCGACAAAGCATGTTGGGTATTTAAGTGCACTTTGATCTGGGCGGCGGAGCTGCCGTTCCCTTTATCACTAGGTGAATATAAAAGAGCCATCTGGAAGGGCGGTGTCTGAGACAGCCAGGAAATAAATAAAGACCTGTCTGTATGGAGGTACATCAGACACATGCTAGGGATGCAGGGATACACACCTGGACACGTCTAGAGCAGCAGAGTAAGAGACAAACTAGAGCAGGAAATAAGGATCTGGTCACACAATGAACCTTTTACTGCAGTGGGCTAAATGAGGGTCACACATAGTGATTCTTGGTAGTCTTAAACAAATCTAACTTGAAACAAAAGTATACACCTCACACACATGGTTATGGCTTAAAAGAAAGAAGACACCTGTACCATGTCAGATATAGAGTTGAAATGTATTCAATGTTGAGTTTGCATCCCAATAATACACTTTATATACATCACAGAAAACTGAAATTTAACAAAACTGTTTGACACCTTATTTAAAAATGTTTAAATAATCTTTATTAATGATGAAATGATGAAAATATGAATAACATTCCACCCATGAGGCCAAAGAGAGCGCTGTTGGTCACTGACTGCAGGAAAGGGCTACACACATTCACTTATCAACAAGGAAACTGTTTTGTTTGTGTAAAAAAATACAGTTATCTTAAAATACAATTTCACATTACCTCTACTTTTATGAGCTGGAAAATATATACTCTGAACCTGAAATGTAACAATGAATTAAAACTTTTAAACAAACAGAGGCACAGACAAATCCCTGCATCAAAATCTGTAATCGTTCAGTTGGATATGGAGCCCAGTTGGATATGGAGCTGGATATGGAGCTGGATATGGAGCCCAGTTGGATATGGAGCTGGATATGGAGCCCAGTTGGATATGGAGCTGGATATGGAGCTGGATATGGAGCCCAGTTGGATATGGAGCTGGATATGGAGCTGGATATGGAGCCCAGTTGGATATGGAGCTGGATATGGAGCTGGATATGGAGCCCAGTTGGATATGGAGCTGGATATGGAGCTGGATATGGAGCCCAGTTAGATATGGAGCTGGATATGGAGTTGAATATGGAGCCCAGTTGGATATGGAGCCCATGCTTGGATATGGAGCTGGATATGGAGCCCAGTTGGATATGGAGCTGGATATGGAGCCCAGTTGGATATGGAGCCCATGCTTGGATATGGAGCTGGATATGGACCCAGTTGGATATAGAGCCCATGCTTGGATATGGACCTGGATATGGAGCTGGATATGGAGCCCAGTTGGATATGGAGCCCAGTTGGATATGGAGCCCAGTTGGATATGGAGCTGGATATGGAGTTGGATATGGAGCCCATGCTTGGATATGGAGCTGGATGTGGAGCTGGATATGGAGCCCAGTTGGATATGGAGCCCAGTTGGATATGGAGCTGGATATGGAGCTGGATATGGAGCTGGATATGGAGCCCAGTTGGATATGGAGCTGGATATGGAGCTGGATATGGAACTAGATATGGAGCTAGATATGGAGCTGGATATGGAGCCCAGTTGGATATGGAGCTGGATATGGAGCTGGATATGGAGCTGGATATGGAGCTGGATATGGAGCTAGATATGGAGCTAGATATGGAGCTGGATATGGAGCTGGATATGGAGCCCAGTTGGATATGGAGCTGGATATGGAGCTGGATATGGAGCCCAGTTGGATATGGAGCTGGATATGGAGCTGGATATGGAGCCCAGTTGGATATGGAGCTGGATATGAAGCTGGATATGGAGCCCAGTTGGATATGGAGCCCATGCTTGGATATGGAGCTGGATATGGAGCCCAGTTGGATATGGAGCCCATGCTTGGATATGGACCTGGATATGGAGCTGGATATGGAGCCCAGTTGGATATGGAGCCCAGTTGGATATGGAGCCCAGTTGGATATGGAGCCCAGTTGGATATGGAGCTGGATATGGAGTTGGATATGGAGCCCATGCTTGGATATGGAGCTGGATATGGAGCCCAGTTGGATATGGAGCCCAGTTGGATATGGAGCTGGATATGGAGCTGGATATGGAGCCCAGTTGGATATGGAGCTAGATATGGAGCTGGATATGGAGCCCAGTTGGATATGGAGCTGGATATGGAGCTGGATATGGAGCCCAGTTGGATATGGAGCTAGATATGGAGCTGGATATGGAGCCCAGTTGGATATGGAGCTGGATATGGAGCTGGATATGGAGTTGGATATGGAGCCCAGTTGGATATGGAGCTGGATATGGAGCTGGATATGGAACTAGATATGGAGCTAGATATGGAGCTGGATATGGAGCCCAGTTGGATATGGAGCTGGATATGGAGCTGGATATGGAGCTGGATATGGAGCTAGATATGGAGCTAGATATGGAGCTGGATATGGAGCTGGATATGGAGCCCAGTTGGATATGGAGCTGGATATGGAGCTGGATATGGAGCCCAGTTGGATATGGAGCTGGATATGGAGCTGGATATGGAGCTGGATATGGAGCCCAGTTGGATATGGAGCTGGATATGAAGCTGGATATGGAGCCCAGTTAGATATGGAGCTGGATATGGGGTTGAATATGGAGCCCAGTTGGATATGGAGCCCATGCTTGGATATGGAGCTGGATATGGAGCCCAGTTGGATATGGAGCTGGATATGGAGCCCAGTTGGATATGGAGCCCATGCTTGGATATGGAGCTGGATATGGAGCCCAGTTGGATATGAAGCCCATGCTTGGATATGGACCTGGATATGGAGCTGGATATGGAGCCCAGTTGGATATGGAGCCCAGTTGGATATGGAGCCCAGTTGGATATGGAGCTGGATATGGAGCTGGATATGGAGCCACAGTTGGATATGGAGCTGGATATGGAGCTAGATATGGAGCTGGATATGGAGCCCAGTTGGATATGGAGCTGCATATGGAGCTGGATATGGAGCTGGATATGGAGCCCAGTTGGATATGGAGCTGGATATGGAGCTGGATATGGAACTAGATATGGAGCTAGATATGGAGCTGGATATGGAGCCCAGTTGGATATGGAGCTGGATATGGAGCTGGATATGGAGCTGGATATGGAGCTAGATATGGAGCTAGATATGGAGCTGGATATGGAGCTGGATATGGAGCCCAGTTGGATATGGAGCTGGATATGGAGCTGGATATGGAGCTGGATATGGAGCCCAGTTGGATATGGAGCTGGATATGGAGCTGGATATGGAGCTGGATATGGAGCCCATGCTATTCACAACTGTATTGATCTGTTTGTCATTTGTTCAATTTCTTTTTGCCTCTTTCATTTGAGAGAATGGTGTAATTAGCCTTGACAAGAGAACATTGCAAGAAACTGCACATTGGAATGATTTCACACTAACAATGCTTAAGTCAGTGCAGAAATCAAAGTGACTTGGCTTCCGGAATGGAATGTCACATCACGTTAAAAACATGTATTTTCCGTTCTTTTTGCCACATTTTTTCGTTCCACTTGAAATGAGTAGCCATCATTGTCAGTTCAGCAGAGATTGTTGTTCTGATGGATAATTTTCCATGTTGGGGGATTGATAACATTTAGTGCAATCCACACACGAGTCAGTGGATGAAAAATAGAAAAAGACAAATGGATTCCATTATAGAACTAGTTTTGAATGTTATTATGTAGCATTTTCTATGTGCTGTATATCTATGATTAACTTGGATCTTTTTGGCACTTCACCTCTGACAACGTTACCTCCTGCTACCTTGGTGTAGTGGAGGGTAAACACAGCTTACCCACTTTTTTTTGTGGGACCCTTTGTGGAAAAATGTATTGGAAGTATAGGTAGCGTTACTTTTTTCACTGCAACTGGTGAATCAGAGTTTACCCACATATTTTTTAAACACTACATCACTGTTAGCATATCCTCTATACCATTACAAACAACTTACTGCCCAGGGGTATGACTTCAGGAAGTACAAAATACCTTCCGATACCCTATTACAACATGCAGCAGCTTGATTTGCTTCCGAGTCCAAATGCCTGGCATAGCCAGCTCCATTAGCTAGAGACTACCCAAGACAAGAATAGACTGTTTTCCAGCCTCTCTAAAAGTCGGATGCATCTCACCCCAGGACTCAGCCATCCTTGACAAATGAGAACAAATAAATGTGTGTTGTGTCTCCTCAGTCCTATTTTGAGGGATGTTTACACCAAGTTCCCACAGCGTTTGTAAGAAAAATGCATTTTCAGAGATATGCAGACAATGTTTACAGACATCGTCTTTGAGGCTACCCTTTTCTTATTTCTAAGGGGTGAACAAACATCAGATGTACAGTATCTGCCAAATAATCCCAACAAATTACAATGCAGTAACAGATGCTCATTAGCCCTAGTCAACAGTACAGGCTTTCCCATACAAACAGGTCAAAAATACAATGACTTTGTATCACCGTGAGTCATACCTAATGAGAGTGTAACTTTCTTTTGATTCGCCACAGAACTTCAAGCCTTGAGCTCATAATTGTGGCAGTAGTCAGTCAGTCACACATTGCGGTGGCACCACCAATGAAAGGCACCTTGTTGCAGGACTCTGGCCTGTGGAGTGGGCCCCGGCCAGCACGATGACCTGTCACTTTAATTGCAACGCTGTCACTCAGGCCGAGTGCAGAGATTCCTTTTATTCTCCCATAGCCCCCTTGCTCCTAAAGTGGTGTCTGACACGTGCCACAATGTAAGCATTTCGCCGCGCTCTGACAAGACGATAATAAGAATGACTTACCCCTCCCCTGGACTGGAAGGCATTACGTGTTCTTCTAAGTTTAGAGGGCATAATTTATGGTAATTATAGTGCTTAGAACCAAACAGCTCCAAAAGGATCTTACAGTGTGCACAACTATGCCAGAAAAAAAGAAACAAATGAGCAGAAATAGAGAAAATGTTGGATTTGAATTATTCTTCTCTGCTGATATTTGTTTTATATCAAATGTGTGTTTATAGCTCAATAAAGTTGCTATCCGTAAAGTCAGTGCTAGTAGCGGGGGAAAAAATTAGGGATTATTTATGACTCTTTGAAGAGGTAGGGTTTCAGATGTTTTCGGAAAATGGGCAGGGACTCTGCTGTCCTAGTTTCAGGGGGAAGCTGGTTCCACCATTGGGGTGCCAGAACAGAGAAGAGCTTGGACTGGGCTGAGTGGGAGCTGCCATCCCCTAGGGGTGGGAGAGACAAAAGACCAGAAGTGGTACAACGGAGTATTCGGATTGGGGTGTTGGGTTTGAGCATAGCTTGAAAGTAAGGAGGGGCAGTTCATCTTGCTGCTCAGTAGGCAAGTGCCATGGTCTTGAAGTGGAGGAATAAGGAGGGAGGAGAAGGTGAAAAAGAGTTTCCTAGGGTTAGAGTGATAGAAAGTGGCTTTAGCAGCGGGTACAGAGGAAGAGACGCTTGAGAGGAGGGTGTGAAAGGATGGTAGGTCCTCCAGAAGTTTCGTTTTCCTCAATTTTCACTCAGCTGCCCTGTTCTGTAAGCTCACAATGAGTCACTTGGCCTCTGAGCAGAAGGGGAGGGCTGAGACAGCCAGGAAGAAAGGGGACAGAGCGAGTCAGAGGATGCGTAAAGGAAGGAAAGTAGGGTCGAGGGAAGCAGAATGAGGAGACAGGAGGGAGAAGGATTTAGCAGAAGGGAGAGATGATAGAATAGAAGAGGAGAGAGTAGTGGGAGAGAGAGAGCGAAGATTGTGATGACACATGACCATCTGGGCAGGGGCTGAGTGGGTGGGGTTGGAGGAGAGAGAGACAGAAAAGTAGTGATCATTAATAGTGAACTGGAGGGGGGTTGCGACGAGATTAGTAGGTGAACAGCCTCTAGTAAAGATGAGGTCAAGCATATTGCCTGCCTTGTGAGTGGGAGAGGTCTGGGGAAGGGTGAGGTCAAAAGAGGCAAGGAGGAGAAAGTAAGACGTTGAAAGAAATGAATCGAAGGCAGATGTTGGGAGATTGAAGTGGTCCAGTGCGATGAGCGGTGAGCCATCGTCAGGAAATGAGTTTATCAAGGTGTCAATCTCATTGAGGAACTCTCCAAGGGCACCTGGTGGGCGATAGATGACATGAAAAATTACACTTGAGTGGACAAGTGATAGTGACAGCATGGAATTCAAATGAGGAGATGGACAGATGGGTGAGGGAGAGAAGAGGAAATCTCCACCTAGGACAACTGAGTAGCCCTGTGCCACCACCGCGATGACCAGTTGCTCTCGGACTAGGAGAGAACACGGAGTCAAATGAAAAGAGAGCAGCTGTGTGATCCATGTCTCCGTCCAGGGGCAAAAAGTCTAGAGACTGAAGGGCAGCATAGGCTGAGATGAACTCGGCGTTTTTGACCGCAGATCGGCAGTTCCAAACATTGCAAGAGACCAGGAATTCCACATAGGGTACACTAAATTAGAAGGGTTGTAGCCAAGGGGTGGGGAGCGTGTGTAAAGCCTACAGGAAGAGGAGTGGACAGGTAATGAAAACACACACATAGTTGACAAAGCTACAAAAGAGCAAAATTAGATCATCTGTAAATAGCTAGGTAAACTATTAACCATGTATTACAGATAAGTCGCTTGAAAGGAAGAAAAGCTGCAGTAATTTAACTTCCCACTAGTGCCTAAAATGCACTAGCGGGAAGTCTAAAGTAAAATAAAGTTTTGTATGGGTCTTTATATTTTGTATGCCTCAGTGTAATGTGAATGGCATAAACAAACATAAAAAATGTAGGTTATGCCAATGTGTAAATCACGACAAACTACGGCCTCCCTTGGTCAGTCTGACCAGACACAGGAGAAGGTGAAGCTTCTCATCTCTTTCTGATGAGGATAATATGTACACTGGACAGAGATGTTTTGATCTCTCAGTAAGGGTACCAGATAGCTTAACTTCCTTTTGATCCACAACATGGATAAAAACAGGCTAAAGAGGGGTGGTTTCATTAGTCTCCTTGTTAATGAAAGCTACCAAGTAGCAGTGTTTTCTGCGGTGATGTCCTTTACTAAACCCCCCTTTTGGCATTTTGATGCATCTATAGTCAGCGTTGGCTAACAGCTCCACATTGGCCTATTGATGCAACATGTCATTAAAGCTTTGTCATTTCCTGTGCGTCTGACAGTTCCTGGCATTCACTCAGCAGAGCTGCTGTTAGAAGAGGACTTGGAGGAGAGACGACTGGCCTAACGACAACAAACCATCTGCTACATCAGCTACAATTTAGGGGAAATTGCCAAGAATAAACTCATTGTGCCCTCAGATTGTTAATATTAACGAGGTAGACGCTGGGGGATTTGGAGCATTTATCTAAACGATAAAGATACAATAGGGACGTGGCATGCTATGACACCTGATGCTGTTCTCTCTAATAGGATGAGAAACAATCCAACAAGCAGCCGTCTGTTTCCGATCTGGTGATTTCAATAAATTATCTCATAAAATATCATTCCAAATGCATCCATATATAAACATTGCTGCTTTCAATACAGTAAATCTGTGTTATGCCAAAACAGAGATTAAAATGCAATGCACACTGATTAAGTAAAGTCCAGGACCTATTACTGATTACCTGTCTCATTCTTACTGACAGTTGTGGCTGCTTTGTGTGATGTATTGTTGTCTCTACCTTCTTGCCCTTTGTGCTATTGTCTGTGCCCAATAATGTTTGTACCATGTTTTGTGCTGCTGCCATGTTGTGTTGCTACCATGCTGTGTTGTCATGTGTTGCTGCCATGCTATATTGTTGTCTTAGGTCTCTCTTTATGTAGTGTTGTCTCTCTTGTCGTGATGTGTGTTTTGTACTATATCTTTATTGAATTTCTTTTTAATCCCAGCCCCCGTCCCCGCAGGAGGCCTTTTGCCTTTTGGTAGGCAGTCATTGTAAATAATAATTTGTTCTTAACTGACTTGCCTAGTTAAATAAAGGTTAAATAAAAAAATAATATAAAAGTAAAAATAAAAGTGATATACATTTCCTTGGTGGCAGCACTATTATATATTACTGTATATAAGAGGCAAAAGCTAGTAATGACACTTCAACACAAAGCTCTCTATATTGTGTTAAAAAAAGTATTATTCTGGATGTACTCTGTGGTGGACGGCTGTTTGATTGACCAGTGAAACGGGTACAGAGGGTGAAAGGTGAACTGATAAATGACATTGGATCAGTGACAGACACCTGGCAGCCTGCCCTATTTTCTCAATTAGAAGAACCATTGTCAAAAAAGGACTCTACAGTGACATCATTATAAATGTGTATATTCTAACTTGTTTTATTATTGGAAGACATGGGCATCACTTTATTTTTGTCCCCCACGATGAGGAGGGGAGGGGACTGTGTGTCTGTCTACGTCTTTTTTTTTTTTTTATGTGTACGTATATGATGATTGCGCTGTGTCATTGTTGGTTTGGTCTGTATGGAAAATGTCAAATAAAATGTTTGAAAGAAAGAACCATTACAGGTAAAAAGGTTGATGAAGGTTGATTCCAGACTGTTATATAAAGCCATCCCACTAAAACCCAACCGGCGTTTTATAGATGGCACTTGGGATTGGCAATGCTCAATGATCAGAGTTACGACCATCTGTCACGGTTGTCGTAAGAACGGGACCAAGGTGCAGCGTACGTAGAGTTCCACATCTTTAATATCAAGTGAAACTTCAGAAAAACAAAACAATAAACGAACAACAAAACGTCACTATGTGGTGCACATGCACAAACACAAAATAATATCCCACAAAGCAGGTGGGAAAAGGGAACCCTTAAGTATGATCCCCAATTAGAGACAACGAACATCAGCTGCCTCTAATTGGGAACCATACCAAGAGCACCAAGATAGAAATATATAACCTAGAGCACCCCCTAGTCACGCCCTGACCTACAACACCATAGAGAACCAAGGGCTCTCCATGGTCAAGGCGTGACACCATCTTATATAACATGGTGTTTTGCACGGTGGTCATGACAACACAAAAGTAACAGAAGCAGGTATTTCGTTTCATTGCTGTTATTGCATTAATTATTAATATTGCAATAATGTGATATAATTCTGTATCTTGACATGTACCTTGAAGGCGGCTTAGTATTTTTCCTGACTGTTTCCCTACTTTATTATTATCCCAGGTTTCAGTGCAATATGAATGATCTAATCCACAAGGGTAGATATACAGTGCCTTCAGAAAGTATTCACACCCCTCAACTTTTTCAACACATTTTAATGTTACAGCCTGAATTTAAAATTGATCAAATTTAGATTTTTTTGGGGTCATTGGCCTACACACAATACCCATAATGTCAAAGTGTTTTAAGACATTTTTACAAATTAATAAAAAATGAAAAGCTGAAATGTATTGAGTCAATAATTATTCAACTCCTTTGTTATGGCAAGCCTAATTAGGTTTGGGAGTAAAAATGTACTTAACAAGTCACATAATAAGTTGTATGGTCCCTCAGTCGAGCAGTGAATTTCAAACAAAGTTTCAACCACAAAGACCAGGGAGGTTTTCCAATGCCTCGCAAAGAAGGGCACCTATTCGTAGATAGATCAACATAAGAAAAGCAGATATTGGATATCCTTTTGAGCATGGTGAAGTTATTCAATACACTTTGGATGATGTATCAATATACCCAGTCACTACAAAGATACAGGCGTCCTACCTAACTCAGTTGCCGGAGAGGAATGAAACCACTCAGGGATTTCACCATGAGGCCAATGGTAACTTTGAAACAGTTACAGAGTTTAATGGCTGTGATTGGAGAAAACTGAAGATGTATCAACAACATTGTAGTTACTCCACAATACTAACCTAATTAACAGAGTGAAAAGAAGGAAGCCTGTACAGAATAAAAATATTCCAAAACATGCATCCTGTATGCAACAAGGCACTAAAGTAATACTGCAATTTACTTTTTTGTCCTGAATACAAAGTGTATAAAACATTTATGGAATTGACCACAGGCAAAATCCTAGAGAAAAACCTGGTTCAGTCTGCTTTCCACCAGACACTGGGAGATGAATTCCCCTTTCAGCAGGACAATAACCTAAAACACAAGGCCAAATCTACACTGGAGTTGATTACCAAGAAGACAGGGAATGTTCCCAAGTGGTGGAGTTACAGTTTTGACTTAAATCTACTCGAAAATCTATGGCAAGACCTGAAAATGGTTGTCTAGCAATGATCAACAACCAATTTGACAGATCTTGAAGAATTTTTAAAAGAATAATGGACAAATGTTGTGCAATCCAGGTGTGGAAACCTCTTAGAGACTTACCCAGGAAGACACACAGCTGTAATCGCTGCCAAAGGTGATTCTACAAAGTTTTGACTCAGGGGTGTGAATACTTATGTAAATGAGCTATTTCTGCATTTAATTTTCCCCAAAAATGTTTTCACTTTGTAATTATGGGGTATTATGTGTAGATGGGTGAGAACAAACATAGATAATTAATCCATTTTAAAAACAACAAAATGTGGCCCTAGCCATCACCCTCCGATCCAACAGGTCCCAGATGTGCTCAATGGGATTGAGATCCGGGCTCTTCGCTGGCCATGGCAAAACACTGACATTCCTGTCTTGCAGGAAATCATGCACAGAAGGAGCAGTATGGCTGGTGGCATCGTTATGCTGGAGGGTCATGTCAGGATGAGTCTGCAGGAAGGGTACCACATGAGGGAGGAGGATGTCTTCCCTGTAACGCACAACATTGAGATTGCCTGCAATGACAACAAGCTCAGTCCGATGATGCTGTGACACACCGCCCCAGACCATGACGGACCCTCCACCTCCAAATCGATCCCGCTCTAGAGTACAGGCCTTGGTGTAACGCTCATTCCTTCAACGATAAATGCGAATCCAACCATCCCCCCTGGTGAGACAAAACCGCGACTCGTCAGTGAAGATCACTTTTGCCAGTCCTGTCTGGTCCAGCGACAGTGGGTTTGTACCGTTGTTGCTGGTGATGTCTGGTGAGGACCTGCCTTACAACAGGCCTTACAACAAGCCCTCAGTCCAGCCTCTCTCAGCCTATTGCGGACAGTCTAAGCACTGATGGAGGGATTGTGCGTTCCTGGTGTAACTCGGGCAGTTGTTGTTGCCATCCTGTACCTGTCCCGCAGGTGTGATGTTTGGATGTACCGATTCTGTGCAGGTGTTACACGTGGTCTGCCACTGCGAGGACGATCAGCTGTCCGTCCTGTCTCCCTGTAGCTCTGTCTTAGGCGTCTCACAGTACGGTCATTGCAATGTATTGTCGTGGCCACATCTGCAGTCCTCATGCCTCCTTGCAGCATGCCTAAGGCACGTTCACACAGATGAGCAGGGACCCTGGGTATCTTTCTCTTGGTGTTTTTCAGAGTCAGTAGAAAGGCCTCTTTAGTTTCTTAAGTTTTCATAACTGTGACCTTAATTGCCAACCGTCTGTAAGCTGTTAGTGTCTTAACGACCGTTCCACAGGTGCATGTTCATGAAATGTTTATGGTTCATTGAACAAGAATGGGAAACAGTGTTTAAACCCTTTACAATGAAGGTCTGTGAAGTTATTTGGATTTTTACGAATTATCTTTGAAAGACAGGGTCCTGAAAAAAGGAAATTTATTTTTTTGCTGAGTTTATAATATTCAGACTGGCTGATACAGGCTCATCAGTAGGAGAGACAGACACACTGCTGTTATCTGCTAAGAGATTTCCCCTGATTGCAGCTCATCTAGAACACACAGTATTGATTTCCTATTAACTCTATTCTCATATCCGTGGAAAGAGACTGCTAGGCCTGATGATAAGGTGGTGAAAGGTAGGGGTTAAGGAGGCGGACCGAAGTTATTAACTTCTTATTTTACCTGTATTCATTACATTATCTTGTTTTTGGACAGGAATTGCTTCAATCTTGTATTTGTAATAAGCTTTGACAAAGATTTTATTGTACATTTTGTATTTCTGAATTTCCATTTGAAATCCAGTGGATGAAAAACCAGAAACAAACTGAACAGAGGGGGCCTATGGAGCTGTCAGTGTCAACCATGGCTGTTGAAACCCTTTTCTTCCACCAGCTACTGCAATCACAGGGAGGAAAGAAGAAAGGTTGTGACGAAAACGTATTGATATAAGTGGCCCAAAATAGACATTTTACCCCGCGGACAACAGCACACTGAAATCAACTTTCATTACACTTCCCACCGCACTGATTTGCTTTGACACGAGCATCCAGTCCCATGAATAACCACGACATGTTAATTCATGTTTACTCCGGCGATGGGGATTCTGAACTACACGTCTTCAGAATGAGAGCTGCTCAAGTTTCAGCAGGGTGCCACGTATGGGCATTTGGAGACAGCAAAGGAAACTGGCAGAACATTTTATAGTTGATTATGCGCGGTTGTTATTATCATATTCTCCTGAGTTGTGTACATGGGGATATGGTCTGGGATCAAATGGTATCCTGTGGTTAACAGGGCCTCCATCAGAGAACCCAAACTAATTACCAGAAATAATTAAGAACATTTTATATAGAAAAAAAAACAAATCTCTTCCTACAATTGATCAAGCTAGCTGCAGTATAGGTCATAACGTGCTACTGTCATAACTCCAAAGACATGAATCAACTCTTGTTCTCTCTAGACAGTGTTTGGCCGTGACGCACACAGGCTTCTCTCTAGAGACCTCATCAGCCAAGGGAAAGACACAACGCCACCTGGCTGGTGTTCTGTGTACCCGTGTGCCTGAGCTATCCTGTTCCCCTGTCTCACAGTCACTGCTTCACTAAAGCCTGTCTGAGAATGTGTCTGAGAATAGTAATTAAAGGTTGTGGGAGGGCTTCTCTCTTTCTGTCGTTTAAATTGGAAACCTGAGCCGTCACGGCCATCACTGCGTTATAACCGGCACAACAGGTGCAGTTTGGTGGTACACTCCTGTCACCGGCTCTGAGTCCCAGCAAGTGATAATAACAGGATGGAGCTGGGATCAGAGCCCTCCACTTGTTGGGTTGATTTACATGCTGTGCAGAGATGGCGAGGCGGCGTGAATCACCGGGAGAGACAGTGAGAGGACACGGTGGGAGGACATGAGCGTGACTCTTAATGCAGCTGTTCATCAAGCCCATCGACTCACAGAGAGTTACAGCTTACCTCCCGGCAGCTCACTTATCCACAAATGTCCGTAGCAACAGCTGTGCCGGGAAAATGTCTCAGCATCCCGAAAACACCACAAGCACGCAGAAGAACTCACGCTGGCACTACTAGGACACGAAAGATACCAATGTATCCACACACTACTTACTGGGCTTAGCTAACAATGAATAGTAGATGGATAGCAATTATTCACTAAAGGAAAACTATTTCTCTTTACCATGACGCATAACACCAACAATCCATTAATTGACGAGGCAGCCAGGTCAGTGGGCTGTGTTAGCCCTGACTTGTTCGGCTAACCCCTGCGCTAGCCTAGCAGACAGCTGAATACAGACAGCCGGTATTGTAGAGGAGCTGTGTTTTCTATGAATGAGCTGCCAGACTCCCACTCCTCTAAAGCGATGAGTCATCCATTGGCCCTTTGTCTTACAGTATGTCAGTGGGCTCAGCTGACGGTCCGCTCTTAGGTATAACGGAATGGGTTTATATTTAGCGTACCCACACATGCCAGGGCGCGCGTGCACGCGACACACACACACACACACACACACACACGTTTGACTCCGTTCCATCGATTCCATTCCAGCCATTATAATGAGCCCGTCCTCCTATAGCCCCTCCCATCAGCCTTTCCTGCTACAAACAAATACATGTCTACGAAAGTAGAAACAACAATACAATAATGCAACAAGACAAAGTGCACTACATCCTCTGAGGTTTTAGGGCTCTGCCTTAATGAATGAGCTTAACTAAAAAAACGCTCTACTCAGAATCTCTGGAACAGAATCTACTGCGCATCTGTTTATTTTGCCACTCAAGTACCCCTCATTTGTGCACTTAAACTGAGACTCACAGGGCGCTAAGTACTGTGTTAAAGCAGTTAGAGATGTCGCATAAAGTTCACAGGGAATACCCATCATAGACTGGGTACACACACGAGATCACCCCTATCATCATGCACATTATAAAGCCTCACTGTCTGCTTGATTGAATGATAGCAGTACATTATTTCCCCCACCTGCAATACAAAGCCAGCTAACTCGCCACTTGAATGTCCTCTGAAAGGCCTATGATGAGTTGGGGAAGTGGTCCTAATGGTATGCATGCTGGAGGAGTGACACAGGCTCTTTAAATGGCCAGAGGGATCAGGGCCTGTAAACTCAGTAGAGACTGGGGAGGAGTGGAGATGAATGTCCCTGTCAGAGGGGATAAATCTTCTTCATACCGCTGGCTGGTAGCAGGTCCCACCTCAATTTGGAGCTGGGTAGAGATAAGCCCTAATGACACTGTCTCCCGGGCAGACTAATTTATCCACAGGCTGGAGAAAAGCAGCTCTGATATCTTCCCTCTGGCGGACGCTGTTTGTGTCACTGCAGTATCTCTGTCTGTGTGTGTATAATGTACAATAAACCTAACATCCAGATAACAAACCAACCCCATATATCTACCTCACAAGTCTCCTGATTAGTCACAATAATCTAGCAAATACAATTAGCCAGATGAGATTGTTACTTCAGTGCCTCGCTGTGGTTCTCCTAATAGCAACTAGTGGGCTCAAATCAAGCCTGTATTGAGGATTCCATACACAGAGGAATTCAAATCAAGCCTATATTGAGGATTCCATACACAGAGGAATTCAAATCAAGCCTATATTGAGGATTCCATACACAGAGGAATTCAAATCAAGCCTATATTGAGGATTCCATACACAGAGGAATTCAAATCAAGCCTATATTGAGGATTCCATACACAGAGGAATTCAAATCAAGCCTATATTGAGGATTCCATACACAGAGGAATTCAAATCAAGCCTGTATTGAGGATTTCATACACAGAGGAATTCAAATCAACCTAATGATTACTTCAAATACAGGTTATTTGATTTGGGTTCAACTCGAGGAAATGTCTCTCCAAATCCACTGTAAAGAGTGGCTACATAATGGATTCAGCCCACTGTTCAGTGGTTGTTGGGTCTCCATAGAGATGAAAAGACAGACTTATAAATGCCAATTGATAGAGGGCATAGCCCAGACACCTGCTGTGATCACAAGATGTTTGAAGTTTCTGTCCTTTACCTGCGTTTCAATCTCTGTCCATTCTAAATCGAAGAGGCTCCTTACTCTTATAATTACTATAGGCCCACTGATGTGTCCTTTAGTATACCAGGGACAGTATGTACCACATTCCCCTTGAAATAACGGTTGAGTCACAGATGCAATAACACCTCGGCTGTGTGAGTGACACAGCACATTATACTTTGGGACTGAAATGCGGTGGGTAGCCCTGACTTTCTCAGACACCTTTCCTCACACAAACAGACAATAGTCTCTTCTACTGCGCTTAGTGGTTGTTATTCACACTTAGCTTGACAGAAACATCGGCACAGATTGCAAAGTTCTATGTTATTATAAGTTGTTTAACCAACTAAAAGTTGCGCTTTTGTAAACAAAAGGCTTCATCAGATATTTAGCGCTCGCTCCCGAACCCCAGCAGATTGGAAGTGTTATTTCTCTATCAGTAATTACTCACAGGCTATCTAATCATGACTCCATTCAACCAATTAAAGGCCACTTTCCACTACTGAAAATGGTCATCATTTAAAGGCAGCATGCAAAACCTGCAACACATAGGCCCCTAATGAACCTACAGGTGGAGGCCTACAGTACAGTGGCATATGGCATCAGCACAGCATGCTGTCCTTCCAACCACCCACCAACCTTCTCTTTCTAAGTCTAATCATGGATCCACATCTACGTCTAACAAACAGATTTCCTGTTCATAACTAGTATCAACTAAGTGATTCTCTGTGCGATTCTCTGTGCACCTTATGACAAGGGCAGTGTGTGTGTTGTATATGAGTGTGTTGTGTGGTGTTGTGTGTGTATGTGAGAGAGTGACAGCTGTCAGTCACTGTGTGCCCAGAGTGTCCTTTGGCCTCCACTGGGCCATAATGAGCAGGTGACCCTGCAGCTGCTGTCACTCCTCACACTCACACACACACACACACACACACACACACACACACACACACACACACACACACACACACACACACACACACACACACACACACACACACACACACACACACACACACACACACACACACACACACGCGCGCAGGGATGCATGCTCGCACACACGCACATACAGATCTAGCCTCTAATCACACAAACAGGGTCACGTTTCAACAGTGCATGTGCCTCCCAACACACTAACAGGAACATTTTAGGGTTTGAAATGCTAATTGATGCAGATTAGCTCTGGTTAGAGCTATATTGTTTTCAAGATGCTCTTGAACAAGCATGCAAACTTTTGATTGGGAACCATGTGTCATTCTGTCAGTTGATGTGAGATTGTTGAGCTAGGGTATAAGACAGTACATTTCCTTTCACATTATCCGTAGTGGGCGAAGATAAATGACTATAGTGTACACATAACTAGCAGTTACAGCTTGTCAGTTGAACCCAATAACTATATGCATAATCCTTTAACCTAAACAAAGCACCTATAAATTATCATAAAACATGACAAAATTCAGCGACAATGGATTTTCATTCCATGAATTCAATGCTCACACACATCCCCACATGGACTTGCTTGCTGACGCAGTGACTAACTCAAACTGAATCTAGTAAGTAGATCAACTGCCTCAGAACTGATCCTGTCTGAGATGTAGTCAATCCAGACGTTTCTACACTTCCATCAATATCAACTTCCAGCCCTTTCAGCCGAGTGGGGAGGGAGTTGGCCTACTAAACAGTCTCCATGGACACCTGTTGGCATATAGCAACGCCTGGAAGGCTTTCATTTGTTCTTATGGTTACAAGCAGCTCTCGGCAATAGTGAGGCCAGCCTAAACGACAATCAAAACTGGATGGCATAAATATATTGTCCCCAATTGCATTCCCTATTATGACACAGCTTTCATTTCAGTTCATTGATTTGTTGTTGCCAAGTGACAATTTGATTGTTTTTCAGAACAGTTCAGAAGTTGAGGGGAGAATTTCCAGTACAACAGGTAATTGTGAAGCACAGAGATAAGGGTTCACAAGTGTAGAGGAAAATGGGAGGGGAGGAAACCTCTTATGGATGAGGTATGCACAGTACTCATTTTGTCAATGAGTGCCAAGTTATGCATGCTATAGATGGTGTAAAGAAAAGGTACAGTCACACGTTCAACTGTAACCTGGTCACTTAGTGCCCTCTAGTGATTGTCCAGACTACTGTCTCCAGTAAGTACAAAACAGCCCCCATACCACCCAACTCCAGCTAAATAACTTCTCAGTAGTGCAAGTACATCTCATAATGTTTGTTGATACTCTTTAGCACTAAAATTGGTTGAGTAAATTATACCGCCTCATATAATGGATTGATATGTATTATCTCCAGGCTGCATCACATCCGGGTGTGATTGGGAGTCCCATTGGGTGGCACACAATTGTCCCAGCGTCGTCCGGGTTTGGACGGGGTAGGCCATCATTGTAAATAAGAATTTGTTCTTAACTGACTTGCCTAGTTAAATAAAAGGTTAAATACAAAAATACAGTACATCATTGCCATTGACTACCATAGATGCATCCATTATGTCTCCTGTTGATTGAAGGTGGATGGCCCGAGATGCCTGACTGTAAACAGCCATCAATAGAATGACATCTATCACTCAGAGGGGCAGTTAAGATAGTGGGCTCCACAGAAATAGAATTCTGGATTATGGGTACACTCAATATGGCCACCAGTCCACCCAACAGCCACCCATTGACTTGGATGGGGATTCCCCTTATCGGAATTTGAACCCATAGTTAACTCCTTCTGGCCAAGTCAATACAACTGCATTCCCCACCCTGAGCATGGCAGAGACTAAATTAGCTCTTTACAGTTCCATCTGAGCCACGTTTCAACCCTCAGAAACGGACCAAGACAAACAAATAAACATTCATGAGGTGTATGTTAATGTGTAAAAAAAACATTTTGCAATGTAGTACATTATCCTTTGGCGAGATGGCTTGCATATGACTGTTTCAGTAACCCTCACAGTAGAAAGAGAGGAATTTAACTGACCAGCTACAAAGACTGCTTAGGTATAATAACAACCTAAACAGCACCCAACATTCACACATTTTATTAGAATGATCACTCAAAACTGTATTAACAGCATTCAAACAATTAGCTTGATCTGTGAATACGATATCAGTAATCATATACCTCGTGAACCATATGAAAATGTTTACATCAGACAACTACAGTCACCAAAGAAAATGACAGCCTGTGCAAAATCTCTAAATACATTATGTAGGCTGATCAGTTATAGACCTGCTAAGCTAACGTTATACTGTAGAAACCCCCAAACAAACAAACAAGCAGGCCTATACCCAATCCTCAGGAAATATGATAAAGCAGAAGCAGTTGGTTGTACCTAAAACGGTCCAAAGACAGCTAGGCTAATCTGATCATGTTGGGGTCGTTGCTGTGTGACTAACGTAACTTCTTCGCCCCGCGGGTCGCCTTGGCCACCTTGGAGCCCCTCTGGTGGTCGCTGACGCGGTTCCGCAGCACGTTCACGTCGTACTTCTGCCTCTTCAGCTTCTCGGCCAGGTCAAACTGCTCAGCGTGCAGCTGGCGCAGCCACTGCCAGAGCTCGCGGGACTTCTCCACCAGCCTCTCCTGGTTGAGGTGGTCGATGTTGAGGGGCTTGCGGCGTTCCAATAGAGCCTTGGTCTTCTTCTCGCGCCCCGTCAGCTTCCTGCCCTTCTTCACGTCCCCCTTCTGTATGTAGCCGCCGAACGCCTTGTTGGAGAAGACGTTCTTCTTCCTGGCATCCTCCTCGGCGCGGAGTTTGGCCTCCTCTTCCCGGCGGGTCCGCTCCTCAGCAAGACGGGCCTGGCGCTCAATGTTCTGCTCGGCCCGCACACGCTGCTGCTCAGCACGGTCGGCACGGCGGCGCTCGATGCGGCTGCGGAGGGCCACCAACTCTTCCTCCTCTTTCTGGCGGCTGGAGAAGTGCATCTCGATCAGGCTCTGCAGGTCATTGAAGTCCTTCTCCAGCCTCTTGCGGTGGAGGTCATCAAAGTCTAACTTCTCGCCGTCGGGTAGCTTGGGAGGAGCGATGTTGGTAATGTACTTGGTCCGTGGCTTGGTCTCCCCCTCGCTCCCCTCAACGTGTTCCCTCTCCTCATCTTCCTCATCCTCCTTCTGCTCTTCTTCAGCCTCCTCTTCCACCTCAGGTGCCTCCTCTACTTCTTCCTCCTCATCATCCTCGTATTCCTCCACAATATCCTCTGTGTCAGACATGATGTTAAGCCTGCCTCTGAGACAGTCAAGAAGTCAAGGAAGAAAGACCAGCGGAGACACACACAATACACACACAGAGACCAACTTGTGTCCTAACAGTCAAGAGGAGAAGTGAAGTGAACTTTCGGGCGTGGCTGCTTGGGCTCTTTTAAGCTTTACCCTGATCATGTGTCCAAACCCCACTGTCTAGCAGAGATGTTCAGACAGATGGAATGGAGTCTATTTTCTCCTTCAACAAGTCTGCCCCCTCCCCTGAACCCCGACCTCAGACTCTCCCCATCATTCCTTTCTAAGGACAATCGGAGTGCCCTATTTCAGACGCACAACAGATGCACTCAGGTGCCACTCAAACCTGTGCTCTCCTTCAAGCCCACAATTGAATGTATGCATCACAGTCACAGCATGATTTTTGTCGGCATCAAGTGAAGTTCTTACTCATATACTATGGGGTTATTTATGCACTTGGTCATCAAGAGGAAGAAAAAGAGAGACAGAGTATATGGTAAGTACACCTGTAAAAAAAAGTCATAGTGATCAAATAATCAAAGGGATGAAGTTTCCTAATTTCAGTTTAGAAGAATGAAGAGTAATAGTTTAATAGTGGAATGGTCACTATATCAATAAATATACAATGAATGGTCACTATATCTATAAATACATAATGAATGGTCACTATATCTATAAATACATAATGAATGGTCACTATATCTATAAATACATAATGAATGGTCACTATATCTATAAATACATAATGAATGGTCACTATATCAATAAATATATAAATGAATGGTCTCTTATATTCCACATGCAGAGTGATATATCAAGCACATATATGGGTCATGCACCAAAGATAGACCATTGAAAAGGCTTGTTGCCAGTTAAAGTAGCACTTCATTGTTAGAATGTGAACATCAGACAACGGAATTGCGGTCACCTCACTTATGCCATTACGTCATAACCACCTCATCTTGACTGAAGTACATTCATCTAGAGCCTTGTTTTTCCACTGTGACTTACAGAGCTTACCAGTGAGCACATCCAAGAGCAAAGCATGTCATTACAATATATAAAACACCCTTTGCAAGTGTAACAGTGTAGTGTAACCTACACTGTTACACAAGAACACCAAAGCTGTGTATAATCTTTTCAATAGTTGTCCTTCCTACAACTACTTTAAATATGTTCACTTTGCTAATTGACACCTCAAATTAGTATCTCCGTCTTTGTACATCAATTTTCCCTAAATAACAAAGAAACTATGAAGAAAAGCTTGACCACTGTTCCATTTTCATGTTGCACTTTGTGGGAAAAACAATACAAAAAATAAAACCTCTTCCTGTTTACTAGCCAAAGACTACCCTACCATAGTAAATACTATTTGAGCACAAGCTTTCAACTGATCATCCTTGAGTGCTGACAAAAAACACCTGTCAAGAAAAGAAGGGCCCTAAAAATACAACTTCCAACAAGAACAATTTCTGAACACTGCCTCGTCTCCACTTCGGAATCTAATTAAAACATTCTTGCAATGGAAGACGCCAGCTTTCAGGGTCAAGCGGATTGCTTTTTTAATGTTTACCTCTTGGGTACTGATGGCAACAATAGAATACATAGTGTTCAGCACTTAAATATCCAGCCCTTGAATTAGGAGTGCAAAAGCACAAATGTGGTTTTAGTATGGGATAATTGACAGGGATAGACAGGTGCTGTGCGTTGTCCACGGGTGTCCCCTATGAACAGAGAATTCCAATAAACCACTGTGCCGTGGAAGATTGATCCTCTTAGTGAATATGTAGCCTTTTCCTCAAAAGGCAACAGCAAAATGGCAGAGTACAGGCCTTGGACTAAGGGCTAGATTTGGGGACAGAGAATAGAAGGATTTTGAAAGTGTCCCTGCACTCCACAGCCTAAGACTCACCCCTGAAGATTGCAAGCCAGTACCCACAACTAAGAGTCACAGTACTGTTAAGGCCAGTGCAGAGCCTCATATTAAAATAGTAATTGCATCAGAACACGCATTCTGTGCAACACAGATGTCAGTTTAAATGGGTTGAGAGAACATTTCAAACGTTTGTGGACTAAAGCTCTTCAATTTCTAGGGGAATGCCCGCAGTCCTCCATACCTAACTATTTTCCAATTGACAAATTTCAGTGAACAAAAGAGGACCCCTCCATCCCAAAGAAAAGAAATTACCAAACTTCAACCCTGCTGATTGGTCAATTATAAGTAGCAGGTGGTGGTCTGGTTTAAAATGAAGCCTTTTGGTCACTGATGGCAATGGACAACTGTGTCTATCAATAGGAGCAAGGAGAAGCACAATTGACCAGGACTAGACTATAAATAGCCACACTACTGCCTCCCCTCTCTTTAGTACTAAGACTAGTGAAATGTGTCTTTTAATTTACAGTATTGTTGTGTTACAATATTATTTCTATTAAAATTAGGAGCTTACCTGTCTTTAAAACAGATTATTGTCCTCTCTTTTGTAAGGCATTCCAGAGTAGTTTTTTGTTAGCCTCTAATTAAATCATATTTTGAGATAAAAAAATAAGTGTTTTTTGAGCTTGTGTTTTTAATAGATCCCATTTAAGATAGTTGTATTGATCTGTCAGACCTAAGCCTGTAATGTTGCCACAGGCACATACAGTATATAGTATACTATACACACTTCCAACAGGTCAACCCAAAAAATCCTTTGCACTAGAAATGAAGGAAACGGTGCCCTCAAATGGTCAAACCATGTAGCTATTTTATACAAAAGTAATTGCTACATTCCAACACAATACTGTATGACATAATAGGGCTACACAAATACAGTGATATTTAAACTTGCTTGAGGAATTTTTATCATTCAAATGATTAATGCTGTATACTCTTATGCCTAATACAATCTCGTATGTCGAGGTACAGTTTTACCATTACAAACTCTTTAACAAAACTGTGTGTCTGAACACTTTTACATAAACAGTCAAGACCATAACAAAAATGTATAAATCCCCATAGAAATCATCTTCACACTTGTGTACAGTAGTGTGCTGTGGAATTCTAAACAGTTTAGATGCTAGTTAGAACATGTAAACATAAAAAAGGCAAGAGCACAAAAACAAAACATGCTCCTGTTTCTAACATCAAGAAACCCCTCGTGTTATCCAATCAACACAATCCTTATCAAACTGCACCTTTCTGTTTCTCGACCTCAACGGACTCACAAGCTGGAGAATCCTGCAGTTCTTTACGGCTTACCCTTCCTGGGTTTTGGATTGCCTCTCCACTACAACAAAACTGGGCCATGGCTCTGCAAAGAACACATAGTGCCTTCAGAAAGTATTCATACCCCTTGACTTAGTCACATTTTATTTGTGTCACAGCCTGAATTCAAAATTGATTAAATATACACTACCGTTCAAAAGTTTTTGGTCCATTAAAATAACATAAAATTGATCAGAAATACAGTGTAGACATTGTTAATGTTGTGAATGACTATTGTAGCTGGAAACGGCTGATTTTTAATGGAAGATCTACATAGGCGTACAGAGGCCCACTTTCAGCAACCATCACTCCTGTGTTCCAATGGCACGATGTGTTAGCTAATCCAAGTTTATTAGAAAACCCTTTTGCAGTTATGTTAGCACAGCTGAAAACGGTTGTTCTGATTAAGGAAGCAATAAAACTGGTCTTCTTTAGACTAGTTGAGTATCTGGAGCATCAGCATTTGTGAGTTCGACTACAGGCTCAAAATGGCCAGAAACAAATAACTTTGTTCTGAAACTCGTCAGTCGATTCTTGTTCTGAGAAACGAAGGCTATTCCATGTGAGAAATTGCCAAGAAACTGAAGATCTCGTACAACGCTGTGTACTACTCCCTTTACAGAACAGCGCAAACTGACTCTAACCAGAATAGAAAGAGGAGTGGGAGGCCCCGGTGCGCAACTGAGCAAGAGGACAAGTACATTAGAGTGTCTAGTTAGAAAAACAGACACCTCACAAGTCCTCAACTGGCAGCTTCATTAAATAGTACCCGCAAAACACCAGTGAAGAGGTGACTCCGGGATGCTGGCCTTCTGGGCAGAGTTCCTCTGTCCAGTGTCTGTGTTTTTTTTGTCCATCTTAATCTTTTATTTTTATTGGCCAGTCTGAGATATGGCTTTTTCTTTGCAACTCTGCCTAGAAGGCCAGCATCTTCGCCTCTTCACTGGTGTTTTGCGGGTACTATTTAATGAAGCTGCCAGTTGAGGACTTGTGAGGCGTTGCTTTTCTTGACCCCAAACTTTTGAACGGTAGTGTATATCCTTTTTTCACCCATCTACACACCCCATTATGACAAAGTGAAAAAATATTTTTTGACGTTTTTGCAACTGTAATTAAAATTAAATACAGAAATAAGGCATTGATGTAAGTATTCACACCACTGAGTCTTTCTGGGTTCATTTGCCCATAATTATTTAAGCTCTGTCAAATTGGCTGTTGATGACTGCTAGACAACCATTTTCAGGTCTTGCTATAGATTTTCAAATATATTTAAGTCAAAACTAACTCGGCCATTCGGGAACATTCACCGTCTTCCTGATAATCAACTCCAGTGTAGATTTGTGTTTTAGGTTATTGTCCTGCTGAAAGGTGAATTCATCTCCCAGTGTCTGGTGGAAAGCAGACTGAACCAGGTTTTCCTTTAGGATTGTGCCTGTGCTTAGCTCTATTCTGTTTCTTTTTTATCCTGAAAAACTCTCCAGTCCTTTACATCTACAAGCATACCCATAACATGATGCAGCCACCACTATGCTTGAAAATATGGAAAGTGACACTCAGTAATGTGTTGTATTGGATTTACCCCAAACACAACACTTTGCATTCAGGACAAAAATGTAATTGCTTTGCACATTTTTTTACAGTACTACTTTAGTGCCTTGTTGCAAACAGGATGAATGTTTTGGAATATTTGTATTATGTACAGGCTTTCTTCTTTTCACTCTGTGAATTAGGTTAGTATTGTGGATTAACTACAATGTTGTTAACCATCCTCAATTTTGTCCTATCACAGCCATTTAACTCTGTAACTATTTTAAAGTCACCACTGGCCTCACTGTGAAATCCCTGAGCAGTGTCCTTCCTCTACAACGACTGAGTTAGGAAGCACGCTTGTACCTTTGTAGCGACTGGGTGTATTGATACACCATCCAAAGTGTAATTAATAACCAGCTCAAAGGGATATTCAATTTCTGCTTTTTTATCTAAATTGAATCCAGTTTGAATTCAGGCTGTAACAACAAAATGTGGAACAAGTCAAGAGGTGTGAATACTTTCTGAAGGCACTGTAAATATCATTTTAGACAAAGCAGCAGCATATAATGATACTTGTCAATAAAGGTGTGTACACTGTTTGTCCTAAAGCTGTACAATGATACCTCTCTCTCAGGGGTCCTCTGGAAAATAACAGCCAGAGAGATACAGTTACAACACAGAGGAAGAGGAGGAGGATGGGGAAGAAAACCCACAAGGTTACTGGTACAATGGAGCGCTGATCAACTGCAAATAGGAAAAACAGAACCTTTACTTTCCAACAATCTACCCTTTCTTAAATATTATAAGTAACAATAGTGGAACATAACTCTGTGTTGAAAACAGAGCTGAAAATATATACTGAGTGTACAAAACATTAGGAACACCTACTCATTCCATGTCAGACTAACCAGGTGAAAGCTATGATCCCTTATTGATGTCACTTGTTAAATCCACTTAAATCAGTGTAGATGAAGGAAAGGAGACAGGTTAAAGACGTATTTTTAAGCCTTGAGACAATTGGGACATGGATTGTGTATGTCTGCCATTCAGAGGGTGAATGGGCAACACAAAATATGTAAGTGCCTTTAAAACGGAATACGGTGGTAGGTGCCAGGCGCACCGGATTGAGTGTGTCAAGAACTGCAACGTTGCTGGGTTTTTCACACTCAACAGTTTCCCATGTGCACTAAGAATGGTCCACCACCCAAAGGACATCCAGCCAACTTGACACAACTGTGGGAAGCATTGGACTCAACATGGGCCAGCATCCGTGTGGAACGCTTTCGACACCTTGTAGAGTCCATGCCCCGACGAACTGAGGCTGTTCTGAGGGCAAAAGGGGGTGCAACTCAATATTAGGGAGGTGTTCCTAATGTTTTGTACAGTCAGTGTACGTTCAAGTTCTGCCGAATGTGTGCTTCAAATAAATGAATTAAATGTCAAAACGGCTAAGTTACATACGTCATTACCTTCATGCACATACAGGAAACCAGATGCTGCTCCGTATGGGTTGGACACCTCACAGCTGTACAGACCACTGAAGTCAGGGCCCACCCTCACTAACTCCAACAAGCCCACACGAACACTTAGATTTGATCTATTCAGTCTAAGACAAATGTAGACACATAGCAAAACATAGATGTTGACACTGATGCTTAGAAAATGGGTTGAGGGGAAACAAAATACTGTGACCAACTGACCTCTTCCATGTGAACTCTGTTGGAGGGGGGTTGGCGTCTACTAAACACTGAAACGCCGGTGCCTGGGGTGGCCTCTCATGAATGATGATTTTGACCGAATTTGGAGGATCTATAGAATAGTCAAAAAGTTGTACCACATTATGTATGTGCTGTTACTGTTGTGTCTAATATGGAGTAGAAACACTGTGGCTGTTGTCATTGAGAATACTCACAGTGTATATCTATCTCGTAGGGAACGACCTTCTGCTGGCTCAGAGTGGTGTGGTTCACCAGGCACTGAACCTCCTGTTGGTGCATGACTCTGGAGGGCTCTCCCTTCAGGTGGCCCCTCACCGTGGCGGTGCCGTCTGGGTTCAGTGTAGTGTTGGTTGAGGTTGTCAGACTCAGTGGTTGTCTTGCACTGGCCGTGCTCCACCGTATATCAGCAGGGGGCTTGGCGTTAGCCGCTGTGCACGTGGCCAAGATGCTCTCCTGCCCCTCAGCAACCACAGGTGGAGTCTCCACAGCAACCGAAATCACCGGAGGAACTATTGGGAAAAAACACAAACACATTGACTTAATATGAATGTATGTCTTTATATACATTAAAACCTAACCCTTGGAAAGCAGGTAAAGGAACACCCTTAACATAATTGTATCAAACGATTCATTCCATTGGGGAAATACATCATAAATAACCTCTTACTTTGGACATTGAGGTGGATCTCTGCCTTGTATGGCCCACTGGGGAACACAGTGAAGATACAGGTGTAGACACCCTCATCAGTCAGGGACACATCCCACAGTCGGATAGAGCCCACCAGCGCAGTGGTGTTCCCAATGAAGCCCACCCTGTCCCCCCGCTCCTTGACATGTGATGGACCATAGCTAGGGGTGATGAGGAAGAAGTTGTGGTTGGCACGGTAACCCCTGGTACTCTTCTGCCATGAGATCTGGATGAGCTCCTCGTCTGTCTCTATGAGCTCACAGGTCAAGTCTGCGTGTTGTCCCTGAGTCACTGTTGGGCGGCCATTGTAAGAGATGACTCTGATACCTAAAGGAATATTAGCAGGATGCATAAGACAGCAAATTCTCAGACTCTTCTTGATATTGTGGAGAACAAATGTTATGGGTTTGCTTTGCATCGCTCCTACACTCACCAACTCCAGTCTGAGTCAGCATGAGAAAGAGGTCCACCAGAACCCAGAAATATGTTTGATTCTTCATTGGTATGCGATCTCGTGTATGACAACTTCAAGTAAACTTTCTAATCTGGGGGGAAACACAGTTTAGACCTATGCATAAGCAAAATTAGAATGAAACGAGCCTGAAATGTAGACCAAGAGGCAAGATTACAACACCAGTAACCTAAACATGGGCACAGGGACGGAATGGGACAAGAAACCACACCTACACATTTTTTTCCCTTGAAGCCCCGTTATTATCTAGATACTGAGAATGATAACATGCTGACTAACACTTCAATGTTAAACTGATTATGGCAATAGGCCGAGTTTATCATTAGTCATGTAAACACATTACTCTGATTATCTTAAATCAGCATTGGGTCATAATCGAAGTAAGCACACGTCTAGATTTCTGAGCAATCTTTCTAATTACTCGAACATGTAAACACCTTAAAAAACTGAGTTCCAGCAGTGTATTGGATCTGCACATGTGCTAGCACCAGCAGCACCAGCTAACCTCTGTTACACGAGTCAAGTCAGTTCTGAAAAACTTAAAGTATGCATCGTACAAATTGTTTCACATTCAAACTTTATGTCCAAACTCAGAATGAAATAACCTTCCCAAAAAGAACATGGTCGCTGTGATAGAATCTTTATTTTGATTGCAGATGATTTTCAGCATTTATCAAAGCCCCATCAGGCAGCCTGATTTCAGATGTGTCCATGTAAACAGGATTATTCGGGAAATCGTTCTTCTTGCAAAGCATGTAAACATTTTAATCGAACTAATATATTAATCTGCACACAAAAGCAAGTTCGCCAGGCCTACTGGGCTAAAAATGGGGTGGGTAGGTTGACCTCAGGTCTCCCCACAGGAAGCCCGAGGTAGGGGGAGCGGGGGAGTCAAATAGCGCACCTTTAACTTTGTACAGTACTAATACAATTAGTAAAATCAGTCACACTACGAAATGCTACCAAATAAACCATAATTCATTCATAATAATGTGAATATATAGTTTCACAGACATATTGTTGCATTTTTTTCTGGTTTGTGTGAAATCGTTAAGAATAATATAAAACCAGTCTGCACACCACCAAGGTGAACTGGTTTAGTCTTGACTCTTGGTTGACAGTGTTGGGGGATGGGTAATGTATTGATTCTGGAGTGCCAAATCAACACAAATGGATAAGAAAAGGTCTTAGCCATTAGGTGCCCAGTTTAGGAAAAAGAGGAAAGAAGAGGAGAAACACGCAAAAGATAAAAGGTATGCAGCTATGTCATCTCTTTCTGAGTATAATATTATGCATGTAATGAAATAGGCTAGTATAATACTTGTTTGTTAGCCTATGTTGCTTGCTATGCTATTACACATAGGGCGACAATATTCTGTTTTCTGTCCAACTAGCTTACATAACATTGGATATAATTTCACACAGTTTCATTATGATAATGTGTGTAGCCTGCAGCAAAACGATTACAACCTAACTAGCACATTATTGATTTGGTTAACTTTCATTGGGGTGACAAAGGTTTTCTGTGATTGTATTATTAACTAGGTCCTGAGCTCAGTAAGGGGAATTTCCAATGCTGTAGGCTAACTTAAACGACATCTATATTGTGCTGATATTTTGTATCTTTTGTGATATATTGAGTCTTTTGGGGTGTCTTATGCCTAGTATTAGCCAAGGAGGTCATATGATTAATTTGGTTCTTATTTTGAAAGTTTTATAAATTGTGCATAATGACATGTATATTTAATTGTGCAACAAATGTATTCAGAGTGTCTGACCCATATACTGTATTTCAATGCAAATTCGGGGGCACTTCTGAAATATTTTGGAGCACCCTCTGGCACTGGCCAGGATGAGGAGCCATTACCTCCTCAGCCACACAGGTGTCGTCACAAATGTTGTCTGAGCCTGAGGATGAGGATGAAGACCCATTTGCTTCCACTTCTCCCCAGCAGGTTTCTTCAGGTGTGTTTGTGCGCACATGTGTGTGTGGGTACACGCACGTGTTTATGTGTGCATCCCTGCATAACAAACAACATAAAACTTTGCAAAAGGGAAATGATTTAAGTTTCCATATTGTAGGTAACAATGACGATTTTATTATTACTGGGTATGTATGTGGGATGTTCCACCACTATAAATGCTGTGAATAATAACGTGTGTAAACGAATGCCCATGTGCTCTCCATCAGAAATGCCTGTAGAAGCATCCCCACAAAATCCTGCTACTGAGGATGAACCACTGTCTACAGACCCTGCTGACTGGCCTTCAGTTCTGACTGACAGAATTCTAACAACTAGTTTGCAGAGGACCAAGTGAGGTACCATCTAACTTTGTTTTCCCAAGGAATGAGAGTGATGGAAGAAGTTGCCACCATCAGTATTTCAGGAAGACCTTGGTGAGTGGTGAAAATAAATCCCTAGAAGTTGGTTGGTGTATTCTGAAAGAAACAACAGCCTCTTCTGCTGCAATCTCTTTTCTAAGAAGAAAATGTATTTAGCAAACTCAAGACTGACAGACTGATAACATGCAAGTTATTTGCTGACTTCACACGACAGCAGTCCAGAAGACCAAAACTGCATGAAAACATGGAAAGAACTGGCAATAAGGATCAAAAAAGGGGAAACAATTGATAAGCATGAGATGGCACTTATGGAGGCTGAGAGGATAAGATGGAGAGAGGTGTTGATACTGTACGTCTGGCTGCTATTTCCATCAAATGGAAATGTCCTCAGAGGTTGAACTGATGGCACAATTTGATCCAGTCATGAAAGAGCACCTTAACCGTGTCCAAAAAGGGACCCCGAGTCACACCACCAGCTACCTTGGCCACCAAATACAGAATGAACTCATTGATTTGTTGAGCAGCAAGGTCATTTCAATAATGGTGAGTGGCATCAAGCTGGCAAAATTATTCTCTATCATTCTAGATTGCACCTCAGATGTCAGCCACACTGAACAGTTGTCAGTTGTGATTAGAATTGTGTCACTGAAGGAGGAGCCCCACATAAAGGAACATTCTATGAGGTTTTGAGGCAGAGGAGTCCAGGGCCAACATTTGCCATCCCTGATTCTCAAAAGATTAGAGGAGCTAAAAATTCCTTTTGAGGACTGCAGAGGACAGTCTTATGATAACGGGGCCAACATGAGAGGCAAAAACAAAGTTGTCCATGCCAGACTCCTGGAAATGAATCCAAGAACTCTATTTGTGCCATGTGGGGCTCACATTGAACCTGGTTGTGGCTGATGCTGCTAAAAGTTCTGTCGATGCCACAGGTTACTTTGACATCTTACACAAACTGTACACCTTGTTCTCAGCCTCCACACAGCGATGGGCCATCCTGAAAAAAACATGTGGACATCACTTTGAAGATGTGGACTGAGACAAAGTGGGAGAGGAAAGTTAAGTGTCGAGCCACTGAGGTATCAGGCAGCAGTGGTGAGAGAGGCACTGATTGAGGTGAGGGATCAAACCAAAGACCCTGTGATGAAGATTGATGCCCAGTCCTTGTCAGAGGAGGTGGGATCATACCACTTCAGCATCTGTACAGTGGTATGACATCTTGAGCCAGATCCAACACGTGAGAAAGCTGATGTAGTCACTGACTGCATGTGGATGTTGCAGTCAGTCTTCTCAGAAAGACAGAGAGCAACTACAGGGCAACAGGCTTTATGACTGCACAAACATCAGCCAATGATATTTGCGAGGGTATGAATGTTCTACAATAAAAAAGGCTGAGGTCCACAAAGGAGCACTTTTCATACGAATCATTTGATGAGCCTTTGAGTGATGCCCTGAAGAAGCTGGAGGTGACATTTTTCAATGTCGTTGCTGATGCTGCAACCTCAGCCCTTCAGGAAAGGTTTTCCACATTGGAAAATGTGGGAGAGAAGTTTGGAGTGCTGTCAACATCCAAAGTCTCTCCAATGAGGAGCTGACAGAACAATGTGAGGCCCTTAGTATGACACTGCACTATAAAGAACACTTAGACTTTGATGGCAGAGAGCTTGCACAGGAACTGAAAACTTGCCCGACTTGCCATCGAAGACCATGACCCTGCTTGAGCTGCTGATATTTATACACGAAAGGGAGCTCTCAGAAATGTATCAGAATTTGTCTTACTCTTCCAGTGACCGTAGCTGAAGCAGAGAGGAACTTTTCAAAGCTGAAGCTCATCAAATCCTACCTGAGGTCCATCATGTCACAGGAACACCTTAGTGGCCTTGCTGTTATCAGTACCAACCATGCAATTGCTGTGCAGATTTCTTATGATGATGTAATTGACGACTTTGCATCAAGGAAGGCAAGAAAGGTCAGGGTTTATGGCAGTAAATGGCAGTTATGCTATTTAGTTTGTGTGTTTCTTGTTTGAAGTGCAATAGTGTAATAATCAGGTTCTCTTCTTTATAAGTGTGTTATTCTATATGTGTATTTGTGTGATATAGGATTTGTGCAATTTAGTTGTGTGTTTTTTGTTAGCAATAGGGTAAGAGTGAAATAATTTGATTCTCTTTTTATTTGTATTTATATACTACAATTTGGATCTATTTTTCTTTGTTACTTTTTCAGTGTTATTTTTGTATATATACACTTTAATATTTATATAGTTTTAAATGTTATGATTATTTGTGTTGTTCCAAATGTCTAAATAAAAATGACAGTTAGTGCCGAATGGTTCATTTCTGGGGACGACGACGACGACCTGGGGGTGCGACGCATCTCCTTCGCATAGAGCTGATCAAGCTGTTGATTGTGGCCTGTGGAATGTGTTCCTGATCCTCTTCAATGGTTGATATTGCCGGGAACTGGAAACCGCTGTTGTATGCGTCAATCCAGCGCATCCCAAACATTCTCAATGAGTGACATGTCTAGTTAGTATGCGGGCCATGGAAGAACTGGGAAATGTTCTGCTTCCAGGAATCGTGTACAGATCCTTGCGACATGGGGCCGTGCATTATTATGCTAAAACATGAAGTGATGGAGGCGGATGAATGGCACAAACATGGGATTGAGGATCTCGTCACGGTATCTCTGTGCATTCAAATTGCCATAGATAAAATACAATTGTGTTCGTTGTCCGAAGTTTATGCCTGCCCATACCATAACCCCACCGCCACCATTGGGCACGCTGTTCGCAACGTTGACACCAGCAAACCGCTCGCCCACACGACGAGATTCATCCATGAAGAGCACACTTCCCCAGCGTGTCAGTCACCATTGAAGGGGAGCATTTGCCCACTGATGTCGGTTATGACGCCGAACTGCAGTCAGGTCAAGATCCTGGTGGAAATTCCTGCAGTCAGCATTCCAATTTCACGCTCCCTTAAAACTTGAGACATCTTTGGCATTGCGTTGTGTGACAAAACTGCGCATTTTAGAGTGGCCTTTTATTGTCCCCAGCACAAGGCGTACCTGTGTAATGATCATGCTGTTTAATCAGATTCTTGATATGCCACACCTGTCAGGTGGATGGATTATCTTGGAAAATTTGAAATGCTCACCAACCAGGACGTAAACGAATTTGTGCACACCTTTTGAGAGAAATGTTCTTTTTGTGCGTATGAACAATTTCTGGGATCTTTTATTTCAGCTCATGAAACATGGGACCAACACTTTACATGTTGCATTTATATTTTTGTTCAGTATAGTTGATGATCCCTGTGCTAAAGTGTTCGGCACAACACCGGCGGCCAAACTTTTGAACTCGACAACATGGCCATCTAAAAATCCCCACCCCCACCTGAAATCCCCGATCAAGTTGTAGGCGATGTAATGGCAATGTTAGCTAGCTAACCTGATGCTACAAATTAAGATATTCTACATGTATGTTCCACGTTCTATACATTTCGAGTAAGTATCTCGAAATGTTTAAGTTAGTATTGAAGTTTATTTGGGGGGGCTTGGAGATCAGCAAGGCCATCTCCCCACTAGCCAATAACCTACTGTTCATTTGAATCATATCTTTATACATAACGTTGCCCGTTTGTATCAGTTGCAAAAATATTGGCAACTTTGTATTTGTAGTCAACTTTGTTTTGAAGTTATCGGCGGTCACGGAGAGAGAGAAATCCTGTCATTCTATTTTTAGGCCAAAAAAAGCGTCTAAGGATGCACTTACCGTTACCCTTTCTACATGTGGTCTGTGCCAGGCGTTAGAATGAGCGTTTTCAAGTGCAATTGGTTTTGGGAAACAGCTCGGAGATTTAACGATGCTCCTACAAAGGTTCTAAGGATAAACTTGATCCTTTTGGGAAACCCTTCTACGTTCCAAACACATAAAAGACCCCTCAAATTAACTTCTTATGATGAGTTGACACTTGCAGAGCGAGGGAAGAATGAATGGACCGCCCTTGCACGGAAATGTGCCACAAGTTCGTCCCACGGTTGTTTTCAGTCATCATGGAACTACTTGGAGCTGTGGTGTGTGCTTTATATGCGCTACAGTCATTTATGATTGCATTTCATATCTTGGCTAGAAGACAACGCATGCTAGCCATCCGACAATATCTGGTAAATCGAACATTACTATGTATAAGTGTGATGTCGGGGAAAGTTGTATGCGCTAGATAAAGTTTCCAAAAGCTAACCAAACACAACTACTTTTGTGATACGTGTTTGTGCCATCATGTGCATTACTAGCACAATTTCTAACTTATTTACATTCGTTTTTACTTACACTTGTACGTTGACTTCTCCATATTGATGTGGGTTTTATGTTTTGGATGATTTAGCAGGTGTACAATCATCGCGAATTGAATGATGGGGCGTTTCAGCCCCCAGAGTGGACAGGATGCAGTCCAAACACTTAAGACACACCCTTTCCCCTCAGCCCTCAAATTAAGTGGACACTTCGCAAGGATTCTGTTTTCAGTCTCCCGTAGCTTGTTAGCGGACGTACAATCGTCGCGAATATAATTATGGGGAGTTCTAGAATCCAGTGCTCGCAAAGACTACTAAAAACGAGGGTTGCGGGGCTTAACGTTGCAAACTTCCAATGCTTGGCTAATCATTTGGACAACTCGCGATGGGGATTCCCCCAAGGGCATAAGGCGAGGTTAAATTGGAAACCGAAGAATTCATCCACAGTTGCTTTGTTTCGTCCACTAAAAAACGTGTTCATACAGTGACCTCTTCTGGACAGAAATATATTTTAGTCCTAGACCATATCTATATTGTTGTTTTTTTTTAATGTTTTATTTCACAGACCATGTTTAATTAATTCAGTCATAATGTAAACTATTTGCGCCATGAATTACATTTTGCTAACATTTAAATTCATGGGCCAAATAATTAACAATATGACTGAATTTATTAAACATGTCAAATTCAAATAATTTGCATAAGTTTCCGAGATACGTGATACATTTTGTTGCTACAAAATAAAAATGAATTGTGCAGAAGTTTAAAAACAGATTATCGTCTCTTCCTCTCTCCCTGCAATTGTCGTAAATGCATTGCAAAGCCATAAACTGTCGTGCTACTGCCCCTGATTTTCGGTGTTTGAAACCCCCGTTCGGTCTTTTCGTACGGCACTAAAGCTGAAGACGGTATGTTCCCCCTTGAGCTCAGTTACAAATGCAAAAATATGATCTATTAATTATTTTTTTGAAGGTAATCATTGTGATTTAATTGTTTCAGAAACATGCCGGCCAAAGGTCCTCTGCAATCGGTCCAGGTTTTCGGACGCAAAGTGAGTAAACTATCTGAATTTATTCCACGTGTGTTGTTGAGCCAAGGAACTAACGCTATCCGGTTAGGTGACGTTAGCTAGCTCAACCATGTTAGCCAGACAGGCCAGAAATGTGTATTTGTCCCCCCCAAAAACTATCCATTACATTTGGAAATGTAAGTGACCGTCGATTTGACAACTTTATTGTTAAACGTCCACATGTGCCTTGATTGCAGCCAGTGGCATATTGATATGAATGGCTACAAATGTTGCGGCCTGCTAGCGACGTTAATCAATTAGCTAATGTTATGCCGGAAAGCATGTTGTCCAGCTACATCAACGCCAATTGATTGGTGTAGTGAGGTAACAAACGTTAGTTCGCTGATTTATTATTCCACAATACTGCATTTGTTAACTAGATGCGTGCTTTTTTTGTTGACTACATCGTTTTTAACTAATCGTTGTACTGTAACTAGCTAGTTGCCATGACTTGGTCCACTCATCCCTAATGATGTACCTTAGTGTTTGGTTAAGACATTGGCTGGCTAACTAGTGTTGATTATAATAGTACTGTTGATCAGCAATCACCTGAATGGCAATTTTTTTTTGTGTGTGGTGGTGGGGGGGAAATATAGCAAAGAAATGTTTAACGTTATGGACCGTCTGTTTAGCCACCCCTGCTTCCTAGAAAAGTGCACATGTAAGTAGCTAAAACCTAGCAAATGGAAGTGAACATTACAGTATCTCTTTGCAGAAAACAGCCACCGCTGTTGCTCACTGCAAGAGGGGAAATGGCCTCATCAAGGTGAACGGCAGACCCCTCGAGATGATTGAGCCAGCCACTCTCCAGTACAAGGTGAGTCCTTAAAGACACTGAAATGTACTGTTGTCCAAAATAAGGGATTTATTTTTTTGCTTTGGGAACAGGGGAGGGTAGTGCGTTACATTTGCTCTCTCTTCTGCTAGTATCTTCCTTATAAACAATGGCTTGACTTTTGATGTTACCCTAACGTTTAGAAACATTTGTAAAGGTATGGTGTGGCTGTTATTACGCTTTAGCTACTGTGGGCTTATGATATGAAGGTGTGCCAACTGACTCGGACAGGTGAATTTGAGGTGAGGAACACTGTCGGGCCTACCAGAGTTACCCCTATAATTTAATAATGAATTATATATATTTTTTAATCTAATTTGAAAATGAAGGAATAAGCCTTTGCGTCTATCTGTAGATGGTCTTCTTTCATAAAGAAATACGTGTTGGTGTCAGATATGCTGGTGGCATGCTATCTCTGGGATTAGTCCTATATGACACCTGTGCTCAAATCTGACAACTGAACTATGAAAGTAACCTTAAAACACTACACATTTATTTTTATTTTTAAGTTTTGCATACGCTACACATTGAAGCACAAGGAATGGTGTTTTTGTAATTTGTACGCAGTTTTCTCATTTGGCCAATATCCCTCGTTTATTGAAGGCGCTGGCCGTGCCAGGTCAAATGTGACTGCATTTGGATGTCCGGTAAATTAACATCTTCCCTGGTATGTTGTCCGGCTACACATTTTCTCAAAGGAAACTCTGAAATGCCCTATTGGTTTTAAGATTTTAGAATATTCACATAAGTCTGTACCCTATTGGATGGAAACGTAGCTAGTGCGCTAGTCCAGTATCACTGTGATTACACCTGCACATCATGGTTCACCAGCAGCCCCAAAATCTAAAGAAAATCTAAAGAAGCAAGCTACTCTTCTGGGAGTTGAGCATTTTGTCCTCTGTAATTTTACATTGGCTACGCCTACAAGGTAGGGAGGGATGTTTTTTCTATTTGTTGAGATTGGCAATCTTTATTGAGGTGTTGAAAGTTACCCATGATATTGAAGTGCCCAAAGTCGGTATGCTTTGTATATTGGTTGTGTGGCGCATTGGCACAGAAACCTGTTAGTAGAAAATGTGTAGCATATACAGTGCCTTCGGAAGGTATCCAGACCCCTTTGTTACGTTACAGCCTTATTCTAAAATTGGTTGAATTGTTTTTTTGCCCGCATCAATCTACACACTACGCTATAATGACAAAGCAAAAACAGTTTGCTTTTAGAAACGTTTGCTAATTTATAAAATAAAAACAGTAAATTACCCTTAAGTATTCAGACCCTTTACTCTGTCATTTGTTGAAGCACCTTTGGCAGCATTTACAGCATTGTCTTGGGTTTGACGCTACAGGCTTGGCACACCTGTATTTGGGAAGTTTCTTCCATTCTCTGCAGATCCTCTCAAGCTCTGTCAGGTTAGATGGGGAGCGTTGCTGCACAGCTATATTCGGGTCTCTCCAGAGATGATCAATCGGGTTCAAGTCCGGGCTCTATCTGGGCCACTCAAGGACATTCAGAGACTTGTCCCGAAGCCACTCCTGCATTGTCTTGGCTGTGTGCTTAGGGTCGTTGTCTTGTTGGAAGGTGAACCCTCGCCCCAGTCTGAGGTCCTGAGCCGTCTTTGCCTCTGACTAGTCTCTCAGTCCCTGCCGCTGGAAAACATCCCCACGGCATGATGCTGCCACCATGCTTCACCGTAGGGATGGTGCCAGGTTTCCTCCAGATGTGATGCTTGGCATTCAGGCCAAAGAGTTCAATCATGGTTTCATCAGACCAGAGGATCTTTCTCGTGGTCTGAGTCTTCAGATGCCCTTTTTGCAAACTCCAAGCGCGCTGTCATGTGCCTTTTTCTGAAGTGGCTTCCGTCTTGCCACTCTACCATAAAGGCCTGATTGGTGGAGCGCTGCAGAGATGGTTGTCCTTCTGGAAGGTTCTCCTATCTCCACAGAGGAACTTTGGATCTCTCAGTGACTTGGGTTCTTGGTCACCTCCCTGATCAAGGCCCTTTCCCCCAATTGCTCCGTTTGGCTGGGCAGCCAGCTCTAGAAAGTCTTGGTGGTTCCAAACTTCTTCCATTTAATGATGGAGGCCACTGTGTTCTTTGCTATCTTCAATGCTGAAGAAATTTGCTTTGTCATGATGGGATCGTGTCTAGATTGCTGAGAATTTTAATCAGTTTTAGAATAAGGCTGTAACAACAATGTGGAAAAGGTCAAGGGGTCTGAATACTTTCCGAAGGCAATGTATTTTATATAATTATAAATATGGCTTCAAAATGTTACATCTGATTACCCCTAGCTGATTGTCTCTGATCGTTGTGTAATGAAACAGGCAGGGAGAGTGAGCTTGTCTGTGGTAGTCGGTGAACCCCTGACCTTCTGGCATCGACTGTGCCACAAAAGCATGGTGAAGTGGCAGTGTGATATCCACGCTTATAAACAGGGTTGCTTTTGTTATTTGTTGTGAGCATTTGAGTTCATTCTGATGGGGTTCCATTTATTTCACTGTACAAGTGGGGGGGGGAAACATTTGTTGAGGAGGGTTGTGCATTTTGGCACCTTGAGTTGGAGCAGCCCCACTCTGGTTAATTTCAATCTGTCTCTTGGGAAACAGTTGCTAACTATTTCATGTATGTGTAACGTGGCTTGTTACAGAGCTGCTGTTCGTTTACTAAGCCCAAAATCAACATAGGTCTTCATTCAGCTAAATGTCTGGTTGTGTCTGCAGGATATATAGACCTTGTGTGCGTCCTTGACAACGTTTCTCTGTTGTAGCTGCTGGAGCCAGTGCTGCTGCTGGGCAAGGAGCGTTTTGCTGGAGTTGACATCCGAGTCCGAGTGAAGGGTGGTGGACATGTCGCACAGATCTACGGTGACTTGTTTTTACAACTGGAAGCTGCTCTACTTCCGTTTAACCATATCATCTCAGTAGAAACTGATGTCTTGATTTGAAATAACTGTACTTGACAGAACATGGCTGTTTGTCTTACCCTGTGCCATCTTCTCCTTGCAGCTATCCGTCAGTCCATCTCCAAAGCCCTGGTCGCATACTACCAGAAATGTAAGTGTCAATTTTACTGTAAAAACAAATAAAGCAATATCTTGTTTTCAATGGAATATTACTTCTGCTGATAAAATATTTGAGTTACTTTGGATAATTTTTTGCAGGAAGCTATGTTGGGTTTCTCCCTTTTGGATGATGGCGGGTGCATGATTGCTGCGTTTCCATTTGGTCAAGACAATGGTTCACAATAACCAATCCGACCTGTTTCTTTCCCTCCAGATGTCGATGAGTCCTCAAAGAAGGAGATCAAGGACATCTTGATCCAGTACGACAGGACCCTGCTGGTTGCCGACCCTCGTCGCTGCGAGTCCAAGAAGTTCGGTGGACCAGGAGCCCGTGCCCGCTACCAGAAGTCTTACCGTTAACCTCTCTGTACACTTTCATGTAATAAAGTTGAGGAAGAATATTTCTGCCCTGTTTCTTTAAACTTGCTTGATGAAAATTTTCATTAATAACCATCAAGCACTACTTTAAGTGTTTTAAGGTAGACTGCGATAGGACGTAGATGCAGAAAGTAAACTGCATATGGGGTAAACTAAGAGTGTTGAAGCATGAGGCTCAACTTCTCAGCTGTATTGGTCCTGTGGCAACCACGCTGTGAACGGCATGAAGCGAACCTGTGCAGATGGTGACCTATGAGTGCAATCTTGCATCTCGCTCCTCAATATCTGCGGTGCTACTCGTGGCAATGGCATTTGTCTACCTTTTAATAGTTAAGCGCTATCCTCTGTGTTTCACCCTAATACATTCAATTAATTGCTAGACTAGACCTGGGTGGTTTTAAACTGGCTGAGGTGAATAAGCATTATAGCAGGTGTATGTTATGCTTGCTTCAGATTTTCTCCTTAACATCTTTACAGAACACCATTACATTTCAGATAATTTGGCTTTACAGCCCTAGATTGTTGCTCCTCATTGAGTACCTGAGCTGTACATGTGTTTGCTACAACTGTTTTTGAATAGTATTTCAGAACTACAGCCACCAGATAAACCCAATGAATGAACTTCAGCATCACTAGTGGTCTCTTCCCACATCTGCCATGGAGCACCATGAGCATCACTATGCAAGCGCCTTCCTGTCATCACACATGACTACTTAGTGGCCCGTGAGTGATCCTTTCAGCTTAGGGCCATTTCACATTTATCTGTTTATGCATTGTGTATTTCAGTCAAGTCACACTCAATTTTTAGTGGAATTGTACCTTTCAATGTCAGAGCATTATACCGGTGAAAACCATGAGTGTTCAGCTGTTGCCAAATCAAAGTGGACATATACTGAACAAAAATATAAACGCAACATGTAAAGTGTTGGTTTCATGAGCTGAAATAAGATCCTAGAAATGTTCCATACCCACAAACCAAATCTCATTTTGTGCACAAATTTGTTTACATCCCTGTTAGTGAGCATTTCTCCTTTGCCAAGATAATCCATCCACCTGACAGGTGTGGCATTTCAAGAAACTGATTCAACGGCATCAATCAAATTTATTAATTAAAGCCCTTACATCAGCTGATGTCACAAAGTGCTGTATAGAAACCCAGCCTAAAACCCCAAACGGCAAGTAATGCAGGTGTAGAAGCACGGTGGCTAGGAAAAACTCCCTAGAAAGGCCTCAGGCCTAGAGAGAAACCAGGCTATGAGAGGTGGCCATTCCTCTTCTGGCTATGCTGGAATGATCATTACACAGATGCAACTTGGGCTGGGGACGAAAGGTCACTATAAAATGCACAGTTTTGTCACAAGACAATGATACAGATGTCTCAAGTTTTGAGGGAGCGTGCAATTGGCATGCTGACTGCAGGAATGTCCACCAGGACAATTGCTAGAGAATTGAATGTTAATTTATCTAACATAAGCTGCCTCCAATGTCATTTTAGAGAATTTGGCAGTATGTCCAACTGGCCTCAACCGCAGACCACATCCTGCTGCTTCACCTGCGGGATTGTCTTGAGACCAGCCACCTGGACAGCTGATGAAACTGAGGTGTATTTCTGACTAATAAAGCCCTTTTGTGGGTGGGCCTATGTCCATCCATGTCTGCGCCCTGCCCAGTCATGTGAAATCCATAGATTAGGGCCTAATTCATTTATTTAAATTGACTGATTTACTTATATGAACTGTAACTCAGTAAAATCATTGGAATTGTTGCATGTTGTGTTTATATTTTTCTTCAGTGTACTTTTATTGTAAACAAGCTTATTGTAGGCTCCTGAGTGGCACAGTGGTCTAAGACACTGCATCTCAGTGTTAGAGGCATCACTACAGACCCTGGTTTGAGTCCAGGCTGAATCACAACCAGCCATGATTGGGAGTCCCATAGGGTGGCGCACAATTGGCCCAGTGTCATCCAGGGTAGGTCGTCATTGTAAACAGGAATTTGTTCTTAACTGACTTGCCAAGTTAAATACATTAATTTTGAATGGACTAAGTTGTCTTGTCCTTTGTTCAGGGCCCAGTCTGTTTTTCATTTTAGGACTAGGTGGAGGAGAGAAGAAAAATGTCCTACCTCCAGTAATATTAATGTTCTCTCTCCTGTTTCCAACATGTTTCTAGATTTGATACTAGTTTTTATTGAACTTGTGGAATGGATTGGACAGATGCAGATTTCTTGATACCTAACCTCAATTTCTCGGATTTCAACTGCTCCCTTTTCACCAGCAGAGAGTGCTGTGTGACAAAGTACGAATCCAATGGCACAAACACGTTTACAGCTCAAATCCGAGGCAAAGCTTTGCCTGTTCCACACAGCACAAGGTTATTCTGTTCATTAAACTCAATTTCTCTGATCATCTATTCACTCACAACTTCATTTCCTCAGCATGAGGCCCTCACGGGGAAACTGTCAGCTATCCGTCAGGAGTTTTAGTGATGGAAAAATGTATCAATCAATAGATCAGAGTATTGTTGCTCCTAAAAGTCAGTTAAATTGTCTTATTTTATATAGTCTCTACTACGGTCAACAGATAGACAGACATGGGTTGACCATGGAGTTCTCTGTCTGGTGATGAACAACGACCACCGCAGCCACAAACATTGTGCCTGTGCAGATAAAAATACTCACTTTTGGAAGGAGCAGCTTACTGCATGTGGGATTGTTTGATTCCTGCGCCCAGGGTGTCATTAGGGCCAGGTTTTGTTCATGAACACATTTGCAGGAGAAGCTGTAACATCTGTGGCTGGTTGACTATGAAGCACAACAGAGCAAAAGGCATATGGTCTTGGTCTCGTTTTTCCTCATTTACAAATAGCTGGTAAACATATACCGAAGGTGTAGGCCCACCTCTCTGTTTTATGATACATCCTGTGCAGTCTTTTACCTGAACTGTAAATTATGTTTGTTCTGCTGCTGCCTCCATCTAAAGTGTGTACCAACCAGTGCAGATGCCCAGGTGAGCAGTGTTGAGCTGAGCCCCAGCTGTGCTCTCTCTGTCTAGGCAATGGGCAGGCCTATTTACTGCACTCTAACAATCAACCCAGCAGGGAGGCCCACTGCCACTGTTGTTTACTATCTGCTCCTGGATCCCTGGCCCTAACCTCTCCTCTACGGCCCTATCTGGCCCTGGTCGTTGACATCAGAACAGAGAGAACCCGCGGTAATATACAGTAGCTGTATACTCCTTTTGGGATGGGATTGGGATGCAATGGGAATTTTAGAATATATACTTTGAGAATTGTAGAATTTGGTCCTGTGTGGCTCAGTTGGTAGAGCATGGTGTTTGCAACACCATGGTTGTGGGTTTGATTCCCACGGGGGACCAGTACAGAAAAAATGTATGCATTCACTACTGTAAGTCGCTCTGGATAAGAGCATCTGCTAAATGACTAAAATGTAATTATATTTAATCATTCAACTTGTTAGGTAAAACCTTTGGCGTGTCCAAATGATGTAATTTATGATGAGTCCTTGTTGAGGGACAGTGTGGACCACATGGGGGTACTAAACACTTGTACTCACACTGGTGCACCTGGCTTTCCTCTGTTCACACCTCATTCTGCCTCCACTAATCACACAAACAATAGAGGTGTTGGTCCAGGATGCATTTTGTCATCACACTAACCCCCCCCCCCCCCCCCCACACACACACTTTCTCTATCAGCAGCCTACTTTGAAGAGAGAGGATAGTCATTAGCATTTCTCCCCTCTTTCCTTTTCCCCCTTCCCCCTTAGGGTTCTTTGCCCTGGGTGAGTATATAACAATTGACCGAGCAGGGTGTCAGAGAGCCAGGGATCAGAGGACAGTAGCATGCACAAACAGATGCTGGGTTGGCTGGAGAGTAAATGTAGCTTAGCCAAGCGACACGCCACTGTTTGGGCTTGGGAGTGTTAATGAGGGACTGTGCCACGCTCCCTCCTTAGCTCCTGTCGCTCTCTCCCTAGCCCCTATCAGTCTGTCGCTGACGGGGAGGGAGAGCAGTAGCAGGGAGCGGCAGGTAGCCTAGCGGTTAAGAGCATTGGGCCAGTAATCGAAAGGCTGCTGGTTTGAATTCCCGAGCTGACTAGGTGAAAAATCCCTTGGGCAAGGCACTTAACCATAATTGCTCCTGTAAGTTGCTCTGGATAAATGACTAAAATGTGTAAGAGGAGACGGGGACGCTTTATTCAACCAGGGTACAGCAGCACTGAACACTTATTTTCTGGGTGCAACAGAGAAAGCAGATGTCTTTTCTATTAGAGCAGGCTATTGTGATTCGGTAAGCCGTGTCGGATCATACCTGTGTGGAGCTTCCTGAAACACAGGCATGGAAAATGTTCACAGGCATGGAATATTTTCACAATGATTTGCCTTTTATTTTTTACAGGCCAAGTAGAGCAGAGTAGTAGTCATTTTCTATTTTGTGCTACAAAAATAAGCACTTGGCTGAAATGGCAGTAACCACTTGTGGTTGAATAGCATTTGCCCCCACAGACCTGCCTGAGCCCTGGCCTCCATCAGGAAAAAGCTATGTTTTCTATTGTAGCTCCTTTCATATGGTTCCCTACTCCACTCGCCTTCACCCAGAATCGCCAAACAGTCATTTTTAGTGGGCTTTTGAACAATAGAGCCAGAACAGAATGTTGAGCCGATGATTGATTCATCTCGACTGTTTTGTTCCAGACACAGAGGCCTGCCCTCCCATGCTCACACCAGCACGTCAGAGTGTTTTTGGGTCTGAAACCAGCCAGAATCAGGCCCGGAGTTATTGACCCTGAGCAATTAGTCACACTTTGGCTCGCCAGCATTGACTCATTCCCAATGTATTTACCCCTAGACTTGAACTAAAGTGGAATTAGTCCCACTGCGCTCACACCGCTCAGCCTTTGTCTCCCATTAACGGCCCTCTCTATCGCTCGCTCTCTCTCTCTCTCTCTCTCTCTCTCTCTCTCTCAAACACACACACGGTCTGGGCAGTGTCGTGGCACTGAACGTGGCCTTGGAGTGGAGCCCCATGTGAAATGAGATGGGGGGTCAGGTTGTGTTCCCCAGAGTGCGAGCCCCTGACACCCGACCCAGGCTGAGGGTCACAGGGTGCCCCGTACACCCAGGGTGACCCACAACCCCTGGGCTGGCGGGACAGAGAGGCCTGGACCTGTGATGATCCCCTAAAGCACCAGGGCTCTTGGGGGGTCAGACAGCCTGCTCAGGCCCTCTGTAGACATAACACACTGACTGGACTACACTCCACACAGACAGAAGACCCTGCCACCAGCACCACACTAAGACAAGTGCTTTAAGCACAGAGAAACTGGAAAACACTGATCTGAAAGAATTTCTGTTTATAACGCAAACATGATGACAGTAGCATGCTCACATAATGATTGAGGATAATGGGAACACATGGGAGAAACTGACAAATCATCAGAATGGTATTTAGGGTTAACTGCAGAAAGTCCTCATGGTGTGCTGTTGTGCCTACAGTACTGTACACAGTGTGGTCCCTGCAGGTCCTGAGGCTCTGTGTCTGTCAGGCTCTGGGCAGATAAGGGACATGCTTAATTAAACGCCCTAAAGGCTGTTGAAAGGCACCGGATGATGCCAGCACGAGAGGACTTGACACCCAAGTGTTCCTCTTTCGCTGAGGTGGTTGTTCAACCAGGAAAGAGGGGGGGCTAGGCGTGACGGGGCCCAGTTACAGCACCATGCCTGCCAGAGTCATCACAGAGCTGGGGATGGAGGGAAGAGGGGTAGGTGGAGGAGGAGGGGGAGAGGTTTGTGGTGTAAAAAGTAATGGCTTATCCAGATACTCTGCCAGCTCCCAGCCTCCCTCTCTCTCTCTCACCCGGTCTCTCTCTCTCCCCCCTCTCTCTCTCTCTCTCACCCGGTCTCTCTCTCTCCCCCCTCTCTCTCTCTCTCTCACCCGGTCTCTCTCTCTCCCCCCTCTCTCTCTCTCACCCTGTCTCTCTCTCCCCCCTCCCCTCTCTCTCTCCCCCTCTCTCTGCCCCCCCCCCTCTCTCTTTCCCCCTCTACCTCTCTCTCCGTCTCTCTCTCTCTCTCCCCCCTCTCTCTGTCTTCCCCCTCTCTGTCTCTCTCTCTCACTCTGGCCTCGGTGTCCATGGCTCCAAGGCTAGAAGAGAGCCCTGCGCCCCAGAGACCAATGGCCCCTCCTCTTCTCCCCTCCTGCACACACACATAGACATACACATTCCTGGAGAAAGGGATGGGAGCGTGACAATCGGGAAACAACGGCTGTTAGTTACAGAAAATGCATTACACCGTGGGCAGGAGGAAAGGAGCGGAGGAGAGGAAGTGCTGGGATTAGGCAGAGTTTGGAGACGGAGAGCGGGCCCATTTTTCCTGTCCAGTAAACTGCTCAGATTTATAAGACCTCTGGGGACGCTGATACCCCATCCTTGTCCCATCAGCTCTGACTGCTACTGATTTAAAAATAAGCCTAAATCGGAGCATGGCAGTTGTTGGGAGGTCAGAACTGTCGTTCACAGGAAAAATAAAGAACACTTCAATTTCCATCAGGTTGTAAAGGTGCTTTAATAACAATTGTTTGAATATGACAATTCAGACCCTCTACTAAAAACCAACTAATCTCTATGCCTATGTGGCATCAATATGAGTCAGAAACACTTATTCTGGTGTAAAACTTGACTACAGTGTGTAAATAGGATACGTTTAGTGTGTCACAACAAGGAAATTAAGGTTGAGTTTGGATTACAATTATGTTAACAAATCATGCCCCCTTTTACCAAGCTCCACGTGCAAATGGCCCCTCTGCCCACTTCGCTTCATTTCATTGAATGGGGTTACGTTGTTTCATTGCCCCCAACGCGTTGAAAAGATCACAGATATTTTAGCCTGAAAAGCCCTATACGGATTGACCATGCAATGAATGCTTCCATCAGGATGCACAGCCAACTAGTTTGCATGCCCTTTCCGAAGGACCCTATAATGCGGAATAGGTGGTTGGAGTCCGTTGGTCCCCAGTGGGGGCGAGTATACCGGTAGCAAGACAGCTGGTTATGTATCTGGTTGTGTATATTTTGATAATCGTTATCACTATCATCGCTAGCATAGCTGACTAACGTTAGCCTACCTCAATACAACTCAGATTTGGCTTGGAAACACGATAACATTTCAAAAGACAGTAAATAATTAGTAGGAAAACCTTTTGACATGATTGTGATTGCACCAGATTGACTTTAGATGTAGTATAACTTTAGCCAGCTAACTAAGATTGAAGTGACCACCGTATTTTAGCATGCTAACATTAGCATTGCTAGCTATTTTTTGACAAACTTTGCTAGTAACAGTAATGACAACATTGCCATCTTTCTAAAGTAAATTTGACAACATCATAATATGGCAAAGTTGTTTCCTACAAATTATGTTCATACTTTAGCAATGTCATCGTATTTCCATGCATATCTAAGTTAGTGTAATTTAGATGAAACAGTCACATTAGCCTCCGAGATGCAACCCGAGGTGCAACCCATGTCTAGGGGAAAAAATACATATTGTGGTACTAGACAACTCATTTCTGACTACAGCAGTGTACAAACTAGCAGCAACAAACTCAAACCAACCCAGGGATATAGCAAAACATGTCACAGTTGGTTGCATAGTGTAATAGCGTCATCGGCCTGAATTTAATACAAGCCTGAGCCAGTCAGTCTACATCTGTAAAACATAGAATTACCTTCACATCTGAAGTTAAATAGAAAGGTGAGTGCAGGGATCAGGTTGGTTCCACCAAGCTAATCATAACCACCATTGATGATGTAATCAGTGTGTTTGTGTTTGATCGATCAGTATCTTTTGATAAGGGGTCAGGCGTTGATCTACGCTGCTCTGCCTACCAATGGGACGCTGGCAAAGAACTCACCTCCAACCTCACTTCTTGTCTGCTCACCAATGGTCGTACATGGGGAGAACAGAATTAGGTAGGTTTTGACTGACCTGTTCAAACTTCAACATAGATTATGTCTGTGTATCAGATATCACCTATCCCTAACTACCATTGGTAACAGTGATTGTGTGTATGTGTTCACAGATACATGAGATGCTGGCACTTAACACATGAGGTGATTACTAATAATACAGTACAGCACAACTGTCCAGTAATAGCAACACCCTTTTCATTCCATGGGTCACTGATGAACTCTGCCTCAACTATGTCTATTTCTACAGATGGACTGGAGATGCTTTTGCCAGACGGCAGCCTCCGTCGTTTGATGGGGAGACCATAATTGGGTAGGTTTTATCTGACCTGTTCAAACTTCAAAATAGTATATGTTTGTGTGTCAGATATCCCCTATCCCTAACTGCCATTGGTAATATAACAGTGACTGTGTGTGTGTGTGTGTGTGTGTGTTCACAGAGACATGTATAGAGTCAGTACATGGAGACTTGCAAGATGATGTGATGAAGTCCAGACTGACCAACGGGCTTGATACTGATGTCCCTGAATGAAGAAAGACCTGGCATTTACATTTTACTAGACACAACTTTTACTTGTGTTGTCTTTTTTTATTATTGATTTGAATGGTATCAGTCAATATGGGGTGGGAGAAAACCTGTGTATTCTGCACCAGGATCAGGAAACTCCTATAGTATACGGGACACCGCACAGGAAGGCATGACCACTCTGACATGTTTGCCAAGGCAGCCCCATTACCACCAGACAAAATGCCAACAGGCACAGTATCTGTATCAGCTGGGAATGACAATAAAAGGTGAAAGGTGCGCATTGTTGTATTAGCAGAACACTGCTTCTATGGTATTATGTAAAGGGTTGTTTATTCTACATGGACCTGTTACTACATTTGAAAGTCATCAAAACACTTAGTTTAGAATCTACATAAATTCAGCAAATCCATTTTTCTCATATTATTCTGTAGGCAACTGATTTAGTCAAAGCTTCCTTTGGCATCTCATCATACATCTGCCTGGAGTTATTGAAATCAACCTGCAGAAGGTTTGGTTTTTGTGATTGTGTTTGTGTGTGGGGGGGGGCTGTAGGAAAGTGTTTGACAGATGAGTGTGTCTTGGTGGTGGCAAGGACACACCCAAGAAACACCCACGTCAAACCACACCCCCAAGTTTTTAAGCATTTATTGAGGAGCAAGCCAAAAAACTAGGCCAAATCAGTGGATGCAGTGGATGCAGATATCCTTCAGTGATTTTTTTTAACTTGTCCTGTTGTAATATCGAAAGTATAAAGAAAGTAAAGTACACACACTAAAGGGTAAAAAAAAATGTTTTGCGCAAATGTGTGTTTTTAAGACAACTGCAGACTTCAAGGAGTTGGTCCAATGGGAAGTCACGATGTCAACTGCCTCCCCCTTGCTCGAGAAACAATAGAGGAGCAATAGAGAACAAAATAGGAAAGCCCCTCCCCCAGGTAACTGGAGTGACACTTTAAGCTATTCAAACCATAACCCAATATAAGAGTCCTTCAGTGGTTTGTTCTCCTTTGCTAGTATCATGGGCTTGTCTTCACTAGCTACCCCATATGAACTATTGTTCACATCGGTGATCATGGAACTAGCTCTCCAGGTAATAGTCTGTGAGAACAGCAGTATCAGAACTTTAAAAGCATCAGAGTCCTCCTGGCATTCATCCAGAACACCCAAATGACCACCAGTTCTCTGCTCTTATATTTACATGTTAGTCATTTAGCAGACGCTCGTATCCTGAGGGACTTAGTTAGCTAGCTATCTTAAGATGAATGCACTATCAGCAAAGTCAGAGCTAGTAAAGGGTTGGGGAGTCAAGTGTGAGTGTTAGTTCATGAAAGTGTTTTAAAAATATATATTCAGTCTTTTCTATATGAAGTGAACTCATCTCTTTCACCATCTCCCTCTGGCCCTCATAGCAATAAATAACACCACTTTCTCTGTTTCCCTCTCTCCCTTCATCCCAGAACAGCTACTGTTCAACTGATGTATGTCTTTTACAGTGACAGGCCCTCAACCACCGGATGTAGTATCTCCTGTGATCACCCCAGGTCTCGGAAGACCTCTTCAACTACAACAGGAAGCAGTCATACGACCAGGTCACGACCCCTCTTATAACACCATGAGTCAAGCGGAGCCCACCCCGTGAGCCGGCAGTGGAAGGTTCCGGTCTCACTGAGGAGCAAGGTGTGGAAGGATCGTCAGGGGAGGAGAGGGAGACCTAGTCAGTGCGTCAGAATGAGGAAAAGAAAGAGAGGGGGAAAGAAAGAGAGAGAGAGAGAGAGGAGGAGGAGAGGAAACATCTGTTAGATAGTAGCCGTGTAACATCATTACACACAAGGCCCACCGGCTCACCTAACACGGCCACAGCTGGGTCTAATACAGCCTCCATCCATAGGGGAAACTACTGTGTGACCCGCCATAAGTCAGAACTATGTACACATCCAGCCAGGAGGCACCAGGGAGGGGATGATGGTGATGCCTAAGCCCACAATCGAGACTCACTGGGGAAGTGTATGTGCCAGAGCCCCAAGCTTCTGGCCTGAACACGGGGCTGACATTATGGGAGCAATTCTAATACTTTTGTTTGACAGCACTTCATTCTTTGCATTTTTTGGTTTTTGGACGACAGGAGAGAGGCAGTGACTGAGGAGTGAGAGAGGAGTGTGAGAGATAGATACTGAGAAAGAGAAAGAGAGAGAGTAGTCTGCCGCATGTGTTGGATGTTAATAAGACTGATTAATTTAACTGGGTTTTATTTTAACAAGCGAGTTTAACACTCTCATTAAACTCTTCTGTAGAGAATTGGTGAATGTATAACGTTTCTGTGTGATGTTGATGTATTTCTCACTGGCCTCACTACACGCCGGGTAATTCTAGAACTATCTGCTCCTTTACAGCAATAGGCATCCTTTTTAACAAATGAGCCAGGTTTCTTCTGTTGGATTTATGCTTTGCCAAACTCTGATATTTTTCCCTGTGCCAGCTGTTTTCTTAGCTGAGGTAAATCTCAATAAATCAATAGGAGTTAATCTGTTTAAAAGTCCACTTAATCTCTATTGGTTCCAGAGCATGAATCAAGTCCTCAATGAAGAATCAACAGAGAAGTGACATTCAGATAGCAGGCTCAGTGTTCCTGAGCAATGATATGGGAAACAGAGAAGTCCCATATTTTAAAGGGGTATGGTATAGTGCTGGACCCAATATCCCAGGTATGCGTCTTTTTTTTCAGGAGGTCGTTTCAACTCCGACATAAAACCATTCTTCCTCTAGCACTGTCTCTATTAGGCAGATGGTCTATGTCTCTGTATGGTAAGCTGATCGGAATGCTATGTTATTTGACATGTAACCCTAGCTTCACCGCCACAGTGAACGAGGACGTTTCGAGGTGAAATAGTGCAGGAGATGGGTGCAAATCATTTCCATGATCGCTCGTGTGTCATGCAGGGTAAGGCCTTGGAATTCTGTGCATTCTGGACTCTATGATTCATACTGAAACATTTCACCTTCCGTACATTGGCAAAATGTCACATAACCTGTCGCTGGGGATGAGGTAAGACCAGTCCGAGTTCAAAATGGACTCCTTCAGATGTCTCTTCTATATTGCAACATATTCAAAGAGTGTCTTCGTACTGTAGAGAAAGGTCAAAGGTGCTGATTTCACCTTGTGTGCGTCAATCACTCCTCTATACTGTATTTCAGGGGCAGAGGGAGGGATTGGAGGAGGGTGGGACTGTGGCCCAGTGGGGTGTATGTATATAGGCTGGTCTAGCTGAAATCTAATGAGGAGCAGGAGCGAGCGAGAGAGGAGGAGGAGAGGACCTGCCCACAGGTTCTCGGGGCTTGAACCCAGCACGACCCCAGTGTATTGACACAGGTTGCCCTCCTGCCCCTTTAACCCCCTCCCCCCACACACACACACTCCCCCACCTCCTTACAAATCTTTGAGAATTATTACATAGGGTCCCTCAATGATCGAGCCAAATTGTTACCCTGTTTCAGCATAAGGAGACCGTTATGATTCAATCCAGTTGTATCCTAATTAAATGATCAAATAAGATATGTTTCATTTTCATTCATCATGTTAGTTTTGTTTTGTCAAATCAATGGGGTAATATTACAAAGAGAATGAAGGTAGACATAGAAGATGGTTGAGTGTTTGATATAGACTACTGTTCAGAAGTTTGGGGTCACTTAGAAATGTCCTTTTTTTTGTCCATTAAAATAACATCAAATTGATCAGAAGTACAGGGTAGACCTTGTTAATGTTGTAAATGACTATTGTAGCTGGAAATGGCAGATTTTAAATGGAATATCTAAATGGGCGTACAGAGGCCTATTATCAGCAACCATCACTCCTGTGTTCCAATGGCACGTTGTGTTAGCTAATCCAAGTTTATAATTTTAAAAGGCTAATTGATCATTAGAAAACCCTTTTGCAATTATGTTTGCACAGCTGAAAACTGTTGTTCTGATTAAAGAAGCAATAAAACTGGCCTTCTTTAGACTAGTTGAGTATCTGGAGCATCAGCATCAGCAGGGTTCAATTACAGGCTCAAAATGGCTAGAAACAAAGAACTTTGTTCTGAAACTCATCAGTCTATTCTTGTTCTGAGAAATGAAGGCAATTCCATGCGAGAAATTGCCAAGAAACTGAAGATCTCGTACAACGCTGTGTACTACTCCCTTCAATGAACAGCGCAAACTGGCCCTAACCAGAATAGAAAGATGAGTGGGAGGCCCCGGTGCACAACTGAGCAAGAGGACAAGTACATTAGAGTGTCTAGTTTGAGAAACAGATGCCTCAAAAGTCCTCAACTGGCAGCTTCATTAAATAGTACCCGCAAAACACCAGTCTCAACGTCAACAGTGAAGTGGAATCTCTGGGATGCTGGTATACTAGGTGGAGTTGCAAAGAAAAAGCCTTATCTCAGACTGGCCAATAAAAAGAAAATACTAAGATGGGCAAAAGAACACAGACACTGGACAGAGGAACTCTGCCTAGAAGGAGGAACTCTGCCCCAAACTTTTAAACGGTAGTGTAGGTTGTCTGAGATCGTATTCTTCTACTACCATCTGATCCTCTGGCACCATGGTGGTAGCTACCCACTGGGCACAGATGTCAGTTCAACATTTAGTTTTGGTTTACATTTGGTTGGGTTATCAACTAATGTGAATTCATGGTGAAATCAACAAAAAAATGTCACCATGTCATTGGATTTAGGTAAAAAGTTGGGTGATAAAAAGGTGAAATTCCCTTACGTTGATTACTTTTTTCAAAATTCTATCAGTTTACCATTAACAGTTTACCACAGCAACGTTGATTGAACCAGTTTTTGCCCAGTGGGTAGTACGTGAGAAGAGGCTAGCTGTGTGGCAGTCAGAAACCTCTCTTCGGGAGGTTGTTATTGGGGACCACACGGTGAGATGACATCACAGGGTCTCCGTTCAATAACAACATCTACACAACCCTCTTTGAATCTGTTTGTTGTGACTCGTGTATGAGTGATGGGTCACTTGGAATAAAAGTACAATGATTGACTAGCCATGAAATTAGGTAATATTATAATTGTATGCATTTTTGAAGAATCGCAAATTCACTCCACAGGAATCTTAAGATCTTAAACCATAACCCCGTATTTTTTGAAAACTTAACTCAAGACCTGGAGTTACAATCGGCAAAGATACAATTGCACTTATCCGGTGTATTTGACAATAAAACATATTTCAATTGCCAATTCTCCATTCCTACACAGACTACATATTTCCAGTGTGGAGATGCACATTCCTCTGTGGTGTTCCTCTGAAAGGCGTAGGCACAAAACAGTGAAATACAAGCAGTCTGTCTGGGGCGTCAGTGTGTCCAAACTGAGAGCACAGCAGGGGCGCTCCAGACCTCTCCAATCCCTCCTTTGTCTCATCCTCTCCCTGACCCTCATTACTTCTTCATGTGAGAACCGTGAAGAGATGACTAAAACACAAGCATTCCCTCCAAATGAACTCCTCACTCACTAAGAACGTCAACTGACCACGGTGCTACAAATCCCTTTAGCTCTGTCTCATAAAAACAACGTCTGAACCCAGAAAATTAACTCACACAGACAGAGGAGTGTTGTCTTTCATCGCTTGCACTGGCAGTGTGTTGATGCACTATTGAAACGATGTATATTCGTAGCTTAACGTTACTGGGTTTGTGTTTTGATAATGCGGTTGGAGCCAGGGAGAGGGGCTCAGAGGAGGTTCTTCCCAGTGTGTTGGAGCCAGGGCCTGTGATGACTGGGCACGCTGATTAGCGAGTTAGTGAGGGTGGCTACAGATGGACCCTAGCTCGCGCTACGGTTTCAGTGCCCAGCTGTTGTAAACTGTGGGTGGGCATGGGGATAAAACACAGCCCAGGTTAGGCATTGTTTATGCTAGGTGTCTGTGGTTCAACATTCACCACAGGGGTGTGCAGCGCCCTTATGTCTCTGTTAGCAGTAAGATGCTAAAACCACCTACATTGAAGCTAATGTCAAAGTTACCATTCAGATTTTGCCCCTCTTAGAATAAGGTAAATATTTATCTATAAAACGTAACACAAAACAAGTAAGTTATTATGGCACACGCTTGTTGCATGCTGTTGTCCCTCGTAACTCTCGATCGTTGCGATCTTTGCCTAATCCACCTCGACAGGGTAGTCTGCTGGAGGTCTCTGGATGGAGGTTTCTGGATGGCCTCCCAGGCTGGAAGTGTGGTGTGTTGGGGGGTGGGTGGGGGGCGGGGCCGCTCCACCTGTCTCCCTGCCCCGAGCACTGAAGGTCAGCCTAGAGCCTGAGTGGTGGTCCTCCACCCCATCAACGCTAAACAGTGTGAAACAACAAATGAACTGCTGCAGCACCACCCATGTAAATGTCAGCTACAACAAGCGCTGGCTTTACAAATGACCTGCCACACACCCAGGATCCTGTTGTGTGGTCTCATATGAAAACACACTGAGTATACCAAGCATAAGGAACACCTTCCTAATACACCCCCCCCTTTTGCCCTCACAACAGCCTCAACTTGTCGGGGCATGGACTCTACAAGGTGTCGAAAGCATTCCACAGGGATGTTGGCCCATGTTGACTGCCTGCAATGCTTCCCAGTTTGTGTCGAGTTGGCTGGATGTCCTTTCGGTGGTGGACCATTCTTGATACATGCGTTAAACTGTTGAGCGTGAAAAACCCAGCAGCGTTGCAGTTCTTGACACAAACCGGTGCGCCTGGCACCTACTACCATTCCCCGTTCAAATCTTTTGTCTTGCCCATTCACCCTCTGAATGGCACACATACACAATCTATGTCTCTTAAAAATATTTCTTTGACCCGTCTCCTCCCCTTCATCTATATTTATTTATTTAACCTTTATTTAACTTCATCTACACTGATTGAAGTGGATTTAACAAGTGACATCAATTAGGGATCATATCTTTCACCTGGATTCACCTGGTCAGTCTATGTCATAGAAAGAGCAGGTGTTCTTAATGTTTTGTACACTCAATGTATATCCCTTTTGTCAGGAAGATGGTCATTATCATTAAGATACCTGCCTCAATAAAGCCTCTGTGAATCTATATTGCAGTCTATTATAATAACTGTGATCTTAGATGAACACACCCCAGCAAAGCAAAGTAGCATTTGTGATATTCATCATACTTTAAATAAAGATCACATCTGAAGTTTGCAGGGGTCCTGTGACTAGGTGTCACATTCCTGACAATGCCGTTACAGATGCTAAGAAACACAGCCATTGGTTGCCACATACTGACAAAAGGTATCAGACCAATGGTGCAACCAAGCATCTCATGCCCCAAAAGTGGACCATAATAGTATTTTAATTGGCATGTGGTCTCATGTTTTGGTGATGTGTGTTGTTGTATTTTGACATGATGTGATGTCAGATAAGCATCTTACCCGGGGTCCAACATGTAATGCCAGGATGTTCAAGTGACACGGTCACCTCCCTGAGAAGTTCTTGAAAGTGCATACGTGCGTGTTTTGCTTGTGTGTGTGCGTGAGCACGAGTGAGAGTATGTGTATGAATGTGTGTCTGTCAGTGTGCTCTGTGAAAATTGTGAAATCCATTGACAGGGGAGCGGAGAAGAGGGGAGTTTAATGGGCAATATTCTGATTCCGGAATCCTTGCTCTCCCCTTGCTACCGTTCCACACTTAAATCAGGGGAGCGTGACTAAACCCACCTGTAACAGGAGCCGGGCAGGTGCTCCCCCGTGGATCCAGGGCCTGCGCGTCAGCATTTCAGCACGCCCTGCAGTAAGGCCCCCCTAAAGCCCCACGGGCCCCTGGAGACTCCATGAAACCAAACAGTGAGGTCAGCATTGGGCTCAGAGAGAGAGAACACAGAGAGAGAGAACACAGAGATCCAGGGCCACCAGGGCCACGGCCAGAGAGACTGAACCTGGGATTAAGTCATTAAGGACAGCCATCACCTTAAGCCACCATTGGGGATCCTCTGTGAAGCTGCTGTAAAAAGATACTCTCTGTTCTCATGTATTGATTTTATCTCTGCAGAAAACTGGTGGTGACTTCCTTCTGTTAGCTCAGAGGCAAGCAATATTCTTGGAGGATTGCTGGGGTTTAAACAGATGTTTTGGAAGATTTCTGCAACACTGCTAAACAACATTAAAACACACTTCATGTGTGAATTTCCGTTTGATAGATGACTGCCTCGGTGGAAGAACAAAATAATAAAAGAGTTGTGAACGTGCTGAGAATGAGGCTTTACCACTGTCTCTCCTGTACTGGACCCAGTATTCACTATCATAACACTGAGAATGAGGCTTTACCACTGTCTCTCCTCTGCACCCAGTATTCACTATCATAAAACTGAGAATGAGGCTTTACCACTGTCTCTCCTGTACTGGACCCAGTATTCACTATCATAACACTGAGAATGAGGCTTTACCACTGTCTCTCCTGTACTGGACCCAGTATTCACTATCATAACACTGAGAATGAGGCTTTACCACTGTCTCTCCTGTACTGGACCCAGTATTCACTATCATAACACTGAGAATGAGGCTTTACCACTGTCTCTCCTGTACTGGACACAGTATTCACTATCATAACACTGAGAATGAGGCTTTATCACTGTCTCTCCTGTACTGGACCCAGTATTCACTATCATAACACTGAGAATGAGGCTTTACCACTGTCTCTCCTGTACTGGACCCAGTATTCACTATCATAACACTGAGAATGAGGCTTTACCACTGTCTCTCCTCTGCACCCAGTATTCACTATCATAACACTGAGAATGAGGCTTTACCACTGTCTCTCCTCTGGACCCAGTATTCACTATCATAACACTGAGAATGATGCTTCACCACTGTCTCTCCTCTGGACCCAGTATTCACTATCATAACACTGAGAATGAGGCTTTACCACTGTCTCTCCTGTACTGGACCCAGTATTCACTATCATAACACTGAGAATGATGCTTCACCACTGTCTCTCCTGTACTGGACCCAGTATTCACTATCATAACACTAAGAATGAGGCTTTACCACTGTCTCTCCTGTACTGGACACAGTATTCACTATCATAACAGTGAGAATGAGGCTTTACCACTGTCTCTCCTGTACTGGACCCAGTATTCACTATCATAACACTGAGAATGAGGCTTTACCACTGTCTCTCCTGTACTGGACCCAGTATTCACTATCATAACACTGAGAATGAGGCTTTACCACTGTCTCTCCTGTACTGGACCCAGTATTCACTATCATAACACTGAGAATGAGGCTTTACCACTGTCTCTCCTGTACTGGACCCAGTATTCACTATCATAACACTGAGAATGAGGCTTTACCACTGTCTCTCCTGTACTGGACCCAGTATTCACTATCATAACACTAAGAATGAGGCTTTACCACTGTCTCTCCTGTTCTGGACCCAGTATTCACTATCATAACACTGAGAATGAGGCTTTACCACTGTCTCTCCTGTACTGCACCCAGTATTCACTATCATAACACTGAGAATGAGGCTTTACCACTGTCTCTCCTGTACTGCACCCAGTCCCAGTATACAATACTGAGAATGATGCTTTACCACTGTCTCTCCTGTACTGGACACAGTATTCACTATCATAAAACTGAGAATGATGCTTTACCACTGTCTCTCCTGTACTGGACCCAGTATTCACTATCATAACACTGAGAATGAGGCTTTACCACTGTCTCTCCTCTGGACCCAGTATTCACTGTCATAACACTGAGAATGAGGCTTTACCACTGTCTCTCCTCTGGACCCAGTATTCACTATCATAACACTGAGAATGAGGCTTTACCACTGTCTCTCCTCTGGACCCAGTATTCACTGTCATAACACTGAGAATGAGGCTTTACCACTGTCTCTCCTCTGGACCCAGTCCCAGTTTTCACTATCATAACACTGAGAATGAGGCTTTTCCATTGTCTCTCCTCTGGACCCAGTCCCAGTATTCACTATCATAACACTGAGAATAAGGCTTTTCCATTGTCTCTCCTCTGGACCCAGTCCCAGTATTCACTATCATAACACTGAGAATGAGGCTTTTCCATTGTCTCTCCTCTGCACCCTGTACTGGACCCAGTCCCAGTATTCACTATCATAGCAGTCGTATTATCACCTGTCCATATAATTCTTTATAGTCCATTTTCCTACACACCCTCCTACACTTAAATTGTACACAGGTATGTAACACTATACAGTATCTAATAACCTCCACCACAGTAACACTAGAGCTTTTACAGTATTAAAACAGGTGGGGGTGACATCCAAGATGAGCGGAATGTGTTTGTGTGTGTATGCATGGGTGTGTGTGTGTCTCTAGGACACCTAAGAGATGGGATACTGATCCATCCTATCCTACTCTTGTATGTTTTCAGATTTGTTCACAAGAGGTGCTTCCTGCAGCACGTGGAGAACCTGTCTGCCGATAACAACACTCACCATCCAGGAGAACCTGTCTGCCAACAACAACACCCACCATCCAGGAGAACCTGTCTGCCAACAACAACACTCACCATCCAGGAGAACCTGTCTGCCAACAACAACACCCACCATCCAGGAGAACCTGTCTGCCAACAACAACACTCACCATCCAGGAGAACCTGTCTGCCAACAACAACACTCACCATCCAGGAGAACCTGTCTGCCAACAACAACACCCACCATCCAGGAGAACCTGTCTGCCAACAACAACACTCACCATCCAGGAGAACCTGTCTGCCAACAACAACACTCACCATCCAGGAGAACCTGTCTGCCAACAACAACACTCACCATCCAGGAGAACCTGTCTGCCAACAACAACACCCACCATCCAGGAGAACCTTTCTGCCAACAACAACACCCACCATCCAGGAGAACCTGTCTGCCAACAACAACACTCACCATCCAGGAGAACCTGTCTGCCAACAACAACACCCACCGTCCAGGAGAACCTGTCTGCCAACAACAACACCCACCATCCAGGAGAACCTGTCTGCCAACAACAACACCCACCATCCAGGAGAACCTGTCTGCCAACAACAACACTCACCATCCAGGAGAACCTGTCTGCCAACAACAACACTCACCATCCAGGAGAACCTGTCTGCCAACAACAACACTCACCATCCAGGAGAACCTGTCTGCCAACAACAACACTCACCATCCAGGAGAACCTGTCTGCCAACAACAACACTCACCATCCAGGAGAACCTGTCTGCCAACAACAACACTCACCATCCAGGAGAACCTGTCTGCCAACAACAACACCCACCATCCAGGAGAACCTGTCTGCCAACAACAACACCCACCATCCAGGAGAACCTGTCTGCCAACAACAACACCCACCGTCCAGGAGAACCTGTCTGCCAACAACAACACCCACCATCCAGGAGAACCTGTCTGCCAACAACAACACCCACCATCCAGGAGAACCTGTCTGCCAACAACAACACCCACCATCCAGGAGAACCTGTCTGCCAACAACAACACTCACCGTCCAGGAGAACCTGTCTGCCAACAACAACACTCACCATCCAGGAGAACCTGTCTGCCAACAACAACACCCACCGTCCAGGAGAACCTGTCTGCCAACAACAACACCCACCATCCAGGAGAACCTGTCTGCCAACAACAACACCCACCATCCAGGAGAACCTGTCTGCCAACAACAACACCCACCATCCAGGAGAACCTGTCTGCCAACAACAACACTCACCATCCAGGAGAACCTGTCTGCCAACAACAACACCCACCATCCAGGAGAACCTGTCTGCCAACAACAACACTCACCATCCAGGAGAACCTGTCTGCCAACAACAACACCCACCATCCAGGAGAACCTGTCTGCCAACAACAACACTCACCATCCAGGAGAACCTGTACGTCAACAACAACACCCACCATCCAGGAGAACCTGTCTGCCAACAACAACACTCACCATCCAGGAGAACCTGTCTGCCAACAACAACACTCACCATCCAGGAGAACCTGTCTGCCAACAACAACACTCACCATCCAGGAGAACCTGTACGTCAACAACAACACTCACCATCAGGGAGGAATGGCTACCATGCCTGCTGCAGTTGGCCCTGGCTACAGCACAGCATACCTCCCACAGACACACACGCGGTCAGACAGATGGACGGACGGACAGACGGACACACTAGGCCCTTCCAGAGCAACCTGTTGAGTGTAATTCATGTGAGTGTCAAATGTGGGAATCCAGGGATACTCTTACTATTGGTGGACCACACATCTGGATGGGCTGCGCTTTAGCACTTAGCCATTTATCACCATTATATGGATCAATTGTAACTCAGATTACATTTATAGCCATCACAAGGTAGAGCAGACCCGCATACCAGACATTTTAGACAGGGATTTAGAGGGATGAACATCTTAGTGCAGGGTCATTTATACTTATAGACGAGTTGGTTGTTTAGCAACAAAACCGTCATGTGCGCAAGCAACATAACTATAGGGCAAAACAGACGGCGTTGGCTTAGAATGTTGACAGCATGTAAACAAGATTTAGTCTCTTTATTGAAAACATAAATACATATGCACAATGAGCACTTGTCTCTCAAATGCATCGTTCCTGTTGTTGGTTAGATAGCTAACACATTTTTGCAATAATAGCATTGACATGAAGTCAGTCAAAACACCTCAAAACAAGACATGGTATCAAGAACAAGATGAAATGAGCCACTTACAATTCCCCACATGGCAGTTTTTTGTCATTGCTACTAGCAGTCTGGCCATCTAGAATCATAACAACACACAGACTTCTGCCCCATTGAGGCGTATGCATTGTTTTTGTGACGTTGTCAGCTAACCCATCTATTGGGAACTGGTCACATGTCATAGAGAGACAAATAAATCTATAAATCATGGTAAAAGTGAATAATTAACTTCCTCGTTTGATCTTCATGTCAAGCTTTACACCATTTTAAAATGTTGGTAATGGAGGCTCAAAATCAGAATTGAAAAAATGTTTAAAGAAGAGAATTTGGTCAAACTGAAAGATGTAATCTTCAAAGCCAGAATGCTTAGTTTGCCTTTGGGACACTGTAGAAGTTAGTCGACCCAAAATTAATGGAGTACCCTGAATGGAGTACCCTGAATGGAGTACCCTGAATGGAGTACCCTGAATGGAGTACCCTGAGTGGAGTACCCTGAATGGAGTACCCTGAGTGGAGTACCCTGAGTGGAGTACCCTGAATGGACTACCCTGAATGGAGTACCCTGAGTGGAGTACCCTGAATGGACTACCCTGAGTGGAGTACCTGGAGTGGAGTACCCTGAGTGGAGTATCCTGAGTGAGGTACCCTGAATGGAGTACCCTGAATGGAGTACCCTGAGTGGAGTACCCTGAGTGGAGTATCCTGAGTGAGGTACCCTGAGTGAAAATATAAAAAAAGGGTTTTCTGTTTCAAAGACTTCCAACACTGCTTTAGGAGATATTACTTTGTTCTTTACTAACAGTGGCTTTATGGCTATCATATTCTAGCATCCATTCAACTAAAGACTCCTTGCCCTAGTAGCTGTTGTTTTAATGACATGGACCCGATATAACTAATAACAAAAGACAGCGGTAGCCCTCTCCTCAGTCTTTAACACTGACATTTGTCAATATCCTATTAGTTTCTCTTGGAGCCTGTAAGTTTATTCTACAAAGCCTGTTATTGCTTTATATCCCATGCCTACATTCGGGCTGATTTTCATTGTAACCAAAACGGTATACTGGCTTACTGACTGCTAGAAAAACTAATATTGGGGGCCATTGTCTTGGTGGTTGCTATGCCAACCGTCACACGTTCTCTGGTGATTGGATTTATTTCGGTCTTATCGCTGGCTACATCACTAAATCCCCCGGCAGAGTGATATTAATGATAGCAATGTCTCACCAGATCATTTACAGCCGTTTACATTGAAGCACACCGCTACAAAGCACCCAAGTGTCATTAAAGTGCTCTGCTGATGCCCTTTGTTTTGATTACAAACCAATTCTCTCAGCCATGTGTGGTTTGAGAAAAATGTCTCTCATAAACTTTCTCAGTACTGTAGTAGTTTTATGTGTTTTACACATATCGTCTCAACTGTAAGAGAGGCCAGGGTGGGGGTAGGGGGTTAACGTCTTGCCCCTCTGTCCAGATAAGGCGTCTCGTCTGGGGGTCAAGACCAGCACCCAATGACCACCCCTCTAAGTCCCCATGAGTGACCGTGTCTGGATACACACAAGCCACTGGCTAACACCCACAATCCATCACTCTGCTGAACGAGGACAGAATCAATCACCAAGGAATGTGATTTGTCCAGACTAAATCAGAATTGTCTGTCAAGTGACAAGCTGTTGAGTCCTGTCCACACTGTCAAAGGAGACATAACCTGTGATGTGGATTGTCAAAAGACATGTAACACGTCCTCCTCTCGTCCTCCGTCCAGTAGCCTGTTCTGTTCCGTTGCTTGTTATTGTTAGCCTCCATCTTCAGGGAACAACTCTATGAGCCAGTCTGTCAGTAACACACCGTTTGTGTGGGTCCGTGATGATCGGTCCGTGGCCAGGTTGCAACACTCTCATGATACAGCCTTGTAGTGTAATGCTGTGACTGTGAGGGTCATAGAGAGTTAGCTAGCAGCGTGTGGAGCCTGCGCCAGTCCTCTCTCCCTCGCTAATTGATGCACTTCAGCCGCTGGGCTCTTTGAACTGAATCCCCCTCGTCCACCCGGGAGAATGCAGATGGCATCATTATTTCCCCCTCTGCTTTGAAACTCAAGCCCCCGATGATTTGCCAGAGCTCTTGGCGCTGCCACGGCCGCCAGTGAGAGGACCCGTCTGTTTGCTTTGCATTAAGAAACAGTGTGCCCTGGCCCCGCGTCGCTGGCTGCGCCACTGTTGTTGCTTTCAAAGTACACTTGACACGGGTCTGTGTTTGAGGGAGCCAGGCACCGGGGCTTAGGATTGTTGTTGGGAAGAGATGCTATCATCAGTAGCCACAGACGGGGCAGTAGCCCTGAGAGTCCCTGGGGGATGCTGCATCATAGCTGGGTTGGGTCAGGGAGGAGAGCCCATGTTTGTGTAGTGCTTTAGCCCCTGTGTGATAGCAGAGATGACTGGCGGTTCTCCAGCTCTGGCTCCACTCTCTCCTATGAGCTGGGCAGGGCAGCTGTTAGACCGTGATCCTCCCTATTCCCCTCCATTCAGACAAAGAACAAGCATTAGGCTTTAAGACGATTCCCCACACAACTGCAGCCTGGTAATCTGTGCAGACAGTATCTGAGAGGACCGGTTCCCCTCCTGAGCCTCGTAAGGGGATAGATGGGCAGGGGTTTTAACTGTGGCGAAATGGCTTGAAGCCATTTAGAAGAGGAGAGAGCGGACTTCTACAAACATGACCTTCTGTCAATGTGAAGTGCTACAACCAACGTGTCTCCGGTTTCTGTCTCCCCTCGCAACGTGAGGACAACGTATTTTAATGACAATACCTCACGGGACAGGCTTGTGATACCGTTGATTATGGATATGAATTATGAAACTAGGAATCTGTAAACGGTCAATGGATGAAGAGGATGGAAGGTGTATTTAAACATTATAGCATCTAACTTCTACCTCACACATCCTGGTTTACATAATGTGTCCTCATTGTGAAATGAGGCCTCTTTCCCAAACATTAACGAGCCTAGTCACCAAGCCAATGGGACTGATGACCTGGAGGTCAAAGGTTCATGACCCCAGGTGAGGCACTGTCATTGTGTCCATGACCAGGCTACTTAACCTCTCATTGGCTAAGTCAAATCCCAGGTGTGACCGTGTGAGACTGCTGGGTAATATACGGCGTGTCAGTCACGCTGGGTTCTGGCTTCCTCTAAAACAGCCCAATGATTGTGTAGTCTGTCTGAGCCAGGTGGTCCGGTCAAGCAGGGAGACAGGGGTCGGCGAGGGATGAAGTCCCCAAAGTTCATGTTCATTTTCATCTGTTTATGATGTTTATGACCCCTGTGTCAGCACCCCTCTGGATCTCCCCTTCTCACTAACTAACTGACACTCAGAGAACATACAGACCATGTGGAAACATCTTGTTTATGCCCTGACCAGCATGGACATAAAGAGAGGGAGAGAGAGAGGGAGTGGGGAGGGAGGGTAGGGCCAATACAGAGAGAGAATGGGAGAGAGAGAGAGACAGGGAAAGAGAAGGGAGAGAGGGAGAGCGAGAGAGAGCAGATTGGACCAATGCAGAAAAAGAGAGAGAGCGGATTGGACCAACGCAGAGTGTAAACGTCCCACCTCAATCATTAGTTGAGCTCTCTGCAGATTTCTCGTAAATTTCCACATTAGCTGGAATGTGCTAACAGGCCCAGCTCTGGGTATTGTCATGTGTATTTATATCCTCCTGTAAGGCAATCTTCTCCATGTCTTTGGTGAGGGGGCTAATACTGGGCTTATTGACCATGTTGCGTATGGAGGAAGAGGACAGCAGCACGAGGTTACTGTTAACAGTTCAACAAATACACTAGAATATTCCAGTAATGTGACCTGGTGAAAGGGATTCATGCCTTGACGGTTGAAAGTTTCACATCACGTTGTAGAAAGTGTGAGTGCGTCCCTTAAGTATCAGTCATGTTTTCCTGTTATATGATATTCTCTCTCAGTACTCTGGGCATGTAGTGGGGGCTTTACTGACATGTCGAGGAAGAGGCCTGTCGATGTACCTGGTCAATTATTAACCTCTGAAGAAGATGGAGTCTCTGAATGCCATGCAAGGTGAGCATTTCCCTGTACACAATACACCGCATTGTAGGTTAAAGTTCATAGGTCAGAGAGGTTAAAGATCATAGGTCAGAGAGGGGCCCTGAAGCCAAGTAAATCACATCTCCAAACACTGACAGACCAGGAGTAAGGTGACGTTGCCCATAGACACTGATCTTGGGTCAGTTTTGCATTTCCCCCACTATGGGTTAAGGTTAGGATTGGGGGAGGGGTAGTTGATCCTAGATCTGTATCTAGAGGAAACTTCACTCCGGAGCGACTAACCAACAGTCAACTCTGAACTCACTACATTATCTCTGTTATGTCGAGTGATGCAGCACTATGCTCAGTCACAGGGCAGTTATTGGATTTTTACTCCAGAAATAGTCATTTGACTGATTGAGGTTTAACTACAGGAGCTAAACCACCTAAAATGTCACAATGTCATCAGTTCAGAAACATAGCTTTTCACATAATTTTCCTCTGATGGCACCTGGACTCTTGTGCCAATGTGTCATGGCACTATAATTAGATTTTTTTCAGGTCAATTCACATCCTTATCATGTCAGCATATTCCATATTCACATGCCCAATTGGTCTCCAGTGTTCTGTGTTTTTAAATGTTGAGTTCACACTGAAGATTTGTCGACTTGATCGCCCCTGTTGCTTCTCTGGGTCTTGAGATTCCTGCAGTCCCTCTCGACTCCTCTCTGTATCCGTCCCCCTTCACCAGGAAAGCTAGACCCTCCCTGCGCTTTGGGTTTCTTGGCAGGGTATCCCGTGATTCTCCCTGACAGCTGAAACGTCACCCCCTTGACACTGGCGGCGATTTATGGGCATTTGCAGGATACACAGTAGCCCTGGGGAGAGCAGGACACCGGGGTGACACCATAGTGCCAGGCCTGAGAGGATCAAGTCCCTATCTACACCATCAACATCATCTAGCAGAGAACTCTGTCTGACACCATTTTGTCTGGGATAGCCAATCAGATGAGACTATGGAGAGAACTCAGACCTTTATGGAGGCTAAGGAAGTATCTCCTGTCCTCTCCAGCCACCAAGCACATCTGTCCCATCCTGACTGTTGCACAACTAACTGAACCTTCATTACAGCACTGAAACAGGTCTGTGTCCCAGTATCCCCATTGCATACTGCAGTGTGTGAACTAATATCTTAGATGTCTCACCTAGCTATCTTAAGATGAATGCACTAACTGTAAGTCGTTCTGGATAAAAACATTTGCTAAATGACCAAAATGTCAATGTGAAGTCATCTACAGGGTCTGAACACTGTTTTTATTCACCCAATTATCTGGACCCAGTTCAGCAAGAGATCTTTGTTTATTGTCTTTGCATGTGCATTGATAAAGGAAACTAGAGTCTCGTGGCTCAACCAACATCATGTTGATTGAAACTCCTAATTGTGTTTCAGATGCGGGAATTGTGATTTGTTTTTGTTTTTCTAGAATGGAAATGTCACACAGTGTCACACAACCCAAAAAGTTTTCACTTGTATTAAGGCTTCCCAAGTGGCGCAGTGGTCTAAGGCGAGGCGTCATTACAGACCTGGGTTCTATCCAAGGCTGTATCGCAGCCAGCCGCGACCAGGAGACCCATGAGGCGGCACACAATTGGCCCAGCGTCGTCCGGGTTAGGGGAGGATTTGACCGGCCGGGAAGTCCTTGTCCTTGTCCCACCGCGCTCTAGCGACTCCTTGTGGTGGGCCGGGCGCATGCACGCTAACTTTGGTCGCCAGCTGTATGGCGTTTCCTCCTACACATTGGTGCGGCTGGCTTATGGGTTAAGCGAGCAGTGTGTCAAGAAGCAGTGCGGCTTGGCAGGGTCGTGTTTCGGAGGACGCTTGGCTCTTGATCTTCGCCTCTCCCGAGTCCGTACGGGAGTTGCAACGATGAGACAAGACTAACTACCAATTGGGGAGAAAAACGAGGTAAAAGTAAAATCATGATTTGTATAGTAATTAACAGTCAAATGAATGATGTGAAAGGTGAAATTATGTGGAATCAGCAAATCTGCCTAAGCTGAAAAGTACTTCCTTCTTTTACAAAATGTGGTTTCCAAATTGGTATTATTGTGTGCAGTCTATCTCTGCAGAGAAACTGTCCTCAAGTCCAAGACAGGAACCGACACAGTCTGGTGATCTGTCAGCAAGAAACCAATCAAATCTATATTGGCTTCCACATGTGACTGCTCCCCCAGACCCTTGTAAACAAAACGGAATGTCATGAAACGCTCACCATATACTGTATATCCAGGGATCGAGACGACAGCTCTTCCTCTACTACTTACTGTGGAAATGTATCACGTCTTCATTTACATAATTAACTTTCACATCCTCACTACCTCTGAAATTGAGTTAATTTCATCCACACAATCCATTCTCCTCCTATAGACATACTTCTCATCTATTGTGAAGTGGATCTGCAGCTTCTCCTTGACCATGGCCTTCAGCTCAGAGTCCCTGGGGTTGTGTGAAAGAAGACCTGACTGCAGTAGAATAGTCCCATTGAACAGGCCAGGACCAACCGGCCTGTTGTCCTGGATGGGCAGCTGCTGATCCCAGGAGGATGTTGGAATGATCAACAAACCCCGAAACCCCAGCAGGATTAGGAGCGCTCCCTAAAGTGTCAGTTACTGGGAGAGATGAGTACATTTACAGGCTGGAACAGAGCTGTAGAACAATAGAATAGTGTAGAGAATGAGGCATGGATTGATGGAGGGTCACGGATACAATATATAGAAGAGATTGTATATTTGAGGGGCAATATTTCAATAGAAATTGAAATCTACTTTGATTTGGGTAATTTACGTCAGCGATATTTTATCCAAATGGGTTTAGAAGAGATGACTTGACACGGGCCAGAGAGATGTGACACTGACTGACAGGTATTCCAGAGCCAGAGTGTGACATCCATGCGACATCCATAAGGTTTAACCAAGAGTGGTTGCACAACAGTATAGTACACACTGATCTGGAACGTACTCAATGCACTGCTTATCATACAGTATGATATTACACACACACACACACACACACACACACACACACACACACACACACACACACACACACACACACACACACACACACACACACACACACACACACACACACACACACACACACACACACACACACACACACACACACACACACACACACATAATAGTTTCATGAATGTTCAGTTAACCGCAACCCTAATACTATAAATGGTAAACAGTGGCCGAAGGGTGACAAAAATGTACTTGGCTAATTTCTTGGCACATGTCATGGATTCCATACCTCCAGGCAGAAACAGGAGCCCTCAGCGACCACTAGTATCCCAGCTGAGAGAAGCAGACTTTGCAGATCGTAGAAAAAAAATGCAAAGGCCACATAGCACCACTGAGAAGGCTTTCATCTATTTTATGGATTTAAGATGAATGAGTCCCAGATTTATTTATACCACCTAGATACCACGTGTGTCATTTTGACTGCACATTCATATCTATTTATGATTGGACATGCCACAAGTTACAGTTGCACTTAAACATTCTCACTGTCTAGGATATGTTTCTTTGAAATGTAATAGGCTATACTGTAGAATTTCAGAATTGGGGTTAAAGGTGGAACGTTTTTGATAAGACAAGTCAACAAGAACAAATAGACTTTATTATTACTATACATTATGAACATAATGTTTTTGGAACTTCGCAAGTCAGTTGAGGGCCAATATTTGGGGGGGGAGCCAACTTCTTGGGGAGGGCCTGAAGATTTCATTGACATTTATCTTGCAGTTCGAAAAGTTGAGATGGGCACCGGTACAGTATGTTACCATTTCACTGTGAAACAGATATTGAAAACACCTGTCATAAGTTTGAAGTGACGTTTTAACTTTCATTGAGAGGTGTTAACGCTTATTTATTTTCTACACAAACTCGCTTGGTAGTAAAAAACCCCATTGAGAAAAAAAAGGTTGATGCACTGCGACAGCTAAGCGTTGGATAGAGTTTCACATTCTATATATAAGCCTGGTAACTTGTGTCACTGGGCTATTTAAATGCCATGCAGTGTCCCACTGTCAAAACATAGGCCGTGCGAGGGTAGAACAGTATGGTGGAACTTTTTGAGACCAACACTTATTTCTTCAACGATCTGCGCTATCTCGAGGGAGATCATGGACCATTGCAGCACTTGGACATGGCGGGGGTGTCCCCTTTGTACCACGGGAATGACAGCCCGTTGTCACCTGGGGGGGATCCGTCCGAGACTGGATGTGACAGCAGCGGAGAGGAGCATGTCCTCGCACACCCGGGTCTTCAGCCGCACTGCGAGGGGCAATGCCTCATCTGGGCTTGTAAGGTTTGTAAAAGAAAGTCTGCACCGACCGACAGGCGCAAAGCGGCCACTCTCAGGGAAAGAAGGCGGCTCAAGAAGATCAATGAAGCATTCGATGCGTTGAAGAAAAAGACCGTGCCCAATCCGAACCAGCGGCTGCCCAAAGTGGAGATTTTACGCAGCGCCATAAACTACATCGAGCAATTGCAGGACCTGTTGCATACACTGGATGAGCAAGAAAAAACGCCCCAAAATGGGTCATATAACTATAACGTGAAAGAACACCATGTAAGCTTCATTTGAGAAATATTTGCATCTGCATTTTTTGTCACTTTATGCGTACAATAATTGGCTTTACACTTAAAGGGAAAATTGCCATAATGAGAAATATCTTACTGTGCATTATACTTGTAGGCTTACTACTTTGTATAATAACACGTGTGTTAGTAGACACTTAAGCTAATACATGTGTGTGTACGTGAAGGCGTCCAATAAGGAGTACCATTGGAAGAAGAACTGTCAAAACTGGCAGACCTCAGCTGATCATTCCAATGCACCAATGACGAATCAGAGAGAAGGTTGGTGCCAATTATGAATAGTAAATTAGATCTAAATTGCTATTTTGCAACTCATCAACTGATTGTACGTCTTATATATTTGATTTCTATATTTCAGGCTTCACGGAGTCTTCAGCGTCCACCAGCCTTCTTCGCCTGTCATCAATCGTTGACAGCATCTCAAGTGAAGAGAAACCGACTTGCAACGAAGAAGTCTCAGAAAAATAATGCATGATTTATTGGAATTATGTAGCCTGTATAAGCGACGTCAACATTTCGTATTTCAATTGTCTATTTCGAAATTATTTTCACTTCTTTATTCATATGTTTTAGTTTCCATTTACTTATATTCATTTGTACAAATTAACGGGCATTTTGTAGTCACTGTTTTCTTTTAAATTGTATGAATGGTCAATATTTTATTTCTAAAGTATGACAACAATGGAACTATAATCTTTTATTTCCAAATGGACATTTGATAATTGTAAATATTTTATAATATATTAACAACTTAATTTATTTTACATATAAAAGGCAGAAACACAACCTCAAGAGATTCATTGTTGTATTTGAGTATTTCTATATGAACTGACCAACAAAATAAATTGTAAGCATTGTATCTTACAAGGCATCTACACGTTTTGTTTTGTTCATCACTAACTATGCACTTCATTATTTATTTTAAATACTTGTCAGGTATTTTAAGAAAAATTCAGTTTTTACACATTTTGATATAATTACAAATGACATTTTCTACACTATATATCCTTGACACATATAGTATAATATAGTATCATGAAACCCATGCATTTAAATCCTCAGGTATTCATTTTGTAATTATCCTATGTTGTACCAGTCTTTTAATTAGACTTGACTCACTCCAAATACTATAGTTTAATGTATGTTTGTATGGGTACTTAAGGTAGGTCCTACTGTGTTCAACCTCTTTGCAGGTCATGTCATTCTTATTATGTGACAAACCTTCAGCCATACCTTTCAGGTCCCATAATGATATCCGAGGATATCCCTAATGTCCCCACTAACCCACTTGATCATGTGGAATTTGAATAGAGATATGACACTGTACATGCAAGCATCGGCCACAAGTTCCCCCAGTATTCATGGGTATTAGAAGACCATAAAATCCAACGGGACCTGAAATGGGCTCCTTTCTTTGTTCCAGCTGCCAGAGAGCTAGCCTGGTCCACTTCAGTAGCGTTACATTTACGTTTTAGTCATTTAGCAGACGCTCTTAAACCAGAGCGAATTACAATTAGTGTGTCCATCTTAGGATAGCTAGGTGAGACTACCACATTTCACAGTCGTAGCAAGTACATTTTCCCTCATAAAGTAGTTAGCAAAGTTGGTGCTAGTCGGGAAAGAATGTATTTAAAAAATATATATTTTATTAAAGATTATTACCATTATTATTATTATTATTATTTTACTATTATTATTATCATTGTTTTGTCACCTCTAAACTTGGTCAGGAGGCAATGGTGCAATGGCTCAGTGATAATGAAGCCAGCTATTAGCTCCTAATTAATGATCACTTGTTTGATCATGCACATTAGCACAACGTTTACACATAGTTTATAAGGGACCCCCTGAATGTATGTTTGATATGATGATCTCTTTCTCCTACATGTGTTGACTTGGGGAGGCCTACTTGTTTATGATCCCACAGTGCATTGCTGTGCTGACCTAACCCTGCATCACAGTGAGCACTGCTCCTCTCCCTCTCAGATCTCTGGGGCTGACACACTGCCCCTGCTGACCCCTGTGTGTCCAGCCTGGTGTCATAGACTAGTCATAACATAATGTTAGCCACAACAAATTGGAATGTGTAACATATCATAAGAATTGTAAATTCAAAACATATTGTACGAATTGCAATTTGTAACATATCATATGAAATGTAATTCGTAAAATATCATACGAATTGTAATTTGTAACATATAATAAGAAATGGATGATAAACATCCAGAAATTAATACATGTCATACCAAACGTAAAATATCATCATAATTTCAGCGTCCCAGATTTTTGTTTACTATGTTACGTCCACCCCTGATTCCAGGTTGTTTTGTCTGCCTTTCCCTCAGCCCTCACACAAATGTAAGCACACACACACACACACACACACACACACACACACACACACACACACACACACACACACACACACACACACACACACACACACACACACACACACACACACACACACACACACACACACACACACACACACACACACACACACACACACACACCTCACACTGACTCATGACCCCATGCACACACACAACTTATTAGTGACTCATCCAACAGTCATTTGAAAAAGAGGCCATAGTAGAGATGCAGTAGGGTCTCTGTGGTGTGTTGTTTTGTATTGCCGCTGAGTACATTCAAATTAATTAACCTTGCCGTCTTTGTATAAAGGCGTAAAAGGCTTTAGGGTAGGGCATGTTTTGGGTGATTTCTCAAAACAGCAGATTGCATATCCAATGTACTAACATTTAGCCAAATCACAATGTCAAACCACCCATGCTCCTATTTCTAGTGCGATTAAAAATAGATTTAATGAGCACTTCAGTGATGCCTGATACAGTAAGTACTATCAAAGGATATAGGGCCTGTACTTCAAAGTCCCTTCACATCTTTACTTTTACTTCTGATTCTCTCACTGAACCAAACTGAAACTAGATAGCCCCCACAGTAATGTTATTTTAATGGATCGAAGCAGCTTTCTCACAGTGAGTTTGTGGGCCTGTTTCCCGGTGTCCATGAGAATTGTCCAGCGTCTTCCTTCCAAATGAGTTCTAAGGCTCTCCTAGATCCCCCTAAATGACTTTGTCAATCTACTGTTTGTTTTTGGATAATATCATTGATATGTTTTAACAAAATCTACCACCTGCTCAACATTGAGACCTAAACCTTGGGAAAATAGCAATTACCACCTTTATGTTGAGAGGGACGTAATTTCATTGGGACCTGTTATTTTAAGATTTAGATGCAAATTGATCAGTCTGGGGTATAATAGATGTGATTCCTATACTAATGTCTATGATTACTGTCTTATTTATGTATAATACAGTCTTTATAAGTTAGGTGTTATAGATTAAATTGTTTAATCCTCTCTCTGGGTGTTTCAAATGGAGGATAAGTGCAGTATGATGTATTATCACTATATGACTTGTTAGTAGACAACATCGGCCTGCAATTTTACAGAGATTTCCTTGTCACTTACGATGCGATTGAAATGGATTTTGCTGTGGAGGATGTGTTTAAAAAGTCAAGGCCGATGAAAGGGGAGATTTTATAGGAGAGGATCAGCCTTTGGGAGAAATGCCTTGATTTATCAGGCTTTCCTAGAATATCCTGCTACGAAATGGTTCCCTGCAACATTGTAGTTGGCAGCACACTGCAGCTCCCTGCCAGACAAGTGGTGTTGCCAATCAAAAACCCTTGTCATGTGATATGATCTAATGCACTCACTAAAGTAACTGTCCAGTGAAAGCCTCTGTTAACTCATACCCAAATAATCTTACTCATACCCGAATAATCTTGTTGACTCATCCAATACTCGCATTTGCGGCCAAAGCCTAAATTGGACAACAAAACACTTCGAAAACCCCACCTCAAACTTCTGTCTCAAACAGAACATTTGAAAAATGCTTGCTATTTCCTCATAAAGTATGATGTCATACTCCTGAGGAGGATAAGCTGGCCAATCAGTGGTCTAAAGGAGGATAAACTGGCCAATCAGCGGTCTACTCACATGAATATTTGTAATGCTTGCATTAATATTTGTAATTATGGTATATGCCCACAACATTCTGTTGCTGAGGTACACCCACACAATTCCAACACGGTAAAGCTGCTTTTTAACATACTTAATTACACTTTTTGGAAGGAAAACTATTTCACTCATATTGTAACTGACTGTTGGTCATATTTCATAGAAATCTAGAAAGTTACTTTTAAGAAATGGGCTGCCTCCCATTTATAAAAACAAACATTGGTTAACTGGAAAAGTGAAATACTATACTTGAAGGATTATAATGTGTCACAAGTGTGATTTAAATTATTGTATCAGTCTGAAACATGTTGTTCATCAGACAAAATTGAGATGATTTGTCACCATACTCTACATCTTTCAGAAATATAACAAAAATACGTTTCCATCTATGGCATATAGTGGTAAGTAAACCTTTATGGAACATTTGATACATGACACCTATGGAGACCGGATAAGAGGGGCACAACATCACATGCAATCAAAGTTTAAGCAGTTTAGAAGAAATACGGGTTCCACACGTGAGGGAAAAGGGACATTAAATCCCAGCTAATACCATACACTTAACTCTGCCTCTGACCCCTGACAACAACTCCGGAATAGAGGCGATAAAAAACAAACCCCCTAGTTCCCAAGAGACACCACTACCACTTCAGATCACAGAGCCAGAGTGAGTGTGTACAACGACTGGAGCAGCGCATAGGCCTCTGCTAGATGTATCGCCACTAACACCATATGCTGGTGCAATCGTATCCTATAGGCTCAATTAGCTGTCGGTTGTTGCCAGGTTTTCTCGTTGTCCATATTGTTGGGGTTGTTCACAGTCAATATAGCCTTTGATCTCATCGGCAGCATCGAGGGCCAGGCTCATGCCAATGTCTTCTTCAGCTGTGCGCAATACAAACTCGGACGGCAATTCCGTGGCAGGTATTCGGGTGTTTTCTTAGGTGTGCGCTGTTCCCAGAGATAGAGGAGGACAAACGTTTTGACACGTTGTGAGAAATATCCACATTGTATCCTTGTAGGGTGTCAACAAACACAAAGCTCGAATAATTACTCCGACGACTGAAACAGGCAGCTCATCATGGCTATTCATCAGTGTTTGTTCTAGCTAGTCACTCATGCGTAATTAGGCTATGCACATGTGGTTGGGACGACAGCGGCCTCTTTCGAGATGCAGCTTAAATAATGAATATAGCATGCTTATTAACATGTATTACAAGCCGAATGTTTTAAAAATTAACACAATTGTAATGCCAGATTTCTAATTTTATTGAGTAAAATTAATCAAGGATAGAATGCGATACAGGTATTTTAAGAGGGGCCTCAAAACTATACAGTATTAGACATTAAGAGACCTTTCCAGGTGCAACAATTATATGTACATGTTTAAATGTATAGGCCTATCTGTTTTGAATATCATTTGACATAATTAGGTTTTAATAGTGTTTGTTTGGCTATGGCAGTAAGCTAGGTCTTGCAAATTATTCACGAATTGAAGCCCTCGTGTTAATTGCTCAATTACCTATTTTAATGAGCTTTAACAAACACGGACACCCCGTGTATGACACCTTCAATGATGAGTTAGGACCGGTTAGTGGAGTTACCGCTGCAAAATGATCCGGATTTGAAATGTTACACCTCTCTTTGCAGCTGGGCTGCATCTGTAACGCTGCTATTTGTCTCAAGCATAAAATTGGCCTGCGAACTCTTGTACATGGTTCACCTCGTTGCTATTGCTCAGTTTTAGAAAACAAAACTAATCTCCATTATTATCACACTTACATATGTGTAAGATTTTGAGTGTTGGCTCATTGCAATATTAGTAGTGTATATATTTAGAAATTGGTATAGAAAAAGCACAATTTTGTCGCATCTGAGAGGTAAAGTTATTCTCCTCTTTACCTGTTCAACTATTGGTGTTCACCAACCATTACCTTTAGTCAGAATAGCTCTGTTTCTTACAGAAAAGGGCCATGTAGTGGTGTAATGAGTGGGAAAACACCAGGGAGTGCAGATCTGGGGAACTCTGCAGGGTAGTGGGGGTGAGGGAGCGGGTGGGGTGGAGAGCTGAGCTAACCCCAGTCTGCCTGGGCCAATGGGGCATGGTAATTAGATCTGGCCAATGTGGGCCTTGGGCTCTGGACTGGGGGCATATAAGGGGGGCCCCATGGCAGCAGCCCCCTCATATCACTCAGAGGTCTCCTCTCTCACCCCACTGCTCTCCCAAAGCAGAGAGTTATTTGCTTCCTTTCTTCAACCACAACAACAGCCCAGCCATGGATGTCTTCTCCCCATCCCAGATTTTCTATGACAGCGCCTGTGCCTCCTCGCCAGAGGACCTGGACTTCGGCCCCGGGGAACTGGATGGCTCAGAGGAGGACGAGCACGTCCGGGTCCCTGGGACTCCTCACCAGGCGGGTCACTGCCTTCAGTGGGCCTGCAAGGCCTGCAAGCGTAAGTCCAGCACGGTGGACCGGCGGCGGGCTGCCACCATGAGGGAACGACGCCGGCTGAAAAAGGTGAACCACGGCTTCGAGGCTCTGAGGCGCTGCACCTCAGCCAACCCCAGCCAGAGGCTGCCTAAGGTGGAGATCCTGCGCAACGCCATCCAGTACATCGAGAGCCTCCAGGAGCTGCTCCATGAGCATGTGGAGAACTACTACGGCCTTCCTGGGGAGAGCAGCTCAGAGCCTGGGAGCCCCTCGTCCAGCTGCTCCGACAGCATGGTGAGACTGAGACCAGACACACACGGACTCATATACAGCTTTTCTCACTGTCTCCTCATCTCTGTGCAGCACACAAAGGTTTTATCAGGTCCTGCAAGTTCAGTGTCTGCTGAAACGTTTTCCCTCATTGGACTAATTCAGAGTACTCTAATTGCATGATGGATCACATTGCTGTTAGCCTCTGTCTTGTTGCATCTCCCAAGATCTTGAGTTGAAAAGCTTTTGTTTGGGACTCTAGCTCAGTAGCTTCATTTCCGATGTCTCTGAGCATGCATATTGTAATAATTTGATATTACGATGCCATATCTAATTTGCATTTAGAATATCTCCCTGGATCTGAAGGGGAATAGGCTCACTTCAAATGTAGAATGTTTATTGAATAGACTTGCACTGATTGTGCTGTTGGGGGATCTCAATTACAATGTTCCCTTGTGCATTTCATCTTCTTTGGCTGCATCATTCATGCAAACATCTCTTTTGCAGTGTTATATATGCATGATGCTTTATGTTTCACCTGGAAATCCTATCCTTTTTTTATTGGTGTGTTTCGTGCATGTACATTACCCCAGTGCGGGCATGATACCTTCTCAGTTGGCCAGACAAGATTAGAATCAGCTCTACAAAACAGTGGTTAAAAGGTGATGCAATGCTAAATAATATAATGGATCTTTATGATGGTGGATGGAGTAATGGCTTTCCCACTGCTGGACACATTATAGCCTAATAAACCCTGCTAAATCCACCTTACTGAAGTCTGGCAGGAAAGACTGTGCTTTTCTGCATTCCATTCTGACTGCATGTTCTCCGCCGCTGCCAGGATTTTCTGCAGATTTACTGGGAGAAAGTGTCATCTTGCACAAACTGGTGTTGCTTCCACTGATACAATCGATTCGCCACGGCTAGAGCCAGGCAGATCATGGGAGTAGCCTGCAACTTTGGCCCTGAGGTGGCTGTGAAATAAAGAACCCTAGCCAGACAAGCAGGAACACTGTGGATTTATCAGTCTGGCAAGATGACCAAGGATTACATTATTTACCCATATTTTAATCTTATTTAATATATGTATGTTCTTATCTTAGTAGCTTTCTTTGTTGTGCACCATTTACAATCCTCAGATGAGGAAAATGCGCTTGACATTTCAAAATGTCTGAAACGTAGAAAGGTGAATAATATCACGTGCTTTGTTATGACTGCTGTGCTAACGTTAGTTTACTCTGTTTGTTTCCGTGTAGGTTGACTGTAACATTCCTGTTGTGTGGCCTCAGATGAACACAAGCTATGGCAACAACTACAGTTATACTAAGAATGGTAAGACAAATTGATTCATACGTTATTATTTTGTTATGTCATGAAAACGTATAGACATAGTCTAATGAATACATGTAATGGGCTTATGTAAGGTCTGTCTGCCACCTGTGTATGTTGAGTATTGTAAAACTTGCCAGGTTTACTTTCATTAGTTTTGATTCGTACTATAAAGACACAAATGGGGTTCCAAGTTAAGTGAATAATTTTGCCTTTCTTTTTAAGTTCACCATAACCATAAAATGACTCAATGGGACGTGGTAGTTAACTGATCTCATCCATAAGATAGCTCCCTTCTTTGTCTTGACTGACCTTGTCCTTCCCCTGTTTGTCCTGTCCAGTGAGCTCTGGAGAGAGAGGTGCTGGTGCCTCCAGCCTGGCCTGCCTGTCTAACATAGTAGATCGCCTCTCCTCGGTGGATGCCAGTGCCCCAGCAGGGCTCAGAGATATGCTTACCTTCTCGCCCTCCAGCACCGACTCCCAGCCTTGCACTCCAGAAAGCCCCGGGACCAGACCTGTGTACCACGTGTTGTGAAGAAAACCTGCATTAGAATATAAATATTCTCATGGCCCTGATCTTCAACCGCATACCGCTTTTACTTCCTATTTCGGTGATGGCTAAGATCGATCAGCACCTGCCAACCTTTGTATTGTAAATAAGATTGTAAATATGTACTGTAAATGTTCATTTATTTTAAACAATATTATACCAAATGTAACATATTTAATTGATCCTTTTCATGTGTCTGTCCTAATATAGGCCTATGCATCATTCAAACAAGTTGTATTTAAGCTATTGCATTTGTTAGCTTCATGTTTCTCATGATCAATAAACGTTTCAATAATTCTAGAGTTCCCACATCTGTTGGTGTAAATGCTGTTTATTCTATCTAATAGAGTGTTGGTGTGGTGGGAGGAGATGGGAAGGGGAGGAGAGAGGGTTTGTGTACCTGTTTTTTCTTTAGTAACAGATGTTTCTCATTGTTAACACCCCTAACTACACCCTAAACACTATCGCTTTCAACAAATGGCCTGAACGTAACACTTGAAATTGTGTGTAAGGGAGAGGAAGGGGTTACTAGTATCATATGTTGCGTGTCATCAAAGCCTATAGCTCATAAAATCAAAGCGTTGCAGTCTTTCTCCTGTTGTATTGTGACCCCATTAGGCTAAAAGGATTTCCCTCACATTTATAATAGAAGAAGACGGTGAAATCAAATGTTTTTTGACTTGGGTTTGAGAGCAACCAACAGGTGATGTAGGTCCTGTATCACTTGCCCTATGGCAGCACAGCACACAGTCACGACCATGTGAAAACATAGAAACCTGTCTCGTCGTGACACAACCTTCGAGAGACACTTAAGTCTTCATATTTATGACAAGCACCTTCCTGGTGTGACACCAGAGGGAGAGACTCAGTGGCGAGTGGGCCGTACTGGTAGTTAAACTCTGGCTCTGCCTCTGTGGCACGATGCTAGATGGCTCTGTGGCATAGCAAGCATACCAGCGAGGGCTTCTATTTCAGTAAGCCACACCGCTGGCTACGAAGCTCCCCATGCATTGAAGTCATTTTCCATGGCTAAACCTTGGATATATTCATAAATCACTCATCATGCACCAGGCATGTGACGTCATGAGATGACAAGATATTTAATATTTTTTCCCCACATCAACAGATAGTTTGACCCATGGTTACAAACGGGGTAATTTGCATCAAGTACTTTATTATTAGGATATCATTAATCGATTTCAATTTGATTCATATTCCAACCTGGACAATGTAAGGACTAAACGAAGCCTGACACAAATCACTCTAATGTGAAGTACTCTGGCATTTCTCACAATAGCCAAAGCCATTATTTGCAGTACTGAGTATACACTATTACCACAAGAGGGAGGTATTTCTAATACTTGACTATGAGATGTCACTTCTCATTCTCTCATGACTCCATAGCTTGTTTTATTGCTTATCTAATAAGTAGGCTGTGATATTGTTTCATCATATTCCAGTTAAACAATAACTACCTGACAATTTGATACTGATGTAGGATCTTCATTTTAGCCAGTTTACTACAGCAGGAAAATGATTCTGCAGCAACAGGAGATGTGAATTATTATGTGGATTATAATTAATGGACATTTTGTAGGGGTTGATACATTTTTAGTAACGGAAAATCAAGTCTGAGATTTCATAGTGGAAATGACAAACTCCAGAAGCCTTTTTAAACATCAAATACACTACACGTTTTACATTTCCTGGATTGCAGGAAAGCTCTCCAGCAACAGGGTGATCAAATTAAGATCCTACATCTGTAGGTCTTTGACAGACATTGTGCTCTTCTAACGGGACAGGTTGGGATGAAAGGAAGACAGGTAACAATTCAATTGCTCTGTAGGCTACATCAAAACTCCAAAATCCACGTGCTCAAGTGGAGCCAATGTTGTCCTCATGTGTTCACTGTAAATCCCTCCTTCAAATTATGAGGAGGCTATGAGGAGGTTAGCTAGCTGTCAGACTCTTAAATTAAACATATTTATCCACATTAAGTGATTTATAATCGCATCAATTCAATACAATTCAAACAATTTTGTCATTATGATGGCTAACTATTGCCCTTTCATTGAGGACATATCTTTGAGTGAGTAATCTAGACACCATGTTGATTTGTCCCACTGGGCACAGACGTCTATTCTACATTGGTTAACCAACGTTGATTCAACCAGTGTGCCCAGTGGGATTTTAGGCTATAGCTAGTTGGCTAGTTAATAATAGTATACACCCCTCAAATTCAAATCTGGACCTCAAACCATAATTCAGTCCCTCTAATCAGGGATTGATTTAAACCTGGGAGACCAGAGGGATATACCACAAAGCAGGAACAATGAGTTAGCCAGCTAACTTGCCTAAATTTAAAATGTGTATTTTTTTGTTTTTTGGGTCTATACAATTTATTTGGTCTATACTATTAGCCTGGCTGACGCGCGACCCACGTGACTACACAGCGAGGTGTGACTGGAAGACTTCCAGACTTGGTGCCAGACAGACTACCATACTATAGGCTTCAGTCTAATCTTCCATGCTTTTCCTCTGTATAGTAGACTGTATCATCATTTATGTTAACATAACCTTTGTAGTTAGTCTATCCTTTCCTTTTTCATTTTCTTCCATGGGGAATCATATAAAGTATTGTTTTATCACCTACTTCCAAATGTCTGTGGTACAAAAGCAACGTTTTTGACCTCTAGGTTGCCACGGCAGACCAACAGGGTATCACAACACATCACATGCGTGCAATGCACCCACCCTACAGAATAAATTCAGACACCCCCACCCCTGCATCTGGAAGTATGTTGTCGTCACAGAGACAGAGAAGATGTGATTTCACCTGGCTATAAAGTAAGTGTTGTGTTCCAGCATTACATAGAAACACATCAATTCACACCAGCCATATAAGTGTGAATTTCTTACAGTGTTATACAGTGAATACATATGCCAGCTATGCTGTTCTTAATTTGCATTAGACTCATCAGATCATTTAGATGAATTTAAAGGTTGTGATCATGGAAATGACTTGTAGCCAGGATTCATATGTCCACAAAGATGAGATGAGATGCATATAATGCAATGTCATTCCTGAGGGCTCAAATGTCAGTAACCACGACATGGCGCAGTCTCTGTAGCTTGTACATTCTCCAACACAAGCCCTCTAGACTATATGAAGGTCTCGGTAGTGTGTAGCCTACTGATTGATGAATTCAAGCTGAGATCTATTCGTTTTACAGAATAAGAATGACAGATATTAACATATTTCACTGATCTCTCATCAGTGATGCCTAATTACGAGTTTGCGTTTCCATCCTCACTACTCAGTTCATTAGCCCCGTGGAATGAGAAAAGAGGTGATTAAACAGATAGATGGATTGCGAGGATGACTCGCTGTTTATGAATTAGACATTCCTGATGGAAATATTCCTTTGATTCTATCTGAGGGAAATATATTTAAGATATAAGGCCCGAGGAGGTGTGGTTTATGGCCAATATACCACGGCTAAGGGCTGTTCTTAGGCACAATGCAACGTGGAGTGCCTGGACACAACCCTTAGCCGTGGTATACTGGCCATACATCACAAACCCCTGAGGTGCCTTATTGCTATTATAAACTGGTTACCAATGTAATTAGAGCAGTAAAAATAAATGTTTTGTCATAATCGTGGTATACGGTCTACAGCTTCAGCCAATCAGCATTCAGGGCTCGAACCACCCAGTTTATAATAGCACACACAGCCTGGCTTGTCTAGTGGTGTTCCCTTTGACAAACACAATAGTAGGCCGATACACACTATGTTCTATATAGTCAGTTTAGCTGGCGCAAGCAAATCCACATCCTCAGCTTGAGTTTCCTTCCGTCATCTTACAAGGACCACTGAGCTCCGGCATTACTTTCAGTGTCTGCCTTCTGTATTGACATGCCATTGGCGATTGGGTTTATATTCAGATGCTTAAAAAAAAGGGGGAATTATAATGTAAAAGCGTCAACCACAGGCACTTCCATCTCAGTACCTGTCAGTGGAAGGCAGTGTCAGAACCAGTGACCTCATCATGGAGAGACCTTAATTGCTTTTGAAGAGTGCTACACTGCTGCCCTAAAACTTCTGTTCACAGCTCAAACAAACAGGGGTCACGAGTTAGTCCCCTTACCCCAGATTCCAGACAAGCACAATCGACACAGTAGAAGAAGAAGAAGTTTGGGGTCAATAAAGTCGTCATTGTACACACGCACATATATTTATTTATACAAATATAATATGTATAACAATTGCATATCACCTGGTGTTGTCTTTTTTTTCTGTACAATCAGGAAGTACAGTACGTCCAATCAGGAAGTACAGTACGTCAAATCAGGAAGTACAGTACGTAGAATCAGGAAGTACAGTAGATTGAATCAGGAAGTACAGTACGTCGAATCAGGAAGTACAGTACGTCCAGTCAGGAAGTACAGTACTTCCAGCCTAAAAAAATGCAAGTCGTCAATAAGAAAGAGAATAAGTAAATGTACAAAAGGGATCTGTCAGAGGCAAGATGAACTGCTCAAAAGTTGAGGGACAAAACACGTTCACAGCCCAATCTGGTTGGACTATCATGATGGCACATTGCACACAGTGTGGATGTTAAATGATCTTGCACTACTTCAATACCCACCCACAAAGGAACTAGGCCTATATAGAACATACACACATACTAGAGTTTGCTACTAGGAAAACCATCCAATGTAATGTTTGTCTGACAGTACTACAGATACAAGACTCCTTTTCAGTATCAGTGTCGATCATCAACTGGTTTTCTAATAGCTTTCAATGAATCCACATTGCAACTTGTTATACCTAAATATGGTTACTTGTTATGAGAATACTACGTCAGACTATAGGTAGAGGGTTGAAGGAGAGAGTTTAAAACAGAGGTCCCTCATTGATAAGACAACTAGAACATTCCACAGTCCCTTACTCACAATGTAAAGGTGACGACGCAGATCCAGGAGAATGAGTCCATTAACCATACTATTCCGGTACGAATTATACACTGGGCTATAGGTCTTATACAATTCAATCTATTAAATAATCATCTGAATGTTAACAAACACACATGCCTTAATGAAATTACTTTATGCAAAACTCAGATTATAAACAATAAAATAGATTGATTTGAAAATAAAGACAATTGTACCATATGATTAACCCTCCAGGTCATTAATATATATATATAAATGTGTTTGACATTCCTCATATAAATGATATAGCAAATGTTAAAATTATATACGTAGATTTTATTTTATATGATTACTCTATATACTCTCTGTATATATTAATTTGATGGGAGTAGATGACTAACAATCATTAAATGGCTGACTTGAGAGCTGAAAGTCAAGTTATGAAATTGCACGATAATTGTACTCGCCTATTCAATTGTATGAATACACTTATCTCTGTGTATTCATCCCCCTTTATGTACCCCTCTTTTAACAGCCATTTGATTTTAATGGCAGAAGCTGCCTTATGACACACAGTGCATAAGATACAGTTGACCTAGTATAACATTGTTAAGTTTTGTATCTTTACCACATACTGTATATCTCTAATCATTACTTTCATGTGAAATGTAAAACCAACGAAAGTCTGTTATTGCTAAATCCACAAGTTTCCATACAAAATATTTTCTCGCTGCAATATATAAGGTAAAAAAGAGTTCACATTTATCCAAAGCAGGACAAGTTTGACACAAAAAAAAGCAATGTTCATTCACACACAGACACAAGCTCCCATAGAAGAAACAATAGAAATATCACTGTACAAAGCTATAGCAAAACCAAAGTCAGGAAACAGGTGAAATGAATTCAAAACAGATAACAAAAATAAATAAACTATCACAAATGACAAGAAGGAACATTGAGGAGGGTCACAACTTTCAACTGTTAGAGGAAAACTTCAAATGAACACAAACAAAATAAAAGTCAAAAGGATGGGTTTCAGTGCTAGCCTCCAATGTCTCAAATCACAAGCACCATTGTTTACATTTCAGAACACAAATCTTTCAGTTTTGCTTCCTTCTGTTGGTAGTACATTGAAGGGGGAGAGAGAGTCTTCACTGCTTAACAGTATCATATTCTCCTCTACCAGGTGGTTCCTTCAGGATCCTCCGCACAGAGATGGACTTAGAAAATTCCTTTCAGCGTCCTTCACTTCTTCTTTTGGAACAGCCTGTGAGGGATAGATGTAAGAAAAGCTGAGAGCAATGCTTGAAACCATTTGACAAGTCAGTACTTTGACAGGTCAGTAAAGTGGGATGCTAATGTCATATTCTGGTAGAATTATTTACAAAAAAGTGAAGTGTACTCTGCTGCGAATTGCGAAAAGCCCATTGAACTGTGAAAAGCCAATTAAAAATGATTGTGAATTAACCTTTTACTGCAGTGGGCTAAATCAGGGTCACACAGAGTGTTTCTTGGTAGTCTTAAACAAATCTACTTTGAAACAAAAGTATACACATCACACAGATGGTTATGGGCTTAAATAAAAGAAGACACCTGTACCATGTCAGATATAGAGTTGAAATGCATTCAATTTGAGTTTGCATCCCAATAATACACTTTATATACATCATAGAAGACTGAAATAAAACAAAACCGTCTGACATAAAAACAGGATTTTCGGTCGGGTTTTAGAAATAATGTTTATTAATTATGAAATTATGAAAAATATGAATAACATTCCACCTATGAGAGCACTAGGTCATTTGACAGCAGGAAATGGCTACATGTCTGTGGCTTTCCCACTACTACTGAGAACAGAGATATAGCAGAGCCTATTGTGTCCTCGGCCTTGGTCAGCCTGGCCAGGTATGCGAGAGGAGACAGAATGGCAGGGCAGCGTGTCAGAGAGGAAGGCTACATGACGTACAGATTCCATGCAGTCCCATGGTGCTTGCCACCTAGCAGCCTGTTCGCCGCGCATGTCGCTTGCTTGGCCACCGGCCTCTTGGCCACTGTGGCAAAGCCCTGTAGTCAGCATGCCAGGGTTGATACAACATGATCCCTGCTCAGTCCTCACTCCATGTCTCTACTGCGCAGGTCTACAAGCTCTCACATACCTCCCCGAGCTAAACGAGGGCTACACGAGGAGGGTTACTATCAAACGATCCGTGCCACTGAGGATCCCTTAGCCTGCGGGTGGTGTTAAGTCTTTTGTGATGTGCCTCGTGGAGGTATGTCAAGGGTACACTTTAAAGAATGCTCAGCTGAGTTAGCCACAGCAACGTGTTATAGCTTCATCTGAGGCCCAGACAGGCTTAATATTACTACTACCTATTTTCAGAGTTGTCGTTATTTTTGCTTTATCACCTCCAGCAATCTAAGCAATGACGGGGTATATTTGTATATATGATTCAGTCAAGTAAAGTTTGCTCTGTGGTATGTGTTATAAAACATGTAGCATCCCATGAGCGTGAGCTCTTATTTGCTCAGCCATATCTAAAATAATTCACAAGCCACGCGGCTGAATTACTGACACAATATAGACGGTTATGACTATACAGGGGATTGCAACTGCTTAGTTAACAAACACCCTGAAATAGATTAAGCGCTCATTCCAGGAACTTAATGTGTGCAGCAAGCATATGTTTAATGAAAAAATGAAAAGCTTGATGTAATCCTCTGTAACTTTTACCCAAAGGACAAGGCCTGGTATCATTCTGTAGCAGGAGCCTCTCTGGTACTCTCTCTGGGTATAAAGAGCCCAATGGGTTTTAAAGAACCACTGAACACGCCGATTGGCACTTCTGTTTTTTCTGTTGCTCATTAGAAAAACAAGATTTCAGTCTTGGAGGTTTGTTTCCGGAGCGATTCCACGCTTGGTTAATTATGTTTGTCCCCCATGAGACACTGTAGACGCAGAAGCCTACTTCATGTTGTAGTTGCGCAGTTTTATATCTGACTAAGGTGTTTGTTGCAGTATTTCTCAAGTAAAAAAAATGCGTAACATGTTGTCTTATGTAAACAAAGTCAGGCTGCTGGGCAGGTCTGTCTCACTGTATGCTATTGAATAGAGAGCAATCACTGCAGCTGTTCACCCCATGTTAATGGGCAAATGTACTTCATCTAATCAATACCCATCCTTCATTTACCCGTTGTGACACACAAATGTTTCAAACACTTTGTAGTCAATTTGGACACAAGAATAACTGTTTCTGACTCATATCGATGCCACATAGGCAGTTTTCAAAGGCATTCGTTGCGTTTTAAATGTTGTTGCTGTTTCAAATGTGCAATGTGTATCTCCAGACAATGCCAGTCTCCGTCAGTACACCCTATTCCCCAAAAACTTTTGAAGTGCCAAAGAGTCCCGTGTGGCTCAGTTGGTAGAACATGGTGCTTGCAATGCCATGGTTGTGGGTTTGATTCTCAAGGGGGACAAGTGAGAAAATGTATGCTCTGAATAAGTGTGTCTGCTAAATGACTGAAATGAAAAATCCCTGTCAGATCCTTAAAACAGTATGAATCTAAATTAAATCATAGTTTGGTGAATATATAGCCAGTTTAGAGGACTGGTATTCTTACTGTACCTGCTGTTATCTTCATCTGTGTGGTCCAACTCCTTCTCCTTGGTGGCCCCCTAGCCTGGTCCCAGATCTGTTTGTGCTTTCTTGCCAACACCTACAGTCATTTTTGGTGTGACAATGCCCATAGGAGTTGGCAAGACAATACAAATAGATCTGGCACCAGGCTACGGTCCCCCACCCTTAAAGCAATGAAAAGCCTCACCTACGACATATGGTTCTGCTGGGTAGTGAGGTTCTGCTGCTGCTGAGCCTGCATGAGGAGCTGCTGCTGCTGGCGGCGGCGGGCCGTGCGGAGCTTCTCGAAGCGCGCCTCCATCTCCTCCAGGACCTTGGGCGTGTAGCGTACCACCAGCTTCACACTGTCCTTGGCTGCCTTCAGAAGCTCCACCGCCTTCTCGTGGTGCTCCCCCTCCACACTCTGGGGAGATACAATGAAAGAGAATGAGAGAGAAGAGACTCAGAACATTTAAGAAATATGGTGGCAATGTTTTAGTGTTGTAGTGATATGGTCTCTGAAGTCTGCCTCAGTTTCTTAATTGGCATGGACAGAGAAATAAAGAAACTTTGCCAAGACTATTATGTAAGCAACAATGACACAGTTACACAGCAGCAGCTTCAGTTTCTAAATGGTTACAACCAATTAGGTTTGAATGGAAGTCAAGTGTATTTCTACTTAGTTCAACTTAGTTCAACAAGCATTGCATATTTGGTATAATTAGCAATTCCTCCTCAAGCCCAGAGTAATATACCAAGTACCAAGCAACATTTGCGACACACCTACTCATTCAAGGGTTTTTCTTTATATTTACTATTTCAAAAAAAAAAATAAAGACATCAAAACTATGAAATAACACATATGGAATCAAAACAGTGTTAAATAAATGAAAGATATGTTATATTTGAGATTCTTCAAAGTAGCCACCCTTTGCCTTGATGACAGCGTTGGCATTCTCTCAACCAGCTCCATGAAGTAGTCACTTGGAATGCATTTCAATTTTGTATTTAAAAAAATAATTATTTAACCAGGTCGGCCAGTTAAGAACAAGTTCTCATTTACAACTGTGACCTGGCCAAGATAAAGCAAAGCAGTGCGACAAAAACAACAACACAGAGTTACACATAAACAAACGTACAGTCAATAACACAAAATAAAAATCTATGTACAGTGTGTGCCAATGTAGAAGTGTAGGGAGGAAGGCAATAAATAGGCAAAAAGAATTACAATTTAGCATTAATACTGGAGTGATAGATGTGCAGATGATGATGTGCAAGTAGAGATACTGGGGTGCAAAAGAGCAAGAGGATAAGTAATAATATGGGGATCAGGTAGTCAGGTGTGCTATTTACAGATTGGCTGTGTACAGGTACAGTGATCGGAAAGCTGCTCTGACAGCTGATGCTTAAAGTTAGAGAGGGAGATATAAGACTCCAGCTTCAGAGATTTTTGCAATTCGTTCCAGTCATTGGCAGCAGAGAACTGGAAGGAAAGGCAGCCAAAAGAAGTGTTGGCTTTGAGGATGACCAGTGCAATATACCTGCTGGAGCGCGTGCTACGGGTGGGTGTTGCTATGGTGACCAGTGAGCTGAGATAAGGCGGGGCTTACCTAGAAAAGACTTATAGATGACCTGAAGCCAGTGGATTTGGCGATGGATATGTAGTGAGGGCCAGCCAACGAGAGCATACAGGTCGCAGTGGTGGGTAATACAGTTGAAGTCGGAAGTTTACATACACCTTAGCCAAATACATTTAAACTCATTTTTCACAATTCCTGACATTTAATCCTAGTAAAAGTTCCCTGTCATAGGTCAGTTAGGATCACCACTTTATTTAAGAATGTGAAATGTCAGAATAATAGTAGAGAGAATGATTTATTTCAGATTTTATTTCTTTCATCACATTCCCAGTGGGTCAGAAGTTTCCATACACTCAATTAGTATTTGGTAGCATTGCCTTTAAATTGTTTAACTTGGGTCAAACATTTCAGGTAGCCTTCCACAAGCTTCCCACAATAATTTGGGTGAATTGTGGCCCAGTCCTCCTGACAGAGCTGGTGTAACTGAGGCAGGTTTGTAGGCCTCCTTGCTCGCACACACTTTTTCAGTTCTGCTCACAAATTTTCTATGGGATTGAGGTTAGGGCTTTGTGATGGTCACTCCAATACCTTGACTTTGTTGTCCTTAGGCCATTTTGCCACAATTTTGGAAGTATGCTTGGGGTCATTGTCCATTTGGAAGACCCATTTGCGACCAAGCTTCAACTTCCTGACTGATGTCTTTAGATTTTGCTTCAATATATCCACATAAGTTTCCTCTCTCATGATGCCATCTATTTTGTGAAGTGCACCAGTCCCTCCTGCAGCAAAGCACCCCCACAACATGATGCTGCCACCCCCGTGCTTCACGGTTGGGATGGTGTTCTTCGGCTTGCAAGCATCCCCCTTTTTCCTCTAAACATAATGATGGTTATTATGGCCAAACAGTTCTATTTTTGTTTCATCAGACCAGAGGACATTCCTCCAAAAAATACGATCTTTGTCCCCATGGGCAGTTGCAAACCGTAGTCTGGCTTTTTTTATGGTGGTTTTGGAGCAGTGGCTTCTTCCTTGCTGAGCGGCCTTTCAGGTTATGTTGACTCATTTTACTGTGGATATAGATACTTTTGTACCTGTTTCCTCCAGCATCTTTACAAGGTCCTTTGCTGTTGTTCTGGGATTCATTTGCACTTTTCGCACCAAAGTACGTTCATCTCTAAGAGACAGAATGCGTCTATTTCCTGAGCAGTATGACGGCTGCGTGGTCCCATGGTGTTTATACTTGCGTACTATTGTTTGTACAGATGAACGTGGTACCTTTAGGCGTTTGGAAATTGCTCCCAAGGATGAACCTTGGGCAAGTTGCTGCAGGGGGGGGGGGGCTGAGATGTTGGCCGGGGTAGCCAGGTGGAAAGCATGACCAGCTGTGGAAAAATGCTTATTGACGTTATCGATTATCATAGATTTATCAGTGGTGACAGTGTTTTCTATCCTCAGTGCAGTGGGCAGCTGGGAGGAGGTGCTCTTATTCTCCATGGACTTTAGTGTCCCCAAACTTTTGTGAATTAGTGCTACAGGAATTAAATGAACAGGTGTTCCTTGTTAAAAGTTAATTTGTGTAATTTCTTTCCTTCTTAATGCGTTTGAGCCAATCACTTGTGTTGTGACAACGTAGTGGTGTTATACAGAAGATAGCCCTATTTGGTAAAAGACCAAGTCCATATTATGGCAAAAACAGCTCAAATAAGCAGAGAGAAATGACAGTCCACCCTTTGAGACATGAGGGTCAGTCAATCCGAAAAATGTCAAAAACCATTAAGCGCTACAATGAAACTGGATCTCATGAGGACCGCCACAGGAAAGGAAGACCCAGAGTTACCTCTGCTGCAGAGGATAAATTCATTAGAGTTAACTGCACCTCAGATTGCAGCCCAAATAAATTCTTCACAGAGTTCAAGTAACAGACACATCTCAACATCAACTGTTCAGAGGAGACTGCGTGAATCAGGCCTTCATGGTCGAATTGCTGCAAAGAAACTATTACTTAAGGACACCAATAAGAAGAAACTTGCTTGGACCAAGAAACATAAGCAATACACATTAGACTGGTGGAAATCTGTCCTTTGGTCAGATGAGTCCAAATTTGAGATTTTTGGATCCAACCGCCATGTCTTTGTGAGACGCAGAGTAGGGGAAGGGATGATCTCTGCATGTGTGGTTGCCACCGTGAAGCATGGAGGAGGAGGTGTGATGGTGTGAGGGTGCTTTGCTGGTGACACTGCAAGTGATTTATTTAGAATTCAAAGCACACTTAACCAGCATGGCTACAACAGCATTCTGCAGTGATACGCCATCCAATCTGGTTTGTGCTTAGTGGGACTATCATTTGTTTTTCAACTGGACAATGACCCAACACACCTCCAGATTGTGTAAGGGCTATTTGACCAAGAAAGAAAGTGATGGTGTGCTACATCAGATGACCTGGCCTCCACAATCACCCGACCTCAACCCAATTGAGATGGTTTGGGATTGACCGCAGAGTGAAGGAAAAGCAGTCAACAAGGGCTCAGCATATGTTGGAACTCCTTTAAGACTATTGAAAAAGAATTCCAGCTGAAGCTGGTTGAGAGAATGCCAAGCGTGTGCAAAGCTGTCATCAAGGCAAAGGGTGACTACTTTGAAGAATCTAAAATATAAAAGCTGATTTGTTTAACACTTTTTTGGTTACTACATGATTTCATATGTTATTTCATAGTTTTGATGTCTTCACAATTATTCTGCAATGTAGAAAATAGTAAAAATAAAGAAAAACCCTTGAATGAGTAGGTGTGTTCAAACTTTTGACTGGTACTGTATATTTTCACATTACAATTCTGGATGTCACGGAAATCAAATGAATCCTTCATGAAGCTTGCTTTTTAAAGCACACGTTTGATTAGTGTTTGTCTGAAGAAGGCACTTTTTAAGTCCAAACACATCCTGACTTTACCATGTAAATTGGTTTTCATTTGATGGTGTAAATGGAGAGTTACGGAATAGGATTCGGCAAGGAGTGACTTTGAAAGGCCAAACTGCTAAGCCGTGTGAAGTTTGGAACACTTTGCTCATGGTGACATTTGCTTCTTCTAAAAAACTGTCGCTTTGATATAGCGTTTGTTGTTGCCCATTGCTTTATTCATTTAGTCGTAGATAGCTCTCCTATATCTTGGACGGTGGCTCACTATAAGCCTCTTTTTATTTAGGCTTCAGAAAACCAATCACTCTGCTTGTGTCACGTCCTGACCATAGAAAGCTTTTATTTTCTATGGTAGAGTAGGTCAGGGCGTGACACGGGGTTTTGTCTAGTTTATTTATTTCTATGTTGGTTCCAGTTTCTTTTTTCTATGTTGGGGGTTTTGTCTAGTTTATGTATTTCTATGTTGGTTCTAGTTTCTTTTTTCTATGTTGGGGTTTTGTCTAGTTTATGTATTTCTATGTTGGTTCTAGTTTCTTTTTTCTATGTTGGGTTTTTTGTATGATTCCCAATTAGAGGCAGCTGGTTATTGTTGTCTCTAATTGGGGATCATATTTAAGTTGTTGTTTTTCCCACTAGGTTTTGTGGGAGATTATTTTGAGTTAGTGTATGTTGCACCTCTTTGTCACGGTTTGTTTTTGTTTATTGTTTATTGTATGTATTGCATAGTTTCACAGATAAATAAAGATGTGGAACGATACACACGCTGCGCTTTTGTCCGCTCCTTCATACAACAAACGTGACAGCTTGACCCTATCAATATTGTGAAAGTTTGACTCAAGGTTTAGACAGAATGCTTCTCTGCTCGGATGTGGTTTGTCAGAAGAAATTTCAAGCAAGACGAGAAAATGAATACCTTGAAATATTAACAGCACACAACTGTGATTGGGATTCGTAAAATAGAAGACGCAAATTCACCGACTATCATAAATAGGGTACAGAGTTTTTCCTGGTCGGTTCACGTGGTCAGGAAAATCTGACCATGTAACCAGACCTAGCAGTAATCATAAATAAGCAATACATACCACACCATTGACAGACAGGAGCTGGTCCCCTCGCTTCAGGCCCCCGTGCCTCTCAGCCAAGCCCCCTGGGATGATGCGGGAGATATAGATGGGAGAGTTCTGCTCCTTGCCGCCCATCACGTTGAAGCCCAGCCCCTCCTCCGTCTTGGGCAGCTCTACCACTCGGGGGTGAGAGTGACCCTCGCTGGCCGCAAAGGCTGCAACTGTGGCCTGCGAGAGAGAGACAGGCGAGAGGATAACGATCAGACCGTTATTGGTGTGTTCAGCACTAACTCCAAGCCCTATACCACCCTATTTTGTCTACGACACAAATAGATTAGATAATGACGATACTAAGTGCATGAACTGGGATTGCATTTCCCAACAGCCAAATAAACTTTCCCATACCCAAGAGCAATGTAGAAGCAAAGCGTACAGACTTAAATTCACTCTGTGGGTGGGACCTTCTGACTTCTCTCTCTAAATGGGGCTTAGAGACGTCCAGTAGGGCTGAGAATAACAAAGTGAGAACCAAGGTGGTGATGTATTGTATAGCCATGTGAGATGTTTTCTGGCTCTGTAAGAACATGAATTAGCACATATCTGTCGCAGCTGGAGAAGAAGAAGCGAGATAACTTCCACCCCCACTAACTAAATCTCTGTGAGCCTGCTTCATTAAATTCCACTGGCTTGGGATAGCTTTCAAGTTCTAGAGGAATCTTCTTCTCGCCTTGTCGTCTGAAACTAAGTGTGCAGGAGCTTGTTAGCCCAGCCTGGAAAAGGAACAGCAGATGTACATCGCCACAGGTGCCTGTCTGTCAAGTCTGTCTCATTATTATTAAGCAATACTTTCTCAGGAAACTGCAGGGGAAAAAGGCCTCTGTTTCAAAGCTTGGTGTATGTGGATCCAAAGTTTCCCCTAGCAGGTGAAAGCCCTGAGATCCTCCACTTCTTCGTCCCCCGCTTTCCATCTCTCTCTCCATCTCTCTCTCCCACTGTGAGGTAAAGAAGCACTGTGTTCAGTATGCCACCATCCCCTCTCTGGCTAACGGCAAATCGACCTTCACAAGTTTATCTCCCTTCCTGGGAGGAAGAAACTAGATGGCGTATGGCTGCCTCCTCCAAATGCAAAAAGTGTCTGGGGCGAACCAAACAAAAATTACAGCTCACTGGGAAATTGCCAAAGTAATGTCACAGTACCGTATGGAAATTACTTAATTTCATAAAATGTTATCATCATCAGCCATCAGTTCAGCTCAGTCTTTTCTCTGGAGCACCATAGACTAAGTGGTCTCCCATCTCTGGAAGATAAAAGATAAAAACCTCAGGCCAGAAATTACAGTCTGGAATTGAATCAATTAACTGGGTAATAAACTGAATCAAGTGCTCATGTTCTCAGGTGGAACACCTTTTAATTGGTAAACGCTCACCAGCAACACTGCAGCAAAGGCATCTAAAATAACATCTACCCTGCTAATGCCTCAAGATTTCTGGTGTATCAAGGGATCCCTGGTTTTCCATAGGACTATAACACGTTTTAGGCCCCCGATGTCCTACTTAAAGTGATTCATGTGAAATGCCCTGAGTGCTGCCCTCCAGACCTTTGGTCAGTGATGTACTTGAGATGTACTTGAAGACGAGGCTGATGGAACAAGCACCGGCTCAGCTAAACGGAAACTCTCAGGAGGTCGGCACTTTCAAAAGCAGCGCTCCATCTCATTTCGATGTCATCGATTGAAATCACTCCCATGGGCGTGGAAGCCAGTGAACGGAGTTTGCTCTATGTTAATTGCTGCTCTACTGACGGCTGTATTTAATATGCTTTTGAAAAGATTGGTGATGGACAAGGACAAAGCTGAAAGGCACTTCATGCTGTTGTCATTGCTTTCTTGTGTAAACAGTGTCATATGGACAATCTGGCTTACTTTAACACTGTTAAATACAAGCCCCAAGGCCTCTTTCATGAATTGTAAAGTAGTTTGATTAGACCTATCTACATTCTCTCTTTCAAAACAGCCTTTGAATAAGCTTTGAAAATAAAATGATTTGTTTATGAATATGTGCTTTATAATGTTGAACAGGGACCTTGAATATTCAACAAATAATGGATATTTGAAGGGAAATGAAAAGGACAAGTCGCTGTAACAGCAGCATACCTTCAACCTCAAAACCATTTGATCTGAGCAGGCTAGAAAGAGTATTCCATCAACATCAGATAAAGTGGTGTCCTTCAATAGACCTAAGCTATGTCTTTGCATACCTTTCATCCAAGGTGGAAATTCACAACACAATCTACAGTCTGATTAAAGTCGTAAAAAAGGTTACCCCGTTTAATACTCCTTGAGAAAGGGACTGAACCATAGTCAAAGTTTTGCAAACCATTTGCGATTGAAGAGATGATGTTTCACTGACAAAAAAGAGCCCTTTGGAATTGTACTCCACACTGGGCCTATTTATCTATTCATCCTGCTTGCCCAGTGTTGTCAATCAATCTGTGTCCTACTCCTCTGTGTGCTCAGTCTCTGGAAGGAGCAGCCAATTGAATCAGTCAGTGTGCGTACCTCCCTATGTTGCCCCATCTCTTCTTCACTCCCTCTCTGATGTTTTGTTAACACTGGGAGAGAGGACCGAGATGCACTCCTCTCTCTCATCTCACCCTCCCTCTTGATTCCCTCTTTTCCTGTCCCCCTTTCACTGTTAGATGTCTGCTTGCTTTATTCTCCTCCACAAAAGAAGCTCTCCTCAGAAGGAATATGAATGAGCGGTGGTGGAGGGACTCATTGGTAGAACCTCTCAAGTGTTTACATCCAAGGTCTGCTAATGAGTAATTCATTGTACACCAAACCTGCTCCAGTCTTTGATCATCTGAAGGAGACATGATGGGTGTTTATGTATCTAGGCTACATTGTACAGTATCTTTCAGCCTCAAGTTTGGTCAATACAGCTAAGCCAGTCTGAGATTAGAGTATGTTGCTCACCTTCGCTGTAGCCCGTGCCTGGTACTCCGGACAGCCATTGACTGTGATTGTTTCATGCATGTACTGGTACACCTGAAATAGAGAGAAAAATGGACAAACCATGTGTGTATTTTCTCAGTACTTTTGAATTTTCTGCTACATTTCTCTAAGTCTCTTGCATGTTTAAACCATGTCGTAGGCTACCAGACTTGGTAGTTGGTAGGGTTAGGTTTTTGATTTCAATTCAAACCTGTATTTTGAGTGTGTTTATTTTGCAAATACCTTAGAAGATTATGTAGATATTCATTGGATTTCTTCATCCACCTGGAACCACCTTTCACTGTTAATAAACTGCACACTATTTGGCGCCTGATCCTGCTGCCTCCTGCTACTTACTGCCCTTAAGGCTGCTCAAACATCTGGTCCCTACGACAATTAGCATAAGCAAAGCGTGGTGCATCAGTAAGTACAAAATACTCATAGCACACTGGGGTGTGGCGCTACTACCCCTTTTGGTTTTCTCTCATGTGGGTAACAAATGGCACTGAGTAAATAAACTGAAGAGAGTGGAGTTTGGAACGGAGTAGAGAGTGGAGCTAAGACTCTTGGTACAGTAGGTGAATTTTCACTGAGGATTTACCCTGGTGTTCTACCAAAAAGCCTCAGACCTGTCTGTTTCCAGCTCCATGGCCCAACTCCTGGTACTCACTGGGCCATGGCCTCAGTGGACCTGACCTGACTTGGGGCCAAGGCAAGGCCACGGGGGCTTTTCGGGCATCATTTATATACTGAACAAAAATATAAACGCAACATGCAACAATTTCAACGATTTTACTGAGTTACAGTTCATATAAGGAAATCAGTCAATTGAAATAAATTCATTAGGTCCTAATCTATGGCTTTCACATGACTGGGCAGGGGTGCAGACATAAATACTCCTCAGTTTCATCAGCTGTCCAGGTGGCTGGTCTCAGAACTGCACATTTTAGAGTGGCCTTTTATTGTCCACAGCACAAGGTGAACCTGTGTACTGATCATGCTGTTTAATCAGCTTCTAGATATGCCAAACATGTCAGGTGGATGGATTATCTTGGCAAAGGAGAAATAAACTTTTTGTGCGTATGGAACATTTCTGGGATCTTTTATTTCAGCTCATGAAACATGGGACCTACACTTTATGTTGCATTCATATTTTTGTTCAGTAATACATAACAATGGCTAACTGTGAATGATGTTTAACACCTTACAAAGCAACTGTTTTGATTATGCAGAGGTTGTTGACTCCGCTCTTCACAAGTCCTCACTGTCGGCCCTAGCTATGGAATCCCAATGTCCCTAGTATAACTTAAGGGTGTATACACTAGTGGAACTCTGGTGTTACAGTCAAAAAGCAGTTCTTTGCTTTTCAGCTGAGCGACTCTTTGATTTCCAATATTGAACACCATCTTGGGACCTTCATTCCAGGACACCTCTTCCACATCTACAGTGTGTTCTAACATCCTCTAAAGAGGAGTCAGCATTGTGAGCCAATGGAAAGCTTTCAGCTGTAAAAGAGCTATTTTGATTCGTTTCTATACAGAATATGACATACTGTATCGACACCATTTACAATAGCACCCCCAGTGTACAGTATGACATTATCATTGAAAATAAGAATTTGTTCTTAACTGACTTGCCTAGTTAAATAGAGGTACAATAAATACATTTTTAAAAAATGACACCTTCCTCTGGTGATCCAACAGAAACAACTAGAAACATTATGAATGCTCTGATTAGTGTTGCATTGTTGAACATTACATGAGACATTGGCCTAACATTCCCCATACGGGGTCATGTAATTGTTAGATGAGACTCATGTTAGCCCACATCCTTTGTGTGTTTTAGCCAAGAGGCTTGCGGCTGGTCCATTCCATAAACATTTTCAGTGCATCGTTCTTCATATAAAGATACAGCATCCATCCATCATTGTGAGCCTGATTTAAATACACTTAAGATGTATGGACTGTTGTGTATTCAAGGTCTCAGTGGATGCCTTGCTGTGAGTCAGGAGAATTGTGTCTAGGAAACACGTGAATAACAATAAAGGTCAAGCTATTTCAATCTGTAATTTGCTTAACTATATGCACAAACATCCACTAGTTGAAGTGCAAATTGGATTTACCACTAACTACTGCTGAATTATTCAACGAGCAAACCAAATTAAATTGTAATGTCTCAAACCCTTCTTGAAGAACAACATTGACTTTGTTTTTTCCCTGTGCAGTGAATTGAAAGCTTTTTCATTGTATTGTTTTTCTCTGGAATGAAAACTAATATGGATTTTACTCATCAGCTCACACCTCGGTATGTTTCTACTCTCTCCAAAGGAGAGCATGTGTTTTCTGGGCTCAACCATCATTCAATAGTTCTGTATGATGAGCTGGAGCAAAACAAAGGCCCTTGCCTCTTTGCGACTTCAAAGTGCTTCATCTGTGTTTCAACAATAAAACAAGTGGTTTCGAGAAGCCGCGGTATATCCGACTGATGAAAAACAAAGTCCGTTGTTGATATGAAAATAAAATAATAACCTCAAGCTCACAATGCCCAACAACCAAATAAATCAATTGTATTTTGTTCTGAGCAAGTATTTCATTTACAAAAATAAGATATTGGAGCTTTTTAGGTTGACCTTAATGAACCCAGTTGAACTCAGTCTGACAACACTGTTAATGAATGAACTTAACCTTCTTTTCTGATAATTCATTGGGGGAAAATAATCTCCAATAACATAAAGAAAACAGTCACAACATAGAACAAATTGCTGTGTTCTTTTTGCAGTCAGTTGATTTTGTGAAGCTCCAGGGAACATACAGATACATACGGGTAGAAAGAGCGCGAGAGAGAGAAAGAGAGAGAGAGAGAGAGAGAGGGAGAGAGAGAGAGAGAGAGAGAGATTTGAAAGACTTGCACTCCTGAAGGCATCATTTCTACCTCATTCCCCTCCTGTTACTATGCATCCATCTTTACCTCCGAACTCTACTTTCTTCCTGTCCCTCCTGAATATACTCTCCCTCTCTCTCTTCCCTCTCTCTCCTCTCCGGTTCACTGGGCGTTTACCACGGCAGGCTTTCATTAACCCAGATCTATTTAACCTCTGTGGAAAGCTCAATGTGCTTGATGGGCTGGGGGCTACCAGTCTACCGTCAGCCTTACGAGGACGCCACAATGCCTGATAGTGGAGAGAGCTGCCCGGAGGGTGCTTGGCATGACGCGTGTAACCATGGCTCCCCGCCCGTCTCCCTCTCTCTACTGAGTCGGGGAGCGGAGAGCAAAATGGGGAAGGAGGAGACGGAGAGAGAGAGCTTGAAGAGCTCTCCTTCTCCTCTCTCTAGCTGACAGAGTTGAAAGGGGTCATTTGGTAGAAGCGAAATGGCATTTAATAACTGTTCATTCACAGACCTCCCTCGCTCTGTCAGCATGACACAAAAATAGAATATTAAACACACAGAGATAATTAAATGAAGTGGCTTTCAGCCTTCAGCTCATAGTAAATGTAGTAAGAGACTAAGGTCTGTTCTCAATGGAGTGGCACACAAATCCTTTCCTTTATATGAACTCAAAGTGAGACCCGTATTCACATGCACTATTCCATTATCATCAGGCTACTACAACTCTATGATCACATAATTGATTCAGTTCAGTTCACAGTTCAGACTATGATTTTTTTTTGCAAGGAAAAATTACCTGCATTGTTTTGTGTCTAATGAAATTCACGATTCGATTTCATGTGTGGTTGAATCGTTTGCTCGGGCCTTGAGGAGGATTTTCATCAGGACCAGTTCTTGATATGCATAACGCTTTAAGTCAAGCTAACAGAGTGGCTGGAAATCATCATAAAGTCCATCATTTCCAGCTGGTTAGCGCTCCCAGTCGTCTTCCCTGGTGTCCTTCCCTTTCCATTTGCAAAGCAGATTGGCTCTGACGACTCACTTTCCCAGAGCTCCGAGATGTCATTGATAGACATGGTTGGAAGAGCAACGCTCCTCCTCACTCCACCTCTCTGTAAATGTGGGTCTTTCACCTTAGCAGGCATTTCCATCCCCCATAAATTTCCCCTATCAACAGTTAGCCAGCTAACCCCATCACCCATAGCTAGGCTGATTCATGTGGCTGTAAATTCTATTGACACTGTGAAGAAGGTTTTCAACCAGATCACCTCTATGACTTCTACAGTAGAGACATGATCAAGCTACCCTGGTCTGTGGGATTCTGTGTCTGCTCATCAGACCATGAAATGAGCTTCACCAGCAGATATGAGACGAGGGGAACAAATGAAATCGCTCAATTATAATACCCGGTGGCCCCAGCTCAATGCAGTATAGGTCATCTGCATTAATGAAATGACATGCAGGTGAATCCCAATACCGCGCAACAATATATGGCTCTGACGCAACCCTTAATCTTCCTGTAATAGCTGTGGAGGAAATGATTTAATGACCTACTATGTTGTTTAATTGAACATACTATGCTGTTTTTACTTGAAGAATTGTCCTTTGTTAAATGTTAGTATTTTGCTGATACAGGCTTGTCTGGTGTGACTTAGTCATTTGTCTGGGCGTACAGATAGGAGGCGTTTAGGTGTGACTGCAGTATGTGACATCCTGTTTTAACAATCTACAGCAACTTAGACGTGTGGAAACATACAGGCTTGAACGGACAAGGGTGGCAATGTTGAGTGGTTGTTTTGATTGCTTCATTTTTGCAAATCTTATAATAAAGTTGTTTGGAAAAATACAGTCTCTCTCCTTTTGGTTAGAATGCCCACGACGTAGCTCTCTCAACTACAAAGATTTCCCATCTGCAGACGCATTACAGCACAGAACAGGGGTCAGATGAGATCAAATGTGAGTACATTACGATTAGCTCACCAATGTAGCTCAAAGAGGCTCAGCAGTCTAGTCTTGCTATGTCAGGGTATTAAGAGCGAGCCGCTGGGAAGTGTTTTACGATACTCGTCACTATCCATAGTCTGGGAAAAATGTGCATGGAAAAATTTGCATGGAAAAATGTGCATGTGCTAGAAAAATGAATACAGGGGTTGTGACCGCATGCTGGATTGTAAACACATGCGACACGGCACGCATGGCAAGGTATTGCTCAATTCACATAAATGACATGTTCTCTGCTCTTCCATAGAGACATGGGAGCATTTATTGTCTTGGGAGACTGTTAATCCAATAACCACTGACGTGAACGCCACAGCTGTTGAATGTTGCAGCATGACTGTATGTGCTGATAACAATCTCTGTAATAACAGTAATCATCATCATGGCCACGACCACTCATCTTCACTCTCCAGCTGCTCTAGCAGTCAGACCTCTACGAGAAAGAGCCATTCTGCACCATGGCAAAGTGTCAGCTCACACAAGGACGTAACTGACTGGAAACTATGGCCGGTCAGCCTCGGCAACCAATCCAAGCTGATCCTCTCTAGTTTCCCTGGTGACTGGATGTGTTGTTGGTGGTTGAAGTGTTTCTCTCGCTCTTTCCCTCTCAATGGCCAGCTGTTGTAACCTAGTCTGTAGGGTGCTGCCTAGCTGCTACTCCTGGCAGAGACATGAAGCCTCCCCCACCACCAGGCAGCACCAGGCTCCAGTGTCTCTGCCTGACTCCCAGGCCAGGCTTCTCTCATCCTGCTGTCCAATGAAAGGGCCAGCCCTCTCTGACATTCCCTCTAGTAGATTACATTTCCTACTAGATGACCTCAGTCTGAGTATGGATGGCCCTCTTACTCTTCAGTCTGTGTGTCTGAGCTGACCATGTCTGGGAAAACACCACTAAAAGTCTGCATTGTTGTGTAGCCACATTTATTCATTAAAATAACCATCAGTCACCTGTGGTCAATTTCCCTGTGTTGGCAGGAGCAAAAGGACCCTGGGGCCGTGGTGCAGGGGAATCGACTCACCTCTCTAATGGCTGTGCAGAACTCACTCTGCAACACCAACTTCAGGGACTGCAGCTTGTGACCCGGGACGTCCCCGGACTCCTGTAGCTTCTCCAGCAGCTCAATCGCCCTGGCCACATCTGACAGAGAGAGAGAAAGAAAGACAGAGAGGAGATAGGGAGAGGCAGAGAGAGGGAGGAGAGAGAGGGAGGCAAAGAGAGGGAGAGAGAGAAAGGAAGAGGGAGAGATAGGTGGAGAAAGTCAGAGAGAGAGAGAGAGAGAGAGAGAGAGAAAGAGAGAAATGACAAGAAGGAAAGAAATGCCCCATTGAATTACATTAACCTCAGAGCCTTGAAAAAGAAGTCCGGAGCGAATCGATAGAGAGGATAATGGAAAAAAAACTGAGTCAAGGCCAAGGGGAACAAGAGAGAGAGAGAGAAAGCAATCCCAGCGTCGTTTGCATTAGGCCTGCTCCATGCATGAGAAAATGGGGGGCGGACTTCGAGGGAGGGAATCGTTCCGTTCAAAGCGAGCGATTCCTGGCAGGAGCGGGCACCACGAGCATTCGATCCTTTTAAAACAAACCCATGATGCCCTGAGTTAAAGACTTTGACTCCTGTGTCTAGTAAACTCGCCACTCCTAATTATCATCCCCTGAAGAAATCCAGAGTAAAGCAGATTGTTTTCACACTCTTAAAGACAAACTGGGAAAATTAAAGAATAGAGAGTACGTGCTGGAAGGGGAGAGGAGGGATTTGGTGCTCAGCCTAATCGTTGGGTCAGTTGTTTTAGAAGAAACTAAATAAAAAGCAGTTGGTGGATAACGTGCATCTGTCAACCCTTTATCCCTTGAGCATGTGCAAAGATCAGCGAGTCGCTCGAAAATGACCAAACCACTTGTAATCAGCTACAGATTTGAGATTTTTCCTACCTAGCCTGATGTCGAACACAGTGACACAGTGCCACTCAGGAGGGGAATTGCAAGATGATGTATTGGAGTTGATAATATAGCTTAGATGTGAAAAATGAAACGTCGTTAAGTGAGTCTACTTTATTAATCCAACAAATATCCAACTACATCACAACAGCAAGTGTATAGTGAGGCTAAGTGCAAGGACTCTAAACAATCATCTTAAACACTATTACCCTGGTGTTGAACTAGTGCCACATTCTGCACCACACCAACAGAGAGAGGTAAACAACCGACGATGTTTATAAACATCACGCAGAACCCAGGGGGGCTGGACTGAGGCGGAAGACAATCTAGTGTAACCCGGTGAGGCAGAGAGGAGACAGAAAAGCTATTACCGTTTACAGACCTAGGGCGAACTAGGTAAGAGGAGGGAGAACTGCATACGTAGAACCTGTGGTTGTTTAGGCAGGTTTGTTTTGTGCCAGTATTAGGCAGTCAAACAGACATACAAGGGCACAACATTTACTGTTAGTACACAAGTATACATGGACAAAGAACATGATACCCAGAGTACCAGCGTGGATTACATTAAACCAGAAGAAATGGTGGGGTCGATTTCCATCAGGATTGGTTACTGCAAGCCACAAAGTGTTGTCAGAGAGATCTTTACAGGGCATTCATCAACCTAACTCCACAACTCCACTCAGCATCTTCTGTAATGATGGTGTTGTATAGCACAGATAATATCGCATAGGACGTTCTAAAGGATGTACAAAAAAATATGTTTTATTGTCACAATAGGTGCAGTGAAATGTTTATTTTTATTTTTACAGGGTCAGCCATAGTAGTACGCACCCCTGGAGCAAATTAGGGTTAAGTGCCTTGCTCAAGGGCACATCGGCTGATTGTTTTCAGCTTGTCGGCTTGGGTATTCGAACCAGTGACCTTTCAGGTACTGGCCCAACACTCTAAGTCTAGGCGTGGGTGGTATAGTCTACCCTCGAGGCAGCTGGTTCTGGTAAGAACCCTAAGCTATGGGAGATGAGAGTGGAGCTGGTCCATAGAGAGTCGGACACAGGAAAGGGTACACTTTTCTCTGAACCTGTGAGTGTGAATGGAGGGATCTAACAGAATTCATTACTACTTTACATTACCCCTACAATGGTTATGTAGCTAATGTACAGAATTTCCATCAGATTTAATAAGCATCCAATGAGTCCCTAAGTAAGGTGAATGAGGTTGCACAATATTCTGTACCATATCTGTAAAAAACAGAGTTAGCTTTGCACTAATGAGTGGCCAGTAATCTGCAGGTATTATTCCAAGCAGCCTGGGTAGTTTTATGAGCGTTTATTTCTCATTATAACGAGGTCAGGGCCAGATCAGGAGAGCTTTTGCGTGCTCTCATTTGCTCATTAGCGCCAATTTCTTTATCCACGTCAAGGTCTCTGACAAGGCCTCCGACATCAAACAACACTTCAAAGATTAAGATTTCAAAAACATTTTTGTTTATAGATGGGATTTTTATGGAGGTCCGTTTTTGTACTTTGACGCTACGCTGATCAAAAGCCATAGTTGGGATTCTCCACCTGTTCAGCACCACTTTCAAGTAGTTTGTCTTTCAACTTCTGTCTGGGGAATTAAATAAATACATTCTTTGAAATAAACTGGGGTGTAGGCTAAGAAGCTATTTTGTAAAAGTAAAGCTAACCGTGTTTGATTGCTAAAAGGAAGGACTTCGGGTGTCAAGTTGTTTGAAAGGAGAAAGCAGTCCGCAAAGGTCTTAGGCTCCAAGCAGTCAAAGGCAGTATTTTAGACCCCTATTTGAATAACAAAAAAAATCGCAAATACCGTACCGACGCCATAAATGTCCTGCCCCATCTGCCCTATTCAGACTGTCCGGTGTCTGAGCCCAGTCAGCCAACACACCAGCAGTAAAACGGGCCTGTGGTTACCAGATGTGACAGTTGTTTTCCCCCTAGACCAGCGATGAGGACTACACCCCAGCAGAGGCTCTCCTGCTCCTAGAGTTATTACAGGTAATAGGTCATAAAGCCTCACCTCTCAAGCAGTTGCATTTCATTTGCTGCATCGTGACACATATCATGCCCATCATCCACACGGCTTCCCTTGGTCTGCTAGCTCATCCACTCTGCAAGCACTGTCATGTCGATTTGTTTCAATAAGTAGATGGCTATTTGTGGACAGAATGTCTTGGACAGACCGTGGATAGTGTTGTGTGATAATTGGTGTAAAACATGCAGCAGTAATAGAACACCATCCATTCCTGTGACGAGCTGCCTACGTCAGGCATTTCTGCTGAAATCCTGTATTTTGTCTACGGTGTGAGGACTGAGTGAGACATCAAATGGTTTCCTCTGTGTGTGATCTAAGGGGTATAAACCCCCGGGGTATAAGATTTGCTTGGCAGCCCAGGGTGATTTGCAGTTTCAATGACTATGGGAATCCAGGCACAGAGTTATGTCACGTCCAAATAGCTTAGTCTGCAACGACTCCCAAATAAGACAATGACGCGTCACATTAAATCCATGCGTGGTGCATTCACCCACATCACCTAGGAGACCAGCTGAGAACTTAAGTCCTTATTATAGTTGGCTCTGTAGACACACACAGACCAGTAAAACCATGGTAATATTGAGCTACACCACCACTAGCAAGTCCCTCAGCCTACAATACTAATACAAAGGCAAACCGCTTTGAAAGAGTAGCTCTACACATCACTAAGAATATCCTTACCGCCCACATGGCGTGGCCTGTTACCAAGCCGGAGCCACTCCATGAATAACTACAGTACATCTGGAGGGTAACACACAGTCAGCCAACACGATCCTGGCCTGCCTTACTAACACTCCAACCCATCTGAGAGAGGAGCTTGAGAGTATGCATGGATCTGGCCCTTTCTCTCTCTCTATTCCACTTCATTAAAAGACCGTGGCTCAGTGAAGCCCCAGGATACCAGTCCTGTAGGCCTACAGATCTCCTCTCTTTGGATTTCCTCACTCCACTGAGATGGATTCACTCCACTGTCCTCACTCCACTGTCCTCACTCCACTGAGATTGAATTACTCCACTGTCCTCACTCCACTGAGATGGAATTACTCCATTACTAAACCATTAGCATTCTCTTCGTCGTTCTTCTTCTCCACACTCCAATGAGACTTCAGCCCCCTTGGCGCTTCACCAACTCTAGAGATGGACTCAGGGGGTCCAGATGTCCGCAACATCTGTGCGACTCACCCCTCCCCCCACGTCGCAAAATGAAAATATTTAAAGAGCAGTTACTGTATGTTCAGCTTTAACGCCGACACAACTGCAAATCGATGTTGCCATTAAAACATCTGCAAGGCATGAGCACTGTTTGCAATAAATAAAAATGATTCTGTTTCATTTGACACATATTTTCAAGGGAAGACAAAGGTGTCAAGGTGATACTGCTGCTCTTATTGGAGGTGTAATTAAGGATGGGGAGCAAGAGATGGGATACAAAACAATGGTTGTTAAAAGTTAAACATACAACTCCTAATTGACATTAATTCAATATGTGTAGTTGGAGAGGCATGTTTCTTGCCTTCATCAGTATTCTATAGCTAAATAAAGTATGAAACACCAGTACATTGCTATGCATTGAGTAGTCTGGAACATTGATGCTACTGGCCAAACATCTGACCTAGTTTAACTTCTCTTTGCCACACAGCAGTGAGAACACATTACCATTGCCTGATTGGATGAGCTGAAAGTAACGAGACGTGTTCTTTGGAGCGGTCACATAGGGCTCTCATCTACCATTTTCTATTTCAACAATCACTCCCGACTGGGTAATGACACATTTCTCTATTTGAAAGGTTTATCATCCGTCTCCAATTACAACAGAGAGTGAAGCAAACTTACTGTTTACTGAAATCACTGTGGCCAACTTGAACCAAAATGATACTGTACGTCCTCCGGTGTACGTATGAATACATTCCTAATGGGCCTATGTATGTGTCCCTAACAGTAATAAAGACAGAAATAAAAGCAATAGAACAAAGGCCAATGTAAATAATATCTGAATTCTTTGTGGGAAAGAATTCTTGAGGCAGCCAACAAATAAAACATTTATGCTCATTCTGATTCATGTTCTAATGCAACGATGAAGGTGTTTTAGAGGGTGCCCAACTTTGGGAGAGAGATATTCTGAAAGTGCTGTTGAAGTGTTATTGAAGGCAGTGTCCACTAAAGAGCCATTTTCAAGAGGAATCAATTAATTAATAGTGCGTATCTAATAAGCTATTAGTCTACTATAGTCTGTTTCTGTGACTGACAATGTAAATACGTTTAGTGATAAATCTGTTTCTGTGACTGACAATGTAAATACATTTAGTGATAAATCTGTTTCTGTGACTGACAATGTAAATACATTTAGTGATAAATCTGTTTCTGTGACTGACAATGTAAATACGTTTAGTGATAAATCTGTGTCTGTGACTGACAATGTAAAGACGTTTAGTGATAAATCTGTGTCTGTGACTGACAATGTAAATACGTTTAGTGATAAATCTGTGTCTGTGACTGACAATGTAAATACGTTTAGTGATAAATCTGTGTCTGTGACTGACAATGAAAATACATTTAGTGATAAATCTGTTTCTGTGACTGACAATGTAAATACGTTTAGTGATAAATCTGTGTCTGTGACTGACAATGTAAAGACGTTTAGTGATAAATCTGTGTCTGTGACTGACAATGTAAATACGTTTAGTGATAAATCTGTGTCTGTGACTGACAATGTAAATACGTTTAGAGATAAATCTGTTTCTGTGACTGACAATGTAAATACATTTAGTGATAAATCTGTTTCTGTGACTAACAATGTAAAGACGTTTAGTGATAAATCTGTTTCTGTGACTGACAATGTAAATACGTTTAGTGATAAATCTGTTTCTGTGACTGACAATGTAAAGACGTTTAGTGATAAATCTGTTTCTGTGACTGACAATGTAAAGACATTTAGTGATAAATCTGTTTCTGTGACTGACAATGTAAATACGTTTAGTGATAAATCTGTGTCTGTGACTGACAATGTAAAGACGTTTAGTGATAAATCTGTGTCTGTGACTGACAATGTAAATACGTTTAGTGATAAATCTGTTTCTGTGACTAACAATGTAAAGACGTTTAGTGATAAATCTGTTTCTGTGACTGACAATGTAAATACGTTTAGTGATAAATCTGTTTCTGTGACTGACAATGTAAATACGTTTAGTGATAAATCTGTTTCTGTGACTGACAATGTAAAGACGTTTAGTGATAAATCTGTTTCTGTGACTGACAATGTAAATACGTTTAGTGATAAATCTGTGTCTGTGACTGACAATGTAAAGACGTTTAGTGATAAATCTGTGTCTGTGACTGACAATGTAAATACGTTTAGTGATAAATCTGTGTCTGTGACTGACAATGTAAATACGTTTAGTGATAAATCTGTTTCTGTGACTGACAATGTAAAGACGTTTAGTGATAAATCTGTGTCTGTGACTGACAATGTAAATACGTTTAGTGATAAATCTGTGTCTGTGACTGACAATGTAAAGACGTTTAGAGATAAATCTGTGTCTGTGACTGACAATGTAAATACGTTTAGTGATAAATCTGTGTCTGTGACTGACAATGTAAATACGTTTAGTGATAAATCTGTGTCTGTGACTGACAATGTAAATACGTTTAGAGATAAATCTGTTTCTGTGACTGACAATGTAAAGACGTTTAGTGATAAATCTGTGTCTGTGACTGACAATGTAAATACGTTTAGTGATAAATCTGTGTCTGTGACTGAAAATGTAAAGACGTTTAGTGATAAATCTATAATATACAGTACTGTGCTGTGTGTTACCTTGAGATTTCCTACAATTGAATCAATGACGGACGACCACAGAAATGATGGTATTATATTGATCAAATACAATGTTCAAACTATAAACAGCATGGTGTCTAAAATAGCCATCAGTTCCAGAATGAGTCAGGCTTTCAAGTACACTGAGTTCACTTTCTGCTCTACTTTGATGACTGGATTTACTAATGCAGCCATCACTCTGGATGTGTCATAAATAAATGTGAAGACCACAGAAGCAGCTAGCAATGCTGCAGTGCTGAAACACGCCAGGTCTGTGCTGTCCTGCCTTAGGCACGGCTTATTTCACTCTTCCTGGGGTCCAAGCCTTTCCACGCCGCAGTATTAAACAATGAGTGCTTCCCTGCTTTCTACACTTGAGTTAAAAGTCGAAACATGATTTTGAGCTGTTTGCAAAACTGGGCAGTGCTCCAATATCCTCAGATAATTGCCCTGTTGATAATAGAGGGCATAGCTGAATAGAATATATTTTCCAATATCGGCACGTAGTTTCAATAAAAATGCTGTGCGGTGTAAATAAACATGTCCAATTAACTCAGCTGGCTCATTAAGACACGGTGCTGATGAAAACAGAGATGCAGGTGCATCTTCTCCATCTCTACTGGGACGTCTAAGGTCCTAATAGAGAAACCTTTCATAGCTGATTGATTCAAGCCTAGTCTGAGCTATTCCTCACTCCCACATGCAATGTTTCCCAGAGCAGTGCCCTAACACTGTCACTACCAGAATGGCTGACTTACACATGCCAGAATAAATTGCCCCAGAGAGGCCATGCCATCTGCCACTTCCCAGTTTGACCCGCGTATCCTTTGTGCCGTTGGCAACCACGCTGAAATTACCACACAAAAACCTCTACTGTGCTCATTCTCTGGATGAGTAGAGGAACAGGCCAGCAGGGGCTTGCCAGACACAAGGCCAGCTCCTCAACAGGAGAGCTTTTTAAATGGACGCACCTCACTTTATCAATCCCCCCCATAAGCCGAGTGAATTAACACTAAATGGCCCTGCCGTGACATTTCTGACTATAGAGGGAAAATGAATCACTCCTTAGACGGTCCCCATCAGGGCTCATTAGCCTAAGGCAGAAGCAGATAAGTGAACTTTGTTTTTGTCTCCCTTCCTCTGACTGATTACCTGGCAGATGTCCATCCCAAACAAATGACATTTCCTTTCACTGTGGTTCTAATGAGAGCTTACCCAGAGATGTGCCATTCTAAACAGCTCTCTGTTGATGAAATTGCTGAGCTGGCTGTTCACCTCACCTGTAATCCCTCCTCTCTGTTATCACCCAAAGCAAGGTACAGTGGGAAGGTTGCTGCGCAACAATGAACAAATCCAGTGACCTCTGCAAGCAAAGCAAAGCCTGTCTGCAGTATGGTGAGACAACATGCTTAGGGCCCTGATTAGGCTATAGTTTGTTGCCCTTTCTCCCCTGTGAATAGACTCAAACAAAGGATCAGTGATAACTTGCAAGGAAATGTGCGGTTGTTCTATATTTATTACGGCAATAAACCATGCACGGAGAGCATCAAAAAAGTATTGACTTCCAGATTTCAAGCTTCTGCTCTCCCTCGATGTTTGGCCTCTTAGTAAATCCACTGTAATTTCAGACAGCACAGAAACCTGTTTGAGCATCTGTGTCTTCCTACACCACTCAATCAGCAAATAGATAGGGATTCTGCTCACAAAGGCCTCAAATGCCTCTCCATCAGCAAATATCTGGTAGATAGAGCACTAACACATTTCACTGTGATTACTGTACAGCCTCAGCCTGACTGGGATTATTAGGACTTCATGGCACACAGTTGATGAGAACTCTCTCGGTATCTCTATCAATATCAAAAGTCTTGGCATGCCTGGAGCCGGTTAGTGTTTGCATGAGAGTCAATCATTGAAGGAGAACTTTGGTGCCATGAGCAGGGAGCTTTCAACACAGGCTGTTTATCCACAGGACAGTGGCATTGGAGTCATTTCCTGAGACAATAGCAGGAAGTGCAGTCATGACCTCAAAGCACACTGTGAGTTTCCCGCCTCTTCGTGTGTGCGTGACAAATTCCTAACACATCCTGCTATCAACAAAAAAACTGGATTATTTTCAATATCAATTACAGTGTTTCTTCGCTAGTGGCAGTAGCGACAAAGGACTCTGTGCAAAGACAATGACAGCTCTTATAAAGCTATCATTATGATCCCCTACATGATCACTGCTGCGGGGCAGTGACCACTTAATGTTACTGTGCAGAGCATGTGGACACAGCAGCCACCTGAATGTTCTCTCTGAAAAGATAGGGGCTCTGACTCACTAGTCTACCTATGCAAACCCAATGGAAAGGGTTGAGTAGCTTATACTGGCATATATATTTCAGTTTAACTGGGGAGAAAAAAACTCTTCCCCAATGTGTCATATAATGAATGACCTGTTCATCAGTAGAATCTCAATGCTAGGAATGTTCCTTCCCCTAATTACTGAATTCCTTGAACTGAAGATGGTGGGAGGAAACGGAGCAGAGCTTCTTGTTTATCATTTTGCCCTGTATCATGTTTTTGCCCTTGCACACACCTCCCATTCAAGCTCATATACAGTATGAGAAGACGTTTGACTAATATAGAGCCTCTATCAGTTGTTGCAGTCACGCAATAACGAATCCAATTGCCACTGAGCCTTAAATTGACTGTAAATCAATCAAATGAGCCAATGTTTAAAAAATGGGAATAAAAGCGTTATATTATCCGTTATTCCTTGGGTATAAAAACAGGTCACTCGCTGATGATCCTCGGTCGGTTTACATCCATTCCATCCTTCATGATAACAACCAGGCTCGATTACTTATGCGCAATGCTGTGGTCAACACAACGTAGAGAGGTCACCATTTGTAATTTTCCAATTTAGACAGATGTTTATATCCTCTTGCCTTCTACATTCCTGTGAGTTGTTGATTCCAAGGCGTTTACAGTTTTTCCTACGGTCACTGACAGTTGTGGCAATCATTCAAAGTGGGCCCATGGCCATTACTTTCCCCAGATGTATCCTCTTTCTCTATTTTTAACACCACCACTTTCGTTTGTGCCATGCAGCCACACTAATGCATTTCACCACCGGATTCGTTTTAAGCACTCTATAGGCTACATATTTACAGACTAAAACGTAGGCTACACATTTAATCTGATTTCCCCAAAGTCCCCGTTTCGAATATCAAAATTAAAGAACAGCCAGGAGAAGCTATCAGAAGCTATCCATCTGTTATCATTGGACAGGCAGGCTACTGTAAGAAAGCAATATCACCTGAAGTCCGCGTGCAAGTAGACCTATTACTACTCCAAACTATGACGTAGGCTATAGGTAGACTACATTGTGGACTGACCCTTCCTTTTAGAATAATGCCGCAGGTGAATTCATTTTTCACTGTCGACAACAGGTATGCTATGGGGTGAAGACCTGTACCCCTTCATTGTTCACTGTCCAAATGACCATTAGATTCAAGAAAAATATAAACCAATTAAAAAATATGTTTGTTATATATTCTTAAGCCTACCCATCCAAAAGTTGTCTGGTGTCTAGAGAAGTAAGGATTTAAGCGTGATTGGATTCCTGCGCCCAATACATTATTTCTCCCAATCACGAAGTGAAGAATACAGCGAGATAATATTCTACTGAATGTTACATAACCGAGATAATGCACTCTATTCATATGCAGTGGGATGTAATACTGTGCGTTAATAACACATTTGTTATAATATTGCTGAACAGCATTATTTAATTAAGCCCTTTTATCCAATTTTGCAGAGTGCGCACCAAACGGTCCAGACATTTTATTCCCAGCAAATAACGGTATCCAGCGAGAGAGAAATATAAGCTGACGAATGTAAAAATTGAAATAATAGCCTATAGTAGTTTCAACTTAAATGTGGTCCGCCAATGCATCGTTCGCTCAAGTTTCGGCATCCAGAAATAATTCAACAAGAAAGCGAATCCGACAATTGTGCGTCTTACCTCGATCCAGAGTGAGCGGTTGGACCTCTGTCGCCATGACTGCTGTTATGGGGAGATATAGCGACTACGGTAGCTGCAGCATCAGAAGCAACTCAAGCTAAACGGGCGCGTGAGAGCACAGAGCCCGTCGGTGGGAGTGGCTGGAAGGGAGAGGGGATTACCTCCCGCGCCGCTGCTCTATCGGACTGACCCAATGGTCCTGTCAAACCGAACAACCGCCGGATAAATATCTTTATGCAAATAATTGAGAGTGGATGGGACTGGATTGACCTATAGCCCAATTGACCAGCTGATATGAACATTTTGATATTGAATTCTTCACTGCCAATTTCATAGGCAACCTGTGCTCATGGCAGGGGATTTTTGTTGTCCTGCAGCCTAAGGCTACAGTCTACAGTAACCACAAAGTGATAAACAGATTTCAATGATGGCATGGAACCGCAGCTGATCAAGGGTTTATAGATTAATCCCCATGTTTATAGTACTGTAGAAAGGAGACCCATGCATAGACAGGAACTGGCTCTGGGCTGGGCTCTCTCTGTATCTCTGTTGCCTTTACTAATGCCTGTTGCAGCTACAGCTTAAAGCTTTGGCAAATCTACTGCATGACCTGTAGCAGTGTGGCCAAAAACCAAGGAAAATGGAATACCGCCCTCTCCATAGAGGTTGTGCTCAATCCCATGGCCATGGGTACATCCTTTAGAGTGGAGGAAGCAGGATTTAAACAAGATGACATATCATACTGTAGGCTAGAGCATTTCATAGGCCTGAACATTTTCATTTGTAAGTGCTATTCTAGATTTAAAGCAAATGAGGGACATTTTTCAAGATGTATTTAGCTGGCTGACTTTTCGGTGCACAATTAGTTATAAACTAGACAACAGTGTTTAAGTTTCAAATGATTCCATTTATTTTTTAATTATGTCTAGGCTCCTCTCAGCGAAGTCTACTTATACATTAGAAAATCAATGACCTCACTTTCCGGTAGATTTCCATTCTCATGTGGGGAAGTGTAACAATGGAAGAGAATATGACTCTGTAGCCTTCCGTGTACCGCTGTGCCATTTTTCAAGATTGCATTTCAGCAACCCATTCCATACTGTATCCTTTATCTTAAAGTGCTTTTCGACTTGCACTTGTAATCAACTCCACACAGACCGTATGTGCTGGCGAATCACAACCACACAGCAGCTCCACCCAGCTGCATGCAGATGCAAATTGTATACGGGTGGTAAGTGGTGGGATGGAGGGAGGGAGGGCTTAAGGCCAGTGAGAAAGAGGACACAGGAAGATTATGTGCTCACATCCATATGGGCTGCTGCGCTAGCGTTTGGAAAACATTTCTGCTTTTAAAAAGAGGAGGGGATTAGACTGCAGTGCTCTTAAGGCCCTGCAACTGAGAGTGAATTGATTACTAAATTGATGATACTTTCTACTTCAGGAGATAGAGTTTGTGTTTGACAGAGAGAGAGGGGGAGAGAGTGAGAGAGATAGCGAGAGAGACAGAGGGAGAGAGAAAGAAAGAAAGAGAGCACTTAAGGAAGTCAGGAACAAACAAATGCCATTGGTTATGTGCAGAATGCACCATCCAAGAGGTAAAAGGCTCAGGGTTGCAGAGATGATCTGATCAAGCCCCATTTTCAAGGAATGATCAATTGCTATTGGGGTTGTTGAGGTTGAAATCAATAGGTAACAACATCAGTGACAACACAATACACTGAAGCTGGTTGCCAGGATGCCATCCTCCTCCTGCTATAATCTGCAACAGGGAGACGGGGAGAATATATCCAGTAGATGGATGCATGGATCTCCTGACTCCTGTCCAGACAAGAATTTCTTATCTAGTAGTTATTAAAAGCAGCAGAGTTATCAATCTGACAAGAGGACACCTTCTAATCTTGTTGCTGTATTCACAAGTATCTGAGACATGTCGCAAACACACAAGCACCAGGGAAACATTGGCAAGCTTGTCAAATAAAACCAGTAGCCTGTAGACTACAGTAGCTTTTTTTGTGTGAACTAGCCTACATTGTTTTTGGTCGGCTCTGGCTACGTTTGTGATGGCAAGCGGTACCGGAGCACTAAGTCTAGGTCCAGAAGGCTCCTTAACACCTTCTACCCCCAAGCCATAAGACTGCTGAACAATTAATCAAATGGCTACCCAGACTATTTGCATTGACCCCCCCCCCCCCCTTTTTATGCTGATGCCACTCTCTGTATATTATCTATGCATAGTCACTTTACCCCTATGTACAAATGACCTCAACTAACCTGTACCCCCGCACATTGACTCGGTACCTGTACCCTCTGTATATTGCCTCGTTATTGTTATTTTATTGTGTTAGTAAATCTTTTCTTAACTCTTATTTTTCTTAAAACTGCATTGTTGGTTAAGGGCTTGTAAGTAAGAATTTAACAGTAAGGTCTACACCTGTTGTATTCAGCGCATGTGACAAATAAAATGTGATTTGATTTGACATTCTGCTTTGCCATCACAGTGGTCCAGACTGTTCAAATCCATCCAACAGGCAGCTGTTGACAGCTGATCAAAGAGACCAGTGAGGAAATCAGTGTAAACATGTGGGTGTTATGCTGGTACTGCATGGCAGCTCTCCTGGAAAACATATCCTATTCCCTATGGAGAGGGAGGGAAATGCCATCTACATATCCTGTACAGTGGTACTATGACAGACACATGAGGCATTTACCTTATGCATTCAATAACTTTCATTCAACCAGCCTGGTCTCGGCAGAAAAGAGAGGTAACACGTCCAGATGTCAAATGAGAATAAATCAGACATGTGACCTAGTACTAGCGGTTAAGATCGTTGGGCCAGTAACCAAAAGGTCATTGGTTCGAATCCCCGAGCCGACTAGGTGGAAAATCTATTGATGTGCCTTTGATTCAGATTCAGATTCAGAGTGTTTAATGGTCATGTACAGGGTTGCAGGTGTGATTGCAGGGTACAGTGAAAATCTTAGGCTTCGAGCTCAGACATGCAGGACTTGCAAGACTTGAGCAAGAGCGTCTGCTAAATGACCAACATTTAAAAATGTTAAATGTAGCCTACTAGTTTGCATTTCTGATCTCTGAGAAGCCAACATTTTTCTAGATTAACTGGCAACCATCCAACGCAGTCACAGCAAGTCAGTCATGTGCTTGGAACCGTAAGGAAATGGTTAAGAAGTAGCTACTTCAAATTGACTTCTGACAAATGACTTAGATTAATGAAACTAAGCATCTACTGCGGTGCTACATTAAACCCAGTCACAAAGTAGGGTATAAAATTACAATCACTATAATTACACCAAATATCATCTCATAAATCCACTTTTATGCTGACATATTGTAACATTGGGTTTAAAATCAATCACAGTACGATATAATTATAATTATATAGACTTTTACACAGGCTTCAACCTGCCCTTAATGAGTAGTCAGTGAGTGGACAGTGCGTTTTGATCCCATACAAACTCACACTGACTCCTCATATCTAACAGAGAGGGAGAGAGGTGAATGGAAGAGCCCTTATGATTTAACCCAGTGCAGCCCCCGTTTACAGGAGATCATTGAGTGTCCACTGCACACCCGTGCCTGGTGCCAGACACAGAATGTAAATGAAACATATCCTGCCAGCAGCACGTGAGTTACTAGAGGAAGAAGTATTGCTTTATCGCTGGGTACTGGGATTTACAGAGCCCTTCCGGTTGGACAAATTAAACCACTGGGAGAATTGACAGCCTTTGACGATCCAAGGTTTTGAATGTAGTCAACGACTCCTGTCCTGTACATGAAAACACAATCTCCCTTTTGATGACATGGTAGTAATTAATTAAAGAGAAGCAAGCAGAGGTACAATCGAGGTACAGATCACAGTGGCTGATCAGAAACCTGTACAAATCCATTATCATGTTGAGCCATGCAGACAAACCAGCTATGGAGAGTTTACTGCACTAAGGCCAGGTACCACAAGCTGAAATGCCATTTTTGCATCTAACTATCAATTTGGAGATTTGTTGGTATGTTGGTCCATTAATATTAGTACTTTCAAAAGTAAACATAACATTAGAAAAAACTAGATTAAAATGTATATATTTTCTGTTTATCATACTACTGTAATCAACACTTGAATGAATTTTAACCACTTTAAAATGGACATACATCAATAACTGCAAAGCTCAGCTCATTACATTAAATGACACAATTTAAAGCCCATTTCATAGAGAATGTTACAAACTGGACTATATTTAGTAACTTACTTTTAATAGATGGTAATTGGGTTTGGCGTTTGGTAGTCTACATTTAGTGTACTTGTCTTTAATTGCCATTTCCCGAAAGACAGGCTCTTCCCACACAGCATCAGCATTCACCAAATTTTGTGTGGTTATCGTTAGAAATATTCTCCAGACTTTCCCAGAGGGAATTGTTGATATGTTTGAATGTTAAAATGTATATTTATTCCCATTTTAGTACATTTATCAGCCACAACATGACGCCCATTCTGTATTCAACAGCATGTTGTGTCTCAACCACTGTCGGGTACAAAACCTTAGATGGTGTAAAATAGGGTCTAAGCTACAACATACTGTATGTGAATATGATGTTTCAGTTTACATATTTTGGATAATTGACAATAAAGGTTAAAACATTATCTTTATTAAAAAATTATAAAATAGTTTGACAACCCTGTTGTTAGTTTTACTTTATCTTGGCCAGGTCGCAGTTGTAAATGAGAACTTGTTCTCAACTTGCCTACCTGGTTAAACAAAGGTAAAATAAATAAAATACATTTAAATTATATCAATCTCAACCGTTGGTTATCTTTCCCAGTGATGAAGACATGGATGTTTCGTGGTATGGTGGGGTATGCAAAATGTGTCAACTTTGAGCACCTTTATCTCTTGAATATTTTGACATTCAGATCCATAAATTCACTTTCTGAGCACCTTCCATTCTATAATGGTCATGGAAGGTTCCGTTCAAATCAATTTTGAATTGATTTTAAATGAATTGATTTTAAATGAATGATTGAATTTAAATGCATTTATCCTCTTACATTGCACTACTTGGAATGATGTGTTTAGCATTGATTGATGCCTGAGAAACCCAAATGGAAAACATTAGTCAGGGCATTTGTAAATCACATTGGACTCTAACGCCAGCCAGATTGATGAGTTGCTCAATTATTGTTTCCAGGTACCAGAGTCAACTAAAGATAGGTATTTTACTGGGGAGTAAGCAGGATTGTGGGTAATTACCAGAGACTGGCTGATGACATTGATAAAGTGCAGGGACCGTGGGCAACAGCATCTGAGCCGACAGCAGTCAATGAACGAAAGACACCGGCGGTGTGACGAGATAAAGGTGTGCACAAGCAAGTCTTGTGTAAGCACTTCAATCAACATGTTTGCAAGACTTCCCACATTGCATTGCTCTTCACTTTAGTAGGTTTATAGAGGCTGCAAATGCTACGGGAAGTGAGACAGCAATCATGATCAATAATAAAGTACATTCAGTGTGTTCACTCTTGCGCTTGAGGAGACAAGACTTGTCTTTATATGACCATTTTACAAATACCCTCAGGGCTTTTCCGAGGAGCTGCTAACTGCAATATTTGCCATTAATCCGAGTCCTCAATAGATAATTTAAGATCAACTTTACCCTAAAGGACCTCAGGATTTCAGAGTGTTTCAAATAAACAGACACGGTCATTTTGGTAAGGGACCTGAAGCAGGGTACACAGTGTGCAGCAAACTCTGCTCACTGAACACCATTCAACTTTTTTTGTTGTTATACTATTGTACACAGACAAATTCTCTTCAGATCTGTTGGTGAGCTGAGGATTCAGCAATACGACATTAGTAACTCATATTTTATATGGAATATAAGACTAATATTAACAATATTTGATGTGCCCAATGCTCCATGAATTTGCAATGCCTTCACCCTGTTCATGTACTTAAGTCTTTTGTATCAGAACAGCATACGATAGAATAGAATAATGTATTTCTTGGCTTCACAACATTAAAGTTGAACTAAAATCATTTATTTTGATGGTTCAAGGTATTTCATAAACTGCGTATTATGAAGACAATGTAGGTATGCATCTTTAAAGTATCTATTAGGAAACTTTTGATAAAGCTCTCAAATAAAAATCAACTTTAAAACCTCTCCCGATGTTCTTATTAGGCCTATACTTTGTAGATGTCCCTGCATAATAGCCAGGGCCTGATTACGAACAGGTTTGCAGGGTCAAACTCAGGGCACGCGCCCCGGGGCCCCAACCCATGGCAAAACGTTTAGAATTGCAGGAAATTAGCTTTAAAACTGCAACATTTTATCTTAGCCTCAAGACAAAGTATGTAGAGTAGAATTCTAAAACTGCACATTGTTCCTCCTGCACCATGGCAAAATGTGTTGAAATACAGGAAGTTAGCAGAGCATTTGTTGTTGTTGTTGCTTAAATGTACCAAATCAATTATTAGTAGGCGAAGAACTGATGGAAAAACGCATAAAATGATTATTGTGAATTTCTATGGGCATAGTTGCAACTTGGAAAAGTTGTCGCAAATGTCACCCATTATCTCATTCTTAAATCGACAAAATCAACAAGTGCATGCATGTTCTCTTGTGCAAGCACTCACTACTAATATGAAGGGAATCTTGCCAAGATTGACTAACCTTGAGGAAAGCACTCCCCCTGAATCCACTTCCCACATCCAGTTCATAGTTAGTATTCCTTGAGACTACTGCATTTCCCTCGAAGTGGCCCCTGTTGACTCTGTAACCACTATCGAGTCTAAAGAAGTCACAAACACCTTGAGAAATCTGCGGATGAGATCAAGGGCTCCCTCTTTCGTCTTTGGCAGCACACCTCTAAACTAGATTTAACCAGAAAAACACATTCAGGAGCCTCGTTTACCAACACTTCAGAAATGCGTCTTTTTCGGCCAACAAGATTAAGTATGACTTAAAAATGTCATTTTCGCAAAAGTCAGACCAGAGAATGGTATTGTTTGTAAAGGTTACTGCACATTCCATGCCATTCAAAATACCAGGAGCGAGAGAAGGCTAATTTTGGGACCGTTCAATTTCTATAATTCCTGGACAGTGACTGCACAGCGTGAGTTGAGAGTTCTCTCATCTTTGTCAACAACTAACAAGCAACAATGTAACAGAACATTAATAACAAATAACAACGCATACGACGAAGTTTTCAGAACAGCGAGGGATGACCCTGACCAGTTTTGGAGTGAAGCAGCACAGAATGTAACCTGGTTTGAGCCATGGGGCCGAACACTGGACAATGGGGACGCCATATTTCCTAAGTGGTAACTATTTTCTGTATGTTGCTTAGTTTGAGTCCATCAATACCAATGAGGTGAACGCCAAATACGGGTTTGTTGCATAATGGTAAATATTAGTCATTTTACAACCGCTGGTGAATGACAAAGCAATGGAAAAAGCTACTATTAATTACATGGGCATTATCCTGCAAGTCATTTCGGTGTAACGTAGAATTCGCTCAGTAACACTTGGGGCACAGAATTTCTAAACCCAGTGGCGCAACATTGTGAGACTTCCGGGAACGCTTGCAAAGCAGACCAGTCCTGGGTTTGAGATGTCAATGAAAGAGGTGAAAAATTCGGAATCTGTAGGCACAACGTAGATTTGAGCCAATGTCCTAACTAGTTGAACATATTATAACTTCACACTCTTCGCAGCCGATGTGAGTAAGACCTTTAGACAGGTCAACATTCACAGGGCCAGACGGATTACCTGGACGTGTACTGCGAGCATGCGCTGACCAACTAGCAAGTGTCTTCACTGACATTTTCAACCTCTCCCTGTCCGAGTCTGTAATACCAACATGTATTAAGCAGACCACCATAGTGCCTGTGCCCAAGAACACTAAGGTAACCTGCCTAAATAACTACCTGTCTGTAGCCATGAAGTGCTTTGAAAGGCTGGTCATGGCTCACATCAACACCATCATCCCAGAAACCCTAGACCCACTCCAATTTGCATATCGCCCCAACAGGTCCACAGATGATGCAATCTCTATTGCACTCCACACTGCCCTTTCCCACCTGGACAGAAGGAACACCTACATTTGAAGTCGGAAGAATACATACTGTCACGTCCTGACCAGTACAGGGGTTATTGGTTATGGTAGTTTGGTCAGGACGTGGCAGAGGGTATTTGTTTTATATGGTTCGGGGGTTATGTGTATGTAGAGGGGTTTTGTATTTATGTGTTCCGGGGTTTTTGGTGTATGTTCTTGTTTTGGGTTTCTAGGTTTTCTAGGTTTTGTATTTCTTTGTTGGCCTGGTGTGGCTCTCAATCAGGAACAGCTGTACATCGTTGTTCCTGATTGGGAGTCACACTTAGGGAGCTTGTTTTCACCTGTCTCTTTGTGGGTAGTTGTATTTTGCACTGCTGTTATTATTAGCCTGTAAAACTGTTGGTCTGTCGTTCTTTGTTTATTGTTTTCGTGTTCACTTTAATTAAAATAAATTATATGATGAGCACGCAACCCGTTGCGCCTTGGTCCCCTTCTCTCTTCAACGACGGCCGTTACACATACACCATAGCCAAATACATTTAAACTCATTTTTCACAATTCCTGACATTTAATCATAGTAAAAATTCCCTGTTTTACGTCAGTTAGGATCAACACTTTATTTAAAAAATGTGAAATGCCAGAATAATAGAAGAGAGGATGAATTATTTCAGCTTTTATTTCTTTCATCACATTCCCAGTGCGTCAGAAGTTTACATACACTCAATTTTTATTTGGTAGCATTGCCTTTAAATTGTTTAACTTGGGTCAAACGTTTCAGGTAGCCTTCCACAAGTTTCCCACAATAAGTTGGGTGAATATTGGCCCATTCCTTCTGACAGAGCTGGTGTAACTGAGTCAGGTTTGCAGGTCTCCTTGCTTGCACACATTTTTTTCAGTTCTGACCACACATTTTCTATAGGATTGAAGTCAGGGCTTTGTGATGTCCACTCAAATACCTTGACTTTGTTGTCCTTAAGACATTTTGCCACAACTTTGGAAGTATGCTTGGGGTCATTGTCCATTTGGAAGACCCATTTGCGACCTAACTTCCTGACTGATGTCTTGAGATGTTGCTTCATTATATCCACATAATTTTCCTGCCTCGTGATGCCATCTATTTTGTTAAGTGCACCAGTCCCTCCTGCAGCAAAGCACCCCCACGACATGATGCTGCCACCCCCGTGCTTCACGGTTGGGATGGTGTTCTTCGGCTTGCAAGCCTCCCCCTTTTTCCTCCAAACATAATGATGGTCATTATGGCCAAACAGTTCTATTTTTGTTTCATCAGACCAGAGGACATTTCTCCAAGAAGTACGATCTTTGTCCCCATGTGCAGTTGCAAACCGTAGTCTGGCTTTTTTATGGCGGTTTTGGAGCAGTGGCTTCTTCCTTACATAACTTTCAGGTTATGTCGATATAGGACTCGTTTTACTGTGGATATATGTACTTTTGTACCTGTTTCCTCCAGCATCTTCACAAGGTCCTTTGTTGTTGTTCTGGGATTGATTTGCACTTTTCGCATCAAAGTACTTTCATCTCTAGGAGACAGAACGCATCTCCTTCCTGAGCGGTATGACGGCTGCGTGGTCCCATGGTGTTCATACTTGCGTACTATTGTTTGTACAGATGAACGTGGTACCTTCAGGCGTTTGGAAATTGCTCCCAATTTGCTCAACAATTTTTTTTTCTGATTTCTGATTTCTTTTGATTTTCCCATGATGTCAAGCAAAGAGGCACTGAGTTTGAAGGTAGGCCTTGAAATACATCCACTGGCTCAGTTGGTAGACCATGGTGTTTGCAATGCCAGGGTTGTGGGTTCAATTCCCATGGGGGACCAGTACAAAAAAAAAAAGAAGAAAAAAAATCTATGAAATGTATGCATTCACTACTGTAAGTCGCTCTGGATAAGAGTGTCTGCTAAATGACTAAAATTTAAAACATGTTAAGGTATAGGGGGCAGTATTTTCATGGCCGGATGAAAAGCGTGCTCAGAGTAAACTGCCTAATACTCGGGCCCAGAGTCAAATATTTGCATATTATTAGTAGATTTGGATAGAAAACACTCTGACGTTTCTAAAACAGTTGAAATGATGTCTGTGAGTATAACAGAACTCATATGGCAGGCAAAAACCTGAGTAAAATCCAACCAGGAAGTGGGAGAACTGACACTTGTAGTCTTTCAAACCATTGTCTATTGAAACTACAGTGTCTGTGATGTCATGTTGCACTTCCTAAGCCTTCCACTAGATGTCAACAGTCTTTAGAAAGTCGTTCGAGGCTTCTATGGTGAATTTTGAGGGAATAACAGCCGGTTCAAGCAGTGGACTGTCTGAGGTCATGTAGTTACTTCATGCGAGTTCACGCATGGTTAGCATTTTACATTTTTCTTCTGTAATGAATACGCTATTGTCCGGTTGGAATATTATCGACTTTTTATGTTAAAAACACCCTAAGGATTGATTGTAAACATCGTTTGACATGTTTCTACAAATGGTAATGGAACTTTTGAGCTTTTCGTCTATTGAATTGCGCTCCCGCATCACGCCTTTGGAATAGTGTTCTGGACGCGCCAACAAAACGGAGGTATTTGGACATAAATGATGGACTTTATCGAACAAATGAACATTTCTTGTGGAAGTGGGAGTCCTGCGAGTACATTCCGCCAAAGATCAGCAAAGGTAAGGAAAGATTTATAACACTAATTTAGAGTTTTATTGATCCCATGACTTGGCGGGTAGCTGTATTGCATTGATGGCTGAGTTCTGTACTCAGAATATTGAACAATGTGCTTTCGCCGACAAGCTATTTTAAAATCTGACACAGCAGTTGCATTAAGGACTAGTATATCTATAATTCTTTAAATAATTGTTATATATTTTGTCAACGTTTATGATGAGTATTTCTGTAAATTAATGTGCACATTCACCGGAAGTTTTGGGAGGCAAACATTTTCTGAACATCACGCGCCAATGTAAAATGCTGTTTTTGGATATAAATATGAACTTGATCGAACAAAACATACATGTATTGTGTAACATGATGTCCTATGAGTGTCATCTGATGAAGATCGTCAAAGGTTAGTGCTTAATTTTAGCTGTATTTCTGGTTTTTGTGACGCCTCTCCATGCTAGGAAAATGGCTGTGTGGCTTTTCTTGTTTAGGTGGTGTGCTAACATAATCTAATGTTTTTCTTTCGCTGTAAAGCCTTTTTGAAATCGGACAATGTGGTTGCATTAAGGAGAAGTGTATCTTTAAAATGGTGTAAAATAGTCGTATGTTTGAGAAATTTGAATTATTCGATTTTTGATGTTTTGTATTTCGCGCCCTGCTATCCCATTGGCTGTTGGCTAGGGGTCCCGTTCCGCTAGCGGAACGTCTGTCCTCAACAGGTTTTAATGTTTGCCACAATGCGGTGGATCGCCATGTCGAGAGCGGACGAGGAGATCCACCGGCCATCATTTATGACAGCCCAGTGACTGGAACTAAGCAGACCATCACTTTTAAAGAACTACAGGAACAGGTAATGATCTTAACCACTTTTAGAGAACTACCAGAACAGGTAGTGATCTCAACCACTTTAGAGAACTACAGGAACAGGTAATGATCTCAACTACTTTTAGAGAACTACAGGAACAGGTAATGATCTCAAACACTTTAGAGAACTACAGGAACAGGTAATGATCTCAAACACTTTAGAGAACTACAGGAACAGGTAATGATCTTAACAAACCTCTTCACACTGTAGATATTCATTTAGACTGTAGGACATCCCTCTAAATATACATTTTCACCAGTATGTTGTAACATAGTATAGCCTCCCCTAAGCAGCTTGAGCCCCTTCCCCTCCTCTCTGCCCAGGTGTCCAGGCTGGCTGGGGTCCTGGTGAAACATAGGGTGTTGAAGGGCGACCTGGTGGTCATCTACATTCCCATGGTGCCCCAGGCCATGTTCACCATGCTAGCCTGTGCCAGGATCGGAGCCCTGCATAGCCTCATTTTTAGGGGATTCGCCTCCAAGGAGCTGTCTGTCCGCATCGACCATACCAAGGTCAGCTGACCATCATAGCTTCACATTGTGTCTCTTTAGTTTGATGTGGTGGATGACACGTCCCTTTGTTCTCTCAATTTCGTTTAAAATGGACCATGCACTCAAATATATTTTGCTATTTGTTATTTTCTCCACTGTCAGATCTGTTTAATGGTTGAATGGTTAAATGTGAAATGTACATGCCACATTTATAGCACTGTTTATAGAAGAGTTGATGGCCCACTTTCACAGTCACAGAGATAGTAATATTACAGTATATAAAGGTCTCACTGAAGCCAAGTGAAGCACTTTGTTGGAGGGATTTCATCAAAGCAGCAGGGATATTAGCCAGTATGCGACTCTGATGCTGAATTACATATACTGAAATCCTTTTAAGCTATATAAGCCAGACCTTCAAGCCTTTTAAGTTTTAGGCCTATATAACATTCAGAGAGGAGCACCTCCACTATAGCTGAAGATTCCTCCTCAAACATTTGGGTAGAGTTGATAAGCCTGTTTTATATTGCATTAGAATGAAAGAACAAGTGTCTCTAATTTTTCAATGTTGAATGAGACAGTCATTTCAGATCTCTTATTAAATTTGATCAGTAACCCGAGGAAGGTATCATGGTGTGCAGATAGTAATTGAGAGGTAATATTGGTCATATTGATAGTACATTACATAATCATAACATGGCCTTTCAGAATGTTCTAAAGTCCATTTCAGACTAATGCATATGTTGAGCTGTGTTGTATCACATCTCTTAAGTCTTGTTTCTTTTAAGAGGCACCGCTAGCACACTGTGTGAGTGCTGTGTCTTCCAGCCTAAGATGATAGTGACGGACTCCTTTGGCATTGAGCCTGGCAGGAGAGTGAGAGACATTTTTATTTTTTATTTTAATTTTTTATTTCACCTTTATTTAACCAGGTAGGCTAGTTGAGAACAAGTTCTCATTTGCAACTGCGACCTGGCCAAGATAAAGCATAGCAATTCGACACATACAACAACACAGAGTTACACATGGAATAAACAAAACATAGTCAATAATACAGTACAAAAAAAAAAGTCTATATACAGTGAGTGCAAATGAGGTAAGATAAGGGAGTTAAGGCAATAAATAGGCCATGGGAATGGTAGATGTGCAGAAGATGAATGTGTAAGTAGATATACTGGGGTGCAAAGGATCAAGATAAATAAATAAATACAGTATGGGGATGAGGTAGATAGATGGGCTGTTTACAGATGGGCTATGTACAGGTGCAGTGATCTGTGAGCTGCTCTGACAGCTAGTGCTTAAAGCTAGTGAGGCAGATATGAGTCTCCAGCGTCAGTGATTTTTGCAGTTCGTTCCAGTCATTGGCAGCAGAGAACTGGAAGGAAAGGCGACCAAAGGAGGAATTGGCTTTGGGGGTGTCCAGTGAGATATACCTGCTGGAGCGCGTGCTACGGCTGGGTGCTGCTATGGTGACCAGCAAGCTGAGATAAGGCGGGGCTTTACCTAACAGAGACTTGTAGATAACCTGTAGGCAGTGGGTTTGGAGACGAGTATGGAGCGAGGGCCAACCAACGAGAGCGTACAGGTCGCAGAGGTGGGTAGTATATGGGGCTTTGGTGACAAAATGGATGGCACTGTGATAGACTGCATCCAATTTGTTGAGTAGAGTGTTGGAGGCTATTTTATAGATGACATCGCCGAAGTCGAGGATCGGTAGGATGGTCAGTTTTACGAGGGTATGTTTGGCAGCATGAGTGAAGGATGCTTTGTTGCGATATAGGAAGCCGATTCTAGATTTAATTTTGGATTGGAGATGCTTAATGTGAGTCTGGAAGGAGAGTTTACAGTCTAACCAGACACCTAGGTATTTGTAGTTGTCCACGTATTCTAAGTCAGAGCCGTCCAGAGTATTGATGCTTGACGGGCGGGCAGGTGCGGGCAGTGATCGATTGAATAGCATGCATTTAGTTTTACTTGCATTTAAGAGCAGTTGTAGGCCACGGAAAGAGAGTTGTATGGCATTGAAGCTCGTCTGGAGGTTAGTTAACACAGTGTCCAAAGAGGGGCCAGAAGTATACAGAATGGTGTCACCCCCCTGGTGGAGAAAGCCCTGGAGCTCAGCTCTCACAGTCCCTCCAAGGTCCTCATCTACAACCGGCCCAGCAGGGTGAGGTCCAAGAGATAGAATACTGTTCTATGTTATTCTGTGGTAAGGCCTAACTCACTAACGTCAACTCTCTCGGAGAGATGCCTGTCATTTCCCAAAGACAATAACTCTGCTGACATGCAATAGTTTTACATTATCCTCTCTATTGGTTACCTAATGCTATTACTTCCTGAATGGACCACGAATCCGGTTCCAGTGTATATATAAATGGGATGATTTCAGCTGTGAGCTTGTATGGAGTTATGGATGGCTCGACAGATCTGTCACTCTTAAACGGCCTGTTGAAACAAAGGCGGGAGAGAGAAACGGTGCGCATGAGGGACTGAATCACGTAACGCACGCAGCGCTGAGATGTGCCCCTAGGTTGTGGTGGGGAGCCTGGCACAGGGTCAGAGTGAAACCAGGGAGAACCGGTAGAATAAAAGACAGTCAATTTCCCCCAAAACAGCCAGCAGGCACTTACAGTAATGTGTTGGCACTCCAGCAAACTGAAATGAGTTTCTTCTCAACTCGTACATAAAAACAGCCAAATCTCTGCTCAGGGAAATCATTCTGAAAATGCTTTGCAAAGTATTGCAATTACTCTGCTCAGGCAATCTTTCACACCTATTTTATTAGTACCACCTATGTTTGGAATGTATCACAATGTCTGGGGTTTTGCACCCTGATTGCTGCTGTGTTACCTTTATGCACAGTTACCCTAGTAGCTATTTTTGATTATGCAACACTGTCACAGTATCCACAGAAAATGGTGCCCCTCCTCGGCCGGGCGGCGCTCGCCGGTCGTCGTCGCCGGTCTACTAGCTGCCGCCGATCTGTGTTTCTGTGTTCATTGTGTTTGGTCTGTCTAGGTCCGCACCTGTTGTCATTTCTGTCATTAGTGGGGGGGTATTTAGTTTGTTCCTTTGGGGTTGTGTGTTGTGCGGGATTGTTTGTTTGTCAGTGGGTTTACGCTGTGGCCGTTTCTTCTCTATCGTTTTTATATTGGAGGATTTATTTTCTCGCCGGGCTGCGCCCCGTGCGTGATTTTCCCTTTGTGGATTACCTGTTTCCCTTTTGGGTATTGTGCACTCCCAGTGCCTTTTGATCACCTAGTGTTTGGGTGTGAATAAACTTCGAGCTACTGGACGATATCTCCTGCATTTGACTCTACTCCTTCCTCCTGCCCTAAGTACCCGTGACAGAATCCCGCACCACCAATTATTATGGAGTCAGCAGGACCCGAAGCAACTTCAGTAGCTGAGCAGGTGTCGCAGCACGCCAGCCTCCTCCACCGCCTAGGCTCGGCGATGGACCAAGTACTGACCCGACTGGAGAGCTGGGAGAGAGGTACCTCCTCCACCAGACCAGCTCCAGTGGCTCAGCTGGCGCCCCTACCGACTCCCCCTGAAGTGGGCTAGAGTGGGATTTGGATTATGCCACCGAGGGAATGTGATGGGACGGCCGCTGGGTGTAAGGGGTTCTTACTCCAAATCGAACTGTACCTGGCGACCGTCCACCCCTCTCCCTCCGACGAGGAGAAAGTGAGCGTCCTCGTCTCCTGTCTTACGGGTAGAGCCCTGGAATGGGCCAACGCGGTTTGGGAGGGCCCAGACTCGGCTCGGGACGACTACCCGGAGTTCACCCGTCGCTTCCGGGTGGTATTCTATCATCCCCCGGAGGGCAAGGCGGCGGGTGAGAGACTGTTTCATTTGAGACAGGGGACGAGGAGCGCTCAGGACTTCGCCTTGGAGATCCGAACTCTCGCCGCGGGATCGGGGTGGAATGAGTGGGCCCTGATGGATCACTATCGCTGCAGTCTAAATGAGGATGTCCGTCGGGAGCTGGCTTGTAGGGACCACGCCATCACCCTCGACCAGCTGGTGGATTTATCCATCAGGCTGGACCACCTACTGGCTACCCGGGGACGTTCTAGTCGGGGTCTGTTCATTCCACCTCCCAGCCCTCCTGCTCCACTGCCCATGGAGATAGGAGGAGCTGCTCCGAGGAAGACCGGAGGGGGGGGCCTCTCCTGCACCCACTGTGGACGCAGAGGACACACTGCGGACCGGTGCTGGAGGGGTCCCCCCAGGAGTCCGGAGGGCAGGCAGAGCACTACATCAACCCCCCAGGTGAGTCAGCACCAGACACACCCAGAGCCCCCTGTCGACCACATGTACACTTCTGTTTGTTTTCCCGATTTTTCCCCTCACTCCCAGTATAAGGCACTAGTCGATTCAGGTGCAGCTGGGAGTTTTATGGACCGTGGGGTTGCTAATAGGTTAGGGATTCCCCTGGTTCAGCTGGACCACCCCTTCCCTGTGCACGCCCTAGATAGTCGACCGCTAGGGTCCGGCCAAGTGGGGGAGGTTACTGTGCCACTGGTTATGACGACGTGGGGGGGTCATGTGGAACGTATCAGCCTATACCTCATCAACTCCCCGGCGTTTCCGGTGGTAGTGGGACTCCCCTGGCTAGCCACTCACAACCCTCAGATTTCGTGGAGACAGAGGGCTCTTAAGGGGTGGTCAAGGGAGTGCTCAGGTAGGTGTGTAGGAGTTTCCATCGGTGCAACCACGGTGGAGAGTCCAGACCAAGTCTCTACCGTGCACATTCCTTCTGAATATGCCGATTTGGCTATCGCCTTCAGTAAAACGAAGGCGACTCAATTACCACCCCATCGACAGGGGGATTGTGCGATAAATCTCCAAGCTGACGCGGTCCTTCCTAGGAGTCATGTGTATCCTCTGTCTCAGGAGGAGACGGTGGCTATGGAGACATACATCGCGGAGTCCTTGAGACAGGGATACATACGGCCATCTAAATCACCCGTCTCCTCGAGTTTCTTTTTTGTGAAGAAGAAGGGGGGAGGCCTGCGCCCGTGCATTGACTATAGAGGTCTAAATTCCATCACAGTGGGGTTCAGTTACCCACTACCTCTCATTGCTACGGCAGTGGAGTCATTCCACGGGGCGCGCTTCTTCACCAAACTAGATCTCAGGAGTGCGTATAATCTGGTGCGTATCCGAGGGGGAGATGAGTGGAAAACCGCATTTAGTACCACATCTGGCCATTATGAGTACCTCGTCATGCCGTATGGATTAAAGAATGCTCCCGCTGTCTTTCAATCCTTTGTGGACGAGGTTCTCCGAGACATGCTCGGACAGGGGGTGGTGGTGTACATCGATGACATCTTGATCTACTCCGGCACCCGTGTCGAGCATGTGGCTTTGGTGCGCAGAGTGCTTGGGCGGCTGCTGGAGCATAACCTATACGTCAAGGCAGAGAAATGTGAGTTCTCCAAACGAGCCGTCTCTTTCCTAGGATATCGCATTTCCACCACAGGGGTGGTGATGGATTGTGACCGCGTTACGGCTGTGCGTAATTGGCCTACCCCTACCACGGTGAAGGAGGTGCAACGGTTTTTGGGGTTCGCCAATTATTACCGGAGGTTTATCCGGGGTTTTGGTCAGGTGGCAGCTCCCATTACCTCACTGCTGAAGGGGGGTCCGGTGCGGCTGCAGTGGTCGGCGGAGGCGGACAGGGCCTTCCGTCATCTGAAGGTTCTGTTTACTGACGCTCCGGTGCTGGCGCATCCGGATCCGTCTTTGCCATTCGTGGTGGAGGTGGACGCGTCCGAAGCTGGGGTAGGAGCAGTTCTGTCACTGCCCCCTAGCCCTAACAGGTTAACTACGATGTGGGGGACAGGGAGTTGTTAGCTGTGGTCAAGGCTTTGACAGTGTGGAGACATTGGCTTGAGGGGGCACGTCACCCTTTTCTCATCTGGACCGACCACCGTAACCTGGAGTACATCCGGGCAGCGAGGAGACTGAATCCTCGTCAAGCCAGGTGGGCTATGTTCTTTACTAGGTTTCAGTTCACCCTTTCATACATTCCGGGTTCTCGGAACCGGAAGGCCGACGCACTGTCGCGTCTCTATGACACCGAGGAGAGGACCATCGATCCCGCTCCCATACTCCCTGCGTCCTGTCTAGTGGCGCCGGTAGTATGGGAGGTGGATGCGGACATCGAGCGGGCGGTTCATTCCGCCTCAATGTCCCGCGGGTCTGAGGTTCGTTCCGCTTGGTGTTCGCGATCGCCTGATCCGATGGGCCCACACTTTACACTCCTCGGGTCATCCTGGGGTGGAACGGACAGTGCGAGGCCTGAAAGGGAAGTACTGGTGGCCCACCTTGGCTGAGGATGTAAGACACTATGTCTCTTCCTGTTCGGTGTGCGCCCAGTGCAAGGCTCCTAGGCACCTGCCTCGAGGGAAACTACAGCCCCTCCCCGTTCCACAGCGACCTTGGTCTCACCTCTCGGTGGATTTCCTAACTGATCTCCCGCCATCTCAGGGGAACACGACGATCCTGGTTGTTGTGGATCGGTTCTCGAAGTCCTGCCGTCTGCTCCCATTGCCCGGTCTTCCTACGGCCCTACAGACCGCGGAGGCCCTATTCACCCATGTCTTCCGGCACTACGGGGTGCCCGAGGACATCGTATCTGATCGGGGTCCCCAGTTCACCTCCAGAGTGTGGAGGTCGTTTATGGAGAGGCTGGGGTCTCGGTCAGCCTGACCTCGGGTTTCCACCCCGAGAGTAATGGGCAGGTAGAACGCATCAACCAGGATGTGGGCAGGTTTCTGCGGTCATATTGCCAGGACCGGCCAGGGGAGTGGTCGAGGTTCGTGCCATGGGCCGAGATGGCCCAGAACTCTCAACGCCACTCCTCCACTAACTTGTCACCTTTTCAAGTTGTATTAGGTTATCAGCCGGTCCTGGTGCCTTGGCAGCAGAGCCAGACGGAGGCCCCTGCGGTGGAGGAATGGGTACAGCGCTCTCAGGAGACCTGGAGGGCTGTCCAGGAGTGCCTGAAGCGGGCTATCCGGCGACAGAAGGAGAGCGCTGACCGCCGCCGCAGTGAGGCTCCCGTATACAATCCAGGGGATAGAGTCTGGCTCTCGACCCGGAACCTGCCCCTCCGCCTGCCCTGCCGGAAGCTGGGTCCACGATTTGTGGGGCCATTCAAAGTCCTGAGAAGAATAAACGAGGTGTGTTATAGGTTACAACTCCCTTCATATTACCGCATTAACCCCTCGTTTCATGTGTGTCTCCTCAGGCCGGTGGTAGCTGGTCCACTGCAGGACGCTGAGGTGCGGGAGGTCCCTCCGCCCCCCCTGGACATCGGGGGGTCCCCGGCGTACACAGTCCGGGCAATCCTGGACTCCTGACGTCGGGTAGGGGGCCTGCAGTACCTCGTGGACTGGGAGGGGTACGGCCCGGAGGAGAGGTGCTGGGTTCCGGTGGAGGACATTTTGGATCCCACTATGCTCCAGGAGTTCCATCGTCTCCGTCCGGACCGGCCGGCGCCTCGCCCTCCGGGTCGTCCCCGAGGCTGGCGTCGGCGCGCTGCGGGAGCCGCGCGTCAGGGGAGGGGTACTGTCACAGTATCCACAGAAAATGGTGCCCCTCCTCGGCCGGGCGGCGCTCGCCGGTCGTCGTCACCGGTCTACTAGCTGCCGCCGATCTGTGTTTCTGTGTTCATTGTGTTTGGTCTGTCTAGGTCCGCACCTGTTGTCATTTCTGTAATTAGTGGGGGGGTATTTAGTTTGTTCCTTTGGGGTTGTGTGTTGTGCGGGATTGTTTGTTTGTCAGCGGGTTTACGCTGTGGCCGTTTCTTCTCTATCGTTTTTATATTGGAGGATTTATTTTCTCGCCGGGCTGCGCCCCGTGCGTGATTTTCCCTTTGTGGATTACCTGTTTCCCTTTTGGGTATTGTGCACTCCCAGTGCCTTTTGATCACCTAGTGTTTGGGTGTGAATAAACTTCGAGCTACTGGACGATATCTCCTGCATTTGACTCTACTCCTTCCTCCTGCCCTAAGTCCCCGTGACAAACACAGGGAGGATACTTTTAAGGTGATACGTTGTATGTTGTCATGGAAACTGTCCGAGCAAATCACCATACCTCCCTTGTTGGAGAATTTGAGATGTCCCCCTTTTTCTGTTGTTGAAGTCGTTGGGAAATTTCCGCTCTTGTAAATGTTAAACCACTCTAGTAATCACTATGAAAAGGCAGCGAGTGGTTCCAGAGAAGTGGAATTCAAAACCCACCCATAAGGCCCTCGTGAATCAGAGAAGGGTCCTACTACTGGATTCTATTCTTTTGGAAGAGGAGAGAACAATTGAAAAACAGCTCAAGGTTTTGGGGGTCTTCTCTCCTTTCCCTCGGCCTTTGGGCAGTTGGAATTCCACGTGTTCTGCATCATGAAAGCTCACTTATTGAAAAATGCACAGTTGAAAACCTAAGTTGTGAAGACTATAAAAAACGTTTCTTGAACAATGTGGCATTGGTGGTCGGATGAGCCTTGTTGAGTTGTGTACAACTAATGCATCTGTTTTAATCTGTCTCTTATGTCCACGTGGTAAAAATGATTGAATGTGTGTCTCTTGAATATGTCATGGAAATGAATACATCTCTCCTGGTTGATTGTCTGCAACAGGAGAAGGTGTCCACGCACCCTGACCTCAGTCTGGACTGGGAGGAGGAGATGTCCACTGGACGTCCTCATGACTGTGTGTCTCTCCCTACCAGCCATCCTCTATACGTCCTCTACACGTCTGGGACCACCGGAACTCCTAATGTACAGCACTCGGACTAGACACAACACGTTCATTACAGGAAAGGGTGTAAAGTCCCACTGGGAACAGACATCAGTTCAACGTCTAGGTTTGATTTACATTTGGTTGAGTTGTCAACTAATGTGAAATCAACAAAAAATGTCACCATGACATTGGATTTAGGTTAAACGTTGGGTGAATAAACAGATGAAACTCCCTTACATTGATTACTTTTTTCAAATGCAATCCATTTTCCATTTTGATTCAACGTCATCACATTGCATATTTTGGTTGAAATGACATGGAAACAACGTTGATTCAACCAGTTTTTGCCCAGTGGGGTCTGACGACTTTTATCATAAGGAAGCCAGTCAATTTCACAGTTTAATGCAAGAGATGAGTATCATATACTACAGTAGACTTTCCATGGCTCTGCAAATGTGATTCAAGTTCCTTCTAAACTCTACCACCATGAGATAGATGAGACCATGTTTAAACCAGAACCAGTAGTACTGAATATGAGGTGAACCATGCAGGAGGTAGAGAAATTGCCCGGAGGTGGCTCTAAATTGGAAAAATACAGCTCCAGATAGCTCACAGCTCCAGATAGCTCCCAGCTGAACTCCTACAGGTTTTGTTACAATACATCGTAAAGATGGCCTCACGAAATAGTTGAATTTAAAAATCAAGATTTGGACCAGGGTTTGATGTATAATAAAATAAATAAACCTGTTGAGAGCTTGTTGCATTCGTCTTGCATCAACGTTCGCCTCTTTTCTACGTGTCCCCCTCAGGGCGTTGTCAGGGATACTGCTGGGTACGCTGTGATGTTGACGTGGACCATGGCAAACATTTATGGCCTCAAGCCCGGTGAAGTAAGTCCATGTGAAACATCTCCTGTGTTCTTTATCATTGTATTACAGAACATACACCATATACATGCACAAACATAGTACAGTATGGATTCTCTCTTCTTTCTCTGCCTACTCTCTGCTAGGTATGGTGGGCAGCGTCTGACCTGGGCTGGGTAGTGGGCCACTCCTACATCTGCTATGGCCCTCTCCTCCACGGCAACACCACCATTCTATACGAGGTATGTACCGTAGCCTACATAGGCCTATTATAATGACCTGTGAATGGGTCACCATTGGTCAATTAACTCCAGAAAAACAAACAAACTCAACTTTCTCAAGGACTTGTCCCTTTCACTCAGTGATTCCAAATGCTTCGCAGATTACACTATTTAAAGATAATGAGCGCAAGAAAAATGGACTCCTAATGACGTATGATTATATGTGGTTTCAGACAACCGGCATCTTGATATTCATGCACATGATCATCATTGCAAATTTACACCGGCCTCATTAAATCAATATTCACTGGCTCAACAAGGCCCAGTTAGCTTGGTTTGTGGAAGTTATTTGTATGAAGAGCTGCTGGTGATTCTGCTGTGTTTGGGCCCTGGGAAAATAACCCCAGGGCCCAGGGCCCAGGGAGAGAGGGGTGGGGAGGTAGGACTGCTCATGGAGCCTATCTGCCTCAATTAGCCTTTTGGTCTCTGTGGCTGTTGGAGGATTGGAGGTGGGTGTTGAATTCATCAGCCTGGCTTTAACCAGAGCCTGTTGTCTGTGGCTGCATTTGCCTTGTGGAGTGCACTGCTCCTGTCTACCCTGCTCCACACAAGACCTTCTGTCCTCTCACTGATCAATACACAGTCATAGATATTCACACTGGGAGGAAATGAAGGCCCTCGAGTCTGTTGTTGTTGATTTCCCAGCTCATTTTAATCTGTCTCTCTCTCTCTCACACACACGCCTCGTCTCTCTCATGCCTCATCTCTCGCTCTCTCTCCTTACATGTGGAGCAACCTCGCCGACTGAACCTTTAGAGAATGAATATCGGTTCCGCTCGCCCGTAGGCTCTTCCTCACTGCGACTTTTGTTGGTGCACAAAACTTTCTCAATAGAGTAATCTTGTTTCTATTCATCAGTTTCAGCCCATCTGTCTGGGCTCCAAATAGAATTTTGTCTCCATTTCAAACAGATCTTGCCATGAATATTCATTCTGTTCGGCACAGTGGAAGTGTTAATGTTGTGGAACGTCAATAGTAACAAAACTTTATGGCCTTAGTACTGTTCTTCTGTTTGATAGGTGGCTGGCTGAGTCATTACTACTGCAAGCCTCTAAAAACAGCTTGCTCTGAATGCACTGCTACACTTCAATACCCAATTGGCATGTTCATGTAAGCTTATGTCCTCAGGCTGTTTGGGTTTGTAACGGATCTCTCTCTCTATGCAGGGCAAGCCTGTTGAGACGGCGGATGTCAGGGCGCTCTTCCGCGTGCTGTCAGAGCATGGTTGTTCCTCCATGTTCCCCGCGCCCACTGCCATCCGAGCCATCCGCCAGCAGGACACCCATTCCGCCATAGGGGCTCAGTACCCCCTCACCAGGTACCCTCACCACCCAATCCCCACATATTGACATAACACTGTGGAGATGGACCATTCAACAACTGTCGTGGCTAGCTCTGTTTTGTACCTTTTCTGCCCACTTGAAGTAGGCCTACCCTTTATTCCTCTCAACGTCCAGGGACTGGGTACCTTTCATCCATACCCAGTGTTGTCCCCCACTGGCTGAAGGTTTTGGCACTGCCTGCCCACTCTCTTGTTAGTCTCTGTCCATCTGCTGGAACAGTGTCCCTGCCAGGCCCAGGCTCATCACTCACAACCTGTGTTCCCATTTAGACCTGATTGAGGTTTAATCAGGATGGATAAAACACCGGCAGGGCATTCATTCCTATTACATAATACTGTGCTGCTGCCATGCTGCTAAACACACAGGGAATCACTGAGTGCTGTAGAGAGCCCCAGGCAATACCATCTTTGATGGTGCCTGGTTCCAGGGACTGAAGTGATTGTTATCCCCATGGGAAATGTCATCATTTATATTGATAATAAATCTGTTGAAAATACAGTTTTGGTTCCTTAATATTTTGAAACAGTATCACAGTCGGGGGAGTGGTGGTAACTCCACTTATTTAGATTTTTCTCCATACCTGTGTCATAAAGCAGGGGCTTTGATCTTTGGTCATAGTTTGCCATTGAATAATCTGCATGTAGGGTATTGAAGGTATTTTGTGTGCTGTTTCTGAACACTGTTTTGCCTCGATTGCTCCAGGCAGACTTGAGACACAAATCCCAAAGGGATTGAATTCATTGTTTTCCCTGGACTTTAACATGACATTCTTTCTGCTCATTGTTATGATGGACTATGCTTCAGTTGTTGGTTTAGTCATGTGCCATGCAGCATCTTTCCATGACTGTCTTTCTCCCAGAGGGAGCAGGTTAGTGAAAGACTACAGCAATTCAATGAGAGAGAATTGACGCACAAACACAACAACCGTAATCTAAGATGTTTCCAGAATCCAGACAGACTCAGACAGTAGTCGAATATCCGGTTGACCTTTGTGTTTCCTTGCCTGGAGACAAAACAGACAACCATCAAATGTATTTTTCTCCCTCCTCTACTACCAAACAGGTAGCAGCGCTAACAGTCAAGAAGCAGACACTAGACGTTGTAAGGGCTGTCTTCAGGAAAGGACCAAAATGCAGCAGAGTTAGTATTCATCCTTCAATTTAATTGGAAAGAACACTATACAAAAACAAGGAAACTGACAGCCAACAGTCCTGTCAGGTGCAACCACACTAAACAATTACCCACAAAACCCAAAGGAAAAACATGCTCCTTATGTGTGACTCCCAATCAGCAGCAACGAGCACCACCTGTGCCTGATTGGGAGCCACACACATGGCCCAAAACAAAGAAATACCAAAACATAGAAAAAGGAACATAGAACGCCCACCCAATGTAACACCCTGGCCTAACCAAAATAAAGAACAAAAAACCCCTCTCTATGGCCAGGGCGTTACAGTACCCCCCCCCCCCCCAAAGGTGCGGACTCCGGCCGCAAAACCTGACTCTGAAGGGGAGGGTCCGGGTGGGCCTTCTTACGGCGGCGGCTCAGGTGCGGGACGTGGCCTCTGCTCCACCCTTGACGTCGCCCTCTTATGTGGCGCACCTGGCCGCGCCGAAGGTCTGGTGGGCGACGCTGACTGCGCCCGGCTGGCGACCGGCGATGGTTGCGCCCGGCTGGCGGGCGACCCTGGCGGCGCCCGGCTGGCGGGCGTCCCTGGCGGCGCCCGGCTGGCGGGCATCCCTGGCGGCTCCGACGGCACTGACCCAGGATTCACCAGGCTGGGGAGACATGATGGATGCCTGGCCCTGGGCACAGGCACAGGACTCACCAGGCTGGGGAGACAGGACAAAGGCCTGGCCCTAGGCGTAGGCACAGGACTCACCGGGCTGGCGGGCGTCCCTGGCCACTCTGGCAGTTCAGGGCAGTCTGGCCACTCCGGCAGTTCAGCGCAGTCTGGCCACTCCGGCAGTTCAGAGCAGTCTGGCCACTCCGGCAGTTCAGCGCAGTCTGGCCACTCCGGCAGTTCAGCGCAGTCTGGCCACTCCGGCAGTTCAGCGCAGTCTGCCCTCTCTGGCGACTGTTGACTGGCGGGCAGCTCCGACGACTGTTGACTGGCGGGCAGCTCCGACGACTGTTGACTGGCGGGCAGCTCCGACGACTGTTGACTGGCGGGCAGCTCCGACGACTGTTGACTGGCGGGCAGCTCCGACGACTGTTGACTGGCGGGCAGCTCCGACGACTGTTGACTGGCGGGCAGCTCTGGACAGGTGAGACCCACTGGAGGCCTAGTCCTGGGAGGTGGCACAGGACGGACCAGGATGGGGAGACCCACTGGAGGCCTAGTCCTGGGAGGTGGCACAGGACGGACCAGGTGTCGGAGACCCACTGGAGGCCTAGTCCTGGGAGGTGGCACAGGACGGACCAGGATGGGGAGACCCACTGGAGGCCTGGTCCGAGGAGGAGGCACAGGATAAACCGGGCTGTGGGGGAGCACTGGAGTTCTGGTACGGACACTCTTTACCTATACTCCAGGCTGAATGCCCACTTTGGCCCGGCACGGGCGAGGAGCAGGCATTGGGCGAACTGGACCCTCCCAGCGCTCTGGAGACACAGTGCGCAACGCCGGCGCAGGATAACCTGGACCGAGGAGGCGCACTGGAGACCAGACACGCTGAGCTGGCACCATCCGCCCTGGCTCGATGCCTGCACTCGCATGGCACTTGCGGGGGACTGGTATGTAGCGCACCGGGCTTTGAACGCGCACTGGGGACACCGTGCGCTCCACAGCATAACACGGTGTCTTACCAGTACCACGCTGCTTCCGGTAAGCACGGGGAGTTGGCTTAGGTCTACCACCTGACTCCGCCAATCTCCCCGTGTGCCCCCCCCAAAAAAAATTGTGGGGCTGCCTCCCGTGTCCGTTGCGCTCCCTTTCCTCATACCAGCGCCTCTCAGCTCTCGCCGCCTCGATCTCCCACTGCGGGCGGCAATAATCCCCAGCTTGAGCCCATGGTCCTTTCCCGTCCAGGATTTCCTCCCAAGTCCATGACTCCAGATAGCGTCTCTCCTGGTGCCTCTCCTTGTGCTGCTCCTTCCTCTGCTGCTTGGTCCGTTGTTGGTGGGTAATTCTGTAAGGGCTGTCTTCAGGAAAGGACCAAAATGCAGCAGAGTTAGTATTCATCCTTCAATTTAATTGGAAAGAACACTATACAAAAACAAGGAAACTGACAGCCAACAGTCCTGTCAGGTGCAACCACACAAAACAAGAAACAATTACCCACAAAACCCAAAGGAAAAACATGCTCCTTATGTGTGACTCCCAATCAGCAGCAACGAGCACCACCTGTGCCTGATTGGGAGCCACACACATGGCCCAAAACAAAGAAAAAGGAACATAGAACGCCCACCCAATGTAACACCCTGGCCTAACCAAAATAAAGAACAAAAAACCCCTCTCTATGGCCAGGGCGTTACAGACGTGCTATTTACAGCTCAGGAAATTGGATGTTCTCAGTGAATGTAAAAAGAACGCAATCCAGTAAAGTTGAATACAATAGCAATTAATGTCAATTAAAACGTCAACTCTATTTCCCCTCTTTCTCATGAATTGATTATAAACTTGTAGTTTGAAAGGCAAGCGTTTTGAGAACACTTCATTAAGCATTAAGACACTAAAACACCTTAGTTCACGTGTGGATTGTTGCTCCTATGAACGGGTTGTTGCTGGTATCTCCTCAGTGTATGGCACCGTTATCAGTAGGCCATAGACAGTTTGGTAGTAATATGATGTGGGTGGATAGCATATGAAATATTCATCACGATCTCTCTGATAAGCTCACTGCAGTAGCCTCTTCTCAGCTCCTAGCTCAGTTACGTCACATGGGTAGCTAATTGCACTGATTCCTGTGCTAAAATATACCACAGAGCCCATAACAACTATTGCCGCTCGTGACAGAGCCTGGGGAGAAGCCACTGCCATGGACCAGAGGAAAGAGGGTCTCCGGGTACAGAGGGTCAGTGAGGCAGAGTGAACGCTTCAAACGTAGGCTTTATTACATCACTTACCAACAGAAATCAGGCTTTATTACATCACTTACCAACAGAAATCAGGCTTTATTACATCACTTACCAACAGAAATCAGGCTTTATTACATCACTTACCAACAGAAATCAGGCTTTATTACATCACTTACCAACAGAAATCAGGCTTTATTACATCAATTACCAACAGAAATGCTTACAAATAAGAAACTTAAAGTATAACTTCAAATAACAAAGACTCTCAGTTTAAGATAACCTTTCAGCCCCAAACTGTCTGCTGCTACTGTATCTCCAGTTCTCTCCCTCGAATGTGAGCAGCAGCAGCCTAATCAACTGTTGGGGCTGATTGTCCAGCCAATCACACACTTGATTGACTTATTATCCATTAGCCTACCAACAGAGAAAGTGCCGGAAAGGCGCTGGAAGGATAGATAGGTCGTGACCGGCCTCACACGCCAGTACAGTAGGTAGCGGTGTATGCACCTGTCAGTTGGTTGCGATTCGCAAACATTTTTTAAAGAAGAAGAAGGCGCTGGAAGGGCACGGCAAGAGGGCTTGCCTCCTCCAGTGCCACAAAGTCATTATGAAGGAACTTTCCTATGTGCTGATTTTCAGAAAATCAGATTTGCCTGTGTAGCACTTTCCAAGTGTTGAAAGGTGCAGACATGCCAAAACCACAAAATTGCCATTTTCAGCCCAGTATTTCGTTCTCGCTGGGTACTTCATGATGACTATTGTTATTACAACACATGAGTTGCTTCCGTGGAATGGCTCTGCACTGTAATGGCCTTGGAGCATTATCAGTGAGCTTGAGCAATTTCACTCATCACCCCAGATGTCAGGAAAGTAATAGAAAAGCGGGTTTGGAGCTCTCTGGAGTAGGAGTCACGTCTAGCTCTACCGTTCATCCCACACAGAGGAACAATCACAGCACAATGGAGCAAGCACCAGTTTATAGCCCTTATTAACATAGCCCGGAGCACTAACTCAACGCTCACAGGCAGAGCAGACTCTTACTTATGGGTGACAAAGTTCATGATTTCAGTCAATAACATTTTCCAGCTTGTAGCACCAGGAAGCTTGGCTTGTGACTCACTCTGCCTGTTTGCTTAACATTTGCAGTATTTATATCATGCATTATCTGGGATGTCATGTGCCATCTTTCAAGGAATATATGTGATATTGATATACCTTCTCATTGCAAGGTGACACGTACAAGGTGGGTTAGAGCGTTGGGCTAGTAACTGAATGGTTGCAAGTTCAAATCCCCGAGCTGACAAGGTACAAATCTGTCATTCTGCCCCTGAACAAGGCAGTTTACCCACTGTTCCTAGGCTGTCATTGAAAATAAGAATTTGCTCTTAACTGACTTGCCTAGTTAAATAAAGAAAAAATAAACAGACAAGCACATGCATACTAAATGCAATTATGGGGCCGAATGTTTCCTCTCTCATTGTCGTTAATGAGACACAAACTTCCCCAGTGGGACTATGTTAGGTATAGTACTGTGGGACTATTGTTGCCTGTCCAAGGCTGAATCTGGGCCTCTGAAGATATGGAGAAATGTGCTTGGCCTTCACCCACCCACTTGCATAAATTACACACAGATCCAACCATCAGTGGCTGCCTGTCTCTCCCCTCCTCCCAACATCTGTACTCAGATTGTTCCAAAGTTGGAGCAGGGAACACAGGGCAAGGTGTCACGGGTGAGATTTAAATGGCGTGCGGTGTAGAATACGGAGAAAAGAGCAGCAGAGTGATGTTCTGTAGAGTTCTGTGACCCTGCTTCTTCTACCCATTCTCATTCAGATTACACCAAGACCCAGATAACAGACCAATCAGAGGAGGATGGTGGGAGGAGCAATAGGAGGACAGGCTCATTGTAATGACCGGAAGAGAATATACAGTATGGAACGGTTTCCATATGTTTGATAATGTCCAATGACTGCATTCCAGCCATTACAATGAGCCTGTCCTCCCACCAGCCTCCTCTGAGGCCTATTTGAATTAGAATTCCTTGAGTTGTTATGTGTGGCAGGAGGCCATGGAAACTGTATGGCCTCAGACGTTTTGGCAGCAAATGAAGTCTTCTCTGCTTTATCAGACCATGTCAAGGTCCCTGAGTGAAGATTAGCATGGTCGGTTGTTTACATACACTTAGGTTGGAGTCATTAAAACTCATTTTTCAACCCTTCCACAAATGTCTTGGTAACAAACTATAGTTTTGGCAAGTCGATTAGAACCTCTACTTTGTGCATGACACAAATAATTTTTCCAACAATTGTTTACAGCCAGATTATTCCATCTGGAATTCACTGTATCACAATTCCAGTGGGTCAGAAGTTTGCATACACTAAGTTGACTGTGCCTTTAAACAGCTTGGACAATTCCAGAAAATTATGTCATGGCTTTAGAAGCTTCTGATAGGCTTATTGACATAATTTGAGTCAATTGGAGGTGTACCTGTGGATGTATTTCAAAGCCTACCTTCAAACTCAGTGCCTCTTTGCTTGACATCATGGGAAAATCAAAAGAAATCAGCCAAGACCTCAGAAAAAATATTGTAGACCTTTACAAGCGCCTGAAGGTACCACGTTCATCTGTACAAACAATAGTACGCAAGTATAAACACCATGGGACCACGCAGCCGTCATACCGCTCAGGAAGGAGACGCGTTCTGTCTCTTAGAGATGAATGTACATTGGTGCGAAAAGTGCAAATCAATCCCAGAACAACAGCAAAGGACCTAGTGAAGATGCTGGAGGAAACAGGTACAAAAGTATCTATATCCACAGTAAAACGAGTCCTATATCGCCATAACCTGAAAGGCCGCTCAGCAAGGAAGAAGCCACGGCTCCAAAACCGCCATAAAAAAGCCAGACTATGGTTTGCAACTGCACATGGGGACAAAGATTGTACTTTTTGGAGAAATGTCCTCTGGTCTGATGAAACAAAAATAGAGCTTTTTGAACATAATGACCATCGTTATGTTTGGAGGAAAAAGGGGATGCTTGCAAGCCGAAGAACACCATCCCAACCGTGAAGCACGGGGGTGGCAGCATCATGTTGTGGGGGTATTTTGCTGCAGGTGGGTCTGGTGCTGTCACGGGTATCGTCGGTGAAGGAGGACCAAAATGCAGCAGGACTGTGTTTGTTCATTTTGAACATTTATTTAAATCCAAACGAACACAAAAACAACAAACAAGAGAACGAACGATCCACTGACAGTCTGACAAGGCACAAGGCTAACACAGAACAATCTCCCACAAATGACAAACACACCCTAATATATGGGACTCTCAATCAAAGGCAAATAGACAACACCTGCCTTCAACTGAGAGTCCCAACCCCAATTAACCAAACATAGAAACAGACACACTAGACTAAACATAGAATACATGAAAATCAAACAGTGCCCAAAAAACCCCGGAATACTTAAATCAAATGCCCCTTCAACAAACACACCACCCCGAACCACATAAAACGAATACCCTCTGCCACGTCCTGACCAAACTACAATACCAATTAACCCTTATACTGGCCAGGACGTGACAGGTGCACTTCACAAAATAGATGGCATGAGGTAGGAAAATTATGTGAATATATTGAAGCAACATCTCAAGATATCAGTCAGGAAGTTAAAGCTTGGTCGCAAATGGGTCTTCCAAATGGACAAGCATACTTCTAAAGTTGTGGCAAAATGGCTTAAGGACAACAAAGTCAAGGTATTGGAGTGGACATCACAAAGCCCTGACTTCAATCCTATAGAAAATGTGTGGGCAGAACTGAAAAAGCATGTGCGAGCAAGGAGACCTACAAACCTGACTCAGTTACACCAGCTCTGTCAGGAGGAATGGGCCAAAATTCACCCAACTTATTGTGGGGAAACTTGTGGAAGGCTATCCGAAACGTTTGATCCAAATTAAACAATTTAAAGGCAATGCTACCAAATACTAATTGAGTGTATGTAAACTTCTGACCCTCTGGGGGAATGTGATGAAAGAAATAAAGCTGAAAAAAATCATTCTCTCAACTATTATTCTGACATTTCACTTTCTTAAAAAAAAAGTGTTGATCCTAACTGACCTAAAACAGAGAATTGTTACTAGGATTAAATGTCAGGAATTGTGAAAAACTGAGTTTAAATGTATTTGTCTAAGATGTATGTAAACTTCCGACTTCAACTGTATATAACCACAGCTAGAGGGGGATTTTTACTCAGATCAACAGAAACAATATGGGTTGTTTTGTGTACACGTTTTTGTGCAAGTTTGTCTGTGACTCATAAGGCAATTATAGTCTAATGGGAAAACTCAAGCTTATTGCTTTTTTCACCCTGTTACTGGCACAACTCACTTTTATATAACTTGAAAACACAGCCGCAACCTTCCTTGGCTGTTAAATAGTTTTTCATGAACTTTGTGGTTCGAACTGTGAATGCTGATTGGCTGAAGCTGTAGACCGTATACCATGGGTATCAAAAAACATGTATTTTTACTGTTCTAATTATGTTGGTAACCAGTTTATATTAGCAGTAAGGCACCTCGGGGGTTTGTGGTATATGGCAAATATACCACGACTAAGGGCTGTATCCAGGCGTTCCGTGTTGCGTCATACATAAGAACAGCCCTTAGCCATGGTATATTGGCCATATATCACACCCTCTCAGGCCTTATTGCTTCATTATAGATCTACCACTACTCTATTACACTGTCCTGGCCTATAGAGCTTGACTGTTCTCTCTACTCCTCCAGATTGAAGAGCCTTTTCTTGGCTGGAGAGAGCTGTGACGTGGAGACTCTGAACTGGGCCAAAAGGAGCTTTGGAGTGCCTGTACTGGACCACTGGTGGCAGACTGGTAGAACTTTAATTCGCTACTGGAACATCATAATGGACACTACATGTTACACTAGGACGATGGTTTGATTTCTTGATACCGGCTGTGGTATTACATCTGACCCAACATATCCCCTATATCTCATTTAAAGGCTCAGAATTAAAGAATAGTCGTAACAAATTATAAATGCAGGACTCTATTCTCTGAGCACCTTTTGAAAGTGTGTATCTATTATAGTTTTAGTCTATCTTAGGGGAATTGTCAATGTGAGTGAATTGTTATTGCAGTCTTCGTAGTATTTTATCAGCCCATTGACATTAATTTGGCCTTGAGAAGGCGTAACAAATAGCTATGTCTCCACAGCATAACTCTTCCTTGAAAGCCCCCTGCAGGCATTAAGTGCATGGACTATGCTCCCGATTTAATTCATCCTTCGCACTTATACTGTATACGGAGCACCAGAGGAAAGGCCATTTCTTTCACTGAGTGCCATGCTAAGAAGAGGAATTAGCCCACAAGGATTTGGGATTGCTCTGCAATGGTCCTAGAGTGCCCTAAGGCTTTCACTACGCTCCCACAGCTACCCAATTAACTTAATCAGCTTCTCACTCTAACCTCATTAATACTAGTCCTTTCAGAGCAATTCACATTTCATCGTTCATAGACCATGTGCTGTGGTCTAGTAGCTTTACAATGGATAAGGAGGGGAAGTTCTTCTTGTTGGTGAAAGTGTGTGATTCATTTTGTATATAATACCTTCCAATTGACCTATCATCCGTCATCACTGTTGTCTTTATTAGTGATGAGATGTGTAATTGGGGTCTTGAGTGCAGGGCTATACTGCATTGTTTTATCCTGTTTCCCCTGTCACATTCTAATGACTTTAGATTCACTAAGACCCTATTAGCCACTTGGTGGGTGATTCCAGCCCATGTTCCAGGAAGCGAGCCATCATACGAATGTCCCTCTCTCCCTTAGCCACAGTCCCACAAAACAGTGATAAATGTGGTAGAGAAGGCGGCACGAGATAGGCATTGGATTCCTTGTACGTTTTTTTTATTTATTATTCTGCGTGCCTGACAGAGAATCGATCGAGGAAGAGCAGACATCTCTGTGTTAAATATGGAATAAAAAAATAGACATGGACCTTGAGAATGTACGGGTGAGAGTGAGAGAGAATCCACCTGACACTGTCTTGGATCTCAGCCCAGATGAGTCTGTTTGGGGAGATGGCTCTTTCTCTCCCAGACCTCCCTGGAAGTGGGTGTTGTTAACTCAGCAGCAGTAACCCACAGGAGTTACCACATAAAAAGGGCTTTTGGTGTTTTACTGAGTCATCCACTGTTAGTTATCATGATCCAATGTGCCACAGTGCAACAGCTCCAGTTGCTACAATATACAGTATGAGCCTTCCTTCGTCTTTTCAGATGACCATTAGGTTGCTTTGGTTTTCTCAAAAGCCTATATATATATATATATATACACTGAGTATGCCAAACATTAGGAACACCTTCCTAATATTGAGTTCCACCTAAGCTGTGGCGGTCATGACATTTTGTCAACCGGTGATTGTCAAGCAAATAACTGCTGGTCTCATGGTAATTGACCATTAATGAACACAAATTATCAAGGCTCAGGAGAAGACCAAGACGCAGACAGTTTCGACAGTAATCCAGGGTGGTATAACAAGGTACAGAACGACAGGCAGGGTCAAGGCAGGCAGAATGATCAAAAACCGGGAAAGCTAGAAAACAGGAACTAGAGACAGACAGGAGTACGGGAAAGAAACGCTGGTAGGCTTGACGAAACAAAATGAACTGGCAACAGACAAACGGAGAACACAGGTAAAAGTACACTTGGGATAATGGGGAAGAAGGGCGACACACACCTGAAGGGGGGTGGAGACAATCACAAAGACAGGTGAAACAGATCAGGGTGTGACATAAACACATTTAGCATCTCCTGGCTTCCACGCAAAGCCTACAAGCCACTGATGCAGACCTTTGGAACATCTACATTTTAAAAAGTCTGATAAATCCATGTAATATAGCCTACACCATCACAATAAATCCATCATTTATTTTAGACAGGTCTAAAGAAACATGATATGAAGAAAATGTAGTCTATTTCAGAAGAACAGAATACCATATTCTGAGTTGTCCTTATGTTAGGTGCTGATCTGGCTATGCCATATGGCTGTGGGCTACAATAGTTCATTTAGCAGACAAGATTTGCTTAGAATTCCGTGGCATTATTTTATAGTATGAAGAATACAAAGCTGAATAAAATAGAAAGGATATTTTCTCCGAACGATTTGAGGGAGGCTATTCTGTGTTGAGCGGTTAACAAAAATAACATATAGGAGTACCTGTTTCTATGTATTCATGTAACTTTAGTTGTGATACAAATGTTGTGCTATAGGTTCTGATTTTTAATACATTCTAAGGCTGCATGATGCGACTAATGATGATTTTAAAAAAGTTGCATGGAAGGCATGATCTCTGCCTTGTTTTTTGTGCAGGCTGTACACACTTCATCAGTCTCTCATTCACAATTTGACAAGCACTTGATAATTCCTCGAATTTCCCGGCTGCATCCCCTTTGTGTGGCTGTAATTCCCCCTAAAAAAAATCCATGCCTTTTGTGGCTAGTAGCCATTGTGCCCTTGGGCTGAATATAATAATTATAATTCCCTTCTCCCAGCTGTGTGCTGAAGCACCTCTTGCTCACATGGCTCTCCGTAATGTCATCGGGTCTTTCTCACCTGCTACAAGTGAAGACAGACACATCGGGGACGCAACTGCGCATCCTTATTCAATAACGAGGCGCATATTGGAACTGTCCACATTTACTTTTCGGCAGCCAACAAGATGAGTAGGCCTAACGAACAGCAAAAGCACTAGACTATGTCAATCTACTATCCCCCATAGTACAAAAGTTGACCTATTCTATTCTGTGCGAGAAACAAATATTCCAAACATAGACTGGAACAGATGCGATAGATGCCAAATTAATACAACCACTAGCATCAAAAAAACAGTTTTAAGCAATGAGCCTGACACAACAGCTTAAAATGTTGATAAACTATTAGGCTATTTCTTCACATTATGAGCGCAGTAAGCTATAAGCGCGAAGGGTAATTTCCCGCTAATGAAACATTCTCAAAAGTGACCACAAATGCGTTTATGCATGTAATGCTTTTATTATAAAGGTGCATTTTTATAGTGAAAATGTTATTCCGCAAACTTGAAACTCACGTGCTGCGTATGTATCAAATCAAATCAAATCAAATGTATTTTTATATAGCCCTTCGTACATCAGCTGATATTCTCAAAGTGCTGTACAGAAACCCAGCCTAAAACCCCAAACAGCAAGCAAAGCATGTGAAAGAAGCACGGTGGCTAGGAAAAACTCCCTAGGAAAAACTCCCTAGAAAGGCCAAAAACCTAGGAAGAAACCTAGAGAGGAACCAGGCTATGAGGGGTGGCCAGTCCTCTTCTGGCTGTGCAGGGTGGATATTATAACAGAACATAGTCAAGATGTTAAAATGTTAAAATGTTCATAAATGACCAGCATGGTCAAATAATAATAATCATAGTAGTTGTCGAGGGTGCAACAAGCACGTCCGGTGAACAGGTCAGGGTTCCATAGCCGCAGGCAGAACAGTTGAAACTGGAGCAGCAGCACGGCCAGGTGGACTGGGGACAGCAAGGAGTCATCATACCAGGTAGTCCTGAGGCATGGTCCTAAGGCTCAGGTCCTCCGAGAGAAAGACAGAAAGAGAGAATTAGAGAGAGCATATTTAAATACACACAGGACACCGGATAAGACAAGAGAAATACTCCAGATGTAACAGACTGACCCTAGCCCCCCGACACATAAACTACTGCAGCATAAATACTGGAGGCTGAGACAGGAGGGATCAGAAGACACTGTGGCCCCATCCGATGATACCCCCGGACAGGGCCAAACAGGCAGGATATAACCCCACCCACTTTGCCAAAGCACAGCCCCCACACCACTAGAGGGATGTCTCCAACCACCAACATACCGTCCTAAGACAAGGCCGAGTATAGCCCACAACGATCTCCGCCATGGCACAAGCCAAGGGGGGGGCGCCAACCCAGACAGGAAGACCACGTCAGTGACTCAACCCACTCAAGTGACGCACCCCTCCCATGGACGGCATGGAAGAACACCAGTAGGCCAATGACTCAGCCCCTGTAAAAGGGTTAGAGGCAGAGAATCCCAGTGGAAAGAGGGGAACCGGCAAGGCAGAGACAGCAAGGGCGGTTCGTTGCTCCAGCCTTTCCGTTCACCTTCAAACTCCTGGGCCAGACTATACTTAATCATAGGACCTACTGAAGAGATAAGTCTTCAGTAAAGACTTAAAGGTTGAGACTGAGTCTGCATCTCTCACATTGGTAGGCAGACCATTCCATAAAAATGGAGCTCTATAGGAGAAAGCCCTACCTCCAGCCGTTTGCTTAGAAATTCTAGGGACAATTAGGAGGCCTGCGTCTTGTGACCGTAGCGTACGTGTAGGTATGTAGGGCAGGACCAAATCGGAAAGATAAGTAGGAGCAAGCCCATGTAATGCTTTGTAGGTTAGCAGTAAAACCTTGAAATCAGCCCTTGCCTTAACAGGAAGCCAGTGTAGGGAGGCTAGCACTGGAGTAATATGATCAAATTGTTTGGTTCTAGTCAGGATTCTAGCAGCCGTATTTAGCACTAACTGAAGTTTATTTAGTGCTTTATCCGGGTAGCCGGAAAGTAGAGCATTGCAGTAGTCCAGCCTAGAAGTAACAAAAGCATGGATTAATTTTTCTGCGTCATTTTTGGACAGAAAATTTCTGATTTTTACAATGTTACGTAGATGGAAAAAAGCTGTCCTTGAAACAGTCTTGATATGTATGCCAGTTAATAAGCCCTGCACCTGTCGTGAAGCAGATTAACATGCTTCACTTTAAGAAGTTATTTGGCCACTTTAATTGTGATACAATCCTTATCAAAACATATAGGCCTATGGGCTAGGCAACATGAGGTGTGGAACTATGATTTGAAAAAGTTGCAAAAAAAGCATATGCTGTTTCTTGCCTTACACTGGGCATCATTCACAAGTGATAATATATCATTAATTCACACTTTACATATACTAAATAACTTGTTTTGATTTGGAGTGGACCATTATCATGCACCTGTCTCGAAATAGGGGCAGCGGGAAAAAATCGATGTCATCTATGCACTTAAATAGCAAATGGAGGACGCTTTTCCTGTGGTTCATTTTCATGCCAGTCAGGTAGGCTATACTCCTGTTGTAAAGAGCGCTTAATTTTAGGAAAGGTGAGAAATAAATATAGTAGGCCTAGCCTATAGAAAGCTGATGGGATCCTCCTCTTTTTAATAGAAGCCATCAATCCACTGTATATATATTTTTCTATTGTGTTATTGACTGTACGTTTGTTTATCCCATGTGTAACTCTGTGTTGTTGTTTTTGTCACACTGCTTTACTTTATCTTGGTGAAATAAAAAAAAACAGTTTTCTCATGCAATTGCATAGCCTATAGAAATATTGGCAACATGAGCTCATGGGCTCTCATGATTTTCGATCACATTTGCATTGATGTCAGAGTGATTTGAGGGACAATAGAGTGCCTAGTACCAGGCAGTCAGCAAGTTTGGTAGGCTACTAATGACCATCAGCAGCATCAGAGCTTGGAGAAGCCTAATTACCATGACTAAACGGTCACATGGAATTTGACTGCTGTCATGATTCGTGAACTCCGGTGTGGCGGTAATACGGTCACCATAACAGCCCTATTTGCACCTACTTTTGCCTTCAGAACAGCCTTAATTATTCGGGACATGGCCTCTACAAGGTGTCGAAAGCATTCCACAGGTATGCTGGCCCATGTTGACTCCAATGCTTCCCACAGTTGTGTCAAGTTGGCTGGATGTCCTTTGAGTAATGTACCATTTTAGATACACACGGGAAACTGATGAGCCTGCAAAGAAACAGCAGCGTTGCAGTTCTTGACACAAACGGGTGCACCTGGCACCTACTACCATACCCCGTTCAAAGGCACTTAAATCTTTTGTCTTGCCCATTCACACTCTGAATGGCATACATAAACAATCCATGTCTCAATTGTCTCAAGGCTTGAAAATCCTTCTTTAACCTGTCTCCCCCCCATTCATCTACACTGATTGAAGTGTATTTAACAAGTGACATCAATAAGGGATTATAGCTTTCACATGGATTCACCTGGTCAGTCTGTCATGGAAAGAGCAGTTGTTCTTAATGTTTTATATAGTCGGTATATATGGAAACCTGTAGGAGTGCATTGTTTTGCCTGAAATCGATTGTGCTTTGCCCCAGAGTTAAGGTCAATTCCATTTTAATTCCAATCGATTTCCGAAGAATTTAAATGCAGCTGGTGAACTGGAAAAACAGAGGAAATGTCACATTGATCAATTGAACCTCAGTTAATTCCACTAGTGCTAACAGAGTTGAAATGGAATTGACCCCTCTCTTTGGCGCCACTCTCCTCATATTTCACTGATCAGTCATGAGTGCTGTTTTAGCAGGCACGCCACACAGGCATTATTACGCAACTCTTTTTGGCAAGGGTGTAAATCTGCTCTGAGGGGCCAATAGGAGATGAGGGGGGATGAGTGATTGACATCCCAGCATGTGGCCCTGACACACACATAGTTTCCACAGCGAGCAGATAGATCAAAGACTGCCTTCTATTGGTTGGCTGGTACAGTGTGATCTGAATGGCCAGATGCCACACAGGCACACATATACACACACACGAATGCAAACACATATGCACACACACGTCACACACACAGTTCAGATGAGTGTAAAGCCACTGGCTGTCTCTGTACTGTCTCCTCTTCTACTCTTCCAGTTTTCAGGAGAGTCTCAGAGCCTGTCCAGCACATTGCTCAGAGGACGGGTTTATGAGGCATCTATCAGTCTGGATGTCTTCAAAAGACTCCTTCCTTCCCCAGCTTGTCCTTTGTGTCTAGCTCATCCATTCTCTTTGTGTATGTGTGTCCGTGTCTGTGTGTGTGTGTGTGTCCGCACCCAGTTCCTTTCCCGGCTCTTTAACTCTCCTAGGAGGTGGTTCTTCTCCATGGTTGTGGTGTTGATGTGAGGTTTATCAGAGACGACAGGCTGATTCTCAGAGCATATCCTTGGTGCTCTCTCTGTCAGTCCTAGCCCTGAGAGATATGATAGGATTCCTTCACACTATCCGCCTATGGTTCGCTGAAGTTCAGTCAAACCTCAGACTGCTGATAGATTGAGTTGGAACAATAACCCTGGCACCTTCCAGACCAGGGAGCTTCATCTACTGCAGGCTGTGTGATTGGCGGCAGCACTAACCTCAAAGCCATTACTGGGAATAAAGGCTTGCAGTTCTCAACCTGTTCGCTGGAGAGTCGAGGAGTCTGTCTCTGACAATAACCGAAAGTTCTCTCTCACCCTGGGCTTTGTCTGTCTGTCTGTCTGTCTGTCTGTCTGTCTGTCTGTCTGTCTGTCTGTCTGTCTGTCTGTCTGTCTGTCTGTCTGTCTGTCTGTCTGTCTGTCTGTCTGTCTGTCTGTCTGTCTGTCTGTCTGTCTGTCTGTCTGTCTGTCTGTCTGTGAGAGAGAATAGACAGAACTCAGACAGACTCAATATGTTAAAGGGACCATAATGAATGTGAGCAGTCTGTGTTATTGTGAGAGATGAGGAAGCTGCAGGCATGTTCTGTTCTCCACTGTCACACAAGCCTTCTAGAGCATCGGAGTTTCTGCCAGAGGTTTAGAAATGGGCCCCAAACTTTGGGCTAAAACATTTCCCTTTATATTGACAGCTGGAAAATAAAACCTCTGCAGTAATTTGATTTTGACTATGGGAGAAGGCATGCATAATTAAGTCCTGTGGAAGAACCTGACAGGCTGTGCAGTAAATTTCTGATTTCTCCCTCCTGTACTGGATTAAGTCACACGTCATCTAAGGATTTCAGCACACTGTGCGTCAACCTCTCTGTGACAGGTGATCCATCAAACCCATTTATCAGCCCCAGTCTTGTCTTCTCATGAGAAGAGGAAGGCGAACTGCAGTGATGGCAAAATCCTAACTGTGGTGCAGGTTGACATTGGCTTGCAGCCTAGGGTTCTGGAGAGGATTGTACATTTAATGCATAATGTTCTTGCAGTAATCCCAAGATCACTGAAAAAACACATTAATTAAGAAACAACACAGTTATTGGTATTATTCCAAACATTATTATTCCAAACATGTTACTTTGAAATGTTTTGGTGGGTTCTCACAAATCTAAGTTTAAGACATTCTCGGAAATCAAAGTACAACTCCTTTGGAATGCATTCCATGGACAGTTGTTTGTTGAATAATCCATCACACACTTCCACTTATTTTTAAAGAATGTAAGATGCCTGTAAAGATTTGCCTTTCAAATGCAGTCTCCATCCAGGGGCTTTACTGCTGAGCCTACCCAGGCTGATCTACTAGCTCCCTGCAAAATGGATACAAATTGAACAAAATCAATTACTCTTGGATTTTCACAAATCATTCCACAACATGCCCTGTAATCTCTTTCCAATGTAATATTCAGCAAAGGAAAGCTGAAATCGATGGCATGAAAATCAGCAGGAATGGAGGCTCAGAGAGATAGAGATTTTAAAGGTGGGCGGGTGACGTGTGGTAATCTGAATTAGAAGACACCGCAAAGAGAGGCTGTCTGACCCATAGAGATCCTATTAAATTAAGATATAATTCTGTGGTCTGACCACTTTCAGACCACTGATCTAGAGTCAGTATTAAGGTGGTGGAAGATGATCTGAATGGAAGAGGCTGTCTGCCAGATCACTGATCTAGAATCAGAGTGAAATAGCATTCAAAGTATTCATGCTCTGTAAAGGCTGGCTGCCTTTCATCTGAGAAAATGAAATGTATCACAGCTTGAAAGCAGCAGTCCCTGGTCATTTCGTGGGCTTTTCTCTACCCTGGAGCAAACCTAGTATAGTTATGTACCACTGCTGTGTGGCAAACTGTATCATCACAGAGAGCCAGGAGCAGTGTCTCTGCCTCGTCTTGACCACCCAGGGAACTCCTCACATGTACTGTGGGCCCTGGGTTTCAAACAGTAGGAACTAACAGTGGAACTACTGTAGGAGGCCGTGCTGTTTGTAATGAAATGACAGACAGAGTAGATATGAGTAGAGAGGCTTCAGTACAGACGTGGATATAAGTGTTCCTTTCCTCCTTCAGCCTTCAAAGAACTGTAAATTAGTTTTTACAAAGGGGCAGGTATTTTGAGCAGCATTCTTTCTCGTCTGTCACTGCAGGAGTGTTGCGTCTACTGAACAGCGATAATAAGTGTGAGAAATATGTTCTTCTTAATTGTGTTTGATGAAAATGGCACGGCACATCAACAGCTCGCTTCAAACTCTTCTACTAAATGATGCCTCTGATTAGTCTCAGCTAAATGTGTCTAAATTGTCAGGGATCTCATATGAACAGCATATTTCAATTATGTAAACAAGCTTACAAGTAGAGTTTGACTGATTGACCAATTTGGCTTTGAATTTGAATTTGTTTTTTCTTTGTTTTCTTTCTCCAAATCAGATGTCATTTTGCAGGGCCAGTGGATAAGATGACTTTACTGATATAAAGTAGAAGTGATTTGTGCGCTCCTTACTTTCATGTACACTCAGACACACACTCTCAGCTGATTCGCTGATACATTGTGTGTGTCAATCATTCTCTCTCTCTCTCTGTCTCTCTCGCTCTCTTTCACTCTCCCCTCTCTATCTCCCCTATCAAGAGTATCCACTCTGTCTCCATTTCTGTTACATCACAGACAGTCACATCTATTACAGTTTTTTTCCAACTGCTTACACACGTTTTCAAAACTGTCTCCTTTTTTGTCAAAACTCTACACACAATTCCCAAAACTGCACACACAAAATGCAAAATGCCTCACATCTCCTTCAAAATGTAACACTGCATTCAAAATGCCATAAACACATGTCAGAATGAAGCATTTGCATCAAATGGCAAACACTGCTTTCATAATAGTACATTTTTGGATATACCATGTAAACACTGTTGTTCTAAATCTAAAGCTCTTTGGTCTTTCATAGGCTTATATCTACATTTCAATACAATGTTCTACAGTGAACGTAATCTGCTGAGAGGGGTAACAAGTACACTGTAAACACCAATGCAATGTAGAAACAGAAAATATTTATTAGGCCAAACATTACTCTTCTATACAGTAGCATACAACAAAACCATAAACATATGTAAACCAAAAGTATATTCTTTAGAATACAGTAAAGAACACAATTGTGTGTGTGGGGTCCCGGGGGGCAGTCCAGGAATTGGTAGGGGTTGGGGGCAGTCACCAGTGCTAAGCTACGCTTCGTCCACATCACAAGATACGTTTTCTCTTGCCAAACATCGAGGGAAGTATCTCCTAGCATGGCGTATCCAACCTTGGACAGAGGCAACCTCTATGTCCCCACATGCGTCCTCCATTGCCTGGAGAAGCGGCATGCGGGCATAGGGTTGCGATCATACACTTTCCAGCGCCAGGCTGAGAAGAATTCCTCTATGGGATTTAGAAAAGGTGAATATGGGGGTAGGTACAAAACTACAAATTGTGGATGGGTGGCAAACCAGTTTTGGACCAGAACAGCCCGGTGAAAACTAACATTGTCCCATAAAACCACAAATCTAGCAGGCTCCTGATCTGGATCAGGGACAAGCATTGTGTAAATTGCATCCAGAAAAGTGAGCATATGGCCAGTGTTGTACGGACCCAGTGTGGCATTGTGATGGAGGACCCCGTTTTGAGTGATGGCAGCACACATAGTTATATTACCCCCACGCTGTCCAGGGACATTGGTAATTGCCCTCTGTCCTATTGTGTGTGTGACCTGGTGAATAAGTGTAGCATTTTGATTGGTTGTGTTTGGAAAAGGAAAGCAAGTCACTTCCTATTAGATATTTGTGTTTTAGGTAGAGAATTGTGTGTAGTGTTTTGAAAAAAGTGTTTTATGCAATTGACAACTGAGTCAAAGGTTGAGAAATAGCTTATGGTTTTGGATATTTGGTGTGTAGTTTTGCACTTTGAGTGAGAGGTTTCAAAAATCGTGTGACATGAAAAGATTTTGTGTGTAAGCAGTTGGAAAAAAACGTAACTTCAGTTAGTCATCCACAGCAGTCTCTGACCCCCACCCCTTTATCCAAATCTGTCTGAATACTGGCTCATTTCCCCCTGTGTATCCAGGAAGAAAACAGAGAAAATGGCTGCTATTTTGAAGCCTGATAATAATCTGTGTCGCTATTTTAAGACCCCAAGTGCCTGGGGTTGGAGGGACGGCTGATGATGAAGGTTGCTGATGTCATCGGTGTTGCCGGGCAACCCGAATATTTCCAGTTGGCAGGGTCTGGCTCACCAGGGTGAAGTGGCTGATGGGAAGCAGCGATTAGAGATGCAGGGAGGGCAGGCGGCTGGGTCTCTGTCCCCCTTCTGTCCAGCCCCTGTAGCCCAAGCCCCAGCCCAGGGACATGACATGCTAAAGGCTCTTTCCACTAAAGCTCTGTCTCAGTACGAAGGTTCATTGTAACATGGTGGTGAAACATGTCTAGGAGCAGTACACAAGACGTCTATTCTCTGACATTTGGTAATCATCACACAGAGATGACGAATAGAAGCTGAACAATTAAGTGCTAGACTGTGATATTACACAAATGGGTGCATAATGAACTGCAATTAAATAAACCTATGTGAGGTTGTAAATTAAAGTGCAATTAGAAACAGGATCCTACGTTTTGCAGCAAATGAGGTTTAGAAATAATGACTTTCCTTTACAACTACGGTGTTTCTTTCTTGATCTCATTCTGACTGCAGAGTTAGAGAGTTCATTCTCCTGGCCCTGTGCTCTGCACTAGAGAGTAGCCAGTCCTGTCTGTGGGTCAATGCCACCATGTGAAGTGGCTCTATATTCTCCTGTGTTCACACAGCCTCCTCTAAGCAGCCTCCTCGCCAACATGAAAACCAGTAGCTTTGTGCTTGGCACTTGAGGCTCTAAAGTCCAACATGATTACGCCCCAGAGAGTCAGGAGGTTAAGAGGAAACCTTAACCTCCCTAGGTTAGTGGTAGTATCTCCTCCCATGTTATGGTAATGCTGCTAGGGTAACGTACAGCTATGGTGTAATGGACACCTACTTGGTCCCCTTATCTAAAGCTATAAGACTACATCCCATTACCAGATAATTCAAAGGATTGCAGCCAAATAAAAATACCTAATGTGTCCTTTGTTTACCCTACTACCCAGATACACATTACATACACAATCTATATTCAGATGAACGCCCTTCCTTTGGCCAACCTTTCCTTGTTTTCTGTGCCCACCTGTGGATTTGCGTGGCGTGTCACACCTAGCATGTCACTCATTACCATATGGCTCCCATCCCACAGACTGGCTCATTAAGAGTTTCCTGGCTCGTGGTGGGTGACGCCGCGAGCGTAATTACAGCCTGGCTCTCCTCCGAGACACTGTGTGTGTGTGTGTGTGTGTGTGTGTGTGTGTGTGTGTGTGTGTGTGTGTGTGTGTGTGTGTGTGTGTGTGTGTGTGTGTGTGTGTGTGTGTGTGTGTGTGTGTGTGTGTGTGTGTGTGTGTGTGTGTGTGTGTGTGTGTGTGTGTGAGCCTGCTAGTGTCATTGGCTCCTCAAGCAGAGTGGTTTTGTGGTTTTCTGTCGGCTGTTAGCTAGCTCTGCCTTGTTTAAACTCCATGGGCCCGTAAAGCTGGTGTTTCTTATTACAGAGGTAATTTTGTAATGAGAAAATGTGTATGCGTGAACATTCCACTGTGGGTTTGAGGGAGAGGAATTTGAGATGCTATTAGAGCAGGTGTGATTTCCCTTTCTACTCCTCTACCTGTTCATCCGCATACATAAGTTTGTGCATGTTTGTCACATGCCTGTGTGATCCAGAGCTGAGCAGCAGCTGTGACCTCCATGAAGGTTTTCTCCCTCCCTCCCTCCCTCCCTCCCTCCCTCCCTCCCTCCCTCCCTCCCTCCCTCCCAGGTACAGCTGCTCCAACCAGAAGGGTTATTAACCAGCAGTGCTGTAGCTTTGCCCCAGTCTGGCACCTCAGCTCACTGCTGGCTGGGAGGTTGTCAGACTGTCTGGACAGGACTCGATGGGCTCTTATTGAAGCTCTAAAACAGATATGCAAATGTTCTGTAAGAGTGGTAAGGCGTGGACCTTTCCTCGGATCCTGTCTGGGACACACCTGTTAAGCAATAAGGCCTGAGGGGGTGTGGTATATGACCAATATACCACGACTAAGGGCTGTTCTTAGGTGCCTGGATACAGCCCTTAGCCGTGGTATATTGGTCATATCCCACAAACCACTGAGGTGCCTTATTGTTATATTTTTTTAAATGTACCCCCTTTTTCTCCCCAATTTTCAATCTTGTATCATCGCTGCAACTCTCCAACGGGCTCGGGAGAGGCGAAAGTGGAGTTATGCGTCCTCCAAAACATGACCTGCCAAATCGCGCTCCTTAACAACCACCAGATTGACCCGGAAGCCAGCCACACCAATGTGTCGGAGGAAACACCGTTCAACCAGTTGTGGCACAGCCCGGGAATGAACCCGGGTCTGTAGTAACGCCTCTAGCATTAAGGGACTGTGTGATGCAATGCCTTAGACCGCTACACCACTCGGGAGGCCCCAACCTTATTGTTATAATAGACTGTTTTCCAATGTAATTAGAGCAGCAAACAAGTAACTGTGCATCATACCAGACAATATACTCAAACTAACCGGTTTATAATATACTCTGATCCAAAACATTTAATCCTAGTAACAATTCCCTGTCTTAGGTCAGTTAGGATCACCACTTTATTTTAAGAATGTGAAAATGTCAGAATGATAGTAGAGAGAATTATTTATTTCAGCTTTAATTTCTTTCATGACATTCCCAGTGGGTCAGAAGTTTACATACACTCAGTTAGTATTTGGTAACATTGCCTTTAAATTGTTTAACTTGGGTCAAATGTTTCGGGTAGCCTTCCACAAGCTTCCCACAATAAGTTGGGTGAATTTTGTCCCATTCCTCCTGACAGAGCTGGTGTACCTGAATCAGGTTTGTAGGCCTCCTTGCTCGCACACGCTTTTTCAGTTCTGCCCACACATTTTCTATAGGATTGAGGTCAGGGCTTTGTGATGGCCACTCCAATACCTTTGTTGTCCTTAAGACATTTTGCCACAACTTTGGAAGTAGGCTTGGAGTCATTGACCATTTTGAAGACCCATTTGCGACCAAGCTTTAACTTCCTGACTGATGTCTTGAGATGTTGCTTCAATATATCCACATCATTTTCCTGCCTCATGATGCCATCTATTTTGTGAAGTGCATCAGTCCCTCCTGCAGCAAAGCACCCCCACAACATGATGCTGCCACCCCTGTGCTTCACGGTTGGGATGGTGTTCTTCGGCTTGCAAGCCTCCCCCTTTTTCCTCCAAACATAACGATGGCTATTATGGCCAAACAGTTCTATTTTTGTTTCATCAGACCAGAGGACATTTCTCCAAAAAGTACGATCTTTGTCCCCATGTGCAGTTGCAAACCATAGTCTGGCTTTTTTATGGCGGTTTTGGAGCAGTGGCTTCTTCCTTGCTGAGCGGCCTTTCAGGTTATGTCGATATAGGACTCGTTTTACTGTGGATATAGATACTTTTGTACATGTTTCCTCCAGAATCTTCGCAGGGTCCTTTGCTGTTGTTCTGGGATTGATTTGCATTGTTTGCACCAAAGTACGTTCATCTCTAGGAGACAGAACGCGTCTCCTTCCTGAGCGGTATGACGGCTGCGTGGTCCCATGGTGTTTATACTTGCATACTATTGTTTGTACAGATGAACGTGGTACCTTTAGACGTTTGGAAATTGCTCCCAAGGATGAAACAGATTTGTGGAGGTCTACAATTTTTTTTCTGAGGTCTTGGCTGATTTCTTTTGATTTCCCCATGATGTCAAGCAAGGAGGCACTGAGTTTGAAGGTAGGCCTTGAAATACATCCACAGGTACACCTCCAATTGACTCAAATTATGTCAATTAGCCTGTCAGAAGCTTCTAAAGCCATGACATCATTTTCTGGAATTGTCCAAGCTGTTTAAAGGCACAGACAAGTTAGTGTATGTAAACTTCTGACCCACTGGAATTCGTGTATAAGTGAAATAATCTGTCTCTAAACAATTGTTGGAAAAATGACTTGTGTCATGCACAAAGTAGATGTCCTAACCGACTTCCCAAAACTATAGTTTGTTCACAATACATTTGTGGAGTGGTTGAAAAACGAGTTTTAATGACTCCAACCTAAGTGTATGTAAACTTCAGACTTCAACTGTAAGTCTATGTATGTGTGTATATATGTGTGTATATACAGTACCAGTCAAATGTTTGGACACACCTACTCAATCCAGGGTTTTCTTTATACTGGTCTATTGGTTCAGACAGGTCAGTAGAGAGATGAGAGGTAGGACAGTGCTGCAGGAATGTTTGCCATCTCCTCTCTCTCTCTCTTAGCTCTGCCCCAGTAAGGGTCTGCTGACCTTGGGCCTGCTGTCTGATCACGGTCATCCTCTGACTTAGAGTGTCCCCAGCAACCGCACATCACCAGGACAACCCAAAGTTACCCCAGCAACCGCACATCACCAGGACAACCCAAAGTTACCCCAGCAACCGCACATCACCAGGACAACCCAAAGTTACCCCAGCAACCGCACATCACCAGGACAACCCAAAGTTACCCCAGTAACCACACATCACCAGGACCCACCCAAAGTTACCCCAGCAACAGCACATCACCAGGACAACCCAATCCCCCCCGCTCTCTCCACACACACACACACACACACACACACACACACACACACACACACACACACACACACACACACACACACACACACACACACACACACACACACACACACACACACACACACACACACACACACACAGTCTGCCCCCTGAGATATGACACCTGACATTTGAGAAGGGTCAGATGAAGGACGGGAATGGCCAGATAATTGTCTGACTCAAGATTGTGTGTGTGGGTGCGTGCGTGTATGCTTACTTTTGTGTGTTTGTGCTTCTGTGTGCATGCGTGGTATGTGGTTGTGTAAAAGTCAATGTGAGATTAAAGAGAAGAGCAAGTCAAGGTGGTTCTGGGAGAGGATTCATTAGTGTTTATATGTCAGAGATCCCAGAACAAAGATAAAGGATTTGTGTAGCTCTGTGTCTGTTCAGACAGACCAGTGATGGCTCTTGGCTTTTAGACGGCACCCTGTTATGAAAGGGCACAATGCTACCTCCCCTCCTCTCCTCTCCCTCCCCTCGTCTCCCACCCACTGCATGGCCTCTCACAGTGTCCCTTAATTCATCACTCTCAAACAGCCTCTCACCACCACAGACCCAACAGATCCGTCTGTCTGGAGAAGATTGATGTGCTTGCGTACTGATATCTGACCACTGAGATAGAGAGAGCGAGCGAGACCCACACATCTTTCATCCCTCGTCCATGTCTAAGCCTGTTTTCACACTGATTTCCTCTCAGTATCCCTCTCTCTGGTGGACATCCGGAGCCTTGCTCAGTCGACTCTGCTTGTTTTAACTAGGCAATTTCCCCTGTTATTGGGAATATAACGATAACGTCCGGCTTCAGTGTTTTGAATGTGTCATGGGGATTGTTTTTTCTGTGCTTAGCGTAGCCTTGCTGTTTAAGAGCACTCAAAGTATGGAGAACTAAGCAGTGCAGTGGCATATTAATAGGCCTTCCTTCCACTCACTGGAATAAATACAGCTCTGAATTTCAAGGCTATTGCAATATGCAGCATGTTAAATTATTGGCCATTGGTTAGAATGGAAATGTGCCTTCTGTCTTTCTCAACACTCCCAGATACACACAGACTAGAGGTTGGACTCAGACCTGAGGACAATCAGACCCGGATCCGAACGGTCCGATCATAACAAAAAGGGGGACCCAGATCTGAACGGACCAAACCGCTCGGGTCCTAGGTCAGGTCCGGTGTATTCAAGTTGGGGTGGACCATGAAGACCTCTAACACAGACACGTTGAGAGGCATAAGGTTAGCAGCAGTGCAGCACCCCTCGATTGAGAGCAATTGTTGGGGGTTAAATGCTTTGCTCATGGGCTCAACGACAGGCGATGTTACATGGGATCAGACAGAGTCCAGCAGCCTTCCAATTCAGTTCCATTCCCATCTTTGTGTTGCCCGCCACAGGGCTTGAACCAGAAGCCTTCCTGGCTGCTGGTCCACCTCTCTCACCTCTAGGCTACTGCTGCCCCTTACACATGAGGAAGAACTCGGGACAAACTGAAAGTATTTGAAACAAAGATCAAAGATCAAAGATTGGTTAACAATCAATTAATAAAGCACTGTAGATCAATACTTTTCCCATGGAATTGGGTAGTGGTGCAGGTGTTGGAACCCAGAGATGTTCCAAAGTGTTTTATTCTCTGTGCTCTAGTATCCACTAACAGCCCAAATGTACCTGGTTATGTAAGCAGACCGTTAAGCCCTGGGCATCGTTTTCCTTCTAAGTGTTTAATTGGCGAGTGCAACTATATTGGGCCATTATATTGGTTGTCTCTGCTCATCTCTGTTCCGGCTTTAATTGCTGTCTGAAATCTACGCCGCAGTTACAACGACTGCTGCTACCAGCGTGATTTTAAACACAACGCTTCTGCCACAGCTCAGTGGGTTTATTGTCTAATCCTCACATGTTCCCATTTAGAGAGGTCTGTCACGGTCTACATGTGTTGCTAGAATCTGCCGTTTCTGCACTGATCTATATGTGGGTTGAGCAGACACACACAGCTACTCTGCACAGGTTTATTGATATCTATCCACATATATATAACGTGTGTAAACAGAGCTGTAAACATACGGCGGGCATACTACACCATATCATCTCCCTGCTTCCACACCTGAGGAGGAAGCAGAACATTGGCTGGTTTGTTGTCATTGGTCACTGAGATGGCTGAGGCCACCGGCTGATAGGCCTTAAATTTTGACCAGGTAGGTGGGACTGGGGCAGACGTGTCACCCTTCTGCGTCTCCTATTGGGGGAGACATCTGTGTTGATCCCTCAGTGTTGGCCGGAGGTAGAAGGGCTTTGAAGTCTACAGGGAGTGATTAACCTGCTGATGATTAATGAGCCCTGAGAGGTGCAGAACATCTCCAGTTCAGAGGGCACTACCCTGGTGGCTAGAGGAGGAAGATTCATTTCTCTCCCTCCATTGATCTGGGATGTTACGCAACGTCTCCATCACAGTCAAACCCCCCCCTCCAAGCAACGAATGCCTTATGATATGGGTAGAAACTTAGTCCAAAAAGCTAGCTAAGAACGTGAAGTAGGTTAGAGTGCTCTCACGTTCAGACATCTCCATGACAACAGGATACAATGATGAGGATATAGCAAGAAAACTATTTGCGGTGGTGACAATTGGTTATATTCTCTTCTCCTATCCTCCATCAGAGCCTCCCCTGTGTGATGTGTCACCTCTGTGATGGTTCTGCTGTATTTAGGTTGGAACCAGGGAGACAGAATAGACCGAGATATCTCAGTGGAAAGTGGAGCAGCTGTGCAGACTGGAGGTTGATTGTGTGAGTCAGAGAGCCCATAGGAGCTGTCATAGTTCTGGTAATGTAGGTTAACTGTGCTCACAGGAAGAACACAGGGCTCAACCACAGCTTTAATGACACGCATGACACTCATGAAACTGACTTTTATTCCACATAAAGGTATGAATAATTGGTTCTCTTTTGCACATTCTGTAAAACGTTTTATGGTTGTGTGGGAAAAAGTTGAGATTGTGATGTTACATTGATCTTTGCGGACAACGCATGTGTACATGCGTGTGTATGTTTCTATGTGTGTGTGTGTGTACACACGTGTGAATGTGTGTTTATAAAGTGTATGTGTGTTGCAGAGATAGGAGAATAGTGTGGAAGTTGCATGAGTTGTGGCAGTAAAAGTGTCTTAATGATCTCACCCTGTATGCCCTCTGTCCTCAATCTCCCTCTCCTTTCATCAGAGAGTGGCTCAGCCATCACGTCCTCCTGTATTGGTCTGGGAAACTCCCTGTCTCCCCCTGCTGGTCAGGCTGGCAAACCCGTTCCAGGATACAATGGTGAGCACTAACCTGTCTCTGTCATTACAGTTTTTCTCAATTGCTAAAACACAATTTCTGAAACCTTGCTCCATTTCCTGAAAACATTAAACACAAAACCTCATCTTCAAGCACTATTTACATAACCTCTGACTCCTCTCGCAAAATGAAACATTCGCCTCAAAACAGTTTTACCTGTGTTCAAAATCAAACACTGCTCTCAAATCATAAACAAAGTGATCAAAATGATATACACTCTCAAGCAGTCAGTAAACAATACACCGAAAAATAGAAAACACATTGTTCAAAACATACAATTCTCAGGGAGAAGTACATTTTTAATCTAAAAAAAATGCATATTTTTCCGTCATTGTCTTTTGATGAACGGAAACATGTTCTATCATAGTAGCTCAAAATTGATCAGAAATTACTACTCTGCTTTGCTCTTTGCAATTTTGTTTTTTGTTCTTCCTCCTCCTTGTACCTTTATTTTTACAGTACTGTACCCTGCATCTCACAAACTTGTCCTTTGTCTCTGTGATACTGTAATTCTTGTTCTTTGTTGATATGAACCTGCAACCAGTCAAAATCTATTGAGCAGTCAGTACTGTTAATAAATGGAAAGCACAATGTTCAGGGCCATACAATTTGTCCATTGTACAGTATACAGCCTACAATGCACTGTACAGTTACATTATACAATACTAAAAGGGACAAAAATCAAAGGAGTAAACATGTGATCAATGTGCTTCTTCTTGTCTTTGGGCTGGGTCAGGCCAGAGCACTTCGTCGACATCACAAGCAATATTGTCCCTCCTGAGGCAACGGGGGAAGAAGCCTCTTGTGTGCCGTATCCAGCCCTGACATGATTCCTCACCTATATCACCACAGGCTAAATACATGGCTTGCAGCAGATTTACTCTGGTGTAGGGTTGTCTATCATACACTTTCCATCTCCAAGAGGAGAAAAACTCCTCAATCGGATTCAGGAAAGGCGAGTATGGAGGGAGGTATAAGTTCATAAACTGCCCATTGATGTTAAACCATTCCCTTACCTGAGCAGCTCAGTGGAAACTGACATTGTACCACACTATCACATAGGTGGGAATGGGATTCTCATTTAGCTCTTGACCCTGCTGCTCCTGAACCTGCTGCTCAAATAAAATATATCTTAGATTGGCAATAAATGTTAGAAGGTGCTGGGTGTTATATGGCCCGAGTGTAACATGGTGATGTAGAACACCATGGTTGCTGATAGCAGCACAGATTGTGACATTGCCACCTCGTTGACCAGGGACTTCAACAATGGCCCGCTGTCCAATCATGTTTCGGCCTCTCCTTCTCCTCTTTGTTAGATTGAAGCCTGCTTCATCGACAAAGATGAACTCATGGGGTCTGTTCAAGGATTCCAAGTCAAATATTGTCTATGTAGAAATACAATATACTGTATGTAGGATTTTGGAAGTCGTACAGAGACAGTGCTATTCTTTAGAGTACAATTAGGCCTACTGTATGCACTTCTGATTCACATACATTGTATGTATTGAAGAGTAATGTCATTCACATAGTATGTGTTAGTACTGTAGACAATCTGGATTACAGTAAATGTTTCTGAATGTACACTTACTTGCACATACTGAGCTTGCAGTTCTTTCACCCTTGGTGAGTTGCGCTCAAAAGGTACTCTGTATACTTGTTTCATTCGCATCCTGTTACGATGGAGGACACGGTCAATTGTGGAAATGCTCACACTGTCGATTCCCTGGAAGTGTGTGTTGTCTTGTATCACTCGTTCCTGGATTTCTCTGAGTCGTATTGCATTATCTTGAAGGACCATGCCAACTATAACGGCCTCTTGCTCCCGAGTGAATATAGCTGTCCTTCCACCTGCATGTGGCAGCCTTGCAATTCTACAAAAAGTAGTTGTGCAGTTACAAAACATATTCATGCAGTACAATACATACAGTGATTAACTTTACAAATGTCTATTGAAACAGCTGCATATAGTGTAGTACAGTAAATTTGCAATTACAAAAATACAGTAGTATACTGTACCTGTTCTCTTCTCTGAATGTCCTTACTATGGTGGACACAGAAAATCGGCTCAAATTGGGTTGCACTCTAAGTCCTGCTTCCCTCATTGTCAGTCCATGGACAAGAACATGGTCTATAACTGTTGCTCGAATTTCATCAGATATTTCCACTCTTTGTCTTCCTCTTCCTCTTCGTCCTCCTCTTCCTCTTTCTTGCCCTCCTCCTCCTCTTCCTCCTCGTCGCCCACCTCGCATACGCACTCGTCCTCGTCCTCTCACATTGTTTCTTCTATCCATTCTCAGACTTTCTCCTTCCCACCTTCAACAACCTGTTTGCTCTCTGAACTGGCTTATATTGGTTGTGTCGCATCATTTGAAACAGGTTAAATCAATTCTGAGTGGTTGTGTTCAATCAATGACATGTCTTCCCTATTTGTATTTGATTGTTGCCACTTGTGTTTACCAGTATGGATGACATGTGCATTAGAGTGCAGAATGTATTTTGAGAATGAGAACGTGTTTAGAGTTTTGCTGAAAAGTCTAAGTGAGATCTGCAAATTGGGTTTTACCATGTGGAATGGTTTAAGGTATTGACAACAGACTGCATAATTAGCTAAATGAGTCCAGGCAACTGAGAACTTTGTTCAGCCAATGGGTTTTAGTGTTTTAGCAATTGAGAAAAACTGTAAGCAGAACTATCCAGGGGCGGGGCCACAAAGTGCGTGAGGATGGTTGGGGGGTGGTCCTGAGGGGGGCTAGGCCCCCGTCCGGAAGTTGTAGAATTAAAATTTTTCAAACACCTGAAAGAGCTTTTTCCTGCAATCTAGAGCCATAATCATTATGCTTAATGTTATGTAAAAAAAATAATATTTATTTCTGTATATCTAAGCAGAAAAACCTCTTGAGCTGTCTGTATCCTCCTGACTGGTGGTTATTTTTTTAAATAAACTAAATATGCTTCTCTGCTAAAGTCTGGGTAAAAGATTGAAAGTCTACCAACCTTGCCAGCAGGCATGCCAGCTAAGGTACACTATATATACAAAAGTATGTGGACACCCCTTCAAATTAGTGGATTCGGCTATTTCAGCCACACTCGTTGCTGCCAGGTGAACAATATCGAGCACACAGCCATGCAATCTCCACAGACAAACATTGGCAGTAGAATGGCCTTACCAAAGAGCTGTGACATTTTTTTTCTCCCCAAGTTCGTGATATCCAATTGCGATCCAGTTTCATCGCTGCAACTCCCCAACGGGCTCGGGAGAGGCAAAGGTCGAGTATTGTGTCCTCCGAAACATAACCCGACAAACAGCGCTCCGCTTAACCCGGAAGCCAGCCACACCAATGTGTCAGAGGAAACACTGTTCACCTGACGACCGAAGTCAGCCTGCAGGCACCCGGCCAGCCACAAGGAGCCGCTAGAGTACGATGAGCCAAGTAAAGACTCCCGGCCAAACCCTTCCCTAACCCGGACGACACTGGGCCAATTGTGCGCCACCCTATGGGACTCCCGGTCACGGCTGGTTGTGACACAGCCTGGGATCGAACCCGGGCGCGATGCGTGCGATGCAGTGCCTTAGACCGCTGTGCCACTCGGGAGGTCTGAGTTCAGTGACTTTCAACGTGGTACTGTCATAGGATGACACCTTTCCAACAAGTCAGTTCGTCAAGTTTCTGACCTGCTAGAGCTGCCCTGGTCAACTGTAAGTTCTGTTATTGTGAAGTGGAAACGTATAGGAGCAACAACGGCTCAGCCGCGAAGTAGTAGGCTACACAAGCTCACAGAACGGGAACGCCGAGAGCTGAGGTGCGTAGCGCATCAAAATTGTCGGTCCTTGGTTGCAACATTCACTACCGAGTTCCAAACTGCCTCTGGAAGCAACGTCAGCACAATAACTGTTTGTTGGGAGCTTCATGAAATGGGTTTCCATGACCGAGCAGCCAAGCATCGGGCTGGAGTGGTGTAAAGCTCGCCGTCATTGGACTCTGGAGCAGTTGAAACGTGTTCGCTTGGCGGATGCCAGGAGAACTCTACCTGCCTGAAAACAAAGTGCCAACTGTAAAGTTTGGTGGAGGTGGAATAATGGTCTGGGGCTGTTTTTCATGGTTCAGGCTAGGCGCCTTAGTTCCAGTGAAGGGAAATCTTAATGCTACAGCATACAATGACATTCTAGACAATTCTGCGCTTCCAACTTTATGGCAATAGTTTGGGGGAAGGCCCTTTCCTGTTTCAGCATGACAATGCCCCCGTGTACAAAGCGAGGTCCATACAGAAATGGTTTGTCGAGATCGGTGTGGAAGAACTTGACTGGCCTACACAGAGCCCTGACCTCAACCCCATCAAACACCTTTGGGATGAATTGGAACGCTGCCTGCGAGCCAGGCCTAATTGCCAAACATCAGTGCCCAACCTCACTAATGCTCTTGTGGCTGAATGGAAGCAAGTCCCCACAGCAATGTTCCAACATCTAGTGGAAAGCCTTCCCAGAAGAGTGGAGGCTGTTATAGCATATTAATGCTGTGGAGGCTGTTATAGCATATTCATTTTCGAATAAGATGTTCGATGAGCAGATGTCCACATACTTGGTCATGTAGTGTAGAACTATCTACTCTAACTTGACTGAGCCTGAAATGGCTTCTTAGTATCTAGTTATGAGGTTGGGAGAACCTATCTGGGCTAGCTAAAGCCAACTTCATAACTTTTATAGGTTGCTAGTAGTATTCCAGAGAAACAACAACAACAACACATTTACAACAACAAAATCGGTATTTTTTTTAAACAGGACAAATATGAGGGGGCACGTGCCCCCTATGGGCATGATGCCTCTGGAATTATCCCAAATGTTCTGAAATGTCTCAGTAAATTTACCTGACCAGTATGCAGAGAGAGACACTGCTTTTCAGGCTCTGCAACTGTAATCAGTTACATGTAGTTGTCAAATACAGAAAATACAGAAGCTTTTTACATTAGCATGTGACGTTCAGAACTAGCATACCCCCCGCAAACTTCCGGGGAATTCGCTAACATTTTACTAAATTACTCACGATAAACGTTCACAAAAAGCATAACAATTATTTTAAGAATTATAGATACAGACCTCCTCTATGCACTCGATATGTCCGATTTTAAAATAGCTTTTTGGTGAAAGCACATTTTGCAATATTCTAAGTACATAGCCCAGGCATCACGGGCTCGCTATTTAGACACCCGGCAAGGTTAGCACTCACCATAATCATATTTACTATTATAAAAGTTTCATTACCTTTTGTTGTCTTCGTCAGAATGCACACCCAGGACTGCTACTTCAATAACAAATGTTGGTTTGGTCCAAAATAATCCATCGTTATATCCGAATAGCGGCGTTTTGTTCGTGCGTTCCAGACACTATCCGAAATAGTAAAGAAGTGTCGCGCGCATGGCACAATTCGTGACAATAAAATTCTAAATATTCCATTACCGTACTTCGAAGCATGTCAACCGCTGTTTAAAATACATTTTTACGACATTTTTCTCGTAGAAAAGCGATAATATTCCGACAGGGAATCTCCTTTTCGGCAAACAGAGGAAAAAATCCCAAAGGCGGGGGCGGTCGGGGTCACGAGCATAAGCCCAGTGTCCCTTGATCGGCCACTTGAGAAAGGCGATAATGTGTTTCAGCCTGGGGCTGGAATGACGACATTCTGTTTTTTCCCGGGCTCTGAGCGCCTATGGACGACGTGGGAAGTGTCACGTTAGAGCAGAGATCCTTAGTAAATGATAGAGATGGAAAAGAAGTTCAAGAAATGGTCAGACAGGCCACTTCCTGTAAAGGAATCTCTCAGGTTTTGACCTGCCATTTGAGTTCTGTTATACTCACAGACACCATTCAAACAGTTTTAGAAAATGTAGGGTGTTTTCTATCCATATGTAATAAGTATATGCATATTCTAGTTACTGGGTAGGAGTGGTAACCAGATTAAATCGGGTATGTTTTTTATCCAGCCGTGTCAATACTGCCCCCTAGCCCATGTCACACTGTAATTGTTTTAATAGGGGCACGTTTGAGAGGTGTCTAGGCATATTGGCTTGGGAAAAGAAAAAACACACACCGTCAATACAATGGTTGAACTTTAGAGCATCCCACATTTTGACATCCCACATTGCCCACTGCTGAAATATAAGCCTTATAAATCAGATTTCTATGCACCTCTCTCTTCTCTAGTCACAGTGATCGACGATGATATGCAGCAGGTGACGCCAAGGACCCTGGGAAATATTGTGGTGAGGTAAGCAAGCCGCATGGTCATGGCCACACCTCTGTGAACAGCTAGGTCATTCTGTTATACTGCCTCTGTCACCTGGAGTAGCAAATATTTCTGTCTCTGTATCAGGGATAAACACACAGGGAGATAGACTCACACACAGACACACACACACACACACACACACTCACTTTTAGAAACTTGAGCACAGTAAAAATAAGTCCTGTTTTATATCTGTTCAAATAGGAGAGTGAAATTGTTTTATGGAAAAAATGTACTTTGAATCGATCATACAATTTCTTTTTCTATCACCCAGGGCTACATGCAGCACCACCGTCTCCATACAGATAGGTCTCCACTGTAGTAGCTCCCTCAGGACCTGAGAGAGAAGTGTGTGTGTTGGGAGCTGATTGTGTGAGCCAGGTCACGGCGAGGGCACTTCAGTCCTTCCTCCCCATTGTGCTCTTATCAGTGAGCCTGTTACCTGGAAATCACTCCCATCTTCCATTCGCCACCTCATTGTTATTGCTGCCACTGTTTCTGCACCAACAAGGTGGATTACAATGGATTCAGCCCAAGCTGCTATGGAGCTTTTCATCAGAGAACAAATAGCCGCAACTCTTATAACCAACCCTTTTCTCTGTTTAAGAACTAACACCTTCAGCTCTGAGGTGAATTGATAAAGGAGAATCTCTCTTCCAGAGTCAAGATGGGAGGCATCAAAAGTCTTTTCTTATAGTGCATTGTGTAAATTAACCTTAGGCATTGTTATTGCCTTTGGGTGGCGAGGATCTCATGCGCTAAGAAAAAGCATTAGTGCCCTAATTGAATTTGGTTTGTTTTGTTGCTTCAGATGCTGTTTTGTGCCTGTGTGTGGAAGAGCATTCAAAAAAAGGTGACAGCCTCATTAGGATATAAATGCAGGCAGTTGAACCATGGAACATTATTAGGTCTTGGTTTGTTCAGAGCAATACCAGGGGTGCCCTAGATCTGGCTGCAGTCAAAGAGACAGGGAAAGCTTCTATACTCTCACCAACAGTACAGCCTTTAAAAAAAAATCTATTCCAATTTTGTTCAAAGGTTATTTGTTCTTAATGCAACTACACTACACAAACAGGCTGCTTCGTAAATGGGTGTGATGCAGACAGGGCTTGAACTTGGATGACCCTCCTCAAGAACAGTTGGAGGTGAACGAGAGTGACCCTGGGTAAACAAAGGCTCAGATACTCAGTCACCCTATACCTGTGTGTGTGTGTGTGTGTGTGTGTGTGTGTGTGTGTGTGTGTGTGTGTGTGTGTGTGTGTGTGTGTGTGTGTGTGTGTGTGTGTGTGTGTTGACACAGAGGGTCAGGTCCAGCAGACACTGGGCTCCATGTCTGAACCCACTAAGGTGTAGTGTAATAGTATCCACTACCTCAGCCCCCCAGCTCTTTTATAAACCTTATAGACTGACAGGCTTGTCTTTCTAATTTAGACACTTGCTAAACCCAAAGTATTATACAGGTTTAGATATCCTAGAGTATCTTGTCTCGCCATAGAAAAACAGTGCCTTAGACATCTTGATGCTGGGGGGGGGGGTTATTGGCTTCATGGGTAAGAGAAGAGTATGGCTCATTCTTCCCTCTGTGCCACTGTAATAGTTATCATCCGTGATTTGCTTGGGGATCCATCTGTCCCACGGTGTCACCTCACTCACTCCTGCTGTCTGTTGCGAGTCAGACACCTGTCTCTCTCTCTCACCCACACACACCCCCTCTGTCTCTCTCTCTCACCCACACACACCCCCTCTGTCTCTCCTCTCCTCCAGGCTGCCACTACCACCAGGAGCAGCCTTGTCTCTGTGGCAGAACCAGGAGCTTTTCAAGGAGCTCTACTTCACGGTTCCCTGTCGGTGATCTCACCTTAGACCTTAGATTCACCACGTTACTGTGGTTGGTTGGTTGGTAGGTAGGTAGATAGGTAGGGTGTGTGTGTGTGTGTGTGTGTGTGTGTGTGTGTGTGTGTGTGTGTGTGTGTGTGTGTGTGTGTGTGTGTGTGTGTGTGTGTGTGTGTGTGTGTGTTCACTGCTTTGGATTTGTCACATACTTACCAATATGCATAATGACTTTGGATTCTAGATTGAAACTTTAATAACCATGTAAATCATGGGACAGGTAGGTGGGTGATTTTTTTGCTAGCCAGTGATGCCATCTAGTGGTTCAAATGTACTGTATGATTATACACTGTGAGCACGAAACATTAGGAACACATGCTCTTTCCATGACACAGACTGACCAGGTGAATCCAGGTGAAAGTTATGATCCCTGATTGATGTCACTTGTTTAAAAGCCACTTCAATCAGTGTAGATGAAGGGGAGGATACAGGTTAAAGAGTAATTTTACAGCCTTGAGACAATTAAGACATGGACTGTGTATGTGTACCATTCAGAGGGTGAATGGGCAAGACAATTTAAGTGCCTTTGAATGGGGTATGGTAGTAGGTGCCGGTTTGAGTGTGTCAAGAACTGCAACGCTGCTGGATGGTCCACTACCCAAAGGACATCCAACCAACTTGACACAACTGTGGGAAGCATTAGAGTCAACATGGGCCAGCATCCCTGTGGAACGCTTTCGACACCTTGTAGAATCCATGGCCCGATGAATTTAGGCTGTTCTGAGGGCAACTCAATATCAGGAAGGTGTTCCCAATGTTTTGTACACTCAGTGTAGATAACAGAACAAAAACACACTAGAGTGATCTACACTAGAGTGGTGATTTTATCTGAATGTCAGTCATTACCTGCTCTTTTACCTTAGGGTTTCTATGACACCATGGACACAGGCTACGTGGATGAGGAGGGTTTCCTGTACATCATGTCTCGCTATGAGGATGTCATCAACGTGGCGGGCCACATGCCGGCGGCAGGGGCACTGGAAGAGGTTTGAGTGGAGAGACTAATAGGTCCAGATTGCATGGATATGAATCTACCTGTTAACAGGTTATTCCCTTTTGTTTTGGTGTCTGTGTCAGCCACACGGTGGAGACACATAGCTAATAACTGGAGTAGAAATGTCAATAGGGAAAAAGGTTTCTCCATGTAACCTGACCAGAAATGTTTTAACATCTCTGAGTGTTACAATACCTAAACATCAGACTGTTGCCATGGTTACTCCATGGATTTTCAGTCTGACCAAAGTCACCCTAAAAAAGACTCAATAGTCTCTGCAAGCCAGAATGTTGAATGAAATGCTATTTACGGTTACTTTCCAGGTTGTACATGCTGTTGGTCCTGTTGGAGGTGGAGATAGGGTATCCACAGGAAAGTGTTGTTTGCCCGGCGCCTTTAGGGTCTGTCGCTTGTATTTTCAATCTCATTTCCTCACAATCAGCTGAAAGTGTTTGCCGTTTGGTCTGTGGTTCTGTTAGGCTCTGCCATATTGTGCAAGTGTTTGTCACCTGCGAATTGCATCAGTATTGAAAATAAAAACCAGAAGTTCAAACCGATATACAGACCACTGTATTGAAGGTTGGGTTGATAACACTTCCCTGTCACAGGAGGTTGGTGGCACCTTAATTGGGGAGGATGGGCTCGTGGTAATGGCTGGAGCGGAATTCGTGGAATGGTATCAAATACAGCAAACATGGTTTCCATGTGTTTGATGCCATTCCATTTGCTCCGTTCCAGACATTATTGTGAGCCGTCCTCCCCTCAGCAGCCTCCACTGTTCCCTGTGAATATGTTGTATCAGATTACCTCCGACATAGGAACAAAACCGGCGGACAACAGGTAAAATAAGTTGAAATGAAGTTTGTTCAACATTCTGACGTGTAATGGGACTGTTTTCGGGAATGCTGTGTGTAAGTCTTTCACTTTCGGATTCTAAAAGAGGCTATGTGTGTTCCAGTCTGTCCTGCTGCACCCCGGGGTGGTGGACTGTGCTGTGGTGGGTCTGGAGGACTCCCTGAAGAGTCACGTCCCCCTGGCTCTGTGTGTTCTCAAAAACGGTAAGAGACACAGTGACCCAGAGAGATAGAGGATAAAGGTCCATTTAATGGAGCAATTTGGGGATCCAACATTCCTGTGACTGTGGGGTTATAGAAAGTCAAACATCTTTGTATGTGTGTCTGTCTCAGACCTAAAGAAGAACCAGGGAGATGTGGTGAAGGAGATGGTGAGCCTGGTCAGAGAGACCATCGGACCAGTGGCTGCTTTCAGGAAGGTGCTGATTGTCAGAGGTCTCCCCAAGACCGGTTCTGGGAAGATCCCCCGCTCCTCCCTGGCAAACCTGGTCAACGGGAAGCCATACACAGTAACTCACCACACATTCACCCACCATGTCAGTGCTTGTCAATTCTGTACTTGGATTGAAGTCAACAACAATTTTTTGTAGCATATTAGAATCTGAGGCATTCAGGCACACTTTGAGGAATGGCTGCATATTAATAAATAAAAACGTTTTTTTGGTTCTGGAAGACAAAGGGGCAATTATTCACCAATAATAGCACTGGATTATTATTCCTGTACAGCTGCCAATTATTTGGCGAGTTGGTGTTGGATCAATTTAATTCTTACCGACAAATTGAATAAAAGTTTGAGGATTATATGAAAGATGAAATTCACTTACGATGTAATAAGATTTAAACAGAAATGGAAAGAATATTGCTACTACTAGTAGTATGGAAGACTATGTCTATCTCCACAGATATCCCCTACCATTGAGGACCCAGATGGGTACAAGGATATTGAGAAGATGGCAAAACAGGAGCTGAGACACGCTGGACAGTGACTCTCTAACCTCCTGCTCTAACCCTCCAACTGGGCTGCAGACATTGCAGTCTACCATGAAGGGTGGACTAAAACTGTTCTTCTGACTAGACAGAAAACAGGCAGGTCGCACAAGCTGTATGTACTTTAGCCAACTCCTCTGACTTTCGTTGGCGTGACAACGAACATGGCACAACAGGAGTTGACTGTAGCACAAGCAGGTTTGAAAACCGGTCACTGTGTATCTTCACTATTCCACGGACACTCCCAATTGTAGACTTAAGAGTTGCGCCGTCTAACATTACCCAAAGGGGACAGTCATTCTGAGAGATGGGTGTCACTACCTCTGTGTGGGGGTGACATTGAATAGCCAGGACAAGAAATGACATGAAATATCTTGGTGGTATGTACTGTAGACCTTGAACAGTGGTTAACAATCTTGTGAAAATGTGCAGTATATTTACTACTGTGAATTAAAATGTGAAAAAAACTTGGTATAGCTATACTCTGAGTAAGGCCTAGATTAAATCAGATCAAGTGTTAACCGGCGATAGCGACATAACTTCGTTGAAGCAGCCAAATTGGTGAGAAGCTGCTCTTGATCATTGTCACAAAGCCACACCCATCCCACTCGAGTTAGAAGTTCAGAACGAGAAAGTAGGCTATATAGAAATAATTACGCTAAAATTGAAAAACATTCAAATAAAATAGAGGATTTCTATCAGCCTAATCAAGGTGTAGATTACATCTCACATTCCAGTGTTCGAACTTGTAAACAAGGCTGCATGGTATTTCTCTTAATGCGACTTGCAGCCAATGGCAATGTCCACTTTAGGTATAACGCCAGGAGCTGCTTGTGCATTTAACAGCTCTAACTCAGTTTCACCTCCGACTCCACCAAAACAGCCGCTATGCAGTTTAAAGCTTGTTTGTCATATCCTCATGGTGTTACCAGTAATGGGTACCAATATCAAAGATAGGCAGAAACTGCCTCGCCAATAGAAATCCCAGATCCCACTTTGTAGACGAGCTGGTCTAATGGCTGTGTCGCGCCGAACTGCGCATGTGCAAGCGTCAAATCAAAGGCAGTGGAGGTGTTCAATAAATGGACCTGGGGCTTCCCCACCTGGACCTGATATGCATAAATAATAAAACAAATTATAGAGACCATTACAAACGGACCAGAGGACAACTAGATCCGTTACATATAGACCTGGTCGGATCCAGACCCGATCCGAGTGAGGGAACCAGCAGAAGTCATTTTTTAAGCTACTTTATTAACACGAGCTGATAAAGTGCGAGAGAGGTGCTGCTCAAGCATGCGGGGGAGGGGCTGTAATGTGAGCGAGTGACACTAGGGGGAGGGAGAGAGTAGAGACAGCAACCAACAAACCAACCCGCGCTATAATAGACTAATAGCTACCATAGCTAGGTTATTGATCATCAAATATAATTACGTAGTATCTACATGTCTTGGACTGCATCAAACCGGGAGAAGGTAGTTAAAACCTGTTGAGGCTTGAATCCCGTTAGCGGGATCGATATGACGACAGTCAGTGAAAGTGCAGGGCAGCAAATTCAAAACAACAAAAATCTCATAATTACAATTTCTCAAACATACAAGTATTAAATACCATTTTAAAGATAAGAGTCTCCTTAATCCAACCACAGTGTCCGATTTCAAAAAGGCTTTACGGTGGAAGCATAATATTAGATTGTGTTAGGACAGCGCCTAAACATGAAAAACCACACAGCCATTTTCCAAGAAAGGAGAGGCGTCACAAAAACCAGAAATACAGCTAAAATTAATCACTAACCTTTGATGATCTTCATCAGATGACACTCCCAGGACTCAATGTTACAAAATACATGTATGTTTTGTTCGATAAAGTTCATATTTATATCCATAAACCCCATTTTACATTGGCGCATGATGTTCAGAAAATGTATTCCCACCAAAACATCCGGTGAATGAGCACATCAATTTACAAAAATACTCATCATAAACGTTGATAAAATTTACAACAGTTATTGAAAGAATTATAGATACACTTCTTCTTAATGCAACCGCTGTGTCAGATTTTAAAATAGCTTTATGGCGAAAGCACATTTTTCAATATTCTGAGTACAGAGTTCAGCCATCAAAGCAAGCTATACAGTTACCCGCCAAGTTCTGGAGTCAACTAAACTCAGAATTTGTATTATAAATCTTCCCTTACCTTTGCTGATCTTTGTCGGAATGCACTCCCAGGACTCCCACAAGAAAGGTTATTTTTGTTCGAAAAACTCCATATTTATGTCCAAATACCTCCGTTTTGTTTGCGCGTTCAGATCACTAATCCAAAGGCATAACGCGTGAGCGTAAAACCAGAGACAAAAAGTCAAATAGTTCCATTACCGTTCGTATAAACATGTGAAATGATGTTTACAATCAATCCTTAGGGTCTTTTTAACATAAAACTTCGATAATATTCCAACCGGACAATAGCGTATTCATTACAGAGGAAAAAGAAGGAGCGGCGCGCAGTAAACAACTCACTGGTCCCAGGTAGTCCACTGATTGACTAAGCTCCTATTCTCTGCCCAGTAACAGTAGAAGGATGAAACAAGTTTCTAAAGGCTGTTGACAGCCAATGGAAGCCTTAGGAAGTGCAAAATGACCCCACAGAGACTGTAGTTTGAATAGGGATTAGATAGAAAAACTACAAGTCACCTCCTGGTTGGATTTTTTTTTTGCCATATGAGTTCTGTTATACTCACAGACATCATTCAAACAGTTTTAGAAACTTCAGAGTGTTTTCTATCCAAATCTACTAATAATATGCATAGCTTACTTTCTGGGAGTGAGTAGCAGGCAGTTTACTCTGGGCACGTCAGTCATCCAAGCTACTCAATACTGCCACCATCCATAAGAAGTTTTAAGATAGCAAACATTAGCTACCTAGGCTAACTGAGGCTGCAGTGCATGCGCTTCTTCATTCTACAATTACTAATAACTCCATACAGAAGCCGCCTGCCTATCTGTAGGCCCTTGGTCGTTGTAGCCTATCCTTTAACTTTTAATTCCATATTCCATTGATTTAGATATCTCCTAACTTTTGCCACACACGAAATGAGGCTCTGAGTGTAGCCTATTGCCACTTTGATGACAACAACAAGCTCCAATCTCGTGAAAAGCAAGAGCAGCAGCATACATCATATAATGTATTGCTCTCTCTACTGCAGCAGTCGTGTTCGGATCTGTTATACAGTTTCTTGCTCTCTCTACTGCAGCAGTCGAGTTCGGCTCTGTACAGGCCCTTCTAGACAAGTCAGGTAAAATTACAATCATATCAGATCCGACCCAGACACGTGACATTACTTCGAAACCTGGATCCGGACACTCAGGTCCCGAATAGGGTCTCGGTACTGTGATTCGGGTACGGGTGGATCCGTGGACCTCTAAAAGGCAGTCCTTCGATATAAAGTTGTTTTTGATGAAAACGTGTCAGTTTGTCACTTTCATGAGGTCGTAATAATAATTTCAGCTTCTTAAGACATTGTCTCGAATCTAGGGTTTGCTTTTAGATTTCGAGAAAGTTAACTAAGGACGCATTTTCACTTCTCCCATTAACTTCTCAAACCCTGGTCTGGTCTGCCGAATTTGTTTCGCAAGCATTCCCAGAAGACTCGCAATGTTACGCCTCTGGGTTTAGAAACTCTGTGCCAATATTGTTCAAATAGCAATCATGCATTGTGTTAATTATTTATAGAAGCGACATCTCCATTGGCAAAAAAAAGTTTAAGGATGGGTCTCACAGAATCTCAGTTGAAAGTGATTTTAAAGGTCCAATGCTGCCTTTTTGAAAAATGTCTGGGTAAAAGTTAAGTGCCTTACTGTGATTCATCTCAATTAAAATGGTCAAAAAGAAACAAAAATAGTTCCTTAGCAAAGAGACTGTCTGGGAGTGGTCTGAGTGAGGGGTCTAACTGGACGGGCCTAATAGGAGGGATGTGTTTATGTAACCTGAAAACTTTCGGTTATTGGCAGAGAGGTTTGAAACTCTTTGTTATTGGTCTATTGAAGGCCCAGTGCAGTCAAAAACGTGATTTTTCTGTGTTTTATATTTCCACACTATGAGGTTGGAATAATTTGAAAATGATAATGCCCTTTTAGTGTAAGAGCTGTTTGAAAAGACTGCCTGAAATGTCATCCTGTTTTGGTGGGATGGAGTTTTGGCCTGCCAGGCAGTAAATTACTTTATAGATCAATAAGAGTGTTCTAAACTTCTCTGCCAATAACAACATCCCATCCCCACTCAGACCACTCCCAGACAGTCCTAGCAAAAGTCTTGCTTGAGAAATTGCTTTTTGCTAAGGTATTTTTGTTTCTTTTTGATTGAAAACAATTACGATAAGGTACTTTATTGTTAACCAGAAATGATTTGATATTAAGATTTTTAAAAAGGCTGCATTTGACTTGTAAGCAATTTGGGTCCAGGAAAACATCTGAGCCCTGGGTGTATTCGGGTACGTTAAACACTGAACATTGTAGTTAGAAATAGACTGAATAGAGCTGTCACGATTCCCTATTCCATCTGATAGACAATCATTTTTGTTCTACACAATACATTTCTATCTGAACATTCTGTTACGTTATTGTAACGGCTGTCTGGAAGAGGGAACCAAGGTGCAGCAGAGGATGTGTTCATCAGAATTTTAATTAAAAAAAACAAGAGAACACTACAAACTGAACAAAAACGACAGCAAACAGTCCTGTCAGGAAAATACTCTAAACAGAAACAATTACCCACAAAACCCAAAGGAAAAACATGCTCCTTATGTGTGACTCCCAATCAGCAGCAACGAGCTTCAGCTGTGCCTGATTGGGAGCCACACACATGGCCCAAAACAAAGAAATACCAAAACATAGAAAAAGGAACATAGAACGCCCACGCAATGTAACACCCTGGCCTAACCAAAATAAAGAACAAAAAACCCCTCTCTATGGCCAGGGCGTTACAGTACCCCCCCCCCCCCCCCCCCCCCCCCCAAAGGTGCGGACTCCGGCCGCAAAACCTGACTCTGAAGGGGAGGGTCCAGGTGGGCCTTCTTACGGCGGCGGCTCAGGTGCGGGACGTGGCCTCTGCTCCACCCTTGACGTCGCCCTCTTATGTGGCGCACCTGGCCGCGCCGAAGGTCTGGTGGGCGACGCTGACTGCGCCCGGCTGGCGGGCGGCGATGGCTGCGCCCGGCTGGCGGGCGACCCTGGTTGCGCCCGGCTATGGTTGCGCCCGGCTGGCGGGCGACCCTGGTTGCGCCCGGCTGGCGGGCGGCGATGGTTGCGCCCGGCTGGCGGGCGGCGATGGTTGCGCCCGGCTGGCGGGCGTCCCTGGCGGCTCCGACGGCACTGACCCAGGATTCACCAGGCTGGGGAGACATGATGGATGCCTGGCCCTAGGCGTAGGCACAGGACTCACCGGGCTGGCGGGCGTCCCTGGCCACTCTGGCAGTTCAGGGCAGTCTGGCAGTTCAGCGCAGTCTGGCCGCTCCGGCAGTTCAGCGCAGTCTGGCCGCTCCGGCAGTTCAGCGCAGTCTGGCCGCTCCGGCAGTTCAGCGCAGTCTGGCCGCTCTGGCGACTGTTGACTGGCGGGCAGCTCTGGCGACTGTTGACTGGCGGGCAGCTCTGACGACTGTTGACTGGCGGGCAGCTCTGACGACTGTTGACTGGCGGGCAGCTCTGACGACTGTTGACTGGCGGGCAGCTCTGACGACTGTTGACTGGCGGGCAGCTCTGACGACTGTTGACTGGCGGGCAGCTCTGACGACTGTTGACTGGCGAGCAGCTCTGGACAGGTGAGACCCACTGGAGGCCTAGTCCTGGGAGGTGGCACAGGACGGACCAGGATGGGGAGACCCACTGGAGGCCTAGTCCTGGGAGGTGGCACAGGATGGACCAGGATGGGGAGACCCACTGGAGGCCTAGTCCTGGGAGGTGGCACAGGATGGACCAGAATGGGGAGACCCACTGGAGGCCTGGTCCGAGGAGGAGGCACAGGATAAACCGGGCTGTGGGGGAGCACTGGAGTTCTGGTACGGACACTCTTTACCCACACTCCAGGCTGAATGCCCACTTTGGCCCAGCTCGGGCGGAGAGCAGGCATTGGGCGAACTGGACCCTCCCAGCGCTCTGGAGACACAGTGCGCAACGCCGGCGCAGGATAACCTGGACCGAGGAGGCGCACTGGAGACCAGACGCGCTGAGCTGGCACCATCCGCCCTGGCTCGATGCCTGCACTCGCATGGCACTTGCGGGGGGCTGGTATGTAGCGCACCGGGCTTTGAACGCGCACTGGGGACACCGTGCGCTCCACAGCATAACACGGTGTCTTACCAGTACCACGCTGCTTCCGGTAAGCACGGGGAGTTGGCTTAGGTCTACCACCTGACTCTGCCAATCTCCCCGTGTGCCCCCCCCCCAAAAAATTGTGGGGCTGCCTCCCGTGTCCGTTGCGCTCCCTTGCCTCGTACCAGCGCCTCTCAGCTCTCGCCGCCTCGATCTCCCACTGCGGGCGGCGATACTCCCCAGCTTGAGCCCATGGTTCACCTTCGTCCAGTAATTCCTCCCATCTCCAGGAATCCTGAACGATCCTCTCCATCTTCTCCAAAGTCCATGAGTCCTTCTCCTGGTGCCTCTCCTTCCTCTGCTGCTTGGTCCGTTTTCGGTGGGTAATTCTGTAACGGCTGTCTGGAAGAGGGAACCAAGGTGCAGCAGAGGATGTGTTCATCATTAGAATTTTAATTAAAAAAAACAAGAGAACACTACAAACTGAACAAAAACGACAGCAAACAGTCCTGTTAGGAAAATACTCTAAACAGAAACAATTACCCACAAAACCCAAAAGAAAAACATGCTCCTTATGTGTGACTCCCAATCAGCAGCAACGAGCTTCAGCTGTGCCTGATTGGGAGCCACACACATGGCCCAAAACAAAGAAATACCAAAACATAGAAAAAGGAACATAGAACGCCCACCCAATGTAACACCCTGGCCTAACCAAAATAAAGAACAAAAAACCCCTCTCTATGGCCTGGGCGTTACAGTTATGTCCTCCTGAAAAGGCCCCTGCAGTTGCTGGAAGGGTCTCCCACCTCATCTTAGCTTCAGTTTGGGTTCAATCCTCATGCTGCCAACATTTTAACACAATTACTAAAGCTTACTTTATACCTACTTACAGACTTCAACAAACTCCAACCGTACAAATCAAAATCCTTTCATATTACTATGATAACATAACCATTTAGCAGTCAACGGAATATCGCTCAAAGCACTAATGATGCCAGAACTGAGCTCTGGAGTGGATATTCCACATCCTGCATCTATCATCCAATCTACCTTGTTGATAAATTGATATGTTAATAATGTGTTTTCCCATATATATATATATATATATATATATATAAAATTGTATTTATTTATTTGGGGGGGGGGGGGAATCCCAGCCCCCGGTAGGCCATCATTGTAAATAAGAATTTGTTCTTATCGGACTTGCCTAGTTAAATAGAATAATTGTCATGTTTATTTTATATCTTATAGTTTAATATGAATTAACTCTTCATACTAGAGCTCTGAAGTGAAGCAATGAGTGAAAAAAATTTCATTTCAACGGCTACTTCACTGACAGTATTTTTTTATTGGCAATGAAAATTTGTTTGATCACCACTTAGTTTTGACCAAAATACAATTAGCAATGAATAAAAAATGGACACAAAATAAAATGATTCTTAGTTTGTGCAAATCGAGGATGTAAAAATCAACAAAAAAGTCAAACTTGATCGAGTACTCCAGCAGAAATAACTCAAAGACAGGTAGGAGGGCTGTACAATAGGTTTCCCTGGCAACTCAGACAAAAACAAAGAGTTAACAGTTACACCAATGTCACAGCAAGCAACAGGTTTGTCATTAAAATTCACCTCACTTCGACATGTTCATATACACTCTACGCACACTGAGTTAAGCAGTCTGTCTTTCAGTTATTTCTCAGCGATGCTGAGTCGGGACCAACGGCAAAATAAAAAAAGTCCAGCTTGAGTTTCTTCATGTATGGCTTTATGGTCAAGGTACTGCAGGTGAGTGAGATCATCTGATGAAGAGTGTTCCTGCTGTTAGTTGATCTCTGAGCTGAGTAGCTTCAGAGTGGAGTCTATCTTTTAGTCTGTGGCTGTAGTCCACAGTTTCTGTGGTTGTATCAAAGTGCTTGTCACATCATCAGTAGACGTCACAGTGCGTTTCTGTGTCCTCCTCCCAGAATGCTTTGCTATGAGATGGGCTCCGTCATGATTGTGAGATGAGGGGCTGTGGCTGGTGACTCAGATACATGGGACTGTACACGCCACTAGAGGGAAGGCTTTTCCAGCTGGGCGGAGGGAAGGGGGGGGTCACATGGCGACCAGATGGACAGTCTCTCCAAGGTGAAAACACACATTTATCGGCACAATGGAAAATAACTATGTACAAAATGGTCTCTCGGGGAATGATGGAGCAATATTCAAAGAGCAGCATAGTTTAACCAAGGTCATGGACTTGAAATGGGAAGGGGGGGTTTATTTGCACAAACTCTGAATATCTTTTCTTTTTTTGTAATATAGATGTGTATATATTTATATATATTTAAAAAAAACAACTCATATTTATATTAATTTACAGATAACCTACACATCTCCTGGTAGAAGAAATACACAGTACATTATGCTTCAACAAGTTATTGTACATGTAAAAGGTAGAAACGGTGACAACAGGACAGACTGAAGGAAAGTAGCACCGGCAGCTACTGCCCAGGTTTCAGGGGGCCTTGACTTGTAAGTGCAGAGGGGGGCGGCTTGGCAGGAGGCACCCCTCGCTGCTGTCCCCCCCCCCCCCTCTCTTTTTGGGGGTAGGGTGGGTGGGAGGTTAGGTAGGGGGTTGCTTCTTGGCAGTGCGTCTCATCAGAATGTTTGTTCCAGGCAGGATGACCCGTCCAGCAGCTCCAAGGTACAGTAAGACCTTCTCTACATACAGTATCTGGACCTGAAAGAGGAGGTAGGGTTTAATTACACTGTGAAGCTTTATCCACAGTCACAGTGCAGTTGTCATGAACATGGATTTGATCATATGGGAATTATTGTTGACATTACTAATTGTGTAACATTATCTCATTTGAGACAGATTCATGTAGCTGCCATATATCTCTCTACCTTGGCATTCAGGGGTATTCATGTATTTATTAGGGATCCCCATTAGTTCCTGCCAAGGCAGCAGCTACTCTTCCTGGGGTCCAAACACATTAAGGCACTTACATCACACATAAAATAAAATATAAAACAGTACATCATATAACAGTATTAAACCACTACATATCTACAATACAAAATGTATAATACCGCCATACTACCTATGTGTGTCTCTTCACAGTCCCCACTGTTCCATAAGGTGTATTTTTATCTATTTTTATCTGTTTCTACTGCTTGCATCAGTTACCTGATGTGGAATAAAGTTCCATGTTTACTGTGGCTGTAGTTGTCTGTGCTGGACAGAGATTAAAGGAGGGACAACAGAGTGAGGCCGCCTCATGCTGCTGCCTTTGACTCCTATCATCTGATCATGAATGCCTGGACTAGAGTAGGGACTCTCCTCTCCAAGCAAACATGGTTATCTGTAAAGACAAGTTACCCTCTCACCCCGTTCCAATGTCTCACAGTCATTTGCTGTCCCTGAGCAGAACGACAGATGTAACAGAGAGGGAGAGTTTGTGCGTGAGCATGTGTCTATGCGCAACTGATAGGGATAATGTGTGTGACTTACAGCTTACAGTCTCTCTTCTCCTCCCTCAGCAGGAGTAGGTTCTCACTGTAGAGCTGTCCAGACGCTGCACTGCTAAAGGGCCAACTGTAGGGGGAGACAGAGACCCGTCAGTTAGTCACCTAGCTTCAACACCCAGAGTGGGCCCAGGGTCAGTAGATAATGCTATCCAACTTACTTTATGCCCATAACAACTGACACAGGATCAGCTCCCATTGCCCACTGTGAGAGGGACAAACAAATGAGAGAGACATACAAAACGGACTCTAAACCAGTTGATAAGGGCTAGGGGTACAGTAGACCATACTGTGGATACAACACTGCACACACACGCACCACACATGGGAAAGAGGTTAGTCAAAATGTCAGCTAGCAAAGCCAAGGCACATTGCATCGCACACTCAGAGGAGGAGTGCACGTGGCCATTTTGAGTGAATCACACCTCGTACAGGAACAAGTCTGTTAATGTCATCACCACCACAGACCAGGGCCCACAGATAGAGGCAGATACAGGAAGGCAGCTCGATTACACTGGGGACAGAGTGTTAGAGAAGAATTCTGGTCAAAACCTGCAATCGGATGTCAGCGACAGACTTACTTGTATCAGAAGTTGCGTCCATAATTCCGGAGTGAGTTCTGGCATATTGCAGCCTGCTGTACTACAGACCAGCTGTAACTCACTGGGCCACAATCACAGACGCAAGTTTCAATACATCTCTCGTCCCCTTGAAAACGTGAACATTTTGACCAGCATCCTCTTTTAACAACAGGGCGAGGAGTGACACAAACCGGCAACTGTAAAACATCCATCTTTTCTATCATAAATCTTTATTACAGGGCAACTAACGTAGCTCAACTAACATAGCTCAACTAACGTAGCTCAACTAACGTAGCTCAACTAACGTATCTCAACTAACGTAGCTCAACTAACGTATCTCAACTAACGTAGCTCAACTAACGTATCTCAACTAACGTAGCTCAACTAACGTAGCTCAACTAACGTAGCTCAACTAACGTATCTCAACTAACGTATCTCAACTAACGTAGCTCAACTAACGTAGCTCAACTAACGTAGCTCAACTAACGTATCTCAACTAACGTAGCTCAACTAACGTATCTCAACTAACGTAGCTCAACAACTAACGTAGCTCAACTAACGTAGCTCAACAACTAACGTAGCTCAACAACTAACGTAGCTCAACAACTAACGTAGCTCAACTAACGTAGCTCAACTAACGTAGCTCAACTAACATAGCTCAACTAACGTAGCTCAACTAACGTAGCTCAACTAACGTATCTCAACTAACGTACCTCAACTAACGTAGCTCAACTAACATAGCTCAACTAACGTAGCTCAACTAACGTAGCTCAACTAACGTAGCTCAACTAACGTAGCTCAACTAACATATCTCAACTAACATAGCTCAACTAACGTAGCTCAACTAACATATGTATAGGGGATTCATTGCTTTAACTTCAAGGGTGCAGCAGCAGAGGCTGCAACTACCAACTACTGTACTAATAACAGTAACCTGAGTAACAATTACTTGACACACAACATGTCTACTATAACAAACTGACAACCTTGACAAACAAATGGTCACCCTTGTAGTTGGCATCAGGGGCAGAACGAAACAGAGGAACAGAGCAGTAGAGGTAGAGAGAGAAGACAGTTGGAGAAGAGAGGAGGTACGGTAGGGTGGACAGCAGGAACCGGGGAGTTTTGGGGGGCGTAAAGGCACACAGGCCAACAACAGGCCACATGGTATAGCTCCAGTATATCTGACCTTGAAACCAGTCCAAATACATGTCGTCAGGACTGTCATCCAGCGCCTCATAGAGCACTGCACACAGAGCAGCATTCCCAGAGCAGAGAAAATACAGGTATAGTCAGCAACATGCTCCATCCACACACCGATAGACGAGAGAGAATGTGATGGGGAGAGAGCTCCAAGTAAAGAGAGAGGCAAGAGGACCCCCCCCAAACTCTAACACAGAAATGAAATGCATCCAGGTACAATCTTAATCCAATATATTTTGTGGCAGCTAGCCATGTTTGTAAGTGTTTGATGAGTGCAATTTTACCATGAAACTTGGCATTTTTAGCAATTCACATTCATCCATTCTAAGTTCCCTAAACTGAAGGCTCTAGTTTAATTGTTAGGTCTACTTTGTGGGGGTCTGTGGGGGAGCTCACCTTCGGGGGGTAGCCTACGGGAGTGTGAGCCGGTGGTGACGCGGAAGCCAGCGGGGAGGGTCTCTGCCGAGCCGGGCATCATACTGATCCCGTGGACGTCCCGCGGGGGGAACTGCCTCCTCCACGACGGCCCCCGGAGGTCATTATCTTCATACTGACGGACAGACACACAGACAGAGACAGGGACAGGTTAGGGATTGAGTTTAGAGATGGCAGCCATTATCTTATCACCAAATAAACTGGTCTGAGAACAGCTTGTGTCTGCATATACAGTAGTGTTTATAGTAGCTAACAAATATTACTAATTTCCCAAGGCCTTATATTTATAACTCAAACCAACACTAAGACAATATGAGAGACAAATGAGTGATGGGTGGATCGGGTGGGAAGTGGAAACTGAGGACAGGTCTGAGGTGCAGTGAGATGGTGGAAAACAGAGTAATGATTGACAACAAACCCAGGTGTGTGTGTCTATCTGCCACGGCCCATCACCCATGGTAACAGCAGGGCTAGCTGTCCGGGTGGCAGGAGTCACTCACCTCGTCCAGTCGTCTCTCAGTGCCCAGGGCTAGCAGGTTATTATATTCCCTCTCCAGAATCTGACGTGCCTGGGGAGAGGAAGGGTAAATAGGTCTTATTAGGTACATTTGAAATGGAAGTTGTAGGTCTCTGTATTTGGGTCTCCAGACGCTTTCAATCATTTTGATACCAAGCTAGAGTGCCAGACCAGTTGACCTACTGGTCTGGCACTCAGGGTATTATTAGACCTGTTTGAGATGGAAAGACTGAGAAATGAAAGATGTGTTTGAAGTGTACTTCTAATGATGATCCTCTAAATCATTTATTCTGTCCTGAAAATCAAAAAAAGAAACAATTGAAAACACTGTTTAATTTAACATCATAATTCACTTGCTTTTAAAGAGACAAGACTACGGACACGGACTCTTGGAATGAAGACGTTAATGTCTTCCTCTTATGGTATGGTTGCGCTAGTATATTATGCATAGCGCTCTTGTGGCGTGACTATGCAATAGCGTGATGCAGGGCAGAGGGATCTGACCTGAGTGCTTTGGTTGGGGATCTGGATGAGCAGCGCCAGGCTGGTGTGGTCAAAGTTGTCGTCGAGGGCGACCAGGGCCCCGTGCACGCCGCTCTCCAGCAGGATGTTGGCATAGTCCTTTAGGCCGATGCTCTGGACCCAGCGAATCACCCGCTCGTTGCTCCACACCAGCACGTCTGGGGCACACAGACATGTTATTACAGTAAACACAACATGGGTGTTTGGTCACAGACACAGAATATTTCCATGTCTGGTTACATGATGAAGAGAACTATATTTCACAATAGAATGCAATACATACTGTAAAGTAAGTGCGCTTCCACAAGTATTATTTGCCTTAGCAGATTACTAACGAGATTGTAATTAGACACTACTAGATATATTTTAGCTTAAAGGTCTTCATAATCGTTCCTTGATCAGTCTTTAAAGAAAAAAGTCCAGCCAAAAACGACATTTTGGTATTTGTTTCATTAGTCCATTGCTGACAGTCCCAAAATGTTATGCTTGTCACCAATCAACTTTTGAAGATACTGTATATAACTTAAAAAATACAGAAATCATCCCCATATGATGGATTTTGCATCATATGATCCTGCGTTTTGCATCATGATACTAAATGCATCATACGGGGATGATTTCTGTGTTTTGAAAGTTACATATCTTGAAAATTTGATTGCTGACAAGCAAAACATTTTGGGACTATGTCAACAATGGACTAATGAAACAAATACCAAAAGATAGTTTTTGGGTGGAATTTTCCTTTAAGTACCTCTCATTTCATGCTGGCTGTGCTCTCTGCGTCTCTCCAGCTCTTTCCTGTCATAGTTGAGCTTCTTCAGACCCATGATACCATACTGCAAACTCGTCCTACAGACATGGGAACATTAGAAAAGCCATTTTTAGAATGACAGACACAATAATATTTTGCACTTATTACCACAAAATGAGACTAAACACTAAACTTTCTGATCAAATCCTACATCATGCAGGAGGAGGGCAGGTGTACCTGTGAAAGCTGTCCACCATTTTGAGATGCACCCGGAGGTCCTTCTTGGTGAGGTGATCCAGCATGCGGGCATCCACCAGGCACTCCATGAAGTAGCTGCGGTACTGAGGTAGTCCTAGACTGGGCAACCACTCGTTCCCTATCCACTCATGGTTCATGTCACCATATGCTAGAGTCTGACAATAATGACAAGGAAACAATTACACACTGTAGCCCATTGTTCATCTGTAAATGATTTTGATGAAGTTTAAAAGTAGCCACATAGACAACTCTGGTGTGTGCCTAGTTAAACAAAGGTTAAATAAAAATAAAATAAAAATAAAATCATAAAACTAGAGTAGAGAGAACGCAAATCCTTTACCTGCGCCCAGCTCCCCTCCTCGGACTCCCCGGACCTCTGTCATTGGTCAGGCATGGAAAAGAAACAGTTGCAATATGCATGAGAACATAATAGCAACAGGTCACTGGACTTCATCTACAGTCCAATAGTCTCTACTTTAGCATCAGAGGCTCTTGACTTGCTCAAGTCAGAGCAAAGGCCTCAAAACGTACAGCAAAGTTCTCCCTCGCATATATTCCCCTAACAAACTATTCCAATCTAAAAGTAGAGCTCCATCTACTTTTAGTAGAGCTCCATCTAGATTTTTGATTTCCCTCCTTTAGCGTGAGAACTGAACTGGCCCCATGGGATAGTAACACAGTTATCCCTTTAGTCCTGGCCTGGGCTGAGCTGCTGCCAGATTACATTTGATTTGGAGACGGGCGCTGCTGCCACATTAGGCCAATCCAACCCCATTTGCACAAAACGCCTGGCACAAATGTGAGCCTTTTTTTCCGTGGTTCGCCCTCCGTACAATGGTACTGAGTTGGCTATTAGCCTCATTGTGCCTGACATGCAGGCTGTATTAGAGACAGGGAGAACAGTGGAACAAAGAATAACCTTTATGTTCAAGCTCAAAGACATCCATTATTACATGTACAGTATAGTACATAGCTGTCCGTGTCCTAGGGATTGACACGAATGACACCTGCAGTGACTAATAATCCTGCAAGCTTCAATCTTGAGACAGAACCAATTGGTTTTAAATGAACATGTTCGGAATATACTGTATCAATTAGCAGACCTGTATCTGATGTAGCTTCTTACACCGCTCTTGTAAGGTGAATCCTATGTACAATCAGCTGATCATTGTCAGGTTTAAAAGGATGACATTACTAATGGAAAAAAATAGCATTATGTCTTGACGTGTGCTGTATCTAATAAACATCTGGCTGAAACGTACCATAAACACGGATAATATAGGGTAACTACAGTATGGTACCCAAGGGCAATGCAGCTCCCTGAACCATAGCAGTAACACCAACACATACTGGTAAATATAGGGCATTGCACCAGTCATTCCAATTAAAAAGCCTTCTTTACACACTATAATGAAAGGGAGAACTGAGAATGGATGTGATGTGATGCAGTCTAACCACATTATCAACAAACCTACTGTTATTCAATCTCCCTACACTTCAAATCCTATAGGGGGAAAAATATGTTTTATTGTCACATACACCAGATGGGTGCAGTGAAATGTGTTGTTTTACAGGGTCAGCCATAGTAGTACGCAGCCCTGGAGCAAATCAGGGTGAAGTGCCTTACACAAGGGCACAATGACAGATTTTTCACCTTGTCGGCTCGGGTATTCGAACCAGTGACATTTTGGTTACTGGCCCAATGCTCTAACTGCTAGGCTACCTGCCGCCCAGTCCTCAGTACAGGCCTCAGTAAAGCAGCCATTGACAGGTCTCAACATTGCAGTGAACGCAAGAAAAGAGGGAACCAGAGAGAGGAAGTGAGTGAGAGCAGAGAAGAGGTAAAAGGAGAGGAAGGACTAACCGTTTTCGAGGAGGGTGCTGCGAGGGTCTCCATTTCCTCGTGGGTCACCCATACATTGCCTGACGGCTAGGAGTGCGGTGCCCAAGAGAAGACAGCAGCAGCAGCAGCAGTAGTCCGCCAGGAGGGGCAAGCAGTATTAAAGAAGAAGAGCAGCACCACTGTAAGCCAATAGTGTTATAGCATCATGGTCAGATGATGAACAGGCCCACCCCTCTGGGGTCAAAGGGCACGCACAGTACACAAACAAACACAGACACAAAAATGATTGAGGTAGAAGATGTCCTTAACCACAGATTTAGGATCAGATACTCTATCCCCATCATAACCTTATCCATTAAAGGGGTGAAATACTATCTGATCCTGTATCAGTGGTTTGGGGAAACTTCTGACTTTGGATAGACAAAAACAGCACATAACACAGAAGCAGCCCACCTACACAGGTGCAGCACATACGGGCCAAAAGAACACATTTACCATGCATGACAAGACTGGTTCACCATAAACTAGTGTAGTAGTGGATTAGTACAGGGGTTTGGAGCAAACAGACACAAATACAAACATGCATATCCACCTCAGTCTAGTTTGATATACCTCAGTGTACCACACCGTTAAACCCCATTCTAACAGACTCAGTCTAGTTTGATATACCTCAGTGTACCACACCGTTAAACCCCTTTCTAACAGACTCAGTCTAGTTTGATATACCTCAGTGTACCACACCGTTAAACCCCATTCTAACAGACTCAGTCTAGTTTGATATACCTCAGTGTACCACACCGTTAAACCCCATTCCAACCCATTTTAATCTGTTGTTGATTCTAATTTTAGCAGCCATGATTGCTGTGCTTTGCAGCCCCACTGGATCATGCTGTCATGACCTAGATAAGAACACTTGAGGGGATGACAATCTCTATTAAAGACACCGTACTAAAGGGCTGCTCATGCATGCTTGTTTCACACTATAGAGCCGAGCCAAGCCCAGCTGTACTGGGCAGCACAGTACGGTTCGGGTCGGCCCCATAGGGTGAATCAGACGTCCCTGTCTGTGAGCTTAAAGGCAGCAGAATAACCAGTCCTGTGACTGGTCGAATAAAGAAGTCTGCTCCCAACCCCACGTTTTCCCCGTCGGTGTTCTGCTTGTCAGACACTTCCCCTGCATTTACAGGGTTGATTAACCCGGAGTGTAAACTTAAAGTGGCCATTTGGTTCAGAGGGGCAGGGAACTGACCAACAGTCACAGCAGGGGGCACCAGGCCAGAGGGGGTCTATAGAGTCATATTCCCAGAGTTCACTGCTCCTTGATGAAAGATTCATGAGCAGTTTAAGTGTGTGTGTGTGTGTGTGTGTGTGTGTGTGTGTGTGTGTGTGTGTGTGTGTGTGTGTGTGTGTGTGTGTGTGTGTGTGTGCGTGTGTGTGTGTGTGTGCAAATGTGATAAAGCTACATAGAATAAACAGTTTGTAGCATTAAGCTAAGCAGGTTCCTCAGAGGTTACATGAAATCACCATGACAACTCGGAGCTGTGAAACAGAGGTATAAAATAGCTGCTGGTGTGGTAAATTAGAGTAAATGCTTCAGAGCTGAATTAAGTGCATGAGCTGACTGACACTACTGAGTGATAAACAAGCCGGCCTTAACCGGTTTCCTCCCATTCTCTCCAACATTCAGTTACCAACACAAAGAATAGAGATGCTACACACGTCAGGTTCTCTGACCGTGAAGGCGTTACAATACAAACTAGCAGAAATAGCTTCTTGGGTGTCTTTACCCTTGAAGACTATACCGTCTGTGTGTATGTATGCGTGCGTGTGCGTGTGTATCGGAGTTAAGAATGTGCCGTAAGCTCACTCAAAATGTCACCGGTGGAGCTATCGAATAGGATGCTGTATCTATAGCTCAATGTGTTTGTTGTCAAGCAGGCGGTCACGTGTGTTGGTGTGGTAGAGGAGCCTGGTTAAAGCCCAATCAGAGGCAGGTTCAGGGAGGCAGCGCTATATGCTAAGCTAACACTGACGGCAGTTACATGCATGGGTGTGTGTGTGTGTGTGTGTGTGTGTGTGTGTGTGTGTGTGTGTGTGTGTGTGTGTGTGTGTGTGTGTGTGTGTGTCAATGGACACTCACGGTTCTGGAGGTTGGCGGGGCAGATGGACTGGTGAGGGAGACCATCTCCTGGATGGCCAGGCGTAGTTTGAGGCGGTGCAGGGGGTTACTGATGCCGATCTCCCTCTGGATCTCTGTGTCCGACAGGGCAGACATGATGGCACCGCTCTTCACGTTGGCACGACATGCCGCCACGTACCAGGCGGGCATCCCCAGCCACAACTGAAACAGGAGGAGGAAGACCATTTGTGATTTCATGTAAAGTAGCGAGTGAGCTTGTTTTAACAAATTATAGGTGATGTGGTGGGAGAACTTGTCTATCTTCCTTACTTATGGTAGACAAGTTGTGTAGAGCTTCCTTGTTTTAATAAAGATCTACTGAGAAACAGTAGGGGGCAGTCATGGTTGAAATGTTCACCTTGTATGTCAAGCATGTTCTTTCATAATTAAATGAGGAAAAACTGAATACAGACATGGGATATTTCAATGAAGACAGAAAATAAACTGTGATGATTCATTGATAGGCAACGCATTCATTTACTTAATATTAATCAACATCACTATGGCCTTTATGAGGTGTAATGTCAAGCAATTACAATCAAACCCATTTGGAATTGATTTAACAGGGAAAAGGTGTGCTGGGGAGAACATGGCATAGTAAATCACAGAGTAGACCTTTACCAACAGGCCTCTGAGGCTTCCACCAAGGTGACATCAAAATCTGGGACATTGTCTCCTATAATATCAGTGAGATCCAGATTCAACACACTGCTGGTCCCATAGGCCCAACGCCAGAGTGTTTCCCAGCTCCACTCTTCCAGTACCCCCAACAGCCCACAGTGTTGTTATAGCCTGGGACAAACACACCTCATTCAACTCATTTTGGGCTTGATGATCAGTTGACCAGTTGTATCAGGTGTGCTTGTACAGGGCTACAGTAAAAATTAGTACTGCTGGGGGTACTGGAGGACTGGAGTTGGGGAAACACTGGATTAGATAATTGACTTAATATAATAAAGCACAAAGAGTAATGTCAGCAGGAGGCGTAATCATTTTATAATATTATAATAACTCTCGCTAACATGCTGACTACGGCATTGGGTCGTAATTACAACACAATACATCCAACCATTATGTAACAGCACTGTGTCGTTCCATGTTTTGATTTAAGGAAAGTATCTGGTTTGCATTTCGAAGTGCTGTATTAGAAAGGTTGACCATTAGATTGAGGTAAGGCATCGGGTAATTGATTTGAAATGTGAAACATCATCAACGGTCAGAGGTTAGAGGATAATGGGTGTCATATCTCAGGTGAATGCTGAGTGTGCAGACTGGGGAGGCAAGGAGGAATAGACCACCTCACTGGGGGGGGAATATTATCTTCTTCACAGAGTGGGAGTCTGGCACAGACCTTGTAAATCTATCCCAGAGGCGGGAAGATTGAGAATGGCTCCAGGCCAGAGTAGAGGAGTGCCTACCTCTAGCCAGGCCACCACTGTGGGGCCGTCCCATTGGGCGAAAGGTAAGCCTTTCCTCCTCGCCTCTTCCAACAGCTCGTGCCTGGGGGCGGGAACAGAGACATGGGATTAATGCACTGCACACACACATATACTGAGACACTCACCCCCCTCACACAAGGCACTAGTATTACACCGAGATTTTGTGTGTGTGTTCACTGTACAGTGCCACACACTTTATCTCTCACAGGCCAGAGCTTCCACCTTATCATACATCAATCTCTCCACACACACACTGCATGTAAAATGAGTACGCTCTCTCTCTGCCCCAAGCTCTCTCTCTCTGCCTCTATCTCTGTCTGCCTCTCTCTCCCCCCTCTGCCTCTTTCTCTCTCTTTCTCTCTCTGCCCCTCTCTCTCTCACCATCTGGTCCAGACACACCTTCAAGGGACAGCTAGGGCTGCTGGGCTGCTCACTGAAGCCTGACTTTGATTTGCTAATCTGAAGAACCACAAATCTCCACTTGTCTCTGTGCTGCAGCTGGGAATGTATTACTACTGCTGAGATACTAACCACAGAGAGACTGGGCTTTTTATGCTGACTGCGATACCCTTTTGAGAGTCTTGCTGAATGTATTATTTCTGGCCATCTTTAAATCGTGTCTGGCGTCTTTATTCACATTCTTAAAAAAAAAAGTAACACTTCATTTGTGTGGCGGTGGAAGTGTTCAATAGGTAAACTAAGATGGTCCGAGTGAAATAGAGAAATGTGTTATTTGTGCTGAGCACCACTTTGAAAGCTGTCCTAAGCATTCCTGCCGCCAAACTCAGCTCAGAGTAAATTGCACCTTATCTAGGGAGAGCAGAGGAGAGGAGCTTCTCTTTACTCAGTCATGTACCAGGCAATTTGTAATATGCTGATTCCTGCGACACCAACTCTGTTAGGCAGAGTGAGAGACAGAGAACTGATGAACAGTCTATATAAATGTGTGTTTGGGGTGTGTGTGTGTCTCATCTTTATTGCTGTGTGCACACTGCTAACTAATGGAGTTGGGAAGCAGATGGGTGGGAGGCCTACGGTGTAGAAAAGAACCAGAGAGGCTACGCGAGAGAGATACCCAACTGTGGAACGCTACTTCCTGAAGACAGTTGATAGTGTCTGGTTGGTCTAAGAGTCTGAATATAGAGAGGGCCTGTTGAGCTGATAAATACATAACTCACACAACATGCTACACACAAAAACAGACTTCTGAAGTTACAATTCCATTCAGTGAACAGAATACTTCATGAGAGCTCTAAGGCAGAAACTAGTTCCTGAGTGCAGCTAAAATGTCTTCCATCTGGAGACATAGTGGCCAACATGAGGCATATGGAGAAAAGGCATGTGACACATTATGTATGTGACTTGGTCAGAGTTGAAGGCCTCAGTGCAGAGAAAGGGCACTTGAATACACCATACAAACACTGAATGGACTGACACACAACATAGGAGATGTGTCCATTGATATCAATCAATTTGTTTCCATTCAATGTCGTGTCAATACAACAGGCATATAGATAGATATGTTCATGTCAGGTTCTTAGGCATGAGATATACATCCACTGAACATAGCTGGGAAAGGAAGGAAACAGTTATGACAAAGAAAATAAAACAACAAGATATGACGCCCCATAACCCGGTATCAGAACCGGTTATATCTCACAGTCACAGATATAGAAACACGCACAAGGAAGGAGGAAGGTATTGGACATTCCAAGTATAAAAATCAACCCCATTAACGGGTGACGCCACACATTCTTTGTCCAGCCATGGATGCAGCCGCCACTGCACTGTGGGGGAGAAACATTTTATACGGTAAATGAAAAAATAGAAAGATCGAAAGGAAGAAAGATAGCTAGAAAGCAAGGGGTCATTAACAGCCATAGAGGGACAGAGTGACGTCAGCTTTGGCACCGGCCATTGGGAGGGGGACAGATGGATGGACAGAGAGGTGGACAGACGGCACAGCGCTGACAATGGAGATGTCCAGGTTTCACACTGTCACAACTTACCCGCTTCTTTAGTCACATGATGAGAGGGAGGGAGGAAGAGTACAAGGAGAGAGAGAGAGGAAGAGAAAGTGACGGGAGACAAAAAGTGCACAAATGTTAATGAGTTAACAGCCCCCCCCCCCCTTACCACCTTGCCCCCAAACACACACACGAATGCACAAACACACACACACACACACACACACACACACACTGCCCATACATGCACGGACACATATTCAAACACACACACACATGGACGCAGGCACCCCCCCCCACACACACACACACACACACACACACACACACACACACACACACACACACACACACACACACACACTGCAAAATAGAAACAGTCTCTCAAGTAGACATGTGACAAGAGCTTTTCCAAAGACTGACATTAGAACAGTAGAACGACAAGTCAAAGAGTTGTATTGGTTAGCAAAAGAAAAGCCCCTTTCTTCTTCTCTTTGGTCGATGCAGCTTTTTACAGCATCGCGTGCAGGCAGACGAAAGATAATGCACTTGGGGCAAGACACCTGCAATGCATTGGTTCACATTCTTCACAGGAACAAACCAGCCAAATGCCAAACATTACCCAACACATCACACATACACAACACATCAGCAATGAACCAATGAACGATCACGATATTGACCAGGCTGAAAATGTCAATGCAAATTCAGCAGGCAGTTCAATAGCATGCACTGGAGGAGAGCATCAAGATGCAAGGCGGTCCACTTCCTGGAAAACTGGAGAATCGACACAAAACAAAACACACAGTCGTCATCATCATAATACCTTCTATTGATCATCTGTAAGGGTGGGAAAGTTATTGTCATGACAACTCAAAGCTCGTCTACAGAGAACGTATTTGTCATTTGGCACTGACACGGTAGACACATCCATCCCCAGTTGAAAGGAGATGAAACTTGCACATGAGGGAACCCCCCTGTTTTGTCGTTCATGTGTGGGTTTAAAGGAGGACTATATCTGGAAAACCAAACCAAAAGCATGAACTAAAATCGTAGGCCTACATGTGTGACATGAATAGACTTCTAACCCAATCAATAGTCTGACTGTGTGTTTGGTAAGGGGGGATCCCTGTACGTCTATTGTACGTCTATTCAGGTTCCTGGTCTGTATTGATCCTCTCTCTCTGCTGGAGAGTGAGAGTATTGGAGATGTATCTTCTATCCAGCCACATGTGGAACTGCCTCCTATACAGGGAAAGGACTAATGAAACCCCACAGGGATTCCTCACCAGCCACTGGGATCAAAGGTTGGAAACAAGATAACGATCTCTATTCAGATTTACTATAGACAGACACAGCTGTCTGGCACATAAAAAGGTGTGTGTATCAAAACTCTTTACTACAGTAGTGTCATGTACAGTAGATTAACACAGGGGGGTGTTAGTACTGGTGTGGTACATTGCCCAGTGTTTCTAGTGACACAGATATGATTTATCTCCCACTGGCTGTGATGTGAGCCAATCGAGTATTATTGAGCGCAAGGTTGTTGTTTGTTTGGGGTGAAATGCTGTGGTGGCAGGTTTGATCGGCAGGAGGGGGGTGTTGTGAAAGCTTACTTCTTTTTCAGCCGGCGGTCTTTCTCAGCCTGAGTCCCCAGCTTCCCCACAGCCATGTCCTGACCCAGGTCTGGATCAGACACTCCTGTGAGAGAGGGAGAATGGGACATTACTGCACTGCCTGCATGGCTCATAGAAATCATCCAGTGTAGATAGTATCCAGACAGTACTAGCAAGGAGCCACCCTTATCTCCTCTGAATCTGTACTCAACAGAGAGTTTACGCTTTTTCATAGTCACATTATCTAGTTCACACAGATGGGTGATGTTTGTAGGTGATGTTTGGGTGGTGAGGTGGTAAGTAATAACCTCTGTGACAAGTATCATCTAACATAATACAGGCAGGTTAGGGCCCTCAGATCCTCAAAAAGTTCTACAGCTGCACCGGCGAGAGCATCTTGACTGACTGCATCACTACTTCATATGGCAATTGGGCCAGCACAGTACATCACTGGGGCCAAGCTCCCTGCCATCCAGGATCTCTATATCAGGTAGGTTCAGAGGAAGGCTAAAAAAATGTGGCCTTTGAGACAGCCTTTATCCCAAAGCCACAAGACTGCAAAATAGTCAATTAATGGTACCTGAACTATCTGCACTGACTCTATCTTGCACCGACCCTACGCACACTCACTAGACTATATATACACACCATATACACACTCACTAGACTACATATACACACACCATACACACTCACTAGACTACATATACACACCATACACACTCACTAGACTATATATACACACCCACTAGACTATATATACACACCATATACACACTCACTAGACTACATATACACACCATACACACTCACTAGACTACATATACACACCATACACACTCACTAGACTACATATACACACCATACATACTCACTAGACTACATATACACACCATACACACTCACTAGACGATATATACACCATACACACTCACTAGACTATATATACACACCAAACACACTCACTAGACTACATATACACACCATACACACTCACTGGACTACATATACACACTCACTAGACTATATATACACACCATATACACACTCACTAGACTACATATACACACCATATACACACTCACTAGACTACATATACACACCATACGCACTCACTAGACTACATATACACACCATACACACTCACTAGACTACATATACACACCATACATACTCACTAGACTACATATACACACCATACACACTCACTAGACGATATATACACCATACACACTCACTAGACTATATATACACACCAAACACACTCACTAGACTACATATACACACCATACACACTCACTAGACTACATATACACACCATACACACTCACTGGACTACATATACACACTCACTAGACTATATATACACACCATATACACACTCACTAGACTACATATACACACCATACACACTCACTAGACTATATATACACACCATATACACACTGACTAGACTACATATACACACCATATACACTCACTAGACTATATACACACACCGTATACACACTGACTAGACAATATATACACCCCATATACACACTCACTAGACTATATATACACACCATATACACACTCACTAGACTATATATACACACCATATACACTCACTACACTATATATATACACCATATACACACTCACTAGACTATATATACACACCATATACACACTCACTAGACTATATATACACACCATATACACACTCACTAGACTATATATACACACCATATACACACTCACTAGACTATATATACACACCATATACACACTCACTAGACTACATATACACACACCATATACACTCACTAGACTACATATACACACCATATACACACTCACTAGACTACATATACAAACCATATACACACTCACTAGACTACATATACACACCATACACACTCACTAGACTATATATACACACCATATACACACTCACTAGACTACATATACAAACCATACACACTCACTAGAATACATATACACCCCATATACACACTCACTAGACTATATATACACACCATATACACACTCACTAGACTATATATACACACCATATACACACTCACTAGACTATATATACACACCATATACACACTCACTAGACTACATATACACACCATACACACTCACTAGACTACATATACACACCATACACACTCACTAGACGATATATACACCATACACACTCACTAGACGATATATACACCATACACACTCACTAGACTACATATACACACCATACACACTCACTAGACTACATATACACACCATACACACTCACTAGACTACATATACACACTCACTAGACTATATATACACACCATATACACACTCACTAGACTACATATACACACCATACACACTCACTAGACTATATATACACACCATATACACACTCACTAGACTACATATACACACCATATACACTCACTAGACTATATACACACACCGTATACACACTGACTAGACAATATATACACCCCATATACACACTCACTAGACTATATATACACACCATATACACTCACTACACTATATATATACACCATATACACACTCACTAGACTATATATACACACCATATACACACTCACTAGACTATATATACACACCATATACACACTCACTAGACTATATATACACACCATATACACACTCACTAGACTATATATACACACCATATACACACTCACTAGACTACATATACACACACCATATACACTCACTAGACTACATATACACACCATATACACACTCACTAGACTACATATACAAACCATATACACACTCACTAGACTACATATACACACCATACACACTCACTAGACTATATATACACACCATATACACACTCACTAGACTACATATACAAACCATACACACTCACTAGACTACATATACACCCCATATACACACTCACTAGACTATATATACACACCATATACACACTCACTAGACTATATATACACACCATATACACACTCACTAGACTATATATACACACCATATACACACTCACTAGACTACATATACACACTCACTAGACTATATATACACACCATATACACACTCACTAGACTATATATACACCCCATATACACACTCACTAGACTACATATACACACCATATACACACTCACTAGACTATATATACACCCCATATACACACTCACTAGACTACATATACACACTCACTAGACTATATATACACACCATATACACACTCACTAGACTATATATACAAACCATATACACACTCACTAGACTATATATACACACCATACACACTCACTAGACTATATATACACACCATATACACACTGACTAGACTATATATACACCCCATATACACACTCAATAAACTATATATACACACCATATACACACTCACTAGACTATATATACACACCACACACACTCACTAGACTACATATACACACCATATACACTCACTAGACTACATATACACACCATATACACACTCACTAGACTATATATACACACTATATACACACTCACTAGACTATATATACACACCATATACACACTCACTAGACAATATATACACCCCATATACACACTCACTAGACTACATATACACACCATATAAACACTCACTAGACTATATATACACACCATACACACTCACTAGACTACATATACACACACCATACACACTCACTAGACAATATATACACCCAATATACACACTCAATAGACTATATATACACACCATATACACACTCACTAGACAATATATACACCCCATATACACACTCAATAGACTATATATACACACCATATACACACTCACTAGACTATATATACACACCATATACACACTCACTAGACTACATATACACACCATACACACTCACTAGACTACATATACACACCATATACACACTCACTAGACTATATATACACCCCATATACACACTCACTAGACTACATATACACACCATATACACACTCACTAGACTATATATACACCCCATATACACACTCACTAGACTACATATACACACCATATACACACTCACTAGACTATATATACACACCACATACACACTCACTAGACTATATATACACACCATATACACACTCACTAGACTACATATACACACCATATACACACTCACTAGACTATATATACACCCCATATACACACTCACTAGACTATATATACACACCATATACACACTCACTAGACTATATATACACACCATATACACACTCACTAGACTATATATACACACCATATAAACACTCACTAGACTATATATACACACCATACACACTTACTAGACTACATATACACACACCATACACACTCACTAGACAATATATACACCCCATATACACACTCAATAGACTATATATACACACCATATACACACTCACTAGACAATATATACACCCCATATACACACTCAATAGACTATATATACACACCATATACACACTCACTAGACTATATATACACACCATATACACACTCACTAGACTACATATACACACCATACACACTCACTAGACTATATATACACACCATATACACACTGACTAGACTATATATACACCCCATATACACACTCAATAAACTATATATACACACCATATAAACACTCACTAGACTATATATACACACCATATACACACTACACTGTCACTCCCACACAAATCTCTCACACATTCCCCCCCCCCCCCCCCCCCCCCCCACACACACACACACACACACACACACACACACACACCACACACACACACACACACACACACACACACACACACACACACACACACACACACACACACACACTCATAATTTGCTGCTGCTACTCTGTTCTTTATTTTACTCTTATTATGATCTATCCTGATGCCTAGTCACTTTACCCTGCATCAAATACCTTATTATTATCTATCCTGATGCCTAGTCACTTTACCCTGCCTTCATGTACATATCTACCTCAAATACCTTATTATTATCTATCCTGATGTCTAGTCACTTTACCCTGCCTTCATGTACATATTTACCTCAAATACCTTATTATTATCTATCCTGATGTCTAGTCACTTAACCCTGCCTTCATGTACATATCTACCTCAAATACCTTATTATTATCTATCCTGATGCCTAGTCACTTTACCCTGCCTTCATGTACATATCTACCTCAAATACCTTATTATTATCTATCCTGATGCCTACTGTAGTCACCTTACCTGGCCTTCATGTACATATCTACCTCAAATACCTTATTGTTATCTATCCTGATGCCTAGTCACTTTACCCTGCCTTCATGTACATATTTACCTCAAATACCTTATTATTATCTATCCTGATGCCTAGTCACTTTACCCTGCCTTCATGTACATATCTACCTCAAATACCTTATTATTATCTATCCTGATGTCTAGTCACCACCCTGCCTTCATGTACATATCAACCTGAAATACCTTATTATTATCTATCCTGATGCCTAGTCACTTTACCCTGCCTTCATGTACATATCTACCTCAAATACCTTATTATTATCTATCCTGATGCCTAGTCACTTTACCCTGCCTTCATGTACATATCTACCTCAAATACCTTATTATTATCTATCCTGATGCCTGGTCACTTTACCCTGCCTTCATGTACATATCTACCTCAAATACCTTGTTATTATCTATCATGATGCCTAGTCACTTTACTTCATGTACATATCTACCTCAAATACCTTGTTATTATCTATCCTGATGCCTAGTCACTACCCTGCCTTCATGTACATATCTACCTCAAATACCTTGTTATTATCTATCATGATGCCTAGTCACTTTACTTCATGTACATATCTACCTCAAATACCTTGTTATTATCTATCCTGATGCCTAGTCACTTTACCCTGCCTTCATGTACATATCTACCTCAAATACCTTGTTATTATCTATCCTGATGCCTAGTCACTTTACCCTGCCTTCATGTACATATCTACCTCAAATACCTTATTATTATCTATCCTGATGCCTAGTCACTTTACCCTGCCTTCATGTACATATCTACCTCAAATACCTTATTATTATCTATTCTGATGCCTACTGTAGTCACCTTACCTGGCCTTCATGTACATATCTACCTCAAATACCTTATTATTATCTATCCTGATGCCTAGTCACTTTACCCTGCCTTCATGTACATATCTACCTCAAATACCTTATTATTATCTATCCTGATGCCTAGTCACTTAACCCTGCCTTCATGTACATATCTACCTCAAATACCTTATTATTATCTATCCTGATGCCTAGTCACTTTACCCTGCCTTCATGTACATATCTACCTCAAATACCTTATTATTATCTATCCTGATGCCTAGTCACTTTACCCGGCCTTCATGTACATACTGTATCTACCTCAAATAACTTGTTATTATCTATCCTGATGTCTAGTCACTTTACCCTGCCTTCATGTACATATCTACCTCAAATACCTTATTATTATCTATCCTGATGCCTAGTCACTTTACCCTGCCTTCATGTACATATCTACCTCAAATACCTTATTATTATCTATCCTGATGCCTAGTCACTTTACCCTGCCTTCATGTACATATCTACCTCAAATACCTTATTATTATCTATCCTGATGCCCTAGTCACTTTACCCTGCCTTCATGTACATATCTACCTCAAATACCTTATTATTATCTATCCTGATGCCTAGTCACTTTACCCTGCCTTCATGTACATATCTACCTCAAATACCTTGTTATTATCTATCCTGATGCCTAGTCACTTTACCCTGCCTTCATGTACATATCTACCTCAAATACCTTGTTATTATCTATCATGATGCCTAGTCACTTTACTTCATGTACATATCTACCTTAAATACCTTATTATTATCTATCCTGATGTCTAGTCACTTTACCCTGCCTTTATGTACATATCTACCTCAAATACCTTATTATTATCTATCCTAAACTGCCAAATGACAATGTAAATGAATGACTACTCATTAACCAAAGAGTATATAGAACAGATAAGAGCAACTCATATCAGAGAGGTGCTGAGTGTAGACCAGTACCTTGGCTCTGCCCGATGGCCTCCCTGTGGGCATGCAGCTGTGCCAGTCTGGTCTTCTCCTTCTTGCCAAACAGGCGTCCGATGGAGGACTTGATGCCCTTCTTCTTGGGCTGCTTGTTGATGGAGTCCTGACTGCTGGCTACGCTGCTCAGAGCACTGGCCTCTGCCTCCAGGTTGGCAGCAATGCTGCAAACACACACACGCACACATATGCACACACACGCATGCACGCACACACACACGGTCAAGGAAAAAGATACAACTTGGGTAAGAGACAATTTGTCTCATAAATTACCGTCAGGATGAAGAAGGTGGAGTGTGTGTGTGTGTGTGTGTGAGCGCTATAAGTGAAATATACCCTCGGGCCTCGTTGTGTGAGGAGGCTGGCAGTGTGCGGGTCATGCGTACGGTCCGGGGCGTGGGGGGAGGGGACGTCTCACACTTGATGGTAGCCTTGTCCTGGCCGTCATCGTCGGTGGCCGCAATCTGACCGTGGAGGGGTGAAGAGACCTGTTAGTAGCTTTTATTAAACTAGTGTATTAACACCTCACACATCAATCTCTACAACACTGTTACTACACTATAGTCACACCTCACACATCAATCTCTACAACACTGTTACTACACTATAGTAACACCTCACACATCAATCTCTACAACACTGTTACTACACTATAGTCATACCTCACACATCAATCTCTACAACACTGTTACTACACTATAGTCATACCTCACATATCAATCTCTACAACACTGTTATTACACTATAGTCACACCTCACACATCAATCTCTACAACACTGTTACTACACTATAGTAACACCTCACACATCAATCTCTACAACAATGTTACTACACTATAGTAACACCTCACACATCAATCTCTACAACACTGTTACTACACTATAGTAACACCTCACACATCAATCTCTACAACACTGTTACTACACTATAGTAACACCTCACACATCAATCTCTACAACACTGTTACTACACTATAGTAACACCTCACACATCAATCTCTACAACACTGTTACTACACTATAGTCATACCTCACATATCAATCTCTACAATACTGGTATTACACTATAGTCACACCTCACACATCAATCTCTACAACACTGTTTGCTTATAGGTCATCAGAGTCCAGTAATGGCAAGTTTACACCAGACCATGACAGTCATCTACAGGAAGACAGAGGTACTATGAATTTGAATTGTTTATTGTAATAAAATTAACATTTCATTAGTACTGTACCTTTCTCCTGTGTTTCCTCAGATCACTGGGCTGCAGGGTGGAGGACAGGAAAGCAAAGGAAAACAGCAGTTTACAGTAAATCAGTAAGATTAAACAAATGTCCTCGCCCATACAGAAACACCTCATTTATAGTTATAGACATGGCTAGCCGATATACCATCAGGTGGGCACATGACCTGTCAATTACACATTACACCACACAATCAATTACAGTGATTTGTTGACAAAATAACCTGCTTTGCCACTATTCATTTGAGAGGTATATAAAATCTAAGGCTCATTCTTTAAAAGCCCCTGGGTATTGGCAACATTCACTCTCTGAGACCGTCTGGCTGTCTGGATGGATGGATGGCTGGCTGTCTGTCTGGCTGGCTGGATGGCTGGATGGATGGATGGATTGTGGGGATTTGAATACTTTTAGCACAGTGGAGGATAGAAAAAAAGAGACAGACTCCCTGTGATGGGGACATCTGGAGCGCTACAGCCCTGGGTCAGTGTGCTGTGTGTGTGTGTGTGTGTGTGTGTGTGTGTGTGTGTGTGTGTGTGTGTGTGTGTGTGTGTGTGTGTGTGTGTGTGTGTGTGTGTGTGTGTGTGTGTGTGTGTGTGTGACAGACAAACAAAGAGATAGAGAGAGAAAATCCTCTATCGGCGGTACACACAGTCAACTGATCAGTTCATCCTAATGCGTGTATTTCTAGCCTGCCATTCAATCATGTCATCTGGGTATTCATCAGGGCAGACCTTTTTTCCTTGGTAGTATTGTCTCTATCCAGACAGTACTTTCATTGACCTAACAGACAGTACTTTTATTGACCTAACAGACAGTACTTTTATTGACCTAACATAGACAGTACTTTTATTGACCTAACAGACAGTACTTGTATTGACCTAATGTAGACAGTACTTTTATTGACCTAACGTAGACAGTACTTTTATTGACCTAACAGACAGTACTTTTATTGACCTAACAGACAGTACTTTTATTGACCTAACATAGACAGTACTTTTATTGACCTAACAGACAGTACTTTTATTGACCTAACAGACAGTACTTTTATTGAGCTAACAGACAGTCCTTGTATTGACCTAATGTAGACAGTACTTTTATTGACCTAACGTAGACAGTACTTTCATTGACCTACAGTGAGGGAAAAAAGTATTTGATCCCCTGCTGATTTTGTACGTTTGCCCACTGACAAAGAAATGATCAGTCTATAATTTTAATGGTAGATTTATTTGAACAGTGAGAGACAGAATAACAACAAAAAAATCCTGAAAAACTCATGTCAAAAATGTTATAAAATGATTTGCATTTTAATGAGGGAAATAAGTATTTGACCCCACTGCAAAACATGACTTAGTACTTGGTGGCAAAACCCTTGTTGCCAATCACAGAGGTCAGACGTTTCTTGTAGTTGGCCACCAGGTTTGCACACATCTCAGGAGGGATTTTGTCCCACTCCTCTTTGCAGATCTTCTCCAAGTCATTAAGGTTTTGAGGCTGACGTTTGGCAACTCGAACCTTCAGCTCCCTCCACAGATTTTCTATGGGATTAAGGTCTAAAGACGGGCTAGGCCACTCCAGGACCTTAATGTGCTTCTTCTTGAGCCACTCCTTTGTTGCCTTGGCCGTGTGTTTTGGGTCATTGTCATGCTGGAATACCCATCCACGACCCATTTTCAATGCCCTGGCTGAGGGAAGGAGGTTCCCACCCAAGATTTGACGGTACATGGCCCCGTCCATTGTCCCTTTGATGCGGTGAAGTTGTTCTGTCCCCTTAGCAGAAAAACACCCCCCAAAGCATAATGTTTCCACCTCCATGTTTGACGGTGGGGATGGTATTCTTGGGGTCATAGGCAGCATTCCTCCTCCTCCAAACACGGCGAGTTGAGTTGATGCCAAAGAGCTCCATTTTGGTCTCATCTGACCACAACACATTCACCCAGTTGTCCTCTGAATCATTCAGATGTTCATTGGCAAACTTCAGACGGGCATGTATATGTGCTTTCTTGAGCAGGGGGACCTTGCGGGCGCTGCAGGATTTCAGTCCTTCAACGCGTAGTGTGTTGTCAATTGTTTTCTTGGTGACTATGGTCCCAGCTGCCTTGAGAGCATTGACAAGATCCTCCCGTGTAGTTCTGGGCTGATTCCTCATCGTTCTCATGATCATTGCAACTCCACAAGGTGAGATCTTGCATGGAGCCCCAGGCCGAGTGGATTGACAGTTCTTTTGTGTTTCTTCCATTTGCGAATAATCGCACCAACTGTTGTCACCTTCTCACCAAGCTGCTTGGCGATGGTCTTGTAGCCTATTCCAGCCTTGTGTAGGTCTACAATCTTGTCCCTGACATCCTTGGAGAGCTCTTTGGTCTAGGCCATGGTGGAGAGTTTGGAATCTGATTGATTGCTTCTGTGGACAGGTGTCTTTTATACAGGTAACAGCTGAGATTAGGAGCACTCCCTTTAAGAGTGTGCTCCTAATCTCAGCTCATTACCTGTATAAAAGACACCTGGGAGCCAGAAATCTTTCTGATTGAGAGGGGGTCAAATACTTATTTCCCTCATTAAAATGCAAATCAATTTATAACATTTCTGACATGCGTTTTTTTTAATTTTTTTTATTCTGTCTCTCACTGTTCAAATAAACCTACCATTAAAATTATAGACTGATCATTTCTTTGTCAGTGGGCAAACGTACAGAATCAGCAGGGGATCAAATACTTTTTTCCCTCACTGTAACGTAGACAGTACTTTTATTGACCTAATGTAGACAGTACTTTTATTGACCTAACGTAGACAGTACTTTTATTGACCTAACGTAGACAGTACTTTTATTGACCTAACGTAGACAGTACTTTTATTGACCTAACGTAGACAGTACTTTTATTGACCTAACGTAGACAGTACTTTTATTGACCTAACGTAGACAGTACTTTCATTGACCTAATGTAGACAGTATTTTTATGGACCTAACGTAGACAGTACTTTTATTGACCTAACAGACAGTACTTGTATTGACCTAACGTAGATAGTACTTTTATTGACCTAACAGACAGTACTTGTGTTGACCTAACAGATAGTACTTTTATTGACCTAACGTAGACAGTACTTTTATTGACCTAATGTGGACAGTACTTTTATTGACCTAACGTTGACAGCACTTTTATTGACCTAATGTAGACAGTACTTTTATTGACCTAACGTTGACAGCACTTTTATTGACCTAATGTAGACAGTACTTGTATTGCTCAATAGGACAATAGTGGCAAAATATAAAAAATCTTCTGAAGTCCTTAAAACATAGTAAACAAACATAGCACAGACTATCACATCCTGGAATCTACAACACACACAAACCAAGCCAAGCTCTACGATGAAGGAGTAATGAACCCCAGCCAGATAGATTATGCAACTCAATCCATCAAGTAAAGAACACCATCTAAATCAAGTTGAAAGAAAGCCAATACATGCTTTTACAAGTGGCTGGCTAATGAAAAAAATCTACGTCTGGCTCTCTCTCAGAGCTGCTTTGAAATCTGGTCCAGGGTCATTTGAGGTTACTAGTTTACCATCAAATTGAGTTAACTTTCCGTTCTAGCATAATCAAGGGCAGCTCAGGTGAAGTAGACATATGAGGTCTATTGAAAGAGCAAGGCTGAGAACAAAGAAAGAGAGGCCAAACACAGCATACTGAATGCTGATCCCAGGTGCTTCTATTGGCCCTGTCCTGCACCACAATACAGACAGAGCCCGATACGGCTGTGGTAGCCTTCGTCAAGACTGGGATACCCTCGTACATACACTCCCCACCACACCTACAGCCCGTCCTGACCCCAGCAGCGTACCAGTGTCATGATACCCATGCGCTCCATGTCTGCGGTGCTGCGGTGGTCCAGCTTGGGGGTGGAGTGTCCGCTGGGCGGGGAGGAAGAGGCCAGGGAGGAGGCGGTGGCCGAGGCGGTGATGGAGGCTCCTGGGTGGTGCATACGGGCGAGGTTGAGACCCTCCAGGCTGACGCTGGCCACACGGTTCTCTATCTCCTCCGCCCGCAGCTCTGTCGACTCCTTCTCCTCCTGGATCAGTCTGGGAGAGAGGGGGAGGCAGAGAGGGAGGGAGGGATTGATTAGACTTATTTCACAGCTGTATTCAGCCACTGTATATATAGAAAGATCATTCACCCAACAGGACTCTGAGAATTCTCAGAATCCCTTGGTCCTTTGTGGTTCAATTCTCTGGATGTTCATGGAAATCTCCACTGCAGACCCATAGGGCTCCTCTTAAAGACAAAGCCGGGAGACAAAAAGCCAGTTCATTACCCATAAACCATATAGGCGCACAACACTACCTCACAACACTAATTAGTTTAGAATTTAATTCCCAGGGCTTCTGCCATCGGAGCTGAAATCGTATTCCAACTCAGCATATTCTTACCCAGAAATCACCCCGATGAGGCATGTCTCTATCGATTGTGCTTATAAGCAAAAAACAATAAAGGCCTTAGGTAAATTAACAACACTTCACTTTAAAATGTCACTTAAGCTTAGGGTTGTGTGAAATAATACTTGGCTAATCACCAGACAAGAAGATCAGAACAATATTAACAAGCAAGTAACAGACCCTGTATCTTGAATAAGCCCAAACCAGTAAATACTGTTGTTTGATTTCAAACTGTGTGAGGCTCCCAATGTTAACCAAGTGTTTATCATCTTAATACAATAGATTATTCTGACAGCTAACTGGGTAAATGATCAATACTTGAATAAAACTACAGTATATCAGTGTCAGCTCCTCACAGATTTTCTAGGTACTGTAACTGGCAGTATCTGAGGTTCGTGTTTAATTCCTCTAGACAGGGCATCACACTCTGCAGACAAGAGCCAACAGGCTTCAGCCCTGAAGGCAAGTGTGTCCACACACATCCCTGGATATCCAATCAATTACTGTCTCATTAAATCAATTTCATTGCCACAGAAACCTGAGGCACGGAGCCCACTGATAGGATGAGCCAGCTTTAGGGGTGGAGATAGCTAGGCCGACACCGATAAACACTCCCTCATGTCAAGCACTAAGAGGCATATTTTACCAATCAACAATGAAGTGACCAACATGGATTAATCAAATCAATGTGTCAGTAATATTTCTGAAGGAACTTTATCTGCATAACATACAACTTCATTTACATAAAGATCAGTCACAAGGGGTGTTTCCTGGCAATGAGACCTGACCAGGAAGCCCACAGTTTTTATCTGGTCCCTAGCATGGTCTGTCCAATAAGAGCAGGGTTAAAGTCAGGTAAATGTCTGGTCCCTAGCATGGTCTGTCCAATTAGAGCAGGGTTAAAGTCAGGTAAATGTCTGGTCCCTAGCATGGTCTGTCCAATTAGAGCAGGGTTACAGTCAGGTAAATGTCTGGTCCCTAGCATGGTCTGTCCAATTAGAGCAGGGTTAAAGTGGGGTAAATGTCTGGTCCCTTTCATGGTCTGTCCAATAACAGCAGGGTTAAAGTGGGGTAAATGTCTGGTCCCTTTCATGGTCTGTCCAATAAGAGCAGGGTTAAAGTGGGGTATATGTCTGGTTCCTAGCATGGTCTGTCCAATTAGAGCAGGGTTAAAGTCAGGTATATGTCTGGTTCCTAGCATGGTCTGTCCAATAACAGCAGGGTTACAGTCAGGTAAATGTCTGGTTCCTAGCATGGTCTGTCCAATTAGAGCAGGGTTACAGTCAGGTAAATGTCTGGTTCCTAGCATGGTCTGTCCAATTAGAGAAGGGTTAAAGTGGGGTATATGTCTGGTTCCTAGCATGGTCTGTCCAATAACAGCAGGGTTAAAGTCAGGTAAATGTCTGGTCCCTAGCATGGTCTGTCCAATAAGAGCAGGGTTAAAGTCAGGTAAATGTCTGGTCCCTAGCATGGTCTGTCCAATATGAGCAGGGTTAAAGTCAGGTAAATGTCTGGTCCCTAGCATGGTCTGTCCAATTAGAGCAGGGTTAAAGTCAGGTAAATGTCTGGTCCCTAGCATGGTCTGTCCAATTAGAGCAGGGTTAAAGTCAGGTAAATGT